>NC_136433.1:393971523-395240690 GCF_052849685.1 Lactuca virosa
ATTTATTCTTCGAGAGAATAAACGAAAGGAAGTATTTTTTTTAGGATTATTGGGGAACAAATTAAAACAAATAACACCTTGATAAGGTGTTGCGGCCAAACATGAGGGGTGGGGCCGAAACCCCCCCTTTGACCGAGGACTCATGCATAAGGAATGGAATTACTCCTTTTCCTCATTTCTTACTTCCAAACTTAAGAACACCCACTTTTCTCTCTCAAGTATCATAAGAGCTTCTTCCAAATCTTCCAAAAATGTAAGTGTTTCTTCTCTTGATTTGTTGATACAACACTTCATCTAGTAGTTATACATGATTTCATCCATGAAATATTCTCTTTTTCTTAGATCTTCAAGTGTTCTTCAAGAACACCAAGAACACACACTAGTGTGTGTTTGGCCGAAAACACCCTTATTTGCTTCCATATTGTAAGTATCTACTTCCTACACTTGTTATCTAGTAAGGATACTTGATTTAGAACCTTGAAATTGTCTTTTTCCAAGAACAAAAGGAGTTTTCGGTTTAGTACATCTCCTTAAACCGAAAACCCTAATGAAAGGTGCCTTTAAGACCTTAAAACGCACTTAAGGCCTTGGATAACACTTGGAACCCCTTTGCATGTTTGAAAGCCATTGAAAAACACCACATGCATCAAAGATCTTGAGTTTTCGGTTTTTGGACCGAGAACCTTCGGACCGAGAACCTCTTCGGACCGAGAACCTCTTCGGACCGAGAACCATTCGGAC
Organism: Lactuca virosa; assembly: GCF_052849685.1. Lineage (NCBI taxonomy): Eukaryota > Viridiplantae > Streptophyta > Magnoliopsida > Asterales > Asteraceae > Lactuca > Lactuca virosa. Next base: position 393,972,265 of record NC_136433.1, read on the forward strand.
CGAGAATACCATTAGGACCGAAAGCTCCTAGGAACATACCACTTGGACCGAAAGCTCCATTTGGTGACCATACACTCCTTTTAAGCAATCCTTTGTGATTGTAACACTTCCTCATAAGTGTTTCCTAGACTATAAGGGTGTCATCCCTCTTAATTAGTTGAATATACTCTAATTACATGCATATATGTGTCTTTATATGCTAAATAGGATCCGTGTGTGCTCAAGTCTTCACTTGACACTTAGCATCCTTTTTCCGATCTTACATTCGCATCACTCATTTCAGGTGAGTTCATACCCCTTAATCAACCTTTAAAATGATTTTAAATGCTTTTATGGGGGGGGGGGGGGAATACAAGTTGAAACATTCTAGTTATTGCTTTAATCATATGTGATTAATAACTAGAACAAACAGAAAAGATTTACTATTACTTTCAAGTTGCTATCAAACTTATGGATTTCAAGCACTTCAAAACCTTTTATTAAACTCTTTCAGATGCTAAAACTGTTTTCAAATTCTTTTAAACTTACATTATTTTCAAACCCATATCTACACCAATATATTTATATAAGTAAGACTTGAAGGACTTAGGACTGATAGCTCACCTTATATCCTGTTCCTTGTTTGATTGTGGACTTAGGGTATCCTGTTATTTGTCTGAATGTCGTTGAAATCTTAGTTATATATCATATATATACGTGTTGGATATAAAAGCTTTCACTTCAGTTCAACACCTTTGCGTAGCAAAGGCATATCTACAACATTACTATTTAACTATAATAGGTATAGTTAAGGGTTTACTATTCACTATTGCGATTACAACGATACATACAAGAGTCAATACAGTTATGAGTCAATACACACTATATACCATACAAGAGAACACACTATATACTATACAAGAGAATATACTATATACAAGTACAGAGAAAACATCACTACACTATGACATACTATCTAAACATTTGAATACTATAAACAAAATATGACATACTACTTCTCGATACGACACTTTATTGTGCTATCACTTTGTAACCAGAGTCTCCTGGAAGGAGAGCGGGCATTTTGTGTATAGATCTATACGGGACAGACACTCCCACATCCCGACTGCTAGCTACAGTCCCAGCCGAAAGGCCAAGGGGTGACAGAATGTTACCTCACTACATATCACACCGGAGGGTCATCAGTTATTCAGCCGTCGATCAGCATGGTTACATACGAGTTCACATTCAAACCTTTAATTAACCGATTAAGAATTAAAGGCAAAAATAGACTTTCCGAGGCGTATTGTTCATTTAATACCACCTAGAGTCTACATTTTTATTACTTTAGACTCCCCGAGGTGTACTGTACATTTAGTACTACCTGGAGTCTGTATTTCATCACTTTATGACCAGCAGTGTCACTGCTGAGGAAAAACATTATTTTCCTACGACATTTATTTTGTGATTCTGTCACATACACACTTAAGTAAACTATATTTTTCATAATGATAGTTTTATTGAGGAAAACTCTTACTCTACAAAGAACAAACATACAAACAGTCGGGTCTTGGTAGAAGGCTACATTTTAGTAGAAAATATAGGATTTTCTAGAGAGCTCAACTATTTACAAACATTTACAAAGCAATTACAAACAGCCATGAACATGTATACTACGTTGTTACAAACATTTTTATACAAGCAATGACACTAAATACTTATGAACTCACCAGCTTTAATGCTGATAAACTCTTTCAAAATAACTTGTATTCTCAGGTCATTAGTAGACAGGTACCGATGAAGCTTTTGAGAAGATGGAGCACATACAAGACTCATCTTTTATTTTGATCATACTTTTGGTGTCTTACATACTATACAGAACACGCTTGTATTAAAATTATTCTATTAATGCAATGGATGTTGTTGCTTGTTTTACTATTATGCATTGTTATGATACTGTACATGACGTCCTCCACCCCATAACGTTTTCCGCCGTTCCAGTTTTGGGGTGTGACAATAGGCAAGTCACCTTTCTTGGATTCTCCATGTTGAAACATTTCAACACCTTATCCAAGTAGGTACTTTGACTAAGTCCTATTAGTCTTTTACTCCTATTTCTCAATATCCTTATCCCCAAAATATAAGAAGCTTCTCCGAGGTCCTTCATAGCGAAACACTTCCCAAGCCAGGACTTGACCTCCTGCAAGGTCGGGATGTCATTTCCTATGAGCAGTATATCATCTATATACAAAACGAGAAAGCTAACTATACTCCCACTGGCTTTGACATACACACAGGACTCATCCTCGCTTCTCGAAAAACCAAACTCTTTGACTTTCTCATCGAAACAAAGATTCCATCTGCGAGACGCTTGTTTTAATCCATAGATGGATTTCTCAAGCTTACACACTCTATTAGGGTGCTTCACATCCCTTGTGGCGGATCTGAAGGGTCCACACACATCGGTGTGTATGAGATCCAAAATACCTTCACCCCTTTCACAAGTACCAGTGAAGGGTGACTTGGTCATCTTTCCAAGCAAACACGATTCGCAAGTATCATCCGACTTCAAGTTGAATGACTCCAAGACTCCATCCTTTTGGAGTTGGGCTATGCGCTTCTTGTTGACATGTCCAAGACGACATGCCACAAGCATGCCTTGTCCAAACCATTGGACGAATCAATATTTAACACATTATTTCCTAAGTTATCTACAACCATCATAGTTTCATATATACCATTAGAAGGCAATGCTTTAAAATAAAATGCACCATTATAGAAAGCATTTATAGAACCAATTTCTTTATCAAATGAAAATCTAAAGCCTTGTTTATACAGACCATGAAAAGAAATAATGTTTCTCGCCATATCCGAAGAGTAACAACAATTATTCAACTCTAAATTTAACCCACTACTAAGCAATAAAGAATAAACTCCAATCTTGGTCACATGCGACACTTTCCTATTACCCATGATTAAGTTTATCTTCCCGTGCTCCATATCCCTACTTCCTTTTAGTCCCTGCAAATCAGAACAAATGTGAAATCCACAACATGTATCAAGGACCCAAGAATTAGCATGTGATGAGTTATTAGATAGAATAGTGCAAATACTTGCGAAGGTGGGCTTTATCTTCCCATCCTTAATATCTTGCAAGTATTTGGGGCAACTTCATTTCCAGTGCCCCTTTTCGTGACAATGGAAGCACTCTGCTTCCTTTGGATTGGTAGAGGGTTTAGCAGGACCACCTTTGGTTCCACTAGAAGAGAATCCATCATGGGACTTTCCCTTGTGGCTCTTAGAAGGAGCGTTCCTCTTCTTTCCCTTCCCTTGTCCAATTTCCAAGACAGGGGCAGCAGCAGTAGGAGTGGGTACAACAAACTTTCCTTTCAAATTGCTTTCTGCAGTTCTTAGTAGGCCTTGAAGCTTGCTCAGAGTGACTTCCTCCTTGTTCATATGATAAGTCATTATGAACTGATCATAACAAGATGGCAAAGAATGTAGGATGATGTCAATAGCCAACTCTTCATCGAAGTTCACATTCAACTTCAGCAAGCGGTCCACAAACCTCTGCATCTTTTGCAAGTGGGTCGTGATGGACTCTCCATCCTTCATTTGGGTTGTGATCATGGAGGCAATGATCTCATACCTTTCCTTATGAGCACTTTGATGGTACCTTTCGATCAAATCTTGGTGCATCTCGAAGGGCCAGAAGTCCTCATAGGACTTTTGAATCTCATCAGTCATGGTAGCAATCATAATGCACATCACCTTTGTCGCGTCCCTCTCATGAACCATTATTCCTCGATTTGCTCGGGAGTAGCAGTTTGTTCATCAATCTCTTTTAGCTCTTTATCGAGGACATATTTCTTGTCCTCGTAGCGAAGGGCCATATGAATGTTCCGAATCTAATCGTTAAAGTTTGACCCATCGAATATAGTTCTCCCAACCAAGTTCATGAGGGAGAATGAGCTAGAAGGGTTGGAGCCTGAAGCATTGTTCGAGATAGACATCTGAAAAGGAAAAAGAACAAGTTTAGATTATATAATAGTCCTTAATATAACACCCAAATGAAATATTAAGGCTAGGACCCGACACAATATTTTACAATATGTAAGAGGGATGCCGTATTCCAAGTGCAAAATATTTGAAGGTGGGTAAATGACGATTTACCAATTTCCACCATGAAAAACAAAATTGATTATTAAGTTATAAATTGGATTGAAATTCCTAGATTCTTTTGAAATTCATTGAACTTTTCAACGACATGTTTAAATCTCGATTATGCCCTTCAAGTTTGTGACTGGGATACCGAGGATCACAAACAAGGTGTGAATAACCATGCAAATGTGCTTGGTACTCTTAATGTTACAAATCACCTAATCAATGTGCCGGTTAACCACACACGCTCCACTGATCTATGATTAACATCAAGCTACCCTTTGCTAACCTTGCTAGTCCCAAATTAGTGTGCCGGTTAACCACACACGCTCCACTAACGACTTAGCAAGGTGCAAAGTGCAATTTCATGGAATAGCACCATTTTCACATTTTTTCTAAAGTAACCAAGATTGGGATTTTATAGTAGTTTAGTTACTTTATAATTTCATTATACTTATTAATGAGAATTTATGTCCTATCCTACCCGTTCGGCTAACGACCCTCCACCAGTCAAGGAAACGGTAGGTGACAGTGGGCACCCATTAAACCACCATTTTATAGGCAGTAACCTTATACCCCATTATAGACCGGCTTCGTGAATGAGGTCTACTAACGGTAAGACTGACTTGTCTTATACATATATATATATATATATATATATATATATATATATATATATATATATATATATATATATATATATATATATATATATGTATAAGACAAGTCAGTCTTACCGTTAGTACTTTAATATCATAATAGTATAAGGGTTAAATTTTAAACTTTTAAAATTCTAAGGTTTGGAATTAAATGTTTCATAAGTGAGACTTTACAAATTCCAAAACTTGAGGGCAAGTTTTGTAACTCTCCAAAACTTTTGGTTTCCATAACTTATGAGTTTTAATGTTCATGAATGAGAATTTTCATATTTCATAACTTGAGGACAAATTATGAAACTCTCTTCAAGAACAATTTAGATCAATTATAACTTATCCAATTATCATATAATTTGTTATTCATCAAGTTGATCTAATCTAACTCATATAGCATGAAAATTCACATCAAATAATAAAAATAATCAACTTATTATCTTAAAATTTGACAATTGTCCTTTAATTGGATAAGGATAATCACTACCATATCAGAAAAAAACATTTATTAATGATACAAAACAGTTTGTGGTAATGATCTTAATCCAATTCTGGCCAAAACCTCAAGAAAACTGCCATCAGATGATACAACTCGTCGAGTCTGGAAATGGACTCGTCGAGTTCATCATCTAATTATCCAACTCATCGAGTCCAGTCATAGGACTCGTCGAGTCTAGCAGTCAGAGTCCAAAATTTGCCATTTTTCAACTTTGAAAACAACACAATAACATCAATATAATAGAAAACAATCCTAGGCTCTAATACCACTGTTGGGTTTTGAGCATAACAACAATCCTATGGTGCGCATGCAAACCCTAAAGCTTTGGAGCTAGTTTTTCTAATTGTACATGCAATAATCATCCAAAGCTTATATACCCTAAATCTAGCATACAAAATCAAAAATCATGACTAAAACAAAGTTAGGATGTTACATTTCAATTGTAGCTTGATCTTTAACCTTTGAGAGCTTTCGTATCACAAGTGTAATACCTCTAATCGATCACAAACACCAAGAAGCAAGTTGGAGAATATGAGAGAGAGGGGGAGGCTCAAAATCGGCTCTAAGATCCTTCTAGGATTTCTGGTAGCCGAAAATATGATACCAAGTTGTTCCTTATATAGCTGAAGAATTAGGGTTTCAGTCAAAGACCTAATCCAGTTGCTTAGGCTCTAAGCAGCCCATAAGATCCTTCCAGAATCCTTATCATGGATGAAATCCTTATGGGCTATCCATAAGATTTCGTCCACCCCTATCCATAGGGATCCTCAGCCCATTTTGCAATTATCACATAATTATAATATCAGTCCCCTTAATTTAATTAATCTCTTTTGACCACAAAATTAATTCTTGACCAATATCAATTAAATAATATGATTTCTCTTTTAATATATTATTCACATAATATATTAATAAATCACAATTAACCTCTTTCTCCATAATTCATCCAGTCAAGTTGCTCTGGTGAAGGCAACCCAAAAGGACCATGCTACAATCGGGTCAAGTACATACCAAATATAGTTATGGGCTTAGACACCTAATCCAACATAAAGGTGCTAGCTTGAAGGTTATCTAGACTCCATGCATGAGTTCGAAGCTTTATTTGAAGTCTTAATGTGAAGAATGAAGTTTTGAAGTCCCTTATAGCATGCAAGGGCATAAAGTTGCCAACTTTATGCCCTAGGACGTCCGAATGAGATCAGGTCTGATATTGGATGTTAGAACATCAAGTATTAAGCACTTAATGGAAGTAGTTCTTAATCTGCTTGTACGTTGGGCGTAATATAGCATACGCAGCGCGTACAGCCAAGGACTCAGTACGCTAAGCGTATTGAAGTAGTACGCTTGGCGTACGCACCCCAGTTGGTTTTGGGCTTCATGTGGGCTTGTAAACTCTTTGGGCCTTAATGTGACAACCCGAAATTTCTATCTTGTACAACATTTCAAATCAATTAAAGTCAGACTTATTTATGCTATCTTTTAGCATTTTTTAGGGTCTGTTTGAGTGTTCTAAGCATAGTACATTCAAGGATCGGGTGTTAGGAAGTATCTGCTTGAGTCCATTGTGCACTAATCAAGCCTTAAACTTCATCATGTGGAGTTTACGTCCACATCACATGAGTTTACGGATGTAAACTCAAGGTGGCCGTAAACTCATGCCATAAACATGATATTCCTTCCTTATTCCTCATTATTCACCATTTCAACCTCAAGAACTTGATTTCTCTCTCAAGTATCATAAGGATCTTCATTTTTATCTTAAAAAATGTAAGTGTTTCATCCTTTGTTTGGTTGATACATCTCATTATCTAGTATCACCCTTTGATTTCATCCATTAACTTCATCTTTTGGGTTCGATCTTCAAGATCACCAAGAACACCAAGAACACACACTAGTGTTTTGGGCCGAAATCAACTCTTTTTGCTTCCATATTGTAAGTATCCTTTTCCTATGCTTGTTATCTATTAGAAACCCTTGATTTGCACCTTGAAAACATCCATTTCCCAAGAACAAGAGGAGTTTACGGCCAAGAGCATCTCCCTTGGCCGTAAACCCTTGTTAAAAGTGCATTTGTTGGCCATATACTCCCTAAAGCTAAGAATTGAACCTAGAACATTTACTTGATTCTTGAAAGGACTTTAAATCACTCTTTGGCACAAGACTTCATGATTTACGGCCGTAAACACATAGAGCCGTAAACCCTATGGCCGTAAACTCATAGGGCCGTGAACACCTTGGCCGTAAACACACTTGTGTGGCCGTAAACCCCTTAGATGCAACCCTTTGTACTTCTAACACTTCAATCTAAGTGTTTCCTAAGTCCTAGGGTGTTTTCCTTACATGATTAGTTGTATAAACACTAATTATATACATATATGTGTCATTATATGCTTATTAGGATCCGTTGTGCTCGAGTCTTCACTTGACATTTAGCATCCTACAATCGATTTTACATTCATATCACTCACTACAGGTGAGTTCATACCCCTTAACTTATCTTTTAAATGATTTTAAATGCTTTTATGGGGGGGGGGGATACAAGTAGAACTATTATAGTTATTATATCAATCACATGTGATTAATAACTATCAATCAAGTGGATTTTATTACCTTTCAAACTGTGTTATCAAACAAACTGCTTCAAATCGTTTTATAAACTCTTTTACATGTTAAATACTTTCTATTAAACTCTTTTAAACTTATACTTTGTCAAATCATGTCTATATGGATATAGTTATATAAGTAGGATTGAAAGGACTTAGGACTAATAACTCGCCTTATTTCCTATTCCTTGTTTGGTTGTGGACTTAGGGGATCGGTTGTTTGTCCGAAGGTCATTTGAATCTTAGTTATATATTATGTATATGTATATAGATATAAAAGTTCTTCATTCAGTTCAATACCTTTGGGTAGCAAAGGTATACAAACATGTTCATTCATACAAACAACACTGCTAGTAAACTATAATAGGTATAGTTTAGGAAGTCACTAATACTATTTCTAGAACAATGAAACATACAAGAGTCAGTTCATACATGAGTCAGTTCAAACATACTATAAAGAGAAACAGATAGAGCATACTATAACGAGAGACAATACTCACTATAAAAGAGAAACAGATAGAGCATACTATAACGAGAAACAATACATACTACACACTATACACTAGAGAACATACTACATACTAGACAAAGAGAACATACACTACACTAGAACATACTATACAAATACAAGAATACTATAACAATAATGTGAGATACTACTTCATGGTTCGACAATATACTGCTGCGTCACGTTTTGTACCCACAGTCTCCTGGATGGAGAGCATGAATTTGTGTATAGATCTATACGGGACTGACCCTCCTACACCTTGCTGCTAGCTACAGTGGGACCTGTAGGTCTACGGGTGACGAATGTCATATCATTTCGACATCTCGAACGTCATGTTATACTAGTCGATCAAGTATGGTTACAATCATATCACCTTTTACCTTAATTAAACTAACAAGTTTAAGGTAGTTAGTACATTGGTAGTTACTTAGATAAAACTATAGTACATCTTTATTTTTTCCCATTTCATTCACATTGTGATCTTCTCACATAAACGGTAATGAAAACTATATTTTGGTAATGATAGTCATACTTTGGGAAAATGCACAATTTTACAAAAGAACAAACATAAAGAACAGTAGGGTCTTGGTAGAAGACTGCTTTAGTAGGAAATATAGGATTTTCTAGGAAGTTTACAAACATTTACATCAAATACTTACAAACTTTTACATCAAACATTTACAAGAACATTCTTCAAACTTAAACAAACAATGACACTAAAATACTTATGAACTCACCAGCTTTAATGCTGATTTACGCTTTCAAAATAACTTGTATTCTCAGGTCACCAGTAGATAGGTACAGATGACTAGGTTTTGAGAAGACGGAGCTTTCAAGACTCGTCTTTATTTTGATTATTCATTTTTGGTGTCTTATAAACTTCAGAACACACTTGTATTAAAATTATACTATTAATGCAATGGATGATGTTGTTGCTTGTTTACTATTATGCATTGTTGTGATACTGTGCATGACGTCCTCCGCCCCCGAACGTTTCCGCCGTTCTGGTTTGGGGGTGTGACACTTAAGCAGTTTTGGGCCTAGTCATATTTTGGGTTAGTGGTCCGATGAATCTGTTTTGGGTCATGGTTGTTTTGCTTGGGCCTTATTGGGCCATGTGGCCCATTAATAGTTTTGTGCATGGACTTTGGGCCCATTAGAAAGGGAAGACTCTTGGGCTATTATGAAAGGACTTGGTGTAACACCGGGTTCATGGCATGATTTTATTTAAGTTTTTATCTTAATTTTGCCACGAACTCGGCGAGTCTGCGTCCCGACTCGCTGAGTAGCAGCAGGGTGGACACGGGATTTGAGCGGTGAACTCGGCGAGTCGATGCATGGACTCGGCGAGTCCACCTGTCTGGATGAAACTCTATTTTCAGACATTGCACCCTATTTTACCCATTCTAAAACACCCACTTCGTCTCATTCTCTTCCAGAAGAACTGTAGAGCGAAACCCTAGCCCATTTTGATCCTTGTGAGTGATTTTGGCTTGGTGAAGGAAGTTTGAAGCTTAGAAGAAGAAGGAGGAAGTTGGAGGGTGCAAGGAAGTGTGGTAGATCCGAAATCTACCCTGGGAGAAGCTCCTAACCAGGTAAGAAAGCTCCTTCTTGATCCTTAGTAAAATAGATTTCCTTTTGTCCCTTATATGTGGATTGCAAGCCCTTAAACCTCCCAAACTCCGTGTGTTTATGCCCTAGGAGCTTAGATTTATGGTTTGGAACCATTGCATGTCTCAGTTTTGGCCAGAATGGGTGAAGAGTCGAAGGGTACTCGACGAGTGCCAAAGTGCACTCGGCGAGTTCCATGAAAATGGCCTTAGACTCGGCGAGTTGGATGAACAACTCGGCGAGTCCTATGAAGATTGCCTGGTACTCGGCGAGTCGTTCTTCAAACTCGGCGAGTCCCTTGAATATGGCCTTGAACTCGACGAGTTGTTCTTCCAACTCGGCGAGTCATATGATCAGTCACTAGGATAAGAAGGGTTTAAGTGTAGGAGGTCCAACCCTCCGTAGTCGCACGTGGAATTAGCAATTTAACGTGTAGCTATAGTCCCAGAATCTCCAAATCTCCAAGGTTGATGTTCTGATGGAAGATTGGAGCGATTGGTGAGAACTGTTCGTCGGACTCGGCGAGTCACCCCCTTGGACTCGGCGAGTCCAGTCGCGGGTTTGTTAGTTGTCCCCTTCTAGCGAGTCAGGCTGACTCAGTGAGTGGGAACAGGGACCCGATGAGTCAGAGTCGGGCTAGACATAGAAGGACTCGGCGAGTCCAGTCAATCAGAAGGTTGACTTTGACCAAGGAGTTGACTTTGACCAGTCATTTGACCTTAGGGGTATTTATGAGTACCTAATCCATGTTTATGGATTTATAGCCGGAGGGATTACCGGTGCGGCAGCCAGGCGTAGTCTGAGCAGGTTTTCGGCAACTACTCTCAAGGTGAGTTTCCTTCCAGTAGGGACGGGTCTAAGGCACCAAGGCCGGCCCGTATAGACGATATGTTAGTATCGGAGTGTGGGCGGAGCCCGTATCTCATAGCTGAGTTTGATTGTGTTATATGCCAGTATGATAGAATTGCTTATACTTGTTGTCTGTGTGATACTTGTATGTTATGGTTTAGTAGCAGAGTGTGGGCGAGGCCCGTATCTCCATGGATAGCGGAGTGTGGGCGAGGCCCGTATCTCCATGGATAGCAGAGCGTGGGCGAGGCCCGTATCTCTCAGAAAGTAGAGTGTGGGCGAGGCCCGTATCTCCTAGCTAGTAGAGTGTGGGCGAGGCCCGTATCTCTATGGGTGTGGGCGAGGCCCGTATCCCTTAGTTGTTCATTATATGTTTGCATGGTATGTGGCATTATGGGGGAACTCACTAAGCTTCGTGCTTACGTTTTATAGTTTTGTTTTCAGGTACCTTTTCAGCTAGGGGAAAGGAGCCGGCGCGATAGCGGCATATCACACACTCTCATGTTTTCCGCACCGTGGATTTTCTGGGATGTACTCTGAATATTTTGTTATGAACGTTTTATAACGATGTTTTATGTATTAACCTAATTTAAAAATGAAATTTTTAGTTGGTATTTTTGGGATGTTACAAGTTGGTATCAGAGCCCTGGTTTGAGGGATTCGGACACACCTTCGGGGGTGTCTGGACTCAAATCGAGGGATTAAAAAAAAAATTATAAAGAAATGATTTTCTAAAGACTAAGTAAAAGGGGTTTCTAAAAAGAAAAAGGTGTGTGATGTGCGCGACCGGCCGAGCTCAAGTAAGTTTTCCCCAAAGTACCCATACAAGTTTACGTTATGATTATCAGTTTCAGTTTCAGTAGAACAGCATGCTAGAATAGGACTAAGGATCTAGGAATGATGCCTTATGTGCCTGCTTTATGTGTTTCGACTTTTTGAGAATTGCATGCTAGTACAGATCAGTCAGTATGATAGCCAGAGTAGTATATACTTGATTATGTGTACTCAATGCCCGAATGCTGCTTGCTTTGTGCTATTAGGAGTTCTAGTCGTCTTTCACTAACTAGTGAACGAATATGCTAAGTTACATATTGCAAGGATTAAATAATTTCAGAAGGTTGGGTCTAGCCCTATTTCGCAGCTCTCGTTTGAGTCCAACCGTTGTAGGGTAGGACCTCTCATTCGAATAATTATCTAGTCTGAGTAATATGTAATAGTATTCGCGAGCTAGTTAGGGAAAGAAAGCAGGGACTTCTTGTGCAGCTGATGGCAGAGAGTGGGATGGCGATTACTTAGGGCAAGCCTAGGGCGAGAGTAGCACGAGAACCGCAGTATTAGTAGAAAGGACTTGGTTGAGTTGAGGCAATTCTTGAGGAAAGTACGGATAGACGTGGAAGGTAGTATGGGCCCGTACTACTGAAAGCGGAGGATCCGTACTCGATTCAAAAAGGGCCGAGGCGAGACCGGGGACTAGTGGTATGTATGTGAGCCTCGTTAGTGGAATATCGTTTGATGGTGGTTATGCTATGTTTTTCAGTATGGTGACCACACGACAGGGAGCGGGAGGCTCAGGATCGGGATCGGGTTCGGGTTCAGGGTCCGAACCAATTGATGAGGGTCTACGCGAGTTCATCGCGTCAGAGATTACCAGGGGCATCCTTGAGTCGACTCCCCTCATCTTCGGGTCGATCAAGGAGGGTATTGTTGAGTTGATGGAGGATCGTCTTAGGGCGTTCAGGAGTGATATGGCGACTAGCCAGTCAGGATCTCGCACACTGTCCTTCAAGGACTTCAGGAGCAGCGGTGCGACGGATTTCCATGGGGCGAAGGACCCCATTGTGGCCAGACGATGGATCGCAGACATTGAGTCTGCGCAGCTGACCAGCTTCTGCCCCGAGGGGTCGAAGGTGAGGTATGCAGCAGGATGTTTGAGAGACCGAGCTAGGGATTGGTGGGAGTCTGTTGGTGACTCATTGGGAGCATCGGCTGTTGAGGCTATGACGTGGCCGGACTTTGTGACCCGGTTCAGAGCGGAGTTCGCACCTGCGGTGGAACTCCAGCAGTTAGCCAGAGAGTTTTTGGATATGAGACAGACGACGGAGACTGTGGCGGAGATCACCGCCAAGTTCCGGGAGAGGGCGTTACTGGTGCCCCACTATGCAGGTGATGAGGATATGAGGAGGACCCGCTACCATGATATGCTGCGAGCCGACATTCGGGAGCATGTCAGTTTTTCAGCTTGCCCTACCCTGGATTCTATGATTGCTAGGGCGAGGGAGAGGGAGATAGATCTGGAGCACATCCGGAAGAGGAAGGCAGAGGAGGGACAGACGATAGGGGCTTCGGGAAAGAAGCCCAAGGGATCAGATGGTAGGCCGAAAGGCCATTCAGGACCGGGCCGCTGCAGGAAGTGCGGCAGGTCGCACGAGGGAGCGTGTAGATTAGGATCGACAGGCTGCTACAGGTGCGGCAAGACGGGACACTTCAGCAGGGATTGTACTGCCCCTGCTCCGGTTATTCAGACATCTGAGTTGCTGTGTTTCCACTGCAACCAGAGGGGCCACAAGAGGGCCAACTGCCCCTAGTTGACAGCAGCAGCGCCAGTACAGGGGCCAGCTCCAGCGACCCTGCGGATTACAGATGGCCGGCAGGGCAAGGCAGAGGCTCCGATGGTGAGGAGCCGGGCATTTCAGCTGACAGCCGAGGAGGCACGCGCTGCACCCGATATGGTGACGGGTATGATTCATTCCCTCTGACCTATTTATATGAGATTTATGATATTGATATGTGCTCTGTGTATATACGTTTAGGATCGTTCCATGTGAACGGTATTCCAGTCCAGGTGTTGTTTGATTCGGGGGGCTACCCGATCCTTTGTTTCTCTTGCACTTAGCAAGAAGTTTCCTGAGTCCTCGGGCATGTTGGATTGCCCTTTAGAGGTCGAGATTGCGGACGACCGGTCGGTGCGAGCATCAGAGGTCTTCCGAGATTGTGTATTGAGGTTGTTCGAAGAGGGGTATTTGGTTGACCTAGTTCCCATTCCATTGCGGGGAAACAAGGTCATTATTGGTATGGATTGGCTGAGTCCCAATGGGGCAGTGATAGATTGCGCGCAACAGTTAGTACGAGTCAGAGCCCCAAGTGGGGGAGAGTTAGTAATTCAGGGTGAGAGATCACAGCGAGGGCCAGCCTTCTGTTCGGCAGCGAGGGCAAGGCGTTACCTTTAGCAGGGTTGCGCAGGATATGTCGCATATGTCATGGACACCCGGGAGGCGGGTAAGGCAACGGTGGGCGATGTCCCCGTAGTACGAGAGTTCGCGGATGTATTCCCTGAGGAGCTGCCTGGGATACCTCCAGAACGACAGGTGGAGTTCAGGATCGACCTAGTCCCTGGTGCGGCTCCGATAGCCAAGGCACCGTATCGGTTGGCTCCTCCTGAGATGCAGGAGTTGTCTACACAGATTCAGGAGCTGTTAGACAAGGGTTTCATTAGACCGAGCAGTTCACCCTGGGGAGCCCCGATTCTGTTTGTGAAGAAGAAGGACGGGTCGCATCGGATGTGTATCGATTATAGGGAGCTGAATAAGGTAACGGTGAAGAACCGCTACCCACTCCCGAGGATTGACGACCTCTTTGACCAGCTTCAGGGAGCATCTTGGTTCTCCAAGATAGACTTGCATTCAGGGTATCACCAGGTGAGGGTCAGAGAGGAGGATGTGCAGAAGACGGCATTTCGGACACGTTATGGCCACTATGAGTTCGTGGTGATGCCTTTCGGGCTCACCAATGCTCCTGCCGCGTTCATGGACCTCATGAACCGCGTGTGTAGACCGATGTTAGACCGGTCGGTGATAGTATCTATTGATGATATCTTGGTTTACTCCAAGACGCGAGAGCAGCATGAGGAGCATTTGCGGGAGGTTTTGGAGACCTTGAGAAGGGAGAACTTGTATGCTAAGTTCTCCAAGTGTGAGTTCTGGTTGCGCGAGGTGCAGTTTCTTGGGCACCTTGTCAACCAGAATGGGATTTCGGTGGATCCGGCCAAGGTGGAGGTCGTGATGAGATGGGAGGTTCCGAAGTCTTCATCTGAGATTCGGAGTTTCCTAGGATTAGCTGGCTACTATCGGAGATTCATCCAGGATTTCTCCAAGATAGCATTACCCCTGACCAGGTTAACGAGGAAGGCTGTGGTCTTTCGTTGGGGGCCTGAGCAGCAGGCAACATTCGAGACACTGAGACAGAGATTGTGCGAGGTGCCAATCTTAGCCTTGCCAGAGGGCATGGAGGATTTTGTTGTATACTGCGATGCGTCCATCTCAGGTTTGGGCGCGGTATTGATGCAGAGAGGGCATGTCATCGCCTACGCGTCGAGGCAGCTGAAGCCTCACGAGGCGAACTACCCGACGCATGATTTGGAGTTGGGGGCTGTTGTGTTCACCTTCAAGATTTGGCGTCATTACCTCTATGGGGTTCGCTGTACGATTTACACGGACCACAAGAGTTTGAGGTACCTCATGGACCAGCCAAATCTGAATATGAGGCAGCGTCGGTGGCTTGATGTGGTAAAGGATTATGATTGTGAAATCCTTTATCACCAGGGGAAGGCCAACGTGGTGGCCGATGCGCTTAGCCGCAAGGCGGCGCCGATCAGGGATATTTGCATGCGGATGACAGTGGTGACTCCGCTTTTGGAGCGGATCCGGGAGGCTCAGCAGGAGGCTATGAAGGAGGAACATCGGAAGAGTGAGCGGATTGTGGGACAGGTTTCCTCCTTCGACTATGACAGCAGAGGATTATTGACATTACACCGCAGGGTGTGGGTTCCATATCTCGGAGGCGTGCGCCAGGTTCTGATGGAGGAGGCGCACAGATCCCCATTCTCCATTCATCCAGGGGCAACGAAGATGTATAGGGATCTTCGTCTGGACTATTGGTGGCCCTGCATGAAGCGGGATGTAGCATGGTACGTTGAGCGGTGCCTGACCTGCAGGAAGGTCAAGGCCGAACACCAGAGACCGCACGGCAAGATGCAGCCGTTGGATATCCCGCTGTGGAAATGGGAAGACATCACGATGGATTTCATCACCAAGCTTCCCAGGACCGCGCGGGGAGTGGATTCGATATGGGTCATCGTCGATCGATTGACCAAGAGCGCCCACTTTATCCCGATTCAGGAGAGCATCTCGGCCGAGAAATTGGCTGATATCTACATCAGAGAGGTGGTGGCACGGCACGGGGTGCCAGTTTCAGTGATTTCGGATAGGGATGTGCGGTTCACTTCCAGGTTCTGGAAGAAGTTTCATGACGAGCTGGGTACTCGTCGGCATTTTAGTACAGCCTTTCACCCGCAGACGGATGGCCAGAGCGAGCGGACCATCCAGACTTTGGAGGACATGCTGCGGGCGTGTGTTTTAGACTTCGGTGGTAGCTGGGATACCTATCTTCCTTTAGCCGAGTTTTCATACAATAACAGCTATCACACGAGTATTGACTGTCCTCCCTTCGAGATGTTGTACGGGAGGAAGTGCAGGACCCCGATATGTTGGGGCGAGGTTGGACAGAGAGTCATGGGGAGCACCGAAGTAGTGCTCAAAACGACAGAGAAGATTCAGCAGGTCCGGAGCAGGCTTCAGACTGCCCAGAGTCGGCAGAAGAGTTATGCCGATAGGCGCCGATCAGACCTGGAGTTCCAGGTCGGGGATATGGTTCTCCTGAAAGTGTCGCCGTGGAAGGGCGTCATCCGATTCAGGAAACGGGGCAAGTTGGGTCCCAGGTATATTGGACCGTTTAGGGTTGCAGCCCGAGTGGGCAAGGTGGCATATCAGCTGGACCTGCCAGCCGAACTCAGTCAGATCCACAGCACTTTCCACGTCTCCCAGCTGCGGAAGTGCATGGTGGACGATTCAACAGTGGTACCTTTGGAGGACATCCAGGTTGATGACAACCTGAATTATATCGAGCGGCCTGTGGCTATCCTAGACCGGAAGTCGAAGGAACTGAGGAACAAAAGGGTGGAGCTGGTGAAGGTGCAATGGCAGCATCGGAAGGGCTCGGAATCGACTTGGGAGCCCATGAATGAGATGATGGAGCATTATCCGGAGCTGTTCCGGAAGGGAGCGGCAGACTTCGAGGACGAAGTCTAAAATAAGTGGGGGAGATTTGTAACATCGGGTTCATGGTATGATTTTATTTAAGTTTTTATCTTAATTTTTCCACGAACTCGGCGAGTCTGCGTCCCGACTCGCCGAGTAGCAGCAGGGTGGACACGGGATTTGAGCGGTGAACTCGGCGAGTCGATGCATGGACTCGGCGAGTCCACCTGTCTGGATGAAACTCTATTTTCAGACATTGCACCCTATTTTACCCATTCTAAAACACCCACTTCATCTCATTCTCTTCCAGAAGAACTGTAGAGCGAAACCCTAGCCCATTTTGATCCTTGTGAGTGATTTTGGCTTGGTGAAGGAAGTTTGAAGCTTAGAAGAAGAAGGAGGAAGTTGGAGGGTGCAAGGAAGTGTGGTAGATCCGAAATCTACCCTGGGAGAAGCTCCTAACCAGGTAAGAAAGCTCCTTCTTGATCCTTAGTAAAATAGATTTCCTTTTGTCCCTTATATGTGGATTGCAAGCCCTTAAACCTCCCAAACTCCGTGTGTTTATGCCCTAGGAGCTTAGATTTATGGTTTGGAACCATTGCATGTCTCAGTTTTGGCCAGAATGGGTGAAGAGTCGAAGGGTACTCGGCGAGTGCCAAAGTGCACTCGGCGAGTTCCATGAAAATGGCCTTAGACTCGGCGAGTTGGATGAACAACTCGGCGAGTCCTATGAAGATTGCCTGGTACTCGGCGAGTCGTTCTTCAAACTCGGCGAGTCCCTTGAATATGGCCTTGAACTCGACGAGTTGTTCTTCCAACTCGGCGAGTCATATGATCAGTCACTAGGATAAGAAGGGTTTAAGTGTAGGAGGTCCAACCCTCCGTAGTCGCACGTGGAATTAGCAATTTAACGTGTAGCTATAGTCCCAGAATCTCCAAATCTCCAAGGTTGATGTTCTATTGGAAGATTGGAGCGATTGGTGAGAACTGTTCGTCGGACTCGGCGAGTCACCCCCTTGGACTCGGCGAGTCCAGTCGCGGGTTTGTTAGTTGTCCCCTTCTAGCGAGTCAGGCTGACTCAGTGAGTGGGAACAGGGACCCGATGAGTCAGAGTCGGGCTAGACATAGAAGGACTCGGCGAGTCCAGTCAATCAGAAGGTTGACTTTGACCAAGGAGTTTGCTTTGACCAGTCATTTGACCTTAGGGGTATTTATGAGTACCTAATCCATGTTTATGGATTTATAGCCGGAGGGATTACCGGTGCGGCAGCCAGGCGTAGTCTGAGCAGGTTTTCGGCAGCTACTCTCGAGGTGAGTTTCCTTCTAGTAGGGACGGGTCTAAGGCACCAAGGCCGGCCCGTATAGACGATATGTTAGTATCGGAGTGTGGGCGGTGCCCGTATCTCATAGCTGAGTTTGATTGTGTTATATGCCAGTATGATAGAATTGCTTATACTTGTTGTCTGTGTGATACTTGTATGTTATGGTTTAGTAGCGAAGTGTGGGCGAGGCCCGTATCTCCATGGATAGCGGAGTGTGGGCGAGGCCCGTATCTCCATGGATAGCAGAGCGTGGGCGAGGCCCGTATCTCTCAGAAAGTAGAGTGTGGGCGAGGCCCGTATCTCCTAGCTAGTAGAGTGTGGGCGAGGCCCGTATCTCTATGGGTGTGGGCGAGGCCCGTATCCCTTAGCTGTTCATTATATGTTTGCATGGTATGTGGCATTATGGGGGAACTCACTAAGCTTCGTGCTTACGTTTTATAGTTTTGTTTTCAGGTACCTCTTCAGCTAGGGGAAAGGAGCCGGCGCGGTAGCGGCATATCACACACTCTCATGTTTTCCGCACCGTGGATTTTCTGGGATGTACTCTGAATATTTTGTTATGAACGTTTTATAACGATGTTTTATGTATTAACCTAATTAAAAAATGAAATTTTTAGTTGGTATTTTTGGGATGTTACACTTGGGCTTGGGGTACTTGGGTTCTTTAATTAGATTATACTCAATCCTAATTTTGGGTTAATGATATTATTGCTCAGCACGGGTGGTTTCGGACTGTTAGGCAAGCAGCTTTCGAGTTCAGCAGACTAAGGTGAGTCTCCTCACCATACCAATGTGTCGAAGGCACCAAGGCCGGCCCATTATGTGATATGTGGATTGTTTGTTGGTTATGTGTTATATTGGTATTACATTTGCATGGAAGACCCCAGGGGGGTTCCCGTGGCAGTAGAGTAAGACCATGTGGGGGTTCCCATGGCATTTGGTGTAAGACCTTGGAGGGTTTCCATGGAATCCTAGTATGTTTGTATGTTTAGGTTGCATGATATTTCTTTGGTTAGATAAGACCATGTGGGGGTTACCATGGCAGTTAGTGAAGACCATGTGCGGGTTCCCATGGCAGGTAATTAACACCATGTGGGGGTTCCCATGGCAGTGGGTTAAGACCACGTGGGGGTTCCAGTGGCACCCGGAGTAAGACCTTGGAGGGTTTCCATGGCATACTTATATGTTTATATGCATGGCTTATGTAGATTTTATGGTTGATATGGTTTATGTGATTATGTGGATTGTGTGGGGTATGTTATGGGGAACTCACTAAGCATTAGCTTACAGTTTGTTGGTTGTTTCAGGTACTTCAGGTTCTAAGGGCAAGAGCCCGGCGTGATGGCGTGGCATGCACTCTCTGGCGTTTCATTTGGGACACTCTGATTTTATGAATAATTTATCTGATGTTATGGATTTTGAAAACAAATGTGTTTTGAAATTTTACATCTTTTGGAAATGTTTTGGTTATTTAAAATGAAAAAATTTATTGGAAATTTGGGCTGTTACAAGTTGGTATTAGAGCCTTAGTTTGAGCGATTCGGGCACACTATCGGGTGTGTCAGGACTCAAACTAAGGAAATGGTAAAATTGTTTTTAAAAAAAATCAAAGTTAAAACTTCTTAAAACCAAAAAAGGAGAGTGCAATGTGCGTAATCGGCCGAGCTCAAGTAAGTAGTTCCCCAATATGTTAGCCATGCTATACTGATATTTGGAATATGATAGTCGGATGGATTTTGCTATGTGTATGCTTTAAAAATTATATACGGTTAGGATCTTATAGCCTTAGAATAATTGATTTGTCCTTATTTCATGTTCCTTGTCTGGTTGTGGTCCTAGGGTAGAGTTTGTTATTCGAAAGTCTATTTGATCATATTCTATGTATAATTTGCATGCATAGGGCAACGTGTTATGATTGATCTGAGTTCTGGTTTGATGGGAATGAAGCAAATCTTAGGATAGACTAGGATTTGAGTTATGCGGTGTTTGTGAGATATGTTTTTTTTCTAGGACGAATTAGAGTTATCAGGTAGAGCCTTGGGGAAGGTACAGGTAGGTGTGGAAGGTAGTATTGGGCCCGTACTACTGAAAGCACAGGACTTGTACCCGAACTAATGTTAGATCTGGACGCTCTAAGGAGAACCGGTGTGGAAGGATCCCCTTTTTGGATATTTTGATCATTCTGTCTTATGGTATTACAGATCAGAATGGTGGTGACACGACATGGAGTAGGGGGATCAGGATCAGGATCAAGATCCGGATCTGGGTCGGGCTACGCTATAGAGCCCATTGACGAGAGGCTGCACGAGCTTATTGCAGCCGAGGTTACGAGGGGCATCCTTGACGCTACCCCAGTGATTTTCGAGATAGTCAAGGAGGGGATGATGGAGATCATGGAGGATCGGCTCAGGCCTTTCCGAGCCGAGATTGCTGTGGGCCAGGTCGGGGCCCGAACTCCCTCGTTTAGGGAGTTCAAGGCGTGCGGAGCGCCATATCCAGTCGACGCTGGGTGGCAGACATGGAAAATGCCCACCGTACGAGCTTTTTCCCCTAGGTGGCAAAGGTGGGGTTTGCCTCGTGTATGTTGAGGGACTGAGTCAGTGATTGGTGGGAGGAGGTGACTAGCCAGGTGGGATCAGTCGGGGTGGATGAGATGTCATGGGAGGAGTTTGTCAGGCGTTTTGATCTGGAGTTTGCAGCATCTATTGAGGTGCAACGGTTAGTAAGGGAGTTCCAGGAGCTACAGCAGACCACTGAGACTGTGGCGGAGATCACCGCCAAGTTTCGGGAGCGATCACTGTTGATTCCTTAGTATGATGCGGATGAGGATATAAGGAGGACGAGGTATCATTCCATGCTGGGGGATGATATCCGTGAGTTCGTGAGCTTTACGGGGTGCAAAACTTTGAATGAGATGGTAGAGAAGGCCCGGGAGCAGGAAGTGGAGTTGGAGCTTCGCACCAAGCAGAAGCCAGAGCAGGTTCAGACAGCTGTAGGTCAGGCTAAAAAGCCTAAGACCTCTGATTCTTCTGGGAGGGGCCAGCAGGGCCCTGGCCAGTGTGCCAAATGTAGTAGATCGCACAGTGGAGTTTGGCGGGTGACGGGCCCAGTATGTTATACTTGTGCTCAGCCAGGCCACGTGAGCAGGGACTGCCCCAAGAATGGCTTGATTTGTTTCCATTGCAACTAGACCGACCATAAAAAGGCCGATTGTCCGAGGTTGCAGGGAGGGGGAGGAGTAGTGGCGGCGCCTGCTCCCGCCATAATGAGGATCACTGATGGCCGCCCTGCCAAGGCGGGTGCTCCTGCGGTGAAGAGTCACGCATTTCAGTTGACTACCGAGGAGGCTCGAGCAGCACCAAACGTCGTGGCTGGTACGTAATTTATTTTCCGGCTTGATATTGATTTGTTATGCTTATGTATATATGTGCTCCTGTATAGGGACCTTTTTGGTCAATGGTATGTTGGCTCATGTTCTTTTCGATTCGGGAGCTAACCCGATCGTTCGTATATCTTGCGCTTAGCAAGAAGTTTCGGGATGCTCCGGGGACTTTATATTCCCCGCGTGAGGTTGAGATTGCAGATGACCGCATTGTGAGTGCTGCGAGGGTGGATCGGGACTGTGTCCTGAATGTGTTTGGGGAGAGGTTTCGTGTCGATCTGGTTCCAATACTATTGCGCGGACTGAAGGTGATCATTGGGATGGACTGGTTGGGGGCCAATGGGGCCATGATAGATTGTGAGCACCAGCTGGTGAGAGTTCGAACCCCAAGTGGGGGAGAACTAGTTATTCATGGAGAGAGGGCCTCTTAGGGCCAACCCTTTGTTTAGCTGTGAGAGCTAGGAGACTCCTCCATCAGGGTTGTTTGGGATTTTTGGCATATATCTCGGATATGAGGGTTAAGACCACGACAGATTTGGGTAGTGTACCAGTTGTACGAGATTTTCGGGATGTCTTTCCTAAAGAGTTGCCTGGGGTGCCTCCGGAGAGGCAAGTAGAGTTTCACATTGATTTGGTGTCGGGTGCCACTCCGATAGCTAAGGCACCGTACCGACTACCTCCATTCGAGATGCAGGAGCTGTCTACGTAGCTTAAGGAGCTATCTTCGTAGCTTCAGGAGCTGCTAGACCGAGGGTTTATTCGTCCGAGCAGTTCCCCGTGGGGAGCACCGATCCTGTTCGTGAAGAAGAAGGACGGGTCACACATGATGTGCATCGATTATGGGGAACTGAACAAGCTAACGGTGAAAAACCATTATCCGCTTCTAAGGATCGACAATTTGTTCGATCAGCTACAGGGTGCAACTTGGTTTTCGAAGATTGATCTTCGGTCGGGGTACCATCAGATGAGGATATACCGAACACAGCTTTCAGGACTCGTTACGGTCACTACGAGTTTGTGGTGATGCCATTCGGGCTCACCAATGCCCCAGCAACGTTCATGGACCTCATGAATAGGGTGTGTAGGCCGATGTTGGATCGGTCTGTGATCGTTTTTATCGATGATATCTTGGTCTATTCTAATACTAAGGAGCATCATGAGCAGCATTTGAGGGAGGTATTGGAGACACTGAGGATGGAAAGGCTTTATCCCAAGTTCTCAAAGTGTGATTTCTGGTTGCGAGAGGTGCAGTTTTTGGGGAACATCATCAACCAAGAGGGTATTTTGGTTGATCCAGCCAAGATTGAGGCAGTGATGCGGTGGGAAGTACCAAAGAATGCATCTGCGATCCATAACTTCTTGGGTTTAACAGGGTACTATCGTAGATTCATCCAGGTTTTCTCCAAGATCGTCGTGCCTTTGACTCGCTTGACCAAGAAGAATGTGACTTTTCGGTGGGGCCCAGACCAGCAGCTGGCTTTCGAGACCTTGAGACAGAGGTTATGTGAGGCCCAATTTTAGCACTACCCGATGGGTTGGATGATTTGGTAGTGTTTTGTGATGCGTCTATCACAGGGTTAGGAGTTCTTTTGATGCAGAGGGAGCATGTGATCGCGTACACCTCGAGGCAGCTGAAGCCTCATGAGGTGAACTACCCCACTCACGACCTGGAATTGGGGGCAGTGGTGTTTGCCCTCAAAATCTGGAGGCATTACTTGTACGGAGTTAGGTGCACCATCTTTACTGACCACAAAAGTTTGAAGTATTTGATGGATCAGCAGAACCTAAACATGCGACATAGGAGGTGGTTGGATGTACTGAAGGATTATGATTACATGATCTTGTACCACCCAGGCAAGGCCAATGTGGTGCCGATGCCTTGAGCCGCAAGGCGGCAAGTGCTCCGATTAGGGAGGTTTGTTTGAGGATGATGGTGATCTCTCCATTGTTGGATATGATCAAGGAAGCTCAGGTAGAGGGTTTGAAGAAAGAGAACTGGAAGATAGAACGGATTCGGGGTCAGATCCCCTTAATTGTTCGGGATGGTCGAGGTCTTTTGACATAGTGTGGCTGGGTGTGGGTGCCGGTATCCGGGGGTGTGAGACAGAAGATCTTGGAAGAGGCGCACAAGTCCAAGTTATCTATTCATCCGGCGGCCACAAAGATGTATAGAGACCTGAGGTTGAGTTATTGGTGGCCCTGCATGAAGCGGGGGATCACATGGTTCGTTGAGCGGTGCTTGACCTGCAGGAAGGTCAAGGCTGAACATCAGAGGCCCCACGGCAAGGTTCAGCTGCTACCCATTCCCATGTGGTAGTGGGAAGAGATCACCATGGACTTCATCACGAAGTTGCCGAGGACGGCGAGGGGCGTGGACTCCATTTGGGTCATTGTGGATAGGTTGACGAAGAGTGCCCATTTTATTTCGATCTCCGAGAGTATTTCTGCTGAGAAATTAGCAAATATCTATGTGCGGGAGGTGGTGGTCAGACACGGAGTGCTAGTATCGGTGGTCTCTGACCGCGATGTTCGATTCACCTCCAGATTCTGAAGGAAGTTCCATGAGGAACTGGGCACACCGTTACATTTCAGCACTGCGTACCACCCCCAGACAGACGGCCAGAGCGAACGTACGATCCAGACGCTCGAGGATATACGGACATGCGTATTGGATTTCGGAGGGAGTTTATAAGTCCCCAATCTGCTTGTGTATCAATCAGATCCGTTTGATGGTGCGGAATCCCAATCAAACGGATGATGCCAGATCAAAATAGAAGAGAAGGAGAAGAAGAATAACTTGAATCTTGAATGTATTGATGATACGATTGAAGTTCCTTACACAAGATTCACTTTCTCTCTCTAGAAAACACCTTAGAATACACACACTTAAGCTCCTTTCTTCTATCTTCTCACATTCACTCTTCTTCCTCACACCCCTCACCCTATATATATACATGAGAAAAATGGGCCGTAAATGGGTTTACGGCCGGGCCGTAAATGGGTTTACGGCCGGGCCGTAAATGGGTTTACGGCCGGGCCGTAAACAGGGTTTACGGCCGTAAACCTGTTTACGACCGTAAACACCCACCTGGCCGTAAACCTGACCGTAAACTCATAAAACATTACAGAAAAATACAATTAATTAGAAAAGCAAAGTATAAACCAATATTTTGACCCAACAATCTCCCCCTTGGTTTATAGCTTTATTTTCTTAATTGACCCAACAAGCTCCCCCTAAAAAGTAGCTGGCTTTTATTGTTAATCTTCATTGGGAGCTTGGCTTCAGCATTAATCTTCAAATTCTTCACAACTTCAAGATGAACTTGATGAATCTTCAATGCATGACTTCATCTTGAGCAGTAGGGCTTTTCTTCAGAATTTGACATTGAACGCACATTTGGTGAGGAGGCTTCTTGTACTGATTCTTGAATGATAGCGCTTTCAGCTTGAGAATCTTCAGAGAAAACATCAGAGAGAACAAATCTTCTGGATCACTTCAGCAGGTTCAAGATAACAGCAGACTGATTGAGGAGGCTTCAATGCAATCTGTCACATAATCTTCAAGTACAGCTTCACCTTGCTACTGGGGTTGAAGAATTGAATGTTGAAAGAATAATCTTCATTTCTTGCTCCTTCGAATGAGAATTCTTCGATGCTCACGGATGAAGCCTTGGCTCAGAAATTTTCGATTCAATCTCCATGAGTCTCATCTACATCTGGATTCATTTTTAAGACAAAACAAAACTAAAAGAAAACTTAGCACACAATATTTTTGGATTTTTTTATATTTTCTAAAAAAATAAAACAGAAACAAAAATATTTTTGGATTTTTAATTTTTGATTTTTGTTTGGTTTTCAAAATTTTTAATTCTCCCCTAATATTTAAATTAGAAGAAAAACTATGAACAAATTTAACAAAAATAAAAATGATATCTAACTTTAAGAGTGATTTGGGATCAAAGTTTTTAGACAGCCTTTATCCGTTTATTAGTACCTCTCCCTTCATGAATAGATCTGGTCAATTGTCGGTATTGTGGTCTACTTAAACACAAGAGATTGTGACTAAATTAGGACATACTATAAGTGACAAGACAATGTGATCCTAAGTTCCTAGATAATATTCCTTAAGGACTATTCAGCTGACGACGACCAAAGATATTGTTGTCCACCTAAATTGAGCAGCGAGATCTACAGACAACCTATAAATGTTCAATTTTAGTTGTACTAGAACGTGTTTCCCGCTTCCTGATATACCCCAATAATCAGGAACTTCCAAAGTACTCCTTACTTTAGGTGAGCAGACAATTATTATAAGAGAAGTCAGATTTAGAGTGCATATGCTATACACGCAGGTCAGATCTCTTCCAATCTCGCAGAGGGTGAAACATATGACTAACCAGATTTAGAGGGATTGAGAAGTAGAATGGCGCATATGTTGTGTACCAGGTCGGATATATTTCAATCACGCAAAGGAGACAGCATATGACTAACAGACAGGAAGAATTACATAGATAGAAGATGCAGAGAAATAGAATTGCATATGTTGCAGTCCAGGTCGGATGTATTTCAATCATGCAGAGGAGGCTACATATGACTAACCAAAAGAAAGCAAGAAAATAATTTCCTACATACCTACTTTATAGGTATTCCCCAGTCGCCCCATCAATACCGGAATTAAGGACAAAGTCCGTACATCGAGGAAGAGTTAAACCACGGTTCTAGATACAAATTATTTTAGTGTGACCGGTGGATTATCATGTATATCTCCCTGCTAAACCTATCTAAGCGTCGTATTGTCAGGCTAAATGGATCTATCTAGGTCAAGATTTTTCAATTCTCTAGATTCCTTAAGTTCATTAATGCCTAGTCAAGTCCATTTTAATCTTTCGTGCCTACCAACGCATCGAACACAGAGCCTAGACAATTCAGATTCAGTCCCTTACACAGATTCAGATTGCCTGTTATCACATGATTATATCACTTCCCAAAACATCTCCCTCAAGCACATTTCATTAACACCATATTTTTGGATTTTCTGATTTTCTAATGTTTTTGGATTTTTTTTTTAAAATTTAAAAATTTTTGTTTTGTTTTTATTTCTCCCCCTAAATTTGTGCATAAGAGAGAAACGAAAGTAAATGCGCAAATTTAAACTATCCTAAAACAAAAATTAGTCTTTAAAGCGAATCAGCTTAAGAAAAACTCAGGAGTATAGAGAAGAAAACTCAAACCGTAAGTCACCGGTTGAATTTGCATCCAGAAGGTCTGAGAACAGCACGCGTAATCTCAGAACAGATCTGAAAATTCTTCATGTCATTAAGCACTAACCCCGTTTGTGATCCCTTCCTTTCTTCCCTTCCCGCAAAGGACACATACTCCCAAACAAGGTTATGAATGTTGTACAGTTGAGAGATGTTCCCTATCATGTGCCTGGAACAGCCACTACCAACAAACCGAAGTATGATGATATGCCTCCATAGCTGCTCCGACACAGAGCGGGATCAGTTGGTCTTTGGAACCCAGTCCATTTTGAAACTGGGTCGACCTTTGTCATCTACGCAAGATACATTCTCCCATGACATGTCCTATTTATCACAAACAGAAGATGTAGAAATATTAGAGTCATTAGTTGATTTGGGAGATTGAGGTTTCGAAACCCATTTGTAGTTGGGTTTGACCCATTTCTTTTTCGATCCGATGGGTGGCTCAGTACTTGCTTTTGATCTTGATGTCGGCCGTTGAGATGACTTTGACCTAACCGGTCTTTGTTTCACTAGAGCATCTCTTGGATTGGGCTTCTTGGCCAACATTCCTTTCTTGCCCTTGGGATTCGGATTCTTGGCCTTGTGGGTTTGATTCTTGGCCTTCTGCGCGTTCCAGTCACCATTGTCTGAACGTGACCTTGAGGGGTTTCTTTTGGAGTATCTCCCTCTTGGCGCGTTCTGCCACCCTTGTGCATAGTAGGGAATGTATGCGCGATTAGGACAATTTCTGGCAATGTATCCAGGTGTTCCACAGTGAAAACATGTCTTTTTCTTCACTGTGAAGTTGTTTCTTCCTGCCCCTGGTGGCGTATCCTTGCCTTGTGTCTTATTTTTCCCACAAACACAATTACAACAGGCACTCTGTTTCACTGGAATTGGTGGCCTGTATTTCTCAACAGTAGGTTGATAAGGAGCAACTGAGTTCGAAGCAACAGATTCAGAGCTCAAGGAGATGTTGGTTTGTTCAATGGTTTTCTCCTTGTTCTCATCTTCTGCTACTTTACTATCAGACACACTTTCTTCAGCTGCTTGCTTGGATTGGTTTAAGGATTGATCTGCATAGGAAGTAGAGACATTAGTATTTCAACATTAATAATGCCTCCTGATACAAAACCAGCTGGTTTGCCATAAACCATGAATGGTTCGTTGGCAATCTCCTCTTTAGTCAAAGGGTGATACTGATACGTGTGATTGAAAGGAGGAGGCGCTTTATCGTATCCTAAACCCTTTTGCTGGTTATGTTTAAATTGCATGCAATGGTCTATCATGTTCGCAACTACTTCGCTTGACACATCAAATTTTCTAAAATCAAAATCTGCATTTTCAAATTTGCTTTTTAATGTGTCAAGCTCAGCAGTTAATTCAGCAAGTTGTCTCTTAACATAGTCATAATTTTCACATTTATTACTATAGTCTTCCTGAAGCTTCCTAAAGTGTTTGGGTTTTGCTTCTAATTCAGCCTTCAGGGGTTTCTGTCCTTTCCTAAGTTGATATCCTTCGTATCTCAGGTCCTCAACTTCTCTTTTTAATAAATCAATTTGTTCACGAAGAATTTTAATCGTATCTTCACAAGATGGAGTACATGAAACTTCATTGACCGGGATGTTTGTGGAACTCATTGTTTTTCCACACTTCAAAGCGTCAAGTTCTTCAGTTACAGCAGTAAGACTAAGACGATTGAGATCTTTTGTCTTCTTGATGACAGCCACGTTCATATCCCACGATTTCGGAAGTGAATTCAGCAGCTTTTTGTTTATCTCAGATTTAGTTAAAAAGATCCTAGCTATATTCATCTCAGTAGTAAGTGTAGTAAATCGCTGCAACTGAGCTTCTAGGGTTTCTCCAGGGATATAATTGAACATGTTGAACTTTTGTCTTAACATATCCTGACGACTCTCTTTCATGTCTTCAATTCCCTCGTAGACCTCAAAAACCATTAAAAGCACAACTAGAAGCCAAAATCAAACTTAAAAGTCAAACCCTTTGACTACAAACCTCAAAAGTCAACCTTAAAAGTCAAATTTTAAAAGTCAAACTTGAAAAGTCAAACTTAAAAGTCAAACCGAAAAGCTAAATTTGAAAATTTAAAAGTTAAATGAGAAAGTCAAAGTTTAAAGTCAAAGGTCAAATTTTAAAAGTCAAAGTTAAAATTTTAAGTAAAAAGTCAAAATTAAAAGTAAAAAATTAAAAAATAAAATTTTTGGGTTGAAAATGGTATTTAAAATTAAAAAGAAATTGTTTTGAGGGTTAAAAATGACAAATTTGCGAAAAGGAACTGAGAAGGAGTGTTTTTGAATAAAAATTGCGAAGGAAAGGAACAAAGGGGATGCTAGAGGAGTTGGTTAAGGCGTATGGCTGAGTTTGGAGGAGACTCGGGTTCGATCCCCGGCACCCCCAACTTTGATTCTCCTTTTTTAATGGATGCTGTTGTGCGAGGAAAGGAGGATGCGAGGAGGACTGCTGCGAACTTCGGACAATCTGATCGAAGTGTCGCACACGCTGCTGACCGAGATCGAGACCGAGGCTGGCCGTAAACGAAGCTGACCGTGAACGCGAAGGCCGTAATCTCGGACCACGCCGCCACCCCCTCGTTGGTTACAACCAAAAACAACTTTTTTCACCCTTTTTGCTCCAAAACTCGATCAAAAACTCGTTTTTATCAAAAACGCGAAGAACAAACCCCCCTTAATTTTCAGAGATCTATCCAAAAACGCAAAAATCTTTCAAAAATACGATCAAATAAGCTCCAGATCTGACAAAAATTACTGATACAATCCAAGCTCTGATACCAATTGTAAGTCCCCAATCTGCTTGTGTATCAATCAGACCCGTTTGATGGTGCGGAATCCCAATCAAATGGATGATGCCAGATCAAAATAGAAGAGAAGGAGAAGAAGAATAACTTGAATCTTGAATGTATTGATGATATGATTGAAGTTCCTTACACAAGATTCACTTTCTCTCTCTAGAAAACACCTTAGAATACACACACTTAAGCTCCTTTCTTCTCTCTTCTCACATTCACTCTTCTTCCTCACACCCCTCACCCTATATATATACATGAGAAACATGGGCCGTAAATGGGTTTACGGCCGGGCCGTAAACAGGGTTTACGGTCGTAAACCTGTTTACGGCTGTAAACACCCACCTGGCCGTAAACCTGACCGTAAACTCATAAAACATTACAGAAAAATACAATTAACTAGAAAAGCAAAGTATAAACCAATATTTTGACCCAACAGAGTTGGGATATATACCTCCCACTAGCAGAGTTTTCATATAACAATAGTTATCATGCTAGTATCGACCGACCCCCGTTTGAGGTGTTGTATGGTCGGAGGTGTAGGACCCCGTTTTGTTGGGGTGAGGTGGGACACCGAGTCATGGGAAGCACCGAGGTGGTGCTTAAGCCTACCGAGCTGATTCAACGAGTGCGCGACAGATTGCGAGTCGCGTGGAGCTGTCAGAAAAGTTATGCTAATCGGCGTCGCTCAGATCTCGAGTTCCAAGTGGGGGACTCCATTTTGCTGAAAGTGTCACCATGGAAGGGTGTCATTAGGTTTCGAAAGAGGAGCAAGTTAGGGCCCCGATATATTGGTCTGTTTAGGATTTCGGCCGGGGTGGGCAAGGTGGCTTACCGTTTGGATCTGTCGG
The DNA here is from genome assembly GCF_052849685.1 of Lactuca virosa. NCBI lineage: Eukaryota > Viridiplantae > Streptophyta > Magnoliopsida > Asterales > Asteraceae > Lactuca > Lactuca virosa. Next base: position 394,002,839 of record NC_136433.1, read on the forward strand.
ACGAGCTTAGCCAGATTCATAATACCTTGCATGTGTCACAGCTTCAGAAGTGTGTCACTGATGAGGCTGCCATTATCTCTTTGGATGACATTCAGGTAGATGAGAGCCTAAACTACATTGAGAAACCTGTTGTGGTTTTAGATAGGAAGAATAAGGTTCTTTGTAATAAGGAGGTGAAGCTAGTGAAGGTGAAATGGCAGCACCGAAAAGGCTCCGAGCGGACATGGGAGCCGGAGGATGAGATGCGGGAGCATTACCTGGATCTGTTTGCATATGCGGGCTTCAAGGACGAAGTCTAGTCCAAGTGGGGGAGATTTGTAACACTGCAAATCAGGTAAACCATTCTAACCCCTTGAAATGATCTAATTTGGAAAAAATGGTCCCTTTTGTACGCTAGGGGTACCTAAGTGTACACTTAGCGTACTATGGAGGAAGGATCGCGAAGGAATATTGAGTATACGGGGCATACGCGACAGAGGACCAAAACCCCAAAACCCAGACTTGAGACCTATTTATTCATCCTTAAGCCACTTGGACTGAACCCTAATCAGCCTCTAGAGTCTCATTTTGTCCCTTTTCCTCAGTTTTCCTTTGAGAGTGTGATTTTGGAGCATATAAGGGTGTTGGTGGCCATTTTGGAGCTTATTCAAGAAGAAGAAGTTAGTGAGCAAGCTTGGTGTCGCATTGGGCTTCAAGAACCTGCATGTAGTTCACCTTGAGGAGCTTCTGGAGGTATAAAGTCTTAATCTTGCCATATCATTCATTAGATTGAGTTAGGGTTTTCCATATTGTCCCTTTTGTTGGTTCTTGGATCTTCTCTTGAGAGTTGAGCAACTCCAGAGACAATATGGTTAGATCTGAGATTTGTAAGCATGCTAGATGCATAAAGGTGCTATCTTGAATGTTATCTAGACTCCATGCATGAGTTTGAAGCTTTATATGAAGTCCTAATGTGAAGAATGAAGTTTTGAAGTCCCTTATAGCATCCAAGGGCACAAAGTTGCCAACTTTATGCCCTAGGACGTCTTAATGAGCTCAGATCTGATATTGGATGTTAGAACATCAAGTATTAAGCACTTAATGGAAGTAGTGCTTAATCAGCTAGTAAGCTGGGCGTAATATAGCGTACGCAACACGTACAACCAAGGACTCAGTACGCTAAGTGTACTGAAGTGGTACGCTTGACGTACGCACCCCAGTTGGATTTGGGCTTCGTGTGGGCTTGTAAACTCTTTGGGCCTTAATCTGTTTTGGGCCTAGTCATATTTTGGGTTAGTGGTCCGATGAATCTGTTTTGGGTCATGGTTGTTTTTGTTGGGCCTTATTGGTCCATGTGGCCCATTAATAGTTTTGGACATGGACTTTGGGCCCATTAGCAAGGGAAGACTCTTGGGCCATTATGAAAGGACTTGGGCTTGGGTACTTGGGCTCTTTAATTAGATTATATTCAATCCTAAATTTGGTTTAATGGTATTATTGCTCAGAGCGAGTGGTTTCGGACTGTTAGGCTACCAGCTTTCGAGTTCAGCAGACTAAGGTGAGTCTCCTCACCATACCAATGAGTCGAAGGCACCTACGCCGGCCCATTATGTGATATGTGGATTGTTAGTTGGTTATGTGTTATGTTGGTATGACATTTGCATGGAAGACCCCGGGGGGTTCCCGTGGCAGTAGATTAAGACCATGTGGGGGTTCCCATGGCATTTGGTGTAAGACCTTGGAGGGTTTCCATGGCATCCTAGTATGTTTGTATGTTTAGCTTGCATGGTATTTCTTTGGTTAGCTAAGACCATGTGGGAGTTCCCATGGCAGTTAGTGTAGACCATGTGGGGGTTCCCATGGCAGGTAGTTAAGACCATGTGGGGGTTCCCATGGCAGTGGGTTAAGACCACATGGGGGTTCCAGTGGCACCCGAAGTAAGACCTTGGAGGGTTTCCATGGCATCCTTATATGTTTATATGCATGGCTTGTGTAGCTTTTATGGCTGATATGGTTTATGTGATTATGTGGATTGTGTGGGGTATGTTATGGGGAACTCACTAAGCATTAGCTTACAGTTTGTTGGTTGTTTCAAGTACTTCAGGTTCTAAGGGCAAGAGCCCGGCGTGATGGCGCGATATGCACTCTCTGGCGTTTCATTTGGGTCACTCTGATTTTAAGAATAATTTATCTGATCTTATGGATTTTGAAAACAAATGTGTTTGGAAATTTTACTTCTTTTGGAAATGTTTAGGTTATTTAAAATGGAAAATTTTATTGGAAATTTGGGCTGTTACACAATATCCAGGTCAAAGTCAACCGAGTCAACCAGGTTGACTTAGGCAGTACGCGCGGGCGCCGGGGGGGGGGGTACTTCTCATGTACACGGGGCGTACCTCGCAGTTGATCGAGGATTGGGGCGCTGACTTCATTCGCTTAGCGTACCCTTCGGTATGCCCTGAGTACGAGGCTACTTGCCAAACTCCTAAATAAGTGTTTAATACCTTAAGCACCTATGTCCAAACTTCAGATCTAGGTCACAAAAATGATCTAAATCATAAAGTTTCCAACTTTATGGTCTAGCATGGCTATTAAGTCCTTAACACCAAAAACCCTACTCTCTTAACCCATTAAGAACATCTAGCATTTGCATGGAGGGAAATTAGTGACTAAGAACCCAACTTTATGACTTAACACCCTTTAAAACCTCTGAAAGGACAACTTAAATGCCTTGGAGTACCTTATACTAACAAAGACCAAGTTTGGGATAAAAAAGGAAACAACTTGAGCAAAAAATAGATCCATGAGATTTCTACATCAAGTTTGAGACTTTTTACCTCCACAAGGTGCACAAGGGGTGGCAAGATGTTGGATCCAAAGCCTTGAGTGAAACACCACCACTTCAATGATCTTCCTTCTACTCCAAAAGCTCCAAATGGCACCAAAATGGCTCAACAAGCTTCACAACGCACAAACACTCTTTAGGTTTTCGAAATTATGAGGGAGGCTGAAGGTAAAAAGGCGCATGAGGCCATAAATGTGTTTAAATGGGGTCTTAACCCTACTATTTAGGGTTTGCACCCTGGCTGTGTACGCCCTGCATACCTGCATACGCGCAGTGTTCTAAGGTGCTCCGGAGTACGCCCTGCATACGAGGGTGTACGCCCCGCGTACTCCAGAGAACTTCGGATTTACGAATTTGCCACCGGGGACTAAACTTGAAAATTAAACATAACTCAAGGGTTAAAACGAATACCTGAATTCTAGGTATTACAACTCTCCCCCACTTGAACTAGACTTCGCCCTCGAAGTCTATTATCGTGAATAAATCTGGGTAGTGCTCTCGCATCTCCGCCTCCGGCTCCCACGTCCATTCGGAACCCTTCCAATGTTGCCACTGGACCTTGACCAGTGACACTTCCTTGTTGTGTAGAGCCTTCGTCTTTCGATCTAAAATTGCCACCGGTCTCTCCACATAACTCAGGCGATCATCAACCTAAATGTCATCCCGAGGAATAGCTGCAGACTCCTCGGCCATACACTTTCAAAGCTGAGACACATGGAAGGTGTTATGAATCTGGCTGAGCTCATCAAGCAAATCCAACCGGTATGCAACCTTGCCCACTCGAGCTGAAATCCTGAAAGACCTAATGAATTTGGGGCCCAACTTGCCTTGCTTCCTGAATCAGATGACACCTTTCCAAGGTGACACCATTAGAAGCACCAAGTTTCCCACTTGAAACTCGAGATTCAAACGCCGCCGATCGGCATAACTCTTCTGCCAACTCTGCGCGACCCGCAACCTATCGCACACCTGTTGTATCAACTCCGTAGTCTTGAGTAAAACCTTGGTACTACCCATGAATCGATTCCCGACGTCCCCCAGCAAATCGAAGTCCTACACTTCCTTCCATACAACATCTCAAATGGTGGTCGGGAAATACTAGCATGATAACTATTGTTGTAGGAGAACTCAACCAATGGAAGGTAAGTATCCTAACTCCCTCCAAAATCCAACACACAATCCCGAAGCATATCTTCGAGCGTCTGAATTGTCCGCTCGCTCTGGCCATCAGTATGAGGGTGATATGTTGTACTAAAGTGAAACTGAGTACCCAAATCCTCATGGAACTTCCTCCAAAATTGGGAGGTGAACCAAACATCCCGGTCCGAAATCATCGATACCGACACCTCATGTCGAACTACTACCTCCCGGACATAGATGTCCGCTAACTTCTCTGCGGATATACTCTTGGAAATCGTTATGAAATGCGCACTCTTGATCAACCTATCAACAATGACCAAGATGGAGTCAAAACCCCGTGTCGTCCTTGGCAACTTTGTGATGAAATCCATAGTAATTTCTTCCCACTTCCACATGGGAATGGGCAAGGGCTGCATCTTGCCGTGGGGTCGTTGATGCTCGACCTTGACTTTCCTACATGTCAAGCACCGCTCCACAAACCAAGCTATTTCCATCTTCATGCAGGGCCACCAATAGGTCAACCTCAGATCTCTGTACATATTCGTGGCCCTTGGGTTGATAGAAAACTTTGATTTATGCGCCTCTTCTAAATCCGTCTGCCTCACCCACCCGACACCGGAACGCAGACTCTACCACACTGAGTCAACAACCCTCATCTATCTTTGACAAATAAGGGAACCTATCCTCTGATCCGCTCGGTCTTCCAGTTTTCCTTTTTCAACCCCTCTACTTGATCCTTATTGATTGAATCCATCAAAGCCGAAGTGACAATTATCCTCAAACAGGTATACTGGATGGATGAACTCGTAGCCTTAAGGCTCAAAGCACCGGCCACCACATTGGCCTTCGTAGGGTGGTACAGAATCTAGCAATCATAATCCTTTACCACATCCAAACATCTACACTGCTGCATATTCAGATTTGGATGGTCCATCAAATACCTCAAACTTTTATGGTCAGTGTAGATAGTGCATCGAACCCCATAAAAATAATGTCTCAAAATCTTGAGGGCAAAAACCACGTCCTCCAATGCCAAATCATGCGTAGGGTAGTTCGCCTCATGAGGATTCAGCTGCCTCGAGGCATAAGCAATCACGTGACCCCTATGCACCATAACCGCTCCCAAACCCGAAATAAAGGCATGACAATCAACCACGAAATCATCCAAGCCCTCGGGGAGCGCGACATCAGGGGCTTACAAAATCTCTGCCTCAGGGCCTCAAAAGCCAACTGCTGGCATGGCCCCCACCGAAAGGTCACGTTCTTATTTTTCATACGAGTCAATAGCACTACAATCTTGGGGAAATCCTAGATAAATCTTCGATAATACTCTGCGAGGCCTAAGAAACTTTGAATCTCAGATGCGGTCCTTGGAACCTCCCTACCGCATCAAAACCTCGATCTTGGTCAGGTCGACCAATATTCCCTTCTGGTTGACGATGTGCCTTAAAAATTGCACATCATGCAACCAGAACTCACACTTGGGGAACTTGGCATAAAGCCTCTCCCTCCTCAAAGTCTCAAGCACTTCTCGCAGATGATCCTTATGCTACTCCTTGGTCTTGGAGTAGACCATAATACCATCGATGAATACAATCATAGACCGATCCAGCATCGGCCTGCAAACTCAGTTCATGAGGTCCATGAACACTACTGGCATGTTGGTGAGCCCAAATGGCATCACCATGAACTCATATTGACCATAGCGAGTTCTGAAGTCCGTCTTCTAAACATCATCATCCCTGACCCTCATCTGATGGTACCCTGATCGCAAATCAATCTTGGAAAACCAAGATGCGCCCTGAAGCTGATCAAACAAGTCGTCAATCCTCGGAAGTGGGTAATGGTTCTTCACCGTTAGATTATTCAACTCCTGGTAATCGATGCACATCCTATGTGAACCATCTTTCTTCTTCACAAATAGAATCGGTGCACCTTTCGTAGAACTGCTTGGACGAATAAAACCCTTGTCTAGCAGATCCTGAAGCTGCATAAATAACTCCTGCATCTCAGGTGGCGCCAGGCGATATAGTGCCTTGGCTATCAGAGCCGCACCAGGTACCAGATCAATCTGAAACTTAATTTTCCTCTCGGGAGGAAACCCTGGTAAATCCATAGGAAACATATGGGGAATCCCGAACAATGGGCACCCCACTCAAATCTGTCATCTCCTAAACCCGAGTGTCTGCGACATAAGCTATAAACTAGAACAACCCTGCTACAATATCTCCTAACCCTCGCAGCTGAACAGAGAGCTAGCGCATGCAAAGATCCCTCGCCAGGGACAACCAGTTCTCCCCCACTTGGGATTCGAACTCTCACCAACTGCCGCTGACAATCAATCATGTCCCCATTGGGGCCCAACCAATCCATCCTGATGATAACCTTCAATCCTCTCAAGGGAATCGATACCAAATCGATAGGGAACCTCTCGTTGAACAGATTCAAGACACATCCACGAAAAACCCTTGAAGCACTCACAGTACGGTCATCCGCAATCTTAACCTCTAGAGGAGAATCCAAAGTCTCTGAAGCATCACAAAACTTCTTGCTGAGTGCAAGAGATACAAAGGATCGGATAGCCCCTGAATCAAACAAAACATGGGCAGTCATACCATTAACCAAAAAGGTCCCTATACAAGATTAAGCATAAATAAGAGCATGAATAAAGAAAACAATAAAAGATAGAGATAAGATACATACCCCCAACCACATCTGGTGTTGCATGGGCCTCATCGGTTGTCAGCTGAAATGCCCTGCTCTTCATCACAGGGGTCCCCGCCTTGCCCTGGCGGCCATCAGTAATCCTCAATGTGGCTGGAGCAGGCACCGCCATAACTCCCCATGACAGTCTTGAGTAATCGGCCTTTTTATGGTCGGTCTAATTGCAGTGGAAGCAAATCAGAGCACTCCGGGGGCAATCCCTACTCATATGACTAGTCTGTCCACACCTGTAACAACCTGAACCCGCTGACCGACAAGCCTCACTATGCTGTTGGCCACACTTGCCGCAGCGGCCTCGGCCCTGCTGGCCCCTAGAATGCGAATCAGAAAGCTTGGGCTTTTTGGTCTGGCCCATAATAGTGTGTACCTGTTCTGGCTTGCACTTCGACCGAAGCTCCAGCTCAATCTACCGCTCATGATCCCTCTCAATCATATCATTCAGGGTCTTGCACACTGAAAAGCTCACAAGCTCCCTGATGTCATCTCTCAACATGTCATGATACCTCGTCTTCGTCATCTCCTCATCCGCAACGTACTGCGGAACCAATAGAGCCCTCTCTCGGAACTTGGCGGTGATCTTTGCCACAGTCTCGGTGGTCTGGAGAAGGTCCTGGAACTCCCCCACCAACTGTTTATCCTCAATAGCAACTGCAAACTCCCTCTGGAATCTCTGAACATTATCCTCTCAGGTCATCACTGCCACTACCGATGTCCCAACTGCTCGGGTAACCTCTTCCCACCAGTCTTGTGCTCTGTCCCTCAATAGGCAGGATACAAATCCCACCTTTCCCCCTCAGGGCAAAATCTCTTCCGCTGAGCATTCTCCATGTCAGCAATCCAACGACGGCTAGCGATGGGGTCCTTAATCCCGAAGAACTCTGGAGCTCCACAAGCCTTGAACTCCAGAACGAGGGAGCTCGAGCTCCAATCTGACCCACATCAATCTCGGCTTGAAAAGTATTGAGCCTCTCATCCATAAGCTCCATAATCCCCTCCTTGATGGTACCAAACAACACAAGGGTAGTGTCACATCTTGTTTCAAGAAGTGTCTTATTTCGGGATTGTGGGCAATAAATGGATCCAGTGAAGGCCTTAGGTTCCAAGGAAATAAGGTTTAGACTCTATTGGATTTTGATAATATTGGTTATGTAATCCAAGCCCTTAGTGTGTGTTGGTGCAATAGGGGCATAACGGGAAAAAAGCGATGTTCAGACTTCTTGCATGAAATATGGATTTTTGTTCGAGAAGTTTTTAGTCCAAAATATTTAGATAATGTGGTAGAGTCTTCAATACCTTTACGAGGATATAAGTATCGTCGAAATTGGAGTTAGAACGAAGAAGTTATGGCCTTCAGAAGTTAGGAGGTTTTCGGGCAAAGCCTAGTACGCTGGGCATATAGGGTGTACGCCGGGCGTACTAGCTCAGAGTGATCGCGATGGGTTAACCTAGTATGTTGGGCATACTAGGAGTATGCAGGGTATACGCACTTAGGCGCTAAACCCTAATTTGGGGTTTTTGAGCCCCATTTAAGTTCCTTAACTCACTCCAACCCTTTCCATTCTTACCCTCCACCCCCTTAAACGTTCTCCCTTGAAACCCTAACCCTAGTTAGGGATTTGTGAGCAAAAGAAGGTGCTATTGTGTGCTTTGAAGGAAGAAGAAGGTAAGGATTGTGCTTAGAAGCTTGAAGCAACCTTGGATCGGGAAGTTCTCCTCCCTCATTCATCTCCATAAGATATAAATTTTGTACCTTTATGCCTCCATTGATATATCTAGTTTAATGGTTAAAGTTATGTCCTTTTTGCCCCATGATTTGTTCCATTTGAGTACGGGTTGTTACTGGTCTTGTGATGTGCATTTCCTGGTGTATAAGAGGATATTAAGTCATAAAAATATGATATTAGCCTTATTCTTCTATCCACGCATGTATTATGGAGTTTAAAAGGTTATGATAAGTTAGAGTTTTGGATTTGAACCCTTTTTAGCCATGCAATATCATAAAGTTAATTTAAGGCATGATTTAGATATAGATCTGAGCTCTAGACAAAAAGTCTTAAGGGGTATAGCCCTTAATAAGGAGAGTGGGTTGTTGGGGAGTACGCTAGGCGTACCCAACTTGTACGCAATGCGTACCGGTCAAGGGAGGTGTACGCTGGCTGTAGACTGAGTACGTAGGGCGTACAGTTGTTTAACTTCCGTTGACTTTTGTTGACTTTCGCGTATTGGGCTATATTTTGGACTTTTAGTGTTTGGACCTTGTTGGTCCAATAGTCTTTTGATTTTGGAGCATTATAAGGCTTTGGGCCTTCTTGTATTGGGCCCATAATGGGCTTTGGGTGCCATTTAGGATTTCAGGCCATGCTGGGCTCTTGGATGTAACACTCTATTTTGAACGGCTTCATGATTCGGGGATGTGACCCGATTATCAGTTATCTTAAGGCTTAGGGCCTTGGGGGAAGAGAGAATTAGCCCTTTTTGGATGTGGGTATTATAGATTAAGTGATCTGAGTGTTCGATTTTGTTTCGGAGCCCAAGGGTATAACTATAATTTGGCAGTTTGGGCCTTTATGAATTTTGGGTTTTTGTTCGGGAAGTCTTTTGGAAGGGGTGAGTTGTTAGAAGTGTAGGGCTTCTCGTCACCTTTCTGTGGATATAAAGTTCGTCGAAATTAGACTTAGATCGAGGAAGTTATGGCCTTCAGATGAAATTAGGGTTTAAGGATAACCTTAGTATGCGGGGCGTACATAGGGAGTACGCAGGGTATACTAGTGCGAGGTCCAGTACGCGGGGCGTACACTGGCGTACACTAATTGTACTAAGCAGATTAGTCGCGGGTCCGAAGCCTCGTACGTTGGGCGTACGAAGGTTACGCATTGCGTACGAGGTGGATAAGAAAACCCTATTTTAGGGTGTTGCACCCTATATAAGCTCATTAAGTCCCTAGGGCTGGCCTCTTTACGAGCCTCCATACCTCTTAAACCCTAAAAATCGACCCTTAGCCTCCATTGTTGTGTCTTTGAGCTTTTGAGAAGAAATTGGTGCTTATTTTGCTCATTTTGAAGGGATTGAAGAAGGTTGAAGGTGCATTGCTTAGTGTGAACCTTATAGATCCAGAATCATCACTCATTTTGAAAGTAATTTGAGGTATCAAATTCAAACCTTGTCTTCTCCTTGCTTATATCTTTTCATGTCATGTTTTTTCGTGCTTTTAGTCCTTTTTAGGGTTAGTTTGATGAGCTAAGTCGTTTGAGGGGCTTATTCTTTTAGATCTAGACACATTATGAGTTTTTTTAGCTTAAAGGTGCTAGCTTTATGGGGTTTATGGTATCACGCATGCATTAAGTCATATATTAAGTCCTTTTGAGCTTTAAGAGCTTAATTAAGCCATGTATGCACGTAAAGTTAGCAACTTTACATGATAAACCATCTCACGGAAGTTAGATATAAGTTTTGGAGTGATGTCTTAATGGGTTAAGAGTTGGAAATAAGAAATAGCCAAATGGGGGAGTACGTTGGGCGTACAAGCAGGCATGCTTAGTGTACAAGCCCTAAAGCGAGTACGTTGTGCATACGTGCTGAGTACGCCCCGCGTACTCAGCCAGTTTGGCTTCGGAGTTTGGATCTTCGGTTTGGGCCATTATTTTGGGCGTAGATGTTTAGGGCTTCATTGGGCCATCTGAATTCTAGTGTTTTGGGCTGGGAATATTATTGGACCTTCGATTAAGGCCCATGGAAGGGATTTGGGCCCAATTCAGAAAATTTGGCCATATTTGGGCTTTAGATGCTTATTTTGGATTTTGGGCTTTATGGAAAATTTGATTGAGCCTTGGACTTAGGCCAAGTTAGAGGAAGGATAAAAAGGTCTTTTACCCTAATTTGGAGTCTTAGTGTGAGTCGGTACCCAATTATTAATTTGATATTATTTTGGTAATTGATAGCGCAGGGATTTTAGCGGAACTGTAGTCAGAGATTTATCCGTGGGTTTCAGTTGTCTGAGGTGAGTGTCCTTACTGTACTATGGGTAAAAGGCACCAATTTCGACCCATTGGCTTATGTTATTGGAAGACCAGGGGTGGCCCTTGTCATGTGTATGAAATACCTGTAGGTGGCTCTTGGCAAAACCGTATGAAAGACCAGGGTTCGGACCCTGGCATTAAGTAGATAATTAGTAGTAGATTGTATGCTAGTTGTCTTTTTGATGCTTGCATGGAAGACTAGGAGGTGGCTCCTGGCACTTGTCTATGAGACCCAGGGTGTTTGGCCCCCGGCCTGACAAGGAAAGGCCATGATACGGCTCGTGGCATAATGGCAAGACTATGGTTGGCACATAGCACCTCCTATTGCGTGTATGAGTTGTTTAATATGTATGTTATGTATGGTATGTGGTATTTTGGGGAACTCACTAAGCTTTGTGCTTACGATTTTTAGTTTATGTTTCAGGTACTTCCAGTTCCAAAGGGAAGAGCTCGGGATGATTGCAGAACACACACCTCCTCGTTCAAATTTTCTTGATTTACTTTGATGTGACATGATGATTGATACATCTGTTTATCTGGATTTGTATGACAATGTTTTTGGGATACCGGTTTTATTAATTTAAAAATGAAATTTTTGGGTCTTATTTTTGGGACGTTACATTGGAGCTATTGGAATGGGCTTTGGTTATTGGGCCAAGTGAGGAAAGGGTAAAATGTTCTTTTACCCTGGAATTGGACAATTGAATGAGATTCATGATTTTGGCTTATGACTCAACTTATTAATTGGGTTTATTTGATTGGTTAGTGTGGGGATTTTTCCGGATCAACGGTCCGAGCATTTGTCTGAGATATTCAGTAGCTTCAGGTGAGTTTTCCTCACTGTACTTATGGGGCGAAGGCACTAACGCCGACCTATTGGATTAGATATCATGGTATATAGGTTGTTGCTATGCTGTAGCGATCTGTTAGATTTATATCCTGGTATATTGGATGTTGCTATGCTACAATGACCTGTTAGATCTATGTGACTACATATATCTGCTAGCTATTGATTGTTATGGTATATGTGATATGTGATGGTGTATCGGGCTGAGGTGGTCCTGCTTTGTGTTGAAGGCCAAGATACCTAGGGGGCCCGGATACACTGAAGGCCTATGACGTGGTCTAGTCAGGCCAAAGGCCCGGAGAGCTGTCCAGATAGGTTGTAGGCCCGGTGCGGCGGTCCAGTCATCCTGAAGGCTCTGAGAGCGGTCCAGATAGTATGTAGGCTAGTGTCGCGGTCCAGTCATGTTGAAGGATCTGTATGCATGTTGTTGTTTGTTATCTTATGTGGTGGTACTCTGGGGAAAATCACTAAGCTTCATGCTTAGAGTTGTTGTTATGGTTTCAAGTACTTCTGATGATTGGGAAAAGTAAAGGCGTGATCGTAAAACCAAGGATACTATAACATCCCAAAAATTTCAACAAATTTAAACTTTTCAAAACAATTCATTTACTAATAAAAGTGTTTACAAAACCATTGTTTCCAAAACATTATTTAAAATCAGAGTCTCCCGAGATCCAATCAGTCGTAAAACCAAGGATGTGTACAGTCATGCCTTCATCTTGCCACCATCATCTAAAGCACCTGAAATAATAAATTGAAACTGTAAGCATTAAACTTAGTGAGTTCCCCCAAAGTACCACCACACAAACAAATAACATATACAATCAAGTATGTCGGGTCCAATCAACCATCGGGTTGGAATACCCCAGGCCCAATCAACCTCTGGGTCCAATCATCCTCGGGATGGAATACCCCAGGTTGGCATGCCAATATACTGTGAGTCCAGTCAACCATCGGGTTGGAATGCCAATATACAACGGGTCCATTCATCCTCGGGTTGGAATACCCTTAGGCCCAATCAACCATCAAGTTAGAATGACCCCGGTCTGTTGGCCCACACACATAACAGTAAAGCCTCAACCACCAACCGAAATATGTGCACATATAATAGATAAACATATATTCAATCACCAGACAATCAGGCAGATCTACTGATCACAAAGCATAGCATCATCCTATATACCAGGATAGAGGTCTAATAGATCACTACAACACGATAACATACTATCACATAACAGGATATCTAATCCAATGGGCCGACCTTGGTACCTTCGACCCATAAGTACGGTGAGGAAAAATCACCTCTCGATCTGACCAATAGTTGATGAGGTCCCCACTTCGAATCTTAGCTCTAATCGACACCTATCCATCCAAACTACCAAATTCTCAAACACCATCCAAAAGACCAATTCTCAAACACCAACCAAAATACCCAATATACCTCTTCGTCAAACTGGGTCAAAGTCAAAGTCAAACTGATCAAAATCCATAAGTCAACTGAGTCAACCCAGCCGAGTCAACTCAGCTAGGTCGACATACACAAGCTGTTGGTGCTAAAGTCTCTCATCATCGGAATGTTACAGATCTCACACACGAGCTGCTGGTGCTAAAATCTCTCCCTCTAAACATATCCAAAAACCAAAACCTAATTAGCAATTAAGGTAATACCACACTTAACAGGTCCAAATACCAACACTAATCCCATTTGGGAAAAAGATCATTTTGCCATTCTAAGTCCTCAACCCCTCACAGTTGACCAAAGGTCAAACTGGTCAAAAATTCAATGGTCAACGCTCAGTTGACTTACGCCCTGCATAACCAAACTATGCCCTGTGTAGAGCTACGTCTTTCGTACTTAGAGTACGCCCTGCAGAACATGCTGTTAAGCCATTTCCATTTTTAGCTCTTAATCCGTAAAGACAAATCATAAAATGCTTAGATCTAGTCCCAATAAACGTCTAGAGTGATAAAGTTGCTAATTTTATGCCTTTGCATGGCTAAATAAAGTCCAAATCCAAACCCTGGTTTCTTAACACATTTTAATGTCCAAAAACTCTTGAATATATGAAATATAGCAACCAAGATCTTATTTTTTATGACATAACAACCCTACAAACATCAGAAAACAACAACCATAAGGTTTGGAGTAGGTCATACTCATAAGAACCAAAATTATGGGACAATAAGCATGAAAACCAAGAAGCTAATGAGATCTTACACATGGACCAACAAGATTCAAGCTTTATATCTTTTGGAATATAGGCTCTGGATCCATAAGATTGGGCTTCAATAATCAACAATCTTTGACTTCTCCTTCTTTAAAATTTACCAAAAACACACAAAAGGATCAAGATTTGCTCTAAGGGATTAGGTTTTCGAGTTAAATGCTCAATAGGGTGGAGGTTGATGATAAAAAGAGCCTCAAGGGGTTAATGTCCTTAAATAGGGTCCAATACCTCGAAATTAGGGTTTGCACCTTGCACGGTTACGCCATGTGTATCTCACTAAAAATGCGTCCCCTTTTAGCTTCTGCGCCATGCGTAGTTACCTTATGCCCTGCGTAGGGCAAAGTCTCCATCTTCCAGCTCAACTTCAAACATCCATAACTTCTTCGTTCCCAATCCATTTTCGGCATTCATTATATGCACAGAAAGGTATTGACAAGCCCTACCATCCTATCTATTTACCTTTAGCTTATCACATACGGAAATAAAATCCTTAATTCATGAAAGAAGTCTGAAACATCACTTTTCCCATTTTACCCTTTGACTCCAAAACACAAACGAAGGGCTTAGATCACATAACCAATATTATCAACATTTAATATGGTCTAAAGCCTATTCCCTGGAAGCCCAAGGCCTTCACTTGATCCATTTATTGTCCACAATCCCGAAATAAGAAACTTATTGAAACAAGATGTTATAACTCTCACCCACTTAAATTGGATCTCATCCTCGAAATCCATCTTGGTTAGGATCTTTGAAACAATGCCAACATATTCCATAAGCCCCCTCTAACCATATCAAAATTAGGGAATATTATAAAGAAAACTCGAGAGACCACTCAAAATCCCACAACTGCCAACATACAACCCAATAATATGAAAAATACTCAACCACAACAACTATCTTTCTCTCCCTAATTGTATGACCCAACTTCCAGAGAAAACCACTCAAACTGGGACTCTCAGAACTACAACCACAAACTAACTCCATCAATATACTCCCCGAAACCGGGAACTCATCAGAAACCATACCCTAGGACTGATGATCATCTAATCATCATACCTACCTCTAGTTCCTTGACTAGGAAAACCACCAAACCATGCATAAAGAATACTCAAAACATCCTGATCGTGAATTTCAGCCAATCCTAAATCCAGAAATTATGCCCACAAACCTTAAATATACACTTGACTTCTTGACAAGTCATCACCAACTCGTTGGTCCCACAAATATAATGATGTTCAAAACAAGAATCTCACGTTGCATCCAAATCCCTCATCAGCTCAGGTGTACATCCACCTGACAAATCACTCGAGACATTTACAACGAACTTCATGAATCGAGATTTCAGAACCGATACCCAACATTCGTAACCAAACTCCTAATAGACAGCCCGCAAGAAAACGGGGTTCATAATGTAAACATTCATCAAGAGACTTCTGATACACAATTAATACTCCTTACAAACGTTTACTGACCACATGATCCAAACTGGTTGATCACTGAGTCTCCCGACTCCCAACAATGCACTAACACCCAAACATGCCAATGAGACTAATGATCCAAGACCTAAGAGTCTCGATCAAATGGCTACCGAGTCCCACCCATATGAATCATACAGACACTGGTTCACGATACATCGTGACACCTCCTAACCACTAAAACAATAAGCTCACGGTGCTACACTGATCTTTCCGTCATTCCATCACTGGCCTGAAGACTCACGACTAGCACCACAGGGGCCTAAAGATACACCACCATCCACCCACCAAATTAAAGGAACTGAATAAACATCTCTGTCAATACTAACCAAACACCACATGAGCCATACCCTTCTATAACACACAAATCCTTTCACATCACAGGATGCTACCAATGCAAAGTCAGACGAAAGCATGGTCGTACACAACTAAAAAAATGAGATAGGCAGTTGTACTCTTGCCCTAATTCAAAGGCTATAACCCAAATAAGGAACCATAACCAGTCCTGGATATACTGCATCCCTTTTTCCTCACAACCTTACCCAAAGGTTGAAGTACCATTAGATCTAACGAAATGGAAAACCTCAATCGTTAACAGAAACATCCTCATAAATGACTGAAACAAGATCCTACCCCTTGACTGAAACTGAACAACTTCCACCAATACGTAACTAGCTTGATAAAACTTCCAAAGTTATCCATAAATGTTGCTAAAACCTTGGTCAGATCAATCCAATACCAACCTCATCGACACGACATGCCAAAATCGAATTATGTGTAGATCCAAATCCACAACTAACAAACTAAACAATACCGATCCGATGTCTGAACTCCCAATAACCAAGGATAGCTGCCAAACCTAAGCCCACTATGAACAATACTTCCATAACCAAAATATGAGGGTATGCATAGTTGCATACCTAGAAACCAAAAGGTACAATGTACATATTTTGACGATAGGTGGATGCATCCATTGAACATCCACTGATGCAGCTCGGAATTTCTAAAGAAACTTAGCTATTGATGATGAACAAAATGACCATGATCAAGAATGCATTGACAACTAATCCAATGATCTAATACATTATTGAACAAAGACCATGCGGAACTAAACATACCAAACTCTAAAGTTGATTGACCGATCAACAACTACCCAAACTAGATTGCAGATAGCAATATATACAATGAGATAACAAATCCCTCAACCACCGATACTCAACCTAAATGACCCAAATGCGTCTTGACCTACTCGTCGACATTCCTGAAAGCAACCACTGGCTACAATGAGCTCCTTCTCCAACAGCTTCCTACCATGAAGATAAATAATGCATTCCTGAGCACATACATCTAATGAAAACTTGCTTTGCACCCCGTCTTCACCTAATTATTGAACCAAAATCTTGCATCCCTGAACTGCAAATACTCGTGACTTATTATGCCAAAAACCATAAACTCAAACAGATCGATGATACTCCAAGCAGAATACCCAGTTCTCCCCCACTTAGGGTTCGAACTACCACTAAACTGGCACTGCAAACAATCCAAATCTCAAACCGGCTCAACCAGATACATAGCATCCCAGACCCTTGGAATGTATAACACAATGCAAGATGATATTCCAGATAAAGACCAAGCAAACTCAATGAGATTTTGAATCTCAGATGGAGACCTCAGAAACTTATTGGACCTCAGGCGCTACCAACTCTCCTAAAACAAATTAGTGTTAGTAAAGGCGCAACCTTTATACATATATCACATTCAACCCTCTAGCGTCTATGACATTAAACAGTGACTAGGAAACCTTCCTTACACATCGTAGAGACTAAGCATTTCTGACCCCAACAATCCCACCCTCTCATAATTTCCTCCCTGTGAGAATCAAACCCACAAACCTAACTCTGATACCACTTATTGGACCTCAGGCACTACCAACTCTCCCAAAACTAATTGGTGTTAGGAAAGGCGCAACCTTTGTATATATATCACATTCAGCCCTCTAGTGCCTATGGCATTCGACTGTGACTAGGAAACCTTCCTTACGCATCACGAAGACTGAGTCATTTCTGACCCCAACAAAACTCCCCACTCATAACCACCTCTAACATCAAGAATCCCATGCAGATGCACAAGCAATAATTCTGACAGTCCATTCATAACACCGATTCTTTATCTAGAAACAAATGGACTACCACACACCTTGCCTATAAATCCCTTACCATCAATTCATCGTGAGAATCATTCATACATACAAGAGGCATCATCCTCATAGTCGGGATACATAAGAGACAATAAAAGTTTTTCATTCCCGATTCACTTCCCTGATCCCCAAAACAATTAACTAGAACCTAACCTAACTATATTCGAAGAAAGCAGACCCTTGAAATCATCTCAAGGCAACCGCACCACAAGTGTCCTCTTGTGAATCCCCACACTACCATATTTTTCCCCAAAGAAAACCGTAATTATCTAGTCTCATGTTGGGTCTACACCCTAACTCCGAAAATCACATGGCCATTCAAACCCAAACTGACATGGCCACTAAGGCCCAAAAAAATTAACTAGACCCATCCTCAGCCTGAACAACCACAACTGATAAGGACAGAAACACACTACAGTGAACCATGGTGCCAAACCATACAATCTACCCTCCATCAGCTCCTTAGAATCCCTAAAATCCTCCTCCATTTGAGTATAGATCCTATTTTTTTTAGTAGTATGAGCCCAGTACTGCCTTCCACACCTATCCGTACTTTCCTCAAGAATCATTTTGGGTCCTCTAAGCAACTACTCATGTCAACTACCATCCAATAGATTCACATATACCCATTCTCAAATCAATATACACTGCTAAACAATGCACCAATTCCTCCAAGGTACTTCCTAGACTCTTCTAGGATTCTCACTTCTCCCTGTCATCAGCTCATGAAGAACCCCTACTATATAACACCTGATTTGTTAGGTAAAACCCTCAGTAATTATTTCAAATTTTCCTTGGACCCTAGTACACTGGGCGTACATAAGGTACGTTGGGCGTACTAGTCAGCGTGCATCAGTCGGGACATTCCCCTGGTACGGTGGGTGTACCTATACGTATGCAGGGCGTGCGTGAGCCAGGGGCAAACCCAAATTTTTAGGACTTCCACCTTATTTAACCTCATTAAGTACCCAAGTCCTTCACCTTATCAACTTCCATTTCCTTTTAAGCTAACCTCGAAACCCTAATCCATTTTCCAAACAGATTGACCTTGTGTGTGTGTTTTTTGTGTATGTGTATGGTGTATCTTGAAGAAGGAGAAGAATAGTGGAGAAGCATTGGACAAGAGGAAGCTTGTAGATCCAGAGGTTATTCACCCTTTCCAGCTCCTTGAAGGTATAAAGTTCCTACCTTGATGATTCATCTCTTAGATCTAGGTAGTTAGGGTTTTGGGGTTATTTTCGGTCCCTTAAAGTGTTTCTTGAGAGTATAAGCTACCCCACAAGGTTATGATGATAGATCTTAGTGTTTTTGATGTCCCATATGCATAAAAATGGTGTCTTGATGGTTTAAGCCCAACCATGTAAAGGTTGAGGGTTGTTTCATGAAGTTGGTGTGTTAAAAATCCACGATTTGACATTTATAAGCCATGCAAAAGCATAAAGTTTGCAACTTTATGGATTAATGCATTTTAATAAGCTTAGATCTAAAGTTGGACGTTAGGTCTTAACTGATTAAGACCTTAAAAGGAGGAATTGGCCAGTTGGGGCGAACACATATGTATGCTGAGCGTACGTGCCTGAGGTCCCGATCTGGTGAAGCATCCGAGTACGTCAGGCGTACTGAGGGTACGCTTAGCGTACTGAGGGTACGCTTAGCGTACTCACGAAGGGTTTTTTTGGGCTATTAGTCTCGGGTCATCTTGGGCTTTAGGGTTTTGGGCCCTTGTTGGACCACAACTTTTCTGAGTGGAGCCTTTATGGATTTGGGCCCATATTGGGTTTGGAATTCCTTTTTGGACTTTTGGGGTAGTTTGGATTTGGGCCTTGGTATGTTAGGCCTAATAAGGGAAGGGTAAAGCAGTCTTTTACACTTAAAGCCAGAATTTAGGGTTTGGACTCTCGGTTTGGGTTATTGACCTAATTTATAATTAAGGTTTTATTATTTGTGATTTTGTGATAGGATTTCACGATTTAGCAGCTCGAGTATGATTTGATATCTTCATTATGAGGTGAGTTTCCTTCACTATACTCGTGGGTCGAAGGCACCAATGTTGGCCCACTGAATTATGTTTAGAAATTGATGGTTGTCTTTATGACAATTTCGTGCTACGTTTGTATGTACTTCATTGTCTTTGTGCCTCTTGTTGTTATGATTGTATGCTAGCTATATGGGTGAAATAGACCCGATACCAGTTGAAAGAGACCGAAGGGGGTGAAATAAACCCAGTACCGGTTAAAAGAGACTAAAGGGGGTGAAATATACCCAGTACCGGTTGAAAGAGACCAAAAGGGTTGAAATAGACTCAATTATGCTTTGACTGTTATGAATGTGTGGTATGAGGTATTTTGGGGGGAGCTCACTAAGTTTTGTGCTTACAGTTTTCAGTTTGTGTTTCAGGTACTTCTAGCTCGAAAGGGAAGGGCCCGACTTGAGGCGCCGCATCCGCCCATGTTTTTTCAGCATTATCTGATTTTGGGATTTGTACTATGATATTATTTTCATTATGGTACACTTTTGGTTGCTTAGATTTGACTACTGAATTTTTGAAATGAAAATTTTTATTTGGAAAATTTTTGGATGTTACAAGTTGGTATCAGAGCCTTGGTTTGAGGGATTTGGGCATACTCTCGGGTATATTTGAACCCAAATCGAGGATTTGGTAGATTTTCCATAAAAAGAAACATTTTAATTAAGGGATTTTAATAAAAGAAAAGGGGTGTGATGCGTGCAATCAGCCGAGCTCAAGTAAGTTTTACCAAAATACCCATATATGTTATATGTTTTACGCTATCATATGAGAATCGCATGCTAGATTAGGACTAAGGATCTACTCAGGATTGCATGATAGAATGCTAGGAGAGATGATTTTATATGCCTATTATATGAGCTTATAGACTTGCATGCTAGTACTGATCAGTCAATGTAGGATGGCCTGTTTAGGTTATGCTTTAATTTCAATTACTCGATGCTCGAATGTTGCTTGCTTTGTGCTTTTTAGGAGTTCCCATTAACATCATCTAACTAGTAAGCGAATATGATAGGTTACATATGAGTGATACTAGATAATTTTAGAAGGCTAGGTTTTAACTCTATTGTGTAGCTCTTGTTTGAGTCTAACCGTTGTAGTGTGAGACCTTTCATTTGAAGAGTTATCTGGTGTCGATGGTGTGTAATTGTATTGGTAAGCTAGTTAGAGGGAGTTAAGGGGGGGGGGGGTCCTTCTGCAGCTGATGGCGGGGAGTGGTGAGGAAAGGAACCGTAGGAATTCATGGAATTTGTCTTGGCACATAGGGAACTCTATGATATGAGAGAAGTAATAGATAGAAGGGAAGTGACTTGTAGGATTCGTGACAGTCCTTGGGGGAAGGTATAGATAGGTGTGGAAGGTAGTATTGGGCCCGTACTACTGAAAGCAAAAGATCTATACCCAAGACAAGGAAGGCCATGGTGAATTCAAGAAACTTCGAGAGTGTGAACCTCTTCATGTGTATACTGATAATTTATATGTTATATTTCAGTATGGTGATGACACGCGGTGGGGAAGGAGGTTTAGGATCTGGATCCGGTTCGGGCTCGGGCACCGAACCAATTGATGCGGGCTTACGCGAGTTCATCATGTCCAAGATTACTAGAGGCATCCTTGATACGACCCTGGTGATGTTAGGGTCGGCCAAGGAGGGTATTATCGAGTCGATGAAGGATCGCCTTTGGTTCTTTAGGTCCGATCTGGTCGCTAGTCAGTCCGGAGCCCGCACTCTCTCTTTCAAGGATTTCAGGGGTTGTGGGGTGCCAAAATTATTTTGGGCGAAGGACCCCATTTGCATCGAAACGTTGGATAGAAGACATTGAGTGTGATTAGATGACTAGCTTCTGCCCTAAGGGGTCGAATGTGAGATCCATTGCAAGCTGTTTGAGGGAGTGAGCTTAGGACTGGTGGGAGGAGGTTGGCTACAGTCTGGGAGCCCCAACCATTGAGGCCATGACTTGGTCGGATTTTGTGACCTGGTTCCAAGCGGAGTTGCACTAGTTGTTGAGGTGCAACAGCTAGTGAAGGAGTTCATGGATATGCGACAAACGACTGAGACCATGGCGGAGATCACCGCCAAGTTCAGAGAGAAAGAGAGCCATATTGGTACCTCAGTATGCCACAGACGAGGAGATGTGGAAGACTCAATACCATGACATGTTGAGATCAGATATTCAGGAGTTTGTCAGTTTTTCCACTTGTATGACACTAGACGACATGATATCCAGGGCTCGGGAATGGGAGATTAATTTGGAGAACATAGGGAAAAGGAAGGCAGAGCATGGGCAGACAACTGGGGTTTCGATGAAGAAACCCAAGAGTTTCGATTCTAGATCAAGGGGTCAGCAGGGTCGGGGCCGCTGTGGCAAGTGCGGCAAGATGCATAACGGAGTCTGGAAGGCGGATGGTTCGGGCTGCTACAAGTGCGACAAGACATGGCACTTTGGCAGGGATTGTACTGCCACTACCACCACCCAGATATCTGATCCTATTTGCTTTCATTACAATGAGATGGGTCATAATAAGGCCAACTGCCCGAGTTTAGCAGCGGTGGGACCAGTAGCAGCTCCTGCTCCGGCGACTCTAAGGATGACTAATGGCCTCCAGGGCAAGGAAGAGGTGCCAGTTGTTCAAAGTAGGGCATTTCAGTTGATAGTCGAGGAGGCTCGTGCAGCACCAGATGTGGTGACGAGTATGTTGTTGAATCTATATGCCCAAAAATCATTATTGAGTGATATTTCTAATAATATATGATCCCATAAGGTCACACCTTTATCGATTTGGAACATTTTGTATATTTATTATTAATGTGATTATTAATAAATAATATCAATTATTGTATTTTAATTATAAGAGAGTATAACTAGTTATTATTTCATTAAGTATGAATTAATAAGTCATGCACAACCTATTAGACTAGTTGAATTCTTTTGTCTTTTACCTAAAGACAAAGTTTATATTTTATAAACTTTGAGTTTATAAAATTTAAAGAACTCTTCTCTTTTCAAGAGGTATGGCCTAAATTAATAAAGAAATGTGGAGGTTGCTTGTCAACCTCCATGCTTTATCTCCCCATGCTTCTAAAGGCTACCATTACTTTAGAGTATTTTAATGTAAAACCCTTACCTTTACTTAGGTATATAAGAAAGTGTTTTGCATGAGTTTGTGGCTAGTTTTTCTAGTGAAATCTCCTCATTCTCTTTATGGTCGAAACTCTCCTCCTCTAGCTCTTCTTGTTCTCTTTTAAAGATTGTTACAAGATTAGAAGCCTTTTGAGTTGTCTCCTTTAGTGCTTATTTGTGTTAAGCACTTAGAGGCTCAAGACACTCAAGAATACAATAAGGAACTAGCATTCTAAGTGTCTTACTCTTGATGGTGGATACACATAGAGAAAATCATAGTCTTTGATTTTTTGTTATCTTCATCAACACCCTAAAACCAAGTGGGTTCAAAGGCTTCAAAGGCTGTCATTCTAAAAAAACTCTTTGGTTCTTTTTTATTTCATTCTAACCTCTCTAAATGGATCCATGATGGTTTGGTTTTGTTATGAACTAAAAATAAACTTGTTATTTTTTAAAGTCTTCTGTTGTGGTTTTTGTTAAAAACTAACATATATTTTGTATCAAAACCCATCAGTGGTATCAAAGCCATATTTTATATGTTAGAATGATTTTTTATGTTTGATAATATTTGTTTTTTAGAAAACAAGCATGCATTTCTTTTGGTTAAGAAAAATCCATCTTTGTCTCCTTTGGCAACTTCTTGGTTAAAATTGTTAATTTTTATACATAACTATTTTTCATGCATTTTGGTTATATAAAGTTGCCTTAGAAAAAACAAAGAGTTGTTTATATGTGATATATGTATGATGTGCATAAACTAGTCATGGACCATTGTGTTTGTTGTTTTGTTAAAAATGGTTGTAATATTTATTTATTCATATGGTATGTAATAAATTAAATGGATTAGTTTTCTTGGTTTATTTTGTAAAGTAATAGATTAGTTTTTAGAAATAATTTATTTGTACAAAAATGTAACAAGAAATGAAGATGGAGCCATTTTTTGAAGACCAAAAGGTAATTTATGGCCTTAATAAGTGTACAACAATGTTAGTGATAGTTTTCTGAAAAGTGTCGCTAAAGCTGTCACTAATGGTTGTTGTAAAAGGGTTGTTGCTCCTGTTGCAACACTTTCTGCAACCTTTTCTGAAAAGTGTTGCATTGCTGAATTATTTACCTTTCAAGGAGCTTTTCTATCTTTGCAAGCAATGGATGTTTCATCAAGTGGGAGCTTCAACAACATCATTACAAGAAGATTTTGGTCCCTTAAATTTCCCTTAGGAAAGGACTTGACATTTTATGTTGGCTCACAAAATGTCACTAGAATTGGTTGGTTTATGCACATATTGAAACATCCCAAATATATAGACCAAAAATTTCATTTTAAATCGGTAGTAAAAACCATCAATAACATCAATCACATAAAAATCATAGTCATGTATCTCAAAAACATCATCAAATCTGGCAATGTATCAAAATCATATATCATAAATCAGAGTGAATCCTCCCAGGCTAAAAAAAACAGTGGTGTGTGCCATGCAGTCATCCCCAGCTCTTCCTCTTACTAGCGGAAGTACCTGAAACCAAAACTGAAATATGTAAGCACAAAGCTTAGTGAGTCTCCCCAACTACCACATACCATACATATAACACATAAACATATCTTGGGCCCTGCCCCTACTTCATCGAGTCAAGATCGGCATCGGCTTTCCTGGCATCGGGCTCCGCCCGACATCAAACCCTATTCGGCATCAGGCCCCACCCGGCATCGAGCCTCGCCCGGCATCGACCAAATATCGGAATACATAAGAGCATAATCAATAATACACATAAACCTAAGCACATAACATTAACACTTAAACATTCGTCGGGCCCCGCCCGGCATCGGTCCATAATCCGGTAACATACTAACATTCCTCGGGACCGCCCCTGCATCGAACCGAAGTTCGGACACATACAATACAAACACATGCAAGAATCACAAAGACATCAAGCATAACAACATTCCTCGGGACCGCCCCGACATCGGATCAAAATCCGGAAAAGCATATAATCCTACATCGAGCCCCGCCCGGCATCAGACCATAGTCCGAAACTACTACTAGCTAAACAGGTCGGCCTTGGTGGCTTAGACCCGTTCCTACTGGAGGAAAATCACCTCGAATGGTAGCTGTGAAATCTCGTGTGGGAATCTCTGACAGCTGCTCTAACGACTCCCCGACTATCAATTTCACAATAACACTTAATCAAAAACCTGATAACTCTTCTTAGGGTAAAATGACCATTTTACCCCCGGTCAAAGTCAACGTCCTGGTCAAAGTCAAAGTCAAGGTCAACTCCCAGTCAACCCAACTCGTTGAGTGACCTCCTAACTCGAAGAGTTCCTGTACTACTCAGACTCGTGGTCAGCCGAGTCAACTCATCGAGTCCCTTCATAGACTCATTGAGTTCTATCTGGTATACAATCGGGACATCCCGACTTCTACTCGTCGAGTCCCTTACTGGACACCGAGTTCCCCTGTCTATTTGGCTATCTTAATGGATTAAGCCCCTACACTTCAGATCCAAGCTTCATACTTCACATAACCCCTGAAAATGTCCTTTTAAGGGTAAAGTTTCTGACTACCTTACCCCTTACTACCACTTCTTAAAGGGTTTAGCTCAAACCCTAATTCCTTGGGACCTAGAACTTGGTCCTTAAGCCTTCCATAAAACTAACTCAAGCTTACAACCTCATATCTAAACCCCTAACACTACTTGGACACGTAAAGTTCCCACCTTTCCCACATGCATGGCCTTTTGGGGCTAAAAAGGCCAATATGACTCTCCAAAGCTTTCATGGGGGCTCCAATGGCATAAATTTTGCACCTTTATGTCATATCAGCCCCTCAAGGTACTAGATCTAGAAGAATACCCTCTTGGGTCGATCATTTCCCAAAAGCTATAAATCTTGGACCAAAAACCCACATAAAGAGGACATAAATAGATGTAATGAACTAATAGCCAAGCTAGAAGCTTGATTACCAGAAAAGGTAGCAAATGGAATGCAGCTTCTTGATCTACTCTTCCCTTCTTGAGCTCTTTATCTTCTTCTTCTTCCACAGGCTTCAAAAGCACACAAAGGTCACTCAAATGGCTTACACTCTCAAAGAAAGCTCTAGGGTTTCGTGGATTAGGGTTTGGGACAAGGAGGTTATAAATGAGGCCAAGGGGAGGGGGCTAAGGAGATAAAATAGGGTGCAAAACCCCGAGATTAGGGTTTCATTCTGGCCAAGCTACTCGTTGAGTCGAGGGCTCCTGACTCGTCGAGTAGATAGCTCAAACCCCGCGCATAATTTGCCTTCTACTCGACGAGTTAGGGCCACCAACTCGTCGAGTTCCTCTCTTAAAATGAATAAATAAATGAGTTAAATGCATACCAGGAACCAGGCGTTACAATTCTCCCCCACTTGTCTTAGACTTCGTCCTTGAAGTCTGCTGCATCTGAAAACAACTCTGGGTAATGCTCCATCATCTCCTCCTCAGGCTCCCATGTCCACTCTGAACCCTTGCGGTGCTGCCACTGCACCTTCACTAACTGAACAACCTTGTTCCTCAAGGTTTTCATCTTGAGATCTAGAATCTCCACTGGTCTCTCAATGTAGTTCAGGTTGTCATTAACCTGAATATCCTCCAGGGGCATAATCGCTGAATCATCCACTAAGCACTTCCGCAACTAGGAAACATGGAAGGTACTGTGGGTTTGACTGAGCTCTGCTGGTAAGTCCAACCGATATGCCACCCTGACCACCTGGGCTATAACCCTGAAAGGACCAATGTACCTGGGGCCCAGCTTGCCCCGTTTTCAGAACTGGATAACACCTTTCCAAGGTGACACCTTCAGGAGGACCATATCGCCCACCTGAAACTCTAAAACTGAACGCCGCTTGTCGGCGTAGCCCTTTTTCCGACTCCGAGCAGTCTGGAGCTTGCTCCGGACCTGCTGGATCCGTTCTGTAGTCTTGAGTACTACCTCAGTACTCCCTATGACACTCTGACCGACCTCACCCCAACAGATTGGGGTCCTGCACTTCCTCCCGTAGAGCATCTCGAAGAGAGGTCGGTTTATGCTAGCGTAGTAACTGTTGTTATACGAAAATTCTGCTAACGGAAGATACGTATCCCAATTGCCACCGAAATCCAAAACACATGCGCGTAGCATGTCCTCGAGAGTCTGTATCGTCCTCTCGCTCTGTCTGTCTGTATGAGGGTGGAAAGCGGTGCTGAAGTGGAGATGAGTACCCATCTCCTCGTGAAACCGCTTCTAAAATCTGACAGTGAAATGGACATCTCGGTCTGACACCACCAAGACAGGCACCCCATGTCGTGCCACTATCTCACGCACGTATATCTCGGCCAGCTTCTCGTCCGATATGCTCTCCTGGATCGGGATAAAATGAGAACTCTTGGTTAACCGATCCACGATGACGCATATCAAATCTACTCCATGTGCGGTCCTGGGAAGCTTGGTGATGAAATCCATGGTGATATCTGTTGGGTTTTGAACATTCTAACACTCCTAAGGTGTACATGCAACCCTAAATACCGTGGATCTATGTTTTCTCTATTATACATGCAAATATCAATTTTCCAAGGTATTACCCTAACTTGCATAATATGAACAACATGTAATATAAAAACTAGTAGAATTACATACCTCTTCCTTGTAGCTTGATTCGATGGAGCTTAAGAGCCTAGTGCCCCAAGTGTGACACCTCAAATGGTTCACACAACATCATCAGCATTTGGAATAACCATGAGAAGAGATACTTGACTCTTAGAAATTGGCTTGCCCTCTTGTGTATACACTAGTGCCAATTTCACCAACCAATGGCGTCTTTATATAGTGTGGCTAGTAGGGTTACACCATGTAACTCATGACTTTACCCATTCCTTATGCTCCATGGATTTTAACCTCCATGGAGTATCCATGGGTCACCACATGGGTTAAACCCAACATAAGGAATCATGGATCATAAGCCCACATATATAAGAATGAATGATTTACACAATCAATTCCCATATATTTAATTAGTCTCTTTTGATCACTAAATTAATTCCAAATTAATTCTTTATCAATACTAATTAAATAATATGATTTCATATTAATATATTAGAACTTATAATATATTAATATGTCACAAATATCCTCTTCTCACAAAAGGTCTATCCAAATTGTTCCGATGCCATGCAACCCAAATGGACCATGCCAGGTCGGGTCAAGTATATACCAATTATAGTTATGGACTTAGAAACTAATCCAACAATCTCCCACTTGGATAAGTCTAATAACTATTATTGCAAGTACAACTCCAACCTGACCAGCAATCGTAGCTCTTAAAAGCTGCTGCCGAACTCTGAACAAATCAATGACGCGTCCATTAGATAAGGGATCATATATTCCTCCATTCTAGATATCATATGGACTGAGACATGGATTATAATCATTCTATCTGTCCATTTGTTGTTTCCCGATTTCTGATTTGTGACGACCGACTAATTGAACAAATCAAATCAGTCCAGGCTTGGCCAAGCACTTAGGGTGTCATCACCAAATCATCGAGGGGCCCACAGATATCGCTTTTATCCCTTTAAGGGTAAAAGGAATGGAAAAACTTTGACTCATATGCTTGTACTAACTACTTGTTGAATCATACACAAAGGCACATTTTATAACATCGAGTTACCAATGCGTTTTCGTGCAATCAATGTATAACCAACTCATAGTCAACAACTCATATCTCTAGGTTTGAAGAATATAAGATAGTATCGTCTCATGATTCACTCGTGATAAAAATCCATGAAGTGAGTCAAATGAGCGTGGGTTTAATCCATGTTAGAACAAAGTTCTAGTAGGATCGATAGATTCTAAGTAGATAAACAATTAAAGACGCAATTAAGAACACATGAATGGCTTTAAAGATGTCGAATGATTAAACTTTAACACCTTAGAAGAGCTCGATTAAGAACTTCGACTGTAGAGGTGTTTAGGGTTACAAAAACAATAATAATGATAATCAAGAGCGTATCTAATGCATACATGCATGAACTATTTATAGTTTACCCTACAAGATAATCACGGATGGACAGGCCCAATCCGGATATACAAAATAAGCCCATGACGCAACATATAATACCCAACAATCTCCCCCTTTGCGTCAATGGAGCCGAAAGCTCAATTCGGTTGAGCTACTGAAGACTTCTTGACAGTCTTGAACACCTTCGGTATGATGGCCAAAAGAGTATGACGAAACGTGATATACCACCGAAGCATGTCCGTGAAGTTCTTCTTATCTGCCTCAGAGTTCTGCTTGCACCGATGGATGATACTGATAATGTGCTCTAAGCAGTCTGTTGAGAACAAATGTTTGTCAACAAGAGCGAACAGAAAACGATTGGCTTCGCCTCTTGTGAACATCATAGTAAGATGTGTAGAATCAATCTAGCCCATCCTCATTTTATTCACATCTCCTAATTTTGCTGTTGGCTTTACAGTCGGTTTCTTATTCATAACTTTCGCTATCTCCTGATCCATTGCAGCTACTTCATGGATATAGGAGGCCAACATCCTCTTCAAATGATCTAGGATCGGTTCATATTCTTTCGGATTGGTGAGCAGAATGTTAAACAACAGGATCCAATCATGAGGATTCAAATTTGGAAGATCTGCCAGGGAAATAATCGAAATCGAGTTTGCTGAACCTCGGGTTATTTTGAAATTAACATCTATGAATTTCCCGGCAGGCAAAGGTTTCAGTACCTTGACAGTAACAATCTTCTGTGCACTCCATGTCAAGTACTGAGGCTGACCAAACTTCAGATAAAAGTCGATTAGTTCACGATCAACTTTAGGATGAGGGAAAGGAACTTCAACAGTCGAATCAAAGCAATGAAATGTAAATGCCTTTCGTGTTATAGGCATATCGAACTGTGAGTCCTATGAATTTTCACAATCAAAAGAAGCGACAGGTTCCAGCCAGTAGACGCTTGGAAACTCTATTGCCTCCTTGATGAGTGTTTCTCTTGTCCAGAGAGGAAACAAGGCCTTTTTGCAGTTTATAGCATCTTGTTCTTCCTTGTTCCTTCTTTCCCTTTCTTCAGCTTCCTTCGCAACCCGAAGGGTTTCATCCAATTCTCTGTCCCTTTTCTTTCTTTTTAGGGCCACAGCAATTGTCTCTTCTTCTTCATCACTGTCATCATTAATTCCCTTCTTCTTATCTTGGTTCCCGGAACCCGAAGCTTCATTACCCTTCGGTTCGGTTTTAACTGTGACCTTTGGTTGAGTAGCACCTTCTCCCCCTTGTTTTGGAGTGACGAATCTCTCTGAAACACCCTTCATTTCATGTAACATTGCAAGGGCAGGAAGAAGCTTTGTGGTCAAATGATTCCTGATGGTCAGAGTAAGGATAGGATCATGAGCACCAAGAAGGTTGGTAAGCATATCCTTGACATCCCCAGCACAGCTCCTGAATACTGCTCGCTCAGTCTTTAACAGTGAGATTTCCTTTTCAGCTTGAGCTAACTGCACTTTCTGAACTTCTATAGTAGAGGCTTAGCGTGCAAGATCTTCCTTTAACTCACTCTCCTTTGCTAAATCAGCTTGGAGTGTTTGAAGATGAGAAGTCACTGAGCTAATGAGAGAAGTGTTCTCAGCTTGAATAGAAGAACGAACAGTCTCAAATTTAGCTTGCTCCTCTTTTAGTGACTTGGATAAGGAATCAACGGAAGCATTTACTTTGGCTGCATTTGAATCAGCATGTCCTTTGAGTGATTCAAGAAATATCAAAGTACTGTGAACAATTTCTGCAACATCAGTAGTGGCCTACTTGCAAGAAGAAGTAGAATCCTCAATAGCCTTCGTTGATTTGTCAATAGACCCAGTATATTGCTCAAAAGTGTTGTCCATAAAAGCTTTGAGCACAACATCATTGTATGACTTGTTGGCAGCAAGCAATTTATCGAGCTTATCATTAATACTCTGCAGTTGTTGTCGTGTGACTGGAGCTTCTTCATCATCGTCGGTGGGAAGCCGATAGGGACTGTAATAAGTCGAGTCAAACTCAACATTATCACCACTGAGAGTGGCACCAGAATCGGTTGAAAGTGAGGGTGAAAGCGGCTTAGAAGTAACAGGAGGTTCGGTTTCAGTATGCGCCCCCGTATCAGATGCGTTGACGTTTACTGTCGGTTGGGTTGTAGTGGTTGTAGTTGTTTGAGAAATAATAGGAGGTGGTAATGAAGTAGTAGAAATGGGTATGGTACTAACGGGTGGTTGTAGTGGAATAGAAGTTGTTGTTGGAGATGTGGTAGGTGGTGGAGTAGAAGTAACCGAAATTGGAACAGTTGTTTTCGGTGATGGAGGAGGTGTTGGAATTCTGTCATTAAGAGGTTCGGTTGGAGTTGGTAATCGAGGAGGTGTGTTACCTCTTGGTGATGCATGATGATGAATTTCCTCTTCTTCATCCTCTGCATCGTTGTCTGAGCTTGAAGGGGAAGGACTCTTGGATTTCTGCGCCATCTTTTTAACCTTCTTCGACTTAGAAGAATCACTCTTTTCAGACTTTCGCTTCCTAGACTTGGCAGGTTTAGATAGAGCACCTTCGGTCTTATCTTTCTTGGTTGTTACCCTTTTGCCTCGGTTTGCAGGTTTCTCCACAGCATCCAAAGCAACTTGTTGTTCAGGAGTCAATACCCTCGGTTCCTTGGGAGGAAGCTTGCGATATTCAGCTATCACTTTACTTTCGGCTGAGACACACCTGTACATCGTTTCAGGGATGGAGCCATTATGAGGGAACTTTGTGGGATCAGAGAAGATGATCTTCTTAGTGTGAAAAGTAGCCACAGATGAGACCAGGGCATCCTTCATTACTGGAATTTGCAAAGTATCAATTGCCCTGCGTGTGATGAGAGTCCAGAAGCGACCACAAGAAATTTCAGAGTGCCTCGTCGAGGCGTTGAGGCTTTGCACCACTTGTGACCAGATAATCGACCCATAGTCGAGATTTATCCCATTGTAGAGGCCGTATAGAATGGTCAAAAAACCCTTGCTAGTTCCATCTGATCCAGCACTCCTCTCCGCCAAACTCTTGTTGAGAAGAGTAAGCAATCCATTCCATTGGGGCGGCAAACATGATTTCTTAACCTTCGTCACGGTGGTAAGCACATCAGTGTAGCCCATCTCGTAGAGCATCGAGAATAGTTGAGTAGTGGTGATGAAGTCAGGTGAGATCACAGACAAATCCACAGCAAGCTGTAACAGTGAAAAAAATTTCCCTTTTGAAATCGAAGTCTTGTGAGAGAAGATTTGGAAGTAGATCCTCTCCTTGTTCTTATCATATGAAGCAGTAGTGTAGACTTGCGATAAGAGTGACATTGGGACGGATTCCACCTGTGTGAGTGCAAGAACTAGAGGAGAATACTTGAGGCATTCAACGACCTGGAGCATGTAGGAATCATACAGGAAGGGATTCAGTTGAATGATCATATTCTGGTTGGGTTTGATCACGAGCAAGGAAGACGATGCAGTTTGATCTTGAACAGATGAGGAAGTCGCCATTGTTGAGTTAAGGAAGAAGATGAACAGTTGCAAATCGCCTTGAGTATAGAGAGAATTTGATGCTTGTAAAAGAGACAAATGTAATTAGAAACTCTTTATATACCCTCGCCAGGAGAGAGAAAGAATCATCATGATAATGACGCGGTCACTTAAACGTCGCCTGAAAAAGCGCGATGTGACAGGTTGGTTTCTCCCAGGTATACGTCAGCACGCGTGGGGTTAGGGACCGTTCAAATTCACGCGCCCAAAAACTTATCCACAATTCGTCGTTTGAAATTCATCTTCGCTCCAAAAATTAGGATAACCATTGTTGCTCAGTCAGAATGTTGGAAAATCACATAGAATTTTCGTGCAATAGTGTGACAAAAGATAAAGAAATAAAGCAAAATGTGTATAGGATGTGAGTAATGTCTGTTAGAAGACATAAAGCAGATGATTCCGGGCAAGAATCGCTTCCTTCAAAGTTAAGAGAGACTTGAAGTGCTTGCTTGGTATCCCGAGAAAATACGATCGAGTTTTTGTAAAGAAACACCGAAAGGCTTCTTTTAATTAATAGGTTAAGATGGCTTATCTTCAACCGAACGTCGACTCTTAACATAAGACCGAACATTGGAAGAAGTACTTGTGAGACCAATGTGGTCTGTTAAACAAGTAGGTTGGATATATTTTCCTGTGACTAAAGATGGTATATAAATCTCAAAAACAAAAACAAACTGGATCTTTTTGGGAAGAAATGCCTTGGTCTGAGACAATTTCATAAAAGACCACTCAAAAATAAAATGAGATTTCATTAAGTAACAAGTAAGATCTTGAATATAATGATTCACCGTCAATTCATTGTAGGTGTTGAATTGTGGGTTTCACTCAGCACGTGGTATACTTATCTAAGATCACAAACACAGATTTTATGCAACCATAAACCTCAGTGGTAAAAGCCGAGAGTCTCAAGGGTTACAGTGGTGAACCGAAAGGTGATGGAGAATGTAAGGAGGGTGGTTAAAGAACCGAAAGTACCTCTGCTATATAAACGTGACAAAGCAGAAAAATCTTAACTCTTGTGAGAAGAGTAAGGTAGATCTTGACTTAAGTGTATGTTAACAGCCTGATTGGGAAGAAACGATTGGTATAGATCGAATCATTAAGGCCTAGCTCTTAGTCTTAGAGGCTTCGTTCGACATGCAGCAACATGCTTCTAGGGACTCTTAACTAGTTCAGATGAAAAGAATTATACCTGCCTTAGCTCCAAATTCTGTTGCACGGATGTACTTGGAACCTAATTAAAATAACGAGCAAACAAACACACCACACAAACAAAACAAACAAAACAAACAAAACAAAAAAAACAAAAAAAAAACATTTAGAAAAATATTTTTGGAGTTTTGAAATTTGCTGAAAAATAATAAAAATAGAAAGAACAAACAAAAAGAAATTAATACAAACCACTCTTAAAAGAAAATTAATAATAAAAAAATGAAAGAGAAAATAGAGTAAGAAAATAGACTTAAAAGAATAAACATAATGTACAACCGAAACCAAATCTTAAAAGAATGAAGCGAAATAAGCCGAGCGTTCGTTTCATTTCGGTTCCTTAAAAGTCCGGAGCCGAAATAGACTGAGCGTTCAGTTTATTTCGGTTCCCGAAAATTATGGAGCCGAAATAGACCGAGCGTTCGCTCTATTTCGCTTGTCTAATTTTTAGAGAGAGATTTGAGAATTCGGTACCGACTCTGCTTCCATTATTCCCAGACCTTGTAAAATTTTATTGAAGCTTGCTTCCGGTAAGGCTTTAGTGAATATGTCAGCCAGTTGATCAGAGGACCGAACGAAATGTACTTCCACGTTCCCATCTTCTACATGGTCCTTGATGAAATGATATCTAAGTGCAATATGCTTAGTCTTTGAGTGTTGCACTGGATTGTGAAATATTCTTATCGCACTTTCTGAGTCACGATAGAGAGGTATTTTCTTCATACTTAGCCCATAGTCTCTTAGTTGGCTTTGTATCCATATTACTTGAGAGGTACAGGATGCTGCAGCTATGTACTCAGCTTCGGCTGTTGAAAGTGACACACAGGTTTGCTTCTTGGATTGCCAGCTAACAAGTTTACCGTCAATGAATTGGCATCCACCAGTTGTGCTTTTTCGATCCAGACCACATCCTCCAAGATCGGCGTCAGAAAAGGCTTGAACAAAAATCCAGATCTAGCAGGGTACCAAAGACCGAGAGAATAGGTTCGCTTCAGATAACAGAAAATGTTTTTCACAGCCACCATGTGAGGTTCTCTTGGATTTGCTTGAAACCTGGCACAATAACAAACTGAAAACATAATGTCTGGTCTACTAGCCGTTAGATACATAAGAGACCCTATCATTTGACGATAGAGTGTTATGTCAACAACAGGTTTTTCCAAAGACGGTGTTAACTTTGTGCCAAACGCTATAGGAACCTTCACTTTCGAATCTCCCGTCATTCAGAATTTTGCCAGCAAGTACTTCGTGTAGGCCTCCTGGTTGATAAAAATACCTTCGGGTCCCTGTCTTATATTCAAACCAAGGAAAAAATTAATCGGACCCATTGCGCTCATTTCAAATTTAGTCTCCATCAATTTCCTGAATTCAGCCGTTAAGCTCGGATTCGTGGAGCTGAAGATGATGTCATCGACATAAATATGAACTATCATTAGATGTTCGCCTTCTTTCTTTCGGAAGAAGGTTGGGTCAACCGAACCTTGCTTGAATTTTGACATTTTAAAAAAGCGAGTTAAAGTTACATACCAGGCCCTCGGTGCTTGCTTTAGACCATATACAGCTTTATCTAACACATAGCAATGATCAGGGTATTTCTCGTTCACGAACCCAGGTGGTTGCTCAACATATACCGTTTCTTCTAGTTCTCCATTCAAGAAAGCACACTTCATATCCATTTGGAAAACTTCAAAGTTTTTATGAGCAGCATATGCCAGAAAAATTCTAACTGATTCCAACCTTGCTACTAGAGCGAAGGTCTCCTCATAATCTATTCCTTCTTCTTGGCAATATCCTTTCACCACCAACCGAGCCTTATTGCGTATTACGTTCCCCTCTTTGTCCAACTTATTTCTGAAGACCCATTTTAAGCCGACCACCGAAGCATCCTTTGGAGTGGGAATCAACCTCCAAACTCGATTACGTTCAAACTCATGGAGTTCATCTTGCATAGCTTGTACCCAATCAGCGTGATCAAGTGCAGCATTAATCGTCTTCGGTTCGACTTTGGATATAAACGAATTAAACATACATAATTCAACCTTAGAGAATAATGCAGTTTGTTTCGCTTTCAATTGAGAACGTGTTAGAACTTTCTCAGATGATTCACCAATTATTTATGCTTTTGGATGGTCCTTAGTCCATTTCGTTAGAGGAGGGTAATTAGGGTCATAAGCTAGATCCAACTCTGCGTTTACTTCTTCTTTAAGTTCTGATTGATCACCTTCGTCAGTTGTATTCTCTTTCTCCCCCTCAAATGGCGAAGTGTAACCTTTGTCAGGTTCAGAGTTTTCCTCCTCTGTGGGAGTCGGATTCTCCCCCTCGAATGGACTATTATTGGGTGGGTTTGGAGTTGGATGCTCCCCCTCACCTGGACTTTTATGGGTTGGGGATGGAATTGGATTCTCCCCTTCGAAAGACATATCAGTTGTCTATGGTGCTGATGAACTCTCCTCTTTGAACATTGAGCTGTTGTTTGGAGGGTCAGTTGAGGGTTGACCACCAGTCGGTTTAGGAGGTTCTTTTTCCATTTCTTTTGCAGCTTCATCTATGATCTTTTTGAGATTGTCGATTTTATTGTCTGCTGCTTCCGCCTCCGAGTGTGCAACCTTCTCAGGTTCATCAAATAGCCTTATGTATTCTTCAAACAGGTTGGAAATTGGAACCGAGACTTGTCCTGATTCAGGAAATATTTCCCCCAAGGCACTTTCGCTTCTTTGAACTTTCTTCATGTAGTTATCATCAAAGGTTACATAGTATGTTTCTTCAATTCGTTTAGAACGTTTGTTTAAAACTCTGTAAGCCTTTGAAGTGAGTGAATAACCAAGAAAAATTCCCTAATCAGCTTTGACGTCAAACTTTTTTCGGTTTTCTTTGGAATTGAAGATGAAGCACCTTGAACCGAATACGTGGAAAAATTTAACGTTGGGCTTTCGATTGTTCAGTATCTCATATGGAGTGATTGAGAATCGTTTGTTGAGCAAGGATCTGTTCTGAGTATAGCAAGCGGTTGCAACTGCATCAGCCTAGAAGTATAGCGGAAGAGAAGCAAAGCTTAGCATGGTTCGGGCTGCCTCACATAAAGAACGGTTTCGTCTTTCAACAATTCCATTCTGTTGTGGTGTATAGGGGGCCGAAAAGTTGTGAGATATCCCTTTTTCAGCCAGAAAATCCTCAAAGTCTTTATTCTTGAATTCAAGCCCATTGTCGCTTCTAATATTCCTCACCAGCTTTCGCAGCTGCACTTCCACTTGCTTGATGAACGTCTTCAAATTGGGAGTTGCGTCTGATTTCTGTTTAAGAAAGAAAACCCAGGTGAAGTGTGAAAAATCATCTACTATGACAAGAATGAACTTACTACCACCTAAGCTTTCGATAGCCGAAGGTCCACATAGGTCAATGTGTAGAAGTGCAAGAGCTTCAACTATCTTTGTATTGATACGAGTAGGATGGCTCTTTCTGCTTTGTTTGCCCATCTCACACACTGCACACAGATGTTCCTTATCAAACTTAAGAAGAGGAAGGCCTCGAACATGATCACCAAGAACCAACTTATTAATGTCTTTGAAGTTTAGGTGCGATAAGCGTCGATGCCATAACCAGCTTTCATCAGTGTTCGCCTTTGATAGCAGGCATATCGCTGGTTTTCCTCGAATTGGATTGAGATTTAAAGGATACATCTCTCCCTTGCGTTCAGACTTCAACAGAACCTTTTTAGATTGCTTCTTAATTATTTCAGAGCCCTCATCATCGAATGAAACCTTCAAACCTGTTCCCACAACTAATTGTGATGCACTGATGAGGTTATGCTGCAAACCTTCCACATATGCTACTTTTCGAATCGAGAAGTCTCCGTTGGTTATCATTCCATAGCCTTTGATTGTGCTATACGAGTTATTGCCATACTTAACACATCCACCATCCTTTAGGGACCAAAACTCCCTCATCTCTTCCTTCCTTCCTGTCATGTGACGCGAGCAGCCACTGTCTATATACCATTCGTCATCGAACTGCTCGTCACTAATCACCTGCAAATTCAAGCAGATTTAGGAACCCAAAGTTTCTTGGGCCCTGGTGAGTCTTTCAAAGAAAAAAGAATTGCAGTAGAAATATCAACCAAATAAGTTCTTTTTATTAGAGTAGATTGATCTTTTCTTTTGATGGTATACACCTTGATTTTGGTTATATCTTGTTTAAATTTTGGTGTATTCGATGGTGTGTTGTTAGATGGTTTTGGAATTTTCTTTTGAATCTTAGGGTTAGCTAACTTTTTCTTATTGTTGAAATCAGAATCTGAATTAAGCTTTCCCTTTCCTTTGATGTCCTTCACTGGTTTCGGTTTTCTTTGGGAGTAGGAAGGACCGAAATTAGTCTTGGGACCAAAACTAGACGTTCGGTTGTTATCCTGGTAATTGGGACCGAAACTAGACGTTCGGTTCTGAGCGCTAGTTTTGGAACTGAAAGTAGACGTTCGGTTCTGAGCTTTGGAATAGTAGGAGCTTGGACTAAAATTTTCTTTTCCTTTTAGCTTTTCCTTTCCTTTGGCAATTGACGCTTTCTTTGAAGGAACATAGTTAGGGTTTTGAGATTGCCAATACCATTTTCGCTCATTCATATTTTTCATGTATCTTTGATTTCTTTGGCGTTTTTGTTCAGCTAACTCCTTCTGAGATTTGTGAATGTT
The DNA here is from genome assembly GCF_052849685.1 of Lactuca virosa. Classification (NCBI taxonomy): domain Eukaryota; kingdom Viridiplantae; phylum Streptophyta; class Magnoliopsida; order Asterales; family Asteraceae; genus Lactuca; species Lactuca virosa. The sequence continues at coordinate 394,040,902 of NC_136433.1, forward strand.
GACGCTAGACTTTGGCTTTTCCTTTTGAGTTTCGTTTGTCTTAGGAGGAACATTCGGTGTTATCTTTGGTTCTTCAAGGATATCTTCTTTTTACCCTCCATGAGGTCTGCTCAGATAAGCCGATGGTTTCGTCTGCGTTATCAATAGGGGCTGACCAGAAGTAATCATCGCACACTTCAGCATTGTATTTGTCGACCATGACTTTCAATTCTGCTGTTTGTTTTGCAGCGACTCCTATAACAACATAGACCTGATTCGGCACAGTTTGAACCTTTTGGTAAACCATAGTTTTTTCCTTGAGTTTTTATGGCTTGTCCTTTGACAGGCGAGCGTATTCAACCGAATTTTCAGATATGAGGGGTTTCTCATTCTCGGTTTCGCTTTTCAAACTCAGAGCAATCAACCACGTCTTCTACTGAGATGTCGCTCATCTCACTTTCCTCATCAAATTCAGACGTATTTTCTATATTCATGTAACATACCAAATTTTGAGTCCAAAAATTTCTTTTAAAAACATTACTGATTCATAGCATTAAGTCATTCAAACATACTAAAAGGGGTTTATGTGACAAATCATAGTTTCATTTCCAAAACACTTGTTTAGTTATCAGAGTAAACATCCCAGGCTAACTTGTCATGGTGTGTGCACTACAACCCTTCCGAGCTCCTCTTCTAAAAACTGAATACCTGAAACCAAAACTGAAAACTGTAAGCACGAAGCTTAGTGAGTTCCCCGGATACCACATACCATACAAACCAACTGATCCATACATACCATACGTAACCATACGTAACCATGAGCCATACATAACAAACATATCCATAATCAAGTAAAGTGCTATATGCCAAACATAGTCTTGCTGTATTGCCACGGGCCGCACGTGGTCTTTCTTGTCAAGCCTGGGGGCCACTCCCTAAGTCTTACAGACAAGTGCCAAGGGCCACCCCTTGGTCTTCCATGCAAGCATCACAAAGACAAGTATACCTACTACTCTACTAGGCTACTCAACATACAGTGTGCCAGGAGCCACCTCCTGGTCTCTCATTCATAATAGTATACAGTGTGCCAGGAGCCACCTCCTGGTCTTTCATACATGTTGCCTAGGGCTAACTCCGGGGTCTTCCTACCATACATAATAACATACTGTGTGCCAGGAGCCTCCTCCTGGTCTTTCATGCATAATGCCTAGGGCTAATCCCCGGGTCTTCCTACCATACATAATAACATACTGTGTGCCAGGAGCCTCCTCCTGGTCTTTCATGCATAATGCCTAGGGCTAACCCCCGGGTCTTCCTACCATACATAAACTAAATGGGTCGGCATTGTGGCCGTAGACCCATACAAATAGTGAGGAGACTCACCTCGCACTGCTGAACTTTGCTGATAACCCTCTGGCTGCTGTCCGACCACTCTCTGAACCGCTGCTCCGCTAGCTCCCCGAGCTACTAATATCAGTAAAACACTTAGTTCCAAACTGAACTCTTGAAGTCAAACTAAGTCAACTCTGGTTAAAGTCAAAGTCCTGGTCAAAGTCAACCTTCCAGTTGACTCGACTCGCCGAGTCAACCCGAAGACTCGTCGAGTCCTTAAACTCAGAAGCTCTCAAAATACGACCCAACTCACCGAGTCACCCCAGGACTCGTCGAGTTCAACGATCTCTGAGTCCCATCCTGTCCAACTCACTGAGTCACCGCTCAACTCACTGATCTGCGTCTTAACCAGAAGAGGTTGGGGGTTCTGCGACCTGACTCGTCGAGTCCAAGAACAGACTCGCCGAGTCCTAGGCAATCTTCAACAGACTCGCCGAGTTGTTCTTCCAACTCGCCGAGCCCATGCACATATTCATACAACTCGTCGAGTACACCCATGTGACTCACCGAGTCTCTCCAGTTCTCAGTCCATACAGTTGCTTTTTGAGCCATGCAGGGGCTCCAATCCATAGATCTACTCTTCTACAGTCTATCCCCCACGTAAAGTTGCAAACTTTACGTGAAACCAAGGAGCTAAAAGGCCTAAAACACTCTAGGGCTAGGGTTTAAGACAAAGAGGCTTTACCAATGACTTATTGACTGTTGCTTTAAGACATTCTGGACCATCACAACCCTAGATCTGAAGTAGCAACCTCAGATCTAAGCCCCACACCCGAAATAGACCTCAATCTTGCCAAAATAGCCCCAAATCTCATTCAAGAATAGATCTAGATGCAAAAAGGGTGAAGGTAACAGCTTATTACCTCCAAGATGACCTCCCACTGAAGATTAATCCAAATCTCTGCAAACCCCCTTGATCCAAGCATCTTGATCTTCAAGATCTCTTCATAAAACCACTTATCTAAGCTCCAAATTGCTTCCAAGGACTCTCACTCACGATTTAGGGTTTCTGGATCTCAAAAGGGGAGTAAAGAGGCTGGGGAAGGGATGTAATGTTCTTTAAATAGGGCACAACCCCCGGGATTAGGGTTTTTTTCTCGCCCAGACCAGACTCGCCGAGTCCACTAGCCGACTCGCCGAGTCGGTCACTTACTCTATGCCCCTGATCCCGCTTCGACTCGTCGAATTCCTCCCTGGGCTCGACGAGTTGACTCTTGACTTAGAGCCTTTCCTTCCTTTTCTTGGTCTTTCTGATTCTGGGTGTTACAATCCATTTTATGTTCTGAAATTAATTTGGCGTTTGACGAGTCAAATGATTGAATGGTCTCGGACTTAATTTTTAACCTATCATTTTCATCTAAAAGATTTTTGAGCATACATTTATGTTCCTTAGAGTCAATGAAGGTCTCTATCTTGTCAAGTCCGATTTTGTAAGAGATGGATGTCTCTTCTGAGGACACTATTGATTCACATTCAGTAATGACCTCATCCTCCTTAAATTCAAGGAAGGGTAAGATCATCTTATGAATCTTTTTCCCTATTTCACAACTTAGGTGTAATTGAGCAATATTGGTATATAAGCGCTTAGCAATTAAACAAAAACATTCCTTTGTTTCAAAAACTTTAAATTGTCTCGTTGCAAATAAATAGTTTCATCCCTAGCCCTATTTAACTCCGTCTCCTTCAGCTCAATCCACATCCTTCTCTCCTCACTCTTTGAAGACACCCTGATGAGTTGGTCAGTTAGGTTAGAGTTCGCTAAGCAAGTTTGCATGAGACTACCACTTAAGTTGGAAAATTTAAATTTTAATTCATTTAATTCTTCTTCATAATTCGTTACTGGAACTTTAAGTGATTCAAGGATGGATTGTACCTTTTTGATCAGCCGATCACAGTCGTTGATCTTCTCACTCACGGGCTTGGCTGCAAAGCACTTGTCCTCAGTCAGGTTCGGCTCCTTACTCTCACTTTCGGTTGATCTACCAGCTGTAACCACCAAACATCTTCCAGCCGAACTTGCATCCCTCGCCACATAAGCTCTTCCATGCGTGGGCTTTCTCACTTCTTCATCCTCAGAATCGGTTGACCAAACTTCAACGCCACCGAACTCATCTTCATCCCCATTTTCCTGTACAATTAAGGCATTCATTGAACTGTTAGTTGCCTTCTTTTTCTTGATCTCTTCCAACTTTCGCATGTAGTACGCCTCATCATCTTCACCATCTCTTTTCTCAGCCATCTTTCTCAGCATGCAGTCTTTGGCAAAGTGGTTCTCGCCGTGACAGTAATTGCAGTCGAATCCAGAGTCTCCTGCAAGCTTGCTCTCTTTCTTGTCGTCATCCTTTTGAGAAGTATTCTTCGCTTCATCTTTCACCTTCTCAGAACTATAACTTCCCTGCCAGTTTCGGTTCTTGTTGACAGTAAATTTCCTTCGTGCAAACTTCTTTGGATTAGTGACCATCATAGCATATTCTTCGCTTGTAAGGTCACACTCAGACATATCCGACTCCTCCTCTTCTTCTGCAACACTTTTTCCTTTTGAAACAAGGGCCAATGATCCCACACCCGAAACTACCTTCGCCTCCTTGGTTACCACACTTTCATGGGACTTAAGTATTCCCACAAGTTTCTCTAGTGAGTAAGATTTAAACTGTTCATGTGCTTTCACTGTTGAAACCACAGCCATCCATTCTGGTCTCAAACCATTCATGAAGGTTACTTTTTGTTCAATCAACTTCCTTTCTATACCATGCTTGATCATCTTGCTTAGGAGATGATTGAAGCGATCGAAGGTTTGTATCAACTTCTCTTCTGGTTTCTGTTCGAAAACTCAAAATTCGGAGAGCAGCAAGGTTTGAATAGAGTGTTCTAGATCTTCATCGGTTGAGTAGACTTCCTTCAACCTATCCCAGATTTCTTTAGCCATCGTGTATGAACCAACTAACCGAAAAGTGTCAGATTGCAAAGCGAATCTGATCATTTTCATGGCTTTCACATTACATAACAACTTGTCCTTCTCATCCTGCGGCATTTTATCTACGTCCGCCACCAGCTCGCCGAGCCCATGCACAGATTCAAACAACTCGTCGAGTACACCCATGTGACTCGCCGAGTCTCTCCAGTTCTCAATCCATACAGTGGCTTTTCGAGCCATGCAGGGGCTCCATTCCATAGATCGACTCTTCTACAGTCTATCCCCCACGTAAAGTTGCAAACTTTAAGTGAAACCAAGGAGCAAAATGCCCAAAACACTCTAGGGCTAGGGTTTAAGACAAAAGGGCTTCACCAATGACTTATTGACTGTTGCTTTAAGACATTCTGGACCATCACAACCCTAGATCTGAAGTAGCAACCTCAGATCTAAGCCCCAAACCCGAAATAGACCTCAATCTTGCCAAAATAGCCCCAAATCTCATTCAAGAATAGATCTAGATGCAAAAAGGGTGAAGGTAACAGCTTATTACCTCCAAGATGACCTCACACTAAAGATTAATCCAAATCTCTGCAAACCCCCTTGATCCAAGCGTCTTGATCTTCAAGATCTCTTCACAAAACCACTTATCTAAGCTCCAAATTGCTTCCAAGGACTCTCACTCACGATTTAGGGTTTCTGGATCTCAAAAGGGGAGTAAAGAGGCTGGGGAAGGGATGCAATGTTCTTTAAATAGGGCACAACCCCCGGGATTAGGGTTTTTTTCTCGCCCAGACCAGACTCGCCGAGTCCACTAGCCGACTCGCCGAGTCGGTCACTTACTCTATGCCCCTGATCCCGCTTCGACTCGTCGAGTTCCTCCCTGGGCTCGACGAGTTGACTCTTGACTTAGAGCTTTTCCTTCCTTTTCTTGGTCTTTCTGATTCTGGGTGTTACAATCCATTTTATGTTCTGAAATTAATTTGGCGTTTGACGAGTCAAATGATTGAATGGTCTCGGACTTAATTTTTAACCTATCATTTTCATCTAAAAGATTTTTGAGCATACATTTATGTTCCTTAGAGTCAATGAAGGTCTCTATCTTGTCAAGTCCGATTTTGTAAGAGATGGATGTCTCTTCTGAGGACACTATTGATTCACATTCAGTAATGACCTCATCCTCCTTAAATTCAAGGAAGGGTAAGATCATCTTATGAATCTTTTTCCCTATTTCACAACTTAGGTGTAATTGAGCAATATTGGTATATAAGCGCTTAGCAATTAAACAAAAACATTCCTTTGTTTCAAAAACTTTAAATTGTCTCGTTGCAAATAAATAGTTTCATCCCTAGCCCTATTTAACTCCGTCTCCTTCAGCTCAATCCACATCCTTCTCTCCTCACTCTTTGAAGACACCCTGATGAGTTGGTCAGTTAGGTTAGAGTTCGCTAAGCAAGTTTGCATGAGACTACCACTTAAGTTGGAAAATTTAAATTTTAATTCATTTAATTCTTCTTCATAATTCGTTACTGGAACTTTAAGTGATTCAAAGATGGATTGTACCTTTTTGATCAGCCGATCACAGTCGTTGATCTTCTCACTCACGGGCTTGGCTGCAAAGCACTTGTCCTCAGTCAGGTTCGGCTCCTTACTCTCACTTTCGGTTGATCTACCAGCTGTAACCACCAAACATCTTCCAGCCGAACTTGCATCCCTCGCCACATAAGCTCTTCCATGCGTGGGCTTTCTCACTTCTTCATCCTCAGAATCGGTTGACCAAACTTCAATGCCACCGAACTCATCTTCATCCCCATTTTCCTGTATAATTAAGGCATTCATTGAACTGTTAGTTGCCTTCTTTTTCTTGATCTCTTCCAACTTTCGCATGTAGTACGCCTCATCATCTTCACCATCTCTTTTCTCAGCCATCTTTCTCAGCATGCAGTCTTTGGCAAAGTGGTTCTCGCCGTGACAGTAATTGCAGTCGAATCCAGAGTCTCCTGCAAGCTTGCTCTCTTTCTTGTCGTCATCCTTTTGAGAAGTATTCTTCGCTTCATCTTTCACCTTCTCAGAACTATAACTTCCCTGCCAGTTTCGGTTCTTGTTGACAGTAAATTTCCTTCGTGCAAACTTCTTTGGATTAGTGACCATCATAGCATATTCTTCGCTTGTAAGGTCACACTCAGACATATCCGACTCCTCCTCTTCTTCTGCAACACTTTTTCCTTTTGAAACAAGGGCCAATGATCCCACACCCGAAACTACCTTCGCCTCCTTGGTTACCACACTTTCATGGGACTTAAGTATTCCCACAAGTTTCTCTAGTGAGTAAGATTTAAACTGTTCATGTGCTTTCACTGTTGAAACCACAGCCATCCATTCTGGTCTCAAACCATTCATGAAGGTTACTTTTTGTTCAATCAACTTCCTTTCTATACCATGCTTGATCATCTTGCTTAGGAGATGATTGAAGCGATCGAAGGTTTGTATCAATTTCTCTTCTGGTTTCTGTTCGAAAACTCAAAATTCGGAGAGCAGCAAGGTTTGAATAGAGTGTTCTAGATCTTCATCGGTTGAGTAGAGTTCCTTCAACCTATCCCAGATTTCTTTAGCCGTCGTGTATGAACCAACTAACCGAAAAGTGTCAGATTGCAAAGCGAATCTGATCATTTTCATGACTTTCACATTACATAACAACTTGTCCTTCTCATCCTGCGGCGTTTTATCTATGTCCGCCACCAGCTCGCCGAGCCCATGCACAGATTCATACAACTCGTCGAGTACACCCATGTGACTCGCCGAGTCTCTCCAGTTCTCAATCCATACAGTGGCTTTTCGAGCCATGCAGGGGCTCCAATCCATAGATCCACTCTTCTACAGTCTATCCCCCACGTAAAGTTGCAAACTTTAAGTGAAACCAAGGAGCTAAATGCCCAAAACACTCTAGGGCTAGGGTTTAAGACAAAAGGGCTTCACCAATGACTTATTGACTGTTGCTTTAAGACATTCTAGACCATCACAACCCTAGATCTGAAGTAGCAACCTCAGATCTAAGCCCCAAACCCGAAATAGACCTCAATCTTGCCAAAATAGCCCCAAATCTCATTCAAGAATAGATCTAGATGCAAAAAGGGTGAAGGTAACAGCTTATTACCTCCAAGATGACCTCCCACTGAAGATTAATCCAAATCTCTGCAAACCCCCTTGATCCAAGCGTCTTGATCTTCAAGATCTCTTCACAAAACCACTTATCTAAGCTCCAAATTGCTTCCAAGGACTCTCACTCACGATTTAGGGTTTCTGGATCTCAAAAGGGGAGTAAAGAGGCTGGGGAAGGGATGCAATGTTCTTTAAATAGGGCACAACCCCCGGGATTAGGGTTTTTTTCTCGCCCAGACCAGACTCGCCGAGTCCACTAGCTGACTCGCCGAGTCGGTCACTTACTCTATGCCCCTGATCCCGCTTCGACTCGTCGAGTTCCTCCCTGGGCTCGACGAGTTGACTCTTGACTTAGAGCCTTTCCTTCCTTTTCTTGGTCTTTCTGATTCTGGGTGTTACAATCCATTTTATGTTCTGAAATTAATTTGGCGTTTGACGAGTCAAATGATTGAATGGTCTCGGACTTAATTTTTAACCTATCATTTTCATCTAAAAGATTTTTGAGCATACATTTATGTTCCTTAGAGTCAATGAAGGTCTCTATCTTGTCAAGTCCGATTTTGTAAGAGATGGATGTCTCTTCTGAGGACACTATTAATTCACATTCAGTAATGACCTCATCCTCCTTAAATTCAAGGAAGGGTAAGATCATCTTATGAATCTTTTTCCCTATTTCACAACTTAGGTGTAATTGAGCAATATTGGTATATAAGCGCTTAACAATTAAACAAAAACATTCCTTTGTTTCAAAAACTTTAAATTGTCTCGTTGCAAATAAATAGTTTCATCCCTAGCCCTATTTAACTCCGTCTCCTTCAGCTCAATCCACATCCTTCTCTCCTCACTCTTTGAAGACACCCATATGAGTTGGTCAGTTAGGTTAGAGTTCGCTAAGCAAGTTTGCATGAGACTACCACTTAAGTTGGAAAATTTAAATTTTAATTCATTTAATTCTTCTTCATAATTCGTTACTGGAACTTTAAGTGATTCAAGGATGGATTGTACCTTTTTGATCAGCCGATCACAGTCGTTGATCTTCTCACTCACGGGCTTGGCTGCAAAGCACTTGTCCTCAGTCAGGTTCGGCTCCTTACTCTCACTTTCGGTTGATCTACCAGCTGTAACCACCAAACATCTTCCAGCCGAACTTGCATCCCTCGCCACATAAGCTCTTCCATGCGTGGGCTTTCTCACTTCTTCATCCTCAGAATCGGTTGACCAAACTTCAACGCCACCGAACTCATCTTCATCCCCATTTTCCTGTACAATTAAGGCATTCATTGAACTGTTAGTTGCCTTCTTTTTCTTGATCTCTTCCAACTTTCGCATGTAGTACGCCTCATCATCTTCACCATCTCTTTTCTCAGCCATCTTTCTCAGCATGCAGTCTTTGGCAAAGTGGTTCTCGCCGTGACAGTAATTGCAGTCGAATCCAGAGTCTCCTGCAAGCTTGCTCTCTTTCTTGTCGTCATCCTTTTGAGAAGTATTCTTCGCTTCATCTTTCACCTTCTCAGAACTATAACTTCCCTGCCAGTTTCGGTTCTTGTTGACAGTAAATTTCCTTCGTGCAAACTTCTTTGGATTAGTGACCATCATAGCATATTCTTCGCTTGTAAGGTCACACTCAGACATATCCGACTCCTCCTCTTCTTCTGCAACACTTTTTCCTTTTGAAACAAGGGCCAATGATCCCACACCCGAAACTACCTTCGCCTCCTTGGTTACCACACTTTCATCGGACTTAAGTATTCCCACAAGTTTCTCTAGTGAGTAAGATTTAAACTGTTCATGTGCTTTCACTGTTGAAACCACAGCCATCCATTCTGGTCTCAAACCATTCATGAAGGTTACTTTTTGTTCAATCAACTTCCTTTCTATACCATGCTTGATCATCTTGCTTAGGAAAAGATTGAAGCGATCGAAGGTTTGTATCAATTTCTCTTCTGGTTTCTGTTCGAAAACTCAAAATTCGGAGAGCAGCAAGGTTTGAATAGAGTGTTCTAGATCTTCATCGGTTGAGTAGAGTTCCTTCAACCTATCCCAGATTTCTTTAGCCGTCGTGTATGAACCAACTAACCGAAAAGTGTCAGATTGCAAAGCGAATCTGATCATTTTCATGGCTTTCACATTACATAACAACTTGTCCTTCTCATCCTGCGGCATTTTATCTACGTCCGCCACCAGCTCGCCGAGCCCATGCACAGATTCATACAACTCGTCGAGTACACCCATGTGACTCGCCGAGTCTCTCCAGTTCTCAATCCATACAGTGGCTTTTCGAGCCATGCAGGGGCTCCAATCCATAGATCCACTCTTCTACAGTCTATCCCCCACGTAAAGTTGCAAACTTTAAGTGAAACCAAGGAGCTAAATGCCCAAAACACTCTAGGGCTAGGGTTTAAGACAAAAGGGCTTCACCAATGACTTATTGACTGTTGCTTTAAGACATTCTGGACCATCACAACCCTAGATCTGAAGTAGCAACCTCAGATCTAAGCCCCAAACCCGAAATAGACCTCAATCTTGCCAAAATAGCCCCAAATCTCATTCAAGAATAGATCAAGATGCAAAAAGGGTGAAGGTAACAGCTTATTACCTCCAAGATGACCTCCCACTGAAGATTAATCCAAATCTCTGCAAACCCCCTTGATCCAAGCGTCTTGATCTTCAAGATCTCTTCACAAAACCACTTATCTAAGCTCCAAATTGCTTCCAAGGACTCTCACTCACGATTTAGGGTTTCTGGATCTCAAAAGGGGAGTAAAGAGGCTGGGGAAGGGATGCAATGTTCTTTAAATAGGGCACAACCCCCGGGATTAGGGTTTTTTTCTCGCCCAGACCAGACTCGCCGAGTCCACTAGCCGACTCGCCGAGTCGGTCACTTACTCTATGCCCCTGATCCCGCTTCGACTCGTCGAGTTCCTCCCTGGGCTCGACGAGTTGACTCTTGACTTTGAGCCTTTCCTTCCTTTTCTTGGTCTTTCTGAGTCTAGATGTTACAACACTCCCCCACTTAAACCAGACTTCGTCCTCGAAGTCTGCCACGGCCAACTACCTTACCATCTGGTCGCCACTTTACCACTAGGTACACACTCCGCCCATCCGATCCAAACCTTGAAGATGTCATCTTCAGAATAACCCGTTACTTACTACCCTCGAGTACAACACTTTTATCCAACCGGTAATCATACCGATACTCCTGATACACTTACCCTTGATTCGCAAGGGGTTTACTCTTTTTCCCTACACTGTTACTGGCCTTTCTAAGGCACTTTCCACAAGCGACAACCTTCCCAATTTCCTTCGAGGACCGATCCTCTGCTGAAACCAGTACTCACGGAATAACCCCCATACAATGCTCCAATACTGAAAGCTCCACCCAATCGTGAGAATTCAGACAATCCTTCGGGTAGCAGATCCCTCTCTGCTATGTTTCAGGCTCAGACGAGAACGGCGTCACCGAGCCAAATCCTTTACTCTGAGATCATTCGATCCCGCGATGAGCAGCTTAGCATCATCCGATCAGCTCACGGCTTTTCGCACCGAATCCCTTACCATCATTCCTTCCTATAGTCCTGTTGACTCCCATCCACCTACCGGATGAACCGAGACCGCCCTGGTCCCAACTGATCTACCATTACCCGGAATGCCGGTTTCCCCCATGCTACCTCGGAGATACGGGCCCCCCGCCCACACTCCGCGAACTAAGCTACTAATGAATGCCACGGCTTACCCACAGTTTTACGCCACTCTTGGTCTCCAATGACCTACCGTCTTCCGGACCCAATCATAATGTGGCCCACTCACATCCGGGCGGTTGCCCCGTCCTGAACTTAACTATCTGAAAAACCCTGCCACTGAATCACACACCTGATACATTCGCACTAGCGAATAGGGACCGACGAATGCTACGGGCGACCCTGTAGTCTTACTATACTCGCTCTGTCAACTAGTGAATGCTACGGCCACCCACATAGTCTTACAACACTTCTGCGCTACCAGCTAACTAAAGCTACGGGCCACCCTGCAGTCTTGCTAAACCAGTGCAACGGGCCACACCGCAGCCTAACTATACTCACATACGATTGCTACGGGCCACACCGCAGTCTTACTAAACTAATGCTACGGGCCACACCGCAGTCTAACTATCCTCACATACGATTGCTACGGGCCACACCACAGTCTTACTCAACTAATGCTACGGGCCACACCGCAGTCTTACTAAACTAATGCTACGGGCCACACCGCAGTCTTACTAAACTAATGCTACGGGCCAGACCGCAGTCTAACTATCCTCACATACGATTGCTACAGGCCACACCGCAGTCTTACTAAACTAATGCTACGGGTCACACCGTAGTCTTACTAAACTAATGCTACGGGCCACACCGCAGTCTTACTAAACTAATGCTACGGGCCACACCGTAGTCTAACTATCCTCACATACGATTGCTACGGGCCACACCGCAGTTATACTAAACTAATGCTACGGGCCACACCGCAGTCTTACTAAACTAATGCTACGGGCCACACCGTAGTCTTACTAAACTAATGCTACGGGCCACACCGCAGTCTTACTAAACTAATGCTACGGGCGACACCGCAGTCTTACTAAACTAATGCTACGGGCCACACCGCAGTCGCACCACACTTCCACGCTATCTGATAACCATTGCTACGGACCGCCCCGCAGTCTTAGCACACTCTTCTTACTATCTGACCACTCGTGAATGCTACGGCCATCCGGTAGTCTGACAACACCTTTCCACACCGACTGGCTGCTAGTGGATGCTATGACTAACCCATAGTCGAGCATACAAGTACAATCTAGTACCCCCAAGTGGTACTCATGTCCCAACTGGAACTCCCAACCGATTCCTCTGCGATCAGCTACCAGACATCTCGAGAATGAGGTCTCACAATTGGCAAGTCTTTCCAAACTTCCAATTCACACTGTCCTCATTTCATACAGCCACCTGGGTCGTCTTTCTTCCTGACAGGAGACCGAAACTTATCCTAGTTTCAAAACCGCTTCTGCTCCCATAACATGATTGTTTCTCCCCCACTTATAAGTCTTTCCTGCACGCTAAAACCCGAGGATTTCCATTCCTTCCTCCCTTGCACAAAAGGCATGATAACTACCGTCGCCTTGATGTCGCTAGCGATCCATCACTAGTCCGCTCTAAATACTGTACGATTATCGAATACTAGATGAACACCTCCTGCATCCCCGATACTGATAATCCCCTGAGCTCCAACTATTGCCCTTAAGGTCCGAATAACTAATGCTCAGAGCAACCCCATCAGTGATAGACCACTTCCCTTGATGCTTCCAAAAGCTATCCCAAGTACCAAGATTAGAACCACCAAACCCTAATGATGGTGAAGGGCTACTCCATGGCATCTGTCCACCAACCTCCACGCAACGCTCCTGAACCTCTTTGGTCATAATCGAGATAATACTGGACACTTCGAACCCGAAGTGAGGGATGACCCTACACTAGCTACTAATAGTTCCCGGTATGCAATTGGCATATGACAATTCTGAAAGTAGAATCCGAATACAAGCAGAGAGACAACTCATACATACTATTACCTGAGTCCGGGGTAAGAACAACCCTAATACACATAGAATCGAAAAATAGCCATAGATACGTACCTGCAACATTCCCTGCTGTAATCCAGATCTCCCTCATCTGTCACTGCAAGGCCCTACCCTCTCACCCATCCATAATCCTCGAAGTTGTCGGGGCAGACGCACTCCCTGCTCCTCCCCTCACCGTCGGGCAGTCAGCCTTCTTGTGTCCCACCTGATTGCAGTGAAAACATAATGGGCTTGCCCCCTGTGGGCAGTCTCTGCTGACGTTACCATCACTGCCACACTTGTAGCAGCCTGAACCCCTGGAACGACAAACTCCCTCGTGTGGTTTCTCGCACGTGCTGCACTGACTTCGGACCTGCCGACCTACTAATCGTTGATCTGAAGTCTTGGGTCTCTTCCCGAGACCCTCCAAAGTATACGTCTGATCCGACCTCCTCTTCGCAATGTGCTCCAAATCAATCTCCCTTTCCCGCGCCCTGGCAATCATAGAGTCCAGGGTCGGTCATGCTGAGAAGCTGACATGCTCCCGAATATCAGCTCTCAACATGTCATGATAGCGGGTCCTCTGCATCTCATCATCCCCTGCATACTGAGGCACCAGTAAGGCCCTCTCCCGAAACATGGCGGTAATCTCCGCCACCGACTCCGTCGTCTGCCTCATGTCTAGGAACTCTCTGGCCAGCTGTTGAAGCTCCACCGCCGGCGCAAACTCCGCCCTAAACCTGGTCACAAAGTCTGACCAGGTCATAGCCTCGACAACCGAGGCTCCCAATGAGTCACCAACCGACTCCCACCAATCTCTAGCTCTGTCTCTCAAACATCCCGCCGCAAAGCGGACCTTCGACCCCTCCGGGCAGAAGCTCGTCAACTGCGCAGACTCAATGTCTGCGATCCATCTCCTGGCAGCAATGGGGTCCTTCACCCCGTGAAAATCCGGCGCACCACTCCTTCTGAAGTCCTTGAAGGACAGTGTGCGCGTACTCGCCTGGCCAGACGCCAAATCACTCCTGAAAGCTCGGAGGCGATCCTCCATCAGCTCAATGATCCCCTCCTTGATCGACCCAAAAATGACCGGGGTCGCCTCAAGGATGCCTCTCGTAATCTCAGACGCGATGAACTCGCGTAACCCATCATCAACTTGCTCGGATCCCGCGCCCGAGCCCGATCCTGATCCAGATCCTGAGCCTCCTGCTCCTTGTCGCGTGGTCACCATACTTGAGATAAACACATAAATGTCCGGATCAAAACATACCCAAAGAGGTCTCACACATTATCCAAGATTCCTGGTTCCATCTCGGCCCTCCTTGACTCGAGTACGGATCCTCTGCTTCCAATAGTACGGGCCCATACTACCTTCCACATCTATCCGTACTTTCCTCAAGGGTTGCTTCAACTTCACCAGGTCCCTTTCACTACTACTAACACTGCTCCCAGCACTACTCTCATCCTAGGCTTTCCTAGGTTCCCGAACTCACCCAGTCCTCAGCTGCTGATAGATTCCCAGTAATGTCAACTACCTACCTCATGGATATAGCTAGCTCACATTACTAAGAGTCTCACAAAGCACAAAGCAAGCAGCATTCAGACAATAGAAAATCTAACCATCATATTCGATTCAAATCATTCTATCCTCTAATCAGGAATCTGTACATGCACTTCAAAGGCTCATACAATCAGGCATAACCTAAACAGGCTATCCTAATACTGACTGGTCAGTACTAGCATGCAAGTCTACAAGCACATACAATAGGCATATAAGGCATCCTCCTAGATCCTTAGCCCTAATCTAGCATGCAATTCTCATAATCATAACATAACATAAACTTGTATGGGTAATTTGGGAGAACTTACTTGAGCTCGGCTGATTGCATGCACCACACCCTTTTCTCTTTTCAAAGTTCCTTTTTCTTTTTCTAAAACCCTTTTCTTTCCACAAAATCCTTTTATAAATATGGTTTTTCCTTTTGAAAATTTTTATACCACTTCCTCAGTTAGAGTTCAGACACACCCGAGAGTGTGCCCGAATCCCTCAAACCAAGGCTCTGATACCAACTTGTAACATCTCAAATTTCGAATCCAAAAATTTCTTTTAAAAACATTACCGATTCATAGCATTAAGTCATTCAAACATACTAAAAGGGGTTTATATGACAAATCATAGTTTCATTTCCAAAACACTTGTTTAGTTATCAGAGTAAACATCCCAGGCTAACTTGTCATGGTGTGTGCACTGCAACCCTTCCGAGCTCCTCTTCTGAAAACTGAATACCCGAAACCAAAACTAAAAACCGTAAGCACGAAGCTTAGTGAGTTCCCCAGATACCACATACCATACAAACCAACTGATCCATACATACCATACGTAACCATGAGCCATACATAACAAACATATCCATAATCAAGTAAAGTGCTATGTGCCAAACATAGTCTTGCTGTATTGCCACGGGCCGCACGTGGTCTTTCTTGTCAAGCCCGGGGGCCACTCCCTGGGTCTTACAGACAAGTGCCAAGGGCCACCCCTTGGTCTTCCATGCAAGCATCACAAAGACAAGTATACCTACTACTCTACTAGGCTACTCAACATACAGTGTGCCAGGAGCCACCTCCTGGTCTCTCATTCATAATAGTATACAGTGTGCCAGGAGCCACCTCCTGGTCTTTCATACATGTTGCCTAGGGCTAACCCCCGGGTCTTCCTACCATGCATAATAACATACTGTGTGCCAGGAGCCTCCTCCTGGTCTTTCATGCATAATGCCTAGGGCTAACCCCCGGGTCTTCCTACCATACATAATAACATACTGTGTGCCAGGAGCCTCCTCCTAGTCTTTCATGCATAATGCCTAGGGCTAACCCACAGGTCTTCCTACCACACATAAAATAAATGGGTCGGCATTGTGGTCGTAGACCCATACAAACAGTGAGGAGACTCACCTCGCACTGCTGAACTTCGATGATAACCCTCTGGCTGCTGTCCGACCACTCTCTGAACCGCTGCTCTGCTAGCTCCCCGAGCTACTAATATCAATAAAACACTTAGTTCCAAACTGAACTCTAAAAGTCAAACTAAGTCAACTCTGGTTAAAGTCAAAGTCCTGGTCAAAGTCAACCTTCCAGTTGACTCGACTCGCCGAGTCAACCCGAAGACTCGCCGAGTCCTTAAACTCAGAAGCTCTCAAAATATGACCCAACTCGCCGAGTCACCCCAGGACTCGTCGAGTTCAACGATCTCTGAGTCCCATCCTGTCCAACTCACTGAGTCACCGCTCAACTCACTGATCTGCGTCTTAACCAGAAGAGGTTGGGGGGTTCTGCGACCTGACTCGTCGAGTCCAAGAACAGACTCGCCGAGTCCTAGGCAATCTTCAACAGACTCGCCGAGTTGTTCTTCCAACTCGCCGAGCCCATGCACATATTCATACAACTCGTCGAGTACACCCATGTGACTCACCGAGTCTCTCCAGTTCTCAATCCATACAGTTGCTTTTCGAGCCATGCAGGGGCTCTAATCCATAGATCCACTCTTCTACAGTCTATCCCCCACGTAAAGTTGCAAACTTTACGTGAAACCAAGGAGCTAAAGGCCCAAAACACTCTAGGGCTAGGGTTTAAGACAAAGGGGCTTCACCAATGACTTGTTGACTGTTGCTTTAAGACATTCTGGACCATCACAACCCTAGATCTGAAGTAGCAACCTCAGATCTAAGCCCCAAACCCGAAATAGACCTCAATCTTGCCAAAATAGCCCCAAATCTCATTCAAGAATAGATCTAGATGCAAAAAGGGTGAAGGTAACAGCTTATTACCTCCAAGATGACCTCCCACTGAAGATTAATCCAAATCTCTGCAAACCCCCTTGATCCAAGCGTCTTGATCTTCAAGATCTCTTCACAAAACCACTTATCTAAGCTCCAAATTGCTTCCAAGGACTCTCACTCACGATTTAGGGTTTCTGGATCTCAAAAGGGGAGTAAAGAGGCTGGGGAAGGGATGTAATGTTCTTTAAATAGGGCATAACCCCCGGGATTAGGGTTTTTTTCTCGCCCAGACCAGACTCGCCGAGTCCACTAGCCGACTCGCCGAGTCGGTCACTTACTCAATGCCCCTGATCCCGATTCGACTCGTCGAGTTCCTCCCTGGGCTCGACGAGTTGACTCTTGACTTAGAGCCTTTCCTTCCTTTTCTTGGTCTTTCTGATTCTGGGTGTTACAATTCATTTTATGTTCTGAAATTAATTTGGCGTTTGACGAGTCAAATGATTGAATGGTCTCGGACTTAATTTTTAACCTATCATTTTCATCTAAAAGATTTTTGAGCATACATTTATGTTCCTTAGAGTCAATGAAGGTCTCTATATTGTCCAGTCCGATTTTGTAAGCGATGGATGTCTCTTCTGAGGACACTATTGATTCACATTCAGCAATGACCTCATCCTCCTTAAATTCAAGGAAGGGTAAGATCATCTTATGAATCTTTTTCCCTATTTCACAACTTAGGTGTAATTGAGCAATATTGGTATATAAGCGCTTAGCAATTAAACAAAAACATTCCTTTGTTTCAAAAACTTTAAATTGTCTCGTTGCAAATAAATAGTTTCATCCCTAGCCCTATTTAACTCCGTCTCCTTCAGCTCAATCCACATCCTTCTCTCCTCACTCTTTGAAGACACCCTGATGAGTTGGTCAGTTAGGTTAGAGTTCGCTAAGCAAGTTTGCATGAGACTACCACTTAAGTTGGAAAATTTAAATTTTAATTCATTTAATTCTTCTTCATAATTCGTTACTGGAACTTTAAGTGATTCAAGGATGGATTGTACCTTTTTGATCAGCCGATCACAGTCGTTGATCTTCTCACTCATGGGCTTGGCTGCAAAGCACTTGTCCTCAGTCAGGTTCGGCTCCTTACTCTCACTTTCAGTTGATCTACCAGTTGTAACCACCAAACATCTTCCAGCCGAACTTGCATCCCTCGCCACATAAGCTCTTCCATGCGTGGGCTTTCTCACTTCTTCATCCTCAGAATCGGTTGACCAAACTTCAACGCCACCGAACTCATCTTCATCCCCATTTTCCTGTACAATTAAGGCATTCATTGAACTGTTAGTTGCCTTCTTTTTCTTGATCTCTTCCAACTTTCGCATGTAGTACGCCTCATCATCTTCACCATCTCTTTTCTCAGCCATCTTTCTCAGCATGCAGTCTTTGGCAAAGTGGTTCTTGCCGTGACAGTAATTGCAGTCGAATCCAGAGTCTCCTGCAAGCTTGCTCTCTTTCTTGTCGTCATCCTTTTGAGAAGTATTCTTCGCTTCATCTTTCACCTTCTCAGAACTATAACTTCCCTGCCAGTTTCGGTTCTTGTTGACAGTAAATTTCCTTCGTGCAAACTTCTTTGGATTAGTGACCATCATAGCATATTCTTCGCTTGTAAGGTCACACTCAGACATATCCGACTCCTCCTCTTCTTCTGCAAAACTTTTTCCTTTTGAAACAAGGGCCAATGATCCCACACCCGAAACTACC
Source organism: Lactuca virosa (assembly GCF_052849685.1). Lineage (NCBI taxonomy): Eukaryota > Viridiplantae > Streptophyta > Magnoliopsida > Asterales > Asteraceae > Lactuca > Lactuca virosa. The sequence continues at coordinate 394,059,464 of NC_136433.1, forward strand.
TTCGCCTCCTTGGTTACCACACTTTCATGGGACTTAAGTATTCCCACAAGTTTCTCTAGTGAGTAAGATTTAAACTGTTCATGTGCTTTCACTGTTGAAACCACAGCCATCCATTCTGGTCTCAAACCACTCATGAAGGTTACTTTTTGTTCGATCAACTTCCTTTCTATACCATGCTTGATCATCTTGCTTAGGAGATGATTGAAGCGATCGAAGGTTTGTATCAATTTATCTTCTGGTTTCTGTTCGAAAACTCAAAATTCGGAGAGCAGCAAGGTTTGAATAGAGTGTTCTAGATCTTCATCGGTTGAGTAGAGTTCCTTCAACCTATCCCAGATTTCTTTAGCCGTCGTATATGGACCAACTAACCGAAAAGTGTCAGATTGCAAAGCGAATCTGATCATTCTCATGGCTTTCATATTACATAACAACTTGTCCTTCTCATCCTGCAGCATTTTATCTACGTCCGCCACCAGCTTATTATATTCTTTTTGACTCTTCACAGTCGTGTTCGTTCCAGAGTGAAAAAACGGCCCAAGCGTGATAGCTTCCCAGATGAGATAAACATTATCTTCAGATCCAACCACATAATCTTCAAAGTGATGCACCCATACTTTATAGTCTTGTGTGTAAAGAATGGGAACCCTTGTAGTGGATCCAATGTTGTTAGAGATGTTGATGGGATTGGTTTGAGAATCTTCGTGAGACATGGTGAGCCTTTCCTTAGAACCGCTAGAATCAGACTTGTAAACTTGAGATTAGGGTTTTATCAAACACCAGAGTTACCGTCGACAGGAAGAAGACGACCTCTTTATATTTGACAAAAGCGGAAACCCTAAAGAATTCTTAATACAGAAGGAATGTGTATAGATCACACAGTCTCCTGCTCTGATACCAATTGTTAGAACAAAGTTCTAGTAGGATCGATAGATTCTAAGCAGATAAACAATTAAAGACGCAATTAAGAACACAGGAATGGCTTTAAAGATGTCGAATGATTAAACTTTAACACCTCAGAAGAGCTCGATTAAGAACTTCGACTGTAGAGGTGTTTATGGTTACAAAAACAATAATAATGATAATCAAGAGCGTATCTAATGCATACATGCATGCACTATTTATAGTTTAACCCTACAAGATAATCACGGATGGACAGGCCCAATCCGGATATACAAAATAAGCCCATGACGTAACATATAATACCCAACAATCCAATACTCATAACTTATGAGCACTCATGAATGTTGCAGCAACTCTTGCTATGTCCACTACCTTGGACATCTACAAACCAACTTCATGACAATCTTGATTCATATTCACTTCCAACATATGACCGACTGTGGATGATTTGAATAACTTAGTCATTAGTGAAGAATGACCTAGTTATTCTGGAAGTCAAAACATGCAAAGTGAAACACAAGAATAATACTAATCCTATATGGCCCCAACACTTTGAGAGTAAATAAAACACCTTTTATCTAAGCACCATATTGATTACTCATTATTCAATGTTTCGATTCATCAACTTAATACTTGAATTAAAACAATAGTCATGCCATGCTCCAAGCATGCACACTATTTTTGTCCAAACAATAGCTATGCCATACTCCAAGTATGCACACTATGTTTGTCTATGATCCTTACTTTGTGAAACAGATCGATTGACAATATTTTAATGATGCTCATTTCACAATCCCAATCCTTACTTTGTAAATGTAAGAATACCAAATTCTTTCCATTTACCGTAATATGTTAGATTCTAAACTTATATGCAATGATCCCCTTGTAATGACTATCCCCAAGCCACAAAGACTTGGCAACAAACGTTACAAAGTATTCCAATGGAGATCAATTCCATGGATACGAAGTCTCACATTCAAAGTAAATTCCTTTGAATATCCTTCTTGCATTAAGTTTTCTAATCTTACACAGATTTAAAGAATAACTTCCACCTATGGAAACATTTCCATATGCCCATTTTGACTATCACTTGTGAACAAGAGTTGCCTCTTTTCAGAGTATGTCAATATGGTCCTATCTCTATACTTCCAACTGTCCATGAGCAACCAATCTTTGGTAAACCTCAGATTGTCCTCGACAATTGCTTAATCGTTTTAGTCATATCCAATACTAGACCTTTTCTCCTCTTAAGGCCCCCATGCATTTGGAAAATTTAGAAAGGATAAATATTATAGCACATGCAATCGATCCTATACCCGAAGCATATGGGACACGATTCATGCTATAAATTTTTTTATTTTCCATGTTCTTACAATTCGAACTATGAAGAGGGATGCCGTAATGATAATTGAATTTTGAGAATGCAACATATATAGAATTTCCTTATGTTGAACCATTCCAACATAACATTCATATATATCATTGACTAAAGTTAGAATTTCCTTATGTTGAACCATTCCAACATAACATTCACATATATCCTTGACTAAAGTTGATTAAAATCTCAATCTAAGCTTGTAGAATTAGAATGAAGTATAAAATCCTCTCCCTTAATTATAGTAAACAACTTTTCAAAACGAATTGAAACTTTTGTTTTCTATAATTAACATTGCTAACTTGTAATATAATAATCATGCTCCCACTAGCATAATGATTATTATCTTACTAGCATAACACTTATGCTCCCACTAGCTTTGACATGTATCCAGGAATCAGCTGGACTTCTAGAAATCAATACTTTATTGACTTTCTTTACCAAAGTTCAGATTCTTGATACGAGATGCTTTGATAAGATTTTATCAAAATCATACACCATTCCTTAGATAGCTCACTTGTGTGTCTAAACAATTATGAAGAGGGATGTCGTAATCATAATGTTTAGACCTTTTGCCATTCTCACAAGTCCATGTTAGTGTGTCGGTTAACCACACGCGCTCCACTAATGACTTTGAGAATGCAAATATCACAATTGCTATCTACTTAAAATCTACTTAGTGAAAGCGTTTTCTCACCATCATTTTCATGAATCGGAGAGAAACCTTATGACACTTAGATTTTTATGGTGCATGTGTTCCTATCCATGTGAATTTGTCATAGCCATAATCACAAGACAAGCTTAGTGACAAATCCAAACTCATATGGACTGAACTTGCTTAATCTTAATTTCTTGCCACCCGGCAGCACAAGGGCCTACCATCGCTTCCAGGTTGTTATGCAAACAATTGAGAACTTACAGAACTCACAAGCATAGTCAACTTAAACTGGAATGGGCACAGAAACAGAAATATGTCAACACAATGGGTTACAAACCTCAAGTTGTGGGCTAGTGATTAACAATACTCTTGATTAGTTCTTAAAACTTTCTCAAGATCTTTTAAGACTCCCACTGACCTCTTGACATATAAGATTCTCTTGTCAAGAACCATTCCTTGACAAAAAAAATATTCAAGAGTTAGTGCAGATTCTTATCAAGTTAAACACTTCATACAATTGGTCTTAGTTGGTCTTTGTTTTATCCAAAAAATCACAACTAACCAACTTCAAATGTACAAGAATAGGAAACATCTTACTCTACATTTGACAAGTGTTTTAAACTTTCTAAAGATTATGTCACTCAAGTTACAATCTTAGAGTATGACTCTAAGACTTGATTTTTGGAACGAAGTATGATTTATCTTTTGATTTAACCATTTCAACAATTCATGCTTCCTCTCCTTAGCCAAACAAATGCACTAAGGTGTCTTTAGAGGATCAATTGTGATATGGTTTTATAATCACTAAGATAATCATAAAACAAGATACTCAAGTACTCTCCCATCTCTTCAGATTGGAGAAACTTTTATCTTTCTGCCTAACTTGATTCTTCTTATCCGTCCTTCCATACATTGAAACATTTCCAATGTTTCAGAATTACACTTAAACTTGTAAGTATAACCATATTTACTAAACTTTAATAAATCATGATGAATAATCTTATCGACCTTTGTGGTGGACCTGGCCAGCGCACAACCTAGTGTACCCAATCCTTCAGTCCTTCACTTGACTCACACATACATCTGAACAAGGAATTCGTCTTAATTTCCCAAAAATGAAAATTCTCACTTATCATACAATACAACTTGCATGATTCCAAGTTTCTATCCAACTGAAACTTGGGTGATGAGAATCTTTCCTTATTTGGTAAATTATGACAATACCACAAATGAAAGAATCAAATCCATTTTCCAATATTGCTTATCAATGGAAACATATAAGCAACAATTTTTTTTCCACAAATGTCATTGTAAGGATACTTAAAATAAATAAAATCAAAAATTTTCTTTTATTTTAAACTTGCGGAAAAATCTTATCCTTACAATGCAAATACATATGAAAAACATGTTGTTGTCTATTCCTAAGCAATATATCATAACTCTTAAGTAGCAGCTCAAAATTCTGATCACCGAACCTTGCGATCGAAATCCATCTTCGCGATCAGAATCAGCATACTCTTTCTTTAGGTTTCCTTTGATTCTTCAAAACATCAAAAGGTAATTACATTACATCATGTATTAAGAATCTCCAAAAGATACCTCATAGAGTTATATAATGGACTTTAACCTGAAGCCAAGTCAAACCTTTTTTACTTTTACCATCCTTATGAACTTTCAGGTAAATTCGGCAGCTTCACAACCAATGCCCCTTCTTTTGGCAAAAGAAACATATGGACTCTTTGGAAATGGTACACTTGATTGTCTCAGACTTAGCCGTTCTCTTTAACATTGGTCAAATGACTTGACCATGGCCAATCCCTTTCTATTGGGAAGAGAAAGCTTTTCTGGACTTCCAATGTCACCATTGTCAATGTCCAAATAGGTTTGGGAAGTAGATCTTCCAATCTATTTTGCTTTACCAATGCTCCAAATAATTGCTGATTTAGCAGCATCAAGAAAATAGGTAAGATCACTAAGGGTTATGTCGTGATCTGTCATTAGGGAGTGACTGAAGAACCAAGTCAACAGCCAGCTACCTTGAGACTTCGACACCCGACTCTCCCGGCTTGCCAATATGTGACTTAACCTCCAAGATGTAAGCACATATAGTCTTTTCTTGCCAATAGGGATTGAGTGACTTAGAACTTTTCAAGTCTTGAAACTTGTGGGATAGGGAGAATAGTTGTATGTGAAGCATGATTTCCAGTCCCATTAATGCACAACAAAGGGATTAATCTTTCACCTTGATTGCCATGTGGGATATCATCTTCATTAGGAAGGCTTGTTCCTAAAGATTTGGGAAGACCATAGTTGTCTGAAATAGACATTTATGAGGGAGAAATTCAAGTTTAGTTGATTTAAAGTCCTTAATATAACACCCAATATGAAATATTAAGGCTAGGACCCAACAAACTATTTATAACTGGAAGAGGGATGCCGTAATCCAAGTTACAAAATATTTGAAGGTAGGTAAATGACGATTTACCAATTTCCACCATGAAAAACAAAATAAATTATTAAGTTTTAATTTGATTGAAACTCCTAGATCTTTTGAGATTCATTGAACTTTCAATGGCATGTTTAAATCTTGATTGTGCCCTCTCAAGTTTGTGACTGGGATGCTGAGGATCACACACAAGGTGTGAATAACCATGCAAATTTACTTGGTACCCTTAACTTTATCACATAATTGATGTGCCGATTAACCACATGAGCTCCACCAATATATGATAAACATTAAGTTACCCTTTGCCACACATTGTCAGTCCCATGTTAGTGTGCTGGTTAACCACACACGCTCCACTAACGACTTAACAAAGGTGCAAAGTGTAATTTCATGGGTTAGCACCTTTTTACATTTTCCTAAGTAACTAAGATTTGGAATTTATAAGTGTTTAGTTACTTAGTATTTATCATTATACTTTTAATGAAGGGAGAGTTATAGTCCTTATCCTACCCGTTCGGCTAACGGCCCTCCACCAGTCAAGGAAGCGGTGGGTGAGAGTGGACACCCATTAAACTGCCATTTTATAGGCAGTAACCTTATACCCCCCTTAGAGACTGGCTTCGTGAATGAGGCCTACTAACGGTAAGATTGACTTTATCTTATACATATCTATATGATTAAAATTATAATAATAGTATAAGGGTTGAACTTTAAACTTTTAAAATTCTAGGGTTTGATTTGGAATTAAAATATACATAAGGGGTAAACTTTACAAATTCCAAAACTTGAGGGCAAGTATTGAAACTATTCAAAACTCTTGGATTTTCATAACTTATGAGTTTAATTATAGTTTTAAAAACTTTAATGAAGAGACTCTTGAACATCCATAACTTGAGGACAAGTTATGAAGTCCATAAAACTATTTATGAGAAAAAGACTCTTCATTTTGTAACCTAAAACACTTTTATGAGTTTTAAGATTGATAAATGTGACTTTTCATATAACTTGAGGACAAGTTACAAAAACACATTTTATGAACTACTTTTAGATCAATTTGGATTGAAAACAACTAACACATAATTTTTTTCCATTAATCTAAATTAACTCATAAAACAAGGTGACACAGAAAACTTGGTAATTCATAACTTGAGGACAAGTTATGGAGTCCATACAATTTCATTAAGATCAAGAATTACACTAACAAACAATTTGCATATAATTCCTATGATCTACCAAAACTCATAAGCATGAACAATCCATATCAACAATTTTCAAGAATCATATAAACATATATAAAACTTGAAACTTTGATAATAACATTAAAATTGGTTTACCATAATCATTATCACATTAAAAAAAAGTTTTTATAAGTCAAAAATAGTTTAAGGTAATGATTTTATACCAATTCCAGCCTTAAAACTCGAAGATATGCTGTCAGGGGGTCCAACTCGTCGAGTGCATGAACCAAATCGACGAGTTGGATGATTTTACACATGGACTCGTCGAGTCCCTCAATGGACTCGGCGAGTCCCCAGCCCAGAATAGCAAAAACTTCGATTTTCAACAAATATAAGCAAGTATAATTGAAAACAAGCCTAGGCTCTGATACCACTGTTGGGTTTTAAGCATTCTAACACTCCTAAGGTGTACATGCAACCCTAAATACCTTGGATCTATGTTTTCTCTATTATACATGCAAATATCAATTTTCCAAGGTATTACACTAACTAGCATAATATGAACAACATGTAATATAAAAACTAGTAGAATTACATACCTCTTCCTTCTAGCTTGATTCCATGGAGCTTAAGAGCCTAGTGCCCCAAGTGTGACACCTCAAATGGTTCACACAACATCATCAACATTTGAAATAACCATGAGAAGAGATACTTGACTCTTAGAAATTGGCTTGCCCTCTTGTGTATACACTAGTGCCAATTTCACCAACCAATGGGGTCTTTATATAGTGTGGCTATTAGGGTTACACCATGTAACTCATGACTTTACCCATTCCTTATGCTCCATGGGTTTTAACCTACATGGAGTATCCATGGGTCACCACATGGGTTAAACCCAACATAAGGAATCATAGATCACAAGCCCACATATATAAGAATGAATAATTTACACAATCAATCCCCATATATTTAATTAGTCTCTTTTGATCACTAAATTTATTTCAAATTAATTCTTGATCAATACTAATTAAATAATATGATTTCATATTAATATATTAGAACTTATAATATATTAATATGTCACAAATATCCTCTTCTCACAAAAGGTTTATCCAAATTGTTCTAATGCCATGCAACCCAAATGGACCATGTCGGGTCTGGTCAAGTATATACCAATTATAGTTATGGACTTAGAAACTAATCCAACAATATCTCCCCATTTCCACACGGGAATGTCTAGCGGCTGCATCTTGCCGTGTGGCCTCTGGTGCTCGGCCTTGACCTTCCTGCAGGTCAAGCACTGCTCCACGTACCAAGCAACGTCCCGCTTCATGCAGGGCCACCAGTAGTCAGGGCGAAGATCCCGATACATCTTCGTCACCCCAGGATGGATGGAGAACCTCGACTTATGGACCTCATCCATCAGAACCTGCCGTACTCTTCCCCAGTATGGAACCCATACCCTCCCATGCAGGGTCAACAACCCTCGGCTATCATAATCAAACGAGGCCACCCGTCCTACAATCCGCTCACACTTCTTATGCTCTTCCTGTAGACCCTCAGTCTGCGCCTCTCTAATTTGCTCCAGCAATGGAGTAATCACTGTCATCCTCAGACATATATCTCTAATCGGAGCTGCCACCGCTTTGCGGTTCAGGGCGTCGGCCACCACATTGGCCTTGCCCAGGTGGTAAAGGATCTCGCAGTCATAATCCTTCACCACATCTAACCACCGACGCCGCCTCATGTTCAGATTTGGTTGATCCATGAGGTACCTCAAACTCTAGTGGTCCGTGTAAATGGTATAACGGACTCTATAAAGGTAATGCCGCCGAATCTTGAGGGTGAAAACCACAGCCCCCAACTCTAAATCAAGTGTCGGATAGTTAGCCTCATGAGGCTTCAGCTGCCTCGACACATAAGCTATAACATAACCCCTCTCCATCAGAACTGCACCCATGCCCGTAATCGACGCGTCACAATAAACCACGGAGTCATCAACTCCCTCGGGCAGAGTCAAAATCGGTGCCTCACATAACCGCTATTTTAGAGTCTCGAAGGCTGCCTGCTGCTCAGGCCCCCAACGGAATGTCACTGACGTCTTGGTCAGTCGGGTCAAAGGAACGGCGATCTTGGAGAAATCCTGGATGAATCTCTGGTAATAACCCGCTAGACCAAGAAAACTCTGAATCTCAGTTGGAGACCTCGGAACGTCCCATTGCATCACGACCTCTATCTTGGCCGGATCGACCAGAATAACCTTCTGGTTGACGAGATGCCCAAGGAACGGCACCTTGCGCAACCAGAACTCACACTTGGAGAACTTTGTAAAAAGTCTCTCCCTCCTCAGTGTCTCCAGCACCTCCCTCAGGTGCTCCTCATGCTGCTCCTGAGTCTTGGAATAGACCAAGATATCATCGATGAAAACTATCACAGACCGATCCAGCATCGGTCTGCACACTCGGTTCATGAGATCCATGAACGCGGCTGAAGCATTGGTGAACCCAAACGGAATCACCACAAACTCATAATGACCATAGCGAGTCCTAAAAGCCGTCTTATGTACATCCTCCTCTCTGACTCGCATCTGGTGATAACCCGACCGCAGATCAATCTTGGAGAACCAAGATGCTCCATGTAGCTGGTCAAACAAATCATCGATCCTCGGGAAGGGATAATGGTTCTTCACCGATACCTTATTCAGCTCCCGGTAGTCTATGCACATCTGATGCGAACCATCCTTCTTCTTCACAAAAAGGATCAGTGCTCCCCATGGTGAACTACTCAGCCTGATAAATCCCTTGTCTAGCAGCTCTTACAGCTGCATAGACAACTCCTGCATCTCGGGAGGAGTCAACCGATATGGTGCCTTGGCTCTCGGAGCCGCACCAGGGACTAAGTCGATCCTGAACTCAACCTGTCTCTCTGGAGGTATCCCAGGCAAATCCTCTCGGAATACATCCAAGTACACTCGCACGACCTATACATCATCCACTGTCGCCTTACCCTTATCCCGGGTATCCATCACATAAGCGACATAACCTGCGCAGCCCTACTGAAGGTAAAGCCTCGCCCTCGCTGCTAAACATAAAACTTGTCCGCGCTGTGGCCTTTCGCCCTGAATCACTAACCCTCCCCCACTAGGAGTACGAACCCTCACTAGCTGCTGCTCGTAGTCGATCACTGCACCATTAGGGCTCAACCAATTCATACCCACTATAACGATATTCCTTCGCAGGGGAATAGGAACCAGATCCACTGAAAACTGCTCATCGAATAACTGTAGTGTACAACCTCTGTGAACCCTCGCAACCCTAACGGTCCTGTCATCTGCTATCTCCACATCAAGTGGGCAATCCAGCTCCCCCGAAGCTCCTACGAATCGCTTGCTGAGCACGAGCGACACAAAATATTGGGTTGCACCCGAATCAAACAGTACCAAGGCTGAGATACCATTCACTAAGAATGATCCTATAACAAACACATAAACATAAGCAATAATCATAACAATTAAAGAGATAAGGAGAGAATACATACCCGTCACAACATCGGGAGCCGCACGTGCCTCCTCTGCATTAAGCTGGAAAGCCCTGCTCCTCACAGTAGGCGCCTCTGCCCGGCCGTGACGGCCATCTGTAATCCTCAACATGGCAGGAGCGGGTGCCGCCACCTGTCATGCTGCTGCCAGACTCGGACACCGGGCCTTCTTGTGGCCCCTCTGATTGCACTGGAAGCAAATCAGATCTGAAACTACTGTGGTGGTGGTGGTAGCTATACAATCCATGCTCATGTGACCAGTTCTGCCGCACTTGAAGCAACCCGAACTCCCCGTCCTGCACGCCCCTCATGCATCTTGCCGCACTTGCCATACCGGTTGCGGCCCTGCTGGCTCCTCGATCTGTGATCTGATAAATTGGGCTTCTTTCCCGCACTGCCTGTCTGAAGTCCATCTGGTTTCCTCTTCCTCTCCATCTTCAAATCCAACTCCCACTCTCGAGCCCTAGCAATCATGTCCTCCAGCGTCTTGCAGCTGGAGCGGCTCACAAACTGGCGGATATCACTCCGCAACATCTCATGATACCGGGCCTTCTTCATCTCCTCGTCTGCCACATACTTCGGAACATGAAGGGCCCTCTCCCTAAACTTGGAGGTGATCTCCGCCATAGTCTCTGTCGTCTGCTCAAGATCCTAGAACTCTCTCGCTAGCTGTTGCACCTCAATCACAGGTGCAAACTCGGCCCTGAACCTGGCCGAAAAATCACTCCAGGTCATAGCATCTAGAGTTGTATCATCCCTAATGGCTCATCCGACCTCCTCCCACCAATCTCGTGCCCTGTCCTTTAGAAGACAAGATGCAAGTTGGACCTTGTCCCCCTCAGGACATCTACTCGTACGGAATGCGTTGGAGACATCAACCAACCATCTGCTGCTAGCAATGGGATCCCGAGCCCCATGATAGTCGGGAGCTCCACAAGCCCTGAACTCCCAAAAAGTGAGTGTGCGCGACCCCATCATGGCCGCCACCTCAGTGAGGAAAGCACTCAGCTTCTCATCCAGAAGCTCCAAAATACCCTCCTTGACCGAACCAAAGATCACAAGAGTCTGATCTAGAATGTTGCGCGTGATCTCAGACGAAATAAACTCCCTCGTCTGCTTATCCATCTGCCCGACTCCAGAGCTCTAGCCTGATCCCTCACCAGTGCCTGAAGTGCCAACCGGCCCAGTGCGTAGCGTCACCATCCTGAAAATACACCATAAAAACATCAGTATACTCATCATAACTCGAGGGATCTCACATTCTACAAGTTTCCTGGGTTCATCTCAGCCTTCCTTGATTCGAGTATGGATCCTCTGCTTTTAGTAGTACGGGCCCATACTACCTTCCACATCTATCCGTACTTTCCTCAAGAACTGCCTCGACTCCACCAAGTCCCTTCTACTACTACTACTGATCTCATGCTAAACTCATCCTAGGCTTGCCCTAGGGTAATCACCAACCCACTCTCCGCCATCAGCTGCATAAGAAGTCCCTGCTATCTCCCCCTAACTAGCTCGTGAATACTATTACATATCACTAAGACTAGATAATTCTTCGATTGAGAGATCCTACCCTTCCACGGTTGGACTCAAACAAGAGTTGCACAATACAGCTAGACCTAACCTTCTGAAATTATTTAATCCGTGCAATATGTAACTTAACATATTCATTTACTAATTAGTAAAATCTAACTAGAACTCCTAAAAGCACAAAGCAAGCAGCATTCGAGCATCGAGTAAACATAATCAAGCATATCTCATTCAGGCCATCACTGACTAATCTTTACTAACATGCGATTCATAAAGCTGAGATACATATAATAGGCACATAAGGCATCCTTCCTAGATCCTTAGTCCTAAACTAGCATGCAATTCTCATAAGGCTGATACACATATAATAGGCACATAAGGCATCCTTCCTAGATCCTTAGTCCTAAACTAGCATGTAGTTCTCATAAACATATCATAACATAAACTTGTATGGGTAATTTGGGAGTACTTACTTGAGCTCGGCTGATTGCATGCACCACACCCTTTTTCTCTTTTCAAAGTTATTTTTCTCTTTTCAAAATTCTTTTTGTAAAAATGATTTTCTTTTGAAAATTTTCATACCATATCCTTAGTTTGAGTTCAGACACACCCGAGAGTGTGACCGAATCCCTCAAACCAAGGCTCTGATACCAACTTGAAACATCCCAAAAATATAGACCAAAATTTTCATTTTAAATCGGTAGTAAAAACCATCAATAACATCAATCACAGAAAAATCATAGTCATGTATCTCAAAAACATCATCAAATCTGTCAATATATCAAAATCATATATCATAAATCAGAGTAAATCCTCCCAGGCTAAAAAAAACAGTGGTGTGTGCCATGCAGTCATCCGTAGCTCTTCCCCTTACTAGCGGAAGTACCTGAAACCAAAACTGAAAATTGTAAGCACGAAGCTTAGTGTGTCTCCCCAACTACCACATACCATACATATAACACATAAACATATCTTGGGCCCCGCCCCTGCTTCATCGAGTCAAGCTCGGCATCGCCTTTCCCGGCATCGGGCCCCGCCCGGCATCGAACCCTATTCGACATCGGTCCCCGCCCGACATCGAGCCTCGCCCAGCATCGAGAAATCTCGGAATACATAAGAGCATAATCAGTAATACACATAAACCTAAGCACATAACATTAACACTTAAACATTACTCGGGCCCCGCCCGGCATCAGACCGTAATCCGGTAACATACTAACATTCCTCGGGACCGCCCCGGCATCGAACCGAAGTTCGGAAACATACAATACAAACACATGCAAAAATCACAAAGACATCAAGCATACTAACATTCCTCGGGACCGCCCCGACATCGTATTGAAATCCGGAAAAGCATATAATCCTACATCGGACCCCGCCCGACATCGGACCATAGTTTGGAACTACTACTAGCTAAACGGGCCGGCCTTGGTGCCTTAGACCCGTTCCTACTGGAGGAAACTCACCTCGAATGCTAGCTGTGAAATCTCATGTGGGAATCTCTGACGGCTGCTCCAACGACTCCCCGGCTATCAATTTCACAATACCACTTAATCAAAAACCTGATAACGCTACTTAGGGTACAATGGCCATTTTACCCCTGTTCAATGTCAACGTCCTGGTCAAAATCAATGTCAAGGTCAAGTCCTAGTCAACCCAACTCGTCGAGTTACCTCCTAACTCGGCGAGTTCCTGTACTACTCAGACTCGTGGTCAGCTGAGTCAACTCGCCGAGTCCCTTCGCAGACTCGTCGATTCCCTTACTGGACTCGCCGAGTTTCCCTGTTTGGCTATCTTAATGGACTAAGCCCCTACACTTCAGATCCAAGCGTCATACGTCACATAATCCCTGAAAATGTCCTTTTAAGGGTAAAATTATGACTACATTACCCCTTAATACCACTTCTTAAAGGGTTTAGCTCAAACCCTAATTCCTTGGGACCTAGAACTTGGTCCTTAAGACTTCCATACACCTAACTCAAGCTTACAACCTCATATCTAAACCCTTAACACTACTTGGACTCGTAAAGTTCCCACCTTTCCCACATGCATGGCCTTTTGGGGCTAAAAAGGCCAATATGACTCTCCAAATCTTGCATGGGGGCTCCAATGGCATAAAGTTTGCACCTTTATGTCATAACAGCCCCTCAAGGTACTAGATCTGGAAGAATACCCTTTTGGGTCGATCATTTCCCAAAAGCTATAAATCTTGGACCAAAAATCCACATAAATGGGACATAAATAGATCTAATGAACTAATAGCCAAGCTAGAAGCTTGATTACCAGAAAATGTAGCAAATGGAGTGTAGATTCTGGATCTACTCTTCCCTTCTTGAGCCCTCTATCTTCTTCTTCTTCCTTAAGCTTCAAAAGCACACAAAGGTCACTCAAATGGCTCACACTCTCAAAGAAAGCTCTAGGGTTTCGTGGATTAGGGTTTGGGACAAGGAGGCTGTAAATGAGGCCAAGGGGTGGGGGTTAAGGAGCTTAAATAGGGTGCAAAACCCCGAGATTAGGGTTTCATCCTGGCCGAGCTACTCGTCGAGTCGAGGGATCCTGACTCGTCGAGTAAATAGCTCAAACCCCACGCATAATTTGCCTTCTACTCGACGAGTTAGGGCCACCAACTCGTCGAGTTCCTCTCTTAAAATGAATAAATAAATGAGTTAAATGCATACCAAGAACCAGACGTTACACATATGTTTTAATGCATGTTTGTGATGTTTATTTTAAGTTCTTGTATGTTATGTTTGATGTATGAAAATTGTTTTTACTTGTTAAATAACATTTTATTATAAAATAATATCACTTGGAGTTTGAGTAAAAAATAGTTAAAAGATAACATAAGATGTTTATAAATGGATAGTTATAAAAACGTTTTTACCGGCTACCAGTTAAAAATCGATTTTCGTTTAAAATTGTTTTATTGTAAAACTTATAAATAACCAACTTTAAAATTTTTTAAATAGTTTAAAAGATGTTAAAAACATTATATAGAGTCTGTTTCTTTATAATAAATAAGGAGCTTTTATTAAAAAGACTAAAATCGGTTTATAACGTTATAACGGCAAATAATAAAACTAGTGATTATTTTTTGCGTCGAAACTTAATATATTAAATTGGTGTTTTAAACATAACGCAACATGTTGATATTATGTTTTATGCATGCCAAACGAGATTTAAAACATAAGTATAATCACCCAAGTTTTGGTTTATCAAAATATGACTTTTCTCATAATATGCATAAAATTGAGTTTATAAAATAAAATGAGTTTAGTCTCTAAATTCATGAAGTTATAAGTGTTTGATTATTAAAAGGAGATTTAAAATAGTGATTTTATAACTCATCCAAAACTCCAAGTCTTAAGTATAAAATGAAATTTTATTAAGACTATTATCGGTTCTTAAAACCGATCTACGACTAAACTTTAAAATACCGGATTTTAGTTTTTAATTGATCGTGGATAATGGAAAGTAAAATGAAGTTTTATTTGGCACCTAAAGAACCTCATAACAAGTGATATGAATTTTACAAAAGGGTACATGAATTTTTGGATGCATGCAATATTCATGAGACCATGTTTTTTATAAAATATAATTGTAAAACATATATAAAACCTTTTCTAAAATGCAAGTCATTTCCATCCTTTTGAAGAACACTCGTTATCATTTGTATGGTCTTAGTATCACAGGGTCACCTGGTCATTCAGATTGTCTTATGATGTCCATGGTAGTTTTGTAGTTTCTGATTTCTAAAGGGTCACCTTGTCACTGGAAAGTTACAATACCACAAGTTGTTTCAAGTACGATGACTTGATCGGAATCTTGTTTGATAAAGATAACCTAAGCATGATAGGTCTAAGGCATAGATGGGATAAACATGCCAAGTTAAGCAATAGTTGTTTAGGATCCCATAATCTAGGAGTTACATACCGTATGCAATTAGTAATCGCTACCTACCGAGTTTGATCAAGTTTATGGGATAAAGGTCACCTAACCATTTACTTGTTTCGTTACTTGGATCCTAAACTTTAATAAAATAATATTTTAAGAAACAATAAAAGGTATTAACTTTTAAAGACTAAATATTAAAAATACTAAATGAAACTTTGTTAAATTCTGTTAATAACTGTTAATACTCTTACGCCTTGCAAAATCTCTCTCTCTCTCTCTCTCTCTCTTGTTGTGTTTCAAGAGATAGTAACACTTGATGATTATAATTTCTATAAATGGTATAATATCTTGAGGTTCTACCTTAAGGATAAATAGAAATTATATATACTAAAAAATCCCATACTTGAACAACCTCTGCAAACCAGTCAACCTGATCATGATGCCTTGATAGAAGCATTATTGTGATGATGTTGATGTGTCTCACATCATATTGGACTAATTAACCTTGACTTGCAGAAAGTCTTGGATAATTATGAAACATATCAGATGTCTCATAAAGTAAAGAAAATATCCAATCAAAACACTAGAAAGTACTTCAAATTTGTTAAAGCATTGAATAAAGGAAGTCTAAGAGATTATGTACGCAAATAGACTTATAGTTGAGTTAAGGGATATACAACATGAACCCAAAAATGAAGAAAGGATCTAAATGATTGATGTTGTTTCTATTGTGGAAGAAACTGGACATTGAAAGAGAAATTGTTTCTCTAATCCCATCGAGCTATAGAAGTATGACTTGGAAAAGACTTCAGATATCTATATGATAGAACTGTTTATTTTACCATCATTTGCATAAGTATGTTATACGTAATGTGACACTAATAATTGATATTATGTACTGATGATTGGAAGAAATAATCAACTAATTACAAACAAATGGTATTTCGTGTTGAAGATATAACAAGTGTTGTTACAGTCTTTATTTAAACAATAGATGTTTCGTACATATTCTTATAGGGACATGTAACAGTTGTAATTTATGAATAAATCTAGATTTACTTATCGTTTAATGGATGTTCACATTCATGTTCTGAAGCGATGTATTATGTGTTAAAGAATATTTTCTCATAATGTTAATTATGAAGCAAATCTATAAGCTTTCATTAAATTGATGGTTCTAATCATAAAACTTAATTAATCAAATGATATTTGATTCAAGCTTATCTATGTCATAATCATCATGACTATATAAATAATAAATACATATACCAACTTCAAAAGGATGGAATTTTTGAAGGAAAATGAGCTTGATTCGTTTGATATATGTGAATCTTTTTTATATGGGAAGATGATTCGCAAGTGTATTTATATATTAGCAGTTAAAGAACAAAGGGGTTGACAAAGAATTATACATAAGTGATGTATGTAATCTTTTCAATCCATGAATATATTTGGTGATAGATGTCTAATCAATTTCACTAACGAATTTTATTCGTTATTGTTGAAACCTTTGATTTGCTCAAATTGTTTCATAATGAAGATTGAGATTCTACTTAATGAGATCATCATTAATCTTTCCTTGTGATAAAGAAAATGAGTTTTGGGAACCAAGTCTTCTTGGAACATTTTAGGAGTTGTGGAATTGATTCACAACTCATTCCAACAAAAACACTTACTCGTCATTAGTATGGTTCTTGTGGCACATGATCACATGGTCACTTGGATCTATCTTTTGATGTTTGAGGTAACCTCCGTATTCTCTAGTAGGATAGGGCAACCTTGCCACCAACTGAATTGGTATGTACTTGACCTGATAGTAGCATGGTCCTTTTGGGTTGCCTTCACCATAGCAATTTGATAGGATGAATTATGGAGAAAGAGGTTAATTGTGATCTATTAATATATTATAAGAATAATATATTAATTGAGAAATCATGTTATTTAATTAGTATTGATCAGAAATTAATTTGGAGTTAATTTGGTGATCAAAAGAGACAGATTAAATTGTTGGGGACTGATATTGCAATTATATGATAGTTGCAAGTTGGGCTTGTGGATCCCTAGGAAGGGGTGGACGAAATTTTATGTGTAGCCCACGTAGATTTCGTCCAAGGAGGCCTTCTGGATGGATCTACTGGACTGCTTAACGCTTAAGCAGTCACATTAGGGTTTTACCTGAAACCCTAGCAGCTCAGCAATATAAGGAACCTCTAGGACTCCTAAAATCGGCCACTTGCTTCTAAGAGAATACCCTAGCCGATTTTGAGCCTCCTAACCTCTCTCATATTCTTCCAATTGCTACTTGGTGTTTGTGACTCACTAGAGGTGCAACAATTAAAGCACTAAGCTCTTGAAGGTCAAGATCTACAAGCTACAAGGAAAAGGTATTTATCTAACTTTGTTTTATGTTATCAATTTCGAATATTGTATGCTAGATTTGGGTTTATTGTTTGGATGATTATTTGCATGTATAACTTGAGAAAAACCTAGATCCAAAGCATTAGGGTTGCATGTGCACCATAGGAATGTTGTAGTGCTCAAAACCCATCAGTGGTATCAGAGCTTAGGCTGTTTTTCTATTGTATTTGATGTCATGGTTAATTGTTCAAACTGAAAAGAATCGATTTCTAGCCTCTGACAGAGAACTCGACGAGTCTCGACGAGTTGATGCAACTCGACGAGTCCAAAGCCTGACTCGATGAGTTGACTCGTCTAACTGCATGATTTTCAGAATTTAAGCCTAAATTAGATTTGGATAATTACCACAAACTGTTTTTTCTATCAAAATCTAATTTTTCTAATATGGTAATGGATATCCTAATCTAATTGGAAGATAATGGTCAAAATTTAAGATAATTACTAGATTATATGATAAACTACTTATTTGTAAATTTTGAATTGTATTTATCTTGCAAAATAAAATTAGATTAGGTCAAATTTAGATAATGGTAAAATTATATGATTATTTTAATTATTTTAAATTTCATCTAGATAGTTTTGAAAAGTTTCATAACTTGCCCTCAAGTTTTGGAATTTCAAATTTGATTAAAAAGTTTTAATTTTGAAATATTAAATTCTAAACCCTAGTGTTTTAAAAGTTTAAAATACAACCCTTATACTACTATGATATTAAAAGCTTATTAATTATATATATATATATATGTATAATATGAGTCAGTCTTACCGTTAGTAGGCCTCATTCACGAAGTTGGTCTATAAGGGGTGTTTAAGGAAGCGGCCTGTAAAATGACTGCCATTGGGTATCCACTCTTGCCCACCACACTCTTGACTAATGGAGGGTCGTTAGCCGAACGGGTAGGATAGGCCAACTAATTCCTCATTAATAATTATAATGATTATTATGAAGTAACTAAATGTTTTCATAAATTCCCAATCTTAGTTACTTTGGGAAAAATGTGAAAATGATGTTATTCCATGAAATTGCACTTTGCACCTTGCCAAGTCGTTAGTGGAGCGTGTGTGGTTAACCGGAACACTAACTTAGACTAACAAGCATGGCAAAGGGTAGCTCGATGTTTATCATAAATCAATGGAGCGTGTGTGGTTAACCGACACATTGATTAGGTGATAAATGACATCGAGAGTACCAAGCACATTTGCATGGTTATTCACACTTTGTTTGTGATCCTCGGTATCCCAGTCACAAACTTGAAGGGAATAATCGAGATTAAACATGCCATTGAAAAGTTCAATGAATCTCAAAGAATCTAGGAATTTCAATTCATTTAAAACGTAATGTTCATTTTCGTTTTTCATGGTGGAAATTGGTAAATCGTCATTTACCTACCTTCAAATATTTTGCAATTGGATTATGGCATCCCTCTTCCGAATTGTAGAATATTGTGTTGGGTCCTAGCCTTAATATTTAATTTGGGTGTTATATTAAGGATTCTTATCTATTCTAAACTTTGTCTCTTTTCTTTTTCCAGATGTCAGGCTCAAACTCCTACAACGCCAACTCCTCGAACCCACTTTCTCTCTTGGGCATTTGTGGGAGGGTCACATTTGATGGATCCAACTTTAATGATTGGATTCGCAACATTCGCATGGCCCTAAGGTACGAGGAAAAGGAAGAGATTCTCGACAAAGAACTCGTCGAGATCAATGAAACTACTGCTACTCCCGAAGATAAATCCCACCTTCGCATGTATTTACACTATTCAATCTAATAACTCATCACATGCTAGTTCTTGGGTCCTTAACACAGGATGTGGTTTTCACATTTGTTGTGATTTGTAGGGTCTAAGAAGAAGTAGAGATGTGGAGCACGGGAAGATGAACTTGATCATGGGTAATAGGAAAGCGTCGCCTGTCACCAAGATTGGAGTTTATTCTTTATTGCTTAGTAATGGGTTAGGGTTAGATTTGAACGATTGTTACTACTCGTCGGAAATGGAGAGAAACATTATTTATTTTCATGGTTTATATAAAGAAGGTTTTAGATTTTCGTTTAATAATGAAATTGGTTCTATTAATGCTTTCTATAATGGTAAATTTTATTTTGAAGCATTGCCTTGTAATGGTATATATGAAACTGTGATGGTTGTAAAGAACATAGGAAATAATGTGTTGCATATTGATTCGTCCAATGGTTTGGACAAGGCATACTTGTGGCATTGTTGTCTTGGACATGTCAACAAGAAGCGTATAGACTAACTCCAAAAGGATGGAGTGTTGGAGTCATTTGACTTAAAGTCGGATGACACATGCGAATCTTGTTTGCTTGGAAAGATGACTAAATCACCTTTCACTGTTACTTGTGAAAGAGGTGAGATATTATTAGATCTCATACACACCGATGTGTGTGGGCCCTTTAGATCCACCACAAGGGATGCGAATCGCTTCTATGTGTTTTTTACCGATGATTATAGCAGATATGGGTATATCTACTTAATCAAGCATAAGTCAGAAACTTTGGAAAAGTTCGAAGAGTTTAAGCAAGAAGTGGAGAATCAATTGGGCAGGAAGATAAAGATGCTCTGATCTGATCGAGGTGGTGAGTATCTTAGTATCGAGTTCCACGACTATTTTAAGGAATGTGGAATTGTTTCACAATTGACGCCGCAGCTAATGGTGTGGATGAGAGGCGCAATCGAACCTTGTTGGACATGGTTCGTTCCATGATGAGTCGAGCTTCGTTACCTATCTCATTCTAGGGGTATGCCTTAGAGACTGCCACACATATCCTTAATCTAGTCCAAACTAAGAAGGTTGCCAAAACACCTAACGAGATATGGACAGGGAAGGTTCCCCCGTTGGCACATATCAAGGTTTGGGGTTGTGAGGCTTTCGTAAGACGAGAGAGTCACGACAAGCTTGAACCTCGTAGTGAGCGATGTATTTTCATCGGCTACCCGCGGAAATCCTTTGGATATCTCTTCTACACACCGAGTGACAATGTTGTCTTTGTTGCGAGGAGAGGGGTTTTCCGAGAAAGAGAACTCATATGCCAAGGGGACAGTGGGAGGCAAATTGATCTTGAAGAGCTTCTAGAATCAAGTGATGAAGGAACCTCAAACACTAGCGCTCAACCCAAGGAGGAAACTCCTGTTGAACCAATTGACGAGTCCTTACCTCTAAGACGTTCCAGTAGAGTTAGTGTTTCACCCGTATTATATGGCTTCCATATAACTGCTGAGGGTGATACATATGGATGAACCTAGCAACTACAAGGAAGCCATGGCAGGCCTAGAGTCTGCAAAATGGAAAGAGGCAATGGACAGCGAGATTTAGTCCATGTATGACAATCAAGTTTGGAACTTGGTTGACAATGTACCAGGTCGTAAGACGGTCCGGTTCAAGAAGAAGACCGGCATGGCTGGGAAAGTGCACACATTCAAGGCATGACTGGTTGCGAAGGGTTTCACTCAAACTCCGGGAGTTGACTATGGCGAAATCTTCTCACCAGTGGCCAAGATCAAATCTATAAGGGTTATGCTGGCTATAGCTGCGTTTCATGATTATGAAATATGGAAGATGGACATCAAAACCGCTTTCTTTAATGGAAAGTTGGTTGAGGATGTTTACATGAATCAACCAGAGGGTTTTGTAGATACAAAGTACCCTAATAGAGTGTGTAAGCTTGAGAAATCCATTTATGGATTGAAACAAGCATCTCGTAGATGGAATCTTTGTTTCGATGAGAAAGTCAAAGAGTTTGGTTTTTCGAGAAGCGAGGATGAGTCTTTGATCTAAGCTTTCAATCTTGCTCTTGTCCTTTGAAGATGAACTCGATTCTCCCGATTTCTTCCCCGACTTCTTTGAGAACACTGACTTGAACTCTTGTAAAGGTGTCTTCTTTGGTGTTTGATCGTCTCTCACGTTCTTATCCTTCGTTTTGTGAAGGGATGACTCTGGATCTTCAAGTGGTGGTACCAAAGGTGTGTTGGAACCTCTGGTCATGAACTCCTGCAAAACAAACAAAATAAAAATGTAAAATTGAACAAAAACTAAATAAAAATTGCCTACTGACTGTCCACCACGACGTGGTAAAGGCTACCACCTCGTGTTGTCGCAGAAAAACAAGCAGAAAAGAAAAACGAGAAAATACTGAACTCACGTCGTGAGCATCAGCTTCACGTCGTGAATTTGAATGATAAACAGGGGTTTCATAGTTTAGCCTAGTTTTGAAGCCCACTAAGTGTAATTAGGTGGACCGGATTTTTTTTATCCCAGCAACCAAATCACGTCGTGATTTAGCCCTTCACGATGTGGCGATTAAAAACAGGGGGGGACCAGTTACCCACTTCTCATTTGTTTACTCTACTTTGTTGCACGAAGTGAAGAAGCCCCACAGCCGATTTTCCCCAGTTTTCTTCCAAATTTCTTGAATCTTTTGTCTCTTAACTTCATTTGGAACATGGCACCTAGAAGGGCAGTCCAGCAGGAGAATAACCCGATTAATGTGGCTAGCATTCACCCGTTGTATCGTTTTCCACGAAACATTTCTCGGGCATTGTTGACCACATAGGAAAACCGTTTGGGATGGCTTTATAACCGCGAGTTTGCAATAGCACCCATTGTGGATTGGGGATGGTTGCGCGGTGTGGGCATGGTTGTGGAATTGGAGCGTTATTGGACGAAGGTGTACGAGGGGGTTGACATTAGATAGGGCCGCAACAATTCTTTGAGCTATGATTTCTTCCAGTTGTGTTGTACTTATTGGGGGGTTTGGTTCTGGTGGTTGTTGTGGTGCTGATGGTCGGTTAGGGTTTAGCCGATTACTCCTTCTAGGCATTTGTTTTAGTTCCTAAAATAATAAGAATTTTATGAGTTTTGTTAATCATTTAATACACGAGTACTAAATACTTCAATTATTCTTCAAAGTGTAAAACATAATGGACAACACAATGATTACTGTAACATATGCTTCATATTATTACTAGCGGTTACATCAGTTTATTTAGGTTTATAAGAGAAATGTTTCTATAAACATTGCAAAATTTGCAAGGTTTTCTACATCCTTGCTATAAACTTTCCCTTTTTTCGCCTTAACTAATCTGATTTCCCTATTTATACAACCACTAGTTTTAGCTTATCTACCAGAAACCTAAGTGATGACCTAGCACGTCAGTGACATTAACCACTTGCTCTTCAAGTGCTTGAGTTCTCTGCTCAAGACTTCCCATGTGTTCTTCATTTCTTGAGGTTTGATTGTAGAGCTCTAACTCTGCAATCCTTGCATCATGAGTAATCATGTCGTTATAAGCGAAATTTATACGATGATGGACATCCATCACCGATTCCTGATCTCGCGTCCTTTGTCCTTCTAGCCTTCGTACTCTTCCAGAGAGATGAGTAGCCCTCCCTTCAACAATTTCCATCTTATCTTCAATTTTCACACTTTCCTCAAACAATTGAGATAAAGTGTTAACTTCAGGAGAATGTGGAAGATGTGTTCGAGATGATTGACCTGTCTCATACATCTTAGCAGCTCTTTCTTCCGCCACCCACCTATCAACAGTTTGTGTGATCCGTGCAGGTTCATCTTGAACTCTATGACTTCCTGAAGATGTCGACTTCTGATTCTTCTTAATCTTTTGCCATATCGGTATGGATTTACATGCCGTGCGTTTCATTTTTGCTCATCCTGGAACTTTACGGTAAAGAGTGTTCAGTGGTGGTAAAGATGATGCCACTGATTCTGTCTTCTCCATTGATTCGCTTTCTTCCATTGGTTCACTCTCTTCCCATTCGTTGGAGGGTAAAGGTGCTCCATCGTCAGAAGGTATTGGATGAAAGGTGGTTGGATTTATAGGGTAGTAAGGATCGCCTACCATCATGGGGAATGAAACTTCCTCTTCTTCATCCATATCCTCGATGATTATCCATTCTCGTGAATGTGCCATGTCGAATTCCTATACGTTTCGGATCACCAAGAGTTTTAGTCTATCAAATATTACTCCCAAATTAAATAGTTCATATGATCTGATCATAATAAAATGTAGTTGCGCACCTACACCTAATTGTGATAGGATATATGCACATATAAAATTTAGTTGGAATATTTGATCTAAATCCTTGAGATCAAAAACATTCCGGGTATTAAGGTGTATTCTCATCGCGGGTCTGAGTCTTTATATATGACTCTATATTCTTATTTATTGTATTCACGCTTTAACTATTGTTTGTTACTTCAGGTCTATCTGATAAGGCTCCTGCCAGTCAGGACAATCAAAAGGGCAGGATCATTTTAGCATATAGCCGTTCTGGAATCCAGCAACCCAAATCGACATGTCTATCCTTTTCACCGCTCCCGTAAGTAGTCCTTCAGTAGAATAATTAATAATACTTTTTACTGTAGGCTAAGGGATATACCTAAACCTAATAGAGTAAGCCCTAAACTATAGACGTGCTTTGTTAAGAAAGTACTAGTTCACTATAGTTAATAGCTCTGATACCAATTTCTGTCACACCCCCAGTCATCGGCGGAAACACCGGGTAGTGTACGTCATTCTTCGTATCACAGTTATATAACATACATTAAACAGTACTAAGAAAATACATACCTTTATTGATAATTGAAAGTTACATAACTGTTTTTCTAGAACCTATTACATAATATCCGACTATGGCATACTTCTTAATGAACAGAAAGGTAATAGTAAAACTTCTTCTGTTCGAATACATACCAGCTTTTCAAGTTCCTGAAAACACATGCATTTTAAAATACGTCAACATAAAGTTGGTGAGTCCACAGGTTTTGACTCCATAAAATAATACATTTTTCCACGTTCAAAAGTATAGTTTTGAAAGTATCATTTTGACTCTCCAACATTTAGTAGGTATGTTAGGTATAATAGTTTACTTATCAATTAAGTGTTATACCTAAATATTCCTTAAACCTAAGGTATAAGTAGGGGAAACTTATACTTAACATTAATACTTGTATACGACAAAGTATAATGTTTCTAACAATTTGCTACCATGAGCCTGTAACCGCTGCTATGACATAATACCTCTGATAAAACACACTCATGATTTACCATGAGAAACAAACACACTCATGATTTACCATGAGAAACAATACCGTACGCTTCATCGACGCCGGAACAATAACAAATAAAAGGATAGTTCATCACTCGCTTTTGGTTGACTGTAGCTAACAGTCACAAGTTGGGTGGTCAACCCGTATACTAATTATACACGACTTCCTCGCTCACACGGGATTAACGGTTACAGTTCAGAGGATTTCCGCTAAGATCCCCAATCTTAGTTGATGAATACAATTAGTCATGTAGACTTCGATGGCTTCCTATAGCTCTAACAACAAAATCATTTTCATGTCTAAAACCCTAAGTTACTAGACTATGCTTTTAAACATTACTCCTAACTTCATAACATTTAGGCAGTATAACAGCTATATCTTGAAGTAAAACCAGGTTTTATCTTGACATAAAACCAATAATAACAACACATAACGTTCCTAGTTTTATCTTGACATAAAACTATTAATAACAATATATAACATACTAAGTTTTATCTTGACATAAAACTAACAATAACAACATATAACATACCAAGTTTTATCTTGACATAAAACCAATAATAGCAACATACTTTAGAACTTAACATATAGAACTTCTGAATATAACTTTGAAACTATATCGCACACAACATATATATAGAATCCTAAGTATAACTCAAGATCTACATTAGTAAATTAACATGCTGACAAGTTGATAATAGTTGTATATATTCAAAATATTATATTTAGAACAACTATACCCCGACTATTATAACTATATACTTTCATATAGACATAATAATAACGTATATATAATATTTAGCATGCATTTTCCCCTCGAAATATTAGAAAGTGGGGCCGTGAAACTCACCCTAGTAGCGTGATTTTATGTAATCTAAGCAGAAACGGTCAGCGTACAAGGTCGTCGGGGCTCGGGATGCAAGATGGCTTCAGCAAAGGAGAGAGGAGAAAGAAGTTTAGGTGTAAGAATGGCTGAAGTCGGACCTGCTATTTATAGTAGGGATTTTGGACCCCCACGTCGTGGGTTTTATAAGGCCCACGTCGTGACTTAGGATCTTATCCCCGTAGACTTGCCATTTGCGTCCCTAGCTTCGGAAGGAGGCTATGTGACTCATCAAGTCATGAGATATCCTTGCTCACATCGTGAGTTTGGATCTTATCCCCTCGCAGCCTCGTCAAACACCTTCTAGATTCCGAGATGTGGATAAATGACTCTTCACGTCGTGAACTCAGTCAGATTAAGGTTTCTGACAGCTGAATCTTCGGAAGGTCGTAACTTTCACATACGAACTTCGTTTTTGACGTTCTTTATATGCACGCGTAGGTATTTACAAGTACTACAACTCTATTTTATACTCCAATAGCTAATTCTAAGTCTATTTTAAATTCCTCTTATTATAGAGATTTATAGTGTTCGGTTTATCATAACTTCTTCATGCGAAGTCAGATTCAGACATTCTCTATATTTTTGGAATCGTATGGACGTATACTTTGAGTTGTATCATAAAGAAAGTTCATATTTATATTAGAATTTATCATGAACTACATATCACTCTTATCATATTACTAGTTTAACAAAATCACATTACATGATTGGTATAATCACATGTGATTGTCTATTGACCTATTTTGACTAGTGTTACATTCTCCCCCCGTTAGAATAATTTCGTCTCGAAATTTATCTTATGGATGGGGTTTTGTCAAACAGTTAGGGGTATTTTTCTTTCATCTGATCTTCACGTTCCCAAGTAAATTCAGTTCCTCGTAAAGAGTTCCATCGAACTTTCACTATGGGAATACGACTTTGCTTTAATCGTTTGACTTCTCGATCCATGATCTCAACAGGTTCTTCTACAAAGTTGAGTTTTATATTGACTTGTATCTCTTCGAGAGGTATAACAAGAGTGTCATCGGAAAGACATCTTTTGAGATTTGATACGTGAAAAACATCGTGCACATTACTTAGCTCTTGAGGCAACTTGAGTTGGTATGCGACAGAACCAATTCTTGCTAGTATTTAAAAAGGTCCTATATAGCGTGGGTTTAGTTTTCCCCGTTTCCCGAATCGAATTACGCCTTTCCAAGGAGAGACCTTCAACATTATGTAAATGGGTTGAGTCTTTCCTATAAATAGGAAGTGAGTGACTCTCATTATGTAAGGAACCATTTGGAGTGTTAAACTAGAGAGAGAAATTGTGTACAAACCCATTTGTATATCCTTTCTAGATCTAATATGAGCTTACATAGATTTATTTACTCCTTGTGTTCTTGATTTTACATGATGATTCACTAGATATTTTCTAATTCCGCACATGCCATCATAATCAACACCACTACAATTGGTATCAGAGCGGGTGTTCTTGATTTGATCAAGAATTGATCCATGGTGACAATCTTGATTTGGTGATTCTTCATTGTGTTTTGATCTTCGTGATTTAGAGAGTTTTTGGATTCTAGAAATCGAATTCATCTTTGATTATATTCAAAATTCAATTTTCTTCACTAGAATTCAAGTGATTTTTACTCTCTCTCTCTCCAGAAAACCCATTCAAAATCACTTTCTCTCTCTAGAAATCTTCAAGTTCTAGTGATCAAAAATGGCAGTTTACTTGGAGTATGATTCTTGGATTGTGATCGTTAAAGATGTCAAATACAAAATCGGTTTAGAACAATTCATTGGATTAATATTGAAAGGCTTGATGATTTCATGGGATACTTTGATTTCTTATGGAGGTTTGAAGGATGATCATGGAGGATTGATTTTTCAACCACTTTCAAAGATTGAATGCTTGACTAAAGTTTGCCATAACTTGACGAATGAGAGAGATAAAAATGAAGGAAAGGAAAAAGAATTGTTTGATAAGTATTTCATTTCTCTTATTGATAACCCAAGTGATCTTCATGCTCTTATGTTTGTTGAAGATGTTCTTGACGATCATCATGTTCTTGATGTTCTTGATGTTCAAGAAAAAGGAGTTCAAGTTGATTTTCATGATGAAAAAGTTTTTTGCTCGATTGGAGTTAAAACCGATGATATTTTGTGTTCTTGTGATTTGTTTGAAGGAATGATTCCTTATCGGAAGCCGGTAATACAAGAAATTCACAAGTATCAAACTCCAAAAGATTTGATTCAAACTCAAGAAGTTGTGGAAAGTGGGTTTGTTCATAAAACCAAGTCTTCAAGATGCAAAAAGATGAGAAAGAAAAAGAAGAAGAAGATTAAACGGAAGAACAAGCGAGTTTATTCACAAAAATCGTAGAATGTTGTTGTGAATCCGAAATCCGTGAAGCAAATTTGGGTTCCAAAGCAACAATCTCCAAAGGTAGCAATGAATTTGAAGTCAGAACCCAAAAGTGTTGGTGGTTCTTTTGAAGATGTTCTTGGATCGTTGAAGAACACGAAGAACACGAAGAACGAGTTGTACATCTCGCATAGTAGGTGGTACAATGTTCAAATTGGAGATTTTCTCATTCCAACAAAAGAACCAAGATCTTCTAAATTTGATTCGTTCGGTGCAAATGGGTCTCGATTCGTCAAAAAGGTATCTCAAATTCTCAAATGGATTCCAAAACATCCATGATTTCGATTCGTATTTTACGTTTTTCATTTTTGATCGATTTGCCTTATTGGATCAAATCTGTTTCAACCTCATTGATTGATCCAATTATTTTTGTTTAGATCAAATTCAAACCAACATCAAAATTATTCTCAAAAATTTTGAGTTTTACTATTCATCCAATTGACATTCTTACTGTTCATGAAGCCCAACCCTAAACAACTTTTCGTTACTATTCATCCTATTCAACTGAGTCCAAATCGTATTCTACTTACTGTTTTCTTAGTCCAATTCATTTTGCTTGGTATTGGTCATGCTTGAGCCCAACAATTCAATAAATCTATCTGATAACAGAGTACATGTGGCACGATTCTGAAAAAGTCATATGTTCGTCATCGCATTTCACGTTTGTACATTTTGATAATCGACGATCGTTCAGCTGATGTGTTTTTGTTTTTGGTTCTTCATTCTCAATAATCAATCAATGTTATTAGTGATTCTAAGCTTGTGAATCGATTTGATGTAATTTGTTCAATCATAAATCGATGATGATCAAGTTATACATAAGGAATCGAAAACTGGATCTTTGATTGTGGTGATAGAATCGATGTTGGTTCAAAATCGATTTCGATTATTGAGTAATTCTAATCGAGGAATTTGAAGTTTTTTTTTAAAACAAATGAAGAACACTGAAGAACAGATGAATCGAAGGGTCAAACTAAAAGTCAAAATTGAGTTTTTGGCTGTGATTCATTGAATAGAAGTTGAAATTGATTTAAAATTGATTTCGAAACCAGCATGATGTTCGTGTTTGGTAAATCATTTGGAGTTATAAGGGCGAATCAAGGGTTTCATGTGTTTGAAGACTATCAGTCGATTGTTTTGATTTCGTTGTTGAGGTTTGTGAATCAAGGGTCTGATAAAGGTTAAAGGATTCGTCTTTTGATTTCGAAGTATAGTGGTCGTTGGCTTACTGATGACGAAATTGTTTTGATTTGGGAGTTCAATTTGAGTTGAATGGGTTTATGTTTTAGAGTCAAATTCAATTTTGACTTATATCTTCTGTTGTTCGTCTCCTGATATCAATTTCGATTGTTGGTTTATGCTGGAAATCGAATGGGAAATTTGATTCTTGCATATATGGAGGCTAATAACGAATTTGATTTTGGGAAAAGACGTCTTGGGGTCGATTGACGAACAGATGGTTTGGGGACGAACAGATCTTGCATTGTGTACGAATCTTCAATAGTTGTTATGGGTTTTCGTTAAAGTGGTGTTAAGACTTCGTTATCTGATTAACGAAGTGAAGAAGAAGGGTTGATTTTTGATGCTGGGCTATGGGAAGTTTGATCAGATTCGAAGGTTGACTGGAGCAAAAGAAGTTGGAGTCGATGGCGTAAGATCGGATTTGGAATTGTGTTGATGTCGATTTTGGAGTCAATGTTCGAAAGGTTGAGCTGATTGTGAGTCGATGTTGGTTTGTTAATTGATAACGAATGGGAAGCCATGGATTTTGAAAACGAACGAAAGTTTTTGGGTTATGAAAGTTTATTTTGTGATGTTAGTATCTGAGAAACGAAATTGGTGCTCTGATTGAACGAAGGGGAGAGAGAAAATGGGTGTTTGATTTCATACGAAGCCTTGATGTTGAGCTGTTGTTGAATGAACGAAGTGTGTTGTTCTTTCAAACGAAAAACTGAGGAACGAAATTATGATTCAGAGGTTGGATGATTAAGAGGTTACTGTTCATTAAGAGGCTTCGTTATGCTTCGATTTCATGTGAAAAATTTCGTGTGTTTGGATGAAGTTTCGTACGAAGTGAAGCATGGATGATTTCGTATGAAGGGAATTGTCTGAGAAACGAAATTGGGGAAGAAAGAAGGAAATGTTTCGGATATGGCCCTTATACGAAAAAGTATAATGTTTCTAACAATTTGCTACCATGAGCCTGTAACCGCTGCTATGACATAATACCTCTGATAAAACACACTCATGATTTACCATGAGAAACAAACACACTCATGATTTACCATGAGAAACAACACCGTACGCTTCATCGACGCCGGAACAATAACAAATAAAAGTATAGTTCATCACTCGCTTTTGGTTGACTGTAGCTAACAGTCACAAGTGGGGTGGTCAACCCGTATACTAATTATACACGACTTCCTCGCTCACACGGGATTAACGGTTACAGTTCAGAGGATTTCCGCTAAGATCCCCAATCTTAGTTGATGAATACAATTAGTCATGTAGACTTCGACGGCTTCCTATAGCTCTAACAACAAAATCATTTTCATGTCTAAAACCCTAAGTTACTAGACTATGCTTTTAAACATTACTCCTAACTTCATAACATTTAGGCAGTATAACAGCTATATTTTGAAGTAAAACCAGGTTTTATCTTGACATAAAACCAATAATAACAACACATAACGTTCCTAGTTTTATCTTGACATAAAAGTATCAATAACAATATATAACATACTAAGTTTTATCTTGACATAAAACTAACAATAACAACATATAACATACCAAGTTTTATCTTGACATAAAACCAATAATAGCAACATACTTTATAACTTAACATATAGAACTTCCGAATATAACTTCGGAACTATATCGCACACAACATATATATAGAATCCTAAGTATAACTCAAGATCTACATTAGTAAATTAACATGCTGACAAGTTGATAATAGTTGTATATATTCAAAATATTATATTTAGAACAACCATACCCCGGCTGTTATAACTATATACTATCATATAGATATAATAATAACGTATATATAATATTTAGCATGCGTTTTCCCCCAAAATATTAAAAAGTAGTGCCGTGAAACTCACCCTAGTAGCGTGATTTTATGTAATCTAAGCAGAAACGGTCAGCGTACAAGGTCGTCGGGGCTCGGGATGCAAGGTGGCTTCAGCAAAGGAGAGAGGAGAAAGAAGTTTAGGTGTAAGAATGGCTGAAGTCAGACCTGTTATTTATAGTAGGGATTTTGGACCCCCACGTCGTGGGTTTTATAAGGCCCACGTCGTGACTTAGGATCTTATCCCCGTAGACTTGCCATTTGCGTCCCTAGCTTCGGAAGGTGGCTATGTGACTCATCACGTCGTGAGATATCCTTGCTCACGTCGTGAGTTTGGATCTTATCCCCTCGTAGCCTCATCACACACCTTCTAGATTCCGACATGTGGATAAATGACTCCTCACATTGTGAGTTCTGTGCTCACGTCGTGAACTCAGTCAGATTAGGGTTTCTGACAGCTAAATCTTCGGAACGTCGTAACTTTCACATACGAACTCCGTTTTTGACGTTCTTTATATGCACGCGTAGGTATTTACAAGTACTACAACTCTCTTTTATGCTCCAATAGCTAATTCTAAGTCTATTTTAAATTCCTCTTATTATAGAGATTTATAGTGTTCGGTTTATCATAACTTCTTCATGCGAAGTCAGATTCAGACATTCTCTATATTTTTGGAATCGTATGGACGTATACTTTGAGTTGTATCATAAAGAAAGTTCATATTTATATTAGAATTTATCATGAACTACATATCACTCTTATCATATTACTAGTTTAACAAAATCACATTACATGATTGGTATAATCACATGTGATTGTCTATTGACCTATTTTGACTAGTGTTACAGATGACTTACAACACCCAACTTCTTGAAACCATGTTTTCTAACATGAGTGTGGTTCGACCACCTTCCGTGCCACCGCAATGCCCGTACATACCTACATGGGAGGAGCTATGGATACCAAGAGGCGACGGAGCGGGAACAAGTGGAGCCCAATATGATGAGGAGGATGATTGATTATTTTTAGTTTTTTTTGTTTTTAATTTTTAGTTGGTTTGTTTTTAATTTGTTTGGTTTGTGAACTTGTTTGGTTTGTAAGACATATTAAATTATTATGTTACTTTTCTTTCCTTTTAGTGGTTGAATTTCAGATTGCTAAAGGAGTTTTGGGAAGGAACGTTGAGTCGAGAGCGTATACGTCTAAACAAGTTTCGTTTAGTGTCTAAAGTCAAGAGTCGAGACCCACAATTGAAAATAAGTGTGGGGTGCGTCAAGAGAGAGGATAGAGTTAGAAGAGTCGTCAAATAATGCATTTAGAAGGGTCTTAATTCATTAAGACATTGGTTGAAGTTCATTCATTTACAAAAAAAAAAGATGGGCTGTTTCAGTTTCTGTTTGCCCAGT
Source organism: Lactuca virosa (assembly GCF_052849685.1). NCBI lineage: Eukaryota > Viridiplantae > Streptophyta > Magnoliopsida > Asterales > Asteraceae > Lactuca > Lactuca virosa. The sequence continues at coordinate 394,092,272 of NC_136433.1, forward strand.
TCTCACGTCGTGAATCCTTATTTCTCACGTTATGAGCTGGATTACGAAGAAATTTAGAATTCTGATTTAGTGACCTCACGTCGTGGACACTATGACTCACATCGTGAGTCGAAAATTGTCACAAAATGCAGCCTTCTCATTCACCATTTTCTACACACTTCACTACCATTCTCTTTGGAGTTATTTTGAAGATTATTCTGGCTCGTTTCCTCCACTTTATAATGTGGCGTATGCTTTCCCACATTATTCTTCACGTTTTGGAGATTTACGCCTCATTTGTTGAAGATTGAAGTTTCAATTCGTTATTGGTGCTTTACATGTCTAACAAGATCAAGATCCAAGTTGCTATTTTGAAGAAGTTCCATGTTCGAAATGTACATTTAATCTGCACGATTGGAGTTCGATCTCGCAACTTCTATCCCACGGAAGTCTGTTCCTTTTTCTCCCTTTTCTTGCTTTTATTTAGTTTTATTACATACAATGAGGGCATTGTATGAAATAAGTGTGGGGTAGGGGGTCGAAAAAGTAAATATTGCTAGAAAATTAGTAAATTTAAAAATTTTAGAAATAGATTTGAAATAATAATCTAAATAAATAATAAAAACTCTAGTAGTTATGATAATTTAAACTTAAGTTGCTAGCGTTGTGTGGGATGATCCGATGAGAGCTCAAATGTTTAGTTGAGCCAATATACGTTATAGTGCATTTGTGGCCTCCTTTATTCTAGTGAAATCATGGGACAAAAACACAACCTCGCTTAGTTTGAGGAATGCAATATGTTTAGCAGCCTGTACTTGAAATGTATCCAGGAAAACTAATATCTCTAACCAATAAGGGTTGAAGTTAAGCGCCCCTGCTTAAGCATGTAGGGTTTTGAGAAGAAAAAAAGTGAGTACATGTAAAAAAAGAGAGAGAAATTTCCAAAAAGTGAAAAATTGAAGAATTTTTGGAGCTATAGAAGTATCAAAGATTGAAGATCAAAGATCAAAAATTCTGAAAAAAAAAATCAAAAGTTGAAGATACCGGAAATCAAACAAAAAGGTGGTGAATTCGAAGAAATCAAAGAGTTAATGTCAAAGAAAGTGAAGAATTCAAGATCTCCATTGTGGTATCTTAAAGTTGTAATTCTCTAGTTTATGTATGCTTGGGTAGCTTTACAAAAATACCTTGAGGTTAGGAAGATTTTTGCGGATGGATTCGAAGGGATGCATAAAATGAGCATTGTTCAAAAGAAGTGGGCGCGTGTTTATGAGGATTATGAGTGTTTAGAATTGAGGGGTGTTACTTAGGAAACATTTTAGACACAAATGCACGCGTTGAGGTCTTGGCATAATGGCTGAGTTTGAGTTGGATCGTTCTATGTGATGTTGGTGATAAAGGTTTAATTTAAAAATAATCAGATTTGCTTGAGGGCAAGCAAAGTATAAGTGTGGGGTATTTTGATATTGCCAAATTTATACATATTTTTAGGCAATATTTATTTACATTTTTATGAATAATTTGGTTATTTATATAGAATAATGGTACTTATAAAGATAAATTGTTATTTGCAGCCAAATTAAAGCATTTTCAAAGAAAGGGAACAAAAATGACAAAACATGGAACCTTGGAGACTTGGAGAATGAAAGAATAAGAAATCCACATATTTAACTCTAATCACGACGTCAACCGCAATTTCACGACGTGGCCTTGAATCTTCCAGAAGATAAATATGTGCGAAGTAAGAATTCGTGCCCGATAAGGATATCTCTTAGGTCACGACGTGAAGCTTCCTGTCACGACAGGAATCACGACTTTCGGGAAAAGTATATAAACACTCGATCCTTACGATTTGGAGGACTTTTGGCTTCCTGGGAGGATTCCTGGAGACGACTTTCAGAAGAAGGAAGAGTTTGGAATTGGTTTTCAACACCAAGGAAGGAGAAGTTCATAATTTGATTTATAGATTGGTACACTTAAACATGTTTTTGATTATGGATTTTGTTTGTTTATTTGCTAGTATGTCCAGCTAAATCTAGCAGCTTCTGTTAGCTAGATGAAGCTGGAACTCATGGTTTAATGCATTAGATTTGACTTTACTTGTTGGTAATATGCTTGTGTTGGATTGATTTTACCTAGCATGCTTGTTTGATAATTGATTGCTTTGAATTCTTATTCTGTGTAGTTAGTGAATATGAAGTTACATGAATTTGAATATCTAATAATTCAGTGAACACTAGTTTATTAGAGCTAAGATCAAACCAATCTTAGTTAAGCAATTAAATTATTAAAATTAAGTTGTGCTAGAGAATTCATGATTATGACCATAATGTGTGTTTATCAAATCAATCTTACATAGCTCCAATCTCATTTAATAATTTATTTTGTGTTAACTATTGTGTGACCATACATAGATTTACATGAATTGATTAATGTTAGTAGATTTAGAACTAAATTGCTAATACTGTCTAAATTGGTACCAACAGTAATTGTCATAGCTGATTTATTACCCATTGAGTGAAAGTGGATTCGAACTAACAGAAGTGTTTGTTTCTTGATTGAGTTTGTGTTAAAAGAATTAAGTTCATCTAATCTTGCAAAATTAGATAAAACACTTCCTTTGTTGATAATTAGGTTAGTTTAATAGTAAGTAGATTAATTAGTCAATACTGTTCCCTGTGATCGACACCCGACTTACCCAAAGCTATATTATAGTCTGACTAGGTACACTGCCTAGGTGCAAGTAGTTAGTTAAGGTAGTTAGGTTATAAATTTAAAATTAGGTGTAACCATTTGCACACATCAAATAAACCGTTCCCCAGCAACGGCGCCAAAAACTTGATGTGTGCAAATGGTTACACCTAATTTTAAATTTATAACCTAACTACCTTAACTAACTACTTGCACCTAGGCAGTGTACCTAGTCAGACTATTGTATAGCTTTGGGTAAGTCGGGTGTCGATCACAGGGAACGGTATTGACTAATTAATCTACTTACTATTAAACTAACCTAATTATCAACAAAGGAAGGGTTTTATCTATTTTTGCAAGATTAGATGAACTTAATTCTTTTAACACAAACTCAATCAATAAACAAGCACTTCTGTTAGTTCGAATCCACTTTCACTCAATGGGTAATAAATCAGCTATGACAATTACTGCTGGTACCAATTTAGACAGTATTAGCAATTTAGTTCTAAATCTACTAACATTAATCAATTCATGTAAATCTATGTATGGTCACACAATAGTTAACACAAAATCAATTATTAAATGAGATTGGAGATATGTAAGATTGATTTGATAAACACACATTATGGTCATAATCATGAATTCTCTAGCACAACTTAATTTTAATAATTTAATTGCTTAACTAAGATTGGTTTGATCTTAGCTCTAATAAACTAGTGTTCACTGAAATATTAGGTATTCAAATTCATGTAACTTCATATTCACTAACTACACATAATAAGAATTCAAAGCAATCAATTATCAAACAAGCATGCTAGGTAAAATCAATCCAACACAAGCATATTACCAACAAGTAAAGTCAAATCTAATGCATTAAACCATGAGTTCCAGCTTCATCTTGCTAACAGAAGCTGCTAGATTTAGCTGGACATACTAGCAAATAAACAAACAAAATCCATAATCAAAAACATGTTTAAGTGTACCAATCTATAAATCAAATTATGAACTTCTTCTTCCTTGGTGTCGAAAACCAATTCCAAACTCTTCCTTCTTCTGAAAGTCGTCTCCAGGAATCCTCCCAGGCAGCCAAAAGTCCTCCAAATCGTAAGGATCGAGTGTTTATATACTTTTCCCGAAAGTCGCGGTCCACGTCGTGATTAGAGTTAAATCCGTGGATTTCTTATTCTTTCATTCTCCAAGTCTCCAAAGTTCCATGTTTTGTCATTTTTGGTCCCTTTCTTCGAAAATGCTTTAATTTAGCTGCAAATAACAATTTATCTTTATAAGTACCATTATTCTATATAAATAACCAAATTATTCATAAAATTGTAAATAAATATTGCCTAAAAATATGTATAAATATGGCAATATCACCTGCGTATATGTCAAAGCTAGTGGGAGTATAGTTAGCTTCTTAGTTTTGTATGTGGATGACATACTGATCATAGGAAACGACATCCCGACCTTGCAGGAGGTTAAGACCTGGCTTGGGAAGTGTTTTGCTATGAAAGATCTACAAGAAGCTGCTTATATTCTAGGGATAAGGATATTGAGAAATAGGAGCAAGAGACTAATAGGACTTAGTCAAAGTACTTACTTGGATAAAGTGCTGAAACGTTTTAGCATGGAGAATTCCAAGAAAAGGGAGTTACCAATCCAGAGCAATACCAATTTGAGTAAGACTCAAAGCCCGAGTATCGATGTTGAGATAGCGGAAATGAGCGAGTACCATATGCTTCCGCCATTGGTCGATCATGTACACTATGACGTGTACTCGCCCTGATGTGGCTTTTGCTTTGAGCATGGTCAGCCGATATCAAGGGAACCCTGGTAGAGCTCACTGGATAGCAGTAAAGAGCATTCTTAAGTATCTACGAAGGATGAAGGATTGGGTCCTCGTACTTGGTGGAAGTGAAGACTTGAGAGTGACAGGGTATAGTGATGCTAGTTTTCAGACCGACAGAGATAACGTTCGCTCTCAGTCGGGCTGGGTATTTACCCTGAATGGAGGAGCAGTGACTTGGAAAAGTTCCAAGCAGGAGACTGTAGCTGATTCAACATGAGAATCAGAGTACATAGCAGCGAGTGAAGCATCGAAGGAGGCGATATGGTTGAAGAACTTCATCGGAGACCTTAAAGTTGTACCAGCCATAAAGGAGCCTATGGAGATTTTCTACGATAACGAAGGAGCAGTTGCCCTGACCAAGGAACTGAGGGATCATGGGAGATCCAGGAACATCGACAGAAAATACCACTTCATCAGACATCGGGTAGAAGAGGGACTCCTCGTAGTAAAGAAGGTATCGTCAGAAGAGAACCCAACAGGTCCCCTCACAAAGGGTCTGAGCAGGGTTAAGCACTTACAGCATGCGAGGAGCATTGGTCTGAAGGACGATATTAGTTTTAGTGATTTAATAGTTATTTAGAAACTTGTAATAGATAAAATGTAACTGAAATTTGACGATTGAATAAAGGAGTTTTATTTATGAGTAAAATTACTATCTTGTGTCAATTGTTTACTATTGTTTCACTTTTGCATGTTTTGACTTCCAAAATAATAGGATTTTTCAAATTATCCACAGTCGATCATACTTTGGAAGTACGCTATGAGGTTAGATTGTAATGAATTGGTTTGTAGATTTTCTATGTGTTTGGATATAGCAATGGTTTGCTGCAACGTTCATGAGTGCTCCTGAAATAAGATTTGAGTATTGGATTAAACCCACACTCATATGAATCACTTCATGGAATTTATCACGAGTGATTGTGAGACGATAATATCGTATAGTCTTTAAACCAAGATATATGAGTTGTTGTTTACAAGTTGGTTGTGCATTGATAGTGCGTAAACACATTAGTAACTTGATGTTATGAAACGTATTGTTGTGTACGATTTAATAAGTAAATAGTACAAGCATATAAGTCAAATTTTATCTGTTTCTTTTATCCTAAGAGGATTAAAAGCGATATCTTAGGCCCCTCGATGATTTTGTGTTGACTTATGTGTCGGGCCCGGTCCGGACTAAATTGATGTGATCAATTAAGTTCTATGTCAAACAAATCAGAAATCGAGAAACAAACTGTTGGACAATGAGTATGACTTTATTCCATGTCTTTGTCCACACGATATCTTGAGAACGGAGGACTACATGATCCCTTATCTAAAGGACGTGTAATTGACTAAGTCAGAGTTCGACAACGGCTTTTGAGAGCTACGATTGCTAATCGGATTTTGAAGTCGTACTTGCAGTTATAGTTATTAGACTTATCCAAGTAGGAGACTATTAGATTAGATGTCTAAGCCCATAACTACAATTGGTATGTACTTGACCCAATAGTAGCATGGTCCTTTTGGGTTGCCTTCACCATATCATTTTGATAGGATGAATTATGGAGAAAGAGGTTAATTGTGATTTATTAATATATTATAAGAATAATATATTAATTGAGAAATCATATTATTTAACTAGTATTGATCAGAAATTAATTTGGAATTAATTTGGTGATCAAAAGAGACTGATTAAATTGTTGGGGACTAATATTGCAATTATATGATAGTTGCAAGTTGGGCTTGTGGATCCCTAGGAAGTGGTGGACGAAATTCTATGTGTAGCCCAGATAGATTTCGTCCAAGGAGGCCTTCTAAGCAGTCACATTAGGGTTTTACCTGAAACCTAGGAAGGGGAAGGATCAACTGGACTGCTTAAGGCTTAAGCAGTCACATTAGGGTTTTACCTGAAACCCTAGCAGCTCAGCTATATAAGGAACCTCTAGGACTCCTAAAATCGGCCACTTGCTTCTAAGAAAATAACCTAGCCGATTTTGAGCCTCCTAACCTCTCTCATATTCTTCCAATTGCTACTTGGTGTTTGTGACTCACTAGAGGTGCAACAATTAAGGCACTAAGCTCTTGAAGGTCAAGATCTGCAAGCTACAAGGAAAAGGTATTCATCTAACTTTGTTTTATGTTATCAATTTCGAAAATTGTATGCTAGATTAGGGTTTATGCTTTGGATGATTATTTGCATGTATAACTTGAGAAAAACCTAGATCCAAAGCATTAGGGTTGCATGTGCACCATAGGAATGTTGTAGTGCTCAAAACCCATCACTTATGATAGATAATAAGCTTATCCACTTTGGTATTTACTAACTGCATTTATGTAGACTATCCTAAATGATTGTTTAAGGTTAAGTTTTCACTAATCCCACTTATTGTCATTCCAAAAGACAAGTGCTTAGAAAGTATTTTTCTAAGTGGGAGCAATTGGGAACTTTAAGAGCGAAAGATCCATAAACTGAATGCGTCATAGTTTGGAACTAGCAAGTTTTCAACTGTTGTTGAATATGCTCAATAGTTGATCAAAAACTAATAAAACACATAGAGATGCATTCATGTATGATTATCAAGTATGGGCTTGATTAATATTCCTCGATATGTTATGAATATAACGAGTTAGTGAGTTTTCAAAGGAGAAAACATACATGAATGAAAATCCTTCCAGATTTAAACTGACATCTCAAAGTAAGAATCTTCTTTCTTATAAGATAATTACATAGTGTGATTTGATTATAAATGAAGATGACTCTAGTGTTTTCTACAAAGATAGTGGGAGTGCAATAACATTCCTAGTCTTATATGTAGTCGACATGCTAATACCTAAAATAAAGATCCATATAGATTGATCATGGCAACTTAAAGGATTAAGTAAAATTGCATAAATTGTTAAGGATCTTAAAGAGCTTAAGAAAAAAGACTCTAAGTGAGTTTACCTTGTCAGATACCACATGACAAGATTTTGAGTAAAATCCTAGTGCAAATGTTGTTGCACTGGATAATATGATTGTATTCCATATGTTGTTGCAATTTGATTAATCATATATGTCATGATTTTGCATGAAGACCAATTAAATAGTATGCTTAGGGCATATTGAATGATACCAGTATAATCCGATAACAAGTCATTGTGTGACTTATAGGAACATTTTAAAGTACTTGCGAGAACTAGAGAAATATTCCTAATCTATGGAGTATTTAAAAGAAAGCTATGTTAAATTTGTTACACATGTGCTAAATTTTTAAATAGATTGAGATGACTCTCAGTCACAATCGGGCGTATCCTCATTATGAATGAAGAGAAAGTTACATGGATAGTGTTTCCATGTAGATTTTGATTACAGTTACACATAAGGGTTAGTGTACATTGTGGTTTGGAGAACCACATACAAAAATGCTTAATGTATTCATTAAGACTATAAGTAATCCCATTACGCAAGTATTGGTATCTAAGTCATATTTAAGCATCTAACACATTCTCAATGGTTTTCTATATATATGGGTTATATATATATATATATATATATATATATATATATATATATATAACTGAATATGTTTGTATTCGCAAGGTTTATACAAATCAAGCTTGACAAATCTACTTTACAAAGCTCCTTCATTAGCTAAAGCATGAAAGTCAAGTCGGTGCTATAGGGCCTTGTTGATATAAGTAGATGTATTTGATTTAAATTCCGTATTTTGATATTGGAACAGTACAAGCAACATATATATTGTAATGAATTGATATATTGGATATGAGTCTTTCATTGAATAATTGTTGTGTTCTATATTAGCATGTTATATTCCTTGAATAACAAGGTTATTCTAAATGTCAATGGTCGTTCATAGTTGTGGGAGCATCTAGAGGTAAGACTAATATGAGTATATTGGTGGATTCTCATGGAGATGAGAATAACAAGAGCTACTACCAACTTCATATGTACTTAATTGGGAGAATAAGTATTGGACTTGACCCGCATAAAAATCACTTTATGGATCGTAGTCATTAATGATGTTTTGATCAAGGTTGTATCTTCGTATTCTTAGACCTGAGATACATATTTGGGACTTCAAGTGTAGGAATTGTTGTGCTTTGACATCGTTTAACGTTGTTCTGTAAAAGGCAGTCATAAGGGTCATCGTTGGGTATGACATGAACTACATTGATGGGCGTATGTAGTCGAGATGGGATTTTCCCCTCTTATTTGTTTAGAGTTAGACATCTAAGGCCTTACTAAAAGTTGAACACTAAATGAGATTGATGGCAATCCATATCTCATGTTCGACATGATGTCTGAGACAAAGGAATAATTGATACCACACCTTTAGTAACAGTTGTAGGTTAGAGCTCATGGAATTGGTTGTTGATGAGATAACATCCTTCATATGTTGTTAGGGGTAGTAGCCCGTTGCTAGACGTCAGGTACTGTCTATGTAAATCTGTAATGAATCTTGTGCAAGTAGGAGATTATGGAATCCATATGCCCAAGAATCATTATTAAGTGACATTGCTAATAATATATGATCCTATAGGGTCACACCCTTATCACTTTGGCACATTTTGTATATTTATTATTAATGTGATTATTAATAAATAATAGCAATTCTTGTATTTTAATTATAAGAGAGTATAACTAGTTATTATTTCATATGGTATGAATTAATAAGTCATGCACAACCTTTTAGACTAGTTGAATTATTTTGTTTTTTATGTAAAGACAAAGTTTATATTTTATAAACTTTGAGTTTATAAAAATTAAATAACTCTTCTCTTTTCAAGAGGTATGGCCGAAATTAATAAAGAAATGTGGAGGTTGTATGTCAACCTCCATGCTTTGTCTCCCCATGCTTCTAAAGGCTACCATTACTTTAGAGTATTTTAATGTAAAGCCCTTACCTTTGCATGGTATATAAGAGAGTGTTTTGCATGAGTTTTTGGATAGTTTCTCTAGTGAAATCTCCTCATTCTCTCTATGGTCGAAACTCTCCTCCTCTAGCTCTTCTTGTTGTCTTTTAAAGATTGTTGTAAGATTAGAAGCCTTCTTGAGTTGTCTCCTTTAGTGCTTATTTGTGTTAAGCACTTAAAGGCTTAAGACACTCAAGAATAGAATAAGGAACTAGCATTCCAAGTGCCTTACTCTTGATAGTGGATACACATAGAGAAAATCATACTCTTTGATTTTTTGCTATCTTCATCAACACCCCAAAACCAAGTGGGTTCAAAGGCTTCAAAGGTTTTTTTTTTATTTCATTCTAACCTTTATAAATAGATCCATGATGGTTTGGTTTTGTTATGAGCTGAAAATAAACTTGTTATTTTTTAAAGTCGTCCGTTGCGGTTTTTGTTAAAAACTAACATATATTTTGTATCAAAACCCATCGTATGTATCTTCTCCTTATCTCTTTATTTTTTATATTTATCATGCTTATATGTTTGTATTGCTATTTAGGGTCGTTCCTTGTAAACGGTATTCCTACGTTGGTTTTATTCGATTTAGGAGCTACCCGTTCTTTTGTATCTCTTGCGCTTAGCAAGAGATTTGACAATGTTCCAGGAGAGTTAGATTATCCACTAGAGGTTGAGATTGCTGATGATCGTCCAGTGCGAGTGTCGAGGGTTCACCGGGGATACACTTTGGAGTTATTCAGTGAGCAATATCCACTTGATTTGGTTCTGATTCCCCGGTGCGAAAGCAAGGTCATTTTGGGGATGGATTGGGTGAGCCCGAATGGGGCGATGATTTATTTTGGGCTTCAGTTGGTACATGTTCGAACCCTAAGTGGGGGGGGGGGGGGGTTTGGTGATACATGGTAAGGGTGCTCAGTGTGGGCTGGCTCTCTGTTCGGTAGCTAGGGCTAAGTGATATCTTAAGCATGTATGTTCCGAGTTTGTGGCCTATGTGATGGATACCCGGGAGAAGATTAGGTGACCATAGATGATGTACCGATGTTCGAGAATACCCGTATGTGTTTTCGTAGGATTTGTTGGGAGTGCCTCCAGAGAGGCAGGTGGAGTTTTGGATTGACTTGGTTCCAGGTGCGGTTCCGATAGCCAAAGCACCTTGTCGGTTAGCACATCCAGAGATGTAGGAGTTGTCTCCTCAGCTGCAGGACTTGCTAGACAAGGGATTTATTCGTCCGAGTAGTTCACCATGGGGAACACCGATCTTATTTGTGAAGAAAAAGGATGGAACGCATCAGATGTGTATTGACTACCGGAAGCTGAATAAGCTAACGGTGAAGAACCTTTACATGCTACCAAGGATCGACGATTTATTTGATCAGCTTTAGGGCGCATCTTGGTTCTCCAAGATTGTTTTGCATTCGGGTTATCACCAGTTGAGGGTCAGAGATGAGGACATGTAGAATATGGCCTTCCAGACTCATTATGGTCATTATGAGTTCGTGGTGATGCCTTTCGGGCTCACCAATGCTCCAACCGTATTCATGGATCTCATGAATCGTGTATGCAGGCCCATGTTGGATCAGTCTGTGATTGTGTTTATTGATGACATCTTGGTCTATTCCAAGACCCAGGAGCAGCATGAGGAGCATTTGAGGGAGGTATTAGAGACTCTGAGGAGGGAAAGACTGTATGCGAAGTTCTCCAAATGTGATTTATGGTTGCGCGAGGTGCGGTTTCGGGGGCACCTTGTCAACCTGAACGGCATTCTGGTCAATCCTGCCAAGGTCGAGGCGGTGATGAGGTAGGAGGTTTCGAGGTCTCCATCTGAGATTCATAGTTTCCTTGGATTGGAAGGTTACTATCAAAGATTCATTTAGGATGATAGTGGTTCCTTTGACTAAAATGACAAAGAAGACTGTCACGTTTCGTTGGGGGCCTGAGCAGCAGGCACCTTTTGAGACTCTGAGACAGAGATTATGTGAGGTTTCGATTCTGACCCTGTCAGAGGGTGTCGAGGACTTTTTGGTATAATGTGATGCTTCGATCATGGGTTTGGGTGCAGTTTTGATGCAACGAATTCATGTGATCGCTTATGTTAAAGCCTCATGAGGCAAATTATCCCACACACGACTTGGAGTAGGGGGTCGTGGTGTTTACCCTTAAGATTTGACAACATTACCTCTATGGGGTCCATTATACTATCTACATGGATCACAAGAGCCTGAGGTATTTGATGGATCAGCAGAATCTGAACATGAGGCAGCGGAGATTGTCACACCCCCAAACCAAGGATGGCGGAAACGTCCGGGGGTGGAGGACTTCATGTATAGTATCATAACAACAATTGTAATAGTAATTGAAGCAAACACAACCAACATATATATAATTGAAAAAGTGACATCATTGTATGAATTACATGTTTACGAATCAATTACAATATGTTGACAAAATATGAAATAGTAGACGCCTTAGCGCCCCATCCTCAAAAGCACTTGGTTACCTGTTTAATGATTTCCTGAGAATACAAGTTGTTTGAAAAAGTGTCAACACAAAGGTTGGTGAGTTCATAAGTTTTTGTTTGGTATTATTAAAAGCCTTTCGTTTGTAAAAGTAGTATTTGTGTTAGAAAATCCAATATTTTCCTTAATGTGTAAATGTAGTCTTAAAACCCAAAGACCGAAATGTACAAGTAATTTGTCATATTTATAGTAAAACAATACAAGTTTAAATCGACATAAACTCGTTAAATTTTAATGAAGTTCCCGTAAATTCCAATGTTTATTAATACTTTATGTGAGTTTATTATAACCATACTATGACCAAGGTTGCCTAAAACGACGTTCTTCAGGCGTCGGAAATGTTATGACATTTGTCACCCCAGACCTATCGGTCTAACTGTTGCATGCAGTTTAGGTGTGGGTTTGTCAAACCCAATATAGATCTATACACAACTATCACGCTCTCCCTCAAGGAGACTCTGGTTACAATACAAGACTTAATGGTAATTTGAAGTAAATGTCTCACAAAGTCATTAACGGAATTACGTGTTATGAAAACTTGGTACCGTATGGCCGTACCTTGCTTAATGAAAATATCCTTTGTATAAATGTACCCTTTTTAAATGTATGTGTTATGTAATGTATCATAAACTATACCTATTATAGTTTATCAACCAAGGGTAGTACGTAGTAATGTATGCAAACTATATTCAAAATAGTTTATTAAATGTTTGAATGTATCGGTTGTACTTTGATTATAATCACTTGTTATTCTTTATATTTTATATGTCCAAATCCATTTGTAAACTGATGTGTGTCAAAATATTAAGATAAAATGTCATATATTGCAATAACATATAATCACATAAAGATATACACCTTGCTCAACATGTTACAAGGTGAAATGAAATTGACAGCAACTTTTCGTTGAATACAGTTTCTGTTACTGTTCTTAGAAAATTTATAGAAAAATCATCAAAGCTCCAAATCCAAATCCACAAATTATGAGAGTTTGTAATATGAGTCTAGTTTGTTCATAAATTTTATCATGATTTTTAGTGATCTCTAACAGAGGTCAAAATGTCCATAATCACAGGCTGGTCCAGGTTTGCCTCTGAAATGATAGGCAGTTTTGTAAAAATCACCATAAATTGTAGAAACATCATATGGAGATGTGCAAGTAGCCATTTTAAAGCTAAGAATTTGAACTACTTGCACCTGGAACAGTTTTGAAAACTAAAATATTGAAGTTGACCAAAACAGTCCGTGATTAAAGTCCATCTTTTCTGATGTAATCTGTTAGAAACAGTTTAATTGTGTTCTTGATGATTTTACTTGTATTCCCCCCTTAAAACTTAAGAAAACATGTAAATGTAGCGGTATGAACTCACTTTATGTGATTTCAGTAGATGAAAGTGAGATAGAGGAAGTGTTCAACCCAAGAACACTAAGAAGATGTCTTGATGATTCGAGAATCTAACACCGAATAAGATGGAATTTGTGTAAGATATCAATGATTTGAGTAGAATGGAGTTTAATAATTATGTGAATGATGAAGATACTTACTAATTGAAGGAAGAAATCCCTGGAGAAAGCCTTGAAGTTCTTAAAGTTGAGAGAAAAGATGAGAGAATTTTGGAGAGTGTCCTTTGGTTGCTAAGTGTAGAATGAAAGAACTTTATGGAGAATGAGGAGAGAGGATCAATCCTCCAGCTCTTAGAACGTGGGAAGAGCTGGAGATTGGGTGTAAAGGTCCACTAAGGTGACAAGGAGTAGTGGGAAAGAGTGGATGATCATAGAGTGAGGTGGTGGTGGCTTGCTTTTGTCATAAAATAAGGAAAAGCAAATATCCCCTCAATAATTAGTCCAACCACCAATTCTTTTAATACATTTTTATAAAAACCCTGGAGATTTATATATTTTGGGGCCTTAGTTTATAAAATAAAGTTTTGGGTGAAAATCCCACGTTAAAATAATGAAAAACGGAGTTAAAACGAAGTCGTAGTCGAAAAACCGGTAAAAAAGGGCCGTCTTTGGGAGAGATTTGGGAGAGATTTCAAATAGAAAGAGATAGAGTGAAAACGATTTAGAGAGGTTTCGTTTGTGATTAATTTGAGTGTCCGGCTTCACAACGCAAGGTTCGTAAACCCCGTTAAACCGTGTTTTAGTGTCGTACACAATCCCGATGATTGTGCAATAGTGTTTTATCGCTTTGGTTCGTTGTTTAGCACTGTTAAGGCTAAGGAAAATCAAACACATGAACTTTCCAAATGATGATTTCTCATTAAAATAGCGAATTGTATAGTGATTACATAACGTAAACCCTAACATACAAGGGTTATTGGAGTTGACCGGTTTGACTTGTTGACTTTGTTTGACTTTGACTTGACCGAAATTTGACGGTTGTCACAGAGATGGTTGGATGTGGTAAAGGACTATGATTGTGAGATCCTTTATCACCCAGGGAAGGCCAACATGGTGGCCAATGCTCTCAGCCGCAAGGCGGTCGTGGCTCCGATTAGGTATTTGTGTTTGAGGTTGACAGTGATTACCGCACTATTAGAGTAGATTCGAGAGGCTCAGGTTGAGGTTATGAAGGAAGAGTACCAAAAGAGTGAGCGCATAGTGGGCTAGGTGGCTTCCTTTGATTATGATAGTCGGAGATTATTGACCCTTCATCGGAGGGTATGGGTTCCATTCTGGGGTGGTGTGTGGCAGATTCTGATGGAGGAGGCGCACAAGTCAAGGTTCTCTATTCATCCCGAAGCGAAAAAATGTATAGAGGCCTCCGACTTTATTATTGGTGGCCATACATGAAGCGGGATGTGGCATGGTATGTGGAGAGGTGCTTGAGTTGTAGAAAAGTCAAGGTCGAGCATCAGCGCCTCCACGAAAAAATAGAGCCGTTGGAGGTCCCCTTTTAGAAATAGGAGGATATTACGATGTATTTTATCACCTAATTGCCTCGGATGGCGCACATAGTAGATTCGATTTGGGTAATCATGGATCGGTTGACCAAGATCATGCATTTCATTCTGATTTAGGAGAGTATTTCAGGGGAGAAGGTAACTGATATCTATATTCGGGAGATTATGGAACGACATGGGGTGCCGGTTTTTGTGGTCTTTGATATGGATGTTCGGTTCACTTCCAAGTTCTATAAGAGATTCCACGAGGAGTTGGGTACTCGTCTGCATTGCAGCATGACTTTCCACCCACAAACCGATGGATAGATTAAGTAGACGATCCATACCTTGGAGGATATGCTTCGTGCATGTGTATTGGATTTCGGTGGGAGTTGGGATACGTACCTCCCTTTGGCGGAGTTTTCGTATAACAACAGTTATCACACCAGTATCGATCGACCTTCTTTTGAGATGATCTGTGGGAGGAAGTGTCGGGACCTCGATATTGTGGGGGGAGGTCGGTCAGCGGGTCATGGGGAGTACTAAGGTAGTACTCAAGACTACGAAGATGATTCAACAGGTTTGCAGCAGACTTCAGACAGCTCAAAGTCGGCAGAAGAGTTAGGCGGATAGACGTCGTTCGAACTTGGAGTTCTAGGTCGGGGATATGGTACTCCTGAAGGTGTCACCTTGGAAAGGTGTCATCCGATTCAGGAAACGGGGCAAGCTGGGCCCCATGTATATGGGTCCTTTTAGGGTTTTAGTGTAACGTCGTGATTTTCACCATAATTTTTTTTTCTTTTTAAAACATTTATTTAACAGAATACGTTAGCGGAAGACTTAGTTTTTAATTCAAAACATTTTTTAAAACCAAAACGTTACTTCAAAAATTCAAACATAATTCCAAACCATTTAAAATGTAAACGAAATACTTTAAAGTAAAGAATCAAAATATGTCCAAGAGTGGTATCGTTACTATAAATCTACTACCCATAAGAACCCCTCTCACCAAGGCCAATCTTCTAAACTGCCTGCACCAATCAAGGCACAAAAGAGAAAAGATACAAGTGTTAGCCCCCGTTGAGTGAGTTCATAAAGTTGCATATAAAACATACAAACCCCAAATGGGTCAATCATTCATTTTATGATGAAACATAAAAAAGATAGACAAGTAAAGATAGCAATACAACCGCATAATATAGTTAACCGGTCATATATTCCACTGCATACATGCATAAATGTTCAACCGCAATTCTACCACATAACATATATGATCGACCAAATACCATATAAACAACTGAATAGCATGTAAACAATCACATTTCATATATAGATAACCTTTACTTGTTCAACCTTTTATTAATAACCAACCTTTTGTTATATATTCAACCCTTTAATATACAACCAACCTTTTTTATATATTCAATCTTTTAATATGCAACCAACCTTTTGTTACATGTTCAACCTTTTAATATGCAACCAACCTTTTGTTACATGTTCAACCTTTTAATATGCAACCAACCTTTTGTTACATGTTTAACCTTTTATTATATCTATCCAACCGATTGATAGAAAAGTGTCCCTTAGTGCTACCTAACCCAAGAGAAACACCCCGTTCACTACTTGTGTGCACAGCCAGCCGAATGCTCCAAGTGGCTCATGACTTCCACCCGAAACACCAACCCCGTGAATCCACTTTCGCTACTCCGACTTTGCAAAGTACAAGTACCCCATGGTGTCGTTCAGGATCGGTACAAACGGTGTCAATTCTACTGATACACCTCCTGATTCCCACGTGATGTTTGCGTTGGCCGCGAACGAGGGACCAACATCACTCCAGCCCACGAACACCGAAGTGCCCGCAAACCATGTGTCACACAGTCATCTAGAAAGACCGGCAACTAACAACCGTTGTGGCTATAACTCTTCCTATAGGTACTCTTTCAACCGGATAAGGTTTTAGGCAAAGGTCATCAAACTACCCAAACCCACTACGCATAACCCCGCAATGTCATTTATACATTAAGTAAAGCATGTAATGCATACCATATAAATATATATTAAACATGCAGTGTATTCATAACCAACACATCAAAACACAACCATACATCATATTTCAAGCAACTTAAGCTAGCATGCTATATTCATCAAGTTCATCAAAGTGTAAGCAACATAGCAATTAGGTCATAACATGGCATTAACACAAAGCATATATTAGCATCACAAATATCATATCATCATCAAGCACAAGTAATGACATGGTCATCCTAAAGTGAATTAAATCACCATCTACGGATTGCACGTTTCAATCATGCAACCTTAGTGAGTTAAAACTATGAACTCACCTTTAGCCTTGATGAAATCTTCCTTCAATTCCAAGTCTTGAACTTACTTGAAGTTCTCAAGGCTCCACCTAAACACCACACATAACATTCAATTAACAAATAAAGTATATATTTCAAAAATACAACTTTATTCTAACCTTTATATTAATTTCAATAATTTCCCAGCCCGGCCCCCGTTCAGTGTTTCAAGCATAAAACCGAATCTACAACTCTAATTTGGATGACATCAGACTTTCTGGAAACTATAGTAGATTTCCTAGAACTTCATGATAGAGGATCATCTTCCAATTCTGCCCAGATTAGCAGCTATAGCTCTCGCAAGATGGAGAAAAGTTGTTGTGCAGAATTCCAACATTCACCAAAAATCACTATATGATTCAAGGCTTTCGGTAAATGATTATAGTTGCTCAATTTTACAGACAAGATAATTGAATGATAGTATTAAGACATCGATTGTGTACTTTATGAGAATACCAAACAGATGACACAAAAATGTTGAGAGTAGAATGCCTAAACATATAGACGAACGTTTAGAACAAAGTTCCAGATTTTTGACCCGTAACAGCCACCTGTTCAAAGCCATTGTAACACCACCAAGGACCGTAAATTATACAATATTTTTGAATATTCCAGTAGTTTATACTTTTAGCTTTTCAGAAAGTACTTTTAAAAGTCCAAACAATTTTTCTACAATTTTATATGATTTTTACAAAACAATCTATCCGAACAGCTAATTTCCGACCAGTCAGTGAAAAAGGAGATTTTCACTTAAGTTGGAGGAAACAACAGGTCTTGGAAATATTCATGGAAAGATTAGACTCGAATTCCAAACTTTGAGAATTTACGGATCATTAATCCGACTTCTAATGATTTTTCTAGATTTTTTGAAAACAGGGACAGATTGGTAATTTTGCTGAATTTTCCAGCTTTGAATTTCAAGGACTTTTTGACCACTTAACCTATTAAGTCATAACCAAAAGCACCCATAAAGATAAAAATTGAGTTCTTAACAGTAGAAACTTGTCAGGACATATTAATAGCAATTTAATCCTCACACCAAGATTCAAATTAGTAATTAACAAAGAAAACAACTTCTCTAAAACATGGAGTAATACATGAACATGAACTAAGAATTCTTGAGGGTGTTCATAACCAAGTATTGACATCAAGTAGCCATCAAGACTCGATCAAATATGGGTGGAGGTTGATTACATAAAATCACAAGATCGAAGATTGAAAGAAGTATGACTAACAACACCAAATTGACTCACCAATTCTCAAGAAATTGAGATATGAACTTGAGAAGAATAAGAAGTAAAGAATTTTACCAAGATTAGAATCGATTTCGTAGGTCTAATACACCTCCAACAGCCGAAAATTGCAGCCCTTCCTATCCCCCCTCTTTCCACGGTTCGTTCCTCCCTTCTCCACCCTAAATCGCTAGCGTTTTTTTTCTTCCTTGGTATTTGTGTCGCACGTCCTCACACATAGGAGGGCCGATTGATTCTCCTTCATGAATTAAAGGAACATGGAAAAGAAACGCACACATGGCGATTGTCGATCTCTACATGGGGGTTATATTTGAGTTTTACCATCTAGCCCCTTAATTCCCCATATTGTACCCCTTTTACACTAACCCTAGTTATCTTGACAAATTAGATTTCCTTTTATGACATTTGAGTTTCTCAACCCCAATTACCCCATTAAAACGAATTATATTTATCTTAATAATTTCATAAATTAATTTCATTAAATTACACACCTTTTTAATTTTGGATTAATTCTTTTAAATATTAAATAATACTATTTTTAGTTAATTTATTCCATTTTAACCTCATAGATAAAATACTTTGCATAAATGACCATATAAATTCCATGATACCAACTAATTGCTATCACTAGCATCAAGTAACACAAAAGCACAGATAACAAATAAGTAGGTATTGAATTAACTAAGAGGATTCCAAAAATTACCTCATCAGTTGTCATGTTGAAAGCACGAGCTTTCACCTTTGGCGCTTCATCTTTCTTCTCACTAACTCCCATCTGGACCTTGGGGTTGGGACATTGCGTGCTGATATGTCCCATTTGACGACAGTTGTAGCACATAGGTTCAGCACTCTTACAATCTTCATAACGGTGCCCCACCTTACCACATCGCTTGCAACTCTTGGTACTGCTACTACATGGACCTCCATGAGAAGAGTGACACTTCTTACAAAATGTTGATTTTTCACCCTTCTTCTGAAATTTCTGCTTCTCAGAGGACCCCGATTGAGCCTCCCACTTGCGTTTTTCCCCGGACCTCGCTGTGGTACGATCCCGAATAGCTATATCATTCTCTATCTTGCGGGCCTCATCCATGGCCTCGACTATAGTGGTCTTCAATCTCACAACTGCACGGTACTCAAATGGTAACCCCTCCACATAGTGACGAATCAACTTCTCCTCGGTCGGGAAGTAATCAGTAGCAAACTGTGACTTCTCAGTAAAGGTGGTGTTATACTTAGCAATCGTCATGCTACCTTTCTGAAGATTCAAAAACTCCCGTTGGGCCTTTTGTATGCTACCTTCACTGTAGAAACGATCTTTCACCTTCTTACTAAGAATTTCCCAAGTCATAGCCCTCCAAGTGACCTTAGTGAGTCGTGCGTCAATAGTGTCCCACCACTCGAGTGCTTCCTTGTCGAACGTTCGCACCGCATAATTCACCTTCTGGTCCTCAGTAAATTCACCATATCGGAAGGTTTGGTCCATCTTCCTAATCCAACGAAGGCAGGCCACAGCACTCTCGCCTCCCTTAAAGGTAGGCGGCTTACAGTCCATGAAGGTTTTGAATGAACTCCCTCAGCTTCTGACAGCTCCAATGACCTCCTGCCTTGGCACGGAACGACTATGTGCCTCATCATCAAACGATTGATCTCCAACCTCATTCTCATCCTCATGTGGCAATAGTCCGGCGGCATGCATCGCCTACCGTATCTGCTCCAAGGTCCTATACCGCTCCTGGAGTTGCTCCTGAAGGTCGGCAATGATGGCGACACTCGCAGTGCTGCGTGCGCTCTGCGACGGTTGGGCTCGTGGCTGGCGGTTAATGGGTGGGGTCTGAAACATGAACGATGGTGTCCCGGGAGTGCGGTTGTTCTGGCTGCCTCCCGCGCCTCCAGCATTCACATTCTCCTCAGCGTTCGACATTATCCTAATTTATAAAGAGTTTCTTTTTAAATGCATATACAAATATTATGAAGGGAAAGTTTATAAGCAACTATCCTACAACGCTCAACACACCCTTCCCCCTGTAAGGGTCGGAGTCATGTTGTAATATGTCGAAGTTGTAAGTTTATTTTACAAGGCACATTTGTAACGAAGCGTATTGTTCAGTCCTTGTAATTTTTTGTGTGCTTTCTCGTTTCCTATAAATAAGGACATTACTTAGAGTCAGATAAGAGTCTTTATATGAACTTGTCTATTTTCTCTCTGTAACAGCTGAAAGCATAATAGAGCTGAAACCAGATCATATTTACATCGCGTGTTCAATCTGTATTCGTTTAACTCTGATTTGATTCATACTTTATTCTACACATCATCAATTGGTATCAGAGCAGGAATCATCTTCTGCGATCTGATTTTCACTCTGATTCAAAAGGTTTTTGAATCAAATTTCTGGTTCAAAAAGTTCTGCACCTTTTGACGTGAAAAAGCGTTCTAGATCTTCAGTTGTGATTCGATTCTGCAATTGATTTGTTGAATCGAGTATTTTACTTGATATTTCTGTTCAATTCAGCAGTTTGCTTTCAAATTCTCTTTGATTTCTCAAAAATTCTCAAAAATCTTCTTCCGTACATCAATGGCGAACTTCAATCTCAACTCGATGACTTCATTCTCTCACTTGCTAGGATCTTCAACTAAGATTCCTATGCTTATTCCTGAATTATGATCAATGGGCGGATCGGATGCAAGATTACTTGAATGGAATCGATGAACAGATTTGGTCATGTATCTCTGGGAATATTAATCCTCCGACAATTGTGAAACCAATTGGATCATCGTCTGGAACTTCAAGTGTTGATAATCAAACTGATCGATTGAAGAAACTTGAGAAAAGATGCATAAGAGAGTTACGTGGTGCATTGCCTGCAATTGTTTATAACTATTTCAGGAGTTGTACAACTGCAAAAGATATCTGGAATAATCTCAAAGACAAGTTCCAGGGAAGTGAGAAGACAAAAATAAATTTAGTTAAGCAATGTTTGGTTGAATTGAAGGAGTTCAAGCAAAAAGATGGTGAAACAATTGAATGTTATTATGATAGGCTGAATGAGTTGATCTACAAATACAATCGTTATGGAATCACGAGAACTGCTATGGAATTCAATCTCATCTTTGTTATGGGACTTCGTAAAGAATGGAGGAGTGTTAGTATGATGGTGAAAAATCAGCAAAGTTTCGATACTTCTTCTCTAAATGATTTGTACAATCAATTGAAAACTCATGAAAGTGAAGTAAATGAAATTACTGAAGAGTCGAATCTTAGTCTTGGAGGTCCATTAGAACTTGTCTCTAAAGTAACTGAAAAGGAAGCAGTGGAAAAAGGTGATTCTGATGACGAAGAGGGGTTTATCATGAATTCGGATGATGAGGCAGTAGCTTTTTATTCAAACAATAGAGTCAAAAAGTTTTTCAAGAAACCGTTTGTTCCGAAGATGAAGAATGATGGAAAAGGTAATTTCGTGAATAAAGCTGCTGGAGAGGAGAAGAAGAAGTATGAGAAGAATGATGGAATGGTTGCTGAGGAGAAGAAAGAGAAGAAACTGAAAGGAGATTCTGGTATGGATTGTCATTATTGCAATGGAGCAAATCATCTAGCGAATGATTGCATGCTTCGTAAGAAGGATGAGAAAAAGAATAAAGTGAAGGATGAAGCATATTATGTGGAGAGATTGGAGGAGGTACGTGCGAAGGCTAAAAAATTGTCTTTGGTTGCTCATGGTGAACAGGAGGATGATGGCATGTATCAGATTTGGTCTTCGGGCTCAGATGATGAAGAGATGTGTAAACCTACGCATGGAGCCATGTATGCGAAGCTTGAGAAAGATTTGGACGAAGAGGTGAAGGGTCGATGTTTCGTGTCAAAATCTGCTGATAAGTCTCCAATGACAACTAAGGTACGTAATATTCTTCAATCTTTCAATATTCCTCTGAGTGCATATGATTCTGAAATTGTTGCTTTTGATGATATTGTTGCTTATTTTGATAATTTGGTTGTTTCTGCTAGCAATGAAGCTAAGAAATTAAGCAATCAGTTGTTAGAGACTCAGAAGAAGTTAGATTCGAAAGTTATCAAGATAGAACGTTTAGAATTGCAAATAACAAACATTATGTGTGATCGAGATTCGTTGTCTAGTGATGTAAAACTCTTATTAGCTAAACGAAATATCTACTGCAATTCTGCTAAATGTTTATATGGCAAATTAACGGCATTGCATCATTCGTGTGATATTAGCAAGGAACAACATAGAAAATTATTACCTTTTCTAGCATATGAGAGAGCGAAGGTTGATAATATTTCGTATGATTGTGAGAAAAATATTGTTGAGTTTGAAAAAATTCCTGATGATAGATATGCTTATGGAATTGTCAAAATTGACGAATGTCTTGATTCAAGTGAATTAGTTAACATTGTGAATGATACTTTGACAAAATCAGAACAAATCAAAATTTTGAAAAAGACTGAGAATTCGACATCTGATTCTCAATCTAATTTTGCCGATATTGAAGATAACTCTGACAATATTAGCGAAATTAGTGATATTGAGGATGTTGATTGTTCTCAGTTGTCTGTCATTAATGTTGCATCAAAATCTAAAGGAAAAGAAAAACTTAAGGATTTGAAGGTTAAGATTGACACTGACAAACCTTCAACTTCGAAAGTTTGTGATCCCGAGTTTGTGGATATCCGAGATAGTCAAACGGATAGCAGTGATGATGAAAATGATGAAGACGATTTGCACAAAAAGGTCTCATCAAACAAAGATTTGAAAGAAACTGAAATTTTGCGTGTTGTTGTTGATCAAGTATTTGAGAACACTGAAAACTTTGATAAAGTGTTGTCTGAAAAAGGAGCCCATTATTTGGAAACAAATCAAGTGGTGTATCCAAATTTCAAGTGTACTGATGTTGTATTTCCAAATCAAGTGTTTGTCACTACTGGAAATGTTGAGAATATTAAACCAGAATTCAACAAAATGGTCGAAGATGACAACAAGAAAACAACAGACGAATAATTCTTTTCAAATCAAAGCACTGTCGAAAATAATCTAACAAAGAATTCATATGTTTTTCAAAGACAAAAACCACAACGCAAATGGGTTGAAAAATCGAAAATTGTGAAAGAAGTTACAAAAGAGGTTGTGGTGGAAAATGAAACTGTTGTCAAATTAAACTCCAAAGAATTTAAAGAACAAATTGACAAGTTTTCAAAAGAAAATGCAAATTCAAAACGACAAGCACGAAAGAAGATTTTTTAGCAAACCGTGGAGTTTCAAAAGAAACAAAATGGTTTGACATTGAAAACGACTGAAAACACAAAGATTAAATATGTTGAGAACAAGTCTTCACATTCAGCAATTCATTCAGATCAAAAGATTAATCCCGCTCAAACAAATAAAACTAAATCTGAATTTTATCCAAAAACAAATTTTTCGAAAGTTCCAAACTCATCATTTTCTAAAGATAACAAAAAAACCTCAAAGAGTTATTCAAAATCAACCATCAACACAACGATTTTCTTATAATCAACAAACAAGGTTTTCTCAAAAAAAATCAACATCGATTTTCTCAAAATACAAGTGTTGGAAACAATGATGGAAGTCGATACACTATGGCATTTCGACCTAAATCAAATGTTGATTTCGTTCCACAAAACCCGAATTTTCCAAATCCTATAGGGAAACAAACCTTAAAAGTTTCGTACACAAAAGGGTTGTCTCGTGACAAAAACATCGATCATTGGTTTGAAGGAAAAGGACGAAAGTATCAATCAAGGAAATATTCTCAACAACAAATTCACGAAGCTTATGAGAAGAATGCGAATACTTCGACAACTGAAAGCTCATCTTCCAAAGATTCGAATGTTTCAGTAAAAACTTGGCAACTGGTTTCGAAAGAAAAGCATGATCATACACAATATAAAAAGACGAAGGCATGTGTCAGTGACAATCCCACACTAACAAAAACTTATGTTTCTGTTCCTTTACCTAGTGATGTGGACTTAATTGATAGTCTCAAAACTAAAGTTTGTGATTGGGTTAAAAGTTCTGCATTTCAATCTATTTTCAAAACTAATTTCCAAGGACCCAAACAGCCTTGGGTACCTAAATTCTTTCATTGATCGCAGGTATTATGTGACGAGCAATATGATGAGAAATGGTATATCGATAGTGGTTGCTCACGTCACATGACTGGACGAAAGAAAAATCTGAGAGATTTTCGAAGCTTGGAAAATGCAGGGGTTGTGAAGTTCGAAAACAGTCACAAGTGCCAGGTGAAAGGATATGGCAAAGTCACGAATGGAACGTTCACTGTTAATCGTGTTGCTTAGTAGAAGGTCTTCAACATAACTTGATAAGTGTCTCACAACTTGTTGTGGGCACTGGCAATCAAGTGGTGTTTAACGAAGAAGGAAGCATCATTTCAAATGTTGAAACTAACGAAGTTTTGCTCAAGTCTAAACGACATGGTGACATGTTTACTCTTGATATCAAACCAATAATCGGGAAACCCTCAGTGTGCTTACTTTCAAAAGCTTCCTCTGACATCAGCTGGCTATGGCATCGTCGTTTATCACATTTAAATTTTCACAATATAAATAAGTTGGTACTTGATGATCTTGTTCGAGGTTTACCTGTACTAAAGTTTGATAATGATACCTTGTGTGCAGCTTGTGAACAAGGGAAACAGCACAGAAAAGGACATCCAATTGTGGTCGATTCGAAAATTGTGGAACCGTTGGAACTTCTTCACATTGACCTTTGTGGACCATCAACTATTGAAACTCTCAACAAGAAACGGTATATTTTAGTTATTGTTAATGATTTTTCACGATTCACTTGGGTGTATTTTCTCAGGTTAAAATCTAAAGTCGCTCAAACAATGATTGATTTTATCAAGAAAATTGAGATGAGTCTGAAGAAAAATGTTCGAAAGATCAAAAGTGATAATGGGTCTGAGTTTAAGAACAAAGTGTTGGATTCGTACTTAACAGAAAAAGGAATTTCGCATAACTTCTCTTCGCCCTATACACGTCAGCAAAATGGTGTGGTTGAAAGAAGAAATAGGTCACTTTGCGAAGCAGCAAGAACTATGTTGACATATGCGAATCTTCCTCAGTATCTATGGGCTGAAGCAGTTTCGACAACATGTTTCACTCAAAATCGATCTTTCATTCATCGTCGATTTAATATCACTCCGTATGAAATCCCCAATAACCGAAAACCTAATTTCAAATTCTTTCATGTTTTTGGTTGCAGGTGCTTTATAATGAATCTTAAAGATAACCTTTCAAAATTTCAAGCTAAGGCTGACGAATGCATATTTTTGGGATATTCGCACAATTCAGTTGCATATAGAGTGTTAAATAAGCGTACACGGAAAGTCGAAGATACATTCAATCTTACTTTTGATGATTATTATGTCAAACAAGTTGAAAAACAATTTCAACAAAAACCAATTATTAATGATTCATCGGATGAAACAGAAGAATCAAATTCATCTGACTTTGATTATGATTTAATTTTTGGTATTCCTAAGAGGGCTGTGGATGCTGAAGTTCATGCGAATGATAATCATCACTCTGAATCTTTGAAGCATTCTAATGACTTGGAAATCCCTCAAAATATAGTAGATGATAATTCAGCATCGAATTCTCCAAGAGTTGGCGAAAGTATGAATAATAATCCAGTGGAGGGGGAGCACTTGGATTCGAATACTCTGGTTGAGGGGGAGCATTCTTTCAAGGGGGAGAATGGGAGAATGGATGATGTTGTTGAGGGGGAGCATCTAGTTGAGGGGGAGCATCAGAATGATCTTTCTGTGGAAATTGAAAGAAATAACAATGATTTGATAAGTCTTGATGAAAATGATGAATTTCACGAAATTAATGATAATCTTTCTGTTGCAGGATCTGAACATGAAGAGATGTACGAAGATGCACCTTTGGAATTTGATCCAGCATATCCACTGTTAGAGAAATGGACAAGGACTCATACGAAAGATCAAGTCATTGGGAATCCTCAAGATGGAATATTAACAAGAGCTCAAATTCGTGCGAAGAATGAGGTATTAAAGACTCATCAAGAATTTTGCATGTTCAATGTTTTTATCTCGAAAATTGAACCAAAAACAGTTAATGTTGCAATGGAAAACTCAGATTGGGTTGTTGCATTGCAATCTGAACTGGCTTAATTCGATAGAAACAAGGTATGGAGACTAATTCCTAAACCTGAAAATGTTTCGATTGTCGGGTTAAAATGGATTTTCAAAAACAAAACCGACAATGATGGAAATATTGTTCGAAATAAAACACGACTTGTTGTAAAAGGATATTTGCAACAAGAAGGGATTGATTATGAAGAAACTTTGCCTCTGTCGCAAGACTCGAGGCTGTTCGAATATTTTTAGCTTATGCAGCTCATAAGGATTTCGATGTCTATCAAATGGATGTGAAATGTGCTTTTCTCAATGGTGAACTCGAAGAAACTGTTTACGTTGAACAACGTCCAGGTTTCGTAAATGAAATGCATCCTGATCATGTGTATATATTAGATAAAGCTGTATATGGGTTAAAACAAGCACCAAGAGCATGGTATGCAACTCTTACCACTTTCTTAAAACAGTCGAAATTTAAACAAGGATCAGTTGACCCCACATTATTTCGAAAGAAAGTTGCGAATCATCTAATGCTTGTTCAAATTTATGTCGACGATTTTATTTTTGGCTCTACTGATCCTGCTTTGTCCAGTGAATTCGAAAATTTGATGAAAAGCCAATTCGAAATGAGCATGATGGGTAAAATCAATAATTTTCTTGGCTTAAATATTTATCAAAGCAGAGAAGGCATTTTCATCAATCAGGAAAAGTATACAAGGAATTTGCTCGAAAAATTTGGAATGACTAATAGCACGAAGCTAAGAGTACCAATGGCGGTTGGCACAAGACTATCACCTACGTTAGAAACTTCTGCTGTTGATCTTATATACAGGAGCATGATAGGTTCATTGCTTTATCTTACTGCAAGTAGACCTGATATCATGTCTTCTATATGTAATTGTGATAGGTATCAAGCAAATCCACGAGAACCACATTTAACTGTTGTAAATAATATATTTCGTTATCTCAAGGGAACAATTCGTTAGGATTATGGTATCCTTCGAAAATAGGATTTTTCATTCAAGCATTTTCATATGCAGATCTAGGAGGGTGTACATTGAATCGTAAAAGCACAAGTGGTGGATGTCAATTTTTGGATGGAAAGTTGGTTAGTTGGCAGTCGAAGAAACAGACGTGTGTTTCGATTTCTACTGCTGAAGCTGCATATGTTGCAGCTGCTGCTTGTAATTCACAAATTATTTGGATTCAGAGTCAGTTGCGAGATTATGCAGTGAATATGAAAAAGATTTCATTGTACTGTGACTCACAAACTGCTATTCGTATTTGTCATAATCCCGTACAACATTCGAAAACAAAACATATTGTTCTTCGTTATCATTTTATCAAAGATCATGTGGAAGAAGGCAACATTGAAGTTCATTTTGTAAAAACAACTTATCAGCTTGCTGGTATTTTTACAAAAGTTTTGGATGAAAAATCATTTGTTCGAATTTTGACAGGTTTGGGAATGATCGAAGCGAGTTCGGTTCCAGGAATGATTTCGAATGTATAACAAAGGAGTGCTATACAAATGTGTTGATTCAGTGGCAATAATACTTTATTCAGCGGTTACTGTTCATAGTCAACGCTTCGACACGCTTCGAATTCGACAATGTGCATGATGGTTATGTGGTACAAAGTTTCGTTAGTTTGTCAAAATTTTCGTAAGGTTGTCTATGTTTCGTCAGTTTACAAATTTTTGCTTGTCTTTAAAAATGTCTTTCGTTAGTTTGTATCTTAGCATTATTTTCAAAAAATCAAAAACTACAAAAAGATTTTCTTTTGCTCATTGTTTTCTTTTTCGAAAAATTCACAAAAACACAAAAATATTTTTTTTGCTAGAAAAATCAAAAATATCAAAAAGATTTTTGTTATTTTCTTTATTTTTTCTTTATGCAGATTACACGAAAGTTTTTTCAAGGGTCATGCTTGCGTTTCTATGGGAATGTACAATTTCGATAACTATGTACTAGTTAGACTGTCCCTAGAACCATGCTGCAGCATGTCGACCCAAGCCTCCATAGACTCAATGTGTGTTTACGAAATCCTTAATGAAATTTTTCATACGAAAATTTCTTCCCAAGTCAGGCTTATATTCACATTAGTCAATAGAGCTACCTTACTCTTCTCACATGAGTTAATAGTTTTCTGTTTTGTCCAAAGATAACAAAGGTACAATTCGTTTCTCAAGACAAATCGTTTTTATCATAAAGTTCTAACACATTTCACACACAAAGACATATGTCTGAGAGGTCATTGATCAAACCAATCATGACTTAGGCATGTCAAAAGTCTGTGTTAATGATCTAACATCATGAGACCGTGATGAAAGTGAAACCCAACCTTTCGAACCCTTATAAGGAATTAACGAGGAACTAAGTTCCAGTTTTCACGAAACATTTGTTTCAGTACCGCTTTTCAAAACTCCAAATCATATTCATTTCTTATGTGTGGTCTTGATCAAACTATCGCAGCCCACGATGTTTGTTACCCAACAGGATCAAGTCTAATTTTTTTTTTTTGAATATGATTTCCGTGTGAGTTTCATCTGATTCCCAAGTCATTTTGAAAATACTTCAAAGCATACTTGTCACTCGCTACATTGGTCAAACAGGTAATTTATGTTACAATTACTCACCTTATGTTTAGGATGATATGTAACGAAATTGTAAACCACCCATGAAGCCTTGTAAAAGAAGCCCTTCGATACTTCTCTATAAGTATTCGATTGAAATTCACGGGATCATACACAAGCAGTTGATTATCTCTCTTGATAATTAACAAAGCAACTTTTTCTCGGAGTTTTTCTGCTTTTGTGTCGAACATTTGTTTTTCGACATCACAGATCAATATTTTCGTTAATTTGCTTCTTATCTTCTCTTTGACACACTGCACTCACGAAATCCTTGAGGCTATGAGTACTACCAACTCAGGCTGATGATTTCGAAAGTCTAGCAAATAACTTCGTCTCTAAACCCAAAGACGAAAGAGCTTTACCTCCATCCGAAGGTTGGTGACGGTTACTATTCTATGGGGAAACACGAACAGACTGTCTGATGAGACGTTTTGTACTCAGTCCAGATTTCAAGGAGATGTGACAGTTACTTTTTGACGCATGGCAACTTTATTGGCAGCCTGGTACGACTTTCAAGGTGCCACGTCAGATCTCAGTTAAAGCTTATCCCGCGTAACATTCAAATTCCAGGGTTACATATAAAAGGGGATTCAAGGGTTCTTCAAAACCCTAATCATGGCTGGTGCTGATTCTGCTTCTCGCACAACTGAAGACATCACTTCTCAACCAATTATGAAGATTCAAAGCACGAATTATCAAGTTGAAGGGGATGTTTCTTTGTATCCTGAAGAGTTGAAGATGTTAATCATCGCATTAAAGAGTTCTGTTCTTTCAAAGGCTATGTTCAACTCGTTTGTTGTTCCACTTTCATGGCTTTCACAAGCAGGATCGACTGCTACTTACAGCAAAGCAATGGATATCATCACTTTTCAACTGGTGAATGAAAAGAAGATCCGATTGCCCAAGAAGATTTTTTGTCAGATTCTTGATATCCCTAATTCTCCAATATATACTGATATTTCTTCTGCAAAAATCATTCACATGTTTAATGAGATGGGTCATCAACCCCCACTCACCAAAATCAGTGATTTCAAGAAGTCTGCACTTCCGACTGTTTGGAATTTTCTCTTCGGAATTTTTCTACGATGCTTGACTGGTCGTCATGTTGGCTTGGATAAAGGTAGAATGGAGGTGTATGCGATGGTAGCAGGATTGTATTATGATATTTCAGTTGATTACTCTACACAGCTGTGGAAGGAATTTTAGAAGAGTGTTGAAAACACGAATGTTGTCCAAGGCATTTCATCTGCGAGGTACTGGAGTTTGATCCTTGGTTATTTTTATGACAAAGAAGGTATTGAGGTGCTTGCTGATGAAGAAAAGGCTGAGTTCATGAAGTATCAATTCCCAAAGGAAGTTTCTAATGATGCAGAAGTGTTCACACACATTGCCAGGATTCCTGATGCAATGTTGAAGAGGGTTGAGCCAACAAATTCGGTGTTGGTTGAGTATTTGAAGACAATCAACCCTGATGATGAAACTGGACGGTTATTGTCTAAAGAAGATGCTTTTCCTTCGAAGAAACCAAAACTTTCTAAGAAGGATGCAAAGGCTATCCCTGAGAATCCTGTGCACGAATCCAAGCAAAAGAAGTCACCACAGAAACAGACGAAGCCAGACGAACAAGTTTCGACTGTTGTGATCGAGCCTGTGGAACCTGTTACTGATGATCATGTCAAGGAAACTATTCCATCCAAGTCTGGTGTTTTTCAAAGACTAAAGCAGAAAGCTCATGGTACACGAATGTCTAAAGATGGTTCTTCTCGATTTTCTCCTTCAAATGTTCGTAAACCACAAATTACTCATCAATGGGTACTTATTCGTGAGGTTCCAGCTCCTGTTTCGCCTTCATCAAAGAAACGAAGAGCTGAAGACGTGGCTAAACATATTTCAAAGAAGAAGAAAAAGCAACGAAAGTTGGTTGTACAAGAGGAGTCGTCCGAAGAGGAGATAGTTCCTGAGACACCCGAAACTATTCCTCCTAAATCAACTCCTGAGAAGACTAAGGTCATAACACCTGAAGTTTCGTTAACCGAGTCAATCCTTGAGGAGGTTCGAACTTTAGACATCACTACAAACATATCTGATACGGATGTAAATGTCAATATGGGTGAAGGAGTTTCGAATACTGAGCTTCCATTGTCCACACAAGGTACTACTATTTTTTCTCCACTGGATACTACTGTCTCTTTGCCACCCTACATCATTCTTGTATTCAACATCACAAACTCACTTACGTTTGAGCATGTGATTAAGAATCTGTTTACAACACTTTTCTCATCTCAATCCACTGATCCACCCAAAGAAGTTGGTGAACCAGAAACTGACACAGATGAAGGAGGTTTTGGGGGAACTTTCGAAGATATGGAGTTTGATGAAGAGGAAGAGAATTTTCCAGACCATATGTTGATGTCAATGAAGTAATTCAAGATTCTGAATAAGAAGTTAAATTCGATTGTTCAGTCTCAAGCTGACATGGGAGTAAGTCAGTCTGTCTCTAGTTTCGAAATTGATGGCATGCTAAAAGCTGTTGAGGCAAGAATGCTTACTAAATTTTATGGGTTGGTTTCTGCATCTGAATCTCGATTAATGGAGAAGATGGATCAAAATGATAAGTCTAATGAATTACGAATGAAGTCTCAATCTTCGAATTTTCTGGGTGAAGTTCAAGATTTACGAACGGTAGCTAAAGAACAACATGTCATGTTTGTTAAAGATGTGAAGAAAGTGCGTGAAGATGTCAATTTGAAGCTTCAAGAACTTCGTGAAGACATGGTAAAAGAGATTGTTGTTGTTCAGAAAGATTATGCATCTCTCAATCAGAAGATGGATATCATTTGTGATGCTGTCACAAAATTCGTGAAATTGTACGAAAGTTTGAGTCCTCAAATTACTCAACTTTCTACAAATGACAGTCAGAGTTTCGTGGAGGTTATCACTTTACTAAAGGAGCTAAAAGACTTATCTGTTAAGCCTGTTTCATCCTCAATTATCACTCCTGAATTTTTGTCTCAAAAGTTTACACAATTTGAAGCTGTCTTGCATAAGCAGTTGGCTCCTTTATCCAGAATCTCAAATCTTCTACCAACAGATGCCCCACCTGTTAGCACAGGGGTGCAAGGGGGAGAAAAGAAGGTTGGTGATGCAAAAGTTAGTGGGGTTTCATATGTAGAAGTAAAAACAGTTGGCAAAATTTTTTCATCAAAGGTTCCAACAACAAAACCAATAATTTCGTCTGTTGGGCCAGTTATTTCAACAGTGGTTACTGCAATACCAATTACAAAGTCAATTTCAAAAGGAATTGTTATTGGTTCTTCTGCTGGAAGTGGTAGCAGTTCGAAGCCAAAGGAAAATGTTGAAGGTTCTTCAATCAAAGACAAGGGAAAAACGATTTTGATTGAAAAATCAAAGGAGGAGAAGAAAGCTGAAGCAGAGGCTGAGGTTGAAAAGTTAAGAATAGTGCAAAGCATTATGCGACTTCGTGCAAATGATCCACCAGGAATGAACAAGGGTGATCTTGCTAAGCATTACAACTATGAAACAATTGAATCAAAAGTTGCATATAATCGTATGTATGCTTTTGAGAAGAAGCCGAAGCAAAGCTATGCTGTTGCCAACTCAGAAACGAATCAACTGGATTTCCCTATAAATGAGATGATGTTCATCATGGCTCAGTACAAAATTGCTGAGAAGTTTGACAATGATGATGAGTACACATACATGAAAATCAGATTTCATGCAGTTCTTGGGAAACTTCCAGAGGAAATATGGTCACTCGTGAAGATAAAGAAGGTGATCAGCATAAAGAGGGATGTTTTATTCGAGAATATGATGCAGAATCTTCGCTTTTTTGTTTCAAGAGCGAATGGACAAGTTTGTGACCTCTCAGTAGCATATTTTCCATTGATGAACTTGTATGATCTTATACAAGTTGCATTGTTGTTGAAAGATAAGGATGCTTCATATCTACAAGAAACTGATTCTGAAGTTTTTCGTCTTGGGCTTGCTCACATCAAGATATTCATAGACAACTACTATGAGTGTTTAGCTCTTACTGATGTGGAGTTAGCTACTGCGAAGGGAATGGAAGTGAAAGTTCCAATGGAAATTTCGAAGACTCAGGCTGAGTTGAAGAAGTTTGCAGATGGGGAGATGTGCTTAAAGCCATTTGGAATGGTCTTCGCAGGAAAGGACAAGAATGGGAAGGCAAAGAGGTTTTTGTTCCAGACTAACGAAATTGAAAGATATACAACGTCCCAGTATACGAACTTTGTTGTTCGTATGAATAATTGTTCGAAAAATAATGTTGGTGACAAGAAGGAGCTGAAGAAGATTATTTCATGGTACACTGAAATCCGAAGGGTAATGCTGTATGCTATACAAATTCTCTTGAACTGAAGATGGTCGACATTATTACAAAGTGGGAGAATGTAAGGGTCGAAGTCATGCTGTAATATGTCGAAGTCGTAAGTTTATTTTACAAGGCACATTTGTAACAAAGCGTACTGTTCAGTCCTTGTAATTTTTTGTGTGCTTTCTCGTTTCCTATAAATATGGACATTACTTAGAGTTAGATAAGAGTCTTTGTATGAACTTGTCTATTTTCTCTCGGTAATAGTTGAAAGCATAATAGAGCTAAAACCAGATCATATGTACATCGCGTGTTCAATCTGCATTCGTTTAACTCTGATTTGATTCATACTTGATTCTACACATCATCACCCCCCTTAAGTACCTAAAGGTCCTAATTGAGCCAACTAAGTTGTGAGTCTAAACACCGACATATGTATTCAATTCACTCACAACATGTCTCTAATACTAACTTGTAACGTCGTGATTTTCACCATAATTTTTTTTTCTTTTTAAAACATTTATTTAACAGAATACGTTAGCGGAAGACTTAGTTTTTAATTCAAAACATTTTTCAAAACCACAACGTTACTTCAAAAATTCAAACATAATTCCAAACCTTTTAAAATGTAAACAAAATACTTTAAAGTAAAGAATCAAAACGTGTCCAAGAGTGGTATCGTTACTATAAATCTACTACCCATAAGAACCCCTCTCACCAAGGCCAATCTTCTAAATTGCCTGCACCAATCAAGGCACAAAAGAGAAAAGATACAAGTGTTAGCCCCCGCTGAGTGAGTTCATAAAGTTACATATAAAACATACAAACCCCACATGGGTCAATCATTCATTTTATGATGAAACATAAAAATGATAGACAAGTAAAGCTAGCAATACAACCGCATAACATAGTTAACCAGTCATATATTCCACTGCATACATGCATAAATGTTCAACCGCAGTTCTACAACATAACATATATGATCGACCAAATACCATATAAACAACTGAATAGCATGTAAACAATCACATTTCATATATAGATAACTTTTACTTGTTCAACCTTTTATTAATAACCAACCTTTTGGTATATATTCAACCCTTTAATATACAACCAACATTTGTTATATATTCAATCTTTTAATATGCAACCAACCTTTTGTTACATGTTCAACCTTTTAATATGCAACCAACCTTTTGTTACATGTTCAACCTTTTATTATATCTATCCAACCGATTGATAGAAAAGTGTCCCTTAGTGCTACCTAACCCAAGAGAAACACCCCGTTCACTACTTGTGTGCACGGCCAGCCGAATGCTCAAAGTGGCTCATGACTTCCACCCGAAACACCAACCCCATGACTCCACTTTTGCTACTCCGACTTTGCAAAGTACAAGTACCCCACGGTGTCGTTCAGGATCGGTACAAACGGTGTCAATTCTACTGATACACCTCCCGATTCCCACGTGATGTTTGCGCTGGCCGCGAACGAGGGACCAACATCACTCCAGCCCACGAACACCGAAGTGCCCTCAAACCATGTGTCACACGGTCATCTAGAAAGATCGGCAACTAACAACCGTTGTGGCTATAGCTCTTCCTATAGGTACTCTTTCAACCTAGTAGGCACCTTCAATGATCCGGATAAAGTTTTAGGCAAAGGTCATCAAACTACCCAAACCCACTACGCATAACCCCGCAATGTCATTTATACATTAAGTAAAGCATGTAATGCATACCATATAAATATGTATTAAACATGCAATGTATTTATAACCAACACATCAAAACACAACCATACATCATATTTCAAGCAACTTAAGCTAGCATGCTATATTCATCAAGTTCATCAAAGTGTAAGCAACATAGCAATTAGGTCATAACATGGCATTAACACAAAGCATATATTAGCATCACAAATATCATATCATCATCAAGCACAAGTAATGACATGGTCATCCTAAAGTGAATTAAATCACCATCTACGGATTGCACGTTTCAATCATGCAACCTTAGTGAGTTAAAACTATGAACTCACCTTTAGCCTTGATGAAATCTTCCTTCAATTCCAAGTCTTGAACTTACTTGAAGTTCTCAAGGCTCCACCTAAACACCACACATAACAGTCAATTAACAAATAAAGTATATATTTCAAAAATACAACTTTATTCTAACCTTTATATTAATTTCAATAATTTCCCAGCCCGGCCCCCGTTCAGTGTTTCAAGCATAAAACCGAATCTACAGCTCTAATTTGGATGACATCAGACTTTCTGGAAACTAGAGTAGATTTCCTAGAACTTCATGATAGAGGATCATCTTCCAATTCTGCCCAGATTAGCAGCTATAGCTCTCGCAAGATGGAGAAAAGTTGTTGTGCAGAATTCCAACATTCACCAAAAATTACTATATGATTCAAGGCTTTCAGTAAATGATTATAGTTGCTCAATTTTACACACAAGATGATTGAATGATAGTATTAAGACATCGATTGTGTACTTTATGAGAATACCAAACAGATGACACAAAAATGTTGAGAGTAGAATGCCTAAACATATAGACAAACTTTTAGAACAAAGTTCCAGATTTTTGACCCGTAACAGCCACCTGTTAAAAGCCATTGTAACACCACCAAGGACTATAAATTATACAATATTTTTGTATATTACAGTATTTTATACTTTTAGCTTTTCAGAAAGTACTTTTAAAAGTCCAAACAATTTTTCTACAATTTTATATGATTTTTACAAAACAATCTATCCGAACAGCTAATTTCCGACCAGTCAGTGAAAAAGGAGATTTTCACTTAAGTTGGAGGAAACAAAAGGTCTTGGAAATATTCATGGAAAGACTAGACTCGAATTCCAAACTTTGAGAATTTACGGATCATTAATCCGACTTTTAATGATTTTTCTATATTTTTTTGAAAACAGGGACAGATTGGTAATTTTGCTGAATTTTCCAGCTTTGAATTTCAAGGACTTTTTGACCACTTAACCTATTAAGTCATAACCAAAAGCACCCATAAAGATAAAAATTGAGTTCTTAACAGTAGAAACTTGTCAAGAAATATTAATAGCAATTTAATCCTCACACCAAGGTTCAAATTAGTAATCAACAAAGAAAACAAGTTCTCTAAAACATGGAGTAATACTTGAACATGAACTAAGAATTTTTTAGGGTGTTCATAACCAAGTATTGACAGCAAGTAGCCATCAAGACTCGATCAAATATGGCTGGAGGTTGATTGCATAAAATCACAAGATCGAAGATTGAAAGAAGTATGACTAACAACACCAAATTGACTCACCAATTCCACCAATTCTCAAGAAATTGAGATATGAACTTGAGAAGAATAAGAAGTAAAGAATTTTACCAAGATTAGAATCGATTTCGCAGGTCTAATACACCTCCAATAGCCGACAATTACAGCCCTTCCTATCGCCCATCTTTCCACTGTTCGTTCCTCCCTTCTCCACCCTAAATGGCTAGCGTTTTTTTTCTTCCTTGGTCTTTGTGTTGCACGTCCTCACACATAGGAGGGCCGATTGATTCTCCTTCATGAATAAAAGGAACGTGGAAAAGAAACGCACACCCCATGGCGATTGTCGATCCCTCTACATGGGGGTTATATTTGAGTTTTGCCATCTAGCCCCTTAATTCCCCATATTGTACCCCTTTTACACTAACCCTAGTTATCTTGACAAATTAGATTTCCTTTTATGACATTTGAGTCCCTCAACCCCAATTACCCCATTAAAACGAATTATGTTTATCCTAATAATTTCATAAATTAATTTCATTAAATTACACACCTTTTTAATTTTGGATTAATTCTTTTAGATATTAAATAATACTATTTTTAGTTAATTTATTCCAATTTAACCTCATAGATAAAATACTTTGCATAAATAGTTCTTCGAGTAACGGAACAACTAACATCGTTTTCAATAGGATTCTCGAGTCCTTATATTTAGCCCGGGTGGGCAGGGTGGTGTATCGTTTGGATCTTCTGGAGGAACTCATTCAGATTCACAGTACTTTACATGTCTCTCAGTTGAAGAAGTGTTTGGTTGATCATTCCACAGTGGTTCCGTTGGAGGATATTCAAGTGGATGACCGTCTGAACTACATTGAGAGACTGGTGACAATCCTTGACCGGAAGACGAAAACCTTGAGGAACAAGGTTGTGGGATTGGTGAAGGTTCAGTGACAGCATCGTAAGGGTTCTGAGTGGACATGGGAGCCTGAGGAAGAGATTTGGGAGCATTACCCAAAGTTATTTGCGGTAGCGGACTTCGAGGACGAAGTCTGATCCAAGTGGGGGAGAACTGTAACACCCGATTTGTCAGTTAAAACCCTTGGTAATTGTTTCAATTTTTCCTTGGACCCTAGTACGTTGGGAGTACGTAAGGTATGTTGGTCGTACTATATATACGCAGGGCGTACGTGAGCCAGAGGCAAACCCTAATTTTTGGGGTTTTCACCCTATTTAAGCTCATTAAGTCCCCCAAGTCCTTCACCTTATCAGCCTCCATTGCCTTTTTGAGCTAACCTAGAAACCCTAATTTGTTTTCCAAAGATATTGACCTTATGTGTGTGTTTTGTGTATGTGTGGCGTATCTTGAAAAATAAGAAGACTAGTGGAGAAGCATTGGACAAGAGGAAGCTTGTAGATCCATAGGTTATTCACCCTTTCTAGCTCCTTGAAGGTATAAATTTTCTACCTTGATGATTCATCTCTTAGATCTAGGTAGTTAGGGTTTTTGGGTTATTTTGGTCCCCTAAAGTGTTTCTTGAGAGTATAAGCTACCCCAGAAGGTTATGATGATAGATCTTAGTGTTTCTAATGTCCCTTATGCATAACAATGGTGTCTTGATGATTTAAGCCCAACCATGTAAGGGTTGAGGGTTGTTTCATGAAGTTGGTGTGTTAAAATCCAAGATTTAATCTTTTTAAGCCATGCAAAAGCATAAAGTTTGCACTTTATGGATTAATGCATTTTAATAAGCTTAGATCTAAAGATGGACGTTAGGTCTTAACTGATTAAGACCTTAAAAAGAGGAATTGGCCAGTTGGGGCGAACGCAGATGTACGATTCGTGTATGCGTATGGGGTCCCGATCTGGTGAAGCAT
This sequence comes from Lactuca virosa, assembly GCF_052849685.1. Taxonomy (NCBI): domain Eukaryota; kingdom Viridiplantae; phylum Streptophyta; class Magnoliopsida; order Asterales; family Asteraceae; genus Lactuca; species Lactuca virosa. The sequence goes on from NC_136433.1 coordinate 394,130,982, forward strand.
CCGAGTACGCCGGGTGTACTGAGGGTACGCTCAGTGTACTGACGAAGGGGGTTTTTTGGGCTATTAGTTTTGGGCCATCTTGGTCTTTGGGGTTTTAGGCCCTTGTTGGACCACAAGTTTTCTGAGTTGGGCCTTTATGGATTTGGGCCCATATTGGGCTTGGAATTCCTTTTTGGACTTTTGGGGTAGTTTGGATTTGGACCTTGGTATGCTAGGCCCAATAAGGGAATGGTAAAACAGTCTTTTACCCTTAAAGCCGGAATTTAGGGTTTGGACTCTCGGTTTGGGTTATTGACCTAATTTATAATTCAGGTTTTATTATTTGTGATTTAGTGAGAGGATTTTGCGATTTAGCAACTTGAGTGTGATTTGATATCTTTAGTCTGAGGCGAGTTTCCTTCACTATAGTCGTAGGGTCAAAGGCACCAATGTTGGCCCACTGAATTATGTTTAGAAATTGATGGTTGTGTTTGTGACAATGTCGTGCTACGTTTGTATGTGCTTGATTGTCTTTGTGTGTCTTGTTGTTATGATTGTATGCTAGCTTTAGGGGGTGAAATAGACCCGATACCAGTTGAAAGAGACCGAAGGGGTGAACTAAACCCCGTACCGGTTGAAAGAGACTAAAGGGGGTGAAATATATCCAGTACCAGTTGAAAGAGACCGAAGGGGTTTAAATAGACCCAATTATGCATTGACTGTTATGAATGTATGGTATGGGGTATTTTTGGGGAGCTCATTGAGCTTTGTGCTTACGGTTTTTAGTTTGTGTTTCAGGTACTTCCAGCTCAAAAGAGAAGGACCCAGCTTGATCGCACTGCATCCACCCGTGTTTTTTCCGCATTATGTGATTTTGGGATTTGTACTCTGATATTAGTTTCATTATGATACACTTTTGGTTGCTTAGACTTGACTATTGAATTTCTGAAATGAAAATTTTTATCAGGAAAATTTCCGGAAGTTACATACTAATATCAACTAACTGTTAGATTAGGTGTCTAAGCCAATAAATAAATTGGTATATACTTGAATGTAAACCAGAGTCCTTTTGGGTTACCCTCAAATCTAGTAATTAACAAAATGACTTTTTGGAGAGAGATGTTGATTTATTGGTTTATTATAAGATATTAAGATTTACAAATAGTAATAAATAATTTATTAATCTATTATAAGAATAATATATTAATTATAAATAGTATTGTTTAAGTAATACTTAATCAAAAACTAATTGGAATTAATTTTAGGATTAATTGGATTAAATAAAAGTATAGGGACTAAAGATGACAATGTTCAAAAGTTGAGCATTGAAGGATTCCAGAACCTTCCCACGTGATGGGGGACGTTTTGGAGGTTCATAGGGCTTCTTGGAAGCCTTAGGGAGCAAGAAAAGGGATAAGAGTTATCTAAGGAAACCTGCCTTATCCTAGACTCCTTACTCACCTATATAAACCCCTATGTTCATTATTTTCATCCATCCCTTCTATAAGAGCCTTAGAACTGAAAATTCCAACCTCCCTCGTCTCTCCTCTCAAGTATTCTATTGTTAGGTTTTGGGAACAAACCATTAGAGACACGAGATTTCTTGTGCTTGCTTTCTGAAACTTGTTCAACAAGGAATTGTTTGATTATTTACTAAAATAATCAAGAGGTATGTAAACCCTAAAACCTTTTATATATTTTGATTATAATAGGGTATTTCTAGGATTCTTGATGTTTAATTATTTGTTGCAATCAATAGAGAAAACTTAGATCCAATAGGTTGCATGTGAACATAGGGTTAAGTTTTTCCGCCACATTTTTTTTGTAATCTATAAAACCCTTTAGTGGTATCAGAGTCATAGGGTTTCAATTGATCTTGCACAATGTTGAATAGATTAAAATTAGGGTTTATAGAAATTAAACCCTAACAGAGGAATTTTCGGTTTTTGCTAGGGTTCTTGAAACTCTAGCATACACCCTTAGAGTTTTTGAAATATGCTAAGGGTTCTTAAAATCCTAGCCTCCCTTAACCCTTTTCGAAAATTGAGGAGCCTCTTTTAGGATTTTCCTTGTTTCCTTATTTGTTATTTTAAAAGCTTTAAAATTTGAACAATTAAAACCTGATAAACCTTATCCCTATTTTCGAAAATTAAGGGGCTTTGGATTAGGATTAAATTCAAATTATTTTATTAATTGATTAATTGTAAATAATTATTTAATCCATAATGATTTAATTAATTTAATTATTGATTTAATTAAAAGATAAAGATAAATCATAACTGGTTAATATTAATTAATTAAAAAGAATAATTTAAATAATTAATATTTGAACCTTATATTTTAAAAGGTTTTAAAATATACCTTATATATATTATTATTAAAATTTAATTACTATATGTATAAGACAAGTCAGTCGAATCGCTAGTACGCCTCATTCACGAAGCCACGCTATAAGGGGGTATAAGGAAGCGACCTATAAAATGACCGTCATTGGGAGTCTATTCCCACTCACCGCTCCCTTGTATGGTGGAGGGTTGTTAGACGAACGGATTTGATAGGACATAATTTCATTAAAATTATAATGATATAAAAGTACTAGAACCTTCTCTTAAAATACCTCTCTAGTTACTTTAGGAAAAATATGTGCTAATTCATGAAAACGTACATCATGCTTTATATGTCGTTAGTGGAGCGTGTGTGGTTAACCGACACACTAATAGGGACCATAAATAGATATGATGGGCATCTTGAAAATTATCATTGTTGATGGAGTGTGTGCGGTTAACCGACACATCAATGTAAGATGATAAATGACATCGAGGTTGTCAGGCGGATTTGCATGATTATTCACATCTCGTTTGTGATCATCGGCATCCCAGTCACAAAAGTGAGAGTGTAATCCAAGATTAAACATGTCATTGATAAGACTCAATGATTCTCAAAAGATCTAGGAGTTTCATAAGATTGGGTTTGTAAACCCAATTCCTCGATAAATCTGTGATAATGTTCATAGATGACATTCTGATTTACTCAAAGAGCGAGCAGGAGCATGGAAAGCATCTGCGAGAAGTGTTAGAAGTTCTAAAGAAGGAGAAGATGTATGCAAAGTTCTCCAAATGTGATTTTTGGATTCGAGAAGTCCAATTCTTGGGTCATGTGGTCAACCAAGAAGGAATAATGATTGATCCAGCAAAGATTGAAGTTTTGATCAATTGGTAACGACCAAAAAGCCCCACGGAGATTCGAAGCTTTCTGGGATTAGCTGGATATTACCGAAGGTTTATCCAAGGCTTTTCTTCGATAGCTGATCCATTGACAGCTTTGACCCATAAAGGAGCTACGTATACATGGAGTGAGAAGCACGAAGAAGCATTCGAGAAGCTAAAGAAGAAGTTATGTGAAGCACCAATTCTTTCTTTTCCTGACGGAGTTGAAGACTTCGTAGTTTAGAGCGATGCGTCTCGAGTTGGGTTAGGTTGTGTTCTATCCCAAAGAGAAAAGGTGATAGCATATGCATCGAGACAATTGAAAAAGCACGAAAAGAACTACCCCACTCATGATCTGGAGTTGGCAGCGGTAGTATTCGACCTAAAGATATGGAGGCACTATCTTTATGACACGAAGTGCAAACTTTTCACTGATCATAAGAGTCTTCGGTATCTCTTTAATCAGAAGGAATTGAATATGAGGCAACAACGCTGGCTAGAGTTACTCAAGGACTACGACTGTGAGATACTTTACCACCCTGGTAAAGCAAATGTTGTCGCTGATGCTCTAAGTCGAAAAGTAAACCTTGAAAGGAAAAGACCAAGAGCGTTAAGAATTGAAGTTGTCTCAACAATTGTGGAAAGCATTAAGAAAGCTCAGGAAGAAGCTTCAGAGAAGAATAACCGAAAGAAAGAACGTTTGGGCAAAACGTTAGTGTTCGATACAAACAGTCAAGGATTGAAGGTATTCCAAGATAGGATTTGGGTACCTAAGACGGGAGGGATAAGAGATCTTCTGATGGAAGAAGCTCACAAGACCATGTACTCGATTCATCCCGGCAGCACTAAAATGTATAGGATCTGAAACCCTACTACTGGTCGCCGACAATGAAGCTCGATGTTGCAAAGTATGTGGCCGAGTGCGTAACATGTGCGAGAGTTAAAGCACAACATCAGAAACCATATGGGAGTTTAGAACCTTTACCTGTACCCATGGGTAAATGGGAAGACATCACCATGGGTTTTGTAGCTAAACTGCCCAGGACAAAGAACGGTCACGACATGATTTCGGTGGTCGTGGATCGGTTCACTAAGAGTGCACACTTCATAGCAGCCAATGAGAGATGGTCTATGGATAAGCTTGCAAATGCTTACGTGAAGGAGGTTGTAAGACTTCATGGTGTTCCTTTAACGATTGTATCAGATCGTGATAGTCGTTTAACATCAAGGTTTTAGAGGAGTCTACAATAGGAAATGGGTACGAAGTTGTGTTTAAGTACAACTTACCATCCGCAGACTGATGGTTAGAGCGAAAGAACGATTCAAACACTGGAAGATATGCTTAGAGCATGTACCCTAGAGTTCCAGGGTAACTGGGATGAGCACTTACCTCTAGTAGATTTTTCCTACAATAATAGTTTCCACTCGAGCATCAAGATGGAACCTTATCAAGACTTATATGAACAGAGGTGTCATACGCCGTCTTATTGGCTTGAGGCAGGAGAAAAGCAGTTTATGGGCCCCGAGATAGTCCATCAGACTGCTGAAAAGCTGAAGGTGATTACGGAAAGGATGTTAGCAGCTCAAGATCGTCAAAAGAGCTATACTGACAAAAAGAGACGACTGATGACATTTGAAGTTGGAGATTCGGTTTTGCTTAAAGTCTCACCATGGAAGGGACTTATAAGATTCGGAAAGAGAGGAAAGTTGAGTCCAAGGTTTATTGGACCATTCAAAGTTCTTCAGAGGATTGGGAACCAAGATTACAAGTTATAACTACCAGAAGAACTAGATGGTATTCATAACACTTTCCATGTATGTTATTTGAGGAAGTTCACGGGAGAAGTTCCCAGCATAATTCCAATTTCAGAATTAAGGATGGATGAAAATATGAGGCTAATCGAAGAGCCTGAGGCAATTGTTGACCGTAAGACTAAGAAGTTACGACGCAAGATGGTTGACATAGTGCTTGTGTGTTGGAAACATACGAATGGGTTGAACCTCACCTGGGAGACAAAAAGTGACATGATGAGTAGCTATCCACATCTGTTTGTTGATGCATGATTATAGGACGAAATCATCCTAAGGGGGAGAGAATTGTAACACCCGTGTTTCTTTGCTAAGCATTAGTATAATGATGTAATAGTCAGGGTCAACCATTGTAACTCATTTTGAAGTAATGAAGAGCAATTATGTCAATATTATGTGAATTATGTGCTTATATACTTGTTTATAACGATATAATAAATTAAGAATGAAAATAAGCGTCAAAAATAAAATAATATATAAACCCAATATCTATGAAGAAAGTTTTAGTGGTCGTGACAAGGATTTCGGAGATATAAAGAACGCCGAAATCCGAGTTATAACAAAGAAGTTATGACCTGTCGAAGTTTTACGGCTGCACCGGCACGACACCGCGTAACGTAAAAAGTGAATTTTTGATAAAATACTTTTTAGCCTTAGCGATATAAACAAAATTCGTAGTATACGTTAAACCGAGAGCGTGCGTAAAAAGAACGTCCAAATCTGACTTTGTATGAGGAAGTTACGATTTTTCTAAGATTTAGCACAACAATGCACAGCCCGAAATTCGAATTTTAGATCGGTTGATTTTTAGCCAAAATAATCTAAATGAGAAATGAAGATATTGTTAATAGGAGATCAACGATAAACATACAGTCGAAAACGGAGCTCGTATGCGAAAGATATGGACGAAAATTAGTCCTTACTCTTCAAGCGCGGCGAATTCGATACAGTTTTGTAAATATAAGATAGAATGAGAATTAGCCGACGGGGTCTAAATGAAAGTTGTAATGCTCATAAATACCAATGCGTAGATATAAATAATGTCGATAATAGAGCTCGTATGTTAAAGATATGGACGAAACTTAGTCCCAACTCTTCGAGCGCGAAAAAGAGCTTTCCGGCTCAGAAGCTCTGCTCCAGCGGAGCCCGGTTTTTAAGAAAACCCGTTGTAAGTGAGATACGCCTACCCTATTTTAAATATAGCTTATACTTAAATATAATATCGTTATTATGAACCTATAAATAAGATTTATCAGTGATTTAAAGTCGTTATACTGATTGAACTACTTACGGGAGAGGTGTCTAGAATGGTCACGTTGGGTTTGGTTGTCAGATTTCAGAAAATCTATATGCCGAAATGGTCCTGCCTCCCAACTGTCCTGCCTGGCTGATCCTTACTTGATAAATCATGAAGTAGACTCTGAGTTACTGATGAATCTGGACTAATAATTAGTCGCAATGAATGTTAGACTAAAATCTAGTGGTAATGATACTAGGTTTCGTCGAAGGAAAATAAATTAAGCGAAGCGCTGTCTGAGTTCGGAGTCACCACCTTAACAAGTGAGTGTATAGTTACTTTCATCTTACACATAGATATGAAGTATTTTATATAAATTACGTGCTATGTGTGCATATTATCTGTTTACCTGATATCTATGTTGGATGAACGTTTTATACATGTTTTAAATGATTTAAACTGTATATGTATTTTATATCAACAAATATGTTGGGTAAAACATGGGTAGATGTAATAGTTGGTGTGTGGTGAAATAAAACGATGAAAGGCCTCGATGTTGATGATGATCTAGTCATCTAGCAGAGTATAGATGATGACCACAGACTATTCTGTACAGTCTAGTGGCACGCTAGCAGGCTCGCAACCTGTAGGTGTTTGTGAACGATGTGGTCACCGGTGTACTCCATCCCCCTCATGGTTGCCTTATGGACATTTATTGATGGGGAACCCCCTTAGCATTAATGTCCATCCTGATGATAATCCTTAGGCTAGGTCCCTTATGATAGGTGTTTTAGGGACGTAAAGTAAGGATAACGGGAACGGGTAATCGGGTTGTTTGGTTTGATGAAATTAATAAACTTATTTATTGTGGGTTGAAAACCCTATGTGCTCAACAGGCTCCTAAGCCTGACCCACTCAGTTTCTTGTATTACAGGTAGTGGCACAAGAGCATAGTTGGATGACTTGATGATGGATTATGGATTATAGGCCAGTAGATATAAATAAATGTTGTAAGGCCTATGTTGATATGTTTATGCTTTTGATCTGTATTGACAATGACATCCCAAAGTTTTAATATAATGAAATACATTTCTTCGGAAATGCTTTGATAAATCTTTATCATATTTTCTTTTGGGAACAAATTCCGCAACACTTTTCTTTAAAATGTTACTCTGATTTTCAAACAAAGCATAAACAAATCGGTCTTTTTTCTGGCCGTGAAAATAGGGATGTCACAATGATGAACCTCATGACTGTTTTGTCTGTCTGTTGCCACAATTCAATAACTAGAGACAAATTGACTTTGAACGTTGACTTTTTTACTAAGTTTGACTTTAAGTCAAACTTTAGGGTTTAGATCATAGATTGATGTTTGAACCTTATAAATATATAGGTGGGTGTTGTATCGATTTCCTTATGTGTGTCAAGTTGTATGGATATCTGCTTCCATTTGTGAGGCGAGTTCTCACTATACTTTGTACTACAATATGGATCCTTTGTATGATAGGATGTTGGTATGTTGTAGAGTTATGTTAGGCAGGTAGATTTATTGTGATTACCTATGCTTGTTTGTTGGTAGTTTGTTGTCATATGCATATGTAGACATATTGGGGATGGGTTGAGGCGGTCCAGCTGTGTGCTGAAGGCAAAGATACCCAGAGTGGTCCAACTTTATATTGTAGGCCCAAGGAAGGTGGTCCAACTTTATGTTAAAGGCCCAAGTGGCGGTCCAGCCCAATGTTGTAGGCCGTGTATGCATGCATTGTATGTGTATTGTTGTGTATGGTATTTTGGAGAAATCATTAAGATTTGGCTTACAATTGTGGATTTAAATATTTCAGGTAGTTATGAGGATCGAGGTAAAGCAAAGGCGTGACTGTACACACTATCCTAGAGATTTCATATTTATGAGAGATGTTATGTTACTATGCTATGATTGATTCCATTTTATGAAACAATTGTCTTATTGGTGTTTGACTTCTATGAAAATGGCTTCTATTCCTCTTTCAAAAAATTAAAAATTTTACCATGGTTTTTGGGACGTTACAGTATTATAATCGTGTAATTGTTGGAAAAACATGATCTTAAGTTCTAATTGTACAATAGTTTCTTAAACACTTTTTAAGTTAATCGGGCTCATTAACGAGCTTATCGAATAAGAAATCCTATTTGTCTAGCACTTGTTTACAAGCTTTTCAAGAATGACATTAAAATCAACCTTTTGGGTTGATTTTAAAAGCTAATAAAATGGTTAATCAACTATGGTAAAATGATGCATAAAAAGAAACCTAACAGTGTTGTCTAAAATATTTTATCTTCCAAATATTTAAAATAAATTAGGAGAGGTGTGGTGGGTGAGATTTTTTTTGGGTTTTTTGATTTAGAATAATAAAAGAAATTAAAGAAATTAAAAATAATTAATTTGTTTTCAAAAAAATAATTAAAAATATAGTAATCCAATAAAGTAATATTTATTAATATATAAATATTATATTTTAAAAAAATTATTAATATATAATCCAATAAAGAAGAATTAATCCAATAATTTTTTTTTAAAATTTAATAATACAATAAAGTAATATTTATTACGACACAATATTATATATTATAAACAATACTTATTAATCTATATTTCCCAATAAAACTATTAAAAAAATTAATTAAATGAAATTAGTAATCCAATAAAGTAATATTTATTAATATTTAAATATTATATATTAAAAATAATATTTATTCATCTCTAATAAATCAATCAAAATTTAATTCAATAAGAATAAATTAAAAAAAAAACTAGTTAAAGGAATTAATGTATATTAATTGAATAGAATTAAAAAAAAAAGATGAATAAACGGTTATTGTAGTTTGGTTGCAGAAATAGTATTCGATGATAAATATTGTTTTAAAAAAATTAGCAACTAAGCTGTTAAAGTTAGGGTGCGTTTAGTATAGAGAAACAAAATTACAGCAGAGAATGGAAATGCAGAGAAAAAGAATTAACATGGAGAAAGAGAACTGATTCCACTGTTTGGTAGAACTGGGGAATCCATTAGAGAAATATTTATGAGAATCATTTCTCTTGTTTGGTTGTATTAAGCAGTGAAAATGGAAATGAGTATTTTATTTTCGAACAACATTTTATTTTATAAAAATGCATTATGATGTACATCTTAATTTGTAAAAATATGCATCTTTTATGCTTATAATTTTTCATTTTAACATTATTTGATACAAAATAATTTATTTTCTTGTCAATTAATATTATTCTTTATACATCAAGTATTGAAAAACATATTTCTAATATACAAGAATAAGTTACAAATAGATCCAAACTTTAAGAAAAAAATATTATCACACCACATAATAAATACAAAATATAAACAATAATAATGAAATAATAATATAGTTGTTCGATCATTAAACATAGTATCAACACCACAAAATGAATAATGAAGTTTTTAATAAAACATGGAATAAAAGAATTGTTGGTACGCCTTCCACTCCACTCTTTTTCGTACAATTCGTTGTTGCAAAGTTGATCGTGTCATCTACATATATACAAACAAGTAAGAGTTGGTGAAAAAATCTAAAAAAATGTTGAAATAGTTTACAACAATCCTAACAGCCACTGTTTATAGTGGCATAACTCAGCAAAAACTAGACCAAATAAGTTATTTTATATCCTAAAGCGTAGACAGGAGCGCATACTACAATCTGAAAAAAAACATCACATCATTCCGAGCTGATATGAAGATTTTATGATAATTCAAAGTTGGACAAAAAAAATATAAAAAAAGTTGAAATACTTTACAAAAATCCTAACAGTTACTGTTTAGAGTTGCATAACTCAGCCAAAAATCAACCAAACAAACTATTTTTTGAGCTTGAAACATAGACAAGAAAAAGGACTACAATCTGGAAAAAATCACCTCGTTCCGAACTCATATGCAAATTTTATGATGCTTCAAAGTTGGACAAAAAATATAAAAAATGCTGAAATACTTAACAGCAATCCTAACAGCTACTGTTTAGAGTTGCATAACTCTCCAAAACTCAACCAAACAAACTATTTTTTGAGCCTAAAACATAGAAAAGAAAGAGGACTACGATCTAGAAAAAAATAACCTCATTTTGAAATCATTTGCAGATTTTATGATGCTTCAAAGTTGGACAAAAATCTAAAAAATATTGAAATACTTTATAACAATCTTAACAACCCTTGTTTATGGCTGTATAACTTAGCCAAATCTTAATCAACTAAGGTGTTTTATGATCATACAATGTAGCGAAGATAGAGGAGTACAATTTGGTAAAAAAAATAAGGTAATATCGATCTAGTATGAAGATTTTATGGGGGTTCAAATTAGACAAAAAGTTTAAATGACAAACAAACCTAATAAGCAATAACACATGCAAGAAATCATTACAGTATAAAATCCAGACCAATTCATCTTAAAATAAGAGATTGATTACATACGATCCAATTGATGAAACACAAACAACAAAAACTCAAAATCCATTCTAATCTTAGGCTGAATACTTTGGATTTCAGAAATAATAACATGACAATTTCATTCAAAATGAGAAACAAAAACGAGGGGTTGTGTAAACATTGCAAGATTAATATTCATACCTTGATTTGGAAGAATGTGGTGACAAAATCGACAAGATGAAGCAACCCAGAAGCAACCATAAGCGTGATGTCGTGTTGATGTCGCTAGTTGTGATCAATTAGCTAGCAATGTAGGGAAAACGAAGAGGAAACGTAGCCGACTGCATGAAATCCAACACGTTGGTATGAAAAAAAAATCAATGTACTCAAGGGGGATCGAATGGGGGAAAACTTGATTTCTCTGCTTTTTATCTGATTCTCGACCCATCAATAGGTTTCTTTTCTCACATTTTTTCTCTTAAAATAGAGAATGAATTTGATGGAAAAGGAATTGATTTATTTCACAATTATTAATTTTTTGTATTAACCAAACAAGAGAAAAGGAATCAATTCATTTTCCCTTGTCTTAATTTCATTTGTTTTATTCATTTTCCCTTGTTTGCAAAATATCTCACTTTGAGGACTTTCAAGGAAAACGTCACGCCACTGGTCCCTGTGGTTTGTAAAATACATGAAAGGTCCTCCTGCCATTAAACCTAACTTTTCAGCTGTTAGATTTAATTGAAAAAGACTATTAAACCTTGTACCAAATTTGCAATATACTACAAACCTCAAGGACCATTTGTGTAATGTTGTAAATTTGTAATTTTTTATATATATAAATTATAAATATAAATTTTGTATATATATATATATATATATATATATATATATATATATATATATATATATATATATTTTAACATCCTGTTTCGAATTGTTCCCAATTTGAATGGGTGATCAGAGGGATGGGTGTTATCAGGCTTCGGAACCTCAAGGGTTTGAGTTTGGACCCAATTGGAGTTAGATAATGTATCTTGGTTGCTAGGGTATTCAGTTGGGGTCTTTGGACCAAAGGGTAATTCGGTTATTATATGTAACGCCCATGTTTCCACGATAGACATTTATGATGATGAAATAGTCTAGGTCAACCTTTGTAACTCATTTTGAATAAATGAAGAGGAATTATGTGATTATTATGTGAATTATGTGTTTTATGCTTAATTATTAGGATTTAATTAATTAAGAATAAAAATGAGCGTCGAAAATAAATATTAGATAAAGCCGATATCTATTAAGAAATTTGTAGTGGTCGTAACAAGGATTTCGGATATAAAAAGAATACCGAAATCCGAGTTATAACAAAGAAGTTATGACCTGTCGAAGTTTCGCGACAAAACCGGCACGGCGCCGAATGACGTAAAAATTGAGTTTTTGATAAACTACTTTTTAGCCTTGGTAATCTAAATGAAAGTCGTAGTGTTCGTTAAACCGAGAGTATGCATAAAAAGAACGCCCAAATCTGACTTCGTATGAGGAAGTTATGATTTTTCTAAGTTTCAGCTTAGCGGTAGACAGCTAAAAACTCAAATTTTAGATCGAGTGATTTTTAGCCGACACAACCTAAACGAGAATCGAAGGTCTCGTTAATAGTAGTACAACGGTAAAAAGACAGACGAAAACGGACGTCGGATGAAGAAGTTATCAATTTTTAACGGATTTCCTGTCCCGGTCTGTTAAAAATAATAATATTAAAATTAAAGTCAAAATTAGCCGACGAAGTCTAAACGAGCGTTGTAGAGCGTAATTTTACCTACGCATGCATATAAAGAACGTAAAAACGGAGCCCGTATGCGAAAGTTATGGATTTTAGAAGTTTTGGCTCAAAAATCGAGAAAAACACGAAATCCGAGAAATTTCGCATGGTCCGGAATAGGCCACGTCACCCTCGCTCGTAGCTTGCCACGTGTCCGAATTGCTGAGTCATCCGAGGCCAGCTGGCGAGGCGTGTCGCACCATCCTCGCACCGAAGGCTTGGCCAATCAGAAGCTGCCCCGTGTCTGACTCGTGGCGCGTCCGAAGCCAGCTGTCCGACCCGCGTGTCGCAACCCTCGCATCCGAAGCGCAGGTCCAATAGGCGTTTGACGCGTGACCCTTCGTGTGTCCGAGCCTCGCACGAACTACCTGGAGCCTCGCATGCGAGCCACCTGGACCCACCTGCCCTTCGCTGCTGCTGCCACCTGCCCTCTCGGTCCGAAGCCTCCCCCTATAAATAGAAGGGTGTGAGACCTCCCGGGTATATTTTAGAAAATTGCCATTTTACACCCTAAACTCAATATTTCTTCCATTCCAACTTCCCCCAAAGCCCCGGTATTATACCAAACACCCAAAATACGTTCCGAAGTGCCCGAAGACCCGAAAAAATTTATCTTTTCGGTTTTGAAGCCCAAACCTCGCATAGCCTGGTTTCTCAATAAAACTCTCGGTTTTATTAGAAACGATTGTTTTAGAAAACGAAGTGCTGCCCAGTTATCAATAAATCAGGTGAGTGTGTAGTCACTTTCATCTTACACCTAGATATGAAGTATTTTCTATAAAATACGTGCTATGTGTAATTATATTAATTGTTTATTTGAGATGACTATTGAATAGATGTTTTATACCAGTTTTAAACTGTATATGCATTTTTATCTACAAATATGTTGGTTAAAACATGGGCAGATGAATTAGATGATGTGTGATGAAATAAAAATTGATGAGAGGTATCGATGTTTAAGATGATTTAATCATCTAGCAGAGTATAGAAAACGACCACAGACTATTCTAGATAGTCCAGTGGAATGTTAGCAGACTCGTAACTTGTAGGTATTATTGAACTATATGTTCATTAGATGTTTTTGAACTATGTGTTCATCCGATAGTTCTTCTTTTTGACACTATTACGTGTCGGGTTACGGGAGCGTACGGGAGTACTTTATTAGTATTTTTCCCTATACTTTTTATTTTGAAGAGCTTTGGAGTCTTCGTTACTTTTATGAAGTGACAGGATGAGCTTCATGTGTCAGCGTTTCCTTTCACAAAGTAATTGAGGGAACTTCGTAGACTGGCAGATAAAGTGTGTCGGTAATAGACCACTACTAGGTATGTCTGGTGTTATATTGCCGGATAGGGTGAGTCTGGGGGTAAAATACCTCACGATATTCAGATCACTGCTAGGCAAAGTTCGATGCTGGATAGGGTGAGTCTGGGGGTAAAATACCTCACGATATTCGGACCACGGCTAGGCATTGTTATCTAGATAACTACCCCTGACTTAATTGTCTTGTGGTTATTTCTTTTACGAACAAAGGTTCGTGGTGAAACTTATTTCATTTCCCCTCATTTGATGTCTTTATCGATCCTCGTTTGCTGCTAGGGAATTTCCGAAGCAGCTTCGTCAGTTGGTTGTTCATATCGATCCTTTAGGCTATATCTTGTAAGATCACTGTATAGGATCAGTATATGGGGATCGACGTTCGTTAGTGCTTATAGTATAAACCTAGGGCAGCGATGAACTTCGTGCCTATTCCTTAGGAAAATTCCTTAGGAATGAGTGGTAGATAATTCTTAGGGTAGATCCTTAAGAAATGAAGAAGATAATGGGGATGGGTAATTGGGTTAATTGTTTGATGATAAAACATAATAACTTTATTCTTGTGGGTTGAAAACCCTATGTACTCACCAGGTTTCCCAACCTGACCCACTCAGTTTATTTGTATCACAGCTGTCGATACGAAGCTACTTTACACTGAGAGAGATTTAAAGGAGATGTAGATCACTAGTGTAAATAAATGTAAGGTCTGTTTATGCTTATCTTTCAGTATTAACGATGACATCCCAAAGTTTTAATATGAACAAAATACATTTCTTTGGAAATGCTTTGATAATATATTTATCATGTTTTTTTGGGAATAAATTCCAAAATATATTTATTTAAAAATATACTCTGATTTTCAAATAAAGCATAAACAAATCGGTCTTTTATGGCCGTGAAATTGGGGATGTCACAGTTGGTATCAGAGCATTAGTTTAAGTGAACTAGGAATTTGTAGGATTTCTAGACTTAAACTTAGAATGCTAAGTGATGATCGTGAGATGAGTGTCTACCATATTTTAAGACACGAGCACTAGTATATTTTAGAAAAGATGCCTAAAATGCTTTTATGTGCTAGATGTTATATGTTTGCCATATATGATATTATTTGTTCGGATCTATGGTCTGTTGCCGACCGGATCTGGAAACCTTATGTGTTCAGGATTTTAAGCGTATGACTACGATATTAGAACTAGCATGTAAACGTTTCGGAGTGATAAGGAGATTTATACGTCTATCGTAAATAAAGCTTTCCTATCTTAAATTCTCGCCCGGTACACCGAACGTCTGCTTGGGTGTACAAAACGTTATGGTGAAGACTCGTAGAGAATTGAGTAAATGGAGGAAATGAAAGGTTTATGATAATGAATGACACGTATCAGAAGATATCGTAAGAGTGGTATCTTGCCTTTAGAATGTGTCTGATAAAATAACGGAACGTTTAAAGGAGTACGATACGTCTGAAGTACACCTTCGATTGGCAGGATGATGGAACGATTGGTGTAATTCTCGAAGTTGTCCCATCATCTGGAATTTCCATCACCAACCGGTTTGAAGTAGAATTGATGATTGAAGATACGCATGGAAGAAGTCCTAGTAGAGTCTAGGAAAATTTTTATGATTAATTGAACGCATTCGTATGTGTTAAATTGTTTTCTGATTTTAGGACTTGGGGACTGCGAGACAATACTTGGGACGAGTATGAGTAGGTGTGAATAGTAGTAGAGATCTATACTACTGGAAGCACAGGACTCACACTTGGATTAGGGAAAGTCACAAGGTTACCAAGAAACTAGTAATTGATTTCGTTTTTATTCAAGTATGTCGTTACCATCGTTTCGGTAATGACTAAGAAGATGATTGTTATTCCTACCCTATAGGTCATATCGAATCGAGTCCGACTAAGATGAGTATGTTACGTGGTTCAAAGGACCAAGTTCGATGTAGCATTTTACTTAAGCCAGAAGATTGAAGTGAAAGATGATCAAAGCGATCAATAGAAGTATCGCGCTCGTTGTTAAAGAAGTTGGTAGTTAGAAATGATACATGTTGAAATGTGATTATATCACATTAGAACATGAAGGAAGGTTTAGTTTGTTCCGAAATTTGTCTCTAAGAGACCTGAGTCTAAACATTGCATTATACGATGAGAGATCATTAGAACATGACCCATCGTTCTGTTACAATAAATGAAGGAAAGTACTTATTCTAAGAAGAAGAAGGAGTCCTCAATAAGGATTTATTTTGTAACTCGAAGGTTACGATTGAAAGTCCTGTGGAGATCTGAAGCTTTTTAGGATTAGCTGGATATTACCGAAGGTTTATCCAAGGCTTTTCTTTGATCGCTACTCCATTAACAGCTTTGACCCACAAAGGAGCTACTTATACTTGGAATGAGAAGCATAAGGAAGCTTTTGAGAAGTTAAAGAAGAAATTGTGTGAACCACCAATTCTTTCTTTGCCTGAAGGAGTTGATGACTTCGCAGTTTATAGCGATGCATCTGGAGTTGGGTTAGGTTGTGTTCTGACCCAAAGGGATAAAAGGATAGCATATGCATCGAGGTAATTGAAAGAGCATAAAAAGAACTACCCCACTCATGATCTGGAGTTGGCAGCGGTGGTATTCGCCTTAAAGATATGGAGGCATTATCTTTATGGTACTAAATGCGAACTTTTCACTGATCATAAGAGTCTTCAATATCTCTTTAATCAGAAGGAATTGAACATGAGGCAACAACGCTGGCTAGAGTTACTCAAGGACTACGACTGTGAGATACTTTACCACCCTGGTAAAGCAAATGTTGTTGTTGATGCTCTCAGTCGGAAGGTAAACCTTGAAAAGAAAAGGCCGAGAGCGTTGAGAATTGAAGTTGTTTCGACAATTGTGGAAAATATAAAGACAGCTCAAGAGGAAGCTTTAGAGAAAAAAAAATGACCGAAAGAAAGAACGTTTGGGCAAAACGTTAGTGTTTGATACAAACGGTCAAGGACTGAAGGTATTCCAAGATATGATTTAGGTACCTAAGACGGGAGGAGTAAGAGATCTTCTTATGGAAGAAGCTCACAAGACCATGTACTCGATTCATCCCGGCAGCACAAAAATGTGTAGGGATCTAAAACCCTACTACTGGTGGCCGACGATGAAGCTTGATGTTGCAAGTATGTGGCCGAGTGTGTAACATGTGCTAGGGTTAAGGCACAATATCAGAAACTGTATGGGAGTTTAGAACCTTTACCTGTACCCATGGGTAAATAGGAAGACATCACCATGGATTTCGTGACTAAACTGCCCAGAACAAGGAACGGTCATGACATGATTTGGGTGGTCGTTGATCGCTTCACTAAGAGTGCGCATTTCATAGCAGCCAACGAGAAATGGTCTATGGATAAACTTGCGAATTCTTACGTGAAGGAAATTGTGAGGCTTCACGGTGTTCTGTTAACGATTGTATCAGATCGTGACAGCCTTTTTACCTCAAGGTTTTGGAGGAGTCTATAAGAGGAATTGGGTACCAAGTTGTGTTTGAGTACAGTTTACCATCCGCAAACCGATGGTCAGAGCGAACGAACAATTCAAACGTTGGAGGATATGCTGAGAGCATGTACCCTGGAATTCCAAGGTAACTGGGATGAACACTTACCTCTAGTAGAATTTTCTTATAATAATAGTTTCCACTCGAGCATCAAGATGGCACCTTATCATGCTTTGTATGGAGAAAAGTGTCGAACGCCGTCATGTTGGCTGGAAGCAGGGGAAAAGCAGTTTGTCGGACCTGAAATAGTCCATCAGACTGCTGAAAAGTTGAAAGTGATTAGGGAAAGGATGTTAGCTGCTCAAGATCGTCAAAAGAGCTATGCTTACAAGAAAAGACAACCGATATCATTCGAAGTTGGAGATTCGGTTTTACTTAAAGTCTCGCCGTGGAAGGGACTTATAAGATTTGGTAAAAAGGGAAAGTTGAGTCCAAGGTTTATTGGACCGTTTAAAGTTCTTCAGAGGATCGGGAATCAAGCTTACAAGTTAGAATTACCAGAAGAACTAGATGGTATTCATAACACCTTTCATGTGTGTTATTTGAGGAAGTTCACGGGAGGTGTACCCGACATAATTCCAATTTTTGAATTAAGGTTGGATGAAAACAAGAGGTTAATTGAAGAACCAGAGGCAATCGTTGACCGTAAGACTAAGAAGTTGCGACGCAAGATGGTCGATTTAGTGCTTATGCGATGGAAACATGCGAATGGGCCAAATCTCACCTGGGAAACGGAGAGTGACATGATGAGTCGCTACCATTTGTTTGCTGATGTGTAATTCCGGGGACGGAATCATCCTAAGGGGGAGAGAATTGTAACGCCCGTGTTTCCAGGATAGGCATTAATGATGATGAAATAGTCTAGGTCAACCTTTGTAACTCATTTTGAAGAAATGAAGAGGAATTATGTGATTATTATGTGAATTATGTGTTTTATGCTTAATTATTAGGATTTAATTAATTAAGAATAAAAATGAGCGTCGAAAATAAATATTAGATAAAGCCGATATCTATTAAGAAAGTTGTAGTGGTCGTGACAAGGATTCCGGATATATAAAGAATACCGAAATCCAAGTTATAACGAGGAAGTTATGACATGTCGAAGTTTCGCGACAAAACCGGCACGGCGCCGAATGACGTAAAAAGTGAGTTTTTGATAAACTACTTTTTAGCCTTGGTGATCTAAATGAAAGTCTTAGTGTTCGTTAAACCAAGATTATGCATAAAAAGAACGCCCAAATCTGACTTCGTATGAAGAAGTTATGATTTTTCTAAGTTTCAGCTTAGCGGTAGACAGCTAAAAACTCAAATTTTAGATCGAGTGATTTTTAGCCGACACAACCTAAACGAGAATCGAAGGTCTCGTTAATAGTAGTACAACGGTAAAAAGACAGATGAAAACGGACGTCGGATGAAGACGTTATGAATTTTTAACGGATTTCATGTCCCGGTCTGTTAAAAATAATAATATTAAAATTAAATTCAAAATTAGCCGACGAAGTCTAAACGAAAGTTGTAAAGCGTATTTTTGCCTACGCATGCATATAAAGAACGTAAAAAACGGAGCCCGTATGCGAAAGTTATGGATTTTAGAAGTTTTAGCTCAAAAATCGAGAAAAACACGAAATCCGAAAAATTTCGCATGGTCCGGAATAGGCCACGTCACCCTCGCTCGTAGCGTGCCACGTGTCCGAATTGCTGAGTCATCCGAGGCCAGCTGGCGAGGCGTACCGCACCATCCTCGCACCGAAGGCTCGGCCAATCAGAAGCTGCCCCGTGTCCGACTCGTAGCGCGTCTGAAGCTAGTTGTCCGACCCGCGTGCCGTAACCCTCGCATCCGAAGCGCAGGTCCAATAGGCGTCCGGCACGTGCCCCTTCGCGTGTCCGAGCCTCGCAGGAACCACCTGGAGCCTCGCATGCGAGCCACCTGGAGCCACCTGCCCTTCGCTGCTGCTGCCACCTGCCCCCCTCGGTCCGAAACCTCCCCCTATAAATAGAAGGGTGCGAGACCTCCCGGGTATATTTTAGAAAATTGCCATTTTACACCCTAAACTCAATATTTCTTCCATTCCAACTTCCCCCAAAGCCCCAGTATTATACCAAACACCCAAAATACGTTCCGAAGTGCCAGAAGACCCGGTAAAATTTATCTTTTCGGTTTTGAAGCCCAACCCTCGCAGAGCCCGGTTTCTCAATAAAACTCCCGGTTTTATTAGAAACGATTGTTTTAGGAAACGAAGTGATGCCCGGTTATCGATAAATCAGGTGAGTGTGTAATCACTTTCATCTTACACCTAGATATGAAGTATTTTCTATAAAATACGTGGTATGTGTAATTATATTAATTGTTTATTTGAGATGACTATTGAATAGATGTTTTATACCAGTTTTAAACTGTATATGTATTTTTATCTACAAATATGTTGGGTAAAACATGGGCAGATGAATTAGATGATGTGTGATGAAATAAAAATTGATGAGAGGTATCGATGTTTAAGATGATTTAATCATCTAGCAGAGTATAGAAAACGACCACAGACTATTCTAGATAGTCCAGTGGAACGTTAGCAGACTCGTAACCTGTAGGTATAATTGAACTATATGTTCATTAGATGTTTTTGAACTATGTGTTCATCCGATTGTTTTTCTTTTTAACACCATTACGTGTCGGGGTACGGGAGCGTACGGGAGTACTTTATTAGTATTTTTCCCTATACTTTTTATTTTGAAGAGCTTTGGAGTCTTCGTTACTTTTATGAAGTGATCGGATGAGCTTCATGTGTCAGCGTTTCCTTTCACAAAGTAATTGAGGGAACTTCATAGACTGCCTAATAAAGTGTGTCGGTAATAGACCACTACTAGGTATGTATGGTGTTATATTGTCGGATAGGGTGAGTCTAGGGGTAAAATACCTCACGATATTCAGATCACTGCTATGCAAAGTTCGATGTTGGATAGGGTGAGTCTGGGGGTAAAATACCTCACGATATTTAGACCACGGCTAGGCATTGTTATCTAGATAACTACCCCTGACTTAATTGTCTTGTGGTTATTTCTTTTACGAACGAAGGTTCGTGGTGAAACTTATTTCATTTCCCCTCATTTGATGTCTTTATAGATCCTCGTTTGCTGCTAGGGAATTTCTGAAGCAGCTTCGTCAGTTGGTTCTTCATATCGATCCTTTAGGCTATATCTTGTAAGATCACTGTATAGGATCAGTATGTGGGGATTGACGTTCGTTAGTGCTTGTAGTATAAACCTCGGGCAGCGATGAAATTCGTGCCTATTCCTTAGGAAAATTCCTTAGGAATGAGTGGTAGATAATTCTTAGGGTAGATCCTTAAGAAATGAAGAAGATAATGGGGATGGGTAATTGGGTTAATTGTTTGATGATAAAACATAATAACTTTATTATTGTGGGTTGAAAAGCCTATGTACTCACCAGGTTTCCCAACCTGACCCACTCAGTTTATTTGTATCACAGGTGTCGATACGAAGCTACTTTACACTGAGAGAGATTTAAAGGAGATGTAGATCACTAGTGTAAATAAATGTAAGGTCTGTTTATGCTTATGTTTCAGTATTGACGATGACATCCCAAAGTTTTAATATGAACAAAGTACATTTCTTTGGAAATGCTTTGATAATATATTTATCATGTTTTTCTGGGAATAAATTCCAAAATATATTTATTTAAAAATATACTCTGCTTTTCAAATAAAGCATAAACAAATCGGTCTTTTCTGGCCGTGAAATTGGGGATGTCATATTATATTAGCTCGAAGCTTTGTGGAAAGTGGATTCTAGTTCAGGATATTTTATGGCAGGCAGGAATTGATAATAGTGTGGAGCGTCTCGATACCTTTTCGTGGATATAAGGTTCGTCGAAAACGGATCTAGAATGAGGGAGTTATGTTAGTTTGAAGGTTTTGGTCCCTAATGGGAATAAGTGGCAAGGCAATCCCATGCATGCAAGGTGGCATGCGCGTGAGTACGCCCAACGTAATCTGGATTATGCCCAGCGTAGAGATGGAAAATGGACGCGGTAAGGTTTGAGCAGTACGCCCAGCGTAGTGTGCAGGATCCTAAAACCCTAATTTTAAGGGTGGCTCACTATTTAAAGCACCTTAAGTCCAAGGGGGTGCGGCTCTCTTTCATTCTCAGAGCCTTAAACCCTAATTTCGAGTGGTAGCTTCATCCAAGAGTGTGGTAAGCTTGGTGGGTGCATTTTTGGTGGATTTTGGTGCATTTCAAGAAGTGGAGGTTTAGTACAAGGTGGTGGTTCAAGGGAGGACTTGTGGATCTGGACCTCTTGCTACATTTTAGCTCAAAGAAGGTAAAAAGTTATGAGCTTGATCACTAGAAGTTGATATTTATGAATATGTGGGTTTTTGGTTCCATTTTGACCTCATGCGCAAGATCTAGTGGTTAGACACCACTCCAGAAGCTTTAGGTTGCCACCCTTAGCAGATCTGAGATTATAAGTGGATAAAAATGCTTGCTTGATGCTTAGATATGGTCCATGCATGTTTTAGAGGGATTAAGATGGGTATTAATGGGGTTAAGTTGGTCAATAGGCCCCTTTGAGCCATGCAAATGCATAAAGGTGCCAACTTTATGCATTAAGAGCTTCATTTGGTGGTTTCCTGAAGTTTGGTCACAAAGTGTTTAATTGGTTAAGTCACAAAAAAGGGTTTGAAGAATCTGCGGGTACGCCCCTCATAGGTTGATGTACGCACAGCGTACTGAGTCAACGACCCCATAGACGGTCAATGTGGGGGGAGGGTACGCCCAGCGTACTGAAGAGGTACGCCCCGCGTATGCCTCTGTTTGGGATTTCAGACTTTGGGCTTCGGGTTTGGGCCGTCTGTTTGGGCCTAGATTCTTGGGCCCTAATGGACTATCAGAATGGTTATGTTCTGGACTAATTGAAGGATTGGACCTTAGGATAAGGCCCAATAAGGAGTATGGGCCCAAATTGGAAAATTGGGCCATGGATTTGGTGCTTGGGGAGTTTTTGGTATGTGGGCCTTGTGGACTATTAGGTTAGGGCCCAATTTGGAAAATTGGGTCATTGGTGGATTAATTGGCCTTTGGGCCTTTCATAGTATAGTGTGGGCCATAGTTTTGGTTAAGGCATATGTTAGGGGTAAAATGGTCTTTTACCCAGGATATGAAGTTATAGTTATGGATTAGAACCCAGTTGCTAATTAGGTGTATTGATTGGTAGTGATAGCTCGGGAAGCTGGCGGACAGCAGCTAAGGATTTCATTCGGGAAGTTTTTGCATTCGAGGTGAGTCTCCTCACCATACCAATGGGTCGAAGGTACCAAGGCCGACCCATTTATCTAGTTGTGATGATTATTGCGGATGTGATATCAATACATTATGTATTATGTGAAGACCATGTGGGGGTTCCCATGGCAGTTAGTTATATGTGGTATTTTATTTGATTATGTGGTATGTGGTATGCTAGTTGTCTTTGTGATACTTGCATGGAAGACCCTGTGGGGTTCCCGAGGTAGTTGGATATAAGACCATATGGGGGTTCCCATGGCATTCCAGGCTAAGACCATGTGGGGGTTCCCATGGCAATAGGCTAAGACCATGTGGGGGTTCCCATGGCAGTGGGCTAAGACCATGTGGGGGTTCCCATGTCACCCGGTGTAAGACCTTGGAGGGTTTCCAGGGCATCGTTATATGTTTGTATATATGGTTTATATGGTAGTTAGTTAAGACCATGTGGGGGTTCCCATGGCAGTAGGCTAAGACCAGGAGGGGGTTCCCATGGCAGTAGGCTAAGACCAGGAGGGGGTTCCTATGGGGGTTCCCATGCTCTGGGGAACTCACTAAGCTTCATGCTTATAGTTTTGTTTATGGTTTCAGGTATCATCGGTTTGGAAAGGAAGGGTCCGGCTTGATCGCAGTGCACACACCCGTGTTTTCCGCATTATGTGATTTTGGGATGTAACTCTGATAAATGTCTTAATTAAGCAATGTTTTTGAATGATTGGATTAAATAACATATGTGTTTGACTATAATGAAAAAATGAAATTTTTACCCTGGATTTTTGGGTTGTTACAAGTTGGTATCAGAGCATTGGTTTGAGGGATTCAGACATACTTTAGGGTGAGTCTGAACTCATATTAAGGATTTGTAAAGTTTTGAAAAGGAAAAATGTTTTGAAGGAAAGAATTTTCTAAGACAAGAAAGGGTGTGGTGCATGCAATCGGCCGAGCTCAAGTAAGTTTTGTTGGATTAGGTGTCTAAGTTCGT
The DNA here is from genome assembly GCF_052849685.1 of Lactuca virosa. Classification (NCBI taxonomy): domain Eukaryota; kingdom Viridiplantae; phylum Streptophyta; class Magnoliopsida; order Asterales; family Asteraceae; genus Lactuca; species Lactuca virosa. The sequence goes on from NC_136433.1 coordinate 394,154,585, forward strand.
AACTATTTATGGGATGTACTTGACCCGGTTGGCATGGTCCATTTGGGTTGCATGGCATCATGCATTTGGATAAAATAAAATGAGAGAAATAACACTTAAGGTTTATTAATATATTATAAGTTCTAATATATTAACAATATTATTTAATTAGTATTGATCAAGAATTAATTTGATATTAATTAAGTGATCAAAAGAAGACTAATTAAATATATGGGTTGATTGTGTAAATCACTCATACTTGTATAGTTGGCTAATGCTCCATGGATTATCAAGTTTGGCTAAAACCCATAGGATGCTCCATGGTGTCTTTGAACCCATGGATCATGGAAATGAAGAGCCATGTCAAATTAGGGTTTACATGGTGTAACCCTAATTATGACACACTATATAAGCAACATGTTGTAGACCAAAATCAGCACTAGTGGAAGAAACAAGAGGGCATAGCCGATTCTAAGCGTGTGACATTTCTCTCAAGTTAATTCCAAGTGCATTTGGTGTTGTGTGAGACATTTGAGGCATCACACTTGGGGTGCTAGGCTCTCAACGTTTTCAAGGAATCCAAACTACTACAAGGTATGTTTTTCTAGCTAACTTTTATGTTCAAAAGTTCCCCATGTATGCTAGATAGGATTATGAACCTTTGAAAAATCATTTTGTATGTATCTTAGTCAAACATAGATCCAAGGTTTCTAGGGTTGCATGTACACCTTAGGAGTGTTAGAATGCTCAAAACCCAACATTTTTTCCCCAGAATACTCATATATATGTTATCTGTTATGATTTGATTTATGAATCTGTGGATCGCATGCTAGTTAGGGCTAGGAGTGATGCCTTTATATGTTGTATGAGCTGGTAGACTTACATGCTAGTTCTGAGTAGTCAGCAATAGATTGGCCTGATATGTGATTCGTGTAGCCTTGGAGATACTGTATGCTATGCTGGAATGGGAATAAATATTGGTATTAGAAACTGCTAAATGTATGCTTTAAAAATTATATATGGTTAGGATCTTATAGCCTTAGAATAATTGATTTAGCCTTATTTCCTGTTCCTTGTCTGTTTGTGGTCCTAGGGTAGAGTCTATTATTCGACAGTCTATTAGATCATGTTCTGTGTATAATTCGCATGCATAAGGCAGCCGACAGTGAGGATGGATGGATGTGGATAACATGAGTTGTGGTATGTGGGTTGAATGTTCTATGATAGTTCTTTGGATCAGAGTGCTATTGCACGAATGTTGCTTGCTTTGTGCTTTGTGGAAATTTTCAATGATGGGAGTCAGCTACCAAGTGAATATGACGATATTCAAGAGGTCGATGGTTGGAGACATGGGGAGTTCTTCAGCAGCTGATGGCAGGGTGAGGTTGGGAACCTAGGAAAGCTTAGGATATGCTCCAGTGAGTTTAGTGGGGCGGTTCGGTGAGGTTGGGAACCTAGGGGAGCCTAGGAGTTGCTTCGGTGGGTATCATGATGTTGTTTAGCGGGTATTTGGTGCATCAGTGGAGTAGGTGACTTAAAGGATTCAGGAGGATTGTTGAGGAAAATATGGATAGGTGTGGAAGGTAGTATTGGGTCCGTACTACGAAAGCACATGATCCATACTCGAATCGGTGAGAGTCTTGGAGAATCTAAGAAGCTTATGGGAAGGAAAATTCTTGGTTGTGCTTTGACCGTGGGAATAGCTGCTTTGCAGGATGAGGATGAGCACGCATGGAAAGGACCAGGGTTTGGTCCCGGCTCCGGTGGTGGGCCAGTTAGTGGAAGGACTGCCAGGATTTGATTTCGCCTTGGATCTCTTGTATCAGGCGGCAAGGATTGATTGTGAGATCTATTTCACTTTAGGGATTGGAGACTATGTCTTGGGAGTAGTTGTAGTCCGGTTTAGGGCAGAGCTTACTCCAGCTATTGCAGTCCAGTTGTGGACGATTGAGCGGGTGAGTGTGTCAGGGTGAGAGACCCTGAATGATATGATTTCTAGAGCCCTAGAGCGGGAGATTTATTTGGAGCACATTGGGAAGAGGGGACCAGATCACGTGCATATATTGGAGGGTCCCGAGAAGGGACCCAAGATTTCGGATTAGCTTTTGAGAGGACAGCAGGGTCGGATTCAGTACAGCACATGCGGGAAACCGTATGATGGAGTTTGTCGTTCCAGGGGTCTGGGCTGCTACAAGTGTGGCAAGGTTGGTCATGTCAGTAGGGAATGCCCACAGGGGGCAATCCTGTTATGTTTTCACTGTGGTCAGGTGGGATACAAGAAGGCCGACTGTCCGATGATCAGAGGAAGAGTGGTGAGTGCGCCTGCTCCGGCTATTTTGGGTATCAATGACGGATGAGAGGGTAGGGCAGGAGCCCCAGCAGAGAGGGGCCACACTTTGCAGTATTAGACAGGGGAGATTGGAACTTCAGCAAGCGTGGGTACGGGGTATGTACCTTTTTTCCTTCTTTCCAACTTTATTTGTATTTGATTGATGTTATCTTGCATCAGTGTGAGTAAGCATATCGTTGGGTTGTTATATTTGTTGTGGTCGAGTTAAATGTATATTCAAGAAGAGTTATATGCCATCTGCATACCATGAACCTTTGGTGGAGTAGTACAAGGTCGTCTCCTTATAAATAGTGGATTTCCAGTATTCGATTCTCATCTTGGGTATAGTCGGGGTTGGTTCAAGGGCTTGTACAAGGAAGTTATGACTAGGACTCAGTAGCCCTTGTATTTGTGCTTGGAAGAGCTTTCGGGGTTGCCAAGGGAAGAGAGAGTTGTTGCGGGGGTTTTGGTTGAGTATCCATCCTTTGGACTTCAAGATCTGAGGGTGATATCATAATAAGCATCTGGAGGCCTTGATGTTGTTTGGATTCAGGAAGTATTAGCTGGTTATCAGGAGATGTGTTGTTTGGGAAGGGTTACTTATGACGCATTAGCCTTGGTAAGCACCGGTCATCAACAGATTGATCATTGGAACGTAAGAAGGATTGGGTATCCTTCAACTTTCATGTGTCGAGCGGACTTAGTCGAATCTAAGTGGGGGAGAACCGTCCAGGTAGCCAGAACAGAAGCAAGGGTGAAACTAGGATACGTTTCGCATCCCCTTCGGGAAAAGGAAGGCGGCCCTAGTGGCTGTCTGGATGTAGGATTCTGTGGGATGGGAGTTCGGGAAACTCCCCAACGTTTTGATCGCGTCTTCTTGACGTCAGATAGCAGGCTTTGGGGGAGGGAACCAGGTTGGGTTCCAGTCAGTACTTGAGTTCATCTTGGAATGTTAGATCGCGTGAGTGCTCAACGTTGAGATGAGTTCGGGTTGGTAAAAGAGCGATTGGGTAGTGTGGAAAGTGTTGTAAAACTGTGGGGGAGCCATAGCATTCACTAATGGTTAGTTAGGGTGAAAGTGTTGTAAGACTACGGGGGAGCCGTAGCATTCACTAATGGTCAGTTAGGGTGGAAGTGTTGTAAGACGACGGGGGAGCCGTAGCATTCACTAATGGTCAGTTAGGGTGGAAGTGTTGTAAGACTACGGGGGAGCCGTAGCATTCACATATGATCAGTTAGGGTGAAAGTGTTGTAAGACTACGGGGGAGTTGTAGCATTCACTCGTAGACAGTTAGGGTGAAAGTGTTGTAAGAATGCGGGGGAGCAGTAGCATTCACTAGTAGTTAGAAAGTATGGAAAGTGAAGAAAGACTGCAGGATAGCCGCGACATTCACAGATCCGTTCAGATGACTTAGGCCAGGGTAGGCCAGTTCACAAGATTATGAGTAAGTCACAACATAGTTGGAATCAGGAAACGGTAGGTCGTTGGAGACCGGGGATGAGGTAAGACTACAATCGTTCTGGTAGCACTCACTTTTCGCATTGGATTTGATGACGACGGATTGTCAGACTATTAGGAGCGGATGGATCAGAATAGGTGATGAAGTCATGGGCGGTGGTATGGCTAGAGCGGTTATGGATAGCCGAAGTTCCTTCGGGATTCGCGTAGGACGACTGTGAGGTTGCTCTTGAGCACAGCAACCGGACAGGGATCCGGTATTCCAGATAGTAGTTGACAGATAATGTGGGATCAGAGAGGTCTCGACTGCTTCTAAAAAGCAGCAAGTGGTAACAGGAAGAGTTGAAGAGGGTTAGTGACTTGCGATTCGTGCGCGGAGTTTCCTGTTATTCGGGGCATATGCTAAGTTGTTACAGTTGGACTAAATAATTTCAGAGCGGCTGATTAGACCCTGTTGCGCAGTCTGCGTCTGAGTCTACCTGTTGCAGAGTTAGATCCTCTACTCGAAGGATTATTTGGACTGTCTGTTAAGACGGGCGTTAGGCATCTGGATGTGGTAAGTGAATTCATTCGATTGGTAACACCGAGATAATCAGGACTAGAAGTGGTTGTTCGATCAGTTATCCGCGAAGGAAAATTTTACGGTACGGTTCCAATGTGGGAGGTCCGTCGAGGATTCAGACCAATGTGAGGTCTCAGGACCTGGGGAGGCAGGAGTAGTTTCCTTCATGAGACAAAGGATTTATCCTTCGCTGGGATTAGAGAGAGTCTGGTTGGGTTGGTTTCGGTTGCCTTGAGAAGGCTGTAGTTATTCCCGGGTTGTGGAGGTATTGCCCAAATTATTGGATGTGTCAGGGAAGGTAAGGACGGATTTCGAGGACGATATGTAATTCAAGTGGGGGAGAGTTGTAACATTCTGTTTCAAATTGTTCCCAATTTGAATGGTGATCAGCGGGTTGGGTGTTATCAGGCATCGGAACCTCGAGGGTTTGAGTTTGGACCTAATTGGAGTTAGATAATGTATCTTGTTTGCTAGGGTATTCAGTTGGGGTTTTTGGACCAAAGGGTGTTTCGGTAATTTATCAGCTCGGACCTTTGTGGAAAGTGGATTCTAGTTCGGTATATTTTATGGCAGGAAGGAAGTGATAAAAGTTTGGAGCGTCTCGATACCTTTTCGTGGATATAAGGTTCGTCGGAAACGGGTCTAGAATGAGGGAGTTATGTTAGTTTGAAGGTTTTGGCAGTTTTGGTCCCTAATGGGAATAAGTGGCAAGGCAATCCCATGCATGCAAGGTGGCATGCGCGAGAGTACGCCCAGCATAAGCTGGGGTATGCCCAGCGTAGAGATGGAAAATGGACGCGGAAGGGTTTGAGCAGTACGCCCAGCGTACTGGAACTACGCCCAACGTAGTGTGCAGGATCCCAAAACCCTAATTTTAAGGGTAGATCACTATTTAAAGCACCTTAAGTCCAAGGTGGTGCGCCTCTCTTTCATTCTCTTAAACCCTAATTTCGAGTGGTAGCCTCATCCAAGAGTGTGGTAAGCTTGGTGGTTGCATTTTTGGTGGATTTTGGTGCATTTCAAGAAGTGGAGGTTTAGTACAAGGTGGTGGTTCAAGGGAGGACTTGTGGATCTGGACCTCTTGCTACATTTTTAGCTCAAAGAAGGTAAAACGTTATGAGTTTGATCACTAGAAGTTGATATTTATGAATATGTGGGTTTTTGGTTCCATTTTGACCTCATGAGCAAGATCTAGTGGCTAGACACCATTCCAGAAGCTTTAGGTTCACACCCTTAGCAGATATGGGATTATAAGTGGATAAAAATGCTTTCTTTATGCTTAGATATGGTCCATGCATGTTCTAGAGGGATTAAGATGGGTATTAATGGGGTTAAGTTGGTCAATGAGTCCCTTTGAGCCATGCAAATGTATAAAGGTGCCAACTTTATGCATTAAGAGCTTCATTTGGTGGTTTCCTGAAGTTTGGTCACAAAGTGTGTAATTGGTTAAGTCACAAAAAGGGGTTTGAAGAATCTACGGGTACGCCCCGCGTAAGTTGATGTACGCACCGCGTACTGAGTCAACGACCCCGTAGACGGTCAATGCGTGGCGAGGGTACGCCCAGCGTACCGAAGAGGTACGCACCGCATACGCCTCTGTTTGGGATTTCAGACTTTGGGCCATCTGTTTGGGCCTAGATTCTTGGCCCCTAATGGACTATCTGAGTGGTTGTGTTCTGGACTAATTGAAGGATTGGACCTTAGGATAAGGCCCAATAAGGAGTATGGGCCCAAATTGGAAAATTGGGCCATGGATTGGGGCTTGGGGAGTTTTTGGTATTTGGGCCTTGTGGACTATTAGGTTAGGGCCCAATTTGGAAAATTGGGCCATTGGTGGATTAATTGGCCTTTGGGCCTTTCAGAGTATAGTTTGAGCCATAGTTTTGGTCAAGGGATATGTTAGGGGTAAACTGGTCTTTTACCCTGGGTATGAAGTTATAGTTATGGATTAGAACCCAATTGCTTATTGGGTGTATTGATTGGTAGTGCTAGATCGGGAAGCTGGCGGAGCAGCAGCTAAGGATTTCATTGGGGAAGTTTCTGCATTCGAGGAGAGTCTCCTCACCATACCAATGGGTTGAAGGCACCAAGACCGGCCCATTTATCTAGTTGTGGTGATTATTGCGGATGTGCTATCGATACATTATGTATTATGTGAAGACCATGTGGGGGTTACCATGGCAATTAGTTATAGGTGGTATGTTAGTTGATTATGTGGTATGTGGTATGCTAGTTGTCTTTGTGATACTTGCATGGAAGACCCTGTGGGGTTCCCGAGGTAGTTGGATATAAGACCATATGGGGGTTCCCATGGCATTCCAGGCTAAGACCATGTGGGGGTTCCCATGGCAGTAGGCTAAGACCATGTGGGGGTTCCCATGGCAGTGGGCTAAGACCATGTGGGGGTTCCCATGGCACCCGGTGTAAGACCTTGGAGGGTTTCCAGGGCATCGTTATATGTTTGTATATATGGTTTATATGGTAGTTAGTTAAGACCATATGGGGGTTCCCATGGCAGTAGGCTAAGACCATGAGGGGGTTCCTATGGCACCCGGAGTAAGACCTTGGAGGGTTTCCATGGCATCCTTATATGTTTATATGCATGGCTTATGTGATTGATATGGATTATGTGATTATGTGGATTGTGTGGGGTATGCGTTGGGTTTTATATACTACGTCATCGTATGGTGCACATACAACCCTAAATGCTTTGGATCTATGTTTTCTCTAATTATACATGAAACATTGTTTCCAAAGCATAAAGCGTACAACTAGCATACAATTGACATAAACAACATAAAAGTGAGTTATAGAATTACCTCTTTGTTGTAGCTTGTAGTTTTGGCCTTTAAGAACTTAGCACCCCAAGTGTGATGCCTCAAACGGTTCACAACACACCTTGGAAAAAGGAGAACTTGAGAGAAAAGTTTTATGCACTCAAAATCGGTTATGGAACTCCAAGAACACTAAGGTCACCGATTTTAGCTATGGGGTGTTCTATATATGTTGGGATTAAAACCCAATTGTGATTTGATGAACAAGATGCGGAAAATAAGAACAAACACAAATAAAGAAGATATGTCGAATGATCACTCGATTTATTCAAAACATGAGGAATAAATTACACTTTCAGCATAGACTAAAGAATCTAACACTACATAAGAAACATCACAACGTGGCGGCTACATTTTGCCTCACTCTTAACCCTAATTATGAATAATACATGACTATTTATAGGGAAAAGACAAGTCTTGGGCTTTTAACCTACACTTCATCAAGGGGGCCCATTGCCATCATCCATGGAGTACTTTGAAACCCTACAATCTCCCCCTCAAAGTATGGAATGGATGACAATGCTTTAACTTCCAAAACAAGCGTCTAGCAAATAAGAAAAGATCTTGCAACAATGAATATTTGAAGCAATCCACGAATCTTGATTCTTCAATAGTCTTCAACCACGGGTTCTAGGATATATATAAAAACCAAGCACTGAAGTAATTTTTTAAACTTCATTTTCTGATGTAATCCCAAAGATCTTCAATAAAGCCAAACCTGCCATAAAAACCCATTTCAGAATTAAGAAGCCGAATCACTTCTTGTCTTTGAAGAACTCCCCCTCCAAGTCACAATGATCTTCAAATAAGCTAATGATATAAGCCACCAAAAAATATCATGTAACAACCCAAATTTTAAGATTCGTAACGCCACTTGATCGAGAAAATACTAGAAGTCGGAGATATATCAAGGCCTTAGAAGAGCTCGACAAAGAATTGCTACTGTAAAGGCTACTTCTCTGTAAAAGCTTTAGAAGAGCTCGATGAAGAACTGCTACTGTAAAAGCTACCTTCATAATTCTACCACAAGCTTTATCAAAAATCTTCAAATTTGAAGAGTCACAAATCCAATTTCGAATGGCCATACCAAATTCTCCCCCGATTTATAATCAAAAACTTGATTATAAAGCCTTCAAATGGTCATGAGAATGATCTTGAATGGATAAATAGTTACTATGCTCCCCCGCGACAAAATGGAACAAACAATGAAGTTTAAAATCCGAAATAGTCGAAAAAATGTGACGTTATCGCGAAAAACGACCTTCCGAACCGCCAAGACTTGTTGGAATCCATAAATTACTATTCACAAAAAAATATGTGCATTAAAAACCCAAGTATGTTCATCAGCCCTTAAATTTGCAAACAATTATGAATCTTGGGCATAAACTGTCATTTGCTGAAAGTCAGGGACTTAAATAGTAATTATGCATCATTTTCCCTTTGATTTGTAACAAATTCTGGAAATTAAATTAAAACCGCCATGTTGGTGAAGTTACAGGGACCAAATGTGTAAAATGCAGTCATCTTCCCAATTGGAACGAATAAAAGCAAACAGCAACATCGATTCGTCAACCAAGAACTCCGATTCCGAAAAGAAAATTTATTGATAGTGTCGAATGCCAAATAATTCCAATCAAATTTTCCAATTCCGAGCAACCCTCTCGTTCCGAATCATGCCAATCCACTTGAGATCAATTTCCGAGATCGGAGATTTGATCTAATTCCGAGAGCAAGTTCTGAACAAATGATCCTCTATTGATTTAAGTTCCGATTGCGAGACCCAGTCAACATCGACGCAAGCAAAGTTAAGATCAATTGTGAGATCAAAATCGAGACCTATTTCATATACGAGACCATACAATCTGCGAAGCACGTAATTGTGAAACCATTGGTTTGAAATTCGGAGAAGCCAATTGAAACCTCAACGTCGTTTTACATTCATTTGAACAAACCTGACTGCTTTCCAATCACAATCACAGAGGAGAACACCGTTCAAAAAAAATCCATAATTCCAATTTTGACTTTTGGTATTGACCATCGACAACAATTAACGCCAAACAACAAAATATATTTTCCTCAACACAATTTTCGGGCTAAACAGATCGATTTCCAGATTAAACATCACATTCAATCAAAAAATAGTACAAACTCCATCTGTTCTTTGTCTGTTCATCATCGATTAAAAAAAACAATTTATCAACAAGAATACCCAATAACATCGAAGAACAATTCTGGATCCAAATCTCAATCGATGATAACAAGGGATGGTTCACTTTCAGAAAAATCATTATCAATCGTTAAACAAAATCGATGTTAAGAACAAAACACAAGAACAAGAACAAAGCGACTAGCGATCCAAACAGAAATCGAGAATAATGAAATCTAAGAACGCTTAATCGACGTGAGATTGAACACTTTGTTTGAATAAAAGATTTTGACTTACGGATTCAGAACTTACGATCTCAACAACTATGTGGGCTAAACGATGAACAGTAAACGAACACAAAGAGCCCAATGAATGGAACAAATGAACAGTAATCGATAAAAGATGCGCTCAAGAATAGTATATCGGCTGAATGAATATAGATAAAAAACAATTGGGCCACGATCGACTGAATAAACCAGATCAGAGCTAGAAACAAATTAAGAATGAAAAGAGAGTTGGATCGAAATTATACCTAGATGAACAATAGAAATTCGAGAATAGTAGCTTGAACAAGAATTTTGATTCCAAAACGCCAAAAATCTTTAATAACTTGTGCAGAAAATCATCAAATCAAGAATCGATACTTCAAAAATCAATAGATCTTCAAAGACCCGCTCTGATACCACTTGATGGTATTAAAACCCAATTGTGATTTGATGAACAAGATGCGGAAAATAAGAACAAACACAAATAAAGAAGATATGTTGAATGATCACTCGATTTATTCAAAACATGAGGAATAAATTACACTTTCAGCATAGACTAAAGAATCTAACACTACATAAGAAACATCACAACGTGGCGGCTACATTTTGCCTCACTCTTAACCCTAATTATGAATAATACATGACTATTTATAGGGAAAAGACAAGTCTTGGGCTTTTAACCTACACTTCATCAAGGGGGCCCATTGCCATCATCCATGGAGTACTTTGAAACCCTACAATATATAGTCTAAGAGTCATGGTTAAACCCTAATCCATACCCTTGGGCTTATTATCCATGATCCATGATTCAAGTGGGCTAACTCTTTATGGATTCATCCATAAACTTAGTCCATCATGTATCATCAGCCCAAACCATATATATATATATATATATATATATATATATATATATATATATATATATATATATAACTAATTTACACAATTAGTCCCCATTAATTTAATTAGTCTCTTTTGATCACTAAATTAATTCCAAATTAATTCTTGATCAATACTAATTAAATCATATGATTTCATATTAATATATTAGAACTTAAAATATATTAATAAATCATAACTAACCTCTTCTCAAAAGTTCATCCTATCAAATTGTCCTGGTGATATGCAACCTGAAATGGACCATGCTACTCTCGGGTCAAGTACATACCAATTATAGTTATGGGCTTAGACACCTAATCCAACAGTCTCCCACTTGGATAAGTCTAATAACTATTATTGCAAGTACGACTCCAAAATCCCGACTAGCTAGCAATCGTAGCTCTTAAAAGCCGCTGTCGAACTCTGACCTAGTCAATGACGCGTCCATTAGATAAGGGATCATATATTCCTCCATTCTACAAGATATCATATGGATTGAGACATGGATTATAATCATTCTCTCTGTCTATCTGTTGTTTCCCGATTTACGATTTATGACGACTGACTAATTGAACAAAGCAAAACAGTCCAGGCTTGGCCAAGCGCTTCGGGTGTCATCACTAAATCATCGAGGGGCCCACATATATCGCTTTTATCCCTCTAAGGGTAAAAGGAATGGATAAACTTCGACTCAAATGCTTGCTATATTTACTCATCAAATCACACACAACAATGCGTTTTATAACACCAAGTTACTGGTGTGTTTACGCATCATCAATGTGCAACCGATTTGTAAGCTACAACTCACACGTCTCTCTTTTAAGAATATAAGATATTATTGTCTCATAATCACTCGTGATAAAATCCATGAAGTGATTTAGGTGAGCGTGGGTTTAATCCAATACTCGAATCTTATTCCAGGAGTACTCATGAACACTGCAGCAAACTTGTGCTATGTCTAAACGCCTTTAGACAATCTACATACCCATTCATGACAGTCTAACTTCAATACCTACTTCCAAAGTATGATCGACTGTGGATGGTTTGAATAGCCTAGTTATTCGGGAAGTCAAAACATGCAAAGTGAAACACAAGAATAATCGAATCCAATATGGTCTCAGAACTTATGAATATAAATAAAACACATTTTATTTAATCACCGTATTGATTAAACATTATTCATTATATAATGTTTCGATTAATCAACTTGATACTTGAATTAAAAAACAATAGTTATGCCATGCTCCAAGCATGCACACTATGTTTGTCTATGGTCATTTCTTTGTAAAATAGATCAATTGACAACATTTCAATGATGCTCATTTCACAATTCCAAATCCTTACCGTAAATGTAAGAATACAAAATTCTTGCCATTTACTGTAATCTGTTAGATTTTAAACTTATATGCAATGATCCTCTTGTAATGATTATGCACAAAAGTCATAGAGACTTAACAAACAGATATTACAAAGTATTCCAGTGGAGAGCAATTCCATGGAAACGAAGTCTCACATTCAAAGTACATTCCTTTGAACATCCTTCTTGCATTAAGTTTTCTAATCTTACACAGATTTAAAGAGTAACTTCCACTTATGGAAACATTTCCATATTCCCATTTTGACTATCACTTCTGAACAAGAGTTACCTCTTCTCAGAGTATGTTAATATGGACCTTCCAAAACTTATACTATACTTCCAACTGTCCATAAGCAACCAATCTTTGGTAAACCTCAGATTGTCCTCGACAATTGCTTAACCATTTTAGTCATATCTCGTTCTAGTCCTTTTTCCCTCTTAATGCCCTAGGCATTTGGAAAATTAGAACACGAGAATACTATAGCATATGCAATCGATCCTATACCCGAATCATATGGGATACGATTCATAATGTCTTACATAAAGACATGATACTCAACCAGTCTTTTGTTATAACATTTCCATATATAGAATTTCCTTATGTCAAATCTTTTCAAGATAACATTCATATATATACTTGACTAAATTTTATTAAAATCTCAATCTAAGCTTTTAGATTTGAAATGAAGTATGAATTCCTCTCCCTTAATTATAGCAAAACAACTTTTCAAACCCTGCAACTTTGCGAATTGAAACTTTTGTTTTCTATAATTAACATTGCTAACTCGCAACACTTACCATAATAATTATGCTCCCACTAGCATAATAATTATTATCTTACTAGCATAACACTTATGCTCCCACTAGCTTTGACATGTACACATAAATTAGTTGGACCTCTAGAAATCAATACTTATTGACTTTCATACTAAAGTTCAGATTTCTGATACGAGATGCTTTGATAAGACTTTATCTAGGCTTCTCAAACTCATACACCTTTCCTTAGATAGCTCACATGTGTGTCTAAACAATTTCAGAACTTACAGTAATAAGTCTCAAATGTTTATACCTTTTTCCATTTATCACAATTCGAACTATGAAGAGGGATACCGTAATCATAATCGAATTTGAGAATGCAAATATCACAATTGTTATCTCCTTAAAATCTACTTATTGAAAGCTTGTCCTCACAATCATTTCCATGAATTGGAAAGAAACCTTATGACACTTAGATTTTATGGTATATGTGTTCCTATCCATGTGAGTTTGTCATAACCATAATCACAAGACAAGGTTAGTGACAAATTCAAACTCATATGGACTGAACTTGTTCAATCTTAATTTATTGCCACTTGGCAACACAAGGGCCTACCATTGCTTCCAAGTTGTTATGCAAACAAATGAGAACTCATAGAACTCATATGTATAGTCAGCTTTAACTGGAATGGGCACAGAAACAAGAATATGTCAACACGATAGGTTCCAAACCTCAAGTCGTGTGCTAGTGATAAGCAATAGTTTCATTCTTGATTAGTTCTTGAAACTTTTCAAGACCTTTAAGACTCCCACTGACCTCTTGACATATAAGATTCTCTTTGTCAAGAAACATTACTTGACAACAAATATTCAAGAGTGAGTGCGGTTTCTTATCAAGACAAACACTTCACACAATTGGTCTTAGTTGGTCTTTGTCTTATCCAAAACATCACAACTTACCAATATCAAATGTACAAGAGTGAGAAACATTTTACTCTACATTTGATGAGTGTTATAAACCTTTCTTAAAACCATGTCACTCAAGTTACAATCTTGGAGTATGACTCTAAGACCTGATTTTGGAACGTAGTATGATTTATCTTCTTGATTTAACCATTTCAACAATTCACGATTCCTCTTCTTAGCCATACAAATGAACTAAGATGTCCTTAGAGGATCAATTGTGATATGGTTTCATAATCACTAAGATGATCATAAAACATGATACTAAAGTACTCTCCATTCTTCTCGTATTGGAGAAACTTTTATCTTTCTACCTAATTTGATTCTTATTATTCGTTCTGCCATACATTGAAACTTTTCCAATGATTCAAAATTACACTTAATCTTGTAAGCATAACCATATTTACTAAAATTTAGTAAATCATAACGAATAGTCTTATCGTTCTTTGTGGTGGACCTGATCAGCGCACAACCAAGTGTACCCGATCCCCTAGTCCTCCACTTGACTCACATATACATGTGAACAAGGAATTACTCTTAATTTCCCAAAGATGAAGTTCTCATTCATCACACAATACAAGTTGCATGATTCCAAGTTTCTATCCAACTGAAACTTGGGTGATGAGAATCTTTACTTATTTGGTAAATCTTGACACTATCATAAACGAAAGAAATAAATCCATTTTCCAATGTTGCTATCAATGGAAACACATAAACAACAATTTTCACAAATGCCATTGTAAGGAAACTTAAAATAAAATAAAACCAAATTTATCTTTTATTTATTAAAATTGTGGAAAACTTTTCCTTACAATGCAAATACATATGAAAAATATGTTGTTATCTATTCCTAAGCAATCTATCATAACTCTTAAGCAGCAGCTCAAAATTCTGATCATTGAACCATGCAATCGAAATCCATCTCTTCACGATCAGAATCAGCTTACTCTTCCTTTAAGTTTCCTTTCTTTTCTTTGATCTTACAAAACATCAAAATGTAATTACATTACATCATGTATTAAGAATCTCCAAATAAGAACTTAATAGAGTTAGATAGTGGACTTACCTGAAGTAGAGTCAAACTTATTGACTTTACCATCCTTGCAATCTTTCAGGTAAATATGACAGCTTCGCAACCAATGCCCCTTCTTTTGGCAACAGAAACATATGGACTCTTTGGGAATGGTACATGGTACTATCTCAGACTTAACTTTTCTCTTTACCATTTGAAAGAGAAATCTTTTCTGGACTTCCAATGTTTCCATTGTCAATGTTCATGGAAGTTTGGGAAGTAGATCTTCTAATCAAAATTGCATTACCAGTGCGCCAAATCATTGTTGATTCAACAGCAATCAGCAAATATGTAAGATCGATAAGGGACATGTCGCGGTCTGTCATATAGTAGTCCTTAAAGAACCCGCTATATGACTTAGGAAGCGATTGAAGAACCAAGTCAACAGCAAACTTCCTTGAAACTACGACACCCAACATTCCCAGCCTTTCAATGTGTGACTTCATCTCCAAGACATGTGCACACACAGACCTTCCATCTTAGTGTTTGCTAGCCAATAGGGCTTGAGCTTGAGTGACCTTGAACTTTTAAGGTCTTTGAACTTGTGGGTTAGGGAGAATTATTGGAGGAGGTGGAGGAAGTGATGTATGATATTGAGGAATATCATCTTCATGTGGAAAGCTTTTTCTAGAAGATTCGGGAAGACCATAGTTGTCAGAAATAGACATCTACATGGGAGAAATTCAAGTTTTGTTGATTTAAGTCCTTAATATAACACCCAAATGAAATATTAAGGCTAGGACCCAACACAATATTTTACAATTCGGAAAAGGGATGCTGTAATCCAATTGCAAAATATTTGAAGGTAAGTAAATGACGATTTACCAATTTCCACCATGAAAAACGAAATTGATTATTAAGTTTTAAATGAATTGAAATTCCAATATTCTTTTGAGATTCATTGAACTTTTCAATGGCATGTTTAATCTCGATTATGCCCTTCAAGTTTGTGACTGAGATACCGAGGATCACAAACAAGGTGTGAATAACCATGCAAATGTGCTTGGTACTCTTAATGTTACAGATCACCTAATCGATGTGTCGGTTAACCACACACGCTCCATTGATCTATGATTAACATCAAGCTACCCTTTGCCACGCACTGTCAATCCCAGATTAGTGTGCCGGTTAACCACACACGCTCCACTAACGACTTAACAAGGTGTGAAGTGCAATTTCATGGGTTAGCACCAAATTCACATTTTTCCTAAGTAACTAAGATTGGGAATTTATAAGTGTTTAGTTACTTTGTATTTTCATTATAATTTTAATGATAATTAATGTCATATCCTACCCGTTCGGCTAACGACCCTCCACCAGTCAAGGAAGCGGTGGGTGAGAGTGGACACCCATTAAACCACCATTTTATAGGCAGTAACCTTATACCCCCCTTATAGACCAACTTCGTGAATGAGACCTACTAACGGTAAGACTGACTTGTCTTATACATATATATAATTATTAAACTTATAATTTTATATAGTATAAGGGTGTATTTTACACTTTTAAAATACTAGATGGTTTAATCTATTAATAAATTATACTCTTAATTTAATTAAACTTAAACCATGTCATTATGGAATTATTAATCTCTTTTAATTAAACACTTTAATTAATTTAATAAAGTCCATAAGGTGCAATTTGAACTACTCAAATACTTCAAGGTTCTAAATATAAAAATTAAAAATTAAAAACTAT
This sequence comes from Lactuca virosa, assembly GCF_052849685.1. NCBI lineage: Eukaryota > Viridiplantae > Streptophyta > Magnoliopsida > Asterales > Asteraceae > Lactuca > Lactuca virosa. The sequence goes on from NC_136433.1 coordinate 394,170,885, forward strand.
TTAATTAATTTTTTAATTTATGAACCCAAGAGTTACACCTTTTTAATTACAAGAGTTTCTTAATTTGAGACTTTTCAAATACCAAAACTTGAGGGCAAGTTTTGTAACTCTTGAAAAACCTTTGATTTCCATAACTTATGAGTTTTATGTGGTTTTTATGGAAAAACTTTTCATGTTCCATAACTTGAGGACAAGTTATGGAGGACTTTAAAGAACATTTAGATCAATATTTTAAACAAACAAAATTATCTTATAATTTTCCTATGATCTAATTAAACTCATAAGTCAAGATAATTCATATCAACAATTTACAAGAAATTAGCCTTTCATATAAACTAATACAAATCTTGAAATTTTGACAATTATCTTTTGATTGGATGAGTATAATCATTACCATACCAACAAAATCAAATTTTATGAACTAAAACATTTTGTGGTAATGATCCTAATCCAAAACAGGCCAAAAAAAACCCAAAAAATTGTTGTCTGATCATTCAACTTGTCGAGCCCAACTATGGACTCGTCGAGTTCAAGGAAAAATTCATCCTACTCGTCGAGTCCAAGCATGTACTCGTCGAGTAGGTGCTGTCAGAACAGTTTTTCAGCTTTGGAAAAATAAGTCATGCATCAAATATAATAGAAAACAATCCTAGGCTCTGATACCACTGTTGGGTTTTATATACTACAACATCCTATGGTGCACATACAACCCTAAATGCTTTGGATCTATGTTTTCTCTAATTATACATGCAATATTGTTTCCAAAGCATAATGTAACATCCGGATTTCCAGGTATCATAATTTAAGTATTTAATTTTGAGTTAAGAAGAGGGACTCGACGAGTTGACGCCTAAACTCGTCGAGTAGGATCGTGACTGATGACTCGGATTAATGAATGGACTCGACGAGCCGGAGAGTCGACTCGACGAGTCCGCGCTGTTGATGTAAACCCTAAATCTTTGGGCCTGAGCCCTATTTAAAGGCATTTATGGCCTTCAATTGCGGCTACCTTTCCAGAAGAGAGAAGCCTAGCGAGTTTGAGTGTGTAGAGTGAGAGAAAGAGCTATCTTGAGCTATTTGGTGCGATTTTGCAAAAGGAGGAGAAGAGTTCCAGCAAGAAGGACCAGAGGAGGTTGTTGTTTTGAGTTAGTCAAGGAAGGAGCTTCATTTTGAGGTACCAAATCGAACCCCTCTTCTTCCCTATTGTGTAGATTCCATTTTTGGGGTTAGGGCTTGAATCACTTCATTTTTGGGGTCTTGAATGCATCAAATCCCTCTTCCTAGTTGTGTTATAGATTTGGACCTTTCTACACCCAGAGAGCCAGAGAGTATGAAGCTTTAGTCGAGTAATCATAGGGTTTTGAAGCTAGGAAGCATTAATGGGGTTTCTATGGTATATAATGCAAGATACACCATGCATGGACACCAAGTTCAGACCTTTACATGATTTTTGGGTGTTAGAAGGTCAGATCTATAAGTTAGAGAAACAGATCTGACCTCAGAAGGTCAAATGAGTGTTGCCGTGGAGGAAACTCGCCGATTCCATAAGAGGACTCGACGAGTCGGATCGGGTTGCCCCGCGATTCGTGATCAGTGGTAAACCGTCGAGTGAAAGGATAACTCGACGAGTCGAGTGAGGCCTTAGGAGGATTCATAGGACACGCATGGACTCGCCGAGTCACCCGAGTGAACTCGACGAGTCTGGTCAAAGTTGGACCGTTGACTGGAGTTGACATCTGTTGACCTTAGGGGTATGGTCAAACTGACTCATGAGAGGCCATGGAAGGGTATAATGGTCTTCTAGCCATTCTTTAGAGATGAGAACTTGAGGAGAATATCGATTAGAGGTATTATCATTTTGATATGCGGAGGCTAGGTCGGGGATATCGAGCACGAGAGTTGCTAGACATCGTACGAGGTGAGTCTTCTCACTATACATTACCTAGAGTGGTATCTATGTGCAGACCGGAGGGTCTTATGTGTTATGTGTACGTTTGAGATTATGTGCTTTGTGATATATGTATGCAATGTGTTATATAGACCGGACCAGAGGGTCCAACGACTTACGAGACCATAGGGTCCTCGAGTAGACCGGACCGAATGGTCCAACGAATTACTAACCTTGTCTTGTGATTATGGTTTTGACAAATTCACATGGATAGAAACTCATACACTATAAAATCTAAGTGTCATAAGGTTTCTCTCCGATTCATGAAAATGATGGTGAGGAAACGCTTTCACTAAGTAGATTTTAAGTAGATAGCAATTGTGATGTTTGCATTCTCAAAGTCGTTAGTGGAGCGTGTGTGGTTAACCGGCACATTAACATGGACTTGTGAGAAATGGCAAACAGGTCTATACATTATGATTACAGCATCCCTCTTCATAATTGTTTAGACACACATGTGAGCTATCTAAGGAAAGATGTATGAGTCTGAGAAGCTTAGATAAAGTTTTGTCGAAGCATCTCGTGTCAGAAGTCTGAACTTTGGTGATGAAAGTCAATAAAGTATTGATTTCTAGAAGTCGATTTCAGAGTACATGTCAAAGCTAGTGGGAGCATAATTGTTTTGCTAAATAATTATTATGCTAGTGGGAGCATAATCAATTATGATGAGTATTGTTAATTATAGAAAACAAGAGTTTCACTTGGAAAAGGTTGTTTTGCTATAATTAAGGGAGAGGAGATTATACTTCATTTCAATCCTAAAAAGTTTAGATTGAGATTTCAATCATCTTTAGTCAAGGATATATATATGGATTTTATGTTGGAATGGTTCAACATAAGGAGATTCTATATATATTGCGTTCTCAAATTCGATTATGATTACGACATCCCTCTTCATAGTCGATTTTTGAAAACATGGCAAATAAAAATATTGTAGCAAAAGACTGATCTAGTATCAGGTCTTTATGTGAAACATCATGAATCGTGTCCCATATGCTTCGGGTGTAGGATCGGTCACATGTGCTATAATATTTATCCGTTCTAAATTTTTCAAAAATGCTTAGAGCATTAAGAGGGAAAAAGGAATAGAACCGGATATGACTAAAATGATTAAGAAATTGTCGAGGACAGTCTGAGGTTCGCTAAAGATTGGTTGCTCAGGGACAGTTGGAAGTATGATGTAAATTGTTGGAAAGGGCCATATTGACATATTCTGAAAAGATGTAACTCTTGTTCGGAAGTGATAGTCGAAATGGGACTATGGAAATGTCTCCATAGGTGGAAGTTGTTCAATCTGTGTAAGATTAGAAAACCTTAGTGCAAGAAGGATGTTCAAAGCAATGTACTTTGAATATGAGACTTCGTTTCCATGGAATTGATCTCCTTTGGAATCCTCTGTAATGACTGATGACAAGGTTTTGGTGACCTTGTGCATAATCATTACGAAAGGATCAGTGCATATAAGTTTAAAATCTAACAGATTTTTGGTAAATGGTAGGAATTAGGAATTCTTACATTTACAATAAGGATTTGGGATTGTGAAATGAGCATCATTGGAATCATGTTCAATTGATCTATTTCACAAAGTAAAGATCATAGACAAACATAGTGTGCATACTTGGAGTATGGCATAACTATTGTTTAGAAAAACAAATTGTACATGCTAGGAGCATGGGACAACTGTTGTTTTTATTCAAGTATTAAGTTGATTATTTGAAACATTATACAATGAATAATGTGTAATCAATATGGTGATAAATAAAAGGTGGTTTTATTTATATTCAAAAGGGTTCTGAGACCATATTGGATTCGATTATTATTGTGTTTCACTTTGCATGTTTTGACTTCCATAATAACTAGGTTATTCTTTCCAAATGATTAAGTTATTCAAATCATCCACAGTCGGTCATATGTTGGAAGTAGATATGAATCAAGACTGTCATGAGTTGGTTGTAGAGGTCTAAGATGTTGGACATGGCTACAACACTCATGAGTGCTCATAAGTTATGAGTATTGGATTCAACCCACGCTCACTTGCATCACTTCATGGAATTTATCTCGAGTGATCGTGAGACGGTAATATCATATAAGTCTTCAAACCTAGAGATATGAGTTGTTGCCTATGAGTTGGTTGTGCATTGATTGCACGTAAACGCATCAATAACTTGATGTTATAAAACGTGCCTTTGTGTGCAATTAAATAAGTAGTAGAACAAGCATATGAGTCGAAGTTTATCTGTTCCTTCTAGAAATAGAAGCGATATCTGGGCCCCTCGATGATTTTGTTTTGACCTATGTACCGGGCCCGGTCAAAACTAAATTGATGTGTTCGATTAAGTTCTTTGTCAAACAAATCGGAAATCGGGAAACAAACTGCTGGACAATAACTAAGACATTGTTCCATGTATTTGTCCGGCTGATATCATGAGAGCAGAGGATTATATGATCACTTATCTAAAATGGCGCTTCATAGTTCAACAGGGTTTTGAGAGCTACGATTGCCGGTTGGTTCCTGAAGTCATATCTGCAAATATGTTATTAGACTCATCCAAGTGGGAGACTGTTGGATAAGGTGTCTAAGTCCATAACAATATTTGAGATGTACTTGACCCGACCCGGCATGGTCCATTTGGGTTGCACTTCACCCGAACAATTTGTTTGCATAATCTTTTGAGAATAGTATGTTCATGCTTTATTAATATATTATAAGTTATAATATATTAATATTAAATCATATTATTTAATTAGTATTGGTCATAAATTAATTTAGAATTAATTTGGTGATCAAAAAGGTGACTAATTAAATATGGGCTCTTGTATTTTATGTAGTGTGGGCTAATACTCATTTGGAATGGGCTTGGCATGCATGGGAATCCATGGATAGTCCATGGATCTTTTAACCCATGGATCCTTGGATAGGAAGAGTCATGGGTATTAGGGTTTACATGGATGTAACCCTAATCCTCCACACTATATAAAGGAGCTTATGATGCTTGAAATGACACTAGTTGTGTGTGAACAAGAGTGGTGGCCTAATTTCTAGAGCACATATATCATTCTCTCAAGGTTCCAAGGTTTGTGGTGATTTGTGATTCCACTTGAGGCATTCATATTATTGGTGCTAGGCTCTCAAACTCCAAGCAATCAATCACTATCAAAAGGAATGTCATTCTTCTAGTGTTTTATGATTCTAGTTTTCCATGCTATGCTAGTTAGGATGTAAACCTTGGAAATTATTATTTGCATGTATTTTAGAGAAAACATAGATCCAAGGTTTATTAGGGTTGCATGTACACTTAGGAGTGTTAGAATGCTCAAAACCCAACAGTGGTATCAGAGACTAGGCTTGTTTTCTTGAATACTTGATGCAAATAGCTGAAAAATGTCGAAAAACTGCATTCTGCACAGCTGACTCGCCGAGTTCATGCATATATTCAACCAACTCGCCGAGTCAGTTCATGCACTCGACGAGTTGGCCGGTAATCTGGGGACTATCTCCCCCTACAGTCACTAGTACATAGCATCATGTCATTTTAGCACATAAACATATCACAGGTAGTAACAACCCTAGATGAATATCACAGAGACAATCATCTATCATGCAACTCCTACTGGTGGGCCGGCATTGTGGCCGTAGACCCACCGCTACTGGAAGGTAACTCACCTCAAAGTGGCTGCTAATCTGCGTGGGAACTGACTGACTTCTACTGCTGCTGCTCTGGAAATCCTCCAGCTATAATTCCCACAAAAACACTCAGTCAAATACTGCTAACCGCCCTCAGGGTAAAATGACCATTTACCCCTAACTAAACCAAGAGTCAAAATCAAAGTCAACTTCCAGTTGACCCGACTCGTCGAGTTGGCTTGCCAACTCGCCGAGTCCCTGTCCACTCGATTGACCATAATCTCGTCTCTACTCGTCGAGTTAGGCATTGACTCGACGAGTTCCCTTCTAAACCGATGACCACTAGTCCTTCATCCTACTTGCCGAGTTGTATGAACAACTCGTCGAGTCTGTTCTTGAGGCTCGCCGAGTCAGGGCATTGACTCGCCGAGTTCCTCCATGAGTGAGTCTGGCTTCCGACTCACTGAGTCACCCCCCCCCCCCCATGACTCACGACTCCACTCAGCAACACGAAAAGGGGAAAACTCGAGGACTCGCGACTCGACTCGCCGAGTCCGATGAACGACTCGCCGAGTCGGCCACATGCCACTAATATATAGTCGATTTTTCTTGGATCCAGCTCATTCCATACGTAGATCTAGGTTCCTAGGGCTTGATTAACACGTAAAGTTTCCAACTTTACGTGTAAATAAACACCAATGAAGGTTTTAGGGCTCAAAATGCACTAAAAGAGTAGATCTAGGGCTTTCATGCAATATGGCTTCATAAAGGCAGTGGATCCGAGCTCCTAGAGCTCAATCATGCCTAGATCTAAAGGTTGATCGGCTTATCACAGACCCTAGTTCATACCCAAGCTTGGAAATGGCTCAAGAAGGACTTTAATGGAGCTCTAAGGGACTATAAGCATGAGAACAGAGGGAAACTGAGTTATACCTCAAGGAAATCTGAAATAACACCAAGATGTCTGGCCTCCTTCCTCTCCTCTTGATCTACTCTCCTTTCTCTCTCAAAGTCATCAAGAAATCACACCAACCACTTCAATTTCACAAGGAACGATGTTAGAACGATATAGGGGGCTCTGAGGGTGAATGGGGGCGAGCTTGGGGCGCATAAGGTTTGTTTAAATAGGGTGCAAACCCTTGGAATTAGGGTTTCACCAGACAGCGGGGACTCGCCGAGTCCAGAATGTGGACTCGCCGAGTCGCCAACTTAAACGTGTTCCATGTCCCGGCTCTACTCGGCGAGTCGGGCCTACAACTCGCCGAGTCCAAGGCTAAAAATGCAAAATAATTAGATAAATTTACATACCAGGAACCAGGTGCTACAAATCTCCCCCACTTATTTTAGACTTCGTCCTCGAAGTCTGCTGCTCAGTCCTGAAACAGCTCGGGGTAATGCTCCATCATTTCTTCCAACGGCTCCCAAGTCCACTCTGAACCCTTTCGGTGCTGCCATTGCACCTTCACTAATTCCACCCTCTTGTTCCTCAGATCCTTCGACTTCCGGTCGAGGATTGCGACTGGGCGCTCAATGTAATTCAGGCTGTCGTCAACCTGGATATCCTCTAACGGCACCACCGTTGAATCATCCACTAGGCACTTCCGCAGCTGGGAGACATGGAAGGTGTTGTGGATCTGACTGAGCTCGGCTGGCAGATCCAGCCTATATGCCACCTTGCCCACCCGGGCCAGAACCCTGAAGGGTCCAATGTACATGGGGCCCAATTTGCCCCGTTTCCTGAATCGGATGACACCCTTCCATGGTGACACCTTCAGGAGGACCATATCCCTGACCTGGAACTCCAGGTCTGATCGGCGCTTGTCAGCAGAACTTTTCTGCCGACTCTGTGCAGTCTGAAGCCTGCTCCGAACCTGCTGGATCCTCTCGGTCGTCTTGAGCACCACTTCGGTGCTCCCCATGACCCTCTGGCCTACCTTACCCCAGCATATCGGGGTCCTGCACCTCCTCCCGTACAACATCTCAAAGGGAGGTCGGTCGATACTCGCGTGGTAGCTGTTCTTGTACGAAAACTCAGCTAGAGGAAGATAGGTATCCCAGCTACCACCGAAGTCTAGTACGCACGCCTGCAACATATCCTCCAGAGTCTGGATGGTCCGCTCACTCTGACCATCGGTCTGCGGGTGAAAAGCGGTGCTAAAATGTAGACGAGTACCCAGCTCGTCATGGAACTTCTTCCAAAACCTGGAAGTAAACCGTACATCTCTGTCTGAAATCACGGAGACTGGCACTCCGTGCCGCGCCACCACCTCTCGGATGTAGATTTTGGCCAACTTCTCTGCCGAGATACTCTCCTGGATCGGTATGAAGTGAGCGCTCTTGGTCAACCGATCCACGATGACCCATATAGAATCCACTCCCCGTGCGGTCCTGGGAAGCTTGGTGATAAAATCCATCGTGATGTCTTCCCATTTCCACAGCGGGATATCCAACGGCTGCATCTTGCCGTGTGGCCTCTGGTGCTCGGCCTTGACCTTCCTGCAGGTCAAGCACCGCTCAACATATCATGCTACATCCCGCTTCATGCAGGGCCACCAATAGTCTAGACGAAGTTCTCTATACATCTTCGTTGCCCCGGGATGAATGGAGAATCGGGATTTGTGCGCCTCCTCCATCAGAACCTGACGCACACCCCCGTGATACGGTACCCACACCCTACGGTGTAGTGTCAATAACCCTCGACTATCATAGTCGAAGGAGGAAGCATGTCCCACAATCCGCTCGCTCTTCCGATGTTCCTCCTTCATAGCCTCCTGCTGAGCCTCCCGGATCCGCTCCAAAAGCGGAGTCACCACTGTCATCCTCAGACAGATATCCCTGATCGGTGCCGCCTTGCGGCTAAGCGCATCGGCCACCACGTTGGCCTTTCCCGGATGGTAAAGGATCTCGCAGTCGTAATCCTTTACCACGTCCAACCACCGACGTTGCCTCATGTTCAGATTCGGCTGATCCATGAGGTACCTCAAGCTCTTGTGGTCCGTGTAAATCGTACATCGAACCCCATATAGGTAATGTCGCCATATCTTGAGGGCGAACACAACAGCCCCCAACTCCAAATCATGCGTCGGGTAGTTCGCCTCGTGAGGCTTCAGCTGCCTCGACGCGTAGGCGATGACGTGCCCTCTCTGCATCAATACTGCGCCCAAACTTGAGATGGACGCATCGCAGTACACAACAAAATCCTCCATGCCCTCTGGCAGGGCTAAGATTGGCGCCTTGCACAATCTCTGCCTCAGTGTCTCGAACGCTGCCTGCTGCTCAGGCCCCCAACGAAAGACCACAGCCTTCCTCGTTAGCCTGGTCAGGGGTAATGCTATCTTGGAGAAATCCTGGATGAATCTCCGATAGTAGCCAGCTAATCCCGGGAAACTCCGAATCTCAGATGGAGACTTCGGAACCTCCCATCTCATCACGGCCTCTACCTTGGCCGGATCTACCGAAATCCCGTTCTGGTTGACAAGGTGCCCAAGAAACTGCACCTCGCGCAACCAGAAATCACACTTGGAGAACTTGGCGTACAAGTTCTCCCTCCTCAAGGTCTCTAGAACCTCTCGCAAATGCTCCTCATGCTCCTCCTGCGTCTTGGAGTAAACCAAGATATCATCAATAAGCACTATCACAGACCGGTCTAACATCCATCCGCACACGCGGTTCATGAGGTCCATGAACGCGGCAGGAGCATTGGTGAGCCCGAAAGGCATCACCACAAACTCATAGTGGCCATAACGCGTCCGAAACGCCGTCTTCTGCACATCCTCCTCCCTAACCCTCATCTGATGATACCCTGAACGCAAATCTATCTTGGAGAACCAAGATGTTCCCTGAAGCTGGTCAAAGAGGTCGTCAATCCTCGGGAGTGGGTAACGGTTCTTCACCGTTACCTTGTTCAGCTCCCTATAGTCTATACACATACGATGCGACCCATCCTTCTTCTTCACAAACAGAATCGGGGCTCCCCAGGGTAAACTGCTCGGTCGAATGAAACCCTTGTCTAACAACTCCTGAAGTTGTGTAGACAACTCCTGCATCTCAGGAGGAGCCAACCGATACGGTGCCTTGGCTATCGGAGCCGCACCAGGGACTAGGTCGATCCTGAACTCCACCTGTCGCTCCGGAGGTATCCCTGGCAACTCCTCGGGGAATACATCCGCGAATTCTCGTACTACGGGCACATCGCCCACCGTCGCCCTACCCGCCTCCCGGGTATCCATAACATACGCGACATAACCTGCGCAACCCTGCTGGAGGTAACGCCTAGCTCTCGCTGCTGAACATAAGGCCGGTCCTCGCTGTGGCCTCTCGCCCTGAATCACCAGCTCTCCCCCACTTGGGGTCCTGATCCGCACCAACTGCTGCGCGCAGTCGATCACTGCCCCATTAGGGCTGAGCCAATCCATGCCTATAATCACCTTGTTCCCACGCAATGGAATGGGAACCAAGTCTACCAAGTAGCGCTCCTCAAATAACCTCAGCACACAATCTCGGAAGACCTCAGATGCTCGCACTGATCGGTCGTCCGCAATCTCGACCTCTAGAGGGCAATCCAACGTACCCGAAGACTCAGAAAACTTCTTGCTAAGCGCAAGAGAAACGAATGATCGGGTAGCGCCCGAATCAAACAGTACCTGTACTGGGATACCGTTCACATGGAACGATCCTAAACAGAGCACATATCAATAACATAAACGTCATAAAAATAAACCAGAGGGAAAGAATCATACCCGTCACTACATCGGGTGCAGCGCGTGCCTCCTCGGTAGTCAGCTGAAATGCCCGACTCCTCACCACTGGAGCCTCTGCCTTGCCCTGCCGGCCATCGGTAATCCGCAGGGTCGCTGGAGTTGGCGCCTTTACTGGCGCTGCTGCTGTCAACTGGGGGCAATTGGCCTTCTTGTGGCCCCTCTGGTTGCAGTGGAAACACAGCAAATTTGACGTCTGTAACACAGGTGCAGGGGCGGTACAATCCATGCTGAAGTGCCCTAACTTGCCGCACTTGTAGTAGCCTGACGATCCCAACTTGCACGCTCCCTCGTGCGTCTTGCTGCATTTCCTGCAGCGGCCCCGTCCCTGTTGGCCTTTCGGCCCCGCATCTGGTCCCTTGGGCTTCTTCCCTGAAGCCCCCATAACATGCCCCTCTTCCGCCTTTCTCTTCCGAATGTGCTCCAGGTCTATCTCCCTCTCCCTTGCCCTAGCAACCATAGAGTCCAGGGTAGGGCAAGCTGAAAAACGGACATGCTCCCGAATGTCAGCTCGTAGCATGTCATGATAGCGGGTCCTCCTCATATCCTCATCACTCGCGTACTGGGGCACCAGTAACGCCCTCTCCCGGAACTTGGCGGTGATCTCCGCCACAGTCTCTGTCGTCTGTCTCATATCTAGGAACTCCCTGGCCAGCTGCTGAAGCTCGACAGCCGGCGCAAACTCTGCCGTGAACCTGGTCACGAAGTCCAACCAGGTCATAGCCTCGACAGCCGAGGCTCCCAACGAGTCACCAACGGATTCCCACCAATCCCTAGCTGGATCTCTCAAACATCCTGCTGCAAATCTCACCTTCGACCCCTCGGGGCAGAAGCTAGTCAACTGTGCAGACTCAATGTCTGCAATCCATCGCCTGGCAGCTATGGGGTCCTTCGCCCCGTGAAAATCCGGCGCACCACTGCCCCGGAAGTCCTTGAAGGACAGTGTGCGAGATCCTGACTGGCCAGATGCCATGTCGCTCCTGAATGCCCTGAGGCGATCCTCCATCAACTCCACTATCCCTTCCTTGATCTACCCGAAGATAATGGGGGTCGAATCAAGGATGCCTCTGGTGATCTCTGACGCGATGAACTCGCGTAGCCTCTCGTGTATTTGCTCGGAACCTGATCCCGAACCCGATCCCTCTCCTGAACTGCCAACTGCTGGCCTCGAGCGTAGTACCACCATTCTGCAATACATAACGACAACTGTCAGTGGTACTGATACATCTAAAGGGATCACGTCTACTGCAAGGTTCCTGGTCTCGCCTCAGCCTTCCTTAATTCAAGTACGGATCCTCTGCTTTCAGTAGTACGGGCCCATACTACCTTCCACATCTATCCGTACTTTCCTCAAGAACTGCCTCGACTCCACCAAGTCCCTACTACTACTGATGATCTCATGCTAATCTCATCCTAGGCTCGCCCTAGGAAGTCGCCAACCCACTCTCCGCCCTCATCTGCATAAGAAGTCCCTGCTTTCTTCCCCTAACTAGCTTACGAATACTATTACATATTACTCAGACTAGATAATTCTTCGAATGAGGGATCCTACCCTACAACGGTTGGACTCAAACAAGAGCTGCGAAATAGGGCTAGACCCAACCCTCTGAAATTATTTAGTCCTTGCAATATGTATATTAACATATTCGTTTACTAGTTAGTGAAAGACAACTAGAACTCCTAAAAGCACATAGCTAGCAGCATTCGGACATTGAGTACACATAATCAAGTATATACTACTCTGGCTATCATATCGACTGATCTGTACTAGCATACACTGCTAAGCTCATACTATCAGGCATAACCTAAACAGACTATCCTACTACTGTCTACTCGGTACTATAATGCAATCCTCATAAAGCTGGAACACATAAAGCAGGCACATAAGGCATCATTCCTAGATCCTTAGTCCTATTCTAGCATGTTGTTCTACTGAAACTGAAACTGATAATCATAACATAAACTTGTATGGGTACTTTGGGGAAAACTTACTTGAGCTCGGCCGGTCGCGCACATCACACACCTCTTTCTTTCTCGAAACTCTTTTACTCAGTCTTTAGAAAATCATTTCTTTATAAAAATCTTTTAATCCCTCGATTTGAGTCCAGACATCCCCCGAAGGTGTGTCTGAATCCCTCAAACCAGGGCTCTGATACCAACTTGTAACATCCCAAAATACGAGCCAAAAAAATTTCATTTTTGAATCATATACTTAGCAAACATTAGAAATAAAACATTCACTGATCATATCATTTCATAAAAATGTCGCGTGTCCGGAAACCATTTTATAAAAACATAATAATGTCAGAGTACAAATCCCAGAATAACTCATGATGCGGAAATCAATGTGTGTGTATGATGTGCCGCTACCGCGCCAGCTCTTTCCCCTTCGACGAAGAGGTACCTGAAAACAAAACTATAAACTGTAAGCACAAAGCTTAGTGAGTTCCCCCATCATACCACCTACCATACAGTTACATAACATACATATATTACCCGGCATATCTGGGTACCCGACCTACCCCTTCGGTCCTCCCGACCGGATACTGTCTAGCATATCTGGGAGCTGGCCTCCCCTTCGGTCCTCTCGACCGGGTTCTGACTAGCATATCTGGGTGCTGGTCTCCCCTTCGGTCCTCTCGACCGGGTACTGTCTAACATATCTGGGAGCTAGCCTCCCCTTCGGTCCTCTCGACCGGGTACTGACTAGCATATCTGGGTGCTGGTCTCCCCTTCGGTCCTCTCGACCGGGTACTGGGGACTATTTCACCCCCTTACTACTACCACATAACACATTTATCACATAATCTATCTAGCATGGCTGGGCACGACCGCCCCTCCGACCCTATTGGCCGGTAATCTTGGGACTATCTCCCCCTACAGTCACTAGTACATAGCATCATGTCATTTTAGCACATAAACATATCACAGGTAGTAACAACCCTAGATGAATATCACAGAGACAATCATCTATCATGCAACTCCTACTGGTGGGCCGGCATTGTGGCCGTAGACCCACCGCTACTGGAAGGTAACTCACCTCAAAGTGGCTGCTAATCTGCGTGGGAACTGACTGGCTTCTGCTGCTGCTGCTCCGGAAATCCTCCGGCTATAATTCCCACAAAAACACTCAGTCAAATACTGCTAACCGCCCTCAGGGTAAAATGACCATTTACCCCTAACTAAACCAAGAGTCAAAATCAAAGTCAACTTCCAGTTGACCCGACTCGCCGAGTTGGCTTGCCAACTCACCGAGTCCCTATCCACTCGATTGACCATAATCTCGTCTCTACTCGTCGAGTTAGGCATTGACTCGACGAGTTCCCTTCTAAACCGATGACCACTAGTCCTTCATCCTACTCGCCGAGTTGTATGAACAACTCGCCGAGTCTGTTCTTGAGGCTCGCCGAGTCAGGGCATTGACTCGCCGAGTTCCTCCATGAGTGAGTCTGGCTTCCGACTCACTGAGTCACCCCCCCCCCATGACTCACGACTCCACTCAGCAACACGAAAAGGGGAAAACTCGAGGACTCGCGACTCGAATCGCCGAGTCCGATGAACGACTCGCCGAGTCGGCCACATGCCACTAATATATACTCGATTTTGCTTGGATCCAGCTCATTCCATACGTAGATCTAGGTTCCTAGGGCTTGATTAACACGTAAAGTTTCCAACTTTACGTGTAAATAAACACCAATGAAGGTTTTAGGGCTCAAAATGCACTAAAAGAGTAGATCTAGGGCTTTCATGCAATATGGCTTCATAAAGGCAGTGGATCCGAGCTCCTAGAGCTCAATCATGCCTAGATCTAAAGGTTGATCGGCTTATCACAGACCCTAGTTCATACCCAAGCTTGGAAATGGCTCAAGAAGGACTTTAATGGAGCTCTAAGGGACTATAAGCATGAGAACAGAGGGAAACTGAGTTATACCTCAAGGAAATCTCTGAAATAACACCAAGATGCCTGGCCTCCTTCCTCTCCTCTTGATCTACTCTCCTTTCTCTCTCAAAGTCTTCAAGAAATCACACCAAGCACTTCAATTTCACAAGGAACGATGTTAGAACGATATAGGGGGCTCTGAGGGTGAATGGGGGCGAGCTTGGGGCGCATAAGGTTGGTTTAAATAGGGTGCAAACCCTTGGAATTAGGGTTTCACCAGACAGCGGGGACTCGCCGAGTCCAGAATGTGGACTCGCCGAGTCGCCAACTTAAACGTGTTCCATGTCCCGGCTCTACTCGGCGAGTCGGGCCTACAACTCGCCGAGTCCAAGGCTAAAAATGCAAAATACTAAGATAAATTTACATACCAGGAACCAGGTGCTACATAATGATTGTGGTAAACCAATTTCAAGGCTAATATCAAAATTCCAAGTTTTTATATGTGTTCATATGATTCTTGAAATTGTTGATGTGGATGTTCATGTTCATATGAGTTTTGTTAGATCATAGGAATTATTTGCAAATTTTTTGTTAGTTAATTCTTGATCTTAATGTGTTTTAATGGAATTCATAATTTGTCCTCAAGTTATGGAATTCCAAAAGTTTTTCTTTTAAATGTTTTTTAAGAAGTCATGAGTTACATTTTCTTGAAGAGTTTTCTTATAAATGCTTTTATGGACTCCATAACTTGTCCTCAAGTTATGGATATCCAAGAGTCTCTTCATTAAAAGTTTTAAAACACTTAATTAAAACTCATAAGTTATGAATATCCAAAAGTTTTTGAATTGTTCAAAACTTGCCCTCAAGTTTTGGAATTTGTAAAGTCGCACACAAACTTTAATTCCAACCCCTAGAGTTTTAAAAGTTAAAATTCAACCCTTATACTATTTATAACATTAATGGTTAATTATTATATATATGTATAAGATCAAGTCGTTTTACCGTTAGTAGGCCTCATTCACGAAGCCGGTCTATAAGGGGGTATAAGGTTGTTGCCTATAAAATGGCAACTTAATGGGTGTCCACTCTCACCCACCGCTTCCTTGATCGGTGGAGGGTCGTTAGCCGAACGGGTAAGACAATGACTTTAATTCTCATTAAAAGTATAATGATTATAAAGTAACTAAATATTTTTATAAATTCCCAATCTTAGTTACTTTAGGAAAATGTGAATTTGGTGCTAACCCATGAAATTTACACTTTGTACCTTACCAAGTCGTTGGTGGAGCGTGTGTGGTTAACCGGCACACTAACTTGGACTAGTAAGGATCACCAAGGGTGACTTAATGTTTATCATAGATCGGTGGAGCGTGTGTGGTTAACCGGCACATCGATTAGGTGATAATATTAAGGGTACCAAGTGAGTTTGCATGGTTATTCACACCTTGTTTTGTGATCCTCGGCATCCCAGTCACAAAACTTGAGAGGGCACAATCGAGATTGAAACATGCCATTGAAAGTTCAATGAATCTCAAAAGATCTAGGAGTTTCAAATCCAATTAAAACCTAATAATTCATTTCGTTTTTCATGGTGGAAATTGGTGAATCGTCATTCACCTACCTTCAAATATTTTATAGCTTGGATTACGGCATCCCTCTTCCATGTTATAAAATATTGTGTTGGGTCCTAGCCTTAATATTTCATATTGGGTGTTATATTAAGGACTTAAAATCAACTAACTTGAATATCTCCCATTGTAGATGTCTGGTTTAGACAACTGTGATCTTCCCAAATCTCATGGAAATCATACTTCTCTACCTCCACCTCCTCCATTTATTCTCCCTGACCCACAAGCTCGAAGAGTTGAAAAATTCAAGGTCACTCAAGCCCTACTAGCGATGAAACATAAAGATGGAAGACCTGTGTGCACTCATGTCTTAGGAATGAAGTCACATTTTGACAGGTTGAGAATGTTGGGTGTCGTTGTCCCAAGGAAGTTGGCTATTGACTGGGTTCTTCAGTCACTTCCAGATTCATATAGTGAGTTCATTAAGAACTACTATGTGATAGATCACGACATGACCCTAATAGATCTATCTTATTTGCTTGTTGCTGCTGAGTCAGAAATGATATGGCGTAATGGTCAAGCAAATATGGGTGGAAGGTCTAATTCTCAAACTTCCATGGACAATGGTAACATTGGAAGTCCAGAAAAGCTTTCTCTTCCCAATGGAAAGGGATCGGCCTTGGTCAACCCGGTTGACCAAAAGGTAAAGGGAAAGGCTAAGTCTGTGATTGTCTCGTGTACCATTCCCAAAGAGTCTTTATGTTTTTATTGTCATGAGAAGGGACATTGGAAGCGAAGCTGCCCTGAATACCTGAAATATTTGAAAGCAAGTAGAGACAAAATGTTTGACTCGGCTTCAGGTAAGTCCACTATCTAACTTTGTTAAAGTTCCTAATTGTTGATTCTTATTACATGATGTGACTAGGTTGCATCTTGATGTTTAGCAGGATCGAGCAAAAGGAAGGTTAAAAGAAGAGTGTGCTGAATCTGATCACAAAGATGGATTTCTATCGCATGGTTCGAGGATCGGATTCTTGAGCTACTACTTAGAAGTTATGATAGATTGCTAGGAAATATGTAATAGCATAGTTTCCATTTAAAGTTGCATTGTAAGGAAAAGTTTTTCCGCATTTTATGAATAAATAAAATTTTGTTTTACTTTATTTTATCTCCTTGCAATGGCATTTATGGAAAATTGATGTTTGTATGTTTCTAGCAATAATGGAAATATGAGTTTGATTCTCTCATTTATGGTTGTGTCTGAATTTACCAAATGAGGAAAGGTTCTCATCACCCAAGCTTCAATTGGACAGAAACTTGGAATCATACAAGCTGTATTGTATGATGAATGAGAATTTTCATCTTTGTAAAATTGAGACTAATTCATTGATCACATGCATATGTGAGTCAATTGAAGGACTAAGGAATTAGATACACTGGGTGTGTGCTGGTCAAGGTCCACCACAAAGATCGATAAGACTATTCGTCATGATTTACTAAAGTTTAAGTAAATATGGTTGTACCTACAAGTTGTAGTACAATTTTGAAACATTGGAAAATTTTCAATGTATGGCAGGACGAATTGGAAGAATCAAATTGGGCAGAAAGATAAAAGGTTTCTCAAATCTGAAAAGATGGGAGAGTACTTTAGTATCTTGTTTTATGATCATCTTAATGATTAAGAAACCATATCACAATTCATCCTCTAAGGACATCTTAGTGTATTTTATGGCTAAGAAGAGGATTCATGAATTGTTGGAATGATTAAAATCAAAAAGATGAATCATACTTCGTTCCAGAACAACTCTTGGAGTCATACTCCAAGATTGTAACATTGAGTGACATAAAGTAAGGTTTAAAACACTTATCAAATGTAGTGTAAAATGTTTTCTACTCCTGTACATTTGAAATTGGTAAGTTATGATGTTTTGGATAAAACAAAGACCAACTAAGACCAATTGTGTGAAGTGTTTATCTTGATAAGAATCCGCACTATCCCTTGAACATTTGCTTTGTAAAGGAATGGTCCTTGACTAGGGAAACTTATATGTCAAGAGGACAGTGGGAGTCTTAAAGATCCTGAAAGGATTTCAAGATTTAGTCAAGAGTAAAACCTGAGTTTTATCACTAGCACACGACTTAAGGTTTGCAACCTATTAAGTTGACATGATTCTTGTTTCTGTGTCTGTTCCTATTAAGTTGACTATGCATATGAGTTTTGTTAGTTCTAAACTGTGTGCATAACAGCTTGGAAGCATTGGTGGGCCTTGTGCTACCAGGTGACAAGAAATTAAGATTGAACAAGTTCAATCCATGTAAGGCTGAATTTGTCACTAACCTTGTCTTGTGATTATGGTTTTGACAAATTCACATGGATAGAAACTCATGCACTATAAAATCTAAGTGTCATAAGGTTTCTCTCCGATTCATGAAAATGATGGTGAGGAAACGCTTTCACTAAGTAGATTTTAAGTAGATAGCAATTGTGATGTTTGCATTCTCAAAGTCGTTAGTGGAGCGTGTGTGGTTAACCGGCACATTAACATGGACTTGTGAGAAATGGCAAACAGGTCTATACATTATGATTACGGCATCCCTCTTCATAATTGTTTAGACACACATGTGAGCTATCTAAGGAAAGATGTATGAGTCTGAGAAGCTTAGATAAAGTTTTGTCGAAGCATCTCGTGTCAGAAGTCTGAACTTTGGTGATGAAAGTAAATAAAGTATTGATTTCTAGAAGTCGATTTCAGAGTACATGTCAAAGCTAGTGGGAGCATAATTGTTTTGCTAAATAATTATTATGCTAGTGGGAGCATAATCAATTATGATGAGTATTGTTAATTATAGAAAACAAGAGTTTCACTTGGAAAAGGTTGTTTTGCTATAATTAAGGGAGAGGAGATTATACTTCATTTCAATCCTAAAAAGTTTAGATTGAGATTTCAATCATCTTTAGTCAAGGATATATATATATATATATATATATATATATATATATATATATATATATATATATATATATATATATATATATATATATATGGATTTTATGTTGGAATGGTTCAACATAAGGAGATTCTATATATATTGCGTTCTCAAATTCGATTATGATTACGGCATCCCTCTTCATAGTCGATTTTTGAAAACATGGCAAATAAAAAATATTGTAGCAAAAGACTGATCTAGTATCAGGTCTTTATGTGAAACATCATGAATCGTGTCCCATATGCTTCGGGTGTAGGATCGGTCACATGTGCTATAATATTTATCCGTTCAAAATTTTTCAAAAATGCTTAGAGCATTAAGAGAGAAAAAGGAATAGAACCGGATATGACTAAAATGATTAAGAAATTGTCGAGGACAGTCTGACGTTCGCCAAAGATTGGTTGCTCAGGGACAGTTGGAAGTATGATGTAAATTGTTGGAAAGGACCATATTGACATATTCTGAAAAGAGGTAACTCTTGTTCGGAAGTGATAGTCGAAATGGGACTATGGAAATGTCTCCATAGGTGGAAGTTGTTCAATCTGTGTAAGATTAGAAAACCTTAGTGCAAGAAGGATGTTCAAAGCAATGTACTTTGAATATGAGACTTCGTTTCCATGGAATTGATCTCCTTTGGAATCCTCTGTAATGACTGATGACAAGGTTTTGGTGACCTTGTGCATAATCATTACGAAAGGATCAGTGCATATAAGTTTAAAATCTAACAGATTTTTGGTAAATGGTAGGAATTAGGAATTCTTACATTTACAATAAGGATTTGGGATTGTGAAATGAGCATCATTGGAATCATGTTCAATTGATCTATTTCACAAAGTAAAGATCATAGACAAACATAGTGTGCATACTTGGAGTATGGCATAACTATTGTTTAGAAAAACAAAGTGTACATGCTAGGAGCATGGGACAACTGTTGTTTTTATTCAAGTATTAAGTTGATTATTTGAAACATTATACAATGAATAATGTGTAATCAATATGGTGATAAATAAAAGGTGGTTTTATTTATATTCAAAAGGGTTCTGAGACCATATTGGATTCGATTATTATTGTGTTTCACTTTGCATGTTTTGACTTCCATAATAACTAGGTTATTCTTTCCGAATGATTAAGTTATTCAAATCATCCACAGTCGGTCATATGTTGGAAGTAGATATGAATCAAGACTGTCATGAGTTGGTTGTAGAGGTCTAAGATGTTGGACATGGCTACAACACTCATGAGTGCTCATAAGTTATGAGTATTGGATTCAACCCACGCTCACTTGCATCACTTCATGGAATTTATCTCGAGTGATCGTGAGACGGTAATATCATATAAGTCTTCAAACCTAGAGATATGAGTTGTTGCCTATGAGTTGGTTGTGCATTGATTGCACGTAAACGTATCAGTAACTTGATGTTATAAAACGTGCCTTTGTGTGCAATTAAATAAGTAGTAGAGCAAGCATATGAGTCGAAGTTTATCTGTTCCTTCTAGAAATAGAAGCGATATCTGGGCCCCTCGATGATTTTGTTTTGACCTATGTACCGGGCCCGGTCAAAACTAAATTGATGTGTTCGATTAAGTTCTTTGTCAAACAAATCGGAAATCGGGAAACAAACTGCTGGACAATAACTAAGACATTGTTCCATGTATTTGTCCGGCTGATATCATGAGAGCAGAGGATTATATGATCACTTATCTAAAATGGCGCTTCATAGTTCAACAGGGTTTTGAGAGCTACGATTGCCGGTTGGTTCCTGAAGTCATATCTGCAAATATGTTATTAGACTCATCCAAGTGGGAGACTGTTGGATAAGGTGTCTAAGTCCATAACAATATTTGAGATGTACTTGACCCGACCCGGCATGGTCCATTTGGGTTGCACTTCACCCGAACAATTTGTTTGGATAATCTTTTGAGAATAGTATGTTCATGCTTTATTAATATATTATAAGTTATAATATATTAATATTAAATCATATTATTTAATTAGTATTGGTCATAAATTAATTTAGAATTAATTTGGTGATCAAAAAGGTGACTAATTAAATATGGGCTCTTGTATTTTATGTAGTGTGGGCTAATACTCATTTGGAATGGGCTTGGCATGCATGGGAATCCATGGATAGTCCATGGAGCTTTTAACCCATGGATCCTTGGAAAGGAAGAGTCATGGGTATTAGGGTTTACATGGATGTAACCCTAATCCTCCACACTATATAAAGGAGCTTATGATGCTTGAAATGACACTAGTTGTGTGTGAACAAGAGTGGTGGCCTAATTTCTAGAGCACATATATTATCCTCTCAAGGTTCCAAGGTTTGTGGTGATTTGTGATTCCACTTGAGGAATTCACATTATTGGTGCTAGGCTCTCAAACTCCAAGCAATCAATCACTATCAAAAGGTATGTCATTCTTCTAGTGTTTTATGATTCTAGTTTTCCATGCTATGCTAGTTAGGATGTAAACCTTGGAAATTATTATTTGCATGTATTTTAGAGAAAACATAGATCCAAGGTTTATTAGGGTTGCATGTACACTTAGGAGTGTTAGAATGCTCAAAACCCAACAGTGGTATCAGAGACTAGGCTTGTTTTCTTGAATACTTGATGCAAATAGCTGAAAAATGTCGAAAAACTGCATTCTGCACAGCTGACTCGCCGAGTCCCTCATGGAACTCGCCGAGTTCATGCATATATTCAACCAACTCGCCGAGTCAGTTCATGCACTCGACGAGTTGGCAGGCCTGAGTGCAGATTTTCGAGATTTTGTGCTGGAATTGGTCTAGAATCATTACCTTAAACTGTTTTGGACTTATAAAACCTGTTTTTGATGTGGTAATGATTGTGGTAAACCAATTTCAAGGCTAATATCAAAATTCCAAGTTTTTATTTCTGTTCATATGATTCTTGAAATTGTTGATGTGGATGTTCATGTTCATATGAGTTTTGTTAGATCATAGGAATTATTTGCAAATTGTTTGTTAGTTAATTCTTGATCTTAATGTGTTTTAATGGAATTCATAATTTGTCCTCAAGTTATGGAATTCCAAAAGTTTTTCTTTTAAATGTGTTTTAAGAAGTCATGAGTTACATTTTCTTGAAGAGTTTTCTTATAAATGCTTTTATGGACTCCATAACTTGTCCTCAAGTTATGGATATCCAAGAGTCTCTTCATTAAAAGTTTTAAAACACTTAATTAAAACTCATAAGTTATGAATATCCAAAAGTTTTTGAATTGTTCAAAACTTGCCCTCAAGTTTTGGAATTTGTAAAGTCGCACACAAACTTTAATTCCAACCCCTAGAGTTTTAAAAGTTAAAATTCAACCCTTATACTATTTATAACATTAATGGTTAATTATTATATATATGTATAAGATCAAGTCGTTTTACCGTTAGTAGGCCTCATTCACGAAGCCGGTCTATAAGGGGGTATAAGGTTGTTGCCTATAAAATGGCAACTTAATGGGTGTCCACTCTCACCCACCGCTTCCTTGATCGGTGGAGGGTCGTTAGCCGAACGGGTAAGACAATGACTTTAATTCTCATTAAAAGTATAATGATTATAAAGTAACTAAATATTTTTATAAATTCCCAATCTTAGTTACTTTAGGAAAATGTGAATTTGGTGCTAACCCATGAAATTCACACTTTGTACCTTACCAAGTCGTTGGTGGAGCGTGTGTGGTTAACCGGCACACTAACTTGGACTAGTAAGGATCACCAAGGGTGACTTAATGTTTATCATAGATCGGTGGAGCGTGTGTGGTTAACCGGCACATCGATTAGGTGATAATATTAAGGGTACCAAGTGAGTTTGCATGGTTATTCACACCTTGTTTTGTGATCCTCGGCATCCCAGTCACAAAACTTGAGAGGGCACAATCGAGATTGAAACATGCCATTGAAAGTTCAATGAATCTCAAAAGATCTAGGAGTTTCAAATCCAATTAAAACCTAATAATTCATTTCGTTTTTCATGGTGGAAATTGGTGAATCGTCATTCACCTACCTTCAAATATTTTATAGCTTGGATTACGGAACTTATGAGAGGTCTACTGGGTGGTAGCATGCGCTCAGCGAGATATAGGGTACTTGTGAACTAGAATCCTAGGAGGAGGACTTGGGGTGATTACTGATGTGGTGTGGAAGGTAGTATAACGGCCCGTACTACTGGAAACACTGAATCAGTGAGCGACCCAAGTAAGAATCCTTAGGGTACTAAGGAGCAAGTAGGGTTGAGTGACTGAGTGCGAGAATGCTCGAGCGAGTCTCTGACTTCTTTTGTGTTGTGTTTCAGAGACATCATGGTGGGTACGCGCCACACTCCAGAGAGCAGCGGTGTTAGCGATGATGAGATTCGCAGGATGATTCATGATGAGGTGGCTGCAGCCATTCGAGCTGAGATACCAGAGATATTTGGGTCTATCAAGACCATGCTGATTGAGAAATTTGACGAGCGGTACGCTGCTCTTACCAATGTTGTTGTTGCTGCGGCCACCGCAGCCGTTGCCGATGCTAGGCCACAGGGGGTGACTCGTTGCTGTACCGGGAGTTCAACAACACGAAGCCACCAGAGTTTGATGGGACTCAGTATCCGATAGCCACGATGAGATGGATCTCTGACATTGAGGGATGCTTCTACACATGTTCTTGTTCGGAGCATCTGAGAGTACGGTTCGCGCTGAACCAGCTTCGCTTGGGAGCGAAGGACTGGTGGAAGTTTGTGACAGCAGACTTCACTCCTGCAGAGATTACAGCGGTGACCTGGGAGAGGTTCACCACCATATTCCGAGATGAGTATGTTCCCCCGGTGGAGAGGGAACGGTTGGCGCAGGAGTTCTTGTCCCTCAAGCAGGGGACGGAGTCCGTGACTGTGATTACACGGATGTTTCATGAGAGGGCGTTGTTTTGCCCTGAGCACGTGTCTACCGAGCAGGCACGTACGAGCCGATATCTGAGCGTTCTGAGGAGAGACATTCGTGAGTTCGTGGCGAACTCGACATACCGGACATTTGCCGAGCTCCAGGCAAATGCTCGGAAGAGGGAGATTGAGCTAGAGACTCAGGCCAGAGAGGAGGCCGAGTCTCAGATGAGGGATAGGCGGCCGGTACAGTCTCAACCGGCAGCCAAGTAGGCAAAGCCCGTCGATTCGAGATCCGGAGGTCAAAGGGGCCGCACTTGTGGGAAGTGCGGCAAGAGCCATGAGGGAGTATGCAGGGCAGGGGTGTGCTACAAGTGTGGCAAGGAGGGGCATTTCGCGAGGGATTGCCCCAAGGGGTTTGCAGTTTGCTTTCACTGCAACCAGACTGGCCACCGGAAGGCCGAGTGCCCACAGCTACTTCAGGGATCAGCACAGGGATTTGCACCTGCTGCCAGAGCTACCGAGGCTTGGCCAACGAAGGCCGAGGCACCGAAGGCTTCTGGGAGAGCCTTTCAGTTGACAGCGGAGGAGGTCCGCGTAGCGCCCGATGTCGTGGCTGGTATGTATCCTTTTATTTACTTATACTGAGTTTGAGATTTTGTGCTTATATGGTGGTATGCATAGGTACTTTTCTTGTGAATTATGTACCTGCTTTGGTGTTGTTTGACTCGGGTGCGAGTCTATCTTTCGTGTCATTAGCGTTTAGTCAGCACATCAGTATCCGACTAGAGGCGTTGAGTCGACCTCTACGAGTTTCTATAGCCGACGAGCGAGCGGTTTATGCTACTGATGTGATTCGAGGATGTGTACTCGAGATTTTCGGTGTTGAGTTCCCGATAGATCAGGTACCGATTGCGATGGGGGATGTCTGTGTCATCATGGGCATGGACTGGTTGAGCCGATTTGGAGCTGTTATCGACTGCGAGCTTCAGTTGGTGACCATACGAGACCCCAGTGGGGGAGTACTTATGGTGTATGGCGAGGGTACCCGATCTGGGTCAGCATTTTGTTCGGCTGCCAGAGCGAGACAGAGTCTACAGCAGGGATGTAGAGGGTCTGTAGCCTATGTGATGGATACACGAGTTGCCGCAGAGAGGCCGAGTTCTGTCGATGAGGTTCCGATAGTGTGTGAGTTCCCGGATATTTTCCCCGAGGAGTTGTCGGGTGTGCCTCCGGAGAGGCAGGTGGAGTTCCATATTGATTTGGTTCCGGGAGCGGCGCCTATTGCCAAGGCACCCTATCGCCTTCCGCCACCAGAGATGCAGGAGTTGTCCTCGCAGCTTCAGGATCTGCTGGGGAAGGGATTCATCCGACCGAGTAGCTCGTCGTGGGGAGCTCTGATCCTTGTTGTCAAGAAAAAGGATGGTTCACACCGGATGTGCATTGATTACCGGGAGTTGAACAAGTTGACGGTCAAGAACCGTTATCCACTTCCGAGGATCGACGATCTGTTCGATCAGTTACAAGGTGCATCTTGGTTCTCCAAGATAGACTTGAGGTCTGGATATCATCAGATGAGGGTGCGTGATGAGGATATCCCTACTCGTTATGGGCATTACGAGTTCGTGGTGATGCCTTTTGGGCTCACCAATGCACCAGCAGCGTTCAAGGATCTCATGAACCGAGTATGCAGGCCGATGTTGGATCGATCGGTGATTGTGTTCATCGACGATATTCTAGTGTATTCGAGATCCAGAGAGCAGCATGAGGAGCATCTGAGGGAGATCCTTGGAGTGCTGAGATCAGAGAGGCTTTATTCCAAATTCTCCAAGTGTGATTTATGGTTACGAGAGGTCCAGTTCTTGGGACATCTCGTTAATCAGAATGGGATATTGGTCGATCCGGCCAAGATTGAAGCTGTGATGAGTTAGGAGGTGCCGAGATCAGGAGTTTTCGGGGGTTGGCCGGCTACTATCGGAGATTTATCAGAGATTTCTCCAAGATTGTCGTTCCCCTCACCAGATTGACCCGGAAGGGCGTTGCTTTTATTTGGGGTCCCGAGCAACAGACCTCGTTTGAGACTCTTCGCCAGAGGTTATGCGAAGCCCCAGTGTTAGCCCTTCCGGAGGGAATGGAGGATTTCGTGGTGTATTGTGATGCGTCTATATCGGGGTTGGGTGCGGTGCTTATGCAGAGAAGACACGTGATAGCATACGCATCGAGGCAGCTAAAGCCTCATGAGACGAGGTATCCCACCCACGATTTGGAGTTGGGGGCAGTGGTGTTCGACCTCAAGATATGGCGCCATTATTTGTATGGGGTTCGGTGTACCATATACACGGACCACAAGAGTTTGAAGTATCTGATGGATCAGCCCAACCTGAATATGCGCCAGAGGAGATGGTTGGATGTGGTAAAGGATTACGACTGTGAGATCCTGTACCACCCGGGCAAGGCTAACGTGGTAGCCGATGCTCTGAGCCACAGGGCGGGGAGTGCCCCGATTCGAGATATATGCATGAGGATGACGGTGATGACTCCGGTATTGGATACCATCCGAGAGGCCCAGGCAGAGGCTGTTTGACTGGAGAACCGCAAAAGAGAGCGGGTGATTGGGCAGGTATCCGAGTTTTTGACTGATAGCCGAGGGCTTATGACCTTTCGTGGTCGGATTTGGGTGCCGTATACGGGTGGGACACGTAGCACTCTGATGGAGGAGGCGCATAGATCGAGATTCTCGATCCATCCCGGGGCCACTAAGATGTATTTGGACCTGAAGAGAGACTACGGGTGGCCCTGTATGAAGAGGGATGTTGCATGGGTAGTAGAGAGGTGCTTGACCTGTCGCCGGGTTAAGGCCGAGCACCAGCGTCCGCATGGCAAATTGCAGCCATTATAGGTTCCCCAGTGGAAGTGGGGAATAGATTTCTATGGATTTTATCACCAAATTGCCGAGGACCGCGAGAGGTGTTGATGCAATTTGGGTGATTATAGATCGGCTGACGAAGAGCGCTCACTTCCTTGCTATCAGTGAGAGCTCTTCTGCAGAGAGGCTGGCAGAGATATATGTGAGGGAGGTGGTGTCGCGGCATGGAGTGCCGATATCGGTTGTGTCAGACCGAGATGTACGTTTCACTTCCAGGTTCTGGAAGAAGTTCCATGAGGAGTTGGGAACAAGATTGCACTTCAGTACTGCTTACCACCCACAGACGGATGGACAGAGTGAGCGGACGATACAGACGCTCGAGGACATGCTTCGAGCATGTGTTATGGACTTCGGGGGAAGTTGGGACACATACCTACCTTTGGATGAGTTTTCTTACAACAACAGCCACCATTTGAGTATAGGTATGCCTCCCTTTGAACTTTTATATGGGAGGAGGTGTCGAACTCCCATCTGTTGGGGAGAGGTAGGGCAGCGAGTGATGGGTAGCACTGAGATATTGCTTAAGACGACTGAGCAGATACAGCAGGTCAGACATAGGTTGCTGACAGCCCAGAGCCGCCAGAAGAGCTATGCGGATAGGCGGCGATCCGAGCTCGAGTTCCAGGTTGGAGATTTCGTACTCCTGAAGGTATCTTCTTGGAAAGGAGTGATCCGATTCAGGAAGAGGGGCAAGCTGGGGCCTCGATACATTGGTCCATTCAGGATGACCGCGAGAGTGGGTAAGGTAGCATACCATTTAGAGCTACCTGCGGAGTTGAGCCAGATTCATGATACCTTCCATGTATCCCAGTTGAGGAAGTGTATAGCCGATGAGACGGCAGTAGTGCCGCTAGAGGATATTCAGGTGGATGCGATCCTGAATTACATTGAGAGGCCGATCGCGATCTTGGATAAGAAAATCAAGGTTCTGAGGAACAAAGAGGTGCCCCTGGTTCTAGTCCAGTGGCAACATCGGAGAGGGTCCGAGCTGACTTGGGTGCCGGAGAAGGAGATGCGGGAGCAGCATCCAGAGTTGTTTGCAGAGTAAGACTTCGAGGGTGAAGTCTTATTCTAGTGGGGGAGAATTGTAACATCCGGATTTCCAGGTATCATAATTTAAGTATTTAATTTTGAGTTAAGAAGAGGGACTCGACGAGTTGACGCCTAAACTCGTCGAGTAGGATCGTGACTGATGACTCGGATTAATGAATGGACTCGACGAGCCGGAGAGTCGACTCGACGAGTCCGCGTTGTTGACATAAACCCTAAATCTTTGGGGCTGAGCCCTATTTAAAGGAATTTATGGCCTTCAATTGCGGCTACCTTTCCAGAAGAGAGAACCCTAGCGAGTTTGAGTGTGTAGAGTGAGAGAAAGAGCTATCTTGAGCTATTTGGTGCGATTTTGCAAAAGGAGGAGAAGAGTTCCAGCAAGAAGGACCAGAGGAGGTTGTTGTTTTGAGTTAGTCAAGGAAGGAGCTTCATTCTGAGGTACCAAATCGAACCCCTCTTCTTCCCTATTGTGTAGATTCCATTTTTGGGGTTAGGGCTTGAATCACTTCATTTTTGGGGTCTTGAATGCATCAAATCCCTCTTCCTAGTTGTGTTATAGATCTGGACCTTTCTAGGCCCAGAGAGCCAGAGAGTATGAAGCTTAGTCGAGTAATCATAGGGTTTTGAAGCTAGGAAGCATTAATGGGGTTTCTATAGTATATAATGCAAGATACACCATGCATGGACACCAAGTTCAGACCTTTACGTGATTTTTGGGTGTTAGAAGGTCAGATCTATAAGTTAGAGAAACAGATCTGACCGCAGAAGGTCAAATGAGTGTTGCCATGGAGGAAACTCGACGAGTCCATAAGAGGACTCGACGAGTCGGATCGGGTTGCCCCGCGATTCGTGATCAGTGGTAACCCATCGAGTGAAAGGCTAACTCGACGAGTCGAGTGAGGCCTTAGGAGGATTCATAGGACACGCATGGACTCGCCGAGTCACCCAAGTGCACTCGACGAGTCTGGTCAAAGTTGGACCGTTGACTGGAGTTGACATCTGTTGACCTTAGGGGTATGGTCAAACTGACTCATGAGAGGCCATGGAAGGGTATAATGGTCTTCTAGCCATTCTTTAGAGATGAGAACTTGAGGAGAATATTGATTAGAGGTATTATCATTTTGATAGGCGGAGGCTAGGTCGGGGATATCGAGCACGAGAGTTTCTAGACATCGTACGAGGTGAGTCTTCTCACTATACATTACCTAGAGTGGTATCTATGTGCAGACCGGAGGGTCTTATGTGTTATGTGTATGTTTGAGATTATGTGATTTGTGATATATGTATGCAATGTGTTATATAGACCGGACCAGAGGGTCCAACGACTTACGAGAACATAGAGTCCTCGAGTAGACCGGACCGAATGGTCCAACGATTTAGACCGTACCGGAGGGTCCAACGAGCTAGACCGGACTGGAGGGTCCAACGAGCGACGGGATTGGAGGGTCCCGCTGAGACACATTGACCGGAGGGTCATACCGAGTTATAGCCTCGAGTGGCTTATGTGTTGTATGTGGTATTTTTGGGGAACTCACTAAGCATTTATGCTTACCGTGTTATGTGATATGTGTTTCAGGTACTAGCGAGGATCGCGGGAAGGCACCGGCATGATTTGTACACACTGACAGCGGATTTTGTATTTGAGATTCTGGGATATGTTTTACCGTGATAACATTTGATACACTTGAGTTGAGATGATTTATATGAGATATGTTATGTTTGCAAAATGAAAAATTGTTTTAAAATTTTCACGTCGTTACACATAAAGCCTACAACTAGCATACAACTGACATAAACAACATAAAAGTGAGTTATAGAATTACCTCTTTGTTGTAGCTTGTAGTTTTGGCCTGTAAGAACTTAGCACCCCATGTGTGATGCCTCAAACGGTTCACAACACACCTTGGACAAAGGAGAACTTGAGATAGAAGTTCTATGCACTCAAAATCGGTTATGGAACTCCAAGAACACTAGGGTCACCGATTTTAGCTATGGGGTGTTCTATATATAGTCTAAGAGTCATGGTTAAACCCTAATCCATACCCATAGGCTTATTATCCATGTTCCAGATTCAAGTGGGCTAACTCTTTATGGATTCATCCATAAACTTAGTCCATCATGTATCATATGCCCAAACTATATATATATATATATATATATATATATATATATATATATATATATATATATATATATAACTAATTTACACAATTAGTCCTCATTAATTTAATTAGTCTCTTTTTATCACTAAATTAATCACAAATTAATTCTTGATCAATACTAATTAAATCATATGATTTCATATTAATATATTAGAACTTATAATATATTAATAAATCATAACTAACCTCTTCTCAAAAGTCCATCCTATCAAATTGTCCTGGTGATATGCAACCCGAAATGGACCATGCTACTCTCGGGTCAAGTACATACCAATTATAGTTATGAGCTTAGACACCTAATCCAACAGTATGTTCTAGGAAACTCACTAAGCTTCGTGCTTACAGTTTTGTTCATGGTTTTAGGTATCATCAGTTTGGAAAGGAATGGCTCGGCTTGATCGCAGCGCATACACCCGTGTTTTCCGAATTATGTGATTTTGGGATGTAACTCTAATAAATGTCTTAATTAAGCAATGTTTTTGAATGATTGGATTAAATAGCATTTGTGTTTGACTATAATGAAAAAATAAAATTTTTATCCTGCATTTTTTGGTCGTTATATATATATATATATATATATATATATATATATATATATATATATATATATATATATATATATATATATATATATATATATATATATATATATATATATATAGAGAGAGAGAGAGAGAGAGAGAGAGAGGTAAGTTCAATTGAGAAAATAAAAAAGGTTGAAAATGGAGGAATAATTCTCAGCCACTCATTTAGTTTGCCGCAAAAACCTCCGTTGTACCAGCGGAAATGGATAAGGAATACACATGTGTTTCCAACAAAACATGTTTCCTTAAACTATGCTAATCATTACCTTAATATATACAAAAACATAGTTTTTTTCGTTTTTTTAATTTTAAAGAAGTTATTTTTATCGAAAAATGATTTCAAATATACCAAAATTCATGATTTTTTATTCTCTACAAATAGACATCCATATTGATATACTTTTAAGATAAAATAATTTTTTTTTTATATATTTAGCTATCGTTATTCATAAGACCGGAGGGTATGGGAGGGAAGCTTCCCTCACTTTTTGTGGGCCATACCCCCATTTCTCTCACATTTCTTTCCCTCACCTAAAACCCAAGGAATGGGTGGGAAGCCCTTCCCTCACTTTTTTTTTTTAAATAAGTTTTTTTTTATGATTTATAATTTTTAAATTAATACTAAGCATAAAATTTAATTAAAAATAAAAAGCATTTCATTAATTAAAATAAAACTTACATTAAACCTAAAATTTAAAAAACTAGAAAATTAATAATAAAAAAAAGCACAAACTAAAAATCAAACTAACCAACAACGACCTACGAAAAATATATTTTCGATCGGAAGGTGGGGTTTAATTGTCGGGATTCTTTTTTTTTTTGAGAAGAAAGTGGAGAGAGTAGAGGATTTGTGTGAATTTTGTTTGATGGTAAATAGTTGTGTATTTATAGGTGTGTAAAAAGGTTTAAAAAAAAACAAAAAAAAATAGATTTAAATCCATATAGCCGTTGCAGCCCAAAAAAAAATAATAAAATAATTATTTCTTTTTTTTTTTTACCATTGAATAGCGGTTGAATTTCAAAAAATAAATAAATAAATAATAAAAAATAATAAAAAAATAACACCCAATCACAGCAGGAGAGAGAACGCGGGAGAGGTTTCCCTCACCCATTCCCGCACCACCCTTCCCCGCACCGACGGTGCGATGTTCCGCCGGGCGGGAACCTCCCCGTGACCCTTCCCCGCTCCCACTCCGTCCGGCCTAAGTGAATAAAAATGCATCAGATTTTTGCTACAGTAAATTTGTTATTCACTTATTAATAAAAATAGTATATAATTAATTTATTTTTTTACAGTTTAAGTATCATTTATACTACTTATTCATATATGAATAACAAATCAACTGTAACAAAATTCTGATAAATGTTTTATTCATATATGAATATAAAATATGACGACAACTAATACACGTTTTATTTATATATAAATATAATATATGACGAAAGATGATGTAAAAAATATATTTTAAGTAAGATAACTTTATTACGTGTCATATTCATATATGAACGATACTTAAACTATATAAAAAAAAGTTAAGCATATGTTTTATTCATAAGTGAATAACGAATGTACTGTAATAATTCACTTATGAATAACGAGAGCTGAAACTCTAAAAAAAATAAATTTTTTATTTTATCTTAAAACTATATTAATATGGATGTCTATTTATAGAGAATAAAAAATTATGAATTTTGATATATTTAAAATAATTTTTTGTTAAAATATGGCTTTCTAAAAATAAAAAAATAAAAAAGTATGTTTTTGCATATATTAAGGTAATGATTATCATAGTTTAAGGAAACATGTTTGGTTGGAAAACACATGTTTATCCGTTATCCATTTCCGACGGTACGCCTAAGTGTTTTGCGGCAAAATAAATGTGTGGCTGAGAATGATTCTCCCATTCTCAACCTTTTTTTTTTCTCAATTGAACCCTCCTCTCTCTCTCTCTATCTCTCTCTCTCTCTCTCTATATATATATATATATATATATATATATATATATATATATATATATATATAATTTTAACAATTTGATAATTTTTTTTTATCTTTTTAACATTTTGTTTTTATTTCTATTTTATAATTTTAGTTATTTATGATTTTTTAATGTTTTTGGTTATTTTGATTCAAGTAAATAAACTTAAATTCAATAAATCATGTCGAAACCGTTTTTTCTTTAATTTTTCTTATTTGTGATGTAAAGCGTTGATGTTTTTTTTATGCCATTACGGTTCATGTTTTTTTTACTTGGATGCTCCATAGTTAATATCTTTAACAACTTTATTTTTGTATTTATCATTATCATTATTTAACTTTTTTTTCTATTTTTTTTATAACTTTAGTTATTTATTATTCTTCTATTGTTTTTATTTATTTTGATTCAAGTAATGAAAAATAGGAAAACAAAAAACAAAAACTCAAACACCAAAATTGTAATATACTATAAAATATTAATACATTTTATCCTTTTCATCTTTTTTGTTTTTTGGTTTTTTTCGTATATTTTTTTTAATTTTTCGTATTATTTTTTTTTAAACTTTTTTAGTATTATTTTTTTAATTTTTTCCTATTTTAATTTTTTTTCATTGTTTCGTTTTATTTTCATCAATTTGATAACTTTTTTTGATATTTTTCCAAAAAATATAAAATGTATGAATATATTATAGTATATTCAATTTTGGTGTTTGCGTTTGTGTTTTTATTTTGATTCAAGTAAAAAAAAGTGGACCAAAATTACAAATATATATATATATATATATATATATATATATATATATATATATATAACTTTTTTATTTACTTGAATCAAAATAAAAAAAGTGGACCAAAATTAAAAATGTAAATATAACTTTTTATTTACTTGAATCAAAATAAAAAAAAATTACAAAAACCATAAATAACCAAAATTATAAAAAAATAGAAAACCAAAAACCACAAACACCAAAATTGTAATATACTCATGTAACATTCCGTTTAAAATTAATTAAATGAATAATAAACTCTAAAGCCCCGAGATGTAATTATTATTATTATTTATAGACAAAATCAATAATATTTAGCGCAGAGCTGGTTTCGGGGAGCCAAATGATATAATTTGGACTTTCGGGGGTTAAAGTGTATTTCAAGAATTTATTTTGTAATGATTTCAGAAGACAGGGGCTGAATGGTAATATATATGGACTTAAATTGAAAGGATTTTGGAATGTTGAGGGTTAAATGGTAACTTTTGGGACTTAAATTGTAAGGAATTATTAAATATGGGGGTTATTTGGTAAATAATGGGTTTACGTTGAAAAGAATTTGGAGGGAGGGACTGAAAGCGGATTATGGCCAAAGATCTCATGTGGTCGGGTATAAACCTGTCACCTTTTCCAAACCCTAACCCTAACCCTAGGTTAGTCAGTCGCCATCGTCGGGGAGTCCTCCAGCCGCCACCGTCCATGTAACTCGTTTTCCGATCAGTTAGCGGCCACCAAGTAACTCCTTCAACAGTCGCTGCTGTCGGCGACGTGTGTGCAACTGCAAGGACCGCCGTATTCTTTTTCTTCTGTTGCTGTTGTGGTCGTTCGCGGTGGCACTTCTTCTCAGATCATCGCTCGCTACGCTCAGCCACGTCCGTCGCCACCGCAGCTCCAAGCGACAACCTTCTTCAGCACTCTGGTTGCCGTCTGCCACCAATTGTGGTTGCGTGGATGCGCGTTCAGCGGCGTTGTTCAGACGGGTGGTTCTGCTAGTCGAATATGTATGTGGATGATCTCTCTATTGATCGGAAACATCATGGGAACCACCGTGGCAGCCCACCATGGTAGTCGTTATCTTATTCTGCCACCACCAGCCGCCGTGTGGTGGTGGCTGTGTGCATGTTTTGGTGTGTTTGTGTGTATTTCTGCTATGAGTGTGTGTTGTGTGTGGTGTTGCTTGGCCGGATTTCACGAGAAAAGCCACCACCACCACCGTGAGGTGGTGGCTGCCACCTCCAACCACCGCATGCCGCCACAAGGGTGACTAGGTGTGTGTGTATTCATTTGGATATTGCGTTTGAATATTGTATTTCACTATTTTGACCGGAATAATCAACGAAATTAATAACCACCACCATGAGGTGGTGGCCGCCGTCGTGAGCCGCCATTGACCACCACTACCCAAGGTGGTAGTGGGTGGTGCCCAACCTAATTAATAATTAATTAACCTAAAAACCTAACCATTTGACTAATTGGCACACAATTGGGTTGGAAACCCTAATTAGGGTTTAGAAAACCCTAATTTTGGAAATGCGAGTTTTGGATTTGTCGGGACTTGCGTTTGGACCATTGGATTTGGAATTTTGAATTACGCCCAACCATATTATATGTTTGGACTAGTGGAGTGGTGGACTTAATGGATTAAGTCCTTAATGGGTTAAGTAGGAACACTTAACCATAATCGTCATTTTATGTGAAAACCCCTAATTAGGTTTGGGTTCTTGATTGGGCCATTTCTTGGACTGAGTTGTTGTGGGCCTTCGTGGGCCAATGGGGAACATGTTTATGGATTAAGGAAACTATTGGGCTTTAGGTTAAGGCCCATTGGGAAGGCTTGGGCCCAATTTGGAAAATTAGGCCATAAGTGGGCCAAAATTGGGCCTTGATGATTATGAGATATTGGACCATTAGAATGCCTAATGCTTGGACTAGAATAAATGATTGGGCCTTAAGATAAGTCCATGTAGAGGTTTGGGCCCAATTTGGAAAATTGGGCCATATGTTGGGCCCTGGTTGATTATTGGGCTTTTGGGCCTTCAGAGTGTGTGTTTGGACCTTGGTTTTGGACCAAGTTACGTTAAGGGTAAAATAGTCTTTTTACCCCAAGCATGGACCTATGGTTATGTATTGGAACCCAAATATTAATTAGGTGTCGTTTTGATGATTGACAGTTCGGGAATCTGTCAACCAGCAACTAGAGTTTTATCCGCGGGACTTTAGCAGTGCGAGGTGAGTCTCCTCACCATACCAATGGGTCTAAGGCACCAAGGTTGGCCCATTTATCTAGTTGTGATGATTATTGCGGATGTGCTATTGATACATTATGTATTTATGTGAATACCATGCGGGGGTTCCCATGGCAAGTAGTTATATGTGGTATGCTAGTTGATTGTTTGGCATTTGGTATGGTAATTGTCTTTGTGATACTTGCATGGAAGACCCCGGGGGGTTCCCGAGGCAGTTGGATATAAGACCATGTAGGGGTTCCTATGGCATTCCATGCTAATACTATGTGGGGGTCCCATGGTAGTGGGCTAAGACCATGTGGGGGTTCCCATGACATCTAGTGTAAGACCACGGAGGGTATCCATTGCACCTTTATATGTTTGTATGTATGGGTTATAGGATTTGTATATGCATACTATTAGTTGATTTTGTGTTATGCCTTTTGTGTGGAAGGCCTCGGGGGGTTCCCGAGGCAGTTGGATATAAGACCATGTGGGGGTTCCTATGGCATTCCAGGCTAAGACCATGTGGGGGTTCCCATGGCAGAGGGCTAAGACCATGAGGGGGTTCCTATGGCACCCAGAGTAAGACCTTGGAGGGTTTCCATGGCTTCCTTATATGTTGATATGTATGGCTTATGTTGCTTATGTGATTCATATTGTAACACCGGGTTCATGGTATGATTTTATTTAAGTTTCTATTTTAATTTTGCCACGAACTCGGCGAGTCTGCGTCCCAACTCGCCGAGTAGCAGCAGGGTGGACACGGGGTTTGAGCGGTGAACTCGGCGAGTCGATGCATGGACTCGGCGAGTCCACCTGTCTGGATGAAACTCTATTTTCAGACATTGCACCCTATTTTACCCATTCTAAAACACCCATTTCGTCCCATTCTCTTCCAGAAGAACTGGAGAGCGAAACCCTAGCCCATTTTGATCCTTGTGAGTGATTTTGGCTTGGTGAAGGAAGTTTGAAGCTTAAGAGAAGAAGGAGGAAGTTGGAGGGTGCAAGGAAGTGTGGTAGATCCGAAATCTACCCTGGGAGAAGCTCCTAACCAGGTAAGAAAGCTCCTTCTTAATCTTTAGTATA
This sequence comes from Lactuca virosa, assembly GCF_052849685.1. Classification (NCBI taxonomy): domain Eukaryota; kingdom Viridiplantae; phylum Streptophyta; class Magnoliopsida; order Asterales; family Asteraceae; genus Lactuca; species Lactuca virosa. The sequence continues at coordinate 394,207,301 of NC_136433.1, forward strand.
ATAGATTCCCTTTTTGTCCCTTATATGTGGATTTCAAGACCTTAAACCTCCCAAACTCCGTGTGTTTATGCCCTAGGAGCTTAGATTTATGGTTTGGAACCATTGCATGTCTCAGTTTTGGCCAGAATGGGTGAAGAGTCGAAGGGTACTCGGCGAGTGCCAAAGTGCACTCGGCGAGTTCCATGAAGATGGCCTTAGACTCGGCGAGTTGGATAAACAACTCGGCGAGTCCTATGAAGATTGCCTGGTACTCGGCGAGTCGTTCTTCAAACTCGGCGAGTCCCTTGAATATAGCCTTGAACTCGACGAGTTGTTCTTCCAACTCGGCGAGTCATATGATCAGTCACTAGGATAAGAAGGGTTTAAGTGTAGGAGGTCCAACCCTCCGTAGTCGCACGTGGAATTAGCAATTTAACGTGTACCTATAGTCCCGGAATCTCCAAATCTCCAAGGTTGATGTTCTGATGGGAGATTGGAGCGATTTGTGAGATCTGTTCGTCGGACTCGGCGAGTCACCCCCTTGGACTCGGCGAGTCCAGTCGCGGGTTTGTTAGTTGTCCCCGTCTAGCGAGTCAGGCTGACTCAGTGAGTGGGAACAGGGACCCGATGAGTCAGAGTCGGGCTAGACATAAAAGGACTCGGCGAGTCGCCATATAGACTCGGCGAGTCCAGTCAATCAGAAGGTTGACTTTGACCAAGGAGTTGACTTTGACCGGTCATTTGACCTTAGGGGTATTTATGAGTACCTAATCCTTGTTTACGGATTTATAGCCGGAGGGATTACCGGTGCGGCAGCCAGGCGTAGTCTGAGCAGGTTTTTGGCAGCTACTCTCGAGGTGAGTTTCCTTCCAGTAGGGACGGGTCTAAGGCACCAAGGCCGGCCCGTATAGACGATATGTTAGTATCGGAGTGTGGGCGGAGCCCGTATCTCATAGCTGAGTTTGATTGTGATATATGCCAGTATGATAGAATTGCTTATACTAGTTGTCTGTGTGATACTTGTATGTTATGGTTTAGTAGCGGAGTGTGGGCGAGGCCCGTATCTCCATGGATAGCAGAGTGTGGGCGAGGCCCGTATCTCCTAGCTAGTAGAGTGAGGGCGAGGCCCGTATCTCTATGGGTGTGGGCGAGGCCCGTATCTCTTAGTTGTTCATTATATGATTGCATGGTATGTGGCATTATGGGGGAACTCACTAAGCTTCGTGCTTACGTTTTATAGTTTTGTTTTCAGGTACCTCTTCAGCTAGGGGACAGGAGTCGGCGCGGTAGCGGCATATCACACACTCTCATGTTTTCCGCACTATGGATTTTCTGGGATGTACTCTGAATATTTTACTACGATGTTACCGGTTCTCAAACATAAATTAATATTATAAATGTTTTGTAACGATGTTTTTATGAATTAACCTAATTTAAAAATGAATTTTTTTTAGCTGGTATTTTTGGGATGTTACAAGTTGGTATCAGAGCCCTGGTTTGAGGGATTCGGACACACCTTCGGGGGTGTCTGGACTCAAATCGAGGGATTAAAAGATTTTTATAAAGAAATGATTTTCTAAAGACTAAGTAAAGGGGATTTCTAAAAAGAAAAAGGTGTGTGATGTGCGCGACCGGCCGAGCTCAAGTAAGTTTTCCCCAAAGTGCCCATACAAGTTTACGTTATGATTATCAGTTCAGTTTCAGTAGAACAACATGCTAGAATAGGACTAAGGATCTAGGAATGATGCCTTATGTGCCTGCTTTATGTGTTCCGGCTTTTTGAAAATTGCATGCTAGTACAGATCAGTCAGTATGATAGCCAGAGTAGTATATACTTGATTATGTGTACTCAATGCCCGAATGCTGCTTGCTTTGTGCTATTAGGAGTTCTAGACGTCTTTCACTAACTAGCGAACGAATATGCTAAGTTACATATTGCAAGGATTAAATAATTTCAGAAGGTTGGGTCTAGCCCTATTTCGCAGCTCTTGTTTGAGTCCAACCGTTGTAGGGTAGGACCTCTCATTCGAATAATTATCTAGTCTGAGTAATATGTAATAGTATTCGCAAGCTAGTTAGGGAAAGAAAGCAGGGACTTCTTGTGCAGCTGATGGCAGAGAGTGGGATGGCGATTACTTAGGGTAAGCCTAGGGCGAGAGTAGCACGAGAACCGCAGTATTAGTAGAAAGGACTTGGTTGAGTTGAGGCAATTCTTGAGGAAAAGTACGGATAGACGTGGAAGGTAGTATGGGCCCGTACTACTGAAAGCGGAGGATCCGTACTCGATTCAAAAAGGGCCAAGGCGAGACCGGGGACTAGTGGTATGTATGTGAGCCTCATTAGTAGAATATCGTTTGATGGTGGTTATGCTATGTTTTTCAGTATGGTGACCACACGACAGGGAGCGGGAGGCTCAGGATCGGGATCGGGTTCGGGTTCAGGGTCCGAACCAATTGACGAGGGTCTACGTGAGTTCATCGCGTCAGAGATTACCAGGGGCATCCTTGAGTCGACTCCCATCATCTTCGGGTCGATCAAGGAGGGTATTGTAGAGATGGAGGATCGTCTCAGGGCGTTCAGGAGTGATATGGCGGCTAGCCAGTCAGGACCACGCACACTGTCCTTTAAGGACTTTAGGGGCAGTGGTGCATCAGATTTCCATGGGACGAAGGACCCCATTGCTGCCAGACGATGGATTGCAGACCTTGAGTCTGCACAGCTGATCAGCTTCTGCCCCGAGGGGTCGAAGGTACGATTTGCAGCAGGATGTCTACGTGACAGAGCTAGAGATTGGTGGGAGTCGGTTTGTGACTCTTTGGGAGCCGCGGCCATTGAGGCTATGACATGGCCGGACTTTGTGACACGATTCAGGGCGGAGTTCGCACCTGCGGTGGAGCTCCAGCAGTTGGCACGGGAGTTCTTGGATATGAGGCAGACGACAGAGACAGTGGCGGAGATCACTGCCAGGTTCCGGGAGAGGGCATTACTAGTGCCCCAGTATGCAGGTGATGAGGATATGAGGAGGACCCGCTACCATGACATGCTGCGAGCCGACATTCGGGAGCATGTCAGTTTTTCAGCTTGCCCTACCCTGGATTCTATGATTGCTAGGGCGAGGGAGAGGGAGATAGATCTGGAGCACATCCGGAAGAGGAAGGCAGAGGAGGGACAGACGATAGGGGCTTCGGGAAAGAAGCCCAAGGGATCAGATGGTAGGCCGAAAGGCCATTCAGGACCGGGCTGCTGTAGGAAGTGCGGCAGGTCGCACGAGGGAGCGTGTAGATTGGGATCGACAGGCTGCTACAGGTGCGGCAAGACGGGACACTTCAGCAGGGATTGTACTGCCCCTGCTCCGGTTATTCAGACATCTGAGTTGCTGTGTTTCCACTGCAACCAGAGGGGCTACAAGAGGGCCAACTGCCCCCAGTTGACAGCAGCAGCGCCAGTACAGGCGCCAGCTCCAGCGACCCTGCGGATTACAGATGGCCGGCAGGGCAAGGCAGAGGCTCCGGTGGTGAGGAGCCGGGCATTTCAGCTGACAGCCGAGGAGGCACGCGCTGCACCCGATGTGGTGACGGGTATGATTCTTTCCCTCTGACCTATTTATATGAGATTTATGATATTGATATGTGCTCTGTGTATATACGTTTAGGATCGTTCCATGTGAACGGTATTCCAGTCCAGGTGTTGTTTGATTCGGGGGCTACCCGATCCTTTGTTTCTCTTGCACTTAGCAAGAAGTTTCCTGAGTCCTCGGGCATGTTGGATTTCCCTTTAGAGGTCGAGATTGCGGACGACCGGTCGGTGCAAGCATCAGAAGTCTTCCGAGATTGTGTGTTAAGGTTGTTCGAAGAGCGGTATTTGGTTGACCTAGTTCCCATTCCATTGCGGGGAAACAAGGTCATTATTGGTATGGATTGGCTGAGTCCCAATGGGGCAGTGATAGATTGTGCGCAACAGTTAGTACGAGTCAGAGCCCCAAGTGGGGGAGAGTTAGTAATTCAGGGTGAGAGATCACAGCGAGGGCCAACCTTCTGTTCGGCAGCGAGGGCAAGGCGTTACCTTCAGCAGGGTTGTGCAGGATATGTCGCATATGTCATGGACACCCGGGAGGCGGGTAAGGCGACGGTGGGCGATGTGCCCGTAGTACGAGAGTTCGCGGATGTATTCCCCGAGGAGCTGCCTGGGATACCTCCAGAGCGACAGGTGGAGTTCAGGATCGACCTAGTCCCTGGTGTGGCTCCGATAGCCAAGGCACCGTATCGGTTGGCTCCTCCTGAGATGCAGGAGTTGTCTACACAGCTTCAGGAGCTGTTAGACAAGGGTTTCATTAGACCGAGCAGTTCACCCTGGGGAGCCCCGATTCTGTTTGTGAAGAAGAAGGACGGGTCGCATCGGATGTGTATCGATTATAGGGAGCTGAATAAGGTAACGGTGAAGAACCGCTACCCACTCCCGAGGATTGACGACCTCTTTGACCAGCTTCAGGGAGCATCTTGGTTCTCCAAGATAGACTTGCGTTCAGGGTATCACCAGGTGAGGGTCAGAGAGGAGGATGTGCAGAAGACGGCATTTCAGACACGTTATGGCCACTATGAGTTCGTGGTGATGCCTTTCGGGCTCACCAATGCTCCTGCCGCGTTCATGGACCTCATGAACCGCGTGTGTAGACCGATGTTAGACCGGTCGGTGATAGTATTTATTGATGATATCTTGGTTTACTCCAAGACGCGAGAGCAGCATGAGGAGCATTTGCGGGAGGTTTTAGAGACTTTGAGAAGGGAGAACTTGTATGCTAAGTTCTCCAAGTGTGAGTTCTGGTTGCGCGAGGTGCAGTTTCTTGGGCACCTTGTCAACCAGAACGGGATTTCAGTGGATCCGGCCAAGGTGGAGGCCATGATGAGATGGGAGGTTCCGAAGTCTCCATCTGAGATTCAGGGTTTCCTGGGATTAGCTGGTTACTATCGGAGATTCATCAAGGATTTCTCCAAGATAGCATTACCCCTGACCAGGTTAACGAGGAAGGTTGTGGTCTTTCGTTGGGGGCCTGAGCAGCATGCAGCATTCGAGACACTGAGACAGAGATTGTGCGAGGCGCCAATCTTAGCCTTGCCAGAGGGCATGGAGGATTTTGTTGTATACTGCGATGCGTCCATCTCAGGTTTGGCCGCGGTATTGATGCAAAGAGTGCATGTCATCGCCTACGCGTCGAGGCAGCTGAAGCCTCACGAGGCGAACTACCCGACGCATGATTTGGAGTTGGGAGCTGTTGTGTTCGCCCTCAAGACTTGGCGTCATTACCTCTATGGGGTTCGCTGTACGATTTACACGGACCACAAGAGTTTGAGGTACCTCATGGACCAGCCAAATCTGAATATGAAGCAGCGTCGGTGGCTTGATGTGGTAAAGGATTATGATTGTGAAATCCTTTATCACCCGGGGAAGGCCAACGTGGTGGCCGATGCGCTTAGCCGCAAGGCGGCGCCGATCAGGGATATTTGCATGCGGATGACAGTGGTGACTCCGCTTTTGGAGCAAATCCGGGAGGCTCAGCAGGAGGCTATGAAGGAGGAACATCAGAAGAGTGAGCGGATTGTGGGACAGGTTTCCTCCTTCGACAATGACAGCAGAGGATTATTGACATTACACCGCAGGGTGTGGGTTCCATATCTCGGAGGCGTGCGCCAGGTTCTGATGGAGGAGGCGCACAAATCCTGATTCTCCATTCATCCAGGGGCAACGAAGATGTATAGGGATCTTCGTCTGGACTATTGGTGGCCCTGCATGAAGCGGGATGTAGCATGGTACGTTGAGCGGTGTCTGACCTGCAGGAAGGTCAAGGCCGAACACCAGAGACCGCACGGCAAGATGCAGCCGTTGGATATCCCGCTGTGGAAATGGGAAGACATCACGATGGATTTCATCACCAAGCTTCCCAGGACCGTGCGGGGAGTGGATTCGATATGGGTCATCGTCGATCGATTGACCAAGAGCGCCCACTTTATCCCGATTCAGGAGAGCATCTCGGCCGAGAAATTGGCCGATATCTACGTCAGAGAGGTGGTGGCACGGCACGGGGTGCCAGTTTCAGTGATTTCGGATAGGGATGTGCGGTTCACTTCCAGGTTCTGGAAGAAGTTTCATGACGAGCTGGGTACTCGTCTGCATTTTAGTACAGCCTTTCACCCGCAGACGGATGGCCAGAGCGAGCGGACCATCCAGACTCTGGAGGATATGCTGCGGGCGTGTGTTTTAGACTTCGGTGGTAGCTGGGATACCTATCTTCCTTTAGCCGAGTTTGCATATAACAACAGCTATCACGCGAGTATTGACCGCTCTCCCTTCGAGATGTTGTACGGGAGGAAGTGCAGGACCCCGATATGTTGGGGCGAGGTTGGACAGAGAGTCATGGGGAGCACCGAAGTAGTGCTCAAGACGACAGAGAAGATTCAGCAGGTCCGGAGCAGGCTTCAGACTGCTCAGAGTCGGCAGAAGAGTTATGCTGATAGGCGCCGATCAGACCTGGAGTTCCAGGTCGGGGATATGGTTCTCCTGAAAGTGTCACCGTGGAAGGGCGTCATCCGATTCAGGAAACGGGGCAAGTTGGGTCCCAGGTATATTGGATCGTTTAGGGTTGCAGCCCGAGTGGGCAAGGTGGCATATCGGCTGGACCTGCCAGCCGAACTCAGCCAGATCCACAGCACTTTCCACGTCTCCCAGCTGCGGAAGTGCCTGGTGGACGATTCAGTAGTGGTACCTTTGGAGGACATCCAGGTTGATGACAGCCTGAATTATATCGAGCGGCCTGTGGCTATCCTAGACCGGAAGTCGAAGGAACTGAGGAACAAAATGGTGGAGCTGGTGAAGGTGCAATGGCAGCATCGGAAGGGCTCGGAATGGACTTGGGAGCCCGCGGATGAGATGATGGAGCATTATCCGGAGCTGTTCCGGAAGGGAGCGGCAGACTTCGAGGACGAAGTCTAAAATAAGTGGGGGAGATTTGTAACACCGGGTTCATGGTATGATTTTATTTAAGTTTCTATTTTAATTTTGCCACGAACTCGGCGAGTCTGCGTCCCAACTCGCCGAGTAGCAGCAGGGTGGACACGGGGTTTGAGTGGTGAACTCGGCGAGTCGATGCATGGACTCGACGAGTCCACCTGTCTGGATGAAACTCTATTTTCAGACATTGCACCCTATTTTACCCATTCTAAAACACCCATTTCGTCCCATTCTCTTCCAGAAGAACTGGAGAGCGAAACCCTAGCCCATTTTGATCCTTGTGAGTGATTTTGGCTTGGTGAAGGAAGTTTGAAGCTTAAGAGAAGAAGGAGGAAGTTGGAGGGTGCAAGGAAGTGTGGTAGATCCGAAATCTGCCCTGGGAGAAGCTCCTAACCAGGTAAGAAAGCTCCTTCTTAATCTTTAGTATAATAGATTCCCTTTTTGTCCCTTATATGTGGATTTCAAGACCTTGAACCTCCCAAACTCCGTGTGTTTATGCCCTAGGAGCTTAGATTTATGGTTTGGAACCATTGCATGTCTCAGTTTTGGCCAGAATGGGTGAAGAGTCGAAGGGTACTCGGCGAGTGCCAAAGTGCATTCGGCGAGTTCCATGAAGATGGCCTTAGACTCGGCGAGTTGGATAAACAACTCGGCGAGTCCTATGAAGATTGCCTGGTACTCGGCGAGTCGTTCTTCAAACTCGGCGAGTCCGTTGAATATAGCCTTGAACTCGACGAGTTGTTCTTCCAACTCGGCGAGTCATATGATCAGTCACTAGGATAAGAAGGGTTTAAGTGTAGGAGGTCCAACCCTCCGTAGTCGCACGTGGAATTAGCAATTTAACGTGTAGCTATAGTCCCGGAATCTCCAAATCTCCAAGGTTGATGTTCTGATGGGAGATTGGAGCGATTTGTGAGATCTGTTCGTCGGACTCGGCGAGTCACCCCCTTGGACTCGGCGAGTCCAGTCGCGGGTTTGTTAGTTGTCCCCGTCTAGCGAGTCAGGCTGACTCAGTGAGTGGGAACAGGGACCCGATGAGTCAGAGTCGGGCTAGACATAAAAGGACTCGGCGAGTCGCCATATAGACTCGGCGAGTCCAGTCAATCAGAAGGTTGACTTTGACCAAGGAGTTGACTTTGACCGGTCATTTGACCTTAGGGGTATTTATGAGTACCTAATCCTTGTTTACGGATTTATAGCCGGAGGGATTACCGGTGCGGCAGCCAGGCGTAGTCTGAGCAGGTTTTTGGCAGCTACTCTCGAGGTGAGTTTCCTTCCAGTAGGGACGGGTCTAAGGCACCAAGGCCGGCCCGTATAGACGATATGTTAGTATCGGAGTGTGGGCGGAGCCCGTATCTCATAGCTGAGTTTGATTGTGATATATGCCAGTATGATAGAATTGCTTATACTAGTTGTCTGTGTGATACTTGTATGTTATGGTTTAGTAGCGGAGTGTGGGCGAGGCCCGTATCTCCATGGATAGCAGAGTGTGGGCGAGGCCCGTATCTCCTAGCTAGTAGAGTGAGGGCGAGGCCCGTATCTCTATGGGTGTGGGCGAGGCCCGTATCTCTTAGTTGTTCATTATATGATTGCATGGTATGTGGCATTATGGGGGAACTCACTAAGCTTCGTGCTTACGTTTTATAGTTTTGTTTTCAGGTACCTCTTCAGCTAGGGGACAGGAGTCGGCGCGGTAGCGGCATATCACACACTCTCATGTTTTCCGCACTATGGATTTTCTGGGATGTACTCTGAATATTTTACTACGATGTTACCGGTTCTCAGACATAAATTAATATTATAAATGTTTTGTAACGATGTTTTTATGAATTAACCTAATTTAAAAATGAATTTTTTTTAGCTGGTATTTTTGGGATGTTACAAGTTGGTATCAGAGCCCTGGTTTGAGGGATTCGGACACACCTTCGGGGGTGTCTGGACTCAAATCGAGGGATTAAAAGATTTTTATAAAGAAATGATTTTCTAAAGACTAAGTAAAGGGGATTTCTAAAAAGAAAAAGGTGTGTGATGTGCGCGACCGGCCGAGCTCAAGTAAGTTTTCCCCAAAGTGCCCATACAAGTTTACGTTATGATTATCAGTTCAGTTTCAGTAGAACAACATGCTAGAATAGGACTAAGGATCTAGGAATGATGCCTTATGTGCCTGCTTTATGTGTTCCGGCTTTTTGAAAATTGCATGCTAGTACAGATCAGTCAGTATGATAGCCAGAGTAGTATATACTTGATTATGTGTACTCAATGCCCGAATGCTGCTTGCTTTGTGCTATTAGGAGTTCTAGACGTCTTTCACTAACTAGCGAACGAATATGCTAAGTTACATATTGCAAGGATTAAATAATTTCAGAAGGTTGGGTCTAGCCCTATTTCGCAGCTCTTGTTTGAGTCCAACCGTTGTAGGGTAGGACCTCTCATTCGAATAATTATCTAGTCTGAGTAATATGTAATAGTATTTGCAAGCTAGTTAGGGAAAGAAAGCAGGGACTTCTTGTGCAACTGATGGAAGAGAGTGGGATGGCGATTACTTAGGGTAAGCCTAGGGCGAGAGTAGCACGAGAACCGCAGTATTAGTAGAAAGGACTTGGTTGAGTTGAGGCAATTCTTGAGGAAAAGTACGGATGCTAGTTAGGGCTAAGGGAGATACCTTTATATGTTATATGAGTTGGTAGACTTGCATGCTAGTGCTGAGTAGTCAGTGATAGATTGGCCTGATATGTGATGCTTGTAGCCTTGGGAATATTGGATGCCATGCTAGAATGAGAATGATTATTGGTATTAGTAACTGCTAAGTGTATGCTTTTAAAATTGTATACGGTTAGGATCTTATAGCCTTAGAATAATTGATTTGGCCTTATTTCTTGTTCCTTGTCTGGTTGTGGTCCTAGGGTAGAGACTATTATTCGACAGTCTATTAGATCTTGTTTTGTGTATAATTTGCATGCATAAGGCAGCCGGCAGTGAGGATGGATGGATATGGACAACATGAGTTGTGGTATGAGGGCTGAATATTCTATGATAGTTCTTTGGATCAGAGTGTTACTGCATGAATGCTGCTTGCTCTGTGCTTTGTGGAACTCTTGAATGATGGGAGTCAGCTACTAAGTGAATATGACGATATTCAGGAGGTGGATGGTTGACATCATGAGGAGTTCTTCAGAAGTTGATGGCAGGGCGAGGTTGGGAACCTAGGATATGCTCTAGTGAGTTTAGTGGGGCGGTTCGGTGAGGTTGGGAACCTAGGGGGGCCTAGGAGTTGTTTCGGTGGGTATCATGCTGCTGTTTAACAGATATTTGGTGTATCAGTGGAGTAAGTGACTTAGAGGATTCGGGAGGATTGCTGAGGAAAGTATGGATAGGTGTGGAAGGTAGTATGGGTCCGTACTACTGAAAGCACATGATCCATACTCGAATCAGTGAGAGTTTTGGAGAATCTAAGAAGCTTATGGGAAGGAGAATCCTTGTTATGCTCTGATAGTGGGGGTAGCTGCTTTGCCAGACGAGGATGAGCACACATGAGGAAGGACCAGGGTTTGGTCCCGGGTCCGGTGGTGAGCCAGTTAGTGGAGGGACTGCCAGGGATTTGAGTTTGCATTGGGTTAAGGAGATGGAAAGTGTTTTTCGCACTAGTCCCTACCCCTTAGGATCTAAGGTTCGGTTCGTTGTGGATTTCTTGTATCGGACGGAACGGATTGATTGTGCGTTCTATTGCGCTTTCAGGATTGGAGAATATGTCTTAGGAGTAGTTTGTAGCCCGGTTTAGGGCAGAGGTTGCTTCAGGTACTGCAGTTCAGGCGTGGACGATTGAGCTGGTGAGTGTGTCAAGGTGCGAGACCCTGAATGATATGATTTCTGGAGCCGAGAGCAGGAGACTGATTTGGAGCACATTGGGAAGAGGGGATCAAATCAGGTGCATATATTGGAGGGTTTCGGGAAGAGACCCAAGAGTTCGGTTCAACTTTTGAGAGGCCACCAGGGCCGGATTCAGTGCAGTAATTATGGGAAACTGCATGATGGAATTTTTCGTTCCAAGGGTTTGGGTAAGTGTAGCTCTGAGTTTGCTTCCCTGTTTGCGTTTGGGTTATATCTTCAAGTGAGGTTATATGTCATTTGCATACCTTGAGTTACGGGGTGGTTAGTGAAAGGTCGTTTCCCTCTGTGCTGGTTTGGAGCGTTCAATGTTATCCGGGTCTATGGTCGAGATCGGTTCAGGGACGTGATGCGGAAGGTTTACGGTCAGGATTGGTGACTCAGCCTTTGTGCTTGAGTTGGCTTTTGGAAGCGCCAGGGGAAGTGGTCTACTGCGGAGGCTTTGGTCTGGGCATCGGTTATTTGGACTTTGAGATATAAGTGTGGCATCATTTCAAGGCGTCTGAGATTATTAGTTTTGCTAGGATTCGGGAAGTGTTCGTCTGATCTTTAGGAGTTGTGTGGTCTTTGGGGTTTGGGCCAGTAGTAGAACACTAGCACGGGAAAGCAGCAGGTTGTCAACAGTTTGGTTATTAAAGAGTAAAAAAAGATTGGGAATCCTTCAAATCTCATGTATTGCGAAGACTTGGTCGAATCTAAGTGGGGGAGAATCGTGCAGGTATTCAGGACACGGGCAGGTATGAGACCGGGATGAGTTTCTCATCCCCTATCAAGGAAAATGGCGGCCCAAGTGGCTATTTGATTTGAGGGTTGTGTGAGTTTGGAGTTCAGTAAAACTCCCCAGCATGTGAATCGTGTCTTCTTGGGGCTTCATAGCAGAATTTAGGAAAGCAGGTTGGGGCTCCAGTCATGAATTGAGTTCAGTTGGGTGTTCGGTCGAGTGCGTGCTCGACTCTGTGTGCGTTTCGAATTGATAAATTAGGGGTAAGGCATTGGGTTGCGGTTGTGTTAGGGTAAAAGTGTTGTAAGACTGCGCGGGGGGGGGGGGGGCATAGCATTCACTAATGGTCAGTAGGGTGAAAGTGTTGTAAGACTACGGGGGAGACGTAGCATTCACTAGTAGTCAGTGGGCTGAAAGTGTTGTAAGACTACGGGGGAGCCGTAGCATTCACTAGTAGTCAGATAGTATGGAAAGTGTTGTAAGACTATGAGGGAACCGTAGCATTCACAAGCGGTCAGATAGTACGGGAAGTGCAAAAAGACTACAGGGTAGTTGTGGCATTCACGGATTCGTTCAGATGACTTAGGCCAGGGTGGGCCAGTTCACAAGGTTTTGAGTAGGTCACAACATAATTAGAATCAGGAAACGGTAGGTCGAAGGAGACCGGGTATGATGTAAGACTACAGTTATTCTGGTAACATTCACCTTTTTGCATCAGATGCAGTGGCGACAGGTTGTCAGCCTATCATGATCGGATGGATAAAATGGATTGAAGGAGACATGAGTGACGGTATAGATAGGGCAGTTATTGTTAGACGATGTATCCTTCAGAGGTCGCATGGGACTGCTGCGTGCGTTTTTGGCCCAGCAATCGGTTATGTGTCCGATGTTTCGAGTAGTTGACAAATAAGGTGAGATCAGAGAGGTCTCAACTGCTTTCAAAAAGCAGCAAGTGGTAGCGAGAAGAGTCGAAGTGGGTTCAGTGACTTGGGATTCGTGCGTGGAGTTGCTCGTATTCGGGGTATACACTAAGTTGTTCGCAGTTGGGTTAAATAATCTCATAGTGGTTGATTTGACCCTGTTGTGCAGCTCTCGTCTGAGTCTAACCGTTACAGGGATAAGTCTCCTACTCGAAGGATTAGTTGAGCTTCTGTCAAGTATAAGTGTTTTGCAAGGATATTTGGTCTGTGACTCTATTTTCTAGTGGGAACCTCAAGCTATCAGAAGTTGACTAGCCATTTGGGAGATAAGTGCAGTGAACTCGACAATGATTCAGTGTGGGCGGTCTGTCAGGGAGACAGACCATCTCGAGACTTCAGGTTTCAGATTGAGTAAATGGGATCATGTTGCAATGAATTTGTTTCATCTTCGGGTTTTAGAACCCTGTGGGGTTGGTTTTGGTTGCCTTGGAAAGGTTGGGGTATGCTTGTGGATGTAGTCGTGTTGCTCAAGTTATTTGGCGTGTCAGGAGTGGTAAGGAATGATTTTGAGGACGAAATCTAATTTAAGTGGAGGAGAGTTGTAACATTCTGTTTAAAATTAATTAAATTAATAATAAACTCTAAAGCCCCGAGATGTAATTTTTATTATTATTTTATAGCCAAAATCAATAATATTTAGCGGAGAGTTGGTTTCGAGGAGCCAAATGATATAATTTGGACTTTCGGGGTTAAAGTGTATTTCCAGAATTTATTTTGTAAAGATTTCAGAAGACAGGGGGTTGAATGGTAATATATATATATATGGACTTAAATTGAAAGGATTTTGGAATGTTGAGGGTTAAATGGTAACTTTTGGGACTTGAATTGTAAGGAATTATTAAAGATGGGGATTATTTGGTAAATAATGGGTTTAAGTTGAAAAGAATTTGGAGGGAGGGACTGAAAGCGAATTATGGCCAAACATCTCATGTGGTCGGGTATAAACCCGTCACCTTCTCCAAACCCTAACCCTAGGTTAGTCAGCCGCCATCGTCGGGGAGTCCTCCAGCCGCCACCGTCCATGTAACTCGTTTTTCGATCAGTTAGCGGCCACCAAGCAACCACCGTCGAGAAACCTACTCTAAGGACCGTTCTTCTTCTTCTCCTTCAACAACCGCTGCTGTCGGCGGCGTGTGTGCAACCGCAAGGACCGTCATATTCTTCTTCTTTTAGCACTACAAACAAAATTACATTTAGTGGCACAAGTTTTTAATGTCATATTTTTTTTTGTGCCACTAAAATATGTTTTTAGTGGAACATATTTGTTTTGTGCCACTATAACTAAAATAAAAGTTATAATTTTTATATTCCCGCTACGTATTAAAAGTTTCGCCAACTTGAAAGTTCTAATTTTCATATTCCCGCTGAGATTGGAAGTTCCGCCCCAACTAGGGTTTTGTACTAAATGTTAGAAAGGCGCCAACACTCAAGACTAAACTAAACTCTCATTCTCTCAAAACCAGAAGAAGGAACAAGGCCATCTCGACACTCACCTTATGCAATCGACCATCGTCCATTGTCAACCCCATCCTCCTGTCGTTGATAATGTCCATCGTTAACACTTCCGCCGCCCCGATCGTCAAAAATTTTGTTGCTGGATAAGATTACTATCACGATTTCTATCTCTCTGTCAAAATCATAACCTTACGCGATTGCTACCATCAACCATCGTCAACCCTTCCGCCTTTGACCTCCATCTCCGGTAACCTATGTTTCTCAATCTCTCTTTCTCCATTCAATTCAAATTCTAACTTCTAAGAATGCTTATTAACCAAAAAGTAATTTCCATCAAAATTAGATGATGGATTAGATGGTCTCGAGGTGGTAATGGATTAGATTTAGTTCGTCATTTGAAGTTAATGAGCTTTATATCATATAACGTTATGTTGTTGACATTATCTTGTGGATTTCCTCTATATTCTGGTCATTCCATCATATAGATTTAAAATTTTATATATTGACCCCTTGTGTTTCATATAGGGCATAAGTCTGGCAGATTAAAATTGAATCTTCAATTCACATTGGACATGATTTTATAGCCATAGTTTACAAGATACATGACAAGATCGATGGACTGTAGTCACACATATGTAACTTGTTGGGTTAAGAAGAAAGCAACATGGTGTTTTAGATGCACTGGGAAAGGAACTAAAAGGAGGTTATGAATAATGTACTGACAGTTGTCAGTAAAGGGCTTCTACACTCGACTTATTTTCAATTCATCATCACTTTATTGGGTCATTTAGATCGAAATGTGAGAAAGAGGGTGAGAAATTTCTCTGTTAATCACATGATTCACATATCATCAATCATGTTTATATAATTATATTGGCTAGTTTATTTTGGTTTGACATTTTGGTAACCTGAATAATCTACTCCCTTAAATATTTGACCATGGATTTATTTACCAAATGTCTAAATTACCCTTGAGTAATATACAAGAGATTTTATGATATGTTTGTTATGCAGGAGAAAACTTGGAAAAAGAACCTCAGATAACTGAATTAAGGAACCAGGTTAGATTTATAGGGCACTTAAAAGTTAAAACTCATAATTGGAAATCCAATTCCTCTGCCAGATTCCATTCTGATTCCTTTTTGTTAACTTCATGTGGTCTCACAGTGCACATTAAGATACTCGTGGTGAGGTTACCCTTCTATTATACTTATTTAATTATATATACTTGCAAATGAAGACTTAAGATTTGTATATACACATATTATTTGTACAGTGGTTGTAGATGGTGGTTTCCATACAAGCATGTGAGGGATAACCAAGAGAAACTATATATCGTGCATATGCTCAAGTAAGTTTAATTACGACCTTTATTTTCCTCTTAATTCTTTCTCTTTGCTTTCTAAAACAAGTTAATAAACAAAAAATCAAGCAGTAAGTATCAAACTTCTATGAAATATAGGGTTGAGGGCATCTTGCATCCTTGGTTATAATTCCTTTTCCAATCCTTTTTTTTGATCAGGTAATGGTGTTTTTTATGGTTTTGTTTCATGTTTATTAAAACTAAGAAAAATAGAAAAAAAGAGGGTGGGCTTGAAAGATGAGTAGTATAAACTACGGGTAATTATGTAAGTTTCTTCTTCTTTTTAGTTTTTATATTTGTGAGTAAAATTCACATATCTCAAACAAAGATATACTTACAAAAAAATTAACAAAATGACTAAAATCTATTTTTTTTCTTATTAGTATGTTTCTTGAACCATATAACAATATTTTAGCATTGTACTTTCAAAGTACAACACTATAATTAGAAAAAAGTTTAATAAAATGACTGCAATTTGCTTTTTTTTTCTAATATCTTGAACTAGGTAACAATGTTACAACATTGTACTTTCAAAGTACAATGTTATAGTCAGCAAAAAAAAAGTTTAATAAAATGACTAAAATGTAGCTTTTTTATTTGTATGTTCCATCCTATTATTTTCTGTTAAAATTAGAATGTTGGGGTATTTTCTTTGTGGATTTGGTTAACTAGGGTATGTATAGTTTCAATATGGTGTGTCCAATGTAAAAATTTCTCTCCCTATATGTATAATTTGTATGTTTTATTCTAATGATTTTTCTTTAATTTTACCCAAATATATACTAATAGCTTCATGGATTGGTTTTTTTTGTTAATATTTTTGTTTCCTTTTTCAGCTCCAGGTTTCAAAGGAAGTGAACAAGAAAAGGAGTAAGAAACAGAATTCCATGGAGATGGAGCATGTTAATATGTAGTTCAAGGTCGATCAAATTTCGTGTTTCTTCCCCCAACAAATATTTAGTTTGATAGTATTATGTTTTGAGTACTAGTACAACACATTTATTAAACTTTTTTTTAAAGATATTTGTGTTTTAAATATTGAGAATATTGTTGTTAGACAAGTTTCAATTGAAGTAATGATATTGGTTTTTCTATTAATTATCTTAATTATCTTATTATTATTTTATATTTCATTTGAAATTAAAAGAATCAAATCTCATTTATTAATATATTTTTCCATGTAAAAAGTTTTACTAATTTCATGAAAATAATAATTATTGTATCGGTTAAATAGTGGCATAAAAATAGTGCCACTAAAACCTATAAGTTCTTTAGTGGCATAGTAGAAAAGTGCCACTAAAACCTAATTAGGCTGCAGCGACACAACCAAAAAGTGCCACTAAAGGCCTTTAGTGGCAGCGTTTTTAGTGGCACTTTTTTTGTGCCGCTGATTGCCTAGGGGGTCTTTAGTGGCACTTTTTCGGTTTTTAGTGGTATTTTTTCTATGCCACTAAATGTCATTTTATTTGTAGTTGTTGTTGTGGTCGTTCGCGGTGGCACTTCTTCTCGGATCCTCGCCCGCTACGCTCAGCCACGTCCGTCGTCACCGCAACTCCAAGCGACAACCTTCTTCAGCACTCCGGTTGCCGTCTGCCACCAATTGTGGCTGCGTGGATGCGCGTTCAGCGGCCTTGTTCAGGCGGGTGGTTCTGCTAGCCGAATACGTATGTGGATGCTCTCTCTATTGACCGGAAACATCATGGAAACCATCGTGGCAGCCCACCATGGTGGTCGTTATCTTGTTGCCGCCATGAATGCTCACTGTTCTGCCACCACCAGCCGTCGTGTGGTGATGGTTGTGTGCGTGTTTTGGTGTGTTTGTGTGTATTTCTGCTATGAGTGTGTGTTGTGTGTGGTGTTGCTTGGCCGGATTTCACGAGAAAAGACACCACCACCACCGTGAGGTGGTGGCTGCCACCTCCAATGTAACACTAGTCAAAATAGGTCAATAGACAATCACATGTGATTATACCAATCATGTAATGTGATTCTGTTAAACTAGTAATGTGATAAGAGTGCTATGTAGTTCATGATAAATTCTAATACAAATATGAACTTTATTTATGATACAACTCAAAATATATGTCCATACGATTCCAAAAATATAGAGAATGTATGAATCTAACTTCGCATGAAGAAGTTATGATAAACCGAATACTATAAATATCTATAATAAGAGGAATTTAAAATAGACTTAGAATTAGCTATTGGAGTCTAAAAGAGAGTTATAGTACTTGTAAATACCTACGCGTGGATATAAAAAACGTCAAAAACAGAGTTCGTATGCAAAAGTTACGACCTTCCGAAGTTGCAGCTGTCTGAGAGCATGACACATGGCAGGAAACCCTAATTGTCTGGATTCACGACGTGAACCTTAAATTCACGACGTGAAAGTAGTCCAGGACACATTTTCGGATCTAGAAGGTACGTGACGAGGCTACGAAGGGGATAAGTTCAATCCCCACGATGTGGACATCAAATTCACGACGTGAAACTGGAATTGTGACACCTTCCGAAGCTAGGAACGCAAATGGTAAGTCTACGAGGATAAGATCCTAAGTCAGGACGTGGGGGTCCAAAATCCCTACTATAAATAGCAGGTCCGACTTCAGCCATTCTTACACCTAAACTTCTTTCTCCTCTCTCCTTTGCTGAAGCCATCTTGCATCCCGAGCCCCGACGACCTTTTACGCTGACCGTTTCTGCTTAGATTACATAAAATCACGCTACTAGGGTGAGTTTCACGGCCCCACTTTCTAATATTTCGGGGGAAAACGCATGCTAAATATTATATATACATTATTATTATGTCTATATGATAATATATAGTTATATTAGCCAGGTATAGTTGTTCTAAATATAATATTTTGAATATATACAACTATTATCAATCTGTCGGCATGTTATTTTACTAATGTAGATCTTGAGTTATGCTTAGGATTCTATATATATATATGTTGTGTGCGATATAGTTCTGAAGTTATATTCGGAAGTTCTATATGTTAAGTTATAAAGTATGTTGCTATTATTGGTTTTATGTCAAGATAAAACTGGATATGTTATATGTTGTTATTGTTAGTTTTATGTTAAGATAAAACTTAGTATTGTTATTGATAGTTTTATGTCAAGATAAAACTAGGAACGTTATATGTTGTTATTATTGGTTTTAGGTCAAGATAAAACCTGGTTTTACTTCAAGATATAGTTGTTATTATTGGTTTTAGGTCAAGATAAAACCTGGTTTTACTTCAAGATATAGTTGTTATACTGCCTAAATGTTATGAAGTTAGGAGTAATGTTTAAAAGCATAGTTTAGTGACTTAGGGTTTTAGACATGAAAATGCTTTTGTTGTTAGAGCTATAGGAAGCCGTCGAAGTCTACATGAGTAATTGTATTCATCAACTAAGATTGGGGATCTTAGCAGAAATCCTCTGAACTGTAACCGTTAATCCCGTGTGAGCTAGGAAGTCGTGTATAATTAGTATACGGGTTGACCACCCCACTTGTGACTGTTAGCTACAGTCAACCAAAAGCGAGTGATGAACTATCCTTTTATTTGTTATTGTTCCGGCGTCAATGAAGCGTACGCTGTTGTTTCTCATGGTAAATCATGAGTGTGTTTGTTTCTCATGGTAAATCATGAGTGTGTTCTATCAGAGGTATTATGTCATAGCAGCGGTTACAGGCTCATGGTAGCAAATTGTTAGAAACATTATACTTTGTCGTATACAAGTATTAATGTTAAGTATAAGTTTCCCCCTACTTATACCTTAGGTTTAAGGAATGTTTAGGTATAAAACTTAATTGATAAGTAAATTATTATACCTAATATACATACTAAATGTTGGAGAGTTAAAATGATACTTTCAAAATATATTGTTGAACGTGGAGAATGTATTATTTTATGGAGTCAAAACATGTAGACTCACCAACTTTATGTTGACGTATTTTAAAATGCATGTGTTTTCAGGAACTTGAAAAGCAGGTATGTATTCGAACAGAAGAAGTTTTACTATTACCTTGTTCATTAAGAAGAATGCCATAGTCGGATATTATGTAATAGGTTTTAGAAAAACAGTTATGTAACCTTCAATTATCAATAAAGGTACGTATTTTCTTAGTACTGTTCAATCTGTGATACGAAGAATGACGTTACACTACCCGGTGTTTCCGCCGATGGCTGGGGGTGTGACATCCAACCCCCGCCTGACGCCACAAGGGTGGCTGGGTGTGTGTGTGTGTGTTATTTGTGTGTGTGCATTCATTTGGATATTGCGTTGTAATATTGTATTTTTATCGGAATAATCAAGGAAATTCATAACCACCACCGTGAGGTGGTGGCCGCCGCCGTGAACCGCCATTGACCACCACTACCAGAGGTGGTAGTGGGTGGTGCCCAACTTAATTAATAATTAATTAACCTAAAAACCTAACCATTTGACTAATTGGCACACAACTGGGTTAGAAACCCTAATTAGGGTTTAGAAAACCCTAATTTTGGGAATGCGAGTTTTGGATTTGTCGGGACCCACGTTTGGACCATTGGATTTGGAATTTTGAATTACGCCCGACCACATTGTATGTTTGGACTAGTGGAGTGGTGGACTTAATGGATTAAGTCCTTAATTGATTAAGTCCTTAATGGGTTAAGTAGGAACACTTAACCCTAATCGTCATTTTATTTGAAAGATCTAAGTAGGTTTGGGTTCTTGATTGGGCCATTTCTTGGACTGGGTTGTTGTGGGCCTTCGTGGGCCAATAGCGAACATGTTTATGAATTAAGGAAATTATTGGGCTTTAGGATAAGGACCATTGGGAAGGCTTGTGCCTAATTTGGAAAATTGGGCCATAAGTGGGCCAAAATTGGGCCTTGATGATTATGAGATATTGGACCATTGGAATGCCAAATGTTTGGACTAGAATAAATGATTTGGCCTTAAGATAAGTCCATGTAGAAGTTTGGGCCCAATTTGGAAAATTAGGCCATATGTTGGTCCCTGTTTGATTATTGGGCTTTTGGGCCTTCAGAGTGTGTGTTTGGACCAAGTTAGGTTAAGGGTAAAATAGTCTTTTTACCCCAGGCATGGACCTATGGTTATGTATTGGAACTCAAATATTAATTGGGTGTCGTTTTGATGATTTACAGTTCGGGAATCTGTCAACCAGCATCTAGTGTTTTATCCGCGGGACTTCAGCAGTGCGAGGTGAGTCTCCTCACCATACCAATGGGTCTAAGGCACCAAGGCCGGCCCATTTATCTAGTTGTGATGATTATTGTGGATGTTTTATTGATACATTATGTATTTATGTGAAGACCATGTGGGGGTTCCCATGGCAAGTAGTTATATGTGGTATGCTAGTTGATTGTGTGGTATTTGGTATGCTAGTTGTCTTTGTGATACTTGCATGGAAGACCTCAGGAGGTTCCCGAGGCGGTTGGATATAAGACCATGTGGGGGTTCCTATGGCATTCCAGGCCAAGACCATGTGGGGGTTCCCATGGTAGTGGGCTAAGACCATGTGGGGGTTCCCATGGCATCCGGTGTAAGACCATGGAGGGTTTCCATGACACCTTTATATGTTTGTATGTATGGGTTGTAGGATTTGTATCTGCGTACAATTAGTTGATTTTGTGTTATGACTTTTGTATGGAAGACCTCGGGGGGTTCTGCAGGCAGTTAGATATAAGACCATGTGGGGGTTCCTATGACATTCCAGGCTAAGACCATGTGGGGGTTCCCATGACAGAGGGCTAAGACCATGAGGGGGTTCCTATGACACCCGGAGTAAGACCTTGGAGGGTTTCCATGACTTCCTTGTATGCTGATATGCATGGCTTCTGTTGCTTATGTGATTGATATGGCCTATGTGATTGATATGGTTTATGCGGTTATGTGGATTATGTGGATTATGTGGGGTATGCTCTGGGGAAATCACTAAGCTTCGTGCTTACAATTT
Organism: Lactuca virosa; assembly: GCF_052849685.1. Classification (NCBI taxonomy): domain Eukaryota; kingdom Viridiplantae; phylum Streptophyta; class Magnoliopsida; order Asterales; family Asteraceae; genus Lactuca; species Lactuca virosa. The sequence continues at coordinate 394,228,645 of NC_136433.1, forward strand.
TGTTTATGGTTTCAGGTATCATTGGTTTTGAAAGAAGGGTCCGGCTTGATCGCAGTGCACACCCGTGTTTTCCGCAATATGTGATTTTGGGACGAACTCTGATAAATGTTTTAATTAACAATGTTTTTGGAATGCTTGGATTTAAAAGATATTTGTGTTTTGACTATAATAAAAATGAAAACTTTACCCTTGATTTTTGGGTCGTTACACTCTAATATATTGATACATTTTACACTTTTTGGAAAAGGTAAAAAAAAAGTTATCAAATTGATGAAAAATAAAACAAAACAAAGAAAAAAATTAAAAATACGAAAAAAAATTAAAAAATAATACTAAAAAATTAAAAAATAATATGAAATTTTAAAAAAAAAATATGAAAAAAATCAAAAAAAAGTTGAAAAGTGTAAAATGTAATAATATATTAGAGTATATTACAATTTTGGTGTTTGAATTTTTGTTTTTTGTTTTTCTATTTTTCATTACTTGAATCAAAACAAATAAAAACAATAGAGGAATAATAAATAACTAAAATTATAAAAAATGGAAAACAAAAGGTAAAATAATGATAATGATAAATGCAAACATAAAGTCGCTAACGATATTAACTATGAAACATCCAAGTAAAAAAAACATGGACCGTAACGGCATAACATTAAAAAAAACATTAACGGTTCAATTCATAAATAAGAAAAATTAAAGAAAAAATCGGTTTTGACATGGTTTATCGAATTTAAGTTTTTTTACTTAAATCAAATTAAAAAAAATCATTAAAAACCCATAAATAACTAAAATTATAAAATAAAAATAGAATACAAAATGTCAAAAAGATAAAAAAAAATTATCAAATTATTGAAATTATATATATATATATATATATATATATATATATATATATATATATATATAATTTGCAATATACTACAAACCCCAATGACCATTTATGTAATTTTATAAATTTGAGATTTTGTATATATATAAATTATAAATATAAACTATATATATATATATATATATATATATATATATATATATATATATATATATATATAATTTCAAATTTATAAAATTATATAAATAGGCCTTGGGGTTTGTAGTATATTGCAAATTTGGTATAAGGGTAAAATAGTCATTTCATTAAAATCTAACGGCTGAAAAGTTAGATTTAACGGCAGGAGGACCTTTTATGTAATTTTGCAAACCATAGGGACGACTAGTTGCGTGAAGTTTTCCTTGAAAGTCGTCAAAATGAAATATTTTACGAACCACAACGACCAATTATACACCATCAAATATTTTTAGACCAAAACCGTATAATTTAAAAAATAAAGGATGAGTTTTACAATTTTGTAAAAAAAATATCTATGTGTAAATTAGATATTTAACCATAGTAAAAGAGGGCTGGTTGACGAATTTCAATTTTAGACTTACTCGCGTCAACGATGATGCTTTAGTTAACTCGCTCAGACAGCGACACCGATCCGGAATCTGTAGAACGTCATCACTGTTAGGTGCCTTCCCAGAAATACAAATGCCTCCTCCCACCCACCACATGGATTATCTATCCTTCTCACCGTCACGGCGTCATCCATGGAGGATGGGGGTTTGGAGTACTGGCTTCAATGGCAAGTACCTGTCTGCGCTCTCATCTTCCTGCTTCCCACGCTGGTCTCTTTGAGATTCATCATCACTAAAAACAACACACATACCACTAAAACCCATCATCTATGGATTTCTTGCTGGAGGAACCTTCATCCACGCTGGATTCTTCTCTACAGGCTTTTCTCCTTCGTTTCCATGGCTTACTTGCTATATCAAACAGTCCTTGCCTTCGGCCCCTTCGTCTTCTATTTCTACACCCAGTCAGTATGCCATGTTTACTTCAGTTTAATTTTGTGTGTTACTTTTTATTTGTTTGGCAATAGTTTATTATCCGTCCCTTAAACATTAGCAGGTGATTTGTCTTTATACTATAGAGCGTGCGGATTGTTTAGAAAGGGAAGAAAAGAAAAGAGAGAGGAGAGAAATAGAAGATGTTAAACTTATTTGGTAAAGTGGCTGCAATCCAAATTTCAATTACATGCCATGAAAGTTCGAGTAGGCAGAACAGCGTAGATAAAACCATCAATATGATGCGTATCAGGTTCAGGTGCCTTTCAAGATGGTTGAAGCTAGAAAGGGTCTGTTATAATAAGTTGATAGTCTCATCCTCCTAAACTTGTTAGTTGTTACCATCATGAGAAACAGTAAACTGCAGAATATGTGAGCAAAGAGAGACGTAAGATGTGTAATGTTTGTCCCCCATATGTACATACCTATAGGATCACTGATTAGATGTGGTATATCCGTATGTGTGCCTCCAATCCAATCCAATCCAATCCCTTGGGATTTATTAGGAATCAGGAGTTAAATGTCTCAAGGTGGCTCTCTGGCACTTGGGCATTTGGGTCTGGTGGTTCTACAAAAATTCTCATAACCACTAAGCACTAGTATTTCTTCACGTTTGAGTTTGTTGATGATATCGCTCTTAATTAATGTTTATTAATCAATTTTACAGATGGACTTTTTGCTTGGTCATGGTCTACTTTGCGGTATGTCAATTTACTTACCTAATATTCTAAATTTAAATGTCTCTGAATAGGGTTCGGTTCCAAATATATTAGGTCTTGGATTTAGTACACATAACCTGGGAGGAACCGAGGAAGTGATATGATATTTTTTGTGAGGCAGTTACAAAGATATCACAAGCACACTGCTTCTGCTTGCAAACTAAAAAAACTTGTTTTTGCTTGTTTCCGTGAAACTATGTTTGTTGGATTGTAATCTAGCCTTGTGAATGTTGGAGCAAAACTACACAGTAGGGCTACATCTTTCTAATCTTTTACGTTCACATTCAATAGAATAGCATACAATATATATAGAGGATTGAAAAACCACGTCTGCCTAGTCAACAGCAACAAAACAGGAACTAACTAACCCCTATCTGCAAATAAACGTGGCCACATGGCTTTTACTTATTAAACTCTACAAGGACTAAAATACCCCTAAGGATAATCACGCGATTGACTCAATTTGGATTAACACCAACAGTGAAAAAGCAAGAAATGGTACATGGTCTGTCGATTAATTGTCGGGTCAAAATATAGAGCCGTTACAGATGTATCATGTAAGGAGACTCCTTTGGGATTTGGAGTAACCACATATGACTTGCTACGGATCTATTCTGACAACCAATCAGCCGTGAACCAAGTACTCCATGAGAGAATCAAACACATTAAAGTTGATTGTCATCTAATTAGGTACTTGTTGTGGGAGTGGGAACACTTACACATCAGTTGTTAAGCCAAAAACCATTAAGCAGGACAAAATTTATAATATTTGTAACAAGTTGGGCATGATTATCATATTTCTTCCAACTTGAGGACTGATTGAAATATTCTACTTATATCTTAGGAATAGGATTTCTTGATTTGATTTGTTTTCTTAGATAGGATTGATTTAGTTCCATTTTCATCTTCGGAAATTGTATATAAATTGAGGTCATTACCACACAAGTAATGCACAAAGAATTATTCTTCCAAGTTCCAAGGGTTACATTTCATGGGTGCTGCTTGCTTTCGTGTAGCTTGGGACCATTATATCTGCTCATGGCTGCTGGATGCACTTTAAAGAGCATCCCCTTTCAAATCAAAATCAAGAGAGAGACAAGTTTCTGAAAAAGGATTCTAGCTCTTTTAAAGATAACGAGGCTTCCATCAATCTGCAGTTTAATCAAGAAGCTGGGTTTTGGGGAAATCTCATGCAGAATGTTTATCAGGTATTCTTTCTATCACATTCTAAAAAATTCATCACAAATGTGGTTTATGTTCCTAGAACTTAGGCAAAACTATCTTTCATGCATTTTTTGCTTGCTGAGAGGTATTCTCTTCCTCTCAAAGTGTAAATACTAAACAAATCACTGGAACATGGCCTCCAATCTCTATAAAACAATGCAAACATGCTTCCTTTTGATTGCATGCGATGACCAAAGGAGGTTGATCACCTTGAGCTTTCTGATATTCATGCGGTCATGAGTTTTTTTTTTTTTTGAAAAGTGTTTAAAGCTGATTCTTGGTGTATGTCAACAGACTTGTGCAGGTGCTGTTGTGCTTACTGACCTTGTATTTTGGTGCCTGTTACTCCCGTTTCAGTCTGGCGATGGCTTCAAGCTTACCCTGGTTAGCATATTTTGTCCCTTGCCCCTTGGACCTTTTCTTTCATTGTGAATACTGAATACAATACCAACCTCTCACACTCTTCAAAAGAGACGAAAATCTCCTCCTTCCTTTTGTTTCCTGGAAATTTATTATTTTCTTTTTATTATTTGCTCATAACAAATATATTTGTACATTATGATTCATTCAGAACTGTTGCTGTTGGCATTCTGACTCTGAGTTAGTTTGGCTTGTGATTGCAGTTGATTAGTTGCATGCACTCCCTGAATGCTGTTTTTCTCCTCCTGGATTCTGCTCTCAACAGCCTGGTAAGTAATTGGATCGCATTCACCAATTGGTTGGTTTATTCACTATATGAATGATCCTAATAAGTGTCGAGCTGATGCCATTATCTCACTGTTTGTCTTTTTCTTGTGCCCCTTGTAGCAATTTACTTGGCACGGGTTAACATACTTTGTCTTGTGGAGCTCAGCTTATATAATTTTCCAGTGGGTTATGCATGCCTGTTGCTTTACATGGTGATTTCCACTTATCAGAACCCACTTTTTTTGTCATTTATCAATTATTTACTGTAAAATTTCCCAGGATTGAAGTTTAAGAGGCTATTGCAGGTGGCCTTATCCCTTCCTGGAAATTGCTACTCCATGGGCTCCTATGTGGTATGTTGCATTGCATCCAATGATATATATATATATATATATATATATATATATATATATATATATATATATATATATTTCTCTCGGGGTAGATGTGACTTTTCACATCCTGCAGGTACTTTGGCATCGCTTTAGTTCACCTTCCATGTTACGGACTATATGTTTGGCTTGTGAAAGTGAAAGCATCCATGCTGTCAAAAATGTTTCCACGAGCATTTATAAGGTGGTTGCCCAGTCTTTCCTTATAAAGCTTGAGAATTCATTTTGGTAGTCTATGGAAGCAGCCTCTCTAAGGCTGTCTACATCAAACCACTCCATTTTGTTATGAGATTTGGTATTCTTGTTGTTGTATTCATTTTGAAAGTTTTACCTTTTTAATAAAAAGAATAAGCTAATACACTTTGGTGACAGGGTTGTGGTAGCAAATGAGAAGCAGATGTAAGCTGCTGGCACATGACATCAAACATGCGTGTAATTGAATGTTGTTAACTGCTTTCCTTGTATCATTAAAATAATAAAATGTGTGGATTGCTATTAAGAAGGTAAAAAGAGTAATCCATAGAAGGATTTCGGTGTGCATTTCAATATAAATGCTTGACCCTTTTATTTTTTCAAAATTAACTTGGCAATGGATCTCCATGTCGGCTGTATTGAAGCCCTTGAACATGGACGGCTCGATTTAGAAATTGCTTATGAAAATATTTTTTACAAAATTTGGATTTGAAGAGGGATGTTAAGTTGTGGTGGGAGGTGGAGGAAATGTTGTTTCGCATGCAAATAGTGGATTATAAAAGTCTACCGTTATTTTTTAGTCATCGAATAAATTTGAATGGATAAAAAGAAACATATATATATATATATATATATATATATATATATATATATATATAGGTGGGTTCAATTGAGAAAATAAAAAAGGTTGAGAATTGAGGAATCATTCTCAGCCACTTATTTAATCTAAGCATAAAAAGACACGGTGGCAAACTTGTAAATATGATAACAACCTTCAATCTCAAATACGTATCTGTAGAGAATTAGATTACAGTTCAAACCCATTCATCGTTCATCATCCAAATTTCTTCTCCAACCTTCAACAATCATCCAGATTTCTTCAATTAAACCATCATCAACATCAAACAGTGCTAATCAATCATCGATCTTCGTCAATAACATGTTTATCAACACGATTCAACAGTTAACAACAAAAATTCATTTTGGTTCTTTTAATCCAACCTTCAATTCTGCTTGAATACGATCAGATCTTCAACATCTACGATTAATTATACTCCCAGCGTCATTAGATCAACATCATCGATAATCAACAAAAAATCCACTTCATATCATTCATTCAACATCGATTATCAAATAAAACTTCAAAATTGAGGTTAGAAAAATATCAAATCGTTTTTTTTTTGAAAAATTTCATATAATTCTCTATCAATCTACTATTTTGTAAAATTTAAATAGTCAAAGTATCATGTTTTTAACATTTTTAAAAAAGTTAAATTGTATGCACTCCAATTGTTTGATGAAATGCATAAACTAAATTACCACGTTATATTCATATATGAATATGTTTTCTCACCTGAATCAGTATATGATTATTAAAACAAAAAAAACAAATATGCAAGTCTATATGTTATTCATATGTGAATAATATATAAAAATTATATATATTTGTGAAAATACCTTGTAATATTCATATGTGAATATACTGTGTAATATTCATAAGTGAATATATCATCTAATATTCACAAGTGAATATACTATGTAATATTCACATGTGATATACCATGTAATACTACGTAATATTCAGATATGAAAATATTATCTAATATTCATAAGTGAATATATCATCTAATATTCACAAGTGAATAAACTATGTAATATTCACAAGTGAATGCATCGTCTAATATTTAAATATGAATATATTATGTTTATTATATGCTATATTCATATATGAATGATACTTAAATTGTAAAAAAAATTAATCATAATTTTTATTCATAAGTGAATAACGAATGTACTGTAGTAAAAACCTGATTCATTTTTATTCACTTATGAATAACGATAACTGAAAATATAAAAAAAAATTATTTTATCTTAAAACTATATCAATATAGATGTCTATTTGTAGAGAATAAAAAATCATGAATTTTGGTATATTTAAAATCATTTTTTGATAAAAATAGCTTCTTAAAAATTAAAAAAAACGAAAATACTATGTTTTTGTATATATTAAGGTAATGCTTAGCATAGTTTAAGGAAACATGTTTTGTTAGAAAACACATGTCTATTCCTTTCCCATTTCCGCTGGTACGACGGAGGCTTTTGCGGCAAAAATAATTGAGTGGCTGAGAATGATTCCCCCATTCTCAACCTTTTTTTCTCTCAATTGAACCCTCCTATATATATATATATATATATATATATATATATATATATATATATATATATATATATATATATATATATATATATATAATTTTTTTTTGCTGTTTTTTGGATGTTTCTAAGTAATTGGACTAGGTGTATGACTTGTGTATTACATGGGTTGATTAAAAAAAGTTTATCATTGGGTTTCTAGCTCAGCGGTATCAGGTGGTACCTTCCTCTTTAAGTTCGAGGGTTCAAGTCTCGTGGTGGATATATGTGGAATTAGGTGTTAGTTTAGAAATAAATTATATATTTGTATTTGCCAGTTAAAAAAAGATTAAATATTAAAATGTAAAAAATAAGTATTTTTTAAAATAAAATTTCGAAATAAGGAATAAAGAAAAATATTAATTTCAATTTACTATCACATTAGTTACATTTAATACTTTACGTGAAAAATATATGTATTATGTGGCTTTTTAATTTTAAAAATTAAAAAAAAAACAAAATTTGACATGTAGATATTATTTATTTTAAAAATATCACAAAATAACAAGTGTCAAAACTTATGAAAGATTGACATGTGGCAAAATTGATCTTCATTTATTATACTAGAAGAAATTGTTCATAATCTAATCAATAATACAACTTTGGTGTTATTTATTTATTTATTTCGGTTCAAACCACTTTCACGTTGGATTTGTTTTGACACCAGAAAAACTTTAGAATTCTATTTGTGCTAGCAAATCTAGATTGTTTATTATTATTATTATTATTATTATTATTATTATTATTATTATTTTAAAAGTCGTGTTTATTTTAATATTGTACAATTCGATATGCAATTTCAAAGAACATGACCTAGTTTTATTGGTACAATTTGTTGCATATTTATTTTTAGAGCCATGAATAACACAACCATATGCCATCGTGGTGGTGTATTGAGTTTTTTCCTTTTCACAATGACTATCTATAACTATCTATAAAATTAACTGACATTTTTATTCTTTTAAAGCTTATAAGAAAAACTGCAAACGAGGGAAGTAAAAAAAGCTAACTTTATGATGCATATTTTTTATTAGAAATAACTATTTTACATGCAAAAGTGAACTTATAATATATCTTAAATCATGTTTTACAATCAGGAAGAGTACGAGAATTTATCTTCTAGAAGGAGAAAGGGGGGAGGGGAGGGGAGGAGGAAGGTATGGACTGCTATATTTTTATCCAATAGAGCTAACATAAATTATAGGTTTAGCAATCACATACTCACCTTTAAATTTGACCAAGCTATGTATCCATTAACTGAACATATTACAAATTTCATTGTGTTTCACGTGACAAAGCCTTGGTAAAGATACCCGCTCGTAGATCTTTTGAATTGACATATTCTACTATAATTTGTTCACAGTGAACTCATTTATATATGAAATTGTAACACCCCGTTTATTTAATAAATAAATTAAATAAATTAATGAACGAATAGTAGCCCTAAAATAAATAATTATATATAAAATGATGGTCTCGAAGAGCTAATTGTCACAATTTTAGAATTCGGGGGTTAAAAGTGTAAGTTCCGGACTCAGTTTATAAATATTTATGAAGACAGGGGCTCCGTGGTAATTATTTGGATTTAATTTAAAGGGGAAATGAGGTGGAAGGGCTGAATATGTCATAATTAAGGTATTGGGGGCTGTTTGGTAAATTTTGTACCTAAGATGTAAAGGATTTTAATGCTGAGGGTTTAAATGATAATTATCGGATTTGTTTTGAAAGAAAGGGAAGAAGGTGGGACTGATTGTGTAAACATGGGAAGAAGTTTGAATGGGGTGGTATATATATGTCTGTTACATGCTGGAACCCTAACCCTAACTCTCCCAACAGCCGCCACCTTATACCTCCCTCACCGGCCCCACCATCTCCGGATCTTCCCACTGCCGTCCATCAACCTCCATGCGCCACCCTCCTTCTCGTTTCCGATCGTGCAAGACAACCAGACACCACCGTTCTAGGCAATGCCTTTGCTGAGGTTGGATGTCATTCAGCACCGCTATTTATCCCGCTACCGGCGGCGACGAGGTTGGCGAACAAGCATCTTTCTGTTGTCGTTGCTGTCGTTTCCGAAAGATGAAGAAGCCAGGAGTCGGAGCTAGACGCTAGACCGTCGCCGTTGCTCCCAATGACGGTTAACCGCCACCACCCCGTCGTGTTTTTCTCTTCCCTTCCCCGTTCTCCTGTTGCCGATTGGTCGTCGCTGCTATTCTCCGGGCTGTTGCGTCGCCACTGCTTCCTTAACGGCTGATCATTTTCCGATGACGCCGTTTTTACCGCCTTTAGCCACCGCCACCACCGAGAGGTGGTGGCTGCCATCCCAAATTCGCTGCTGCCGCCGCCATGAGCCACCAGGTGGGTGGCTGGAGTGTCTGCTACTATTTGAAGTGTGTGGTGTGTGAGTTTTGTGTGGCTGGAAAACCTTGGAGGCCACCACCACCACGTGCCACCGCCGGGCACCAGAAGGGTGGTTGTGTGTGTGTGTTTATTTTAGTGTAGTGAGTGTGTTTATTTTGGGTGTTCATTGTAAAAATTTTAAAAGCCAAGAATAATGAAAGAAACTCAAAACCACCACCGTTAGGTGGTGGCTGCCGCCTCCTGCCGCCACCGACCGTCGTGTTGGGTGGCGGTGTGCTTTGCCTTGTCGTGTTTGATTCGGTTGGGATGCTTGAAACCCTAATGGGCCCAATGAAGCCCTAATGGACTTAGTGAAACCCTGATGGGCCTAGTGAAATCATAATGGGCCTAATGAACCCTAATTGATCAAAGGACCTAGCTATTGGGCCTATTGGGCTAATATGGGTTGGAAACCCTAATTAGGGTTTGGAAAACCCTAATGCCATGAAACCCTAATTTGGGACTTATCGGGACCGCATCAGAATTATTTAATGAACTTAAAGTAGTAATTAATAATCATTTGCAATTAACCTAAGGCTATGTGGGACTTAATGGATTAAGTCCTTAATGGGTTAAGTAGGGACACTTAATCCTAATCGTCATTTCACGTGAAACCCTAATTTCACTTGGGTTTATTGTTGGGCCTTTCTATTGGGCCTTGATGATTGGGTCATTAATGGGCCATCCAAGATCAAGCAAATGGACTAGAATAATTAATGGGCTTTGAGGTAAGGCCCATATGATGAATTGGGCCCAATTTGGAAAATTGGGTCATAGATGGTCCATAGTTTGGGCCTTAATGATTATATGATATTAGGCCAGTAGAATGTCAAAGGTTAGACTGGAATAAATGGTTGGGCCTTATGGTAAGACCTTATAAAGGTTTGGGCCCAATTTGGAAAATTGGGTCATGTGTTGGGCTTTGACCCATAGTTGACTTTTGGGCCTTTGGATTGGGCCTTGGGCTTGAATCAAGCCAAGATAGGGGTAAAGCAGTCTTTTACCCCAACATGGACTTATGGACATGTGTTGGAACCTAATTACTAATTGGGTGATGTTTGATATTGACAGATCAAGAATCTGTCATCCAGCAGCTGGGATTGTGTCTACGGGACTTCAACAGTGTGAGGTGAGTTACCTTTCAGTAGCGGTGGGTCTACGGCCACAATGTCGGCCCACCAGTAGGAGTTGTATGTTAGATGATTGTCTTTGTGATATTCATCTAGGTTTGCTACTACCTGATATGTTTATGTGCTAGCATGATATGTTATATGTGATAGTGGTAGTAGGGGAGAATAGTCCCCAAGTTCGGTCGTTAGGACCGAAGGGTAGGTCGGGCACCCCAGAATTGTCTGACAGTATGTTTATGCTATGATATTATGTGGTAGTAGTAGGAGGTGAAACAGTCCTCGTATGTCAGTCGTAAGGACCGACGGGTAAGTCAAGCACCCCAGAATGGCTTGACCTGGGTAGGTCATGATGGATTTGAGCGAAAAGAACATCCTATGTGCTCATGCAAACCCTAATGCTTGGGTCTAGGTTTCTCTATTTGTACATGCATTCATCCAAGACTTTCAAACCCTAGATCTAGCATATGATATTCGAAATTAACATATGTAAACAGATCTAGATGATTACCTTGTTGTTAATTGAAGATCTTGAAGCCTTGAGAACCTTAGCACCTCAAGTGTTGTGCCTCTAATGAATCACAAACACCAATAGCAATTGGAGGAAACAAGAGAGAAATGGGAGAGGAGAATTTCGGCTCTAGGACTTCTAGGGTTCAAGTGGACCAAATTCCCATGCCTAGGGGTCCTTTATATAGGTGTAGGAATTAGGGTTTCAATGGTTATCCTTATCTGATTACTTAGCCACCAAGTAGCCCAAGGATAATTCTAGAATCCCTATGGACGAATTATTTAGGCTTTATCCCTAGAATTCGTCCACCCTATCTATTAGGGTTTCCTTGCCCTACTTTGTAACTATCACATAATTACAGTTCAGCCCCTTAAGTTCAATTAACTTCTTTTGATCACAAAACTAATTCTTAATTAATTATTGACCAATATTAATTAAACAAATATGATTTCTCTTTTAATATATTATTCTTATAATATATTAATAAACCAGTATCACCTCTTTCTATATTATTCCTCCAGTCAAGTTGCTTTGGTGAAGGCAACCCAAAAGGACCATGCACAACCGGGTCAAGTACATACCAAATATAGTTATGGACTTAGACACTTATCCAACAGGTCAAATGCCCCAGAATTGCTGAGTATGGCTGGCACAACTCCAAGGTCTCCGATGAAGTTCTTCAACCATATTGCCTCCTTTGACGCTTCGCTCGCTGCAATGTACTCTGATTCGCACGTTGAATCAGCTACGGTCTCCTGCTTGGAACTTTTCCAAGTCACTGCTCCTCCATTAAGGGTAAAGACCCAGCCCGACTGCGAACGATAGTTGTCCCTGTCGGTCTGAAAGTTGGCGTCACTGTACCCTTGCACCTTTAAGTCATCACTCCCACCGAGGACTAGAAACCATTCCTTGGTCCTCCGAAGGTACTTAAGAATATTCTTGACTACGGTCCAATGTGCTTTGCCAGGGTTCCCTTGATATCTGCTGACCATGCTCAAAGCGAAGGCCACATCAGGGCGAGTACAAGTCATAGCGTACATGATTAAGCCAACTGCGGAAGCGTAAGGTACTCGGCTCATCTCTGCTATCTCGACTTCGGTACTCGGACTTTGAGTCTTACTCAATTTGGCATTACTTTGGATTGGTAACTCTCCCTTCTTTGAATTCTCCATACTAAAACGTTTTAGTACCTTGTCCAAGTAAGTATTCTAACTAAGTCCTATCAGTCTCTTACTTCTCTTTCTCACTATCCTTATTCCCAGAATATAGGCAGCCTCTCCGAGGTCCTTCATAGCGAAACACTTCCCAAGCTAGGATTTAACTTCCTTCAGGGTTGGGATGTCGTTTCCTATGAGTAGTATGTCATCGACATACAATACGAGAAAGCTTACCATACTCCCACTGGCTTTGACATATACACATGATTCATCCTCGCTTCGCAGAAAACTAAACTCTTTGACTTTCTCATCGAAACAAAGATTACATCTGCTAGACGCTTGTTTTAGTCCATAAATGGACTTCTCAAGCTTACACACTCTATTAGGGTGCTTCGCATCGACAAAACCCTCTGGCTGAGCCATGTAAACATCCTCAACCAACTTCCCATTAAGGAAAGCGGTTTTGACATCCATCTGCCATATTTCATAATCATGAAATACGGCAATGGCTAGCATCACCCTGATAGACTTTATCTTTGCAACTGGTGAGAAGGTTTCATCATAATCATGAAATACGGCAATGGCTAGCATCACCCTAATCGTCATTTCACGTGAAACCCTAATTTCACTTGGGTTTATTGTTGGGCCTTTCTATTGGGCCTTGATGATTGGGTTATTAATGGACCATCCAAGATCAAGCAAATGGACTAGAATAATTAATGGGCTTTGAGGTAAGGCCCATATGATGAATTGGGCCCAATTTGGAAAATTGGGTCATAGATGGTCCATAGTTTGGGCCTTAATGATTATATGATATTAGGCCAGTAGAATGTCAAAGGTTAGACTGGAATAAATGGTTGGGCCTTATGGTAATACCTTATAAAGGTTTGGGCCCAATTTGGAAAATTGGGTCATGTGTTGGGCTTTGACCCATAGTTGACTTTTGGGCCTTTGGATTGGGCCTTGGGCTTGAATCAAGCCAAGATAGGGGTAAAGCAGTCTTTTACCCCAACATGGACTTATGGACATGTGTTGGAACCTAATTACTAATTGGGTGATGTTTGATATTGACAGATCAAGAATCTGTCATCCAGCAGCTGGGATTGTGTCTACGGGACTTCAACAGTGTGAGGTGAGTTACCTTTCAGTAGCGGTGGGTCTACGGCCACAATGTCGGCCCACCAGTAGGATTTGTATGTTAGATGATTGTCTTTGTGATATTCATCTAGGTTTGCTACTACCTGATATGTTTATGTGCTAGCATGATATGTTATATGTGATAGTGGTAGTAGGGGAGAATAGTCCCCAAGTTCGGTCGTTAGGACCGAAGGGTAGGTCGGGCACCCCAGAATTGTCTGACAGTATGTTTATGCTATGATATTATGTGGTAGTAGTAGGAGGTGAAACAGTCCTCGTATGTCAGTCGTAAGGACCGACGGGTAAGTCAAGCACCCCAGAATGGCTTGACCTGGGTAGGTCATGATGGATTTGAGCGAAAAGAACATCCTATGTGCTCATGCAAACCCTAATGCTTGGGTCTAGGTTTCTCTATTTGTACATGCATTCATCCAAGACTTTCAAACCCTAGATCTAGCATATGATATTCGAAATTAACATATGTAAACAGATCTAGATGATTACCTTGTTGTTAATTGAAGATCTTGAAGCCTTGAGAACCTTAGCACCTCAAGTGTTGTGCCTCTAATGAATCACAAACACCAATAGCAATTGGAGGAAACAAGAGAGAAATGGGAGAGGAGAATTTCGGCTCTAGGACTTCTAGGGTTCAAGTGGACCAAATTCCCATGCCTAGGGGTCCTTTATATAGGTGTAGGAATTAGGGTTTCAATGGTTATCCTTATCTGATTACTTAGCCACCAAGTAGCCCAAGGATAATTCTAGAATCCCTATGGACGAATTATTTAGGCTTTATCCCTAGAATTCGTCCACCCTATCTATTAGGGTTTCCTTGCCCTACTTTGTAACTATCACATAATTACAGTTCAGCCCCTTAAGTTCAATTAACTTCTTTTGATCACAAAACTAATTCTTAATTAATTATTGACCAATATTAATTAAACAAATATGATTTCTCTTTTAATATATTATTCTTATAATATATTAATAAACCAGTATCACCTCTTTCTATATTATTCCTCCAGTCAAGTTGCTTTGGTGAAGGCAACCCAAAAGGACCATGCACAACCGGGTCAAGTACATACCAAATATAGTTATGGACTTAGACACTTATCCAACAGGTCAAATGCCCCAGAATTGCTGAGTATGGCTGGCACAACTCCAAGGTCTCCGATGAAGTTCTTCAACCATATTGCCTCCTTTGACGCTTCGCTCGCTGCAATGTACTCTGATTCGCACGTTGAATCAGCTACGGTCTCCTGCTTGGAACTTTTCCAAGTCACTGCTCCTCCATTAAGGGTAAAGACCCAGCCCGACTGCGAACGATAGTTGTTCCTGTCGGTCTGAAAGTTGGCGTCACTGTACCCTTGCACCTTTAAGTCATCACTCCCACCGAGGACTAGAAACCATTCCTTGGTCCTCCGAAGGTACTTAAGAATATTCTTGACTACGGTCCAATGTGCTTTGCCAGGGTTCCCTTGATATCTGCTGACCATGCTCAAAGCGAAGGCCACATCAGGGCGAGTACAAGTCATAGCGTACATGATTAAGCCAACTGCGGAAGCGTAAGGTACTCGGCTCATCTCTGCTATCTCGACTTCGGTACTCGGACTTTGAGTCTTACTCAATTTGGCATTACTTTGGATTGGTAACTCTCCCTTCTTTGAATTCTCCATACTAAAACGTTTTAGTACCTTGTCCAAGTAAGTATTCTGACTAAGTCCTATCAGTCTCTTACTTCTCTTTCTCACTATCCTTATTCCCAGAATATAGGCAGCCTCTCCGAGGTCCTTCATAGCGAAACACTTCCCAAGCTAGGATTTAACTTCCTTCAGGGTTGGGATGTCGTTTCCTATGAGTAGTATGTCATCGACATACAATACGAGAAAGCTTACCATACTCCCACTGGCTTTGACATATACACATGATTCATCCTCGCTTCGCAGAAAACTAAACTCTTTGACTTTCTCATCGAAACAAAGATTACATCTGCTAGACGCTTGTTTTAGTCCATAAATGGACTTCTCAAGCTTACACACTCTATTAGGGTGCTTCGCATCGACAAAACCCTCTGGCTGAGCCATGTAAACATCCTCAACCAACTTCCCATTAAGGAAAGCGGTTTTGACATCCATCTGCCATATTTCATAATCATGAAATACGGCAATGGCTAGCATCACCCTGATAGACTTTATCTTTGCAACTGGTGAGAAGGTTTCATCATAATCATGAAATACGGCAATGGCTAGCATCACCCTAATCGTCATTTCACGTGAAACCCTAATTTCACTTGGGTTTATTGTTGGGCCTTTCTATTGGGCCTTGATGATTGGGTTATTAATGGGCCATCCAAGATCAAGCAAATGGACTAGAATAATTAATGGGCTTTGAGGTAAGGCCCATATGATGAATTGGGCCCAATTTGGAAAATTGGGTCATAGATGGTCCATAGTTTGGGCCTTAATGATTATATGATATTAGGCCAGTAGAATGTCAAAGGTTGGACTGGAATAAATGGTTGGGCCTTATGGTAAGACCTTATAAAGGTTTGGGCCCAATTTGGAAAATTGGGCCATGTGTTGGGCTTTGACCCATAGTTGACTTTTGGGCCTTTGGATTGGGCCTTGGGTTTGAATCAAGCCAAGATAGGGGTAAAGCAGTCTTTTACCCCAACATGGACTTATGGACATGTGTTGGAACCTAATTACTAATTGGGTGATGTTTGATATTGACAGATCAAGAATCTGTCATCCAGCAGCTGGGATTGTGTCTACGGGACTTCAACAGTGTGAGGTGAGTTACCTTCCAGTAGCGGTGGGTCTACGGCCACAATGCCGGCCCACCAGTAGGAGTTGTATGTTAGATGATTGTCTTTGTGATATTCATCTAGGTTTGCTACTACCTGATATGTTTATGTGCTAGCATGATATGTTATATGTGATAGTGGTAGTAGGGGAGAATAGTCCCCAAGTTCGGTCGTTAGGACCGAAGGGTAGGTCGGGCACCCCAGAATTGCCTGACAGTATGTTTATGCTATGATATTATGTGGTAGTAGTAGGAGGTGAAACAGTCCTCGTATGTCAGTCGTAAGGACCGACGGGTAAGTCAAGCACCCCAGAATGGCTTGACCTGGGTAGGTCATGATGGATTTGAGCGAAAAGAACATCCTATGTGCTCATGCAAACCCTAATGCTTGGGTCTAGGTTTCTCTATTTGTACATGCATTCATCCAAGACTTTCAAACCCTAGATCTAGCATATGATATTCGAAATTAACATATGTAAACAGATTTAGATGATTACCTTGTTGTTAATTGAAGATCTTGAAGCCTTGAGAACCTTAGCACCTCAAGTGTTGTGCCTCTAATGAATCACAAACACCAATAGCAATTGGAGGAAACAAGAGAGAAAGGGGAGAGGAGAATTTCGGCTCTAGGACTTCTAGGGTTCAAGTGGACCAAATTCCCATGCCTAGGGGTCCTTTATATAGGTGTAGGAATTAGGGTTTCAATGGTTATCCTTATCTGATTACTTAGCCACCAAGTAGCCCAAGGATAATTCTAGAATCTCTATGGACGAATTCTTTAGGCTTTATCCCTAGAATTCGTCCACCCTATCTATTAGGGTTTCCTTGCCCTACTTTGTAACTATCACATAATTACAGTTCAGCCCCTTAAGTTCAATTAACTTCTTTTGATCACAAAACTAATTCTTAATTAATTATTGACCAATATTAATTAAACAAATATGATTTCTCTTTTAATATATTATTCTTATAATATATTAATAAACCATAATCACCTCTTACTATATTATTCCTCCAGTCAAGTTGCTTTGGTGAAGGTAACCCAAAAGGACCATGCACAACCGGGTCAAGTACATACCAAATATAGTTATGGACTTAGACATTAATCCAACAAGTCAGATGCCCCAAAATTGCCTGGCAGTATATGTGTGTTATATTATTGCGTGGTGGTGGTAGGGGTGAAATAGTCCCCGGTAGTCGGGTGAAATAGACCGACGGGTAAGTCAAGCACCCCAGAATGGCTTGACCTGGGCAAGTCAATGTAACCCCCGTGTTTCTAGGCTAGACATTAATATTGACATGATAGTATAGGTTAACCTTTGTAACTCATTTAGAAGAAATGAAAATGGATTATGTGAAAATTATGTGTTTTATGCTTAATTATTAGGGTTTAATTAATTAAGAATAAAAATGAGCGTCAACAATAAATATTAGATAAAGCCGATATCTATTAAGAAACTTGTAGTGGTCGTGACAAGGATTACGGATATATAAAGAATACCCAAAATCCGAGTTATAACGAAGAAATTTTGACCTGTCGGAGTTTCGCGACAAACCGGCACGGTGCCGAATGTCGTAAAAAGTGAGTTTTTGATAAACTACTTTTTGACCTTAGTGATCTAAACAAAAGTCGTAGTGTTCGTTAAACCGAGAGTAGGCATAAAAAGAACGCCCAAATCTGACTTCGTATGAGGAAGTTATGATTTTTCGAAGTTTCGACTTAGCAATAGACAGCTAAAAACTCGAATTTTAGATCGAGTGATTTTTAGCTGACACTATGTAAACGAGAATCGAAGGTCTCGTCAATAGTAGCACAGCGGTAAAAAGACAGACGAAAACAGACGTCGGATGAAGAAGTTCTGAATTTTTAACGGATTTCCTGTCCCGGTCTGTTAAAATAATAATATAAAAATTAAAGTCAAAATTAGCCGACTAAGTCTAAACGAAAGTTGTAGAGCGTAATTTTTACCTACGCGTGCATATAAAGAACGTCAAAAACGAAGCTCGTATGCGAAAGTTATGGATTTTAGAAGTTTTGACGCGAAAATCGAGAAATTTCGCATACGTGGACTTCGGCCACGTCACCTCGCTGAAAACGCGCCACGTGTCCGAAATCTGCTGAGTCACCGAAGCCACCTGGCGAGGCGTGTCACGTTCTTCCCGAGTCCGAGGTTCGGTCCAATAGGAGGTTGCCCCATGTCCGATCTCGGTGTGTCATCAGGAGCGTGTCCGAACCGGAGAGCCGTCCAAAGTGGTCCAATCAGAAGCCTCCAGCGAGGCCCTTGCATGCGCAGCCCACGTGCGAGCCACCTGCGCGCCTTCGCCTCCTGCTGCCGCGTGTCCCTCGCTGCTGACTCCCCTTCTCGGCCGACCTTCGGACCTCCCCTATAAATAGAAGGGTTGCGAGATTTCTCGGGTAATTTTGAGAAATTGCCCCTTTTCACCCATTTTTCAATATTTTTACTATCTCGACATCCCCCGAAGCCCCGGTATCAATTATAACCCCCGGAATACGCCACGAAGTTCCCGAGAAGCCCGAAAAATTTATCTTTTCGGTTTCGAAGCCTGACCCTCGCAGAGCCCGGTTTCTCAATAAAACTCTCGGTTTTATTAGAAATGATCGTTTTAGGAAACGAATTGCTGCCCGATTTTTATTAAATCAGGTGAGTGTGTAGTTACTTTCACCTTACACATAGATATGAAGTATTTTACATAAAATACGTGTTGTGTGAATATATATTGTTTGTTTATTTAAGATGGATGTTGAAGGAATGATTTATACAGATTTTTAAATAATTTAAACTGTATATGTATTTTATCTACAAAAATGTTGGGTAAAACATGGGTAGATGAAATAGTGGGTGTGTGATAAAAGGTGAGTTGGATAGATGAGATGATCAGTGATATAGATCATGAGTTGAGGGTGAGAGGTGAAATATGAGAAAAGCCCTTACCCAAACGTTGAAGGTGAGTGGTGTAATATGAGAAAAACCCTTACCCAAACGTGGGCCCCCGTCATTCAGCAGAGTATGGATGACAACCATGGACTATTCTAGATGGTCTGTGGAACACTAGCAGGCCCGCAACATGTAGGTGTGTGAACTATATGTTCATTTGCTGTACTCTAAAAACTCATTGACATGTATTGTGGGGGGGAACTCCCATGGGAAATACCGTCGATGAATAAGAGCTATAGACTTAGCACATGTTGGATAAACCTTGGCAGCTATGGACTTAGTGCCTGTTGTATAAACCCTGGCGACGATGTGACTTCGTGCCTATTCCTTAGGATGAATCCTTAGGAAGGAGTGATAGTTGATTCTTAGGGTAAACCCTTAAGAAATAAATAAGATAATGGGGTTGGGGTAATTTGGTTGACTGATTGATGTTTAAGCATAATAAATTTATGTATTGTGGGTTGAAAACCCTATATGCTCACCAGGCTTCCAAGCCTGACCCACTCAGCTTTTTATATTACAGGTAGTGGACCCCGAGCATAGTCAGATGATGATGATGAGTGATCTTTGGATTATAGGCCAGTAGTTATAAATAACTGTTGTAAGGCTTATAATGTCTTGTTTATGCTTTTGATCTGTATCGGAACATGACATCCCGAGGTTTTGATATAAAAGGAAATTATATATTTCTTAAAGAAAGGTTTTGACAAACTTTTATCATGTTTTGTTTTGGGGACCAATTCCGCAACATCTTTTAAAAAGATTTCTCTGATTTTATTTTAAAAAGCATAAATTAAATCGGTCTTTTCTGACCGAGAAATTAGGGGATGTCACAGTCAAGCACCCCAGAATGGCTTGACCTGGGTAAGTCAGGCACCCCAGAATTGCCTGACAGTATGTTATTGTATGGTGTGTGGTATGATGGGGGAACTCACTAAGCTTCGTGCTTACGGTTTTCAGTTTTGGTTTCAGGTACTTCATTGTTAAAGGAAAGGAGCCGGCTCGATCGCAGCGCATCACACTATGGTTTTCCGCACATGAGATCTTTGGGATTATACTCTGATATGTTTTATGATAACATGTTTTGATTATTTCTACTTTGGTTTTGGCATGCCATGATATTATGGATGTTTTATTATACTGTTGGTTTCACAATAACGTATTTAAAAATGAAAATTTTGGCATGTATTTCTGGGATGTTAGAATTTGGTATCTGAGCCTTGGTTTGAGGGATTCAAGCACACTCTCGGGTGTGTCTGAACTCAAACTAAGGACTTGGTATGAAAATTTTCAAAAGTAAAAACCCTTTTATAAAAAGAAGTTTGAAAAGAATTTGAAAAGAGAACAAAACTCTGAAAAGAACAAAGTGTGTGATGCGTGCAATCAGCCGAGCTCAAGTAAGTTTTCCCTAAGATACCCATACATGTTATGTTATGATATGATATGATATGGTTATGTGAACTGCATGCTAGATTAGGGCTGAGGATCTAGGAGGATGTCTTATATGCCTATTGCATGTGCTTGTAGACTTGCATGCTCGTAATGATCAGTCAGTGATAGGATAGCCTGTTTAGGTTATGCCTGATTGTATGAGCCTTTGAATTGCATGTACAGATTCCGGATTAGAGGATAGAACAGTTTGATTGGATTATGATGGTTAGATTTTCCATTGTCTGAATGATGTTTGCTTTGTGCGTTGTGGGACTCTTTGTGATGTGAGTTAGCTACTAAGTGAATATGCTAAGTCACATGGGACACAGACCGGATAATCTCAGAGTGATGGACTTGACCCTATTGCGCAGCTCTTGTCTGAGTCCAACCGTTCTAGGGTTGGGTCTCTTACTCTAAGGATTATCTGATCTCTGTTGCATGTGGCTATATTCATAAGGTAGCTAGTTGACATTACTGGGAATCTTTCAGCAGCTGAGGACTGGGTGAGTTCGGTAACCTAGGAAAGCCTAGGATACGTTTCAGAGGGTTAGTAGTGAGGTTCGGTGAGTCTTGGGTGCACCAGTTGAGGAAGTGACTTGGAGGATTCGGGAGGATTGCTGAGGAAAGTATGGATAGGTGTGGAAGTTAGTATTGGGTCCGTACTACTGAAAGCACAGGATCCATACTCAAATCAGTGAGAGTCTTGGAGAATCTGAGAAGCTTCGGGGAGAAGTTTGTGACCCGGTTTGGGGACAGAGGATGCTCCAGTTGTTGCAGCTTAGCCATTGGCAAGTGAGCTAGTGAGCGTGGTAGGGTGTCAGACCCTGAAGGATATGATTTCCAAGAGGTTGCAGATGTGAGATCAATTGGGAGCACTTTGAGAAGAGAGGTTCTTGCTAGGTGTGTATTGTAGAGGATCCCAGAAAGAGACCCATGACTTCTGATCATCGGGTGAAAGGCCAGCAGGGCCGGAGTCAGTGCAGCACGTTCGGGAAAGTGCACAAGGGAGTTTGTCGCTCCAAGGGTTTAGGCTGCTACAGCTGTGGTAGGGTTGATCATGTCAGTTGAAAGGGGATCAGTATTCCTCCAGATGTTGCGGGTATGTCATCTTCTAGTGCTACTAGGTGGATGTTGGGAATCTGTATCGCTTTGGAATTGTGAGTGAGTTTGGATAAGTCAAATCTCGGGTCGGATTCCGGCTAGTGTCTGGGTTATCAAGGATCATATATGCCATCCTGCATGTCGAAAAGTCCTTAATTGTGACAACCCGAAATTTTTTTTTGCTTTGAAAGCTAAGTCAGTCGACTCAACTGAGTGTCAGACTCATTTCTAATGAGTTCTAGCCTTGTTAAAGGTCATTCTAAGGAGTTTTAGCCTGGTACACTTAAGGAATAAGTGTTGGGAAGTACCTGCTAGAGACACTGTGCAACATTCGAGCCTTAATCCTCATCAAAAGGAGTTCACAGCCACAATACTTGAGTTTACGGCTGTAAAGTCAAGGTGGGGCGTAAAGTCCCTCCTTATAGGCTCATATCCTTCAACTTTCTTCATTCTTTAACTTTCAAACTCAAGAACTTCCAATTCTCTCTCAAGTATCATCGAGTTCATCATCTTAAATCATCAAAAACGTAAGTGTTCTTCCTTTGATTTGTTAATACATCCCTTTATCTAATAACACCCTCATGATTCATCCATAAAAACATCCATTTTAACTAGATCTTCAAATCTTCAAGTTTCACCAAGAACACACAATAGTGTTCTTGGACCTTAATCACCAGTTCAAGCCTCCATATCGTAAGTACTCTTCCCTATACTTGATATCTAGTTAAGACTAATGCTTAGAACCTTAAAATCATCAAGAATGCAAGACCAAAAGGAGTTTACGTCCAAGCAATCTCCCTTAGCCGTAAACCCCTATAAAGGTGCCATATGAGCCTTAAACTCTTCCTAAGGCTTGGAATTGAGGCTAGAACACCCCCTTGTGCTTTGTAAGACCTTGAAACACTTTTTCATGCACCTTTTACCATGAGTTTACGGCCGTAAACTCCATGGCCGTAAACACCTCAGCACCCTCCAACACATTTGTTTTGCTCATCCTTGTGTAGAGCAATGGTCCCTCAAGTTTCCCTAGCCTTCAAACACCCTCTTATGCATGTTTGACCATGAGTTTACGGCCGTAAACTCCCTAGGCAGTAAACACATGGCCGTGAACACCAAACCATGGCCTTAAACATCCCTTAGTTGAATCACATGTGATTCCAACACTTGGTCAAAGTGTTTCCTAGTCCCGTGAGGTGTTTCCTTGCATGTGGTTGCTTCTAAACCCTATATTTATGCCAATATATGTCATTTAGGACTTGTTGTATCACGGGACTTCATTCGTGGAACTTCTCATCCTTACGCGCATATTCGTTGAATCAACCACATCAGGTGAGTTCATACCCCGTAATGAATCTTTTAACTGTTTTAAATGTTTTAAGGGGGGGGATACAAGTTGAACACAATGTTAATTGTGTAATTGTTTGTTATAAACATTTTCAAAAGGATTACTTATGTCATTTATAAGTTGTCAAAACATTTCAAAGACTCTTTTCAAGTTATGCTACTTTATAGTTTAACAAAACTCCGTTTTTAAAGTACGAGCATAACTTAGTAGTAAAATGAGTATTTTCAACAACAGTTCAAGTACATTACTAGTAAACTATAATAGGTATAGTTTAAGGGTTCAGTTCATACTATAACAAGTATAAGGAGGAATATACTATAACAAGTACAGGGAGGAACATACTATAACAAGTACATGGAGGAACATACTATACTAAGTACCGGGAAAAACACGTTACAATATCTTTCCGAGTCTGCATTGACACCAGTACGATTTCACGTACCAGGGTTAGCAGACACGAGGTGATAAAACTTAATAATATATCTTGCCGAGTCTGCATTGACACTAGTACGATTTCACGTACCAGGGTTAGCAGACACGAGGTGATAAAACTTAATAATATATCTTTCCGGGTTTGCATTGACACCAGTACGATTTCACGTACCAGGGTTAGCAGGCACGAGGTGATAGTTATATCCAACCCAAGTTATTTATTTATAAAGAGTGTACATAGGTAAAGTACCCGACGATAGTAAATAAGTTACATAACTTCTTCGTAACATGAACATTCAGTAGAAAGGGACTTATAATGCTAACTTTATGACTCCTTAGTGTATGCATTCAGGGATATATATTAATCGGGTCCGACAGGTAGTAAGATGTGTGCTTTCCGCTTCATTTCCTGTTCCTTGTTTGGTTATGGGCTTAGAGCAGATACACCCGACCTACTATCTATCCGAGCTTAGCTATATATATATTCCGTATACACCAAGTAATCATAAGGGTTACCATGTATGGGTCAGGTCATAGGACACTAATTCAATGCACAGTTTTCTAGTACAAAACATACTATACGAATCATAACCTTTGGGTTACAAAACTGGAAACTCACCAGTAAAGGGTTTAATCCATTTTATTAAACCAGTATAACTTAAAGGACCTTAAGTGGTTAACTCTATAATACCTTAGTTTATACATCAGAGTTATATATAATTAATAACCGATAGATAGTTGGATGTGTGCCTTCCGCCTCATTTCCTATTCCTTGTTTGGTTGTGGACTTAGGGCAGATCCACACAGTTAACCATCTGTTCGATATTAGATTATATATAACTAGTATAAACCAAGTGATTATAGAAGGAACCACTGTGGTTACTATTTTATTATAAGAAATAAGGGTTTTCTTAAAGAATCTTTTCATCAAATATAAAGGAACTATTACAGTTAACTCCGTGAGTACCAAGGGAATACACCAGGGTTATATACAACAAGGATCTAACAACCAATTGGATGTGTGCCTTCCGCCTTATTTCCTGTTCCTTGTTTGGTTGTGGGCTTAGGGCAGATACACACAATCGATTGTTTGTTTACTCTGGGTTTTATATAACTTGTATTCATTTAATACTCATAGAAAGGATTGTAGAGTCATTTTTACTTATCTTTCATCAAAGCAGGAAATATAGGATTTTCTGGAGGAACTGACGAACTTTTCTAAACAAAACTTACAATTTACTACAACTTACTAAGCTTTTTACAACTTACTTACATCACTAAAATCTTATGAACTCACCAGCTTAATTGCTGATCAACTCTTTCAAAATAACTTGTATTCTCAGGTAACTAGTAGACAGGTACTTGCACTGGGAATTCAGAAGATGGAGCGTATTAGCTTCAAGTCTTGTTTTGTTATTTGCTTATGTATTCTATGTTTTGTGAACACACACATTGTAAACACTATCTTTCCAATGAAATGGTTGTTCATTACTTTGATTACTATGATGCATGTCTTGTGATACTATACATGACGTCCTCCACCCCAGAACGTTTCCGCCGTTCCGGTTTTGGGGTGTGACATTAATGAACCCACAGAGGGACGCATCTTGCGGAGTGGGTTCCGCGCGTACCGTTATCATTCCGGATCTTTGTCGGGACCTATGCAGGACTATTATTTAGAGGATACTTAGTCAGGGTTGGAGTGATAGTTCTCCAGTGAAGTCATCATTCAGGGGTTCTATCATTATTCAGGTATGGTCGGTAATTGTCTATGGATGAACTTTGTAGTTCAAGGCATTACCGTTGCTAGGACATAGCTGGTGACATGAAGAGGGTAGTGTCAGTCGCGGGTGTTAGATGCATAAGTGGTTGGTCATCGGATGTTCAAGAAAATTGTATTTTTGCATGGGTTGTGTACGGTAAAAGTGCAGTGGTGCTGCGAGATTGGAAGTGGGAACGAGGACTCGTCTGTAACACCTGTTTCGAGTATCAGTTAGAAAGTACCATTTGGGGGAAATGTTATGCATGGACTCGGCGAGTTGGGAGTCCAACTCGTCGAGTAGGGTCGAGGCATTTTGGACACGGGTTGGAAGAGACTCGGCGAGTCGGAAGGCTGACTCGGCGAGTCAGGGCTATTTAAGGAAAAACCCCAATTTTAGGGTTTGCCCCTATATAAACTTCATTAACAGCCTCCATAGCCTCCCATTTGCACCCTAGAAGCTGTTCACGGCCGCAAACCCTCTTGTGAGAGAAGTGAGAGCTTTAGTGAGATAAATTGGTGAATATTGGGAAGGATTTCAAGTTGAAGGAAGAAGGAGCAAGGGAGAAACATCAGATCCAACATCTACTTCGTTTTGGGCACTTTTCTAAGGTATTAATTCGTCATCTTAATCCTTGAAGTCTTAGCTCTCCATTTGGATGATTATGGTCATTATTGGGGAAACTGGGACCAAGTTTGGATCTGGACCTATCACAAGGATATGGTTCCAGATCTGGATCTTCTTAGGTCCCAAATGTCATAAAGTTGTCTCCTTGGTGCACCCTAATTCTTATTCATGCATTGGGACTTGTAAGAAGCTTGTTGATGTGGTTTTGGCATTAGGAGACTTAGTATGAACGTAAAGTTGGCAACTTTACGTGGTATTATCACTAGTAGAGGATAAATATGAAGTTTGGGACCTTGAGTCCCACTGGAAAAGGCCGTAAACATAATGGACTAAGGGGACTCGTTGAATCGTGCAAGTGACTCGGCCAGTCGAGAGGGTTTTCTCGGTTACGGCCAAGGGTGTACGACCAAGAGTGTACGGCCAAGAGTGTACGGTTGGGAGTTTACGGCCGTAGACATCAAGGAACTCGACGAGTCTCTCGGGTGACTCGGCGAGTTGACGAGATAAACAAGGAACCGGACGAGTGGCTAATTGTACTCGACGAGTCAAGGTCAATATGGACTGTTGACCTTGACTACAGACATAGACTTTGACCAGGGTTGACCTGAGGGTATTTATGGGATTGTGTTAAGCTAATCACCTGATGATTATGGGTAGTTGAGAAGGAGTAGCATGTGGGATATGTCTGATTTTAGCTTATCAATTCAGCAGTCGGGAGGTGAGTCTTCTCACCATACCAATGGGTCTAAGGCACCAAGGTCGGCCCATTTTATGATAGTTGGTATATTTGCTATGTAGAGGTGTGATATGTATGTATGCGTGATATGCGGTAGAGATAGCCTTTGTGGCTAATGGTAGAGACAGCCTTTATGGCTGATGATAGAGACAACCTTGTGGCTAATGGTAGAGACAGCCTTTATGGCTGATGGTAGAGATAGCCTTGTGGCTAATGGTAGAGATAGCCTTTGTGGCTAATAGTAGAGATAGCTTGTATAGCTAATTGATATGTGCCAATGGTAGAGATAGCTTTTATAGTTATTTGATATGTGATATGTGGCAGAAGTAGCTTTTATAGCTAATTGATATGTGCTAATGGTAGAGAGAGCTTTTATAGCTAATTGATATGTGTTAATGGTAGAGAGAGCTTTTATAGCTATTTGATATGTGATACGTGGTATAGTAGCTTTTATAGCTGATTGATATGTGATAATGGTAGAGATAGCTTTTTACAGCTAATATGATATGTGGATTGTGGATTGTGTGTGGGGTATGTTCTGGGGGACTCACTAAACTTTGTGCTTACGGTTTACAGTTTTGGCTTCAGGTTGCATCGATTTGGAAATGAAGGGCTCGGATTGATCGCAGTGCACACACCTATGATTTCCGCAATGAATGGTTTTGGGTTGAACTCTGATAATTATTTTACTTAATGATGATTTGGAATGTTTGAAATAAATGGTATCAATGTTTTAGCTATATTAAAAAAGAAATTTTTACCCTTAATTATCGGGTCGTTACAAGTTGGTATCAGAGCCTTGGTTTGAGGGATTCGGACGTACTTTCGAGTGTGCCTGAACTCAAACTGAGGATCTGTAAAGTTTTCAAAAGAAAAATGTTTTTAAGTAAAGAATTTCTAAGACAAGAAAGGACGTGGTGCATGCAATCAGCCAAGCTCAAGTAAGTTTCCCCATAATACCCACATTTGTTATCTGTTATGATTTGATTATGAATCTGTGAATCGCATGCTAGTTAGGGCTAGGGGAGATGCATGTATATGTTGTATGACCTAGTAGACTTGCATGCTAGAGCTGAGTAGTCAGCAATAGGTTGGCCTGATATGTGGTGCTTTTAGCCTTGGGAATATTTGATGCCATGCTAGAATGAGAATGATAATTGGTATTTGTAACTGCAACGTGTATGCTTTTAAAATTGTATACGGTTAGGATCTTATAGCCTTAGAATAATTGATTTGGCCTTATTTCCTGTTCTTCTTCTGGTTGTGGTCCTAGGGTAGAGTCTATTATTCGACAGTCTATTAGATCCTGTTCTGTGTATAATTTGCATGCATAAGGCAGCCGACAGTGAGGATGGATGGATGTGGACAACGCGAGTCGCGACATGTGGGCGGAATGTTCTATGATAGTTCTTTGGGTCGGAGTGCAACTGCACAAATGCTGCTTGCTTTGTGCTTTCACTACGATGTTGGAGAAAATATTTGTATGATTGTGTGAAAGAAAAACAATCACAAGAACCATTTGTTGCTTGTTAATTTGAAGATCTATTACGTAATCAAGAAATTAACCAACTAATTAAACATTCACATATCTAAACTCATGGTTATAGACATATGAACATAAATAGATGTTTTACTAGAAAATATTTTCATAGAATACCATCAAAACCACACAAAACTATTCCTAATCAATTAATTGCTCCATAGAGTCACCCAATATTGAAAATAAAAACTAACTATACAAAATAATAATAAGAATAAAAGGATAGAAATTATACCAATACCGATTACGAAATGAAGATGACAAAAGCTCATTGAAATCGTCATTTCTTGTTGCTCCAAAAACTTCATCCATAATCCAAGTATTAATACAAAAATTAACCTAATCTAATTACAAAGATAAATTATTACAATAATAATATCATGAAAGATATATTAAAGTTCCAAAAAAATAAAGCAGCAAAAGAAAAGAGACACCAAGAGGCGCCGTCCCTTCTTTTTCTTTTCTGCCGGTGAAAATTTTGAAAATGGAGATGCCCTACTGCTGCTTTTCTTTCTGCGTTCAATACCCAGCACAAGACAAATGGGCTAATAAATTGGGCTGCTGAAGTATTAAGTAATGGGCTGCTATATGGGCTGATAAATTATGCACTATTGGGCTTTTTGATGTCGTCAGCTTTGTGTCCTGATGTTCACAAGGCCAAAAACTATATCAAAACTAGTCCGAATCCATTTCTTTTGGGTGAGGTCGAAGATTGATGAGTTATGAAGACTCCTGTAAATTTTCAGCTCAATCGGACATCGTTTGCCCCTCCGTCTGATCGCTTGAAGAAAGCCGCGCAAAGCTGTCAAAATCCGAAAAATTAATTTATATCGCTTTGTTTTTCTTTTCGCTTCCGGATTTTGCTACGAGACTTCAATCGTGGTTGCAAGGAATTCAATGTGGCTTTAACAATTCTCCCAAATACCATCTTGCTCGAACAAATCTACAAAAAAAAACTTAAACGAGTAAAAATATTCAAAACAATAAATCTAACGATTTAATGCAAAAAGAATATTAAAAATGTTAAAACTAAAAGAAAACGATTGCTAAAATTTATACAAATAATCAAGCTATCATATTCCGGTCGATCCGGCCAAGATAGAGGCCGTGATGCAGTGGGAGATTCCGAGGTCTCCAACCGAGATTCGGAGTTTCCTGGGTCTAGCGGGTTATTACCGGAGGGTTATGCGGGACTTCTCCGAGATTGCGGTTCCTTTGACCCGACTGACCAAGAAGTCGGTGGCCTTTCGCTGGGGGCCTGAGCAGCAGGCAACCTTCGAGACTCTCAGACAACAGGTTTCGGGAACCAGGTTAGAACTTCGGTTAGGACTCAAGTTCAGTTGAGGGTTAGGTCGAGTGCGTGTTCGACCCGGTTGGGACAAGTGTTGTAAGACTACGGGGGTAGCCGTAGCATTCACTAGCAGTCAGTTAGTATGGAAAGTGTTGTAAGACTACGGGGGTAGCCGTAGCATTCACTAGCGGTCAGTTAGCATGGAAAGTGTTGTAAGACTGCGGGGGTAGTCGTAGCATTCACTAGCAGTCAGTTAGCATGAAAAGTGTTGTAAGACTGCGGGGTAGCCGTAGCATTCACTAGCGGGCAAATAGTGATAGAGTGTCGTGAGACTGCGGGTGTAGCCGTAGCAATCACTAGGTTGGTAGATGGCATGAGCGTGTTGTAAGAACGTGGAAGGAACAATAGTACCCACCAGTTCGGGTGCAGCAGTGAGGATATGGAAATCCACATATTGGATTTCAGAATTACCCAGATGGATTAGACCTAGTTGAGCCAGCGATAAGAGTGTAGGAGCGCCACTACAGTTATGGGATCAGGGAAGCAATTGATTGTATAAGATTGCTTGTGATATAAGGCTACAATCGGTTAGGTGGCAATCACTATTAGCCTTGGATTTGATGATGATAGGATTCGACGCATGGACCCGATCGGTTAGATCAGAAAGTTGTTAGAGTCGCAGTTTCATGATAACTAGTGGCAACTAGTTCTAGAGAAGGATTTCGTTCAGAAGTCGTGTGAGGCGACTAAGTGGGAGTCCTTTGGCTCCGCAGCCGGGCTGGAACCCGGTATTTCAGATGATTGGTGAATGAATTGAGACCAGGGAGGTCTCGGTAGATTTTGGCAAGCAGCCGTGTGGCAACATACTGCTTCAGGCAGTTCAATGATCGGACAATTCAGCAATTGGCAGTATTAGTATTTGTGTTGTGGGTTGCAAGTATGGACGGAATACCAGATTGTTTGGGTTATGCTAAATGACTTGCAGGGATAATTGGGTCTGTGATCTCAGTTTTCTAGTGGGAACTACAGGTTATCAGAAGTTGAGTAGTCAGTTGAGGGATAAACAAACTCTTCAACGATAACGATTCAGTAAGAGTGGTCTATCAGGGATTCAGGTCATCTCGAAACAGCAGATTTCAGTCGGGGTAGATGTTATCTTGTTGTGAGGAATTCGTTCACCTCCGAATTTTAGGGCGTTGCGAAGATTGGTCACAACTATCCTGAGAAGGCTAGGGTGAGCCCAGGATGGTGAGCATGTTACCAGAGAGGTTGGGCGTGTAAGGAATGGTAATGAATGATTTCGAGGACGAAATCTAATTTAAGTGGGGGAGATTTGTGACACCCCGTTTATTTAATAAATAAATAAAATAAATTAATGAATGAATAGTAGCCCTAAAATAAATAATTATATATAAAAGGATGGTCTCGAAGAGCTAATTGTCACAATTTTAGAATTCGGGGGTTAAAAGTATAAGTTCCGGATTCAGTTTATAAATATTTATGAAGACAGGGGCTCCGTGGTAATTATTTGGATTTAATTTAAAGGGGAAATGAGGTGAAAGGGCTGAATATGTCATAATTAAGGTATTGGGGGTTGTTTGGTAAATTTTGTACCTAAGATGTAAAGGATTTTAATGATGAGGGTTTAAATGGTAATTATCGGATTTGTTTTGAAAGAAAGGGAAGAAGGAGGGTCTGATTGTGTAAACATGGGAAGAAGTTTGAATGGGGTGGTATATATATGTCCGTTACATGCTGGAACCCTAACCCTAACTCTCTAAACAGCCGCCACCTTATACCTCCCTCACCGGCGCCACCATCTCCGGATCTTCCTACTGCCGTCCATCAACCTCCATGAGCCACCCTCCTTCTCGTTTTTGATCGTGCAAGACAATCAGACGCCACCGTTCCAAGCAATGCCTTTGCTGAGGTTGGATGTCATTCAGCGCCGCTATTTATCCCGCTACCGGCGGCGACGAGGTTGGCAAACAAGCATCTTTCTGCTGTCGTTGATGTCGTTTCCGACAGATGAAGAAGCCAAGAGTTGGAGCTGGACGCTAGACGGTTGCCGTTGCTCCCAATGATGGTTAACCGCCACCACCCCGTCGTGTTTTTCTCTTCCCTTCCCCGTTCTCCTGTTGCCGATTAGCCGCCGCTGCTATTCTCCGGGCTGTTGCGTCGCCACTGCTGCCTTAACGCCTGATCATTTTCCGATGACGTCGTTTTTACCGCCTTTAGCCACCGCCACCACCGAGAGGTGGTGGCTACCATCCCAAATTCGCTGCTACCGCCGCCATGAGCCACCAGGTGGGTGGGTGGAGTGTGTGCTACTATTTGTAGTGTGTGGTGTGTGAGTTTTGTGTGGCTGGAAAACCTTGGAGGCCACCACCACCACGTGCCACCGCCGGCCACCACAAGGGTGGTTGTGTGTGTGTTTATTTTAGTGTAGTGAGTGTGTTTATTTTGGGTGTTCATTGTAAAAATTGTAAAATCCAAGAATAATGAAAGAAACTCAAAACCACCAGCGTGAGGTGGTGGTTGCCGCCTCTTGCCGCCACCGACCGTCGTGTCAGGTGGCGGTGTGCTTTGCCTTTTCATGTTTGATTCGGTTGGGATGCTTGAAACCCTAATGGGCCCAATGAAGCCCTAATGGGCTTAGTGAAACCCTAATGGGCCTAGTGAAATCATAATGGGCCTAATGAACCCTAATTGATCAAAGGACCTAGCTATTAGGCCTATAGGGCTAATATGGGTTGGAAACCCTAATATGGGTTGGAAACCCTAATTAGGGTTTGGAAAACCCTAATGCCATGAAACCCTAATTTGGGACTTATCGGGACCGCATCAGAATTATTTAATGAACTTAAAGTAGTAATTAATAACCATTTGCAATTAACCTAAGGCCATGTAGGACTTAATGGATTAAGTCCTTAATGGGTTAAGTAGGGACACTTAACCCTAATCGTCATTTTACGTGAAACCCTAATTTCACTTGGGTTTATTGGTGGGCCTTGATGATTGGGTTATTAATGGTCCATCCAAGATCAAGCAAATGGACTAGAATAACTAATGGGCTTTGAGGTAAGGCCCATATGAGGAGTTGGGCCCAATTTGGAAAATTGGGCCATAGATGGGTCATAGTTTGGTCCTTAATGATTATAT
This sequence comes from Lactuca virosa, assembly GCF_052849685.1. Lineage (NCBI taxonomy): Eukaryota > Viridiplantae > Streptophyta > Magnoliopsida > Asterales > Asteraceae > Lactuca > Lactuca virosa. The sequence continues at coordinate 394,261,458 of NC_136433.1, forward strand.
GATATTGGGCCAGTAGAATGTCAAAGGTTGGAATGGAATAAATGGTTGGGCCTTATGGTAAGACCTTATAAAGGTTTGGGCCCAATTTGGAAAATTGGGCCATGTGTTGGGCTTTGACCCATAGTTGACTTTTGGGCCTTTGGATTGGGCCTTGGGCTTGAATCAAGCCAAGATAGGGGTAAAGCAGTCTTTTACCCCAACATGGACTTATGGACATGTGTTGGAACCCAATTACTAATTGGGTGATGTTTGATATTGACAGATCAAGAATCTGTCATCCAGCAGCTGGGATTGTGTCGACGGGACTTCAGCAGTGTGAGGTGAGTTACCTTCCAGTAGCGATGGATCTACGACCACAATGCCGACCCACCAGTAGGAGTTGTATGTTAGATGATTGTCTTTGTGATATTCATCTAGGTTTGCTACTACCTGATATGTTTATGTGCTAGCGTGATATGTTATATGTGATAGTGGTAGTAGGGGGAGAATAGGCCCCAAGTTCGGTCGTTAGGACCGAAGGGTAGGTCGGGCACCCCAGAATTGGCTGACAGTATGTTTAAGCTATGATATTATGTGGTAGTAGTAGGAGGTGAAATAGTCCTCGTATGTCAGTTGTAAGGACCGACGGGTAAGTCAAGCACCCCAGAATGGCTTGACCTGGGTAGGTCAGGCGCCCCAGAATTGACTGGAAGTATATGTGTGTTATATTATTGCGTGGTAGTGGTAGGGGTGAAATAGTCCCCGGTAGTCTGGTGAAATAGACCGAAGGGTAAGTCAAGCACCCCATAATGGCTTGACCTGGGTAAGTCAAGCACCCCAGAATGGCTTGACCTGGGTAAGTCAGGCACCCCATAATTGCCTGACAGTATGTTATTGTATGGTGTGTGGTATGATGGGGGAACTCACTAAGCTTCGTGCTTACAGTTTTCAGTTTTGGTTTCAGGTACTTCGTTGTTAAAGGAAAGGAGCCGGCTCGATCGCAGCGCATCACACTATGGTTTTCCGCACATGAGATATTTGGGATTATACTCTGATATTGTTTTATGATAACATGTTTTGATTATTTCTACTTTGGTTTTGGCATGCCATGATATTATGGATGTTTTATTATACTGTTGGTTTCATAATAACGTATTTAAAAATGAAATTTTTGGCATGTATTTTTGGGATGTTACAGAAATGAAAACAAATGTCAATGTGTTTGTTTTGACCATGAAACACGTGATTCTTAATCATGGCAATTCTCAACTTACTTTCGACATATAAAGTGATAAGCATGATATGATGTCTTGTTAACTCCTTCACGAGATTCCCAGGCAAATGACTTAACATGTTGTAGTTGTGGCTGCCATGATATGATGTCTTGTTAACTCCTTCACGAGATTCCCAGGCAAATGATCTTTTGTTTTTGAGATTGCCATGTGATCATATTCTTTCCTAAATAGAAAATCATCCCACTGATTGTAACATCCATTTTGTGAGGTATTATATTTCTTAGCATTTTTGGTTAAATGATTGATTGTTAAAGAAGGAAGGGGGCTTATTACGTTAGGCGTAATATGAGTACACACAACGTACTCACCTGACTCGGACGCGGTAGAGCACCTTCGTACATTGGGCGTACAATATGTATGTTGGGCGTACGTTGTGATTCAGCAAACCCTAAATTTTAGGGTTTAACCCCTATATAATCCCCATTATGAGGCTTGAAGTTGTCCCTTCACCAACCTCCTTTCCTCATCAGCCCTCCCATGAAACCCTAGCTGCCATTTGAGTGTTCTGATCTTAGAAGTGACCTTGGTTGGTGTTTTTGGTGATCTTGAAGAATGAATGATCTCTTGGAAGTTTCTCTTGTGGTGTTAAAGCTTGTGGATCCAGAACTTAGCCACCTTGATCATTGTTCACAAGGTATCAAGTTCTTACCTTGATGATTCATCTCGTGGTTCTAGATAGTTAGGGTTTTTTTGGCTTATTTTGGTCCCTTAAGGTGTTTCTTGAGAATATAAGCTACTCCAGAAGGTTATGATGATAGATCTTAGCGTTTCTGATGTCCCTTGTGCATAAAAATGGTGTCTTGATGGATTAAACTCAACCATGCAAGGGTTGAGGGTTGTTTCATGAAGTTAGTATGTTAAAATCCAAGATTTTACCTTTTAACCCATGCAAAAGCTTAAAGTCTTCGAGTTTATGGTTTAGGGCCTCGTTCTGATGCTGACTTGAAGTTTGGACGTTATAAGCTTAATGAGTTAAGTCATTTGGAGTGGGTTTGGCTGTCTGACAAGTACGTCGGGCGTACTCCTTAGTACGTTGCGCGTACTTGGCCAACACCCCGATTCTGGATCAGCCACATATGTCAGACGTACTAGCCAGGTACGCCATGTGTACGACAGTCTGTGGGCTTTTAGAGTTTTTGGGCTCGAGTTTAGTTGGGCTCTTGCTTTGTTGATTTTGGGCCTTAGATACTGAAGGGGGTGAAATAGACACAATACCGGTTAAAAGATGCTGAAGGGGATGAAATAGACCCAGTACCGGTTGAAAGATACCGAAGGGGGTGAAATAGACCCAGTACCGGTTGAAAGATACCGAAGGGGTGAAATAGATGTAGTGCCGGTTGAAAGATACCTAAGGGAGCGAAATAGACCTAATACAGGTTGAAAGATACTGAAGGGGGGTAAATAGACCTAGTTATGTTTTGGACTGTTATGCATGTATGGTATGTGGTATTTGATGGGTTTTATGTACTCTAACATCCCTACGGTGCACATACAACCGTAATGCTTTGGATCTAAGTTTTCTCTAATTATACATGCAATATTGGTTTTCCAAAGCATGAAGCCTATACTAGCATACAACTTGACATACGAATCATAAAAACTAGTTAGAAGATTACCTCTTGTTGTAGCTTGTTTGTATTTGGCCTTTAAGAGCTTAGCACCCCAAGTGTGATGCCTCAAATGTTTCTGTAACATCCCAAAAATACCAGCTAAAAATTTCATTTTTAATTAGGTTAATTCATAAAAACATCGTTACAAAACATTCATAATATTAATTGATGTCTGAGAACCGGTAACATCATAGTAAAATATTCAGAGTACATCCCAGAAAATCCATAGTGCAGAAAACATGAGAGTGTGTGATATGCCACTACCGCGCCGGCTCCTGTCCCCTAGCTGAAGAGGTACCTGAAAACAAAACTATAAAACGTAAGCACGAAGCTTAGTGAGTTCCCCCATAATGCCACATACCATGCAATCATATAATGAACAGCTAAGAGATACGGGCCTCGCCCACACCCATAGAGATACGGGCCTCGCCCACACCCTACTAGCTAGGAGATACGGGCCTCGCCCACACTCTACTTTCTGAGAGATACGGGCCTCGCCCACACTCCGCCACTAAACCATAACATACAAGTATCACACAGACAACAAGTATAAGCAATTCTATCATACTGGCATATATCACAATTAAACTCAGCTATGAGATACGGGCTCCGCCCACACTCCGATACTAACAAATCGTCTATACGGGCCGGCCTTGGTGCCTTAGACCCGTCCCTACTGGAAGGAAACTCACCTCGAGAGTAGCTGCCGAAAACCTGCTCAGACTACGCCTGGCTGCCGCACCGGTAATCCCTCCGGCTATAAATCCGTAAACATGGATTAGGTACTCATAAATACCCCTAAGGTCAAATGACCGGTCAAAGTCAACTCCTTGGTCAAAGTCAACCTTCTGATTGACTGGACTCGCCGAGTCCATATGGCGACTCGCCGAGTCCTTCTATGTCTAGCCTGACTCTGACTCATCGGGTCCCTGTTTCCACTCACCGAGTCAGCCTGACTCGCTAGACGGGGGCATCTAACAAACCCGCGACTGGACTCGCCGAGTCCAAGGGGGTGACTCGCCGAGTCCGACGAACAGATCTCACAAATCGCTCCAATCAGAACATCTACCTTGGAGATTTGGAGATTCTGGGACTATAGCTACATGTTAAATTGCTAATTCCACGTGCGACTACGGAGGGTTGGACCTCCTACACTTAAACCCTTCTTATCCTAGTGACTGATCATATGACTCGCCGAGTTGGAAGAACAACTCGTCGAGTTCAAGGCTATATTCAAGGGACTCGCCGAGTTTGAAGGACGACACGCCGAGTACCAGGCAATCTTCATAGGACTCGCCGAGTTGTTTATCCAACTCGCCGAGTCTAAGGCCATCTTCTTGGAACTCGCCGAGTGCACTTTGGCACTCGTCGAGTACCCTTCGACTCTTCACCCGTTCTGGCCAAAACTGAGACACGTAATGGTTCCAAACCATAAATCTAAGCTCCTAAGGTATAAACACACGGAGTTTGGGAGGTTTAAGGTCTTGAAATCCACATATAAGGAACAAAAGGGAATCTATTATACTAAAGATTAAGAAGGAGCTTTCTTACCTGGTTAGGAGCTTCTCCCAGGGTAGATTTCGGATCTACCACACTTCCTTGCACCCTCCAACTTTCTCCTTCTTCTCTTAAGCTTCAAGCTTCCTTCACCAAGCCAAAATCACTCACAAGGATCAAAATGGGCTAGGGTTTCGCTCTACAGTTCTTCTGGAAGAGAATGGGACGAAATGGGTGTTTTAGAATGGGTAACATAGGGTGAAATGTCTGACAATAGAGCTTCATCCAGACAGGTGGACTCGCCGAGTCCATGCATCGACTCGCTGAGTTCACCGCTCAAAACCCGTGTCCACCCTGCTGCTACTCGGCGAGTCGGGACGCAGACTCGCCGACTTCGTGGCAAAATTCAGATAAAAAAAACTTAAATAAAATCATACCATGAACCCGGTGTTACAAATCTCCCCCACTTATTTTAGACTTCGTCCTCGAAGTCTGTCGCTGCCTTTCAGAACAGCTCCGGATAATGCTCCATCATCTCGTCCCCGGGCTCCCAAGTCCATTTCGAGCCCTTCCGATGCTGCCATTGCACCTTCACCAGCTCCACCCTTTTGTTCCTCAGTTCCTTCGACTTCCGGTCTAGGATAGCCACAGGCCGCTCGATATAATTCAGGCTGTCATCAACCTGGATGTCCTCCAAAGGTACCACTGCTGAATCGTCCACCATGCACTTCTGCAGCTGGGAGACGTGGAAAGTGCTGTGGATCTGACTGAGTTCGGCTGGCAGGTCCAGCTGATATGCCACTTTGCCCACCCGGGCTGCAACCCTAAACGGTCCAATATACCTGGGACCCAACTTGCCCCGTTTCCTGAATCGGATGACGCCCTTCCACGGTGACACTTTTAGGAGAACCATATCCCCGACCTGGAACTCCAGGTCTGATCGGCGCCTATCGGCATAACTCTTCTGCCGACTCTGAGCAGTCTGAAGCCTGCTCCGGACCTGCTGAATCTTCTCTGTCGTCTTGAGCACTACTTCGGTGTTCCCCATGACTCTCTGTCCAACCTCGCCCCAACATATCGGGGTCCTGCACTTCCTCCCGTACAACATCTCGAAGGGAGGACAGTCAATACTCGCGTGATAGCTGTTATTGTATGAAAACTCGGCTAAAGGAAGATAGGTATCCCAGCTACCACCGAAGTCTAAAACACACGCCCGCAGCATGTCCTCCAGAGTCTGGATGGTCCGCTCGCTCTGGCCATCCGTCTGCGGGTGAAAGGCTGTACTAAAATGCAGACGAGTACCCAGCTCGTCATGAAACTTCTTCCAGAACCTGGAAGTGAACCGCACATCCCTATCCGAAATCACTGAAACTGGCACCCCGTGCCGTGCCACCACCTCTCTGATGTAGATATCGGCCAATTTCTCGGCCGAGATGCTCTCCTGAATCGGGATAAAGTGGGCGCTCTTAGTCAATCGATCGACGATGACCCATATCGAATCCACTCCCCGCGCGGTCCTGGGAAGCTTGGTGATGAAATCCATCGTGATGTCTTCCCATTTCCACAGCGGGATATCCAACGGCTGCATCTTGCCGTGTGGTCTCTGGTGTTCGGCCTTGACCTTCCTGCAGGTCAGGCACCGCTCAACGTACCATGCTACATCCCGCTTCATGCAGGGCCACCAATAGTCCAGACGAAGATCCCTATACATCTTCGTTTCCCCTGGATGAATGGAGAATCAGGATTTGTGCGCCTCCTCCATCAGAACCTGGCGCACGCCTCCGAGATATGGAACCCACACCCTGCGGTGTAATGTCAATAATCCTCTGCTGTCATAGTCGAAGGAGGAAACCTGTCCCACAATCCGCTCACTCTTCCGATGTTCCTCCTTCATAGCCTCCTGCTGAGCCTCCCGGATCCGCTCCAAAAGCGGAGTCACCACTGTCATCCGCATGCAAATATCCCTGATCGGCGCCGCCTTGCGGCTAAGCGCATCGGCCACCACGTTGGCCTTCCCCGGGTGATAAAGGATTTCACAATCATAATCCTTTACCACATCAAGCCACCGACGCTGCCTCATATTCAGATTTGGCTGGTCCAAGAGGTACCTCAAACTCTTGTGGTCCGTGTAAATCGTACAGCGAACCCCATAGAGGTAATGACGCCAAATCTTGAGGGCGAACACAACAGCCCCCAACTCCAAATCATGCGTCGGGTAGTTCGCCTCGTGAGGCTTCAGCTGCCTTGACGCGTAGGCGATGACATGCCCTCTCTGCATCAATACCACGCCCAAACCTAAGATGGACGCATCGCAGTATACAACAAAATCCTCTATACCCTCTGACAAGGCTAAGATTGGCGCCTCGCACAATCTCTGTCTCAGTGTCTCGAATGTTGCCTGCTGCTCAGGCCCCCAACGAAAGACCACAGCCTTCCTCGTTAACCTGGTCAGGGGTAATGCTATCTTAGAGAAATCCTGAATGAATCTCCGATAGTAGCCAGCTAATCCTAGGAAACTCCGAATCTCAGATGGAGACTTCGGAACCTCCCATCTCATCATGGCCTCCACCTTGGCCGGATCCACCGAAATTCCGTGCTGGTTGACAAGGTGCCCAAGAAACTGCACCTCGCGCAACCAGAACTCACACTTGGAGAACTTAGCATATAAGTTCTCCCTTCTCAAGGTCTCCAAAACCTCCCGCAAATGCTCCTCATGTTGCTCTCGCGTCTTGGAGTAAACCAAGATATCATCGATAAATACTATCACCGACCGGTCTAACATCGGTCTACACACGCGGTTCATGAGGTCCATGAACGCGGCAGGAGCATTGGTGAGCCCGAAAGGCATCACCACGAACTCATAGTGGCCATAACGTGTCCGAAATGCTGTCTTCTGCACATCCTCCTCTCTGACCCTCACCTGGTGATACCCTGAACGCAAGTCTATCTTGGAGAACCAAGATGCTCCCTGAAGCTGGTCAAAGAGGTCGTCAATCCTCGGGAGTGGGTAGCGGTTCTTCACCGTTACCTTATTCAGCTCCCTATAATCGATACACATCCGATGCGACCCGTCCTTCTTCTTCACAAACAGAATCGGGGCTCCCCAGGGTGAACTGCTCGGTCTAATGAAACCATTGTCTAACAGCTCCTGAAGCTGTGTAGACAACTCCTACATCTCAGGAGGAGCCAACCGATACGGTGCCTTGGCTATCGGAGCCGCATCAGGGACTAGGTCGATCCTGAACTCCACATGTCGCTCTGGAGGTATCCCAGGCAGCTCCTCGGGAAATACATCCGCGAACTCTCATACTACGGGCACATCGCCCACCGTCGCCTTACCCGCCTCCCGGGTGTCCATGACATATGCGACATATCCTGCGCAACCCTGCTGAAGGTAACGCCTTGCCCTCGCTGCCGAACAGAAGGCTGGCCCTCGCTGTGATCTCTCACCCTGAATTACTAACTCTCCCCCACTTGGGGCTCTGACTCGTACTAACTGTTGCGCACAATCTATCACTGCCCCATTGGGACTCAGCCAATCCATACCAATAATGACCTTGTTTCCCCGCAATGGAATGGGAACTAGGTCAACCAAATACCGCTCTTCGAACAACCTTAACACACAATCTCGGAAGACTTTTGATGCTCGCACCGACCGGTCGTCCGCAATCTCGACCTCTAAAGGGCAATCCAACATGCCCGAGGACTCAGGAAACTTCTTGCTAAGTGCAAGAGAAACAAAGGATCGGGTAGCCCCCGAATCAAACAACACCTGGACTGGAATACCGTTCACATGGAACGATCCTAAACGTATATACACAGAGCACATATCAATATCATAAATCTCATATAAATAGGTCAGAGGGAAAGAATCATACCCGTCACCACATCGGGTGCAGCGCGTGCCTCCTCGGCTGTCAACTGAAATGCCCGGCTCCTCACCACCGGAGCCTCTGCCTTGCCCTGCCGGCCATCTGTAATCCGCAGGGTCGCTGGAGCTGGCGCCTGTACTGGTGCTGCTGCTGTCAACTGGGGGCAGTTGGCCCTCTTGTGGCCCCTCTGGTTGCAGTGGAAACACAGCAACTCAGATGTCTGAATAACCGGAGCAGGGGCAGTACAATCCCTGCTGAAGTGTCCCGTCTTGCCGCACCTGTAGCAGCCTGTCGATCTTGATCTACACGCTCACTCGTGCGACCTGCCGCACTTCCTGCAGCGGCCCGGTCCTGAATGGCCTTTCGGCCTACCATCTGATCCCTTGGGCTTCTTTCCCGAAGCCCCTATCGTCTGTCCCTCCTCTGCCTTCCTCTTCCGGATGTGCTCCAGATCTATCTCCCTCTCCCTCGCCCTAGCAATCATAGAATCCAGGGTAGGGCAAGCTGAAAAACTGACATGCTCCCGAATGTCGGCTCGCAGCATGTCATGGTAGCGGGTCCTCCTCATATCCTCATCACCTGCATACTGGGGCACCAGTAACGCCCTCTCCCGGAACTTGGCAGTGATCTCCGCCACTGTCTCTGTCGTCTGCCTCATATCCAAGAACTCTCGTGCCAACTGCTGGAGCTCCACCGCAGGCGCGAATTCCGCCCTGAATCGTGTCACAAAGTCCGGCCATGTCATAGCCTCAATGGTCGCGGCTCCCAAAGAGTCACAAACCGACTCCCACCAATCTCTAGCTCTGTCACGTAGACACCCTGCTGCAAATCGTACCTTCGACCCCTCGGGGCAGAAGCTGATCAGCTGTGCAGACTCAAGGTCTGCAATCCATCGTCTGGCAGCTATGGGGTCCTTCGCCCCATGGAAATCTGATGCACCACTGCCCCTGAAGTCCTTAAAGGACAGTGTGCGTGGTCCTGACTGGCTAGCCGCCATATCACTCCTGAACGCCCTGAGACGATCCTCCATCAACTCTACAATACCCTCCTTGATCGACCCGAAGATGATGGGAGTCGACTCAAGGATGCCCCTGGTAATCTCTGACGCGATGAACTCACGTAGACCCTCATCAATTGGTTCGGACCCTGAACCCGAACCCGATCCCGATCCTGAGCCTCCCGCTCCCTGTCGTGTGGTCACCATACTGAAAAACATAGCATAACCACCATCAAACGATATTCCACTAACGAGGCTCACATACATACCACTAGTCCCTGGTCTCGCCTCGGCCCTTTTTGAATCGAGTACGGATCCTCCGCCTTCAGTAGTACGGGCCCATACTACCTTCCACGTCTATCCGTACTTTCCTCAAGAATTGCCTCAACTCAACCAAGTCCTTTCTACTAATACTGCGGTTCTCGTGCTACTCTCGCCCTAGGCTTACCCTAAGTAATCGCCATCCCACTCTCTGCCATCAGCTGCACAAGAAGTCCCTGCTTTCTTTCCCTAACTAGCTTGCGAATACTATTACATATTACTCAGACTAGATAATTATTCGAATGAGAGGTCCTACCCTACAACGGTTGGACTCAAACAAGAGCTGCGAAATAGGGCTAGACCCAACCTTCTGAAATTATTTAATCCTTGCAATATGTAACTTAGCATATTCGTTCGCTAGTTAGTGAAAGACGACTAGAACTCCTAATAGCACAAAGCAAGCAGCATTCGGGCATTGAGTACACATAATCAAGTATATACTACTCTGGCTATCATACTGACTGATCTGTACTAGCATGCAATTCTCAAAAAGCCGAAACACATAAAGCAGGCACATAAGGCATCATTCCTAGATCCTTAGTCCTATTCTAGCATGCTGTTCTACTGAAACTGAACTGATAATCATAACGTAAACTTGTATGGGCACTTTGGGGAAAACTTACTTGAGCTCGGCCGGTCGCGCACATCACACACCTTTTTCTTTTTAGAAATCCCTTTTACTTAGTCTTTAGAAAATCATTTTTTTATAAAAATCTTTTAATCCCTCGATTTGAGTCCAGACACCCCCGAAGGTGTGTCCGAATCCCTCAAACCAGGGCTCTGATACCAACTTGTAACATCCCAAAAATACCAGCTAAAATTTTCATTTTTAAATTAGGTTAATTCATAAAAACATCGTTACAAAACATTCATAATATTAATTGATGTCTGAGAACCGGTAACATCATAGTAAAATATTCAGAGTACATCCCAGAAAATCCATAGTGCGGAAAACATGAGAGTGTGTGATATGCCGCTACCGCGCCGGCTCCTGTCCCCTAGCTGAAGAGGTACCTGAAAACAAAACTATAAAACGTAAGCATGAAGCTTAGTGAGTTCCCCCATAATGCCACATACCATGCAATCATATAATGAACAGCTAAGAGATACGGGCCTCGCCCACACCCATAGAGATACGGGCCTCGCCCACACCCTACTAGCTAGGAGATACGGGCCTCGCCCACACTCTACTTTCTGAGAGATACGGGCCTCGCCCACACTCCGCCACTAAACTATAACATACAAGTATCACACAGACAACAAGTATAAGCAATTCTATCATACTGGCATATATCACAATTAAACTCAGCTATGAGATACGGGCTCCGCCCACACTCCGATACTAACAAATCGTCTATACGGGCCGGCCTTGGTGCCTTAGACCCGTCCCTACTGGAAGGAAACTCACCTCGAGAGTAGCTGCCGAAAACCTGCTCAGACTACGCCTGGCTGCCGCACCGGTAATCCCTCCGGCTATAAATCCGTAAACATGGATTAGGTACTCATAAATACCCCTAAGGTCAAATGACCGGTCAAAGTCAACTCCTTGGTCAAAGTCAACCTTCTGATTAACTGGACTCGCCGAGTCCATATGGCGACTCGCCGAGTCCTTCTATGTCTAGCCCGACTCTGACTCATCGGGTCCCTGTTTCCACTCACCGAGTCAGCCTGACTCGCTAGACGGGGGCATCTAACAAACCCGCGACTGGACTCGCCGAGTCCAAGGGGGTGACTCGCCGAGTCCGACGAACAGATCTCACAAATCGCTCCAATCAGAACATCAACCTTAGAGATTTGGAGATTCTGGGACTATAGCTACATGTTAAATTGCTAATTCCACGTGCGACTACGGAGGGTTGGACCTCCTACACTTAAACCCTTCTTATCCTAGTGACTGATCATATGACTCGCCGAGTTGGAAGAACAACTCGTCGAGTTCAAGGCTATATTCAAGGGACTCGCCGAGTTTGAAGGACGACACGCCGAGTACCAGGCAATCTTCATAGGACTCGCCGAGTTGTTTATCCAACTCGCCGAGTCTAAGGCCATCTTCTTGGAACTCGCCGAGTGCACTTTGGCACTCGTCGAGTACCCTTCGACTCTTCACCCGTTCTGGCCAAAACTGAGACACGTAATGGTTCCAAACCATAAATCTAAGCTCCTAAGGTATAAACACACGGAGTTTGGGAGGTTTAAGGTCTTGAAATCCACATATAAGGGACAAAAAGGGAATCTATTATACTAAAGATTAAGAAGGAGCTTTCTTACCTGGTTAGGAGCTTCTCCCAGGGTAGATTTCGGATCTACCACACTTCCTTGCACCCTCCAACTTTCTCCTTCTTCTCTTAAGCTTCAAGCTTCCTTCACCAAGCCAAAATCACTCACAAGGATCAAAATGGGCTAGGGTTTCGCTCTACAGTTCTTCTGGAAGAGAATGGGACGAAATGGGTGTTTTAGAATGGGTAACATAGGGTGAAATGTCTGACAATAGAGCTTCATCCAGACAGGTGGACTCGCCGAGTCCATGCATCGACTCGCTGAGTTCACCGCTCAAAACCCGTGTCCACCCTGCTGCTACTCGGCGAGTCGGGACGCAGACTCGCCGACTTCGTGGCAAAATTCAGATAAAAAAAACTTAAATAAAATCATACCATGAACCCGGTGTTACAGTTTCACAACACACCAAGAACAAAAGGAGGCTTGTGATAGAGAGGATAGGAAGTACAAATCGGCTAGTATTCTCCTTTAGAATGCATCAACCGATTTTAGGGAGTTAGGGGTTACTTTTATAGCCTAGGGTTTCATCCATGCAAACCCTAATTCACCATGACCCTTCACATTTCATAGGACTTTTGGGCTAAACCTTCATGGACTCTCATAAAGGTTTAGTCCAACCCTAATCAACATGGATCATTGGTCCAAACTATAAGTATTACTGATTTACCTAATCAGTCCCCGTAAATTTAATCAGTCTCTTTTGATCACTAAATTAATTCCAAATTAACTCTTGATCAATACTAATTAAATAATGTGGTTTCTCAATTAATATATTATACTTATAATATATTAATGAATTACAAATAACCTCTTTCTCAAATATCCATCCTATCAAATTGTTCCAGTGAATTGCAACCCAAATGGACCATGCTACTTTTAGGTCAAGTACATACCAATTATAGTTATGTGCTTAGACACCTAATTGGGAAGCTCACTAAGCTTTGTGCTTACGGTTTTCAGTTTGTGTTTCAGGAACTTCCGGCTTAAAATGGAAGGGCCCGACTTGATCGCACCTCATCCGCCCATGTTTTCCACATTATGTGATTTTGGGATTTGTACTCTGATATTATTTCATTATGATACTCTTTTGGTTGTTTTGACATGATTACTGGATGTTTGAAATGAATTAAAAAATGAATTTTTTGTCTGGAAATTTGGGATGTTACAAGTTGGTATCAGAGCCTTGTTTTGAGGGATTCGTGCGTACTCTCGGGTGTGTTTGAACTCAAATTGAGGATTTGGTAGATTTCATAAAAAGAAGTAATTTATTTATAATAAAAGAAGGGGTGTGATGCGTGCAATCAGCCGAGCTCAAGTAAGTTTCCCCAAAATACCCATACATGTTAAATGTTTTATACTATGATATGAGAATCGCATGCTAGACTAGGACTAAGGATCTACTTAGGATTGCATGATAGAATGCTAGGAGAGATGCCTTTTATGTGCCTATTGTACGAGCTTATAGATTTGTATGCTAGTATGAGATCAATTATCTGATAGGATGGCTTGTTTAGCTTATGTTCTTATTCGAATTGCTTTATGCTTGAAAGTTGCATGATTTGTGCTTTTAGGAATTTTCATTAGTACCAACTGACTAGTGGACGAATGTGTTTGGTTACATATTGTTGAGATTAGATAATTTTAGAAGGTTGAGTTTAACTCTATCGCACAGCTCTTGTTTGAGTCCAACCATTGTAGTGTGGGACCTTTCATTCAAAGAATTATCTAGTACCGATAGTATGTAATTGTATTCATGTGGTAGCTAGATGGTATTAGTGGGAGTCCCTTGTGCAACTGATATCATAGAGTGGTGAGGAAAGGAACCCTAGGGAGTTCCTGGAATATGTCTTGGCTCGCAGGCGCTCTATAGTATGAGAGGGGTAATAGATAGAAAGGAATTGTCTTGGAGGAATCATGAAAGTCCTTGGGAGGGTATGGATAGGCGTGGAAGGTAGTATTGGGCATGTACTATTAAAAGCACAAGATTTATACCCAAGACAAGGAAGGCCATGGTGAATTAAAGAGACTTCGAGAGTGTGAACCTCTCCGTGTGTATAATGATTATTTATGTGTTATGTTTCAGCATGGTGATACACAAGGTGGGGTAGGAGGTTCAGGATATGGATCTGGTTCAGGCTCGGGCACCGAACCAATTGAAGAGGGATTACGTAATTTTATTGTGTCTGAGATTACTAGAGGCATCCTTGATGCAACCCCAGTGATGTTTGGGTCAATCAAGGAGGGTATCATCGAGTTGATGGAGGATCGCCTTAGGATCTTTAGGGCTGACATGGTCGCTTGTCAGCCCAGAGCTCGTACTCTCTCCTTCAAGGATTTCAGGGGATGTGGGGCGCCGAAATTCTTTAGGGAGAATGACCCCATTGGAGACGGGCTATGGATAGCAGGTATTGAGTGTGCCCCAATGACTAGCTTCTTCCCCGAGGGGTAAAAGGTGAGGTTTGCTGCATTTTGTCTGAGGGAGCGAGCTTGGGATTGGTGGGAAGAGGTTGGCTATACCCTGGGAGCCCCAGCCATTGAGGCCATGACCTGGTCGTATTTTGTGACCCGGTTCCTAGCGGAGTTTTCACCAGCAGTTGAGGTGCAACAGTTAACGATGGAGTTTTTGGATATGCGACAGACGACTGAGACCGTGGCAAAGATCACTGCCAAGTTCCGAGAGATGGCTTTATTGGTACCCCAATATGCTGCAGATGAGGAGATGAGGAAGACCCGTTACCTTGATATGTTGAGATCTGATATCACGAAGTTTGTTAGTTTTTCCGCCTGTCCGATTCTGGATGACATGATATCCAGGGCTCAGGAACGGGAAATTGATTTGGAGCATATAGTGAAGAGGAAGGCAGAGCACGGGCAGATGACATGGGTTTCAGCGAAGAAGCCCAAGGGCTTCGATTCTAGATCGAAGGGCTAGCAGGAACAGGAAATTGATTTGGAGCAAGTGTTATAGGGCACATGACGGAGTCTGCAGAGAGGGTGGTTCGGGTTGCTAGAAGTGCGGCAAGACATGACATTTCCGCAGGGATTATACCACCATTATTACCACCCATGGATCTGATTTGATTTGCTTCCATTGCAACCAGAGGGGCCCTAAGAAGGCCAACTGCCCGAGTTTATCAGCGGTAGGACTAATAGCAGCAGGACCAGTAGCAGCTCCTGCTCCGGCGACCTTGAGGATCACAGATGGTCGTCAGGGCAAGGCAAAGGCGCCAGTTGTTCGAAGCACGACATTTTAGCTGACAGTCGAGGAGGCTCGTGCAGCACCCGATGTGGTCACTAGTATGTATCTTGTCCTTATCTTTTCATTTATTCCAATTGTCATGCTTATATGTCTATATTGTTGTTTAGGGTAGTTCCTCATGAACGATATTCCTGTGCTGGTTTTATTCGATTCAGGGGCTACCCGATCTTTTGTATCTCTTGCACTTAGCAAGAGGTTTTTCGATGTTCTGGGAGAGCTAGATTATCCACTAGAGGCTGAGATTGTTGATGATCGTCCGGTGCGAGTGTCGAGGGTTCACTAGGGATGCACTTTGGAGTTGTGTTGGTGAGCAGTATCTGGTTGATTTGGTTCCTATTCCCCTGCGTGAGAGCAATGTCATTGTAGGGATGGATTGGTTGAGCCCCAATGGGGTGATGATTGATTGTGGGCTTCAGTGGGTACGGGTTCGAGCCCTAAGTGGGGAGAGTTGGTGATCCACGATGAGGGTGCTCGCGTGGGCCGGCTCTCTGTTCGGCAGCAAGGGCCAGGCGTTATCTTCAGCAGGGATGTTTTGGGTTTGTGATCTATGTGATGGATACTCGGGAGAAGGGTGAGGTGATCGTGGATGATGTACCAATTGTTCGGGAATACCCAAATGTGTTCCCGAAGGATTTGCCCAGAGTGCCTACAGAGAGACAGGTGGATTTTCGGATTGACTTGGTTCCAGGTGCGGCTCCGATAGCCAAAGCACCTTATCGGTTAGCACCTCCAGAGATGCAAGAGTTGTCTACACAACTGCAGGAGCTGTTAGACTAGGGATTTATTTGGCCAAGTAGTTCACCATGGGGAGCGTCGATCTTATTTGTGAAAAAGTAGGATGGGTCGCATCGGATGTATATCGACTATTTGGAGCTGAATAAGCTAACGGTGAAGAATCGTTACCCACTCCCGAGGATCAACGATTTATTTGATCAGCTTCAGGGTGCATCTTGGTTTTCCAAGATTGATCTGCGATCAAGTTATCACCAGATGATGGTCAGAGAGGAGGATATACACAAGACAACCTTCCGGACTCGTTATGGTCATTACGAGTTCGTTTCACAGATCTCATGAATCACATTTGTAGGCCTATGTTGGATCGGTTTGTAATTGTGTTTATTGATGATATCCTGGTCTCTTCCAAGACCAAGGAGCAACATGAGGAGCATCTAAGACAGGTATTGGAGACTTTGAGGAGGGAGAGGTTGTATGCGAAGTTCTCCAAGTGTGAGTTTTGGTTGCGCGAGTTGCAATTTCTGGGACACTTTGTCAACCAGAACGGTGTTCTGGTCGATCCGGCCAAGGTTGAGGCGGTGATGAGATGGAAGGTTCTGAGGTCTCCGTCTGAGATTCAGAGTTTCTTTAGATTAGCGGGTTACTATCGGAGATTCATTCAGGATTTATCAAAGATAGCAGTTCTTTTGACCATGTTGACAAAGAAGACTATCACGTTTTGGTGGGGACCTGAGCAACAAGCAACTTTTGAGACTCTGATGTAGAGATTGTGTGAGGCGCCGATTCTGACCCTGCCGGAGGGTGTCGAGGATTTTGTGGTGTATTGTGATGCATCGATTAGTGGTACGGGTGCAGTTTTGATGCATCAAAGTCATGTGATTGCTTACGCTTTGAGGCATCTAAAGCCTCATGAGACGAACTATCCTACACACGACTTGGAGTTGGGGGTGGTGGTTTTCGCCCTCAAGATTTGGTGACATTACCTCTATGGGGTTCGTTGTACTATTTATACGGACCACAATAGCCTGAGGTATCTGATGGATCAACTGAATCTGAACATGAGGCAACATAGATGGTTGGATTTGGTAAAGGATTATGATTGTGAGATCCTTTATCACCCAGGGAAGGCTAACGTAGTTGCCGATGCTCTCAGCTGCAAGGCAGTCGCTTCTCTGATCAGGGATGTGTGTTTGAGGATGATAATGATGACCCTACTCTTAGAGCAGATCTGAGTGGCTCATGTTGAGGTTATGAAGGAAGAGCACCAAAAGAACGAGTGCATAGTGGGTCAGGTGGCTTCCATCGATTAAGATAGTTGAGGGTTATTGACATTTCATCGGATGGTGTGGGTTCCATATTGGGGTGGTGCACATCAGGTTTTGATAGAGGAGGCGCACAAGTCAAGATTCTCTATTTATCCCGGATCGACAAAAATGTATAGAGATTTCTGGCCTGATTATTGATGACCATGTATGAAGCGAGATGTGGCATGGTATGTGGAGAGGTGCTTGACTTGCAGGAAAGTCAAGGCCGATCATTAGCCACCCCACAACAAAATGGAGTCGTTGGAAGTTCCCATATGGAAATGGGAGGAGATTACGATGGATTTTATCACCAATCTGCCTAGGACGGCGCACTGAGTGGATTCGACATGGGTCATCGTGGATCGGTTGACCAAGAACGCTCATTTTATCCCAATATAGGAGAACATTCCAATAGAGAAGCAGGCCGATATCTATATTCGGAAAGTGGTGGCATGGCATGGGGTGCCAGTTTCTATGGTCTCTGATAGGGTTGTTCAGTTTACTTCCAGGTTCTGGAAGCGATTCCACGAGGAGTTAGGTACCCGTCTGCATTTCAACATGGCTTTCCACCCGCAGACTGATGTTCAGAGTGAGGTGACTATCCAAACTTTAAAGGACATGTTTCGGGCATGTGTTCAGGATTTTGGTGGTATTTGGGATACGTATCTTCCATTGGCAGAATTTTCGTATAACAACAATTATCACGCCAACATTGATCGACCTACTTTTTGATATGCTCTATGGGCGGAAGTGTAGGACCTTAATATGTTGGGGTGAGGCCGGTCAGCGGGTCATGGGGAGTACCGAGGTGGTACTCAAGAAGACGTAATTGATTAGCAGGTCCGCGACAGACTTTAGATAGCACATAGTCGACAAAAGATCTACGCAGATAGACGCCGACCAAACTTGGAAGTTCAGGTTGGAGATATGGTGGTACTCTTGAAGGTGTCACCTTGGAAATGTGTCATCCGATTCAGGAAGCTGGGTAAGCTGGGCCCCAAGTATATTGGTCCTTTCAGGATTTTAGCCCGGGTGAGCAGGGTAGCATATCGTTTGGATCTGCCAGAGGAGCTCAGTCAGATTCACAACACTTTTCACGTCTCTCAGTTACGTAAGTGTTTGGTTGATGATTCTGCAGTGGATCCTTTGGAGGACATTTAGGTGGATGGCCGCCTGAATTACATTGAGAGACCGGTGACGATCCTTGACCGAAAGACGAAAACCTTGAGGAACAAGGTTGTGGGATTGGTGAAGGTGCAGTGGCTGAACCGAAAGGGTTCTGAGTGGACGTGGGAGCCAGAGGACGAGATGAGGGAGCATTACCCAAAGTTATTTGCGGCAACAGACTTTGAGGATGAATTCTGATTCAAGTGGGGGAGATTTGTAGCATCCATTTTGTGAGGTAATATATTTCTTGGCATTTTTGGTTAAGTGACTGATTGTTAAAGACAGAAATGGGATTATTATGCTAGGCGCAATATGAGTACGCACGACATACTCACATGACTTGGACACGAGGGGGAGCACCTTTGTATGTTGGGCATACACTGTGATTCAATAAATCCTACTTTTTAGGGTTTAACCCTAATCCCCATTATGAAGCTTGAGGCTGCCCCCTCATCAGCCCTCCCATGAAACCCTAGCTGCTATCTGAGTGTTTTGAGCTTAGAAGTGACCTTGGTTGGTGTTTTTGGTGATCTTGAAGAAGGAAGGATCTATTGGAAGTTGCTCTTGTGGTGTTAAAGCTTGTGGATCCAGAACTTAGCCACCTTGATCATTGTTCAGAAGGTATCAAGTCCTTGCCTTGATGATTCATCTCTTGGTTCTAGATAGTTAGGGTTTTTTGGCTTATTTTGGTCCCTTAAGGTGTTTCTTGTGAATATACGCTACTCCAGAAGGTTATGATGATAGATCTTAGTGTTTCTGATGTCCTTTGTGCATAAAAATGGCACCTTGATGGATTAAGCTCAACCATGCAAGGGTTGAGGGTTGTTTCATGAAGTTAGTATGTTAAAATCCAAGATTTGACCTTTTAAGCCATGCAAAAGCTTAAAGTCTTCGACTTTATGGCTTAAGACCTCTTTATGATGTTGACTTGAAGGTTGGACGTTATAAGCTTAATGAGTTAAGTCATTTGGAGTGGGTTTGACTGTCTGACCAATATGCTTTTGCATGCATAGCTGTAGGGGTGAAATAGACCCAGTACTGGTTGAAAGATATTGAAGGGGGTGAAATAGACCCAATACCAGTTGAAAGATACCGAAGGCGGTGAAATAGACCTAGTACCGGTTGCAAGATACCGAAGGGGGCGAAATAGACCCAGCCGATTGAAAGACACCGAAGGGGGTGAAATAGACCCAATTATGTTTTGTACTATTATGCATGTATGGTATGTGGTATTTTGGGAAGCTCACTAAGCTTTGTGCTTATGGTTTTCAGTTTGTGTTTCGGGTACTTCCAGCTCGAAAGGGAAGGGTGCGGCTTGATCGCACTGCATCTGCCCATGTGTTTCCGCATTATGTGATTTTGTGATTTGTATTATGATATTATTTCATTATGATACTCTTTTGGTTGTTTTTACATGATTACTGGATGTTTGAAATGAATTAAAAAATGATTTTTTTGTCTAGAATTTTGGGATGTTACACTGATACTCTTGCTACCAATAACATCACCTCTAATATCACTATTTGTAAACTCAACAAAGTCTTCTATTTCTCGACCTTTGCTAGTTAAGTCCATAATTAACGGTTCCTTTTACATATCGTAAGATATACTTAACTACTTAGAAATGCAAATTCTTTGGTTGCTCCATGAAATGTGAAACATCCCTCGTATTTTGTGGCTATTTGAAAATAGTATAATAAATCTCATTTTAATATTAAAAACATTCAATTGGGGAAATAGGCCCCAAAAGTTTTAAGTGTCTAACAGCTTAAACAAAATGCAAGGTTTGAAACAATTCATTCAAAAACAAAGTAATGTAACAACTTTTATAATTCATAAAATCTAAGGTCTTATAAATGTCCAAGATGCATATGTCTACCTATCTTCGTCAAAATCCTAATATGAACACATGTCAAAATACATGGGTTAGGATTGTGAAGCCTAATAAGCATTGTCAATGTTTAAATTTGTTGTATGTAAGGAACTTGCACAATCTATACACAAAGTAAACCTAAAAATCATTTCAAAACATCAAAGGAATATTTAGAATTATAATAAGCGAAGAAGCATTTTTAAAGTTAGGCATTGCTAAAATATCTTCATACTAAAAATTTCCAGATTAATGATATTAAGGGATGCCATTCATATGCTTCCAGATCCTAACCCTAAAGTCAACATATTACTCAATTCTCACAAATAATGGCTGAAATCATGCTCATATGAGGTTAACGCATAACACACCATACACTTTCTATACCCTTTAGAAATGTGTGAAGATGAAACGCTTTGTATATCCATTCAACTAGGTACTAGTGATCCATCACACTAGCAGGCTGAACATGGTGTGGGTTGTTGCAGTTTTAGGCCAAAACTATCACACAAACCGCATGCAAAGGTTTTTGTAATCTTAAAACCGCAATGTGTGGTTTTTTAGTTTCTTTTTCAATGGTATGGTTTCGATTTTAAACAACATAATGAAATGGTGTGGTTTTCTATCGTGGTGCGGTTTTAAAACCACAATATACTAGAAGCGAAACATTAATTTTATTAAACTTTTAGCATTTAACCCTTTACCCAACATGACTTAGCCATAAACATTAAAAAAAATAGTTTTTACCTTTTTAGGCCATGAAACATCCCAAAAACATGATTTTTTTTTCATTTTCAAGCCATCAAATCCATACATCACATGTTCCAAAATCAATCATGATAAAAATGTATCTCAAACATCAGAGTGAAATGATAATAATCAGTGTGAAAAAATCATTAGGGGATGTTGTGCAGTCAAGTCGGGCCCTTCCCTTTGGAACTGGAAGTACATGAAAATGTTTAAACCACAAAACCGTAAGCACAAAACTTAGTGACTTCCCCAAAATACCACATACCATACATATCATCGATCCCCACCCTTCATAACGGGCTCCACCCACGTCTCGGGCCCCACCCAACATACAAACGGGACCATCCCAACATACAAATGGGTCTAGCCCAACATACAAATGCAAGAGTCACAAAGACAACTAACATCCTACACAATATAGTGAGAAGACTCACCTGTCTCATGGAATCAGATAAACCATAGCTCAATGTTACGCAACAAGTGCTACAACACACCTAACAAATCAAACAAGGTCCAACCTTAGATGACCGATCAACAATCAGGGTCAAAGCTAACGGTCATCATTACCATCAGCTGACCTCAAACTCAACCAACTCAGTCTCGATCCAAACTATTGTCACGTCGTGATGATCATGCCATCATATCGTGACATAATCAATCCAAAACAACCGAGAAATCCCCAATCATCATGTCGTGATAAGGAAGTTATCACGCCGTGAAGACGTGTTTTCTCAACTTAATGAATTCAACTCTCAATCCATTAAGCCATCCATCCAATCCTTCCAAAAGGTTTCTTGATGTCCAAAACAACCTAAATATCAATGCTTTTCAAGCCATCCATATTCAACACATCAACCCTCGAGAGAAGAAAGTCCCGACCCATCTCGTCCTTCAAACGATCGACCTCAGTTTGTTGTGCCACTAGCTTCACAAATCATTTAGGTTCAACCCATCTCTTGAGTTTATCGAGTTTATTGAGTCCGATGACGGTAGTGGGGTAGACTCCATGGAATAAAGTGGCAAAAATGATTGTTGTCGGATGATTGTCGGCTTGTGTTTGGTCGGAAATGGTAATGAAATGTTAGGGTTTTGTGCACTAGATCCTCCAAGTATATACAATGGGACCACACCAACCCTTAAGGCCCAAGTAAACAAAATCGGTATTGACTCGCTGACGTGACATCCGGGTTGACTCGATATCCAGTTTGGCATGTGACTAGGCACGAACATCGGTTAAAATAACTAAAAGTCCCTATGTAGTCGGTGAAATAAGAATTTGTACCCTTAGAAAGAAAAAAAAATGTTTTAAACCAAAGACCTATAACTTGGTCGGGCGGCAGTGAGATCTTTCCTAAATATAACCTTCTCTCACTTAATAGCATTATATACATATTAATTCTCATCCAGTTCGTGAGCAGGAATCTTTTGTGATTTGGGATTTTGCCACATAATTTTTTAGATTCACAATTTGGCCACCAAATGTTTACATTTTCTCTTTTCCTCCCTATGACCATTGGGCCGTCTTCTTTAACCAATCACAACACCACCGCCATTGACCTACGTCCTCTTCTTAAAAAAAAAACCCAGATGTTATGTGAAGATGCTAAGTGAACCGACCAGCGAGAGATACCAACCGACAGATACAACGAGAGTGATATGTTAGACTGCAACGGATTTTTCCGGAGAGGGTAGCGATTCCGACAAACATCAGGTGGTCTAGGGTTTTGTCGAGTTTACATAGAGCTGCGCTTTTAGTGTGTATTATGGCTATTCATCGTGGAGGTAAGTTTCTAGCCTTATATATATGTTTTTTTGGGTTCGATTCTACTCATCACCACCACCGCCAGCAATGGCTGTCGGATTTTGCCACCACCGGCAGCAATGGTTGCCGGATTCTGCCACAACACCACGCCAATTTCTTTCTCCCTCTTTGTTCCCGATGACCTCCACAAAATTCTCTTTACCCTTCCTCTATCAGCCTCCTTCCTCCACTGCATCCATCATCGATTTGTCAGTCCTAGTCGATTGTCGTCTGTGGATTTTAAAAGGGATCCATGGCCAAAGGTATCTGATGCAACTAAAGATCTTGTCAAGCAGATGCTAAATCTTGACCCAAAGTTGTGTCTTGCTGCTTAAGAAGTTCTTGGTAATCTCAAAATCCTTACTTTTTCATGACCATGCTGTCTTTTCTTTTTTCCACGTCTTATATTATATGTATTTAACCCATTTCTAAGTTAACCTTTCTCTCTATCAACTTATTTCAGATCATACATGGATACAAAACGCCATAAAGGCTCCAAATGTTAATTTAGGTGAAACTGTTAAAGCTAGACCCAAGTAATTCTTTGTAATGAACAAACCGAAGAAGAGAGCTTTAAGGGTATGTTATAATTCGTTATCTTGTGGTTTTTTTGTTCTTTTTTTGGGTGTCTTTATACTGACTTGTCCTTTATTATAACAAAAGTATAGGTAATTGTTGACCCTTTATCTGCTGAGGAAGTGGCGGGAACTAAGCATGGATTTGATTTAAAGGATACAAGCAAGCAAGGAAAGACAAACATTGCTGAGTTGAAAGCAGAATTACAAAAGGTTGGTCAACAGATCCCTGATGCAGCACTTCAGATACTTATGGATGCTGTAAGTATTACATTTTACTAAATTGTCTAAATATAATAATAAATTGAATACATCAAATGCATCAAACAAGATAAATATTAATGAAATATATTGATGCAGGGAGATGTTGACAAACATGGGTACTTGAACTATGAAGAATTCGTTGTAACTAGAGATGATTTGTTGCACTTTGACTTTTAACTATTCCTAATGCATCGTTGATACACTGATCTGATCTGAGCTTCAACAAGTAATTATGTTAATGGCGAAAGTACTTCTTCATCAAACACGACCAACAACAACCGCAAAATCAAGGCTAAACTCGAACCGGTTCACGCTACATGTCGGTCTTTCAGCTTTGCAACCTTCACTTGGAGAATCGTGTGATTGAACGTGAGAAAGGGGAGGATTTCCTTAGTACAGGTTTGGGAAGTGGGAATGCTCAACAAGGTTATTGGTTTTGGATGAGAAACACGCCTATAAGGCGTTTGATGAAATGTCTAAGCCAATTAAGGTATTCATTCCGCCTTACTTTACCTGATTTATTAGTTGATTATATTTGTTTGATCATCTATTTTCTTATTCTCTTCAGTCTTGCTTAGCGGGATCACAATTACAACTTTTGAGATGCAACCTGACTTTGTTTTACAGTTATTGGCAAATGAAAGAGGTATCCATTATAACTATTAAAACTCCCAAATTTTGAAAGGGGTAATCTGATTTTGAGTATTTCAGTAATAAGATCAAGTAATAAGTCTAAACGAGTTGTATGTGACATTATTTTGATATAACATCCAAAACCGATTTAGAATCAATACTAATTAAACTCAATTTTACTTCATTTTTGTTGTTTCTCAGCACATTGAAACACCCCATTGTTCATATGAAGTGCATGTGTTATAACCTATCTTTTATTTCTCAATTCATGATATTTTGAAGTTGAAAAAGGTACCTTTTTTTAATCTTTTAGGAGTGTTTGGATGTACGGAACCCGGAATACACAATTCTTGGACTGTTAGGACCAAAACCGATCGATAACACAGACTCCTTACATCTTGGAACAGGCGTGTAACTGGATATCGACTTTTTATTTAATATTGCAAACTATATAGATTAACCGTAAACAAACACCCTTTGTAATTTATAAAACGAACTACTACATGCTACTTACTTCAAAGACCATAACAAATTGATGCAAACTATTGAAGTTAAAATTTTTTTGTACCTTTTTACAACTTTTTCAAAGTACTTTTACCATCATACTTAAGTAAGGATATAGGTTTTCTAACAATCAACATTTCTTGAATTTCAATGATATAATAACAGTAAATGTAAGTAACATGTTGTAATAAACAAGTTTAAGAAATTATGTTATTATTTCTTGTATTTAACATTGGATTTTTCTTCTTACAGCTTTTGCCAAATCGTAATTTTCAATGGAAAAAAAAAGGGTTTGAGGAAATGGAAGAAGTGCAGCCAAAGTAGAAATTTCTATTGTGAGGCCGTTTGACTGCTTTCCAATTAAATATTTCCGTTCCATTCAAAATAAAAAAAACACACTTTGCAATTCAACGCAAAACAAACATAAAGTTATACGACCATATATCTATACACCTGTATCTCTAAAAAACCATCATTTTAAAACAGAAATCAAGAAAACCATGTTATTAGCCAAAAATGACAAAATAGAAACTTATCAACATTTAAGCAAACCTGATCCAACGCCAAGCTGCTAGTTATTATTTATTTATTTATTTATTTTTTAAATCATAACAGACTAAAACGAACACTAGGTCGGAGATGGTCTTGTGTAACAATCAACTCGAACTCCAGCCTCCAGGTCTTTTGGTTTCTGTAGTCCTGAGCGGCATATACCACCGTGGACTCTTGTGAGGAGGCGGCAACCAGCTGGGCAAAGCGGAGCCCTTTTTAGGGTTTAGGCGCCACGGAGAATGGGGGTTAGATGCAAGTTTTGGTTGCTCAAAAAGAAGAGATTTTGTGCGATTCCCCCGCTCCCCAATACCGAGTAAGCTAAGCAATAAGCATTACCCAACACGCTTCCTCAAGATTTTAACTTGGCGTATTTCCAATATAGGTTCTGCGGCAACCACTCTGCAAGGTCGGATGACAGGTGGATTCAGTGCTCAATAGACCCCTCCCAGTAAGTTTTCGCTCTTCTCCACTATCCATTATCGGATGCTCAGTTTTCCTCTTTCTATAGTTCGTAATATGATTCTATCCCATGTAATGGAACAGCTCTGTACTGGAATCCAACCTTGAGAATCACCTTAGACGGTGTCCATTGCTCAAACATAAGAACTCACTGTCCCTCCAACCTTTCTACCAAAAGGGCATTAACGGAGGCGATGAAGAAGATGAAGACGTTTCCTCAGAGTCCAAGAGGATGGCTGTGCAATCTATCACTGTACATGAGTTGATCAAACTAATCGAAAAAATAAAGTCTGTTCACGCTTCCATATGCAAGGACATTCAAGACTCTTACAACATGCCGGAAGTTTGCAGGAATTGGATTAACCGCGCAAATGACTGGTATGGTATGCAAACTGTAGCTTTCTAATCCAAATGCCTTTCCTTGCGTGGATTTTAGATGAAATTTTTCCTAAATAAGCGTAACTCATGAGTCATGACAATGAGCTCCAAGTTGGAAACCTCGAAAATAACAGTTGTTTCATTCCTCACTGATCTAGAGAAGACCTCTACAATAATTTTATAGTCACATACACTTTTCTTAGACTAATAACATATACAACATACAAGTTGGGGCTAGCCCACTTGGCTAACAAGGTGTCTAACTAGGAGTTTTCTAACCAGGAGGTCCTGGGCTCAATCCCAGGCAAATACTAACATGGCCGTTACAAAAAAAAAACATATACAACATATACATATACTGGTGCCTATAGTGCAACATCGTTTAGTATTTCAGGGTATTGTGATTCATTAGTTACCCTTTCAATTGTGGATCCTATTTATGGTGCTTTGTAACTTTGATGTCATGTGAGTGCACAGAGTATGTATCAACTGGTGCCAGCTCCCATGGACAAAAGTTTTTATTGAAGGACTTTTCCACTTCATCCTGTTTTTGTTTTTGTTTTTCTATCATGTTTATGACGGAATTACCTTCCTGTCTTTAATTTAATACATAAATCTCAAGCTTGGTTATGTATGTCAAAAATTCCCAGCTTGCACCACATTAATTCATCAAAGATGATCCTTGGTAAGAATGCCGTCTGTTTGAAATCTTGATGGAGCATAAATAGTTTCAGTTGTGGCATTTTCAATCTTCTCGGTGATGAAATGTCTTATCTATCTCAACATGTTTTGTCTTGTCATGATGAACATGATTCTTAGCGATACTAATGCCATCTTCCTTACCACAAAGCATTTTTATAGATCCCTCTGTAAAGAGTCCTAATTCAACCAATAGTCTTTTAAGCCAGATTCCTTCACAAATACTTAGAGCGAAAGCTCTAAATTCTGTTTCTGCTGTACTCCTAGAGCCAAAGCTCTAAGTTCTGCTTCTGGCTTCTACATGTCACTAGATTACACCAAACAAAAGAGCAGTAATCTGAAATACTCCTATTAGCTACACCTTCGGCCCAGTCTGATTCTGTGTTATCCAGTGAAATACAGAAGCACTGGTCTTATTATTATTATTATTATTATTATTAGTAAATCTGTCTAGTTTCAGGAAAATCCCATTTCAAGAAAAGCATGTTATCCAGCAGGCGTCAATTCTTGGAAACTTGGAAAAACTCGGAGCATTCAAGTCTTGTTCTAGTGTTGGGGAACAGCTTCATTCTCCTGCGGTGGTTGAGTTTGGAGCTGGAAGGGGTTACTTGACACAAATGCTAGCAGACTGTTATGGGGTCTCAAAAGTCTTCTTGATTGAGCGCAAGTCATATAAACTTAAGGTCAGTGTCTTTGTTTTCTTTCTTATATGTTGAACTCGCTGGGGTCAGTTAAATGATAGTGTGATATAACACAACCTGGCTACCATGTTATGTTCCTCAATGTGGTTTATTGCTACTTACCTTTTCAACTCTATCCCTGAGTATCTATCTAAATTCAGGCGGATCGAAGCTTGCGACAAAAAGAGAGCTTGATGCTAGAGCGGTTGAGAATAGACAGTAAGGATTTGGTCAAAAGTTGTATTTTTCTTATTTTATCATAATGTTATATGGTTCCAATAGTAGCACGTGCTTGATCCTTGTGTCTTTGTGATGTATTAATTCTGAAAAAGAAAAAACAATGGTGAGGTCATATTTGCGTGTCAATAACGCAACTTTTTTCTATTGAAAACTGAAACTTTCTTGAACATTTGTTGATTACCTTTCGAAAGGCACCATTAGTCAGCAAGCCATCCTTTTATAAGACAAATTCAAGATGATTATGATTTATGAAAACTAGTCTCAGGATCATGTCTATAGCAGAAGCACAAAAGATTTGATTTATATTTTTTGTGCAGTTGAGGACTTGAATCTGAATGCAATCGGGTCATTACAAGGAGTTCCTTATTTGGCAATTGGAAAACATCTGTGTGGGCCTGCAACTGGTAATGCTGGTTTTGCTTTGTTTGAGTTGTTGTCCCTAGAAGAGAAGAGATAAGATAAGACATGTAATCAATTGTTTTGGCAGATATGACCTTAAGATGTTGTGTTGGGGAAAATGACAGCACATCTTACCTGAGAGGACTTTCAATTGCAACATGTTGCCACCATCTGTGTCAATGGAAGCATTATATCAGTAAGATCTGTCATCCAACTCCTTTTCGATATTATATATTGCTTGTTGGGTTGTTGAATCTAGACCTGAACATATTGCTTGTTGGGTTGTTGCAGATAAAAGTTTTTTCTTAAGTCAAGGGATGAGCAAAGACGAGTTCCATGCAGTTACATGGTTTACCAGCTGGGCCGTAGATTCAGCAGACCATGAAGAATTGGATACAAAGATGTAGTAGTGGAATAATTATCCATCGACTTTTCATGAATTGATTACCCGTGTTTTTAGTTAGTCGTCCTGATGAGTGATTTTATGTTTGTTTAGCAGGGAAAATGAAAAGGTTTTAGCAGGAGAAGGTGATGATGATGATGATTTGTTGAGAAATATGTGTGCAAGAGATCGGGCTGTGCTAGGGTTCATGTGCAAAGATATAATTGATGCAGGGAGGTTGATGTGGATAAGGGAACATGGACTAGAAAAATCTGAGCTTGTCAAATATGTTCCATCTAACATCTCTCCTGAAAACCGTTTGCTGATTGCAAGCTATTGAAATTTTGTTTGTAGGAATAATTATTATTATGCTCTTTCCGATTCCGATGCTTGTTCAAGTGGTTTTGTGGCTTTGTGCTACATAAATTGCTATGTGTTTGTTGGTCTTTTTAGTGATTTTTCCATGTGTCAGGTCCCGGATGTGATTGAACCACAAGTCAAAGTTGAGGTGATGCCATTTGATTGTAAGAAGTTTAGGGTTTTTTGCTTCTTATAAGAATAAAGAGAATTCTTGCTGAAAAACTCCCAACTTTAATTTGCTCAGTCAATGTTGACAGCTATTGCCAACTTAAGTTACACAAGGTGATCTCTAGTTGCGTATTGCAAAGTTCATATAAAGTTTAGACACATAATATAATTTTGTAATTTATCAAATTCATTGAAGGTACAAAGAGTAATTAAATTGTATGCATATCAAAACTGATACATTGGATGAATTAGAATCCGGGCTTGAAAAAAAAAAAAACACTTGGATGGCTATCGTTGTTGGGTTATAGATTCACAGTTACTCTCCATATCCTATGTAGAATTGCATGCTAAGATTGGCTAACCAATTTCGACCTAGGTCTAGCTAGAAACCAGTTAAAATTGAGACCTATTTTATGAGGAATGGTTTGGTCCTATTTTATGAGGAATGGTTTGGTCCTATTTGGCCTGGTTGCTAGATGTTTTTTTTGGCCATTTAGTGAATTTTTCAAGCCTTTTTAGTCAATTGCAATGACTATATGACTAATTGAGGTCATTTTTTTTACCATTTCCCCGACTTATAAAATGTATGAATAGGAGTGATTTGTTTTGGTTTCCATGCCTCCATAAATGTTGTGTTCTTGACAAATTTCATGATCTTGGTTTTCATAAATCATGTTCTCGGGTAGTCGGGTCTACTATTCATATTTTTCAGTCTTAATCGGTTTCCATACCTCCAAGTTCGGAATTGTTTGTTCTACCACTTTGGCAACCCATATTTAATAAAGCAACCACATATATATTCCGACCAAGATAACGTTCATAAAACCCTTTGACAGGAGTGCGATTTAACAAAAGCGGATATGCAAGAAGGATTCTCGTTCATAAAACCCTTTTGACAGGAGTGCGATTTAACAAAAGCCGATATGCAAGAAGGATTCTCAAAATTACAAAATGGGGTGATGTTAACTCGTGGCGTTTGGTTCTTGCATACAATTTACCAAATTCATATATTCACCGTAACGACTTAATGGAAATTTTTACTTAACATATTTTTTTTGCTATTAATGGGCCTACGCCAGCCCAGCCCAGGCCATAAGTGGTTTGTTTGACTTTGACGGTTTGACCTCCTCTTCATCCTTTCACAAAAACGCCGTCTCCCGCTGAGGAAAGAAAGAAAGTTGTTTGTCATCTGTAATCTAGAGTTTCCGGTCAGTCAGAATAATGGAGAGCGGACAGTACCTCGGAGAAATCTCAGCTCTGTGCTTTCTCCACCTCCCTCCCCCGTCTCCATCTCTTCCTTATCTCCTTGCTGGTTCTCTACTTGATCTTTATTATTACTGTTATGTTCTATGCTACCCTGACTCTCTCAAGGAACTTGTTGCTTTCCATTTAATCCCTCCCTTACTTTCTTTTTATATCGTCAACCAGGAACTGGTTCGCAACTACTTTTCTATGACCTGCATACTGGCAATATGATCGCTTCCTTTCAAGTCTTCAAGGGTGTTAGGGTGCACGGCATTTCTTGTCTTCCCCTAACAGATACAGTAACAGATACATCACTTACTTTCAGAGTCGCCGTCTTTGGAGAGCGCAGGCTCAAATTATTTCTCTTCAAGATTCAGTTGCCACATCACAACAAACAAACGCTCGTCCATCTGCTCTCTTTTCAGTCCCTGCCTAATTTGGGTCACTGGGTTTTGGATGTTTGCTTCATACAGGTTGTGAAAGAATCTCTTTTAATTTCGATTGCTATATATGGATTTCTTCAATGTTCGCTCATGTGTTCCTTACGTTCTTGCTCGGTAGTAGGAATCTGTAATTCTTAAAGGGAGTCAGTTTCTTGCCATTGGATGCACCGACAACACTCTGTATTTCTGGGACACCTTGACATCTACAATCAGCTTTCAGGTGAGCTCTCCAGGTATGTATGCTATTCTACCTACCTACACTTGCAACACTACGTAATGCTACATACGCATTTTCAAGATATTGTTTGTTGTTTCTCCTTTTCACATTTTCCTCCTTCCTTCATTCACAGACAGATGTCTTCTGTATACGATGCGCATTTGGGGTCACAAAATTGATTCTCTCCATGTAGCATCTGGTACAATTTATAACCAGGTAACTATTTTTTTTTTTTTTTTTAAAATACAATTAGAAAAAACAGATGCTACCAAAATGAATTCGCATTTGGGGTCACAAAATTGCTTTCTGGACCCCGAAACTAGCCTCTGCAGTTGAAAGTTGAAAATGATGTTCAAACTAGTCAACTGCAAGCCACCCGTATATGTGTTTTTATGCCGGTCAAGTCAATGCCTAACACATAAAGCTTGGTCAAATATATTATCAGTTTGGCGGGTGTTCCTCTGGCTCTTAGATAATAGATACCTACCTGCCTGATACATTAGTAAAATTAGTTTCTAGACATGATGAGATAGTTGATTGTAAATTTGTCCTGCCAGATAATTGTCTGGAAAGTAGTAGACACTCTTCCTATGGGATCAAAATCAAAGACTGCTGAGTACAAAGCTGTCCCAGTATGTAGACTGGGGGGGCATGAAGGTTCTATATTCCGTATTACATGGTCTTTGGATGGATCAAAACTGGTGTCTGTCTCGGATGATCGCAGGTCAATTCTCATCCCAACTTTATGAGCCTTCTGACTATTCATATTGATTCCTTTGATATCTTATTAGTGCAGTGCACGTATCTGGGAAGTTCATACTGGAAAAAGAGACTCTGATGATGATGATGATACAGAGGTGACTGTTTCTCCTTCCACTGGGCCTGTGCTATTTGGCCACACTGCCAGGGTTTGGGATTGCTGTATGTCCGACTCTGTAAGCCTACCTCTCACTTCAGTTTATCTTTATTCTTGGTTGGCCTATTCTCGTTAGTGAAAACAATTTGAATGGGATATTGCCTAATATGTGTTTAAGTTGGATGTTTCCTTGTTAATAGTCTCTCTTTATGAAAACTTTCCCTGTCAAATCAATAAATAAGTTCAAAATCAGTGCATCTTTGTTTCATTTACTATAGACAAGGAAAACAAGTCTGGATCACATTACCTCTTTTCTGGTTCATTGGATGTGCCATTTCAGTTACATTTGTTATGTGTGTGGTGTGGCCAACAAATATCTGTTTTCATTACTTTTTTTTTTTTTTTTTTGTATCAGTTAATCATCACCGTCGGCGAGGATTGTACATGTCGTGTATGGGGACTGGATGGAACACAACTTAGAATAATCAAGGAGCATATGTAAGTTGCAGACAATCTTTATTTTGATTTTTCAGTATCATGTTAACAAGTATTGTAAAATCGCTCAATTCATATATTCAGTAAGAATGTTGATGTGAGTTGTCCTATAGTTCTTAGGATGCACCAAACTATAGCTAAAAAGATTGTGCTACTTTATCGTACAGAGGGAGGGGAGTATGGCGATGCTTGTATGATCCAAGCTCTTCTCTTCTTGTTACAGCTGGATTTGATTCTGCCATAAAAGTGCATCAGCTGCATTCTTCTTTGCCCATGGGATCGGAATCGGAGAGATGCAATGGTCTGGAAGAGTATGAAAGAAAACAGATCTTTACTATCCAAATTCCAAATTCAAAGCGTACTGCACTAATGGACAGGTATATTGTAATGATATATTATTCTTTTGAGTAGACCTTTTAGTTACCTTCACATTTGTTGCAATTGCAGCAAAAGCGAATATGTACGTTGTATGCATCTTGCGAGTGAATGTGAGCTTTATGTAGCCACAAACAATGGCTTCCTGTACCTTGCTAAAATATCTGATACCGGTGATGTAGCATGGACTCAGCTTTTCTGTAGCCAAGAGGAGATTCCAATAGTTTGTATGAGCGTATTCCCGGGTTGTGTGGAGAACTGGATTGCTTTGGGAGATGGTAAGGGAAGATTAACTGTCGTGAGAATTGCTGATATCGAGACACCTGAGCTCAATCTATCATTCACTTGGCCTGCTGAAGCTGAGAGGCAGCTTTTAGGAACATATTGGTGCAAGTCTTTGGGCCACAGGTACCCTTCAACTTAATACTCCCATTTTACTTGTCTATGACTTGTTTCAATAAATGCATACTATTGTTCACCTGAATCATTACTCTTATGTGCATATAAATATAATCAATCATCTTGTTTATAGTATACGAAGCGAAAAGTATTTTGGGAGGTCTTAGCCCCTAGGACATAGTCCAATTAACAATGCTGACCTAAAATTTGATTGCAAATTTTCAACTGTTACTACTGTATAGGTATATATTCATAGCTGATCCTAGAGGAAGATTGAAGCTTTGGAAGATATGCAAACCTTTTCAGTCCAGTTCTAAAAAAGGAACAGGGCATGCCGATGCATCTTTAGTAGCAGAATTCACCTCATGCTTTCCTACAAGAATACTATGCTTGGATGCATCATTTCACGAGCAGGTATATCTTTGCCATCATATACATATATGTGTGTGTGTGAGGTTGACGTCATGATCTTCCAATCAGGTGTTGGTGTGTGGGGATCTTCGTGGTAATCTAGTTTTATTTCCCTTGTTAAGAGACTTGTTGCTTGCTGCACCTGATGCTTCTGTGGCACACATTGCCCCTTTAAATTACTTCAAAGGAGCACATGGCATATCAAGTGTGAGCAGTGTTTCCATCCATGGATTGAATCCAAGTACCTTTGAACTACACTCGGTATGTTATGTTCTGCCATATGTAGTTCTATATTAAGCTTAAAATGTTTTTCTATTACATATAACCGACTGGCTATTGCTTCAGACTGGAGGAGATGGATGCGTATGCTATATGGAATATGATCGATATAAACAAAAAATGGAATTTATTGGAATGAAACAAGTAAAAGAGCTGAGTTTGGTTCGATCTCTCTTCCCCAATGACAATGCGGGTCATAACATTGGAACTGGGAACTATGCAATAGGCTTCACATCAGCTGATTATTTAATATGGAATTTGTCAACTGAGACAAAGGTTCTCTCGTTTTCCTCTCCCTCTGTCTGTTGTCTATCACTCTATCTTGATCTGCTTTATTCACTTTTTAATGCTGGTTTGGTCTTGCTTTCTTGTTGCAACAGGTAGCTGAAATTCCATGCGGTGGATGGCGGCGTCCTCATACTTATTTTCTTGGTGATGTACCAGAGATGAAGAATTGCTTTGCGTTTGTGAAGGTTTGTGGTTGAAGAAAGTACAGTTTCATATCTGCTTTTTTTTTTCCCTACTAAAGAGGAGTATATTTCATCAAATATATTGTGTCATAAACACTAACCATCTGTTAGAAAGAATCACCTCCATTTCCAATGTGTTTATGTGAATGCTAGATTATTAGGGAGTTCTGGTTAGTGACTAGTGACTAGTGAGTAACTACATACCTAAAAAGTTGTCCCTCTAGTATTATTGTCTTATGATTGGATTGCTTTTCTCATGCGAGATGTTGGCTAACTATTCTCCCATTTCGGTCACAGGATGAAGTCATTTATATGCACAAGCAGTGGGTAGCAACCAGTGATAGTAGGATATACCCTCAGAATCTCCATCTGCAATTCCATGGCAGAGAGATGCACTCACTATGTTTCATTGTCAATGATGGTACACAGTTGAGTTCAGATGAAAAGCAGGCTCAGCTTTTTCAATCAGCTTTTGTAGCAACGGGTTGTGAAGATGGAACTGTGAGGTTGACAAGGTACAATTAGTTCCACTGAAACACTTAACTCATTATATTCTCGCACTGAACCCCATGTCTCGGCTCTGGCAGCTAGTATTTGAAACTCAATTATGATATAGTGTTGGTGTACTTTAATCCCCCATCCTTTTTTACCCTGGCCAAATTAAAACAGTTTGAAATTATTATCTTCCTTAGCTAATGTAGTGATGTGCAAATGTACACTCAGTTATTCTTGGGGTATTGATAACTGGTCCACTTCAAAATTGCTTGGAGAGCATGTTGGTGGATCGGCTGTGCGATCACTTTGCTCTGTGTTCAAGGTACATACCATTGTAGATGAAACATTGGACAGTGATCAAGGAACAGGTTTATTAGAAGATGAGGAAGACAAGTTCCTGCTGATTTCAGTAGGTGCAAAAAGGGTCCTAACTGCATGGAAGCGCAAAGCCAGTTTCAGTTCAACTTCAAGACCTAAAACTGAAGAAGCACTTCCATCCTCATCAATGTCGTTCCAATGGCTTTCCAGTGATTTGCCAACCAGAAACCGTGGATCAAAGAAAGAAAAAACCACAGAAAATCTTAACAATGTTGATACTACTCCTCCAGAAAAGATCAAACCACAGACACAAGTTTGCTGCAGTGATGGTCTTGAAAATGACTGGCGCTACTTAGCTGTCACTGCTTTCCTTGTGAAGTTTTCTGGTTCAAGGTAGTGTGAGATCCAACAAACAGCTATATCTTACTTTATTTACTTGTGCTTATCGCCCAACTCTACCAATTAAAATATTTTTTTTGTCTAATTGCTTGCAGGATGTCTGTGTGCTTCATTGTTGTTTCTTGCTCAGATGCCACAGTTACGTTAAGGGCTCTAGTATTACCACATCGGCTTTGGTACGCGTCACATAAAATATGCAAATTGCACTTGTTCTTTGATTTACACGAGTGCTGTTTTTTTTGGTACCTGAGTGTTAACTTGTGACTCTGTCCATATAGATCAAGATAGTGATTTTTGGATTTCATGAGTCAACCTGGCATTAAGTCCTCGACTTCCTCTATAATTAACAGTTTTTTTTTTTGAAAAGACAATGCAGAAAGATCTTAAATAAAACAAACCTGTATTAAATTGCATTTAGTCATAGTTTCTACTAATTTTGACTAGTTTCATTCCGCAGCTATGAGTAGATTTTTATATTGGATTGCATGACAGAAGTTAGTTTCTCTTCAAATCCATTGCAGGTTTGACATTGCGCTATTGGTTCCTTCCACATCGCCAGTTCTGTCATTGCAACATGTCGTTGTTCCTGACCTTGCAACTTTTAAAGGTGACTGATGTGTAGTCTATTCAAACAGTGTGCAAGTTTCTATAAATAGTTGGTCTTGGGTTTACTTTAATGTATCATTAATATGTGATCTGGATACCTGTATGTTACTGTTTGCTAATCGTTCTGCTTTTATCTCATTTCATACTCGATCCTATGGGACATGCTGTTGATGATTTGATGAGACTCAAGTAGACCTTATCTATATGAGTGCTAATCATGCATATATTATATTGTTTTTCTTTATTAGAGCTTGGCTTGGAAGATTTGATCACATGACTCCTTTGGTTGCATAGAATCTATTCCTTTAATGATAAATGCTCATGCCCATCTTTAGTCCTCACTATTTAACCTTTCTTGAATGCGGGTGATTGACATGTGTTTAGCATATAATGTAATCTGGATACCATGTATGTTACTGTGTGCTAATCGTTCAATGTTTTCCTCTGTGGTACTGGTAATGAGGTTCAATGTTTTCTTCTAACATTAATTGGATGTAAATGCCTTTTGTCACCGATGCTAATGGAAAAGAGTTGAATACAAAAAGATTGCTTTGTATGCATGTTTGTTGCAAGCATCATGGAATCTTGCCTCCCTTCACTATTGGTGTTTTATTAACGTGAAGGGTGTTTGTTTTTTCAGATAAAAGTCAGATGAGAAGTCTGTTTATGGTTATTAGTGGGTCTACAGATGGAAGTATTGCGTTTTGGGATGTGACTGAAGCTGTTGAAGCATTCATGCGGAAAGTATCAGTTCTGCATAAGGAAGATTGCAACAACTTTCAGACAAGGCCACGCACCGGAAGAGGAAGCCAAGGTGGTCGTCAGTGGCGGTCATTGGAAAAAACTGATAATGATACATCATCAGATTTAGGTTGTGCTGCTAATGGTTCTACTTCACAAGAAAAAGAAATAGATACGATATGGCCCTTGCATGTTGTAAAAAATGCACACCAGTCGGGGGTGAATTGCCTGCATGTTTCAGATGTTAGAGGCTGTGAATCATCTTGCTTCTCTTGCAATGTTATAAGCGGTGGTGATGATCAAGCACTCCACTCTTTAAATTTTGATGTGATGGGTACAGACAAAAGTTGTAAGAAACATGCATCATATTATTGTCTACAAAATAAGTACCAGATTGTATTTTCTCATCCTGACGAAATTGCCTCGGCTCATTGCTCTGCTGTAAAAGGTGAAACTTTCTCTTTCTTGCTGGAAAAGGATCGGTTCTTTTCAACTACTGTCCTTGTATGGGTCCGATCCAGATCCATACACTGTGACTTGGGTCTGATGAAGTATCTGTTGTGTTGTGTTAAATAGGTGTTTGGACAGACGGGCATTGGGTTTTCTCTACTGGGCTTGATCAGCGTGTTCGTTGTTGGCGTGTGTCGTCAGTGGATGGTAAATTAAGTGAGAAGGCCCATTTGATCGTTAGCGTACCGGAACCAGAAGCATTGGATGTTAGAGTATGTGGAAGGTATATAACAGGTGTTGCATACTCATGCTCATGCTCATGCTTATGTTGCTTTATGTTTTGTCAAACAGGAACCAGTATCAAATTGCAGTTGCTGGACGAGGGATGCAGATGATGGATTTTTTAGCTCCTGCAGACTCATGATCATTTCATTGCTTCAGGGATGCAAGCCAAGTTGCTCATCGGAGGATATAAACCTTTTTTTTTTTTTTTTTTTTTTTTAATCACAGTTAGATCCATCACTATTCAATCAAGTTTTATTTGGAAGTGTTGTTGTTTTTGTGTTTTGAATTTAAATGGAAAAAATATGTATTTATGCTTCTATGCTTCTAAAACACAAATCAACGAATCTGGAAGGAATATGTGTTTATAACAACAAATCTAGACAAAATACAATTTAGCTTTTTGATTGATAACAGAAAGTTATTACAAAAGGCTCAAGTGTTTAATAGTGAAACACAAACTTTCAAAAACTTTGATTGATCCTGTTCTCATATCATTTGTAGGATCCCAGATGTCATGGCGACGTGGAATTAAGAACATCAATCACAAATCAAAAAACTAATTGCACGTAATATGGCTATAGTTTTTATTTTTATTTTTTTTATTTTTTATTTTTTATTTTTTTTTATAAATAATTTGTTTGACAAATACAAAGACCTTTGGTTTAGCTCACCTAAAGTGATGTAGAACAAACTATGAGCTTTATCAGCTTATGGTAAGGTTTAGGGTTAATTAAGCCCTCTATATAGTGGAAATTACATCATGAAAAAAATAAACAATCCCCAACCAATATACATGAATTACATAAGAAATGTCATGTCATTATATTTGAGAGAGCCACATCCATGATTTCATGTGGTAGAGGAGAGACCGAAACAGTCACATCACATTATTTGATATTATTTTGTTTCAAATTTCTTACATGCCACATGTTTTATCGAATTCACAAAAAAAAAAAAAAAAAAGCAAACCATGTGACTGAGCCCATTTTGGTATTAAACCTCACTTCGCCAAAAACACCCACTTCGTCCTTTTGAAAACATCGTGACCCGCAAAACTATTTTATTTGTGGACCTAGCAAAATGATAAGTAAAAGAACTTACCATGCCATTTCGGTAGGAAACTTTACAGAGGGCAATTTTGTCATTTCCATGTTTTAGGAAACCTTTTACTCACGTGCATGGCCGGTCCATTGGTCTATGATGCTCATACGGACACTAATAACAATGCCAATTTTTTACTCTCGTATACACAAATGACAAAAACACATAAGAATCTTAGAATCCTATTTTCTAACATTAAAAAACCGGGCCTTTTATTTGCAAACAACTAAATCATAAAATGTTTAAAAGATTTAATACACATATCAAACTAATTCCTAAGATCATATAATATTTAAAAGATTTGATTATTTCACAAGTATGAAGCCTCATTCCTAAGCAAGTAATATGTATTTAAAAAACTATAGCCTATTTACTATCATTTTATAAAATACATTTTCATTGTTATTTTTGAATTTAACATGACCTTGTTCTAGCACTTCCTAAGTGTTAGTAGCGAAGCTCCAGAGTGTAACGTCCTAAAAATTCATAGTAAAATTTTTGTTTTTAAAACAATAAATCATACAAACGAGTTGTTCCAAAACCGATCAAGGTGAATATATTATTTAAACATAGAGTAATATCATTAATTGCCAATGCGGAAAACTTTAGGGGATGCTGTAGAGTCAAGTCGGGCCCTTCCCTTTCGCAACGAAAGTACATGAAACCATAAATAGGAAACCGCAAGCACAAAACTTAGTGAGTTCCCCAAAGTACCACATACCCTACATAAAATAGAGATTGTATGTACCAACCATAGTCTTGTCGTTATGCCATGAGCCATATCATGGTCTTTCCTTGAGAGGCCGGGGGCCGAAACCCTAGGTCTTACAGACAAGTGCCAAGAGCAGCCTTATGGTCTTCAATGCAAGTATCACAGAGACAACGAGCATACTACATATATCTGCCAGGGTTCAGTCCCTGGTCTTGCATATAACTTGTCGGGAGCTACCTCCCGGTCTTTCATACAAATGCCAAGGGCCACCCCCTCATCTTCCTATCTAACATAAGCCAATGGGCCGGAATTGGTGCCTGCGAACCCCGAGTACAGTGAGGAGACTCACCTAAATCACAAAGCCGACTAATACTCAGCTCAAAACTGTGCCAACTACATCTAACTGCTCTCTTGTCAAATGATGGGTGCTTAACACATCCTATCAATCCACACAAGGTAAACCCTAAGTCAACCTTCTAAAAATAAAATTTAACCAAAAGTCAACCTAAGCCAAAAGTCAACGGTCAAAGTCAAAGTAAACAACCCATAATGTTAACTATCCATCCTTACGTCGTGACCATCCCTTGGTCACGTTGTAAGAGCTCACTCGGTCCGATTCCAACTCATCTCGACTCAACCTAGCCAACCCAGTCAAGGAAAGTCACCTGATCTGACCTCACAACGTGAGCAGCCTTCTCTCACGTCCTGAGCCCGAAGAAGCTCATCAGAAATGGGATCATCCAATCCTCACGTCGTGAGACAATGTGTCTCACGTCGTGAGCACAGTTTG
This sequence comes from Lactuca virosa, assembly GCF_052849685.1. NCBI lineage: Eukaryota > Viridiplantae > Streptophyta > Magnoliopsida > Asterales > Asteraceae > Lactuca > Lactuca virosa. Next base: position 394,301,572 of record NC_136433.1, read on the forward strand.
AAGCCAAAAACTCAACATTTAAGCCTTAATCCATTAAAATTCGAACTCTAACTATAACATCCCAAAATTTAAGACCAAAAATTTTATTTTAATTTAATAATTATAAAACCAATTGTCTGAAAACATCCATAGTGTCAACCCATATCAAAACCAATATATCAATAATCAAAACATGTCATAATAAAACATCATCAGAGTATAACTCCCAAATATCACATACACGGAAATCATGGTGTGATGCGCTGCAGTCATGCCGGCTCCTTTCCTTTCGAAGAAGAAGTACCTGAAACCAAAACCGAAAACCGTAAGCACAAAGCTTAGTGAGTTCCCCCATCATACCACATACCATACAATAACATACTGCCAAGCATATCCGGGTGCTGACCTACCCCTTCGGTCTCTTTCAACCGGTAACCGCCTATCATATCAGGGTGCTGGCCTACCCATTCGGTCTCTTTCAACCGGTATCCGCCTAGCATATCTGGGTGCTGGCCTACCCCTTTGGTCTCTTTCAACCGGTTACGGGGACTATTTCACCCCTACCACTACCATATAATATCTTAGCCTATAAACGCATAATCACATACTACCTAGCATGTCTGGGTGCTGGCCTACCCCTTCGGTCTTACGACCGGCTACAAGGACTATTTCACCCCTACTACTACCACGTAATAACATAGCATACAAGCACATAACTCTCAACATATAGTGGCATACCAGACAATTATCACAAAGACAATCATCTCTACTTTAAACAACTACTAGTGGGCCGACATTGGTGCCTTCGACCCACTTATACCGGGAAGGTAACTCACCTCAAATACTGGAAAGTAGCTGAAAGTCCTCGGCTCCAAAAATCAACCCAGCTCAAGCTCCTATACATAAAAGATTTCCTTAATTACCCCTTCATACTCATAACCCCATAAGGGTTGACTTGGCCCAAGTCAAAGTCAAAGTTAAAGTCAACGCTCCGAGTTGACTAAACTCGTCGAGTCCACTCCTCAACTCGCCGAGTTCCCATAACTCACAGAATCGTGAAATCACGATCCAACTCGTCGAGTTTTCCTCCAACTCGTCGAGTTCCTCCTTCTCAAAAGAATTGAGACTTTTCAATACAACTCGTCGAGTCCCCTTGTGGACTCGTTGAGTTCCTTGTGTCTTCAGAAATCCGAAAAAAAACCCTAATCAACTCGCCGAGTCATCTCTTCAACTCGTCGAGTTTGCTCAGTAATCAAAAAGGTCGGGGGACCACGATCCAACTCGCCGAGTTGGGTAAACAACTCGTCAAGTTTCCTTAGTCTTAACTCATTCAGTCACTTCCAAGCGAGTCTAATGCCTCCAAACCATAGATCTGGTCCCCTTGGGCTGAGATACCACGTAAAGTTGCTAACTTTACATCCATGCATGGTATCAAGAGGCTAAAAACACTAAAACTAAGCTTTATAAGGGACTTAGGGAATGGAGGAGGACCAAGACTTGATAAAGCTGGCAACTTTAAGTCTCATGTAACATCCCAAAATTTAAGGCTAAAAATTTCATTTTAAATTAAATAATTATAAAACCATTTGTCTGATAACAATCATAATATCACTGTTAGATGCAATTTTATGCATCTTATAGGGTAGTTTTTATTATCATTTAGGATCATATTTTGTACATTTTCATGTCATTTATTTAAATAATGTTCAGCTCATGTCTTTCGTTAGAATTCCCGTACTGCTCATGTTTTTATGTCAATTTCAGATTGTTCGAGTGGAGCAGTGCTTTGGGAGCAGTTGGATGCGCGTTTGGAGCTTAAAATGGAGCTTGGGACTTATGAAGGATTATGAGGAATGTTTGGAAGATGCTTTGGTCAAGAAACATTCGATCGAATTGATCACACGAAGAAAGAATATACAATCTAAAGATAAAGGATGTTACTGGCAGCTTTGACCCCCTGTCAGTATTTTGACCATATCTCGAGAACCGTAACTCCGATTGACGCGATTCAAAATGATATGAAAAGTAGACGAAATTTCGGACGTCATAGGTACAACCTGCGATCGCAGGTTGTCTCCTTGCGATCGCAGGTGACCCTTTTGCGATTGCAGGTTTGGTCGCAGGTTGCCTTCGAGGTTCTTTTGTGCCCAAAATTCATCCGGGAGTGAAAACTGAATACCTGCGATCGCAGGTTGTGTACATGCGATCGTAGGTTGGTCAAAAAGTGTCATAATAGCATCCTACTTCATTAAAAAGGCATCAGACACGTTTATTTCAAAACCTGCGATCGCAGGTTGTGTACATGCGATCGCAGGTGCGCCGTTTTTGCTGCTGGACGTATAAATAGACCCTGATAACCTTCCAGTAACCTAAGTTGGCGATTCCAGAGGTTCCAGACGACGAAAATACGATTTTGGAGGCGTTTCTTCTCCGATTTCTCCGATTTCTGAAGATCTGAAGAATGTGGATCATCTCCTACGTTTAGTTTAGTAAGATTTAGTAGTTTAATGTTTGTTTTTATTGTTTTAGATCAGATTTTATCCATGTCTGGCTAAACCCTAGTTTTCAGTTCTGCAAAGACAATTACTTTTCATGTGATTGATCATTAGATCTGGTTTTTGATTTGTGTTTCTATCTAGATTCTTCAGTTTTGTTCTTAATGAATGTTTGATTTTGATTCTTGTTAGTCTGATCACCTAGCTAGGGTTTTATCATTCCAGTTAATCAGTTAATAGAATCCGTAATTTTTCTAATTAATTGGTAATAAGTAACAAGTAATAAATCGGTTCTGTGTTTGGGATTTAACTTTATTATAAACTGTAAAAATCATACCTTTACGCTTCCGAGCTTGTGAGAAGTATTGGGTATTGCTGAGAATTTTACAAAGAACTTAATGCAACTTTTCTGATCTTAATTAAGAGCTTGTTTGATTAGACTGTAAAAAGTTAGGGTTAATTGAAGATCTTGTTTTGATTAACTAGTTTAGGTAAAAGAGAAATTACTAGAGCTTGTTAGTTTTTCTCAGTACCAGCTTAGATAAAACGCATCTCAAATAATCAGATCTGGATCAGTTGCAAGATTAGGAGAGTCGTAGCAGAACTGGAATTGTTTTTTTTAATTATTGACTTTCATTTAATTTAATATCACTGCAAATTTTAGTTTTTAGTTAAATTTAAAATTCCCCCTTTTATATTCTGTTTCTTGACTAGATGTGTCTGATGCAAAAAGGCATTGACTTTTAGGCTGTGTCCCTGAGGATTCGACCCTGCTTCCCTGTGCTATATTTTTAGTGCAACAAACAGTGATAAATTTATCTGTTTAATACGTGCGCGACAACGTGTTAACAATCACTCATATGAGAAATCAATGTATCGATAGTCAAAACATGTCATAACAAAACATCATCAGAGTATAAATCCCAAAGATCTCCAGTGCGGAAAATATAGTGTGATGCGCTGCGATCATGCCGACTCCTTTCCCTTCGAAAGGAAGTACCTGAAACCAAAACTGAAAATCGTAAGCACAAAGCTTAGTGAGTTCCCCCATCATGCCACATACCATAAGAATAACATAATGCCTAGCATATTTGGGTGCTGGCCTCCCCTTCGGTCGGTAACTGCCTAGCATATCTGGGTGCTGGCCTACCCCTTCGGTCTCTTTCAACCGGTAACTGCCTAGCATATCTGGGTGTTGGCCTACCCCTTCGGTCTCTTTCAACCGGTAACCGGGGACTATTTCATCCCTACTACTACCACATAATACCCTAGCATATACACATAAATTATATACTGCCTAGCATATACACATAAATCACATAATGCATCATATATGGGTGTTGGCCTCCCCTTCGGTCTCTTTCAACCGGTAACAGGGTCTATCCTACCCCTCCTACCACTATCACATAATAACATAACATCATCTCAACTATAATCAAATACTAGTGGGACGGCATTGGTGCCTTCGACCCACTCCTACTGGAAGGTAACTCACCTCAAATGCCGTGAAGTAGTTGAACTGTCCTCGGCTCTGAAATCAACCCCACTCAAACTCCTACACATAAAAGATTTCCTTTAATTACCCTTTCATACTTATAATCCCTTACGGATCAACTTTGGTCAAAGTCAAAGTCACAGTCAACACCCTGGTCAAAGTCAACCTTCTGGTTAAAGTCAACATCCTGGGTTGACTCAACTCGCCGAGTTGGTCCATCAACTCGTCGATTTCCATGAATCATAAACCCTGAAATCACGATCCAACTCGTCGAGTTCCTCCTATCCACAAAACCAGGACTTCTCTAGTCAACTCGTCGAGTCCTCCTTGAACTCGTCGAGTTTTTCCCTTTACATAATCGGGACACTTCGAACCAAGTTGTCGAGTTCCTCTATGGACTCGACGAGTTCTTCAGTCTGTTAAGCCATCTTGATAGATTAAGCTCCTATCCTTCATATCTAAGCTCCATACTCCATCTACATACTGAAAATGTCCTTTTAAGGGTAATTAGCTCAAACCCTAACTCTTTGAGACCTAGATCTTGATCCAAAAGCCATTTATACTTCAAGCTAAGGCATACAAACTGAGATCTAGACCCTAGACACTACATGAGCACGTAAAGCCTTTTGGAGCTAAAAAGGCCAAAATGACATCCTAAAGCTTGCATGGGGCTTCAATGGCCATAAAGTTTGCACCTTTATGCCATGAAGGCCCTCAAAGGTCTTAGATCTGGAAGTATACTCACTTGGGACGTCCATTTCCCAAGGACCATGCTACATGGACCAAAAACTCAATAAAAATGAAGATGAAGAGATCTAAGTAATCATTAAGCAAGTTTGAGACTTTCTTACCAGAAAATGCTGCAAATGGAGTGTAGTTTTTGGATCTACTATCTTCTTCTTGAGTCCTCAAGCTTCTTCTTCTTCCACAAGCTTCAAATGCACATGTTTTCTCTAAAAAATGACTCACAAGATCACACAAGGCATTAGGGTTTCGAGATTTAGGGTTTGGGACTTGGAGGCTGTAAATGAGGCTAGCCTTTGGAGGTTAAGGTGTTTAAATAGGGAGCTAAATCCTGAAAATTAGGATTTCACTCTGCCAGTCCTACTCGTCGAGTTGAGGCTCTCAACTCGTCGAGTAGACTTTACATCCCGCGTACAAATTCCATTCCTACTTGACGAGTTTGGGGCCTCCAACTCATCGAGTTTCCATACAAAAGTGAATAAATTTTGATTTAAAATACATACCAGGAACCAGGCGTTACATCTCAATAGGACATGAAATGTCTAGATTTGAAATCATAACTTCATAACATGTTCAAATCCATAAATGACACCAAAACAAGCTACTAAAGGCCATTAACTTTTCAAAGAAGAGATCTAGCAAATAAATAGTCAAGGTATCGACTTTATACCTCCAAATGGTTGCAACAACACTGAAAATCGCGGATCTAGAGCTTCTCCCTTCAACTTTGCACCACCAACTTCACACTCCTTCAAGAAAGCACCAAAGAAAACTCTTTAGACTCTCACACACTCAAAATGGAGACAGAGGCACTATTAGGGTTTTCTCTGGACTAAGGGGACGATGAGGGAGGCCACAATGGAACATTAAGGCCTTTAAATAGGGTGCAAAACCCTTAAAATTAGGGTTTCATTTCTGCCATCCTACTCGACGAGTTGAGGCCTCTCAACTCGTCGAGTAGGTTTCTTAACCTGCATCCCAAGTTATTTCTATTCGACGAGTCTGGGGCTCCCAACTTGTCGAGTTCCTCAATGAAAGAGAATAAATTATGATTTTAAATACATACCAGAAACTAGGCGTTACAAATCTCCCCCACTTATCTCATACTTCGTCCTTGAAGTCTGCTGCAGCTGGAAATAACTCTGGGTAGTGCTCCCTCATCTCATCCTTTGGTTCCCACGTCCATTCCGAGCCCTTGCGGTGCTGCCACTGCATCTTCACCAACTCTACCCTCTTGTTCCTCAGATCCTTTGTCTTCCTATCGAGGATGGCTACTGGTCTTTCGATGTAGTTCAGGATGTCATCCACCTAAATATCCTCTAAAGGCACAAATACAGAGTCATCCACTAAGCACTTCCGTAGCTGGGAGACATGAAAAGTGTTGTGGATTTGACTAAGCTCGACTGGCAGATCCAGTCAATACGCAACCCGGCCCACCCGAACCAAGACCCTGAACGGACCAATGTATCTGGGGTCCAACTTTCCTTGCTTCCTGAACCGGATGACACATTTCCAAGGTGACACCTTCAGGAGGACCATATCCCCTACCTGAAACTCTAGGTCTGATCGACGTCTATCGGCGTAGCTCTTTTGCCAACTCTGGGCCGTCTGGAGTCTACTTTGGACCTGCTGGATCTTCTCTGTCGTCTTGAGTACCACTTCGGTACTCCCCATGACCCTCTATCCCACCTCACCCCAACATATCGGGGTCCTGCACTTCCTCCCATAAAGCATCTCGAAGGGAGGATGTTCGATGCTGGAGTGGTAGCTATTATTGTAGGAAAACTCTGCCAAGGGAAGGTAGGTAACCTAGCTACCACCGAAGTCTAGAACGCACGCCCACAACATATCCTCCAAGGTCGGGATGGTCCGCACGCTCTGACCATCCGTCTACGGGTGAAAAGCCATGCTGAAGTGCAAACGAGTACCCAACTCGTCATGAAATTTCTTTCAGAATCTGGAAGTGAACCGCACATCTTGGTCAGAAATCACGGAAACTGGAACCCCGTGTCGAGCTACTACCTCCCTGATGTAGATGTCATCCAACTTCTCGGCCGAAATGCTCTCCTGAATCGGAATGAAATGAGCACTCTTGGTCAACCGATCCACGATGAACCAAATCGAATCCACTCCCCGTGCGGTCTTGGGAAGATTCGTGATGAAATCCATAGTAATATCCTCCCATTTCCACACAGGGATATCCAACGGCTGCGTCTTTCCGTGAGGTATCTGATGTTCGGCCTTGACCTTCCTGTAGGTCAAGCACCTATCGACGTACCAGGCTACATCCCGCTTCATGCAGGGCCACCAGTAATCAGGACGGAGATCTCTATACATCTTCGTCCCCCCGGGGTGGATGGAAAATTTGGATTTGTGCGCCTCCTCCATCAGGATTTGGCGCACCCCGCCCGCGTACGGAACCCACACTCTGCGATGGAGTGTCAACATCCTGCGACTATCATAGTCGAAGGAGGAAATCTGACCCACGATACACTCACTCTTCCGGTGTTCCTCCTTCATAGCCTCCTGTTGGGCCTCCTGAATCCGCTCCAAAAGCGGAGTCACTACTGTCATCCTCAGGCATATGTCTCTGATCGGGACCGCGAATGCCTTGCGGCTAAGTGCATCAGCCACAATGTTGGCCTTCCCCGGGTGGTAGAGGATCTCGCAATCGTAATCCTTCATCACGTCCAACCACCGTCGCTGTCTCATGTTCAGATTTGGCTAGCTCATTAAGTACCTCAAACTCTTGTGATCCGTGTAAATGGTACAACGGACCCCATAGAGGTAGTGTCGCCAAATCTTGAGGGCAAAAAAAACCGCCCCCAACTCTAGGTCGTGCGTTGGGTAATTCGTCTCGTGAGGCTTCAACTTCCTCGAGGCGTAGGCGATGACGTGCCCTCTTTGCATCAACACTGCGCCCAAACCTGAAATAGACGCGTCACAATACACTACGAAATCCTCAACACCCTCTGGCAGGGCTAAGATCGGCGCCTCACACAACCTCTGCCTCAGAGTCTCGAACGCTGCCTGCTGCTCAGGGCCCCAACGAAAGACAAAAGCCTTCTTCGTCAGTCGGGTCAGGGGTACCACTATCTTGGAGAAATCCTAAATGAATCTCCGATAATAGCCTTCTAAACCGAGGAAGCTCGGAATCTTAGATGGAGACCCCGGTACCTCCCATCTCATCACGGCCTCCACTTTGTCCGGGTCGACCAGAATACCGTTCTGGTCGACAAGGTGCCCCAAAAACTGCACCTCGTGCAACCAGAAATTGCACTTGGAGAACTTGGCGTACATGCTCTCCCTCCTCAGGGTATCAAATACCTCTCGCAAGTGCTCATCGTGCTGCTCCTGCGTTTTGGAATAAACCAAGATATCATCGATAAAAACTATCACAGACCGATCCAACATCGGTCTGCAAACGTGGTTCATGAGATCCATGAACGCAGCAGGAGCATTGGTGAACCCAAATGGCATCACCACGAACTCATAGTGGCCACAGCGAGTCCGAAATGCTGTCTTCTGCACATCCTTGTCTCTGACTCTCATCTGATGGTAGCCTGATAGCAAATCAATCTTGGAAAACCAAGAGGCTCCCTGAAGCTGGTCGAAAAGATCGTCAATCCTCGGGAGTGGGTAACGGTTGTTCACCGTTACCTTATTATACTCCCGGTAATCTATACACATCCGATGTGACCCGTTCTTCTTCTGCACAAACAGGATCGGGGCTCCCCATGGTGAACTACTCGGCCTGATAAATCCCTTGTCTAACAGCTCCTACAGCTGCGTAGACAACTCCTGCATCTCGGGAGGAGCCAACCGATATGGTGCCTTGGCTATCGGAGCTGCACCAGGAACTAGGTCAATCCTGAACTCCACCTGTCTCTCCGGAGGTATTCCAGGCAACTCCTCTGGGAACACATTCGGATACTCCCGCACAACTGGTACATCACTCACGGTTACCTTACCCCCTTCCCGGGTATCCATAACATAAGCGACATAACCTGCGCAACCCTGCTAAAGGTAGCGCCTAACTCTCGCTGCTGAACACAAAGTCGACCCACGCTGCGGCCTCTCGCCTTGAATCACCAACTCTCCCCCACTTGGGGTCCTGACACGAACCAGATGCTACTCACAGTCGATCACTGTCCCATTAGGGCTCAACCAATCCATGCCTATGATGACCTTGTTCCCACGCAAAGGAATGGGAACCAAATCCATGAGGTAACGCTCGTCATACATCCTCAGGACACAATCTCTGTAAACCTTTGATGCCCCGACGGATTGGTCGTCCGCAATATCGACCTCTAAAGGACAATCCAACGTGCCTGAAGACTCAACAAACCTCTTGCTGAGTACAAGAGATACGAATGATCGGGTAGCCCCCGAGTCAAATAATACCTGTACTGGGATGTCGTTCACATGGAACGATCCTAAAAAAAAACACATAGAATATAAATATCAAAACTGACATATAATAAAAGTTAGGGAGAAAAAAATACCCGTTATCACATCCGGTATGGCACGCGCCTCCTTGGCGGTTAGCTGGAAGGCTCGAATCCTCACCACAGGAGCATCTGTCTTGCCCTGGCGGCCATCTGTGATCCGCAGGGTCGCTGGAGCTGGCGCCGCTACTGGCGCTCATGATACCAATCTAGGGCAGTTGGCCTTTTTATGGCCCCTCTTATTGCAATGACAGCACATCAGGTCTGATGTCTGAATGGTGGGGGTAGGGGAAATACAGTCCCTGCTGAAGTGCCCCAACTTGCTGAAGGGTTTTGAGCATTCTAACACTCCTATGGTGTACATGCAACCCTAGAAACCTTGGATCTATGTTTTATCTATGATACATGCAAAATTGTTTTTCCAAGGTTCATAACCTATCTATCATACACGGGGAACTTTTAATCATAAACGTTAGTAAGAAATACATACCTTGTAGTAGTTTGGATTCCTTGAAAACCTTGTGAGCCTAGCACCTCAAGTGTGATGCCTCAAATGTCTCACACAACACTAAATGCACTTGGAATAACTTAGAGAGAAATGGAACACTTCTAAAATCGGCTAGCCCTCACTTGTCTTTCTTAGTGGCCGATTTTGGCGAATAACGTGTTGCTTATATAGTGTGTTACAATTAGGGTTATACCATGTAAACCCTAATTGTCATGACTTTTCATTTCCATGACCCATGGGTTCTATAAACACCATGGAGCATCCATGGAGCATCCTATGGGTGTTAGCCCAACTTGATAATCCATGACGCATTAGCCCACTATATAAGTATGGATGATTTACACAATCAACCCATATATTTAATTAGTCTTCTTTTGATCACTTAATTAATTCCAGATTAATTCTTGATCAATACTAGTTAAATAATACTATTAATATATTAGAACTTATAATATATTAATAAACCTTAAGTGTTATTTCTCTCATTTTAGTCTATCCAAATGCATGATGCCATGCAACCCAAATGGACCATGCTAATCGGGTCAAGTACATTCCAGAAATAGTTATGAACTTAGACACCTAATCCAACACTTGCCGCACTTAGAGCAGCCCGATCCTTCTAATCTGCAAACTCCCTCATGCGTCTTGACGCATTTCCCACATTGGCTCCGGCCCTGCTGTCCCTTCGACCTCGATTCGAATCTCTTGGGTTATTTCCTAGAAACCCTAGTCGTCTGCCCAATCTCTGCCTTCCTTGTCCTGATGTGCTCTATATCAATCTCCCTCTCTCGTGCCTGGGCTATCATATCCTCCAAGGTCGGGCACGCCGAGTAGCTGACATATTTCTGAATGCCAGCTCTCAGCATATCATGGTACCGGGTTTTCTTCATCTCCTCGTCACCCGCGTACTGAGGCACCAACAAAGCCCTCTCCCTGAATTTGGTGGTAATCTCCGCCACTGTCTCCATAGTCTGTCTCATATCCAAAAAATCTTTGGCTAGCTGCTGAACCTCCACAGCTGGCACAAACTTTGCTCGGAATCTGGTCACAAAATCCGACCAGGTCATAGCCTTAATGGCTGGGGCTCCCAAAGTATCACTGACTGCCTCCCAGCAGTCTCTAGCCCGCTCTCTCAAACAACTAGCAGCAAACCTGACCTTCGACCCCTCCGGGTAGAAGCTCGTCATCTGCACAGACTTAATGTCCACGATCCATCGTCTCGCCACAATGGGGTCCTTCACCTCGCTAAAGTCTGGCGCTACGCATCCCCTGAAATCCTTGAAGGAGAGCGTGCGAGTCCCTGACTGGCCATGTGCCATGTCACTCCTGAATGCCCTAAGGCGATCCTCCATCAGCTCAATGATACCCTACTTGATCGACCCGAAAATCACCGGGGTCGCCTCAAGGATGCCTCTCGTAATCTCAGATGCAATGAACTCGCGCAATCCGTCATCAACTGGCTTGGAACCTGTACCCGAACCTGACCCAAACCCTGAACCTCCTGCTCCGTGACGTGTCACCACCATTTTGAAACAAAACACACATTCTTCAAGGTCATACAAAACATCGAGATACCTTACGCACACTACAAGTTCCTTGGTTTAATCTCGGTTCTCCTTGACTCGGGTATGGATCATCTGCTTTCAGTAGTACGAGCCCATACTACCTTCCACATCTATCTGTACTTTCCTCAAGGATCGCTTTGACCTCACCAAGTACCTCTCACTACTACTAATCGTTGCACTAATCTCATCCTAGGATTACCCTAGGGTAATCTCCGACCCACTCTCCGACATCAGCTGCATAAGAAGTCCCTGCTATCTCTCCCTAACTAGCTTGCGATTACCATTACATATTACTAAGACCAGATAATTCTTCGAATGAGAGGTCCTACCCTACAACGGCTGGACTCAAACAAGAGCTGCGAAATAGAGCTACACCTAACCTTTTGAAATTATTTAGTCCTCGTAATATGTAACTCAACGTATTCGTTTACTAGTTAATTAAAGATAACTAGGACTCCTAAAAGCACAAAGCAAGCAGCATCACATTGAGTAACCAAAACCAAGCATATCTCAATCAGGCCATCATATTACTGACTAATCAATATTATCATGCAATTCAATAAGCACATACAGTAGGCATACAAGGCATCCATCCTAGATCCTTAGCCCTAATCTAGCATGCAGTTCTCATAATCATATCATATATCATAGCAACATGTATGGGTATCTTGGGGAAAACTTACTTGAGCTCGGCTGATTGCACGCATCACACTCCTTGTTCTTTCTCAAAACCCTTAATTTTAATTTTTAGAAAAATTGTTTTCATTTGTAAAAATTTCTCAAACCCTCGATTTGAGTCCAGACACCCCCGAAGGTGTGTTCGAATCCCTCAAACCAAGGCTCTGATACCAACTTGTAACATCCCAAAATTTAAGACCAAAAATTTCATTTTAATTTAATAATTATAAAACCAATTATATGAAAACATTCATAGTGTCAACCCATATCAAAACCAATATATCAATAATCAAAACATGTCATAATAAAACATCATCAGCGTATAACTCCCAAAGATCACATATGCGGAAATCATGGTGTGATGCGTTGCAATCATGCTAGCTCATTTCCTTTCGAAGAAGAAGTACCTGAAACCAAAATTGAAAACCGTTAGCACAAAGCTTAGTGAGTTCCCCCATCATATTACATACCATACAATAACATACTGCCAAGCATATCCAGGTGCTAGCCTACCCCTTCAGTCTCTTTCAACCGGTAACCGCCTAGCAGATCAGGGTGATGGTCTACCCCTTCGGTCTCTTTCAACCGGTATCCGCCTAGCATATCTGGGTGCTGGCCTACCCCTTCGGTCTCTTTCAACTGATTATGGGGACTATTTCACCCCTACCACTACCATATAATATCTTAGCCTATAAACGCATAATCACATATTGCCTAGCATGTTTGGGTGTTGGCCTACCCCTTCGGTCTTTTGACCAGCTACGGGGACTATTTCACCCCTACTACTACCACGTAATAACATAGCATACAAGCACATAACTCTCAACATATAGTTGCATACCAGACAATTATCACAAAGACAATAATATTTACCGTAAACAACTACTAGTGGGCCGGCATTGATACCTTTGAACCACTTATACCGGGAAGGTAACTCACCTGAAATACTGGAAAGTAGCTGAAAGTCCTCGGCTCCGAAAATCAACCCAACTCAAGCTCCTATACATAAAAGATTTCCTTAATTACCCCTTCATACTCATAACCCCTTAAGCGTCGACTTGGCCCAAGTCAAAGTCAAAGTCAAAGTCAAATTCATCGCTCAGAGTTGACTCAACTCGTCGAGTTCACTCTTCAAGTCGTCGAGTTCCCATAACTCACATAATCGTGAAATCGCGATCCAAATCGTCGAGTTTTCCTCCAACTCGCCGAGTTCCTCCTTCTCAATAGAATTGGGACTTTTTAGTACAACTCGTCGAGTCCCCTTGTGGATTCGTTGAGTTCCTTGTGTCTTCAGAAAACCGAAAAAACCCTAGTCAACTCGCCGAGTCGTCTCTTCAACTCGCTGAGTTTTCTAGTAATCAAAAAGGTCAGGGGACCACGACCCAACTCGCCGAGTTGGGTAAACAACTCATCGAGTTTCCTTAGTCTTAACTCATTCAGTCACTTCCAAGCGAGTCTAATGCCACCAAACCAAAGATCTGGTGCCCTTGGGCTGAGATACCATATAAAGTTGTTAACTTTATGTCCATGCATGGTATCAAGAGGCTAAAAACAATAAAACTAAGCTTTATAAGGGACTTAGGGCATGGAGGAGGACCAAGACTTGATAAAGCTGGAAACTTTAAGTCTCAATAGGCCATGAAATGTCTAGATCTGAAATCATAACTTCATAACATGTTCAAATCCATAAATGACACCAAAACAAGCTACTAAAGGCCATAAACTTCTCAAAGAAGAGATCTAGCAAATAAATAGTCAAGGTATCGACTTTATACATCCAAATGGTTGCAACAACACTGAAAATCCCGGATCTAGAGCTTCTCCCTTCAACTTTGCACCACCAACTTCACACTCCTTCAAGAAAAGCACCAAAGAACACTCTTTAGACTCACAAACACACTCAAAATAGAGAAAGATGCACAATTAGGGTTTTCTCTAGATTGAGGGGAAGATGAGGGAGGCCATAAGGGAATATTAAGGCCTTTAAATAGGGTGCAAAACCCTGAAAATTAGGTTTTCATTTCTGCCAGCCTACTCGTCGAGTTGAGGCCTCTCAACTCGTCGAGTAGGTTTCTTAACCCGCGTCCCAAGTTATTCCTACTCGACGAGTCTGGGGCTCCCAACTCGTCGAGTTCCTCAATGAAAGTGAATAAATTATGATTTTAAATACATACCAGAAACCAGGCGTTACATAACTTTCCAAAAGGTCTTATAACTCCATAATACACTTGAAGGTCGATGCTTTTAAGACATATATATATATATATATATATATATATATATATATATATATATATATATATATATATATATATATATATATATATATATCCAATACATGTCTAGATTTCATTTGGGTCAAAATTTGAAGAAAAGGACATCTAACGTTCATGCAAGGTTCCAAAACCCAACCATTCACTAGATCTGAACTCCATAACACTGTTAAGGCCCTTATAACCCATAAAGTTTCCAACTTTATGGTTTCCATTCATTCAAACTTGCTCAACCAAGAAGGAAAGTGGGACAAAACTTAGATCTAGCCGCAAATATAAATAAAGGAAGAAGCTTTGACACTTACAAGGGTCCAGAAACAATGTAAGGTGATGATACTGATGATTCCTTGCAAGCCTCTTCAAAAGATCACCTTCTTTTTCTTCTTCTCCAAACCACGAATTAGTCCAAATTGCCAAAAATCAAGCAAGTGATGAAGGCTAGGTTTTTCTAAGGTGAAAGAGGGTTTGGAGGCTGATAATGAACCCTAAAATGGGTTAGAGGTGCTTAAAGAGGAAGGAAACCCTAAAAGATCATGGGCTTGAGTTGCATCAGTTCTCACGACGTGAGCCTCTATGTCTCACGTTGTGAGACCAACCCCGAACAAAAGTTTTCATCTTAGCCCATCTCACGTCGTGTGCCTCTATGTCTAACGTCGTGAGGCTACTTTTCTTCCAAAATCAAAGCTTTTGACTCCTTGAAACCCTAATTCGGTTCATCCAAGAAAACGAATGTTACAACTCTCCCCCACTTAAATTAGATTTCGTCCTCGAAATCACTCCGTACTACCTTTCAGATACGCCAGACACCCTAGACGATACTTCCACAACCCCAATACAGACTAAGAAGTCGACTCATACATACAATGACTTTCCAAAACTATAACCGAACCCAACCTTAGTAGGGCTCTCATACCCTAACGACGAACAGATCCTTACCTCACTAGAAATAACCACTAAAGAATAGCCATCACTACTCTGCCTGAAATCCCAAATCGCAAACCTTATCTGACTCCTCAACAGACAGACCATTCTGAATCACTTCCAACTCGACTCCACTTTGCAATCCAAATTGAGAATAAATCCTTCCAACCCTGGATTATCTTGTTGGTTCCACTGGGAAACAGAATCCCTGACCATTCGTTGCTGCTGAAAATCTTTCACTCGATAACAAGGCGACTCCTAACATGAGTCTCAATCATTGGTACCATCTCAGGCTCATCATGTTGTCCCATAATTACATTTCTGATGCAACCGAGACCTCCCTGGTCTCGTACTTACCTACCAATTAACCGATATACCAGATTTCCAACCAGTTACTAAAGCTGATAGTCTCACCACGTGACTCCTGAACGAGGGACTATCTGGAAAGAGCTGTCCTAGCTTGCTTGTCGTTATGGCTCCAACAACCCTCCTGATCCAACCAAGGATAACATAACTAACCATTACACCAATGCAACATAATTTATTTTGCTATAAATGAACGCTACATGCCTAGATGTAGCCTTATATCACAACCGAACTCATATGGTCCACAGCCTTCCTTAGTTCCACGAATTTTGTGACCTTCCCA
The DNA here is from genome assembly GCF_052849685.1 of Lactuca virosa. Classification (NCBI taxonomy): domain Eukaryota; kingdom Viridiplantae; phylum Streptophyta; class Magnoliopsida; order Asterales; family Asteraceae; genus Lactuca; species Lactuca virosa. The sequence goes on from NC_136433.1 coordinate 394,317,327, forward strand.
TAGTCTCACGACCTGACAAGCCAGGTTCTAACTCTACCTAGAGGAAACTACCAACCAAATCGTCGATACGCAACACTCTCATAGCTGCTCATTGACCAGGTGAATGCTACGGGTCACCCAATAGTCTTACAACACTCCTACCGCCACCTACCATCCTAGTGAATGCTATGGTTACCACCGCAGTCTTACGACACTTTTACTACTAGTTTCCATTCTAGTGAATACTACGACCACCCCGTAGTCTTGTGACACTTATAACACTACTTGCCATTCTAGTGAATGCTATGGCCACCCCGCAGTCTTACAACACTTCTACCACTCTTGCCATTCTAAACAAAATAAATCATGGGTCGAAGCCTAATTCGACTAGACCCCAATCAGGTGCTCGGGTTATGCTTTGAATCCCAAAGCCTTAATTAGACAAGAACAGGCAGAGAGACTCTAACACAACCCCTAACGTGTTCCTGATTACATACCCTCAATGTTTCACTGCTGATGCGCAAGGTAACCTGAATATCCATTCTTGTGAAACCCTTAGTCCAAACGATTCTCCCATACTTGGATTCGACTGTGCTCTTCCAATCCATAAAAATTGATGGATTTCCAATCCATCTCGCAACCTTACAATTCAAACTGTCGACAACCTGAGGTTAAAAGAACTAGCATTTTATTACTAGCCAATCTTAGCGATCATACACATTCCAAAACTAGATGAATACTTCCCGTAGTCTCAACGAGCTTAATAATCCTAAGTACTTCCCCTTGACTCTACTATAAGTCCTCGACAACTTATCGGATGACGAAGAAAAACATCTCAAATATCAAAACGGGTACCCAACCGATTCCACTACCTACTTGTACTTATATCAATTCCCATGCGAACATGCAACTGGCCATAATATGAAGGTATGAACTTAACAACTACCGATCTTACACCCACGATCAAACCAATTCCTCGTCACCTCAAAACTAGGAAGATCCCCTACATATCCTGCATTCAAACTCGACATGCCCACCTAGCTGATTCCTTAAATTATTGTTGATACCACCAAAGATCAAATCGATTGTTGATCTTTTCTCACTTTAAGATTGTTTCGATGATGGTTAGTGCCTCCAACATCGAAATCCAAAATTGGCTCACCTAAATATCCCTTAAACATGGCTCTCGGTATGCAAAATGGCATATGAAGATTCTTAAGATAAAATGTCTTGACCATCATGAAGAAAACTCTAATTTCTTGGTGGAGGCTTAGATAAACCACACATAGCGTCTCACACACAAACATACAATCATAAAAACAATTAATAAGAGCATGAAGGAAGTGAATACAAAACTTACCTGCGATATCAACTGATGGAACTCGGATCCCCTCGGCCTATGACTGTAATGCTTGGCTCCTCACCACAGGAACCTCCACTATGCCCTCGCGGCCATTAGTAATCCTCAGAGTGGCTAGAGCATGTGCCCTCACTGCTCCTCTCATCAACTCTGGATAGTTGGACTTCTTGTGGCCCACTTGGTTGCAGTGAAAACATAACAAGCTCGTCCGCTGGGGACAATATCTGCTGACATGACCAACCCTACCAGACTCGTAGCAACCCATACCCATAGATCGACAAACCTCATAATGCTGCTTCCTGTGACATCCCCAAATTTTTGGTCATTTTAAAAATTTTATTTATGCTTATTTGAAAATCAGAGTATTCATTTTAAAGAATAATATTGCGGAATTTGTTCCCAGAAAAACATGATAAATATATTATCAAAGTATTTCCGAAGAAATGTATTTTGTTTATATAAAAGCTTTAGGATGTCACCGTCAATATAGAAACATAAGCATAAACAGACCTTACATTCATTTACACTAGTGATTTACATCTCCTTTAATCTCTCAGTGTAATGTAGCTTCTGTTGGGTTTTGAGCACTATAACACTCCTATGGTGCACATGCAACCCTAAATGCTTTGGATCTATGTTTTCTCTAATTATACATGCATATTTTCAATTTTCCAAAGCATATATCCTAACTAGCATACAAATTGTCAAATGAACAATACAACTAGTTAGATGACTTACCTCTTAGAAGGACTTGTAGTTCTTGACCTTTGAAAGCTTGAGCACCTCAAGTGTGATGCCTCTAATGGTTCACAAACACCAATATGCAAGAGGAGGCTTGAGAGAATAAGTTACTAAGCACAAAATCAATACACACTCTCCAAGAATGTTGTGGTAACCGATTTTGGCTCTAGGGGGGTTTATTTATAGTGTAAAAAATGCTAGGGTTACACTTTGTAAACCCTAATGGCCTTTCATATTACTTAGCTCCATGGGTTAACCTCCATGTACTATCCATGGATTATCTCATTAGTTTAGCCCATCTAAATAATCATGGATCATTAGCCCACACTATAAGAATCATTGATTTACACAATCAATCACCATATATTTAATTAGTCTCTTTTGACCACAAAATTAATTCCAAATTAATTCTTGATCAATACTAATTAAATAATATGATTTCATATTAATATTATACTTGTAATATATTAATAAATCATAATAACCTTATTCTTAAAAGTCCATCCTATCAAACTGCACTGGTGAAGGCAACCCAAAAGGACCATGCTACAATCGGGTCAAGTACATCCCAGTTATAGTTATGGGCTTAGACACCAAATCCAACAGTCTCCCACTTGGATAAGTCTATTAACTATAACTGTCAATGCGACTTTAGGATCCGACATAGCAATCGTAAGCTTTCAAAAGCCCCTGTCGAACTCTGACCTAGTCAGTGACGCGTCCTTCAGATAAGGGATCATATATTCCTCTGTTCTCAAGATATCTATGCAGACAAATACATGGAACATAGTCATACTTATTGTCCTGCAATTTGTTTCTCGATTTCCGATTCGTCTGACATAGAACATAACTGAACACAACAATTTAGTTCTGACCGGGCCCGACACATAGTCAAAAGAGAATCATCGAGGGGCCCAAGATATCGATTTTAATCCTCTTAGGATAAAAGGAACAGATAAACTTTGACATTATATGCTTGTACTAACTACTCATTAAGTCATGCACAACGATACGTTTTATAACATCAAGTTACTGATGCGTTTTCGTATCATCAATGCACAACCAACTCGTAGTCAACAACTCATATATCTTAGTTTGAAGATTATATGATATTATCGTCTCACAATTACTCGTGATAAATTCCATGAAGTAATTCAGGTGAGCGCAGGTTGAATACAATACTCAAATCTTATTTCAGGAGCACTCATGAATGGTGTAGCAAACTTTTGCTATGTCTAACGCCTTAGACAATCTACAAGCCAACTCATGACAGTCTAGCCTCATTACCTACTTCCAAAGTATGATGGACTGTGGATGGTTTGAATAACCTTATTATTCGGGAAGTCAAAACATGCAAAGTGAAACACAAGAATAATACTAACCCTATATGGCCCCAAAACTTTTGAGTGTAAATAAAACACCTTTGATTTAATCACCATATTGATTACACATTATTCATAGTATATTGTTTCGATTTATCAACTAATACTTGAATTAAAACAATAGCTATCCCATGCTCCAAGCATGCATACTATGTTTACCTATGGTCCTTACTTTGTGAAATAGGTCAATTGTAAAAATTTCCAATGATACTCATTTCACAATTCCAAATCCTTATCGTAAGTGTAAGAATTCCAAGTTATTGCCACTTACTGTAATTTGTTAGATTCTGAACTTATATGCAATGATCCTTTTGTAATGACTATGTACACAAGTCACAGAGACTTTTTCAATTACAAAACTTTCCATTGGAGATTGTTACAAGGCAATTCCATAGATCCGAAGTCTCATATTCAAAGCACATTCCTTTGAACATCCTTCTTGCATAAAAGTTTCTAACGTTCTCATAGATTCTTGATATCCAACTCCCATTATGGAAACATTTCCATATTTGCCATATGACAACTCATTGTTAATAGAATCATGTCTATTCATAATAATGTCAATATGGTCCATCCATTACTATACTTCCAACTATCCATAAGCAACCAATCTTTGGCGAACCTTAGATTGTTCTTAGTAGTTGTTTAATAACTTTAGTCATATCCAGTTCTAGTCTTTTTTCCCTCTTAATGCCCTAGGCATTTGGAAATTAGAACACATGAATATTATAGCATATGTAATCGATCCTATACCCGAAGCATATGGGATACGACTCATAATGTCTTACATAAAGACATGATACTTGACCAGTCTTTTGCTATAATATTTCCATATATAGAATTTCCAATGTTGAAGCATTTCAGCATGGTATTCATATAAATCCTTGACTAAATTTGATTAAAATCTCAATCTAAACTTTTAGAATTGAAATGAAGTATAAATTCCTCTCCCTTAATTATAGCAAAACAACTTTTCAACCCTGCAACTTTGCGAATTGAAAACTTTGTTTTCTATAATTAACATTGCTAACTTGCAAAACTTACCATAATAATTAAGCTCCCACTATCATAATAATTATTATCTTACTAGCATAACACTTATGATCCCACTATCTTTGACATGTACCCATAAATAAGCTGGACTTCTAGAAATCAATACTTGTTGACATTCTTACCAAAGTTCAGATTTCTGACACGAGATGCTTCGATAAGCCTTTATCTAAGCTCACACACCTTTTATTAGAAAGCTAATATGTGTGTCTAAACAATTTTAGAGCTTACAACAATAAGTCTCAAATGTTTAGACCTTTTTCCATTTCTTACAATTCGAACAATGAAGAGGGATGCCGTAGTCATAATCGAATTTGAGAATGCAAATATCACAATTGATAACTCTTTAAAATCTACTTAGTGAAAGCGTTTCCTCACAATCATTTTCATGAATTGGAGAGAAACCTTATGACACTTAGATTTTTTTATTATGGTGTGTGTGTTCCTATCCATGTGAATTTGTCATAACCATAATCACAAGACAAGGTTAGTGACAAATCCAAACTCATATGGACTGAAATTGTTCAATCTTAATTCCTTGCCACCTGGCAGCACAAGGGCCTACCATTGCTTCCAGGTTGTAATGCAAACAATTGAGAACTCATAGAACTCACATGCATAGTCAACCAACTGGAATGGGCACAAAAACAAGAATATGTCAACACGATAGGTTACAAACCTCAAGTCGTGTGCTAGTGATTAACAATAGGTTGACTCTTGATTAGTTCTTAAAACTTTTCAAGATCTTTAAGACTCCCACTGACCTCTTGACATATAAGTTTCTCTCTGTCAAGAACATTACTTGACAAACAAATATTCAAGAGTTAGTGCGATTTCTTAACAAGACAAACACTATTGACAATCGGTCTTAGTTGATCTTTGTTTTATCCAAGACATTATAACTTACTAATTTCAAATGTACAAGAGTAGAAAACATTTTACTCCAGATTTGTTGATATGTCACTCAATATACAATCTTGGAGTATGACTCTAAGATTTGATTTTGGAACGAAATATGATTCATCTTAATTGATTTAACCATTTCAACAATCCTGATTCCTCTTCTTAGACAAACAAATGCACTAAGGCATCCTTAGAGGATCAAATTGTGATATGGTTTTCATAATCATTAAGATGATCATAAAACACGATACTCAAGTACTCTCCCATCTTTTCAGATTGGAGAAACTTTTATCTTTCCGCCGACTTTGATTCTTCTTATTCGTTCTGCTATACATTGAGACCTTTTCAATGACTCATAATTATACTTAATCTTGTAAGCATAATCATATTACTAACTTTAGTAAACCCTAACGAACAGTCTTATCGTTCTTTGTGGTGTACTCGATCCTTCACTTGACTCACATTTACATGTGAACAAGGAATTAGTCCTAATTTCCCAAGGATGAAGGTTCTCATTCATCATACAATACAAGTTGCATGATCCCAAGTTTCTGTCCAATTGGTAAAAATACAAACATCAATTTTCACATATGCCATTGCAAGGAAATATAAAATAAGATAAAATAAAATTTTTCTTTATTTATATAATTGCGGAAAAACTTTTCCTTACAATGCAATTACAAATGAAAACTATGTTATTACAAATTTCTAAGCAATCTATCATAACTCTTAAGCAGTAGCTGAAAAATCCGATCATCGAACCATGCGATCGAAATCCATCTCTTCGCGATCAGACTCTGCATGCCTTTCCTTTAAGCTTCCTTTGATCCTACAAAACATCAAAATGTAATCTTATCACATAATGTATTAATAATCTACCAATAGGAACATAATAGAGTTAGATATTGAACTTACCTGAAGCAGAGTCAAACCTTTTTGACTTTACCAACTCTTAGATCTCTTAGGTTGTTAGGGTAGCTTCGTAACCAATGCTCTTTCTCTTGGCAATAGAAACATATAGACTATTTGGGAATGGTACACGGGACAATCTCGGACTTAGTCTCTCCCTTTCCCTTGGAAAGAGAAATCTTTTCTGGACTTCCAATGCTTCCATTGTCAATGTCAATGGAAGTTCGGGAAGTAGATCTTCTAATCAAATTTGCTTTACCAGTGTGCCAAATCATTGTAGATTCAGCAGCAATTAGCAAATATGTAAGATCAATAAGGGTCACGTCGCGGTCTGTCATATAGTAGTCTTTAACAAACTAACTATACGACTTGGGAAGTGACTGAAGAACTAAGTCAACAGCCAACTTCCTTGAGACATCGACTCCCAACATTCCCAACCTAATGTGTGACTTCATCTCCAAGACATGTGTCACACCCCCAAACCGGAACGACGGAAACGTTCGGGGGCGGAGGACGTCATGCTCAGTATCATAACCAAAGTGAAGAAAGTAAACACAACCATCATAAATATAATTTAAAAGGTTACATCGTTGCAAAAAAATACATGTTTCCAAATAAATTACATATGATGTCAAAATAGTTCAAAAGAAATCTGCGCCTTAGCGTCTTGCCTTCAAAAATCTTGTGGTTACCTGTATTACTGAATACCTGAGAATACAAGTTGTTTTTAAAAGAGTATCAGCATAAAGCTGGTGAGTTCATAAGCAATTTATGAATGAAGAAAAATGAATGATGTTCCTTTAAGTTTGTTACAAGTTTGTTTCCAGAAAATCCAATATTTTCTAAAGGTTTGTTGTAGCCTTAACTGAACCAAGACTTAGTATATGTAAGTAAATCGTCATACTTGTGTGTGTGTGATTTTATACTTAAATAAAACTTCTTAAATCCCTGTGAACTGTGTGTTTTGTTAATTCCCCATGTGAGATGTTATAACCATGCTAAAACTCGAAGACCTCGTACTCGACGTTCTTCACGCATCGAAATTTTATGACACTTGTCACCCCAGACCTGCCGGTCTAGCTGTTGCAAGCAACTTAGGTGCGGGTTTGTCAGACCCAATATAGATCTATACACAACTATCATGCTCTCCCTCCAAGAGATTCTAATTATAACTACATGACTTTTCTGTGGCACTTAAGAATACCCCGAAGGTGAATGTCTCACAAATTTATTCATTAACAAGTTCACATTGTTTGTATTGACACACTCGTTTTGTAAATCGATAGTATTACCATTATTTTGTTAAATGAGGTGTTCAAACTAAACCTATTATAGTTTCTCAGTTGTGTGTTATGTTTTAATGAAAACTTGATATGCATGACCTTGTATTTCAACGAAAAAGGACATTGAAACTACTAAGTGTAAATCTTACACACCTTGCTCAGCATGTTACAAGGTGTGAATAACTCTTAAACTTGTGTTTGACAGTTTTACCCTTAACTGTCACTGTTTTAGAGTATTTCTATAAAAATCGTATGGAGATGTGCAAATAGTCATGTTAAAGGTATAACCTAAACTATTTGCATAATAAATAGTTTTGAAAAATATTAAGTTTAAGTCGGGTAAAACAGTTCGTGAACAGGTCACAACTTTTCTGTTGTAAGCTGTCAAGTTAAGTTTTCAAATATGTTTTGGTGTTTTAACTTGTATCCCCCCCCCCTGAAAACTAAAGAAAACTGGAAAATGTAGGGGTATGAACTCACCTGGAAAGTGTGGTGATTTGAAGAAAACAGGATTTTTCTCGGGCAGCACTTCGACCGGAAAGGAAGTGAGTTTCTCGGGAATCTCGGAGCTTCGGACCTTCGTCGGAACTTGGATACGGAACCGGGGCGTCGGGATAGTTTCGGGAGGCTCGGGAGTGAAAAAGTGGGAGAGAAAATGGTGAATTAGCAATTAAAACTCGGAAGCCTCGCATCCTATTTATAGGAGGGAAACCTAGCCTCATACGTTGGGCGTACTCCAAAGTACGCGGGGCGTACGTCGTCCGCAGCTTGTACGCTGGGCGTACGTCAGCGCTGACGTTATCGGTCGCCGGTCTTCGGATGGGACGGGGGTAGAGGGTATAGGGGCGACGTGGTCGATCTGAGGCCCTTCATCTGCGTACGCTGGGCGTACCCTCGTACGCGAGGCGTAACCCTTCAGTTAAGCCTCGAAGTGTGTGCTCAAATCTTCTAAAATGTGTAACTTTGCATACGAGCTCCGTTTTTGACGTTCTTTATATCCACGCGTAGGTGAGAATATACTCTACAACTTTCATTTATACTTCGTCGGCAAATTTGACTTTAGTTTTAATTATATATTTTTAACAGGCCGGGACAGAATAAATCCGTTAAAAATTCATAACTTCTTCATCCGATGTCCGTTTTCGTCTGTCTTTCTACCGTTGTACTATTATTGTCGAGATCTTCAATTCTCGTTTAGGTTGCGTCGGCTAAAAATCGTTCGATCTTTATTTCGAGTTTTTAGCTGTCTACTACTGTTCTGAAACTTATAAAAATGATAACTTCCTCATATGAAGTCAGATTTGGACGTTCTTTTTATGTACGCTCACGGTTTGTTATTATCTACGAATTTTGGTTAGATACTTAAGGCTAAAAAGTCTTTTATTGGAATTTCACTTTTTACGCTCAACAGTGTTTTACCGGTTTTGTCGCGGATCTTTGATCGGTCATAACTACTTCGTTATGACTCGGATTTGAGTATTCTTTATATTTCTGAAAACCTTGACACGATATCTAACATTTTATGTATCCCAATTGAGACTTTTGAACATTTCATTTTTGACGCTATTTTTATTGACTCCAAAATAAATTATAATATTTGACTTTTTGAACATTACACTGACTTGGAATATCGGGTTGTCACATCATCCCCCCGTTAGAGGGAATTTCGTCCCGAAATTAATTCTACATTAAGTATTTATGGACTAGGGAAAAGATGCGGGTATTTTTGTTTCATTTGATCTTCGCGCTCCCAGGATATTCAGGTCCTCGATTGGCATTCCAACGGACCTTCACAATGGGTATGTGACTTTGTTTTGTTCTTTTAATTTCCCGATCCATGATTTCTACAGGCTCTTCTATGAAGCGGAGACTCTCGTTGATTTCAATTTCGTCCAGAGGGATGACGAGAGTCTCATCGGACATGCATTTCTTTAGGTTCGACACGTGGAAGGTAGGGTGTACGTGATTGAGTTCCTGTGGTAATCGCAGCTTGTATGCCACCGGGCCAATCCTGGCGAGGATTTCGAATGGTCCGATATACCTTGGATTTAGTTTCCCACGTTTTCCAAAACGTATTAATCCCTTCTAAGGCGATACTTTCAGTAGTACTCGATCCCCAACTTGGAACTCCAAAGGCTTCCGTCTCTTATCCGCGTAGCTCTTTTTTCGGTCTTGCGAAGCCTTCATTCGTTCTCGAATTTGGACGATCTTTTCGGTTGTTTCCCTTATGATCTCCGGGCCAGTGAGTGCGCTGTTAGGAACTTGTCCTCTTGCTAGTTGCGTATCGCCCACCTCAGCCCAGCACAGGGGTGATCTGCACTTACGGCCATAGAGGGCTTCGAACGGAGCAACTTTGATGCTAGTGTGATAACTATTATTGTATGAGAATTCGATAAGGGGTAAATGAGCATCCCAAGCTTTACCAAAGTCTATCACACAAGCTCTTAGCATGTCCTCTAACGTCTGAATGGTCCTTTCACTCTGCCTGTCAGTCTGTGGGTGGTAGGCTGTACTCATGTCGAGCCTAGTTCCCAAAGCTTTCTACAGTGACTGCCAGAACCGTGACGTGAACCGACTATCTCTATCGGAGATAATGGATATTGGTACCCCGTGAAGTCGCACGACTTCTTTAATGTAGATCCTTGTCAGTTTCTCCATTTTGTCTGTTTCCTTTATTGGTAGGAAGTGTGCGGATTTGGTTAATCTGTCGACGATTACCCAAATGGTGTCAAGTCCACCCGTTGTCTTGGGTAACTTGGTAATGAAATCCATCGTAATCTGCTCCCACTTCCACTCGGGTATCTCTGGCTGCTGAAGTAGTCTCGAGGGCTTCTGATACTCCACCTTAACCTTGGCGCAAGTCAGGCACTTGCCCACAAAGGTAGCTATTTCGGCTTTCATGTTCGGCCACCAATACAGCTTCTTGAGGTCTAAATACATCTTGTCTGAGCCGGGATGCACTGAGTAACGAGTTTTATGAGCTTCGCTCATGACAACGTCCCTGAATCCACCAAATTTTGATGTCCAGATCCGGTTCATGAGACAATGAACTCCGTCATCCCTGACTTCAAGATTTTTGTCCATTCCTCTCAATGCTTCACCTGCCACATTCTCTGGTTTTAAGGCTTCTTCCTGTGCTTCTTTGATTTGTGCGGACAGGTGTGAATGGATGGTCATGGTTAACGCCTTTATTCGGCGGCCCAAGTATTCCTTTCTGCTCAAGGCGTCTGCAACCACGTTGGCTTTTCCGGGGTGATAACGAATCTCGCATTCGTAATCATTTAGTAATTCCACCGATCGTCTTTGCCTCATGTTGAGTTCTTTTTGATTGAGGATATGTTGAAGGCTTTTATGATCGGTGAAGATAGTGCACTTAGTGCCGTAGAGGTAATGTCTCCAGATTTTTAGGGCGAAAACTACTGCTCCTAGTTCCAGATCGTGCGTCGTGTAGTTTACCTAGTGCGTCTTCAGCTGTCTTGAGGCGTAGGCAATGACCTTTCCTTGTTGCATTAACACATACCCTAGACCTTGGTTTGATGCATCACAATAAACCATAAAGTCCTTTGTTCCATCTGGCAAGGACAAGATCGGAGCACTACACAGAGTTCGTTTCAGCGTTTGGAACGCATCCTCTTGCTTATCCCCCAGACAAAGGTCACTCCTTTTTGAGTCAAGGTGGTGAGTGGTTTCGCGATTTTGGAGAAGTTTTGAATGAATCTTCGGTAGTAACCGGCGAGTCCTAAAAATTGTCGGATCTCTGTGGGTGTCCTTGGTGCTGCCCAGCTTTCGATTGCCTTGATCTTTGAAGGGTCCACATGAATTCCTTCCTTACTGACCACATGTCCGAGGAAATTCACTTCTCGAATCCAGAATTCGCACTTTGAGAATTTCGCGTACAATTTCTCCGCTCTCAGCATCTCCAGGACTTGACGTAAATGCTGGTTGTGTTCTTCCTCACTTCGGGAGTAGACTAGTATATCATCGATGAAAACGATCACGAACTTGTCTAAGTAAGGTCGACACACCCGATTCATCAGGTCCATAAACGCCGCGGGTGCATTTGTTAAGCTGAAAGGCATCACTACAAACTCGTAGTGACCATAGCGCGTTCTGAAGGCAGTCTTGGGAATATCCTACTCTTGAACTCGTCGTTGATGGTACCCCGATCTAAGGTCAATCTTTAAGAAGAAACTTGCTCCTTGCAGCTGGTCGAAGAGGTCATCGATTCGAGGCAAAGGGTATCGGTTTTTAATGGTGAGTTTGTTTAGTTCACGGTAGTCGATGCACATACGGAACGATCCATCCTTTTTCTTAACGAACAAGATCGGTGCTCCCCAAAGTGAGAAGCTTGGCCTAATGAAACCTTTGCTTAGCAGTTCGTTCAATTGACTGGACAATTCCTGCATTTCAGCTGGGGCTAGACGGTATGGCGATCTGGCTATGGGGGTAGCCCCAGGAATTAGGTCGATTCGGAATTCGACTTGTCTAGTAGGGGGCACTCCTGGAAGGTCTTCCGGGAATACGTAGGGGAAATTACAGACCTCCGGAATGTCCTTGATGTTTTTCGCTTCTTGTTTCTTGTCTATGACGGGGGCTAGGAAGGCGTGGTACTCCTTGCGGAGATACTTTTGAGCCTTGACACAAGAGATGATCTGAAAGTTTGAGCTAGGTTTGTCGCCATAAACGACGAGAGTTTTGCCATTTGGCAGATTAAGGCGAACGACCTTTTCGTGACATAGGATTTCAGTATGGTGAAGGCACAACCAATCCATGCCAATGATGACATCAAAACTTTTTATGGTGACCGACATAAGGTCGATTTGGAAAGAGTGATTGTTTAAGGTGAGGGTACACTCGGTGTAAATGTCGTTAGTGTTCTCTGTTTTTCCGTTAGCCATTTCTACGGTGAATGTGTCTTTTAGTGTTTGTGGTTTTTGTTTAAGCAAGCGTTTAAATTGATGGCTCACGAAGCTTTTCTCCGCGCCACTATCGAAAAGAATGCATGCATATGTATTGTTGAGGAGAAACGTACTGGTGACCACAGTTGGATCTGCGACTGCTTCCTCATGACCTATCGCTAGCACTCTGCCCACTTCACCAGGGTTGGGGTTTCTTGCCTTCGGGCAGTTACGCTTGAAGTGTCCTGCTTCTCCACATCTATAGCAGGTTCGGCTGGCTCCTGCGTTGGCAGCTTGTGCGTTCTGTTGGACTGGAGCTTTACAAAACCGAGCAGTGTGCCCCTTTTTGTTACAGTTGGTGCAGTGCATTTCACGACATGCGTCGTTATGGTGAAAGCTGCACTTGTTGCACTTGGGTAGGTTCCCAGCGTATTGCCTTATCGGAGTTGGGTTGGCAGTGGTTGTGGCAGCGTGCACCGCAACCACTTGTTGCTTTTTGGCAGGGTCTTGAGCAGGTTGACCCTTCTTCTGGTTCCAGAACTTTCTTTTGTTGTTCCCCCGTTTTTCTTGTTCAGTGGTGGTTGCCACGGTGCCATGGCTGGCTTTATGGTCGATAAGTTGCTGTGTCTGTTCATTGGCACTGTCAAAGGTAGTTGGCTTTGAGGCCAATACGTTTCCTTGAAGTTTGGGAAATAGTCCTCATATGTATCTTTCCACCTTTTTTCTTTCCGAAGGAACCATCTCGGGACACAGCATGGCTAGATCGCTAAACTTTGAGGTATAAGACAGGATGTCAGAGCCTGTCATTTTGAGACCCCAAAGTTCCTCTTCCAACTTCTGTATCTCGCCCCTTGGGCAGTACTCCTTCATCAACATGGTTTTCAGGTCTTCCCATGTTATCGAGTTAGCCATCGGAAGTGTCAATGCCTTGACGTGGCCATTCCACCAGGTGAGGGCCCTTTCAGAGAATGTGCATGCTGCAAATTTGACCTTGCTTGCTTCAGGGCATGCGCATATTTCGAAGATGGATTCGGTTTTCTTGAACCATTGCAGCAATGCTATGACACCTCCGCTTCCATTGAAGGTTTTGGGTTTGGCATTTGTAAAGTCTTTGTAGGTACACTCTCTCGAGTGTCCCTGGCTGTCCCCTTGGTTAGAATTTGTGGCACCATTACCCACACCACCCGCATTATTGGTGTTGATTTGGGACATTGCGGCTGCTACTGCGGCTGTCACGGAAGCCTGGAACATTACTAGGTCGAACTGAGGGGGTGGTGGTGGTGGCGGTGGTGCAGCTCCTGCGGCGCCGCCACGTCTAGGATTTCTACGAGGTGGCATTTTCTGCCATATTAAGAATGAAAAGACAATAAGTCTTTGATAGCGCTTACAAGTCGAGAGTTAAAACTAAACATTATTAGTTCTTTATATGCATCATGATTCCGACTTGTAAAGATATCATACGAATCGATTCATACTAGAGGTCTATAGATATAGACTTTATGAATGCTGATAGATTTGGTTTGCATGAAACGTCTGTGATAGTATCCATACCGGGCCCATCCAACAATCGTTTGATGTATAATATTTATATATAATTAAGTTTTAAATAAACTTTCGAACCTAATGGGTCTGTCCTGGGCCCACAACCAAACAAGGAACAGGATCCAAGGCGGAACCACCGTTTCTAGGTCGACATGGTCTTAATTATTCATAACTTTGATTTATACATCAAACAATCATAAATCGGACACCAGTAAATTTAGTCTGAAAACAATTCCTGTCATGAACTTGATGTATTAAAGCAAATAGCGTGTCAATTTCATTGATATAACTTAGTATACAATATTGGGGAAACTTTGACCCTACAAGGGGTCTATGATACATCAATGTATGGCAAAATTTTGACCGCCTAACAGATCCCGGAAGTGTAACCACTTAAGTCGCGAGATCGGACACAAAATACTCTAAAATAATAGTAGTATTTATCCGCAAAACTAGATTAGACTGAAGCGAGCAGTGCAAACACTACTTGTGGGGGTTGAAGCTTTGAGGATCACAAAGTGAAGACACGAAGTTCCTCATTTCGGCTCTGGATTCAGCCGCCTGCCGTTCTGCGTCTGCCAGACGTCCTTCTAGAGTGGCTCGGTGTTCTCGGAGTTCTTGCACTTCAGCTCGGGTCGCGACCATTTCCCGTCGAAGAAGCTCGGTGCAGTCTCGAGTTCGATCGTGGTCATCATCCAACCGGCGAATGCGAACGGAGTTGACTTGGCTGGTTGCACCGATTTCCATGAGGTGGTGGGTGTTAAATCTTGTTTGCTCTTCGTGGCGTGTGACACGGTGAACCATGACGGGAACGGCTCGGTCGGCTGACCCTCCTCTGCTGAGATCGTAGAAACTTCGTTCCATGCCATAGGGAGGTCGTTGACCTTGCTCTCGGCTCCATCGATGTATAGTTTCGGCCTATTGGGGCGTCGGGTCTTGGAAGTGTTGCGGAGGGATAGGGCCAGGGTGTGGATCGTAGACTTCGGGTTCGGAGTCGGTTCCATCTGAGTCTTCTTCCTCTTCACCGTCTACGGATTCTTCCTCTTCCATGGGTTCTTCATCCTCCATGGGTTCCTCTTCAGAATCTTCCTCTGGATCTTCCACAATCCAACCGGCATTCCCTTGGTTGGGGAAGTAGGGATCACCCGGTAAGTGAAATCCTGTCATTGCGCCTGTACGAGAATAGGGATAAGAAGGATATTTCGAGAAATTTTTGGTAATAAGAAGTTAGTTATCGCAATTTATAATGTGGTTATTACGGTTTTTGAGTTAAAATACTCCTATAGTATTTTTATTTTTGATGTTCGAAGTTTTTGGTAAGTTGAAGACTCGTTGCTCATCATGATCCTTCTTCGGCATACATTGGTCCTACCTTGACTAAATATAGTTGATCAGACTATATTCATCCAAGATCTGCCTACATACCCCGAAGCTGAATCATGGTGTCCAACTTGCCTTGATACTTTTACGTTATTGCCATTATGATACCGAATTAATGAGTGCGATTGTATGAATACTTTTATAAAAATATTAATTTTTATTTTAAAGTATTTTTTTTTTGAAAAGCTACATCAGAGAAATTTGGTCCCGTTGTATTTATAGTTTGTATATCTTACGTGGTTCGATATACTTAGTTCACTATAAAAAAAGCTCTGATACCAATCTGTCACACCCCCAAACCGGAACGGCGGAAACGTTCGGGGGCAGAGGACGTCATGCTCAGTATCATAACCATAGTGAAGAAAGTAAACACAACCATCATAAATATAATTTAAAAGGTTACATCGTTGCAAAAAAAATACATGTTTCCAAATAAATTACATATGATGTCAAAATAGTTCGAAAGAAATCTGCGCCTTAGCGTCTTGCCCTCAAAAATCTTGTGGTTACCTGTATTACTGAATACCTGGAATACAAGTTGTTTTTGAAAGAGTATTAGCATAAAGCTGGTGAGTTCATAAGCAATTTATGAATGAAGAAAAATGAATGATGTTCCTTTAAGTTTGTTACAAGTTTGTTTCCAGAAAATCCAATATTTTCTAAAGGTTTGTTGTAGCCTTAACTGAACCAAGACTTAGTATATGTAAGTAAATCGTCATACTTGTGTGTGTGTGATTTTATACTTAAATAAAACTTCTTAAATCCCCGTGAACTGTGTGTTTTGTTAATTCCCCATGTGAGATTTTGTGACAACCGTCAAATTTCGGTCAAGTCAAAGTCAAACAATGTCAACAAGTCAAACCGGTCAACTCCAATAACCCTTGTATGTTAGGGTTTACGTTATGTAATCACTATACAATTCGCTATTTTAATGAGAAATCATCATTTGGAAAGTTCATGTGTTTGATTTTCCTTAGCCTTAACAGTGCTAAACAACGAACCAAAGCGATAAAACACTATTGCACAATCATCGGGATTGTGTACGACACTAAAACACGGTTTAACGGGGTTTACGAACCTTGCGTTGTGAAGCCGGACACTCAAATTAATCACAAACAAAACCTCTCTAAATCGTTTTCACTCTATCTCTTTCTATTTGAAATCTCTCCCAAATCTCTCCCAAACCTCTCTCAAAAGTTACTTTAACTTTTTGTAATCATTTGGGTCATATCGACCCTTAACCGGGTCAAAAATCGCTTGAAACGGGGTAAAAACGGGTAAAATAGCCTTAACGACCTGGAACTGAAGCTTCAGGACCGAAGCCTCTCATCCGAGGCCTCGGATCCGAAGCCTCTCATCAGGACCGAATCCGAAGCCATCAGACAGCAGCCTCGCATGCGAGGGTCTGAATCCGGCCTCCATGCGAGGGGTCTCGCAGACGGCCCCTTTTTACCGGTTTTTCGACTACGACTTCGTTTTAACTCCGTTTTTCATTATTTTAATGTGGGATTTTCACCCAAAACTTTATTTTATAAACTAAGGCCCCAAAATATATAAATCTCCAGGGTTTTTATAAAAATATATTAAAAGAATTAGTGGTTGAACTAATTATTGAGGGAATATTTGCTTTTCCTTAATTTATGGCAAAAGCAAACCACCACCACCTCACTCTATGATCAGCCACTCTTTCCTACTACCCCTTGTCTCCTTAGTGGACCTTTACACCCAATCTCCAGCTCTTCCCACGTTCTAAGAGCTGGAGGATTGATCCTCTCTCCTCATTCTCCATAAAGTTCTTTCATTCTACACTTAGCAACCAAAGGACACTCTCCAAAATTCTCTCATCTTTTCTCTTAACTTCAAGAACTTCAAGGCTTTCTTCAGGGATTTCTTTCTTCAATTAGTAAGTATCTTCATCATTCATATAATTATTACACTCCATTCTACTCAAATCATTGATATCTTACACAAATTCCATCTTATTCGATGTTAGATTCTCGAATCATCAAGACATCTTCTTAGTGTCCTTGGGTTGAACACTTCCTCTCTCTCACTTTCATCTACTGAAACCACATAGGGTGAGTTCATACCCCTACATTTACATGTTTTTCTTAAGTTTTAAGGGGGGAATACAAGTAAAATCATCAAGAACACAATTAAACTTTTTCTATCAGATTACATCAGAAAAGATGAACTTCGATCACAGACTGTTTTGGTCAACTTAACTATTTTAGTTTTCAAAACTGTTCCAGGTGCAAGTAGTTAAACTCTTAGCTTTAAAATGGCTACTTGCACATCTCCATATGATTTTTCTACAATTTATGGTGATTTTTACAAAACTGCCTGTCATTTCAGAGGCAAACCCGGACCAGTCTGTGATTATGAACATTTTCACCTCTGTTAGAGATCACTAAAAATCATGATAAAATTTACGAACAAACTAGACTCATATTCCAAACTCTCAGAATTTGCGGATTTGGATTTAGAGCTTTGATGATTTTTCTATAAATTTTCTAAGAACAGTAACAGAAACTGTATTCAACGAAAAGTTGCTGTCAATTTCATTTCACCTTGTAACATGTTGAGCAAGGTGTATATGTTTATGTGATTATATGTTATTGCAATATATGACATTTTATCTTAATATTTAGATACACATCAGTTTACAAATGGATTTGGACATATAAAATATAAAGAATAACAAGTGATTATAATCAAAGTACAACCGATACATTCAAACATTTAATAAACTATTTTGAATATAGTTTGCTTACATTACTACGTACTACCCTTGGTTGATAAACTATAATAGGTATAGTTTATGATACATTACATAACACATACATTTAAAAAGGGTACATTTATACAAAGGATATTTTCATTAAGCAAGGTATGGCCATACGGTACCAAGTTTTCATAACACGTAATTCCGTTAATGACTTTGTGAGACATTTACTTCAAATTACCATTAAGTCCTGTATTGTAACCAGAGTCTCCTTGAGGGAGAGCGTGATAGTTGTGTATAGATCTATATTGGGTTTGACAAACCCACACCTAAACTGCATGCAACAGTTAGACCGATAGGTCTGGGGTGACAAATGTCATAACATTTCCGACGCCTGAAGAACGTCGTTTTAGGCAACCTTGGTCATAGTATGGTTATAATAAACTCACATAAAGTATTAATAAACATTGGAATTTACGGGAACTTCATTAAAATTTAACGAGTTTATGTCGATTTAAACTTGCATTGTTTTACTATAAATATGACAAATTACTTGTACATTTCGGTCTTTGGGTTTTAAGACTACATTTACACATTAAGGAAAATATTGGATTTTCTAACACAAATACTACTTTTACAAACGAAAGGCTTTTAATAATACCAAACAAAAGCTTATGAACTCACCAACCTTTGTGTTGACACTTTTTCAAACAACTTGTATTCTCAGGAAATCATTAAACAGGTAACCAAGTGCTTTTGAGGATGGGGCGCTAAGGCGTCTACTATTTCATATTTTGTCAACATATTGTAATTGATTCGTAAACATGTAATTCATACAATGATGTAACTTTTTCAATTATATATATGTTGGTTGTGTTTGCTTCAATTACTATTACAATTGTTGTTATGATACGATACATGAAGTCCTCCACCCCCGGACGTTTCCGCCATCCTTGGTTTGGGGGTGTGACAGATTTTATAACCATGCTAAAACTCGAAGACCTCGTACTCGACGTTCTTCAGGCGTCGAAATGTTATGACACTTGTCACCCCAGACCTGCCGGTCTAGCTGTTGCAAGCAGCTTAGGTGCGGGTTTGTCAGACCCAATATAGATCTATACACAACTATCACACCCTCCCTCCAAAAGATTCTGATTATAACTACATGACTTTTCTGTGGCACTTAAGAGTACTCCAAAGGTGAATGTCTCACAAATTTATTCATTAACAAGTTCACATTATTTGTATTGACACACTCGTTTTGTAAATCGATAGTATTACCATTATTTTGTTAAATGAGGTGTTCAAACTAAACCTATTATAGTTTATCAGTTGTGTGTTATGTTTTAATGAAAACTTGATATGCATGACCTTGTATTTCAACGAAAAAGGACATTGAAACTACTAAGTGTAAATCTTACACACCTTGCTCAACATGTTACAAGGTGTGAATAACTCTTAAACTTGTGTTTGACAGTTTTACCCTTAACTGTCACTGTTTTAGAGTATTTCTAGAAAAATCGTATGGAGATGTGCAAATAGTCATGTTAAAGGTATAACCTGAACTATTTGCATAATAAATAGTTTTGAAAAATATTAAGTTTAAGTCGGGTAAAACAGTTCGTGAACAGATCACAACTTTTTTGTTGTAAGCTGTCAAGTTAAGTTTTCAAATATGTTTTGGTGTTTTAACTTGTATCCCCCCCCCATGAAAACTAAAGAAAGCTGGAAAATGTAGGGGTATGAACTCACCTGGAAAGTGTGGTGATTTGAAGAAAACGAGATTTTTTCAGGCAGCACTTCGACCGGAAAGGAAGTGAGTTTCTCGGGAATCTCGGAGCTTCGGACCTTCGTCGGACCTTGGATACAGAACCGGGGCGTCGGGATAGTTTCGGGAGGCTCGGGAGTGAAAAAGTGGGAGAGAAAATGGTGAATTAGCAATTAAAACTCGGAAGCCTTGCATCCTATTTATAGGAGGGAAACCTGGCCTCGTACGCTGGGCGTACTCCGAAGTACACGGGGCGTACGTCGTCCGTAGCTTGTACGCTGGGCGTACCCTCGTACGCGGGGCGTACGTCAGCGATGACGTTATCGGTCGCCGGTCTTCGGATGGGACCGGGGTAGAGGGCATAGGGGTGACGTGGTCGATCCGAGGCCCTTCATCTGCGTACGCTGGGCGTACCCTCGTACGCAGGGCGTAACCCTTCGGATAAGCCTCGAAGTGTGTGCCCAAATATTCTAAAATGCGTAACTTTCGCATACGAGCTCCGTTTTTGACGTTCTTTATATCCACGTGTAGGTGAGAATATACTCTACAACTTTCATTTAGACTTCGTCGGCAAATTTGACTTTAATTTTAATTATATGTTTTTAACAGGCCAGGACAGGATAAATCCGTTAAAAATTCATAACTTCTTCATCCGATGTCCGTTTTCGTCTGTCTTTTTACCGTTGTACTACTATTGTCGAGATCTTCAATTATCGTTTAGGTTGCGTCGGCTAAAAATCGTTCGATCCTTATTTCGAGTTTTTAGCTGTCTACTGCTGTTCTGAAACTTATAAAAATGATAACTTGCTCATACGAAGTCAGATTTGGACGTTTTTGATGTACGCTCACAGTTTGTTATTATCTACGACTTTTGTTTAGATACTTAAGGCTAAAAAGTCTTTTATTGGAATTTCACTTTTTACGCTCAACAGTGTTTTACCGGTTTTGTCGCGGATCTTTGATCGGTAATAACTGCTTCGATATGACTCGGATTTGAGTGTTCTTTATATTTATGAAAACCTTGACACGATATCTAACATTTTATGTATCCCAATTGAGACTTTTGAACATTTCATTTTTGACGCTATTTTTATTGATTCCAAAATAGATTATAATATTTGACTTTTTGAACATTACATTGACTTGGAATATCGGGTTGTCACAACATGTGCACACACAGACCTTCCATCTTGGTGTTTGCTAGCCAATAGGAATTGAGTGACCTTGAACTTCTCAAGTCTTTGAACTTGTGGGTCAGGGAGAATAATTGGTGTAACTCCCAAAAATTAGCTTGATGTATCAATCAGATCCACTTGATGGTGCGGAATCCCAATCAAGCGGATGATGCAAGATCAAATGGAGAAGAAGAAGAAGAAGAACTTGATGAATCTATGATGTATTCAATAATATGAATGATGTTCCATACACATGAGATTCACACACAAACACACACTTATTCTCTCTACTTTCTCTCTTTAGCACATGATATGAATGAATGCTCCTCCACTTGTGACTCTCTCTAAAACACCTTGATTTACACATACTTAGCACCTACCCTTGTGTTCTGTCCTCTCAAGGCCTACCCCTACTTCTATATATATATGGACCGGAAACCCAAGGCCCAAACCCAATACTAGACCGAAAACACATGGGTTTTCGGTCCAAGCTACAAATAAACCAAATATTATTTTCGGCCCAAGACTAAAAACAATAAATCCTTAGAAAATCAAAGTATAAACCATATTTTTGACCCAAAAATCTCCCCCTTGGTTTATATCTTTCTTTTCTTTTGACCCAACAAACTCCCCCCTAAAATTGTAGCTGGCTTTTCTTGTTAATTTTCATTTGGAGCTTTGCTTTAGCTTTTTGTCTTCTATTTCTTCACAACTTCAAGATGAACAACTAAATCTTCTAGGTGAATGACTTCATCTTGAACGGATGGAAATTTCTTCATAATTTGGATTTGAACGAACGTTGGGTGTGGAGGCTTCATGTAGAGATTCTTGAAAATCAACACTTTCAGCTTGATAATCTTCAGAGAGAACAGAGAACGAACTTTTGGATCACTTCAGCAGGTACATATATAGCAACAAATTGATTGAGGAGGCTTTAATGCAACTTGTCACATAATCTTCAAGTCAGCTTCACCTTGCTTTTGGGGTTGAAAGATTGTATGTTGAAAAATGATCTTCACTTCTAGTTCCTTCGAATAAATGTTCTTGAATGATCACCGTTGAGCCTTGGAAGTAACAAAAGTTGTAGTTGTGTTCAAGGATGAATCCTTGGCTCAGAAGAGACTTCTCGCAGTATCTGTGTGAACTCGGAGGAACGAACTACGATTTGTTGAGTATCGGAGAACTACTCGTGGCTAGTTTTGATGTTAGCCCCTGTATATCCTTGATCATAGATCTCAATACAGTTATCAAGTTAAGGAGTTAACTTGGCCCTTGGCGAGACATTCAGCGATACATGTTTCCCTGTTGGGTGAATCGCCTTGGTGCCGCGACAGTTCTTTGATAAAGAAAGCTGACAAGACCAATCTAACAATTTGTATAATTTCAGACTTTCAATTCCTTAGATACGACAGTTCTTAAAAAGAAACTGCATGACTGGCATTTTGTACAATGTCACACCAGGTATGAGCCATTATCCGTCAATTCATGGGTGAAATCTAGAACATAAAAATGTTCACCGTCAGATCAGAATTAAATGCTTTTGGATTTTGGGTTTCACTTAGAGTCATGGTGACAACGACATCTAAGATCATAAACACAGACTTTTTGGCAACCGTCAGCCGAGTTGTTTTATACTCTAACCTCAAGGGGTACCGGTACGTGGAAATGATTTGATGGAGAAAATTTTAAATATAGGTGAAGAATGGTTGGGTGTTTCACATTGGTCATGGTGAAAATGACCTTTGATCATTAATGTTTGATGCGAAGACTCCTATTAAGACTGGTATATGTCTCAATATGGAAGAGTCTATCACTCACATTTGAATTTTCCGTCAATTCCTTGTGAAAGTAGTGTGAAGTGAAATGACCGTCAATTCCATTCCCATTTTCAGGTTTCTTCTCTTTGCTCAGAATATTTCGATACATTCTCCTTGAGTCTCATCTTCTCCTGAATTCACTTTTCAAGACAAATGAAAATTTTTGAGGTAAATATAAAAAATAAAAGTAAACTTAGCACACTAAGAAATAAAAATAAAAGTAAAATACGCTCAAAAACAATATTTTTGGATTTTTGTTTTTTCTGAAAGACAAATAAAAATATTTTTGTATATTTTTGAAATTTTCTGATTTTTGTTTGATTTGTTTTAATTCTCCCCCTAAATTTGTGCATATAAGAAAATACGAACAAATTTAATAAAAAACAAAAGAAAAATACAAAATGCTTTTGGGATCAAAGTTGTAAAGCAATTTAACTTTCCCTTTATCACTAAATCTCATATCATTTTCCAAATAATACCTACAAAAGAAAAACATATTTTTGTAATTTTTTTTTTGTATTTTGATTTCTCCCCCATAAATTGAGCATAGGGAAGAAATAAAATAAATGCGCAAAATTAAAAGAAATTTGTCTTTGAAAGGAATCATTTTAAGAAAAACTCATGAGTATCGAAAGAATTCAAACCGAAAGTCAGCAATTGAAGACGCAAGCAGCAATGAATTCAGCCTTGGCTGTGTTTTAATCTCGGAACAGATCCAAAACTTCTTCACATCATTAAGCACAAACCCCATTTGTGATCCTCTCCTTTTCTTCCTTTCCCGCAAAGGACACATACTCTCACTTAAAGTTCTGAGTGTTGTACATTTGAGAGATGTCCCCTACCATGTGCTTGGAACAACCACTATCAACAAACTGAAGTCTGATGATATTCCTCCATAGCTGCTCCAGCATAGAGTGCGAGATTAGTTGGTCTTTGGAACCCAGTCCATTTTGAAACTGGGTTGACCTTTTTCATCCATGCAGGCTACTCTCTCCCATGACATATCCTGCTTATCACATACAGAAAGCAAAGAAATGTTAGAGTCATTAGAAGATTTTGGATAGTGAACCTTTGGAACCCATCTGTAGTCGGGTTTAACCTATTTCTTTTTTCGATCGGTTGGGTGCCTTATCACTTGCTTTTGAAATTGAAGTCGGCCTTCGAGATGGCTTTGACCTAACCGGTCTTGATTTCACTAGAGAATCTCTTGAGTTTGTCTTCTTGGTCGGCATTCCCATCTTGTCCTTGGGATTTTGATTCTTGGCCTTCGGAGTTGGATTCTTGGCCTTCTGCGCGTTCCAATCAGCATTGCGCAATTGTGACCTTGAAGGGTTCCTTTTGGAGAATCTCCCTCTTGGCGCATTCTGCCATCCTTGTGCGTAGTAGGGAACATACGCGCGATTTGGACAATTTCTGGCAATGTGTCCAGGTGTTCCACAGTGAAAACATGTTTGTTTCTTCACGTAGGAGTTGTTTCTTCCTGCCCCTAGTGGCGTACCCATGACTTGTCTCTGATTGTTCCCACAAGCACACTTGCAGCAGGCCGTCTGTTTCACTTGTTTTGGTGGCCTGTACTTGCTAATAGCAGGTTTGTCAGAAGTAACTGAGTTAGAAGCAACAAATTCAGAGTTCAAGGAGACATTGGTTTGACAGCCAGTAGAATTAACAGAACTAGAACTAATTATGCTCTCCTTGTTCTCTTCTTCCACTACTTTACCTGCACACGAAGTAGAAACATTAGAATCTTTCATCTCAACACCCTCAGTTGGCCCATATTGTTCAGTCTTAACTGAAGCTGGTACAAGGATTTGGCCACACTGAGTAGGTGTCTCTTCCTCGTTGGTCTCAAGGGGTGGGTTATAATTGTCATTGAAAGGAGGTGACACACTATGATACCCTAGACCCTTGTTTTGATTATCTTTAAATGTTAATTGTTTTTCTATCATGGATGAAACTACCTCACTTGACACATCAAATTTCTTAAAGTTGAATTCAACATCTTTATATTTAGCTTTCAATGCATCAAGTTCGGTAGTCAAGTTAGCAAGCTGTTCCTTAACATATCTATAATTTGCACGTTTATTGCTGTAATCTTCCTGAAGTTTCCTAAAGTCCTTGGTTTTGGCCTCTAATTGTTCTTTCAAGGGTTTCTGACCTTTCCTAAGAGTATAGCCTTCGTACTTAAGGTCCTCATTTTCTCTTTTTAATAAATCGATTTGTTCACGAAGAAACTTAATCGTAGTTTCACAAGATTGAGAGCATGAAACTTCATTGACCGGGATGTTTGCGGAACTCATTGTTTACCAAAAATGCCCTTTGACTATAAACCTCAAAAGTCAACCTTAAAAGTCAAGTCTAAAAAGTCAAACTTAAAAGTCAAACTTAAAAGTCAAACTTAAAAGTCAAACTTGAGAAGTCAAACTTAAAAGTTAAACCGAAAAGCTAAAAGTGAAAATTTGAAGGTTAAACAAGAAAGTCAAAGGTCAAACTTGAAAGTCAAAGACAATTTTTTTGAGGTCAAAAGTCGATTTAGAAAGTCAAAAATTAAAAGTCAAAACTTTGGGTTGAAAATGAAACTTTAAAATTTGAAAAATTAATTTTTGGGCTAAAATTGTCAAAAGTCCGAAAATAGGAACGAAATTGCGAAGCTATATGATTTAATCAGGGATGATGTTAAACATCTGGCTTGCTAGATCAATTGGTAAGGTGTGGGTTGTGTGTGGGAGAGACCCGGGTTCGATCCTTGCTCCCACCAAGATCCTTTTATTTATTCGCTGCAGACTGAACTAGACCACACACGCGAGCTGTTGACTGCACACGTGGACTGAAAACCTGCAGGCCGCAAACGAGGACTGGACCGAACACGTGCGCAATGTCCGAAGCCGAAAACGGATCACGGCTGTAAACGCTTCGGCTGTAAATGCTTCGGACCGCAAACTTGGACACGCTCCTCCTGACCGCAAACCTCCTTATCGGTTGTAAACGAGTTTCAGACCGAAAACGGTTCACGACTGTAAATGCTTCGGCTGTAAACACTGCTGACTGCAAATGATTTTCCGGTTGCAAACCCTCGCAAACCCTAGCTGCTGACCGCAAACCGCCGCCACCCCTCGCTGGTTACGACCAAAAAACGCGATTTTTCACCTTTTTAGCTCCAAAACTCGATCAAAAACTCATTTTTATGAAAAACACGAAGAACAAACCCCCAATATTTTGTCAAAAATTATCCAAAAACATAAAATACTTCAAGAAAAAGTGCAAAAACGCTCCAGATCTTGCCAAAGAGATTGATACAATCCAAACTCTGATACCAACTGTAAGTTCCAAAAATTAGCTTGATGTATCAATCAGATCCACTTGACGGTGCGGAATCCCAATCAAGCGGATGATGCAAGATCAAATGGAGAAGAAGAAGAACTTGATGAATCTATGATGTATTCAATAATATGAATGATGTTCCATACACATGAGATTCACACACAAAAAGACACACTTCTTCTCTCTACTCTCTCTCTAGAACATGATATGAATGAATGCTCCTCCATTTGTGACTCTCTCTAGAACACCTTGATTTACACACACTTAGCACCTACCTTTGTGTTCTGTCCTCTCAAGGCCTACCCCTACTTCTATATATATATGGACCGTAAACCCAAGGCCCAAATCCAATGCTAGACCGAAAACACATGGGTTTTCGGTCCAAGCTACAAATAAACCAAATATTATTTTCGGCCCAAGACTAAAAACAATAAATCCTTAGAAAATCAAAGTATAAACCATATTTTTGACCCAAAAATCTCCCCCTTGGTTTATATCTTTCTTTTCTTTTGACCCAACAAACTCCCCCCTAAAATTGTAGCTGGCTTTTCTTGTTAATTTTCATTTGGAGCTTTGCTTTAGCTTTTTGTCTTCTATTTCTTCACAACTTCAAGATGAACAACTAAATCTTCTAGGTGAATGACTTCATCTTGAACGGATGGAAATTTCTTCATAATTTGGATTTGAACGAACGTTGGGTGTGGAGGCTTCATGTAGAGATTCTTGAAAATCAACACTTTCAGCTTGATAATCTTCAGAGAGAACAGAGAACGAACTTTTGGATCACTTCAGCAGGTACATATATAGCAACAAATTGATTGAGGAGGCTTTAATGCAACTTGTCACATAATCTTCAAGTCAGCTTCACCTTGCTTTTGGGGTTGAAAGATTGTATGTTGAAAAATGATCTTCACTTCTAGTTCCTTCGAATAAATGTTCTTGAATGATCACCGTTGAGCCTTGGAAGTAACAAAAGTTGTAGTTGTGTTCAAGGATGAATCCTTGGCTCAGAAGAGACTTCTCGCAGTATCTGTGTGAACTCGGAGGAACGAACTACGATTTGTTGAGTATCGGAGAACTACTCGTGGCTAGTTTTGATGTTAGCCCCTGTATATCCTTGATCATAGATCTCAATACAGTTATCAAGTTAAGGAGTTAACTTGGCCCTTGGCGAGACATTCAGCGATACATGTTTCCCTGTTGGGTGAATCGCCTTGGTGCCGCGACAGTTCTTTGATAAAGAAAGCTGACAAGACCAATCTAACAATTTGTATAATTTCAGACTTTCAATTCCTTAGATACGACAGTTCTTAAAAAGAAACTGCATGACTGGCATTTTGTACAATGTCACACCAGGTATGAGCCATTATCCGTCAATTCATGGGTGAAATCTAGAACATAAAAATGTTCACCGTCAGATCAGAATTAAATGCTTTTGGATTTTGGGTTTCACTTAGAGTCATGGTGACAACGACATCTAAGATCATAAACACAGACTTTTTGGCAACCGTCAGCCGAGTTGTTTTATACTCTAACCTCAAGGGGTACCGGTACGTGGAAATGATTTGATGGAGAAAATTTTAAATATAGGTGAAGAATGGTTGGGTGTTTCACATTGGTCATGGTGAAAATGACCTTTGATCATTAATGTTTGATGCGAAGACTCCTATTAAGACTGGTATATGTCTCAATATGGAAGAGTCTATCACTCACATTTGAATTTTCCGTCAATTCCTTGTGAAAGTAGTGTGAAGTGAAATGACCGTCAATTCCATTCCCATTTTCAGGTTTCTTCTCTTTGCTCAGAATATTTCGATACATTCTCCTTGAGTCTCATCTTCTCCTGAATTCACTTTTCAAGACAAATGAAAATTTTTGAGGTAAATATAAAAAATAAAAGTAAACTTAGCACACTAAGAAATAAAAATAAAAGTAAAATACGCTCAAAAACAATATTTTTGGATTTTTGTTTTTTCTGAAAGACAAATAAAAATATTTTTGTATATTTTTGAAATTTTCTGATTTTTGTTTGATTTGTTTTAATTCTCCCCCTAAATTTGTGCATATAAGAAAATACGAACAAATTTAATAAAAAACAAAAGAAAAATACAAAATGCTTTTGGGATCAAAGTTGTAAAGCAATTTAACTTTCCCTTTATCACTAAATCTCATATCATTTTCCAAATAATACCTACAAAAGAAAAACATATTTTTGTAATTTTTTTTTTGTATTTTGATTTCTCCCCCATAAATTGAGCATAGGGAAGAAATAAAATAAATGCGCAAAATTAAAAGAAATTTGTCTTTGAAAGGAATCATTTTAAGAAAAACTCATGAGTATCGAAAGAATTCAAACCGAAAGTCAGCAATTGAAGACGCAAGCAGCAATGAATTCAGCCTTGGCTGTGTTTTAATCTCGGAACAGATCCAAAACTTCTTCACATCATTAAGCACAAACCCCATTTGTGATCCTCTCCTTTTCTTCCTTTCCCGCAAAGGACACATACTCTCACTTAAAGTTCTGAGTGTTGTACATTTGAGAGATGTCCCCTACCATGTGCTTGGAACAACCACTATCAACAAACTGAAGTCTGATGATATTCCTCCATAGCTGCTCCAGCATAGAGTGCGAGATTAGTTGGTCTTTGGAACCCAGTCCATTTTGAAACTGGGTTGACCTTTTTCATCCATGCAGGCTACTCTCTCCCATGACATATCCTGCTTATCACATACAGAAAGCAAAGAAATGTTAGAGTCATTAGAAGATTTTGGATAGTGAACCTTTGGAACCCATCTGTAGTCGGGTTTAACCTATTTCTTTTTTCGATCGGTTGGGTGCCTTATCACTTGCTTTTGAAATTGAAGTCGGCCTTCGAGATGGCTTTGACCTAACCGGTCTTGATTTCACTAGAGAATCTCTTGAGTTTGTCTTCTTGGTCGGCATTCCCATCTTGTCCTTGGGATTTTGATTCTTGGCCTTCGGAGTTGGATTCTTGGCCTTCTGCGCGTTCCAATCAGCATTGCGCAATTGTGACCTTGAAGGGTTCCTTTTGGAGAATCTCCCTCTTGGCGCATTCTGCCATCCTTGTGCGTAGTAGGGAACATACGCGCGATTTGGACAATTTCTGGCAATGTGTCCAGGTGTTCCACAGTGAAAACATGTTTGTTTCTTCACGTAGGAGTTGTTTCTTCCTGCCCCTAGTGGCGTACCCATGACTTGTCTCTGATTGTTCCCACAAGCACACTTGCAGCAGGCCGTCTGTTTCACTTGTTTTGGTGGCCTGTACTTGCTAATAGCAGGTTTGTCAGAAGTAACTGAGTTAGAAGCAACAAATTCAGAGTTCAAGGAGACATTGGTTTGACAGCCAGTAGAATTAACAGAACTAGAACTAATTATGCTCTCCTTGTTCTCTTCTTCCACTACTTTACCTGCACACGAAGTAGAAACATTAGAATCTTTCATCTCAACACCCTCAGT
The DNA here is from genome assembly GCF_052849685.1 of Lactuca virosa. Classification (NCBI taxonomy): domain Eukaryota; kingdom Viridiplantae; phylum Streptophyta; class Magnoliopsida; order Asterales; family Asteraceae; genus Lactuca; species Lactuca virosa. The sequence goes on from NC_136433.1 coordinate 394,347,035, forward strand.
TGGCCCAGATTGTTCAGTCTTAACTGAAGCTGGTACAAGGATTTGGCCACACTGAGTAGGTGTCTCTTCCTCGTTGGTCTCAAGGGGTGGGTTATAATTGTCATTGAAAGGAGGTGACACACTATGATACCCTAGACCCTTGTTTTGATTATCTTTAAATGTTAATTGTTTTTCTATCATGGATGAAACTACCTCACTTGACACATCAAATTTCTTAAAGTTGAATTCAACATCTTTATATTTAGCTTTCAATGCATCAAGTTCGGTAGTCAAGTTAGCAAGCTGTTCCTTAACATATCTATAATTTGCACGTTTATTGCTGTAATCTTCCTGAAGTTTCCTAAAGTCCTTGGTTTTGGCCTCTAATTGTTCTTTCAAGGGTTTCTGACCTTTCCTAAGAGTATAGCCTTCGTACTTAAGGTCCTCATTTTCTCTTTTTAATAAATCGATTTGTTCACGAAGAAACTTAATCGTAGTTTCACAAGATTGAGAGCATGAAACTTCATTGACCGGGATGTTTGCGGAACTCATTGTTTACCAAAAATGCCCTTTGACTATAAACCTCAAAAGTCAACCTTAAAAGTCAAGTCTAAAAAGTCAAACTTAAAAGTCAAACTTAAAAGTCAAACTTAAAAGTCAAACTTGAGAAGTCAAACTTAAAAGTTAAACCGAAAAGCTAAAAGTGAAAATTTGAAGGTTAAACAAGAAAGTCAAAGGTCAAACTTGAAAGTCAAAGACAATTTTTTTGAGGTCAAAAGTCGATTTAGAAAGTCAAAAATTAAAAGTCAAAACTTTGGGTTGAAAATGAAACTTTAAAATTTGAAAAATTAATTTTTGGGCTAAAATTGTCAAAAGTCCGAAAATAGGAACGAAATTGCGAAGCTATATGATTTAATCAGGGATGATGTTAAACATCTGGCTTGCTAGATCAATTGGTAAGGTGTGGGTTGTGTGTGGGAGAGACCCGGGTTCGATCCTTGCTCCCACCAAGATCCTTTTATTTATTCGCTGCAGACTGAACTAGACCACACACGCGAGCTGTTGACTGCACACGTGGACTGAAAACCTGCAGGCCGCAAACGAGGACTGGACCGAACACGTGCGCAATGTCCGAAGCCGAAAACGGATCACGGCTGTAAACGCTTCGGCTGTAAATGCTTCGGACCGCAAACTTGGACACGCTCCTCCTGACCGCAAACCTCCTTATCGGTTGTAAACGAGTTTCAGACCGAAAACGGTTCACGACTGTAAATGCTTCGGCTGTAAACACTGCTGACTGCAAATGATTTTCCGGTTGCAAACCCTCGCAAACCCTAGCTGCTGACCGCAAACCGCCGCCACCCCTCGCTGGTTACGACCAAAAAACGCGATTTTTCACCTTTTTAGCTCCAAAACTCGATCAAAAACTCATTTTTATGAAAAACACGAAGAACAAACCCCCAATATTTTGTCAAAAATTATCCAAAAACATAAAATACTTCAAGAAAAAGTGCAAAAACGCTCCAGATCTTGCCAAAGAGATTGATACAATCCAAACTCTGATACCAACTGTAAGTTCCAAAAATTAGCTTGATGTATCAATCAGATCCACTTGACGGTGCGGAATCCCAATCAAGCGGATGATGCAAGATCAAATGGAGAAGAAGAAGAACTTGATGAATCTATGATGTATTCAATAATATGAATGATGTTCCATACACATGAGATTCACACACAAAAAGACACACTTCTTCTCTCTACTCTCTCTCTAGAACATGATATGAATGAATGCTCCTCCATTTGTGACTCTCTCTAGAACACCTTGATTTACACACACTTAGCACCTACCTTTGTGTTCTGTCCTCTCAAGGCCTACCCCTACTTCTATATATATATGGACCGTAAACCCAAGGCCCAAATCCAATGCTAGACCGAAAACACATGGGTTTTCGGTCCAAGCTACAAATAAACCAAATATTGTTTTCGGCCCAAGACTAAAAACAATAAATGCTTATAAAAGAAAAGTATAAACCATATTTTTGACCCAACAATTGGAGGAGGTGGAGGAAGTGAAGTATGATATTGTGGAATATCATATTCATGTGGAAAGCTTTTTCCAACAGATTCGGGAAGACCATAGTTGTCTGACCTAGTTTTTCTATTTGTACATGCAATAATTGTCCAAGACTTGCAAACCCTAATCTAGCATACAACAAAAACGAAAATAACATCTAAAAACAAGTTAGAAAGTTACCTTTGATTGTTGCTTGAAGATCTTGAGCTTTTGAGAACCTTAGCACCTCAAATGTTGTGCCTCTAATAGATCACAAACACCAAAGCAAGTTGGAGAATAATAGAGAGAAATGGGAAGGCTAAAATCGGCTCTTGAACTCTTCTTAGGGTTGTGGTAGCCGAATTCTAGTGCCCAAGGGTCCTTTATATAGGTGAGCTGCTAGGGTTTCAGTCAAAACCCTAATTGGATTGCTTAGGCCTTAAGCAGTCCAAAGGAACCTTCCAGAATGAGGCCTTGGACGAATTCAAGGTGGGCTTCCCTCCTTGATTTCCTCCACCCCTTTCTAAGGGATCCTCATTCCAAAATCCAATTATCTTATAATTGCAATTCCAGTCCCCTAAGTTCAATTAATATCTTTTGATCACAAAATAAAATTTTTAATTAATTCTTGACCAATATTAATTAACCAATATGATTTCTCTTTTAATATATTATTCATATAATATATTAATAAACCATAATAACCTCTTTCTCCATTAATCGTCCAATCAAGTTGTTCTTGTGAAGGCAACCCAAAAGGACCATGCTACAACCGGGTCAGGTACATACCAAATATAGTTATGGGCTTAGACACCTAATGCTACAGTCTCCCACTTGGATAAGTCTAATAACTATAGATGTAAGTATGACTTCAAAATCCGATTAGCAATCGTAGATCTCAAATGCCGCTGTCGAACTCTAACACGTCCTTTAGATAAGGGATCATATAGTCCTCCGTTCTCAAGATATCGTGTGGACAATCACATGGAACATAGTCATACTTATTGTCCAACAGTTTGTTTCTGGATCTCTGATTCTTTTGACATAGAACTCAATTGAACACATCAATTCAGTCCTGACCGGGCCCGACACATAAGTCAAACCAAATCATCGAGGGGCCCAAGATATCGCTTTCACCCTCGTAGGATAAAAGGAACATATAAACTTTGACTTATACGCATTTACTATTTACTCATCAAATCATACACAACAATGCGTTTTATAACATCAAGTTACTGATGCGTTTACGCATTATCAATGCACAACCAACTTGCAAACAATAAACCATATATCTAGATTTATAGACTATATGATATTATCGTCTCACAATCACTCGTGATAAATTCCATGAAGTGATTCAAGTGAGCGTGGGTTTATTCCAATACTCAAATCTTATTTCAAGAGCACTCATGAACGTTGCAGCAAACCTTTGCTATGTCTAAACGCTTAGACAATCTACAATCCAATTCATGACAGTCTTATTTCATACCTATTTCCAAAGTATGAGCGACTGTGGATAGTTTAAATAATCTTATTATTTAGGAAGTCAAAACATGCAAAGTTAAACAATGGTAAATAATTGACATAAGATAGTAACATTACTCATAAATAATACTCCTTTATTTAATCATCAAAATGTCAATTACAATTTATCTATTATACGTTTCTATGGCTATCTAATTATTAAAACTAATATCGTCCTTCAGCCCAATGCTCCTAGTGTGCTGCAAGTGCTTAACCCTACTTAGTCCCTTCGTAAGGGGATCTTCTGGGTTATCCTCTGATGATACCCTCTTAACCACGAGAAGTCCCTCTTCTACCCGATGTATAATGAAATGATATTTCCTGTCGATATGTATGGATCTGCCATGATCCCTCGGTTCCTTGGTTAATGCAACCACACCTTCGTTATCGCAGAAAATCTCCATAGGCTCCTTTATGGCTGGCACAACTCCTAGGTCTCCGATGAAGTTCTTCAACCATATTGCCTCCTTCGACGCTTCACTCGATGCTATGTATTCTGATCCACACGTTGAATCAGCTACGGCCTCCTGCTTGGAACTTTTCCAAGTCACCGCGCCTCCATTCAGGGTAAAGACCCAGCCTGACTGAGAGCGGAAGTTGTCTCGGTCGGTCCATAAACTGGTGTCACTATACCCTCGCACCCTTAAGTCATCACTCCCACCTCGGATAAGAAACCATTCCTTAGTCCTCCGAAGGTACTTAAGAATATTCTTTACTGCGGTCCAATGTGCTCTACCAGGGTTCCCTTGATATCTGCCGACCATGCTCAAAGCGAAGGCCACATCAGGGCGAGTACAAGTCATAGCATACATGATCGAGCCAACTGTGGAAGCATAAGGTACCCGACTCATCTCTGCTATATCGGCTTCAATACTCGGGCTTTGAGTCTTACTCAACTTGGTATTGCTTTGGATTGGTAACTCCATTTTCTTGGAATTTTCCATACTAATACGCTTTAGTACCTTATCCAAGTAAGTACTTTGACTAACTCCTATTAGTCTTTTACTCCTGTTTCTCACTATCCTTATCCGAAGAATATAAGCAGCTTCTCCGAGGTCCTTCATAGCGAAACACTTTCCAAGCCAGGACTTAACTTCCTGCAGGGTTGGGACGTCGTTTCCTATGACCAGTATATCATCGACATACAAAACGAGAAAGCTAACTATACTCCCACTGGCTTTGACATATACACAGGACTCATCCTCGCTTCGCAAGAAACCAAAATCTTTGACTTTCTCATCGAAACAAAGATTCCATCTGCGAGATGCTTGTTTCAATCCATCAATGGATTTCTCAAGCTTACACACTCTATTAGGGTGTTTTACATCAACACAACCCTCTGGCTGACTCATGTAAACATCTTCAGCCAAATTCCCATTAAGGAAAGCGGTTTTGACATCCATTTTCCATATTTCATAATCATGAAACGCAGCTATGGCCAGCATAACCCTTATAGACTTTATCTTCGCTACTGGTGAGAAGGTCTCATCATAGTCAACTCCGGGAGTTTAAGTAAAGCCCTTCGCAACCAATCGTACCTTATAAGTGTGTACTTTCTCATCCATGTCGGTCTTCGTTTTGAAGATCCATTTGCACCCGACCGTCTTACGACCCGGTACATTGTCAACCAAGTTCCAAACTTGATTGTCATACATGGACTGAATCTCGCTGTCCATAGCCTCTTTCCACTTTGCTGACTCTGGGCCTGCCATGGCTTCCTTGTAGCTATTAGGTTCGTCCAAATTTACTAGTGTACTATCACTAATAAACGTATCACCCTCACTTGTTATATGAAAACCATATAACACAGGTGGAAGACTAACTCTACTGGAACGTCTAAGAGGTAAGGACTCGTCAATTGGTTTAACAGGATTTTCCTCCTTGGGTTGAACGCCAGTGTTAGAGGTTCCTTCATCGCTTTATTCTTGAAGCTCTTCAAGATCAATTTGCCTCCCACTGTCTTCTTGGCTTATGAGTTCTCGCTCTCGGAAAACCCCTCTCCTCGCAACGAAGACAACATTGTCACTCGGTCTATAGAAGAGATAACCAAAGGACTTCTGCGGATAGCCGATGAAAATACACCGCTCACTACGAGGTTCGATCTTGTCGTGAGTCTCTCGTCTTACGAAAGCCTCGCAACCCCAAACCTTGATATGTGCCAACGAAGGAGCTTTCCCTGTCCACATATCGTGAGGTGTTTTGTCAACCTTCTTTGTCGGGACTAGATTAAGGATATGGGCGGCAGTCTCTAAGGAATACCCCCAAAATGAGATAGGTAACGAAGCACAACTCATCATGGAACGAACCATGTCCAACAAGGTTCGATTGCGCCTTTCAGCCACACCATTCAACTGCGGTGTCCTAGGTGGCGTCAATTGCAAAACAATTCTGAATTCCTTGAGGTAATCGTGGAATTCAAGACTAAGGTACTCACCACCTCGATCGGATCAGAGCATCTTAATTTTCCTGCCCAACTGATTCTCCACTTCTTGCTTAAACTCTTTGAACTTTTCAAAGGTTTCTGACTTGTGCTTGATTAAGTAGATATATCCATATCTGCTATAATCGTCGGTGAAAGTCACATAGAAGCGGCTTGCATCATTTGTGGTGGATCTATAGGGCCCACATACATCGGTATGTATGAGATCCAATAAACCCTCACCCCTTTCACAAGTGCCAGTGAAGGGTGACTTGGTCATCTTTCCAAGCAAACAAGACTCACACACGTCATCGTCCCTAAGGTCGAATGACTCCATTACTCCATCCTTTTGGAGTTGGGCTATGCGCTTCTTGTTGACATGTCCAAGACGACAATGCCACAAGCATGCTTTGTCCAAACTATTGGAAGAATCGATATGCAACACATCATTTACTAAGTTGTCTACAACCATCACAGTTTCATATATACCATAGAAAGAACCATTAAAGAAAGCATTATAGAACCCTTTTCATTATCAAACGAAAATCTAAAACCTTGTTTATACAAACCATGAAAAGAAATAATGTTTCGTGTCATTTCTGACGAGTAACAGCAATTATTAAAATCTAAACCTAACCCACTACTAAGCACTAAAAAGTAAACTCCAATCTTGGTGACAGGTGACGCTTTCCTATTCCCCATGATCAAGTTTATCTTCCCATGCTCCACATCCCTACTTCTTCTTAGGCCCTGCAAATCAGAACAAATATGAAAACCACATCCTGTATCAAGGACCCAAGACATAACATGTGATGAGTTGTTAGAATGAATAGTATAAATACCTATGAAGCATGGCTTTATCTTTCCATCCTTGATATCTTGCAAGTACTTCGAGCAGCTTTGTTTCCACTGGCCTTACTCGTGGCAGTAGTAGCACTTTGCATCCTTTGGGTTGGAGGAGGGTGCAGCGGGACCAACCTTGGTTCCACTAGAAGAGGTGTCATCATGGGACTTTCCCTTGTGGCTCTTAGAAGGAGCCTTCCTCTTCTTGCCCTTCCCTTTGTCCAATTGGCAAGACGGGGGCGATAGTAGGAGTTGATGCAACGGATTTGTCTTTCAGACTACTCTTAGCAGTCCTTAGCAGGCCTTGAAGCTTGCTTAGGGTGACCTCCTCCTTGTTCATGTGGTAGGTCATGCAGAACTGGTTATAACAAGGAGGTAAGGAGTGTAGAATGATATCTATGGCCAGCTCCTCATCGAAGTTAACCTTAACTTCAGCAAGCGGTCCACATGCCTCTGCATTTTCTACAGGTGGGCCGTGATGGACTCTCCATCCTTCATCTTGGTAGTGATCATCGCAACGATGATCTCGTACCTTTCCTGCCTCGCGCTTTGATGGTACCTATCCATCAAATCTTGATGCATCTCGTAGGGGTAGTAGTCCTCGTAGTACTTTTGGAGTTCGGCGGTCATTATCGCGAGCATGATGCAATGAACTTTTGTAGCATCTCGCTCATGAGCCTCGTAGGCAGCGATCTCTTCGGGAGTAGCAGTGTTGACATTGACTTCTTTCAGCTCCTTATCGAGAACATACTCCTTGTCCTCGTAGGGGGTGACCATTCAGATATTGCGGATCCAATCATTGAAGTTAGACCCATCAAAGATCACCCTCCCACACAAATTCATGAGTGAGAATGAGCCGGAAGGGGTCGAGCCTGAAGCGTTGTTGTTGTTCGAAGTAGACATCTGAAATAGAAAACAGACAAAGTTTGATTAGATAAGAATCCCCAATTAACGCCCAAATGAGAAATTAGGGCTAGGATCCAACAACATTATTTACAATTTAGAAGATGGATGCCGTAATCCAAACTGCAAATGATTTGAAGGTAAGTGAATGACGATTCACTAATTTCCACCATGATAAACAAAAAAGAGTTTTAAGTAATAAATGTATTTAAACTCTTAGATCTTTTCAGATTCATTGAACTTTTCAATGGCATGTTTAAATCTCGATATGCCTTTCAAGTTTGTGACTGGGATACCGAGGATCACAAACAAGGTGTGAATAACCATGCAAATATACTTGGTACCCTCGATGTCATTTACCACCTAATCAATGTGCCGGTTAACCACACACGCTGCATTGATCTATGATAAAAATCGAGTCACCCTTTGCCACCATTGCTAGTCCATATTAGTGTGCCGGTTATCCACGCACGCTCCACTAACAACTTTGTAGGGTGCAAAGTGTAATTTCATGGAATAGCATCATTTCACATTTTTCCTAAAGTAACTAAGATTGAGAATTTTATAAAAAGACATTTAGTTACTTTATTAATCATTATACTTTTAATGAGGAATTAGTTGCCCTATCCTACCCATTCGGCTAACGACCCTCCACCAATCAAGGAAGCGGTGGGTGAGAGTGGACACCCATTAAACTGCCATTTTATAGGCAGCAACCTTATACCCCCTTTATATATTGGCTTCGTGAATGAGGCCTACAAACGGTAAGACTAGCTTAATCTTATACATATATATAATTATTAATCTTATAATATTATAATAATATAAGGGTTGAATTTTAAACTTGTAAAATTCTAGGGTTTTGGAATATAAATATTTCAAAATTAAAACTTTTAATTAAAAAATTTATATCCCAAAACTTGAGGGCAAGTTTTGAAACTTTTCAAAACATCTTTTAGATCAAATTTGAAAATTATTAATTAATCATATTATTAATATTTATCACATAATTTGACCTAATCTTTTCCTTTACAAGATAATTCAAATAAAAAAATACAAATAATTAAATTTATCTTATAAAACAAGTAATTATATTTTTTTTTGACAATTATCCATTAATTTGCTTAAGATATAAATTACCATAACAGAAAATCTGGTTTTTAAATTTGAAAAACAATTTATGGTAATTATCTATACCAAATTAGGGCAAAAAATCCGAGTTTCAGCATATCACTGACCTCACGTCGTGACATGCATTGTGTCACGTCGTGAGTCGAGTCAGAAACCCAAAAAACGATTTTTTTTCTTATTCCAGCCATGAACAATTAACAAAGCATCAAATACAATAGAAGAACATCTTAGGATCTGATACCACTGATGGGTTATGAGCAAAAGAACATTCCTATGGTGTTCACGCAAACCCTAATGCTTGGATCTAGTTTTTCTATTTGTACATGCAATAATTGTTCAATACTTGCAAACCCTAATCTAGCATACAACAAAAACGAAAATAACATCTAAAAACAAGTTAGAAAGTTACTTTTTATTGTTACTTGAAGATCTTGAGCTTTTGAGAACCTTAGTACCTCAAACGTTGTGCCTCTAATAGATCACAAACACCAAAGCAAGTTGGAGAATAATAGAGATAGAGGGGAAGGCTAAAATCGGCTCTTGAACTCTTCTTAGGGTTGTGGTAGCCGAATTCTAGTGCCCAAGGGTCCTTTATATAGGTGAGCTGTTAGGGTTTCAGTCAAAACCCTAATTGGATTGATTAGGCCTTAAGCAGTCCAAAGGAACCTTCCAGAATGAGGCCTTGGACGAATTCAAGGTGGGCTTCCCTCCTTGATTTCCTCCACCCCTTTCTAAGGGATCCTCAGCTCAAAATCCAATTATCTTATAATTGCAATTCCAGTCCCCTAAGTTCAATTAATATCTTTTGATCACAAAATTAATTTCTTAATTAATTCTTGACCAATATTAATTAACCAATATGATTTCTCTTTTAATATATTATTCAAATAATATATTAATAAACCATAATAACCTCTTTCTCCATTAATCATCGAATCAAGTTGTTCTGGTGAAGGCAACCCAAAAGGACCATGCTACAACCGGGTCAAGTACATACCAAATATAGTTATGGGCTTAGACACCTAATCCAACATAACCTCCATTTTATAGGCAGTAACCTTATATCCCATTTATAGACCAGCTTCATGAGTGAGGCCTACTAACGGTAAGACTGACTTGTCTTATATATATATATATATATATATATATATATATATATATATATATATTAACTTTTAATATAATAATAGTATAAGGGTTGAATTTTAACTTTTTAAACTCTAGGGTTTGGAGTTAAAGTTTCATTGGTGAGACTTTACAAATTCCAAAACTTGAGGGAAAGTTTTGAAACTTGTCAAAACTCTTCATTTCTATAACTTATGAGTTAATGTTGGTTTTATGAAAAGACTCTTGATTTTCCATAACTTGAGGACAAGTTATGGAGTTCATTAAAACATTTATGATAAGACTTTTCGTGTTCCATAACTTGAGGACAAGTTATTGAACCCATTAAAGAACATTTAGATCAATTCTAACAAGGAAAATTATCATATAATTTTTTTTAATCATGATATAAACTAACTCATAAGGCAAAATAGTTTCAAATCGAATGATACAAGTAATTAGCTTAACATATAAATTAACAACTATCATAAGAATTTTGACAACTATCTTTTGATAACTCTTGGAATTTATAACTTATAAGTTTAATGTAATTTTAATGGATGAGACTTTTCATTTTCCATAACTTCAGGACAAGTTATGGAGGTCATTAAAATTCATTTAGATCAATTTTCAACAACTAAAATTATCATATGATTCTAGATTGATCTAACTAAACTCATAAACAGGATAATATCAAGTCAACAATTTACAAGCAACTTTGTTTATCATATAAATCAACAATTATCTTAAACCTTTGACAATTATTTTGTAATTGGATGCGAATGATCACTACCATATCAGAAAAAACAGATTTTATGATTCAAAACAGTTTGTGGTAATGATCCTAATCTAATTCTGGCCAAAAACCTCGAATTTCTGCAACCAGAGCCTGCAACTCATCGAGTGCATGAACTGACTCGTCGAGTTGCTCTGTTACTGAGTGGACTCGTCGAGTCAGCCAGTGGACTCGGCGAGTTCATCAGTGAGATGCAAAAAATTCGATTTTTTTCAACTTGGAAAAGTAACAAGCATTAAGTATAACAGAAAACAATCCTAGTCTCTGATACCACTGTTGGGTTTTGAGCACTATAACACTCCTATGGTGCATATGCAACCCTAAATGCTTTGGATCTATGTTTTCTCTAATTATACATGCATATTTTCAATTTTCCAAAGCATATATCCTAACTAGAATACAAATTGTCAAATGAACAATACAACTAGTTAGATGACTTACCTCTTAGAAGGACTTGTAGTTCTTGACCTTTGAAAGCTTGAGCACCTCAAGTGTGATGCCTCTAATGGTTCACAAACACCAATATGCAAGAGAAGGCTTGAGAGAATAAGTTACTTAGCACAAAATCAATACACACTCTCCAAGAATGTTGTGGTAACCAATTTTGGCTATAGGGGGGTTTATGTGTGTGTGTGTGTGTTTGTTTTAGAACTCACAATATATAAAATTTCACCTCATATAAGCAAATTTACCCCACCCCGTCGATCCGTACAATCATGATCTATACTCTCGGATCTAAAATTAACCTCTTTACCTAATTCATACTCCCAGATCAAGTATGCATAATCCATGCTCTTGGATCTATAACTGTGTCCATTCCATACTCTCGGACTAGGGACAATTGACTATGTCTAATCCATGCTCCCAGATCAATAACAAATAACTATGTCAACTCCATACTCTCGGACTAAGGACAAATGACTATGTCTAATCCATGCACTCGGATCAATGAAAAATCTTAAAGTTTGAAACTCCATGTATATCTCACCCACACTCATAAGCAGATATTACCTGATATCCATCTCAATTGATTTAGGTTTGTTCCGTATCCTAAATCATCATATATTATCATATATGCTCTTAACACGTATTTCAAGTAATAACAGATATTTCACACACAAACATATATTTAATATTTGAGTCAATACTTGTATTAAAAGCATGTTCATGAAAGGGATTATGCACTCACTTGTTAAAATGATGATTCCAAACTCGGGCAGCGCTTCGCTTCTAATAATTTTATTCTCCTTTGACGAAACCTAGTATCATTACCGCTAGATTTTAGTCTAATATTTGTAGTGACTATTTACGAGCGATATTATTTTATAAGTGTTAAACAATACTTTTCAACCACTATGTATAGACAAGGACCATACATGAAACACCGGAGGGCATCACTATTTTGGCATTATAGCACTTCTGAAATCCAACAACCCTATGCGGCCCTTCAAACCAGATTCCCCGTACCGCAAGTAGTTAAAAGCTATTATAATAACAATTTGTATATTATATTTTATAATATATTTCTTGTTTATAAGTTCATAATAACGATATTGAACTTAAATATAAGCTATACTTAAAGTAGGGTAAGCATAACTCATCTACTAGGAGGCTTGGCTAGGAACCGGGCTCTGCGGGGGCAGAACTTCCGAGCCGAAAGCTCTTCTTCTCGGAGCCTTCTGGCCCTCCGGGACTCGCTTCTTAGCACTTGGGAAATACTAGGGATTAGGAGGGGTTTAGAGAGATGTTTGAGAGAGAAAGAAGGGTGTAGGTGTGAAGAATTGGAAGAAACCTCAGATATATTATAGGAGGCTGGATGCGAGTGCGCGGGGCGTACCTTCGGTGTACGCTGGGCGTACGAAGTGTTACACTGAGTGTATGAAGGCCAACTGTCAGCATCCGAAGCGAGGACCGTGGGGAGCAAGCGAGGGCTGAGATCAAGCCACGTCACCCTCCTTCGCATCAGCCTATTCCGACTTCTAAATTCCGTAACTTTCGCATACGAGCTCCATTTTTGACGTTCTTTATATCCACGCGTCGGTGGCGACATACTCTACAACTTTCATTTAGACTCCATCGGCTAATTATAAATTTATTTTTAAAGTTATATTTTAACAGGACTGGACAGGTAAAGTCCGTTAAAAGTTCATAACTTTGTCATCCGACGTCTGTTTTCGTCTGTCTGTATATATTGTCACACCCCAAAACCGGAACGGCGGAAACGTTCTGGGGCGGAGGAAGTCATGTTTAGTATCACAAGACATGCATCGTAGTAAGCAAGTAATAAACAACCATTTCATTAGAAAGAAAGTGTTTACAAAGTATGCGATTACCATAATATAGAATGCATAGCAAATAACAAAAAGACATGAAGCTATACTGCTCCATCTTCTGAATCCCAGTGCGCGTACCTGTCTACTGGTCTCCTGAGAATACAAGTTATTTTGAAAGCGTAGATCAGCATTTAAGCTAGCGAGTTCATAAGATATTGGTGATGTAAGTGAGTAGTAAGAAAGTTGTAGAAAGTTATAGTAAGTTGTAGTAAGTTCTGTTTAGAAAAGTTTGCCTGTTCCTCCAGAAAATCCTATATTTCCTGCTTTGATGAAAGATAAGTAAAAATGACTCAACAGTCCTTTCTATGAGTATTAAATGTATACAAATTATATAAAACTCAGAGTAAACAAACAATCGGTTGTGTGTATCTGCCCTAAGCCCACAACCAAACAAGGAACAGGAAATGAGGCGGAAGGCACACATCCCATTGTTTGTTAGATCATTCCGGGGACTTGGGAGATCGGTTGAGCCGGTGCCCTGCAGAAACAGACTCTTTGTCCCTTTCTATGGCAGTTCAGACACTGCATTTTCCAGCATACTCCGGTGTGGTGGTAGTTGCACTTTCTACACTTCGGGAGGGTTCCAGCATATCGACTGGCAGGTGCTGGAGTAGCAGGTGTTGTGGCGGCGTACAGAGTACTCGTTCGTTCCTCCTGCGGGGATTCCTGTGTTGTTCGCTTCTTCTTCCTCTTGTTCCCTGACTTCTGGCTATTGTCCTCTTCCCTCGATGGCTCGGGAACGGGGACTTCCACACCATGGCGGACTCCATGGTCGACGAGTCGTCGGGCCAGGCGTTTTGCACTATCGAATGTGGCTGGGTTAGAAGACATCACATCTCCTTGGATCAGGGCAGATAGACCCCAAATGTATCTTTCTATCTTCTTGCTCTTCGGGGTAACCATCCCGGGGCATAGCGCCGCTAGATCGTTGAACCGGTCAGTGTAGGCCACTATGTCTGAGCCGACCATCGTGAGCTCCCATAGTTATTGTTCCAGCTTTTGAACTTCGCCCAAGGGGCAGTATTCTTCCATCATTAACTCTTTTAGGTTCTCCCAACCTATTGAGTTAGCCACTGATAGGGTCAGTGACTTAACATGGCTATTCCACCATGTTAGGGCTCTGTCTGAGAAGGTTCATGCAACAAACTTCACTTTGCTCCCTTCTGGGCACGAACATATTTCGAAGACCGAATCTGTTTTCTCGAACCATCGCATCAGAGCGATGACTACACCTATTCCATCGAAGGAATTGGGTTTGCAGTTCATGAAGTCTTTATACGAACACTCCCTTGGGTGTTCGCGAGAAACTCCGGGGTTGGTTAAGTGGGTACCGCTACCAGATCCTTAAGTTGGAGTGTAAGGCTCGATTTTGATGCTAGACGTGTACGTGATCCATTCCTATACTCGAGGCTTGAATGTACTAAGCTTTGAACCTTTAAACAGACTCTAAACGACGCTAAATGATAGCATAAATGAGTCTGACACTCATTTGAGTTGACTGGCTGAGCTTTACAAGGCAAAAATTAAAAAAACATTTCGGGTTGTCACATCATCCCCCCGTTAGATGGAATTTCGTCCCGAAATTAGCTTTCTTAGCAGTACTACTGGGGTTGCGCTCCTCTGATTGGCAGAATACCCACTCGTAGACCTGGCAACTTTGCCCTACTGTTCATGATAGGATTCATACTCGGTCCATCTATCATTCCCTCATCTAGACAAGTCGTATATAATTAGGATTAGTTAGACGGTCGGATGTGCGACTCTGCCCTAGGTCCACAACCAAACAAGGAACAGGAGATAGGGCGGAAACACACATACTAGATCTGCGTAATCATAATCATATACCACCCACGCGTATACACTAAATAGTGTTAGGTGGACTGTATTCATCCTTAGCCTCTGTGCTCGAACTTGGTCTGCTGGACGAGTGGTATTTCGGAAAGGTTTGTCGAACATACGGCGACAAGGTTTCGGAAGACAAAGTACTCTTCATATGAGTACTTCGGGTCTTCACATGAGTACTTCGGGGTTTAGAATACGAAAGACAAAACTGTGGTTTAGGTCGGACTGTCGTTACGAATGACTAAGGTTTCGTGAACTCGACGGTCGAGGCGATAGGTACATATGAACTTAGTATGGTGAGGACCACGCCAACTCATGACGAACGATTGCAACGAACTCATTACTGAACAAAGTTTTGGCCGATTTGAAAGAAACGTTTGTTATATGATGATGTACTTCCCTAGTGTACTCGAAAATGTACCCTTTGTAAATGTTCTAGTGCTTTCTGTTTTCTTCTTGTTGTTAACACTTCTACGTATCGTACCGCGATGTACGTGTACATACTGCGAAATTGCTTTGGTAACTAGTATTGATACTTTAAACTACGATCCTGCTTGGTACCACCACGATCGCCTGGAATATACAAGTTATGAATAATTAAGATTAAGTGGACGGTCGACTGAGTAACTCTACCTCAAATCCACAACCAAACAAGGAACAGGAATTAAGGTGGAATCACTCACTCTAGGTCTGCAAAATCTTAGCCATGCACAACCCTTAATGTACATACTAAGCCATCATAGCTTCTCAGAACGGATATCTTAGTTCTCTTGAATACTGTGACCTATTTCAATATGTGAGTTATTATAATTACTTTTAAGTGTTATCCCCAAGTTTTAATCTTATATAAATATAAATTAATTTTTCAAAGTAATTACTAGATCGAAAACGTACCGCTGCTCGCTGGCGATTCCGAGGTCGATTCTCCTGCGGTGATCATCAGAATTCGTCCATACGCTCCTGAGTTCTTTGTTATCGGGCAGTCCTCCTGGTAGTGTCCAGTCTCACCACAACCATAACATGCATGGTTTTCTTCAACTCCGGGGACTTGGGAGATCGGTTGAGCCGGCACCCTACAGAAACGGACTGTGTGTCCCTTTCTGTGGCAGTTCAGACACTGCATTTCCGGGCATACTCTGGTATGGTGGTAGTTGTAGTTTCCACACTTCGGGAGGGTTCCAGCATATCGACTGGCAGGTGCTGGAGTAGCAGGTGTTGTGGAGGCGTACAGAGTACTCGTTCGTTCCTCCTGCAGGGATTCATGTGTTGTTCGCTTCTTCTTCCTCTTGTTCCCCGACTTCTGGCTATTGTCCTCTTCCCTCGATGGCTCGGGAACATGGACTTCCACACCATGGCAGACTCCATGGTCTACGAGTCGTCGGGCCAGGCGTTTGGCACTATCGAATGTGGCTGGGTTAGAAGACAGCACATCTCCTTGGATAGGGGCAGATAGACCCCAGATGTATCTTTCTATCTGCTTGCTCTCCGGGGTAACCATCCCGGGGCATAGCGCCGCTAGATCGCTGAACCGGTCAGTGTAGGCCACTATGTCTGAGCCGACCATCGTGAGCTCCCATAGTTCTTGTTCCAGCTTTTGAACTTCGCCCAAGGGGCAGTATTCTTCCATCATTAACTCTTTTAGGTTCTCCCAACCTATTGAGTTAGCCACTTATAGGGTCAGTGACTTAACATGGCTATTCCACCATGTTAGGGCTCTGTTTGAGAAGGTGCATGCAGCAAACTTCACTTTGCTCCCTTCTGGGCACGAACATATTTCCAAGACCGAATCTGTTTTCTCGAACCATCGCATCAGAGCGATGACTACACCATTTCCATCGAAGGAATTGGGTTTGCAGTTCATGAAGTCTTTATACGAACACTCCCTTGGGTGTTCGTGAGAAACTCCGGGGTTGGTTAAGTGGGTACCGCTACCAGATCCGAGGGTACCACTTTCACCAAAGTGAGCTAGAGCAGTTGCAACTGCGGAGGATATCGCTGCTTGGAGAGCAGCAGGATCGAATTGTTGTGTTGGAGTTGGAGTTATCGGAGTAGTGCGTCTGATTGATCTGCGACGAGGCATCTTTGCTAAAAGAATACAAAGATGAGATGGAATAAGTCTACAACAGTGGATATAAGCCGAAAGCTGAAAGACAAGGTTATCCTAGTTCTGGGTGTATCGGGTCCTGACTTCCACCGGGTTCTGGAAACAATTCATAAAAGAGTCTATACCGAATAAACTTTATGAATTTGGAATGGCTATCCTCGAATGAATATCTGTTACCTGAATAACTGTTACCAGCTGCATGTAAGAAAATAATCCTAACACATAATGTGAGCAGTGTTTCCACTAACTCGTTAAGTTAACAAGATTATTATTTATTAGTGTGACGAATAAGACGTTCTGGTTACTTCGGTTGATCCTTCCTTGAAAGCTTCTCATGAACTTTCTCTTGTTCCTCATTGACTCTTCTGTTGACTACTATGAGGAAGTGGTTACATCTATCTGGGTTTGTCGTGCGAGAATGGAAGTGACTAAAGAACCTATGAGGTTTAAGTGGAACATTATGGGGTGATCCTTACAGAGTCCTCCTATAACTGTAAAATGTATACAAGTTGTATATAATTTAAGATGAGATAGACCTTCGAATAAGTGATCCTACTCCAAAACCACAACCAAACAAGGAACAGGTAGTGAAGCGTAGATCACAAATTCTAAGTCTATAAAATCTCAATTATATATAACCTTGGGAGTATACATTGCAAGATTATAGACCTATCCGTAAGGGTCTTTTAAGTTATCACATAAGTAATTTGTATAGTGCCTAAAATACTCCTATAGTATTTTATCGTAATGTACTTGGTATGTTTTAAACTTGTTATCGTGTTATAGTGTCATAGAATACTCCTATAGTATTCTAACTCTATGTACTTGATCTAGAATTCTCTTGACTGGTGTTAGGTAAGTTTTAAGACCGTTGCAACACCACATCACTCCCAAACACATGTCGGTCACATCTCGAATGAATACAGTTGATCAGGCTATATTGATCCTAGATATGATTACATAACTGTCCAGGTTTGACCACAGTGTTCAACCTTTAACTTCTTCTGTTCTGTTCTTCTTGTGATACTTGTTCTAGTATGTATATATGTATAAGCAAGTAGGTATACTTTTATAAGGTATACTTATATATTTAAAGTATATTCTTATCCAGAGCACTTCGCCCCCCTTGTATTTATAGTTGTATATCTTTTATCGGTTGATATACTTAGTTCACTATAAACAATGCTCTGATACCAATCTGTCACACCCCAAATCCGAAACGGCGGAAACGTTCTGGGGTGGAGGACGTCATGTTTAGTATCACAAGACATGCATCATAGTAAGCAAGTAATAAACAACCATTTCATTAGAAAGAAAGTGTTTACAAAGTATGCGATTCATATAATATAGAATACATAGCTGTGACAACCATCAAAATTCGAGTCGGTTCTAGATTTGACTAAACTTAGTTGCACGTGTAGGCACGACACATACTAGACTTAGTAACAAGAAGCTAAGTTACAACCTACTAGAAACTTGGAAACAAGTAGAATTAAATGATAGTGTACTTAGATTTCACATGGTTATGTGAATTCTACAACTACTTAACTGTAGAGACTGTGACATCCCCAATTTCACGGCCAGAAAAGACCGGTTTAATTTATGCTTTTAAAATAATTTCAGAGTAATCATTTGATTAAAAGTGTTGCGGAATTTGTTCCCAGAAAAACATAATAAATATGTTATCAAATCATTTCCGAAGAAATGTATTTTACTCACTTAAACCATTGGGATGTCATTGTCAATACAAAAACATAAGCATAAACAAAACTTACATTCATTTACACTAGTGATCTACTTCTCTTTTAATCTCTCAGTGTAAAGCAACTTCGTATCGATACCTGTGATACAATTAAACTGAGTGGGTCAGGCTTGGGAGCCTGGTGAGCATATAGGGTTATCAACCCACAATAAATAATAAACTTATTAAGTTCTCAATCAACAATAAATTTATTAATTCCATCAACCAAAATAACCCTAATTACCCATTCCCTTTATCCTCATTTTACGTCCCTAAAACAACTATCATAAGGGACCTAGCCTAAGGATTATCACTAGGGGTGACAACATTGCTTTAGGGGTTCCTCAGCAAGTTATGTCAAATACAACAAACATCGGGGTGACAACATTGCTTTCCCTCAGCAAATTATGTCAAACAAGACATCCTAACATAAAACAACCAACAAGGTGACAACATTGCTTTCCTTCAGCAATTTATGTCAAATAGGCACGACGTAACATCGTCGCCATGTGCTAGTCCATAGCTCTTATTCATCGACGGTATTTCCCACGGGAGTTCCCCCCCCCCACAATACATGTCAATGGGTTTTCCATACAGCTGATGAACATACTTAAGGGGTTTTCCCCAGCCTTACTTGCCCTAAAGGCACTCATGAGGGGAATAGAGTACATCGAATGAACACTTAAGTCGATTAACACCTACAGGTTACGAGCCTGCTAGTGTTCCACATACCATCAAAATAGTCCATGGTTGTCATCCATACTCTGCTGAATGACGGGGATCTTAGAGTACAGTGAATGAACACTCAAGTCCATTCACACCTACAGGTTACGAGCCTGCTAGTGTTCCACAGACCGTCAAAACAGTCCATGGTTGTCATCCATACTCTGCTGAATGATGGGGGTCTTAGAGTACAGCGAATGAACACTCAAGTCCATTAACACCTACAGGTTACGAGCCTGCTAGTGTTCCACAGACCATCAAAACAGTCCATGGTTGTCATCCATACTCTGCTGAATGACGGGGGTCAACGTTGGGTAAGGGCTTTTCTCATATTGCACCACTCACACCAACATTTGGGTAAAAGCTTTTCCCATATTTCACCACTCACTCTCAACTCATGATCTATATCACTGATCATCTCATCTATCCAACTCACCTTTCATCACACACCCACTATTTAACTCATAATCTATATCACTAACTCATGAAGCTAGTCCGATCACTTCATAAAAGAACAAAGACTCCAAAGCTCTTCCAAATAAAAGTATAGGGAAAATACTGATAAAGTACTCCCGTACGCTCCCGTACCCCGACACGTAATAGTGTCAAAAGGAAGAACTAATGGATGAACACATAGTTCAAAAATACCTAATGAACATATAGTTCAAACATACGTACCGATTACAAGTCTACTAACGTTCCACTGGGCTATCTAAAATAGTCTGTGGCCGTTGTCTATACTCTGCTAGATGACTAGATCATCTTGAACATCGATACCTCTCATCACTTTTATTTCATCACACATCATCTAATTCATCTACCCATGTTTTACCCAACATATTTGTAGATAAAAATATATATACAGTTTAAAACTTGTATAAAACATCAATTCAACAGTCACCTCAAATAAACAATTAATATATTTACACATAGCACGTATTTTAAGGTAAATACTTCATATCTATGTGTAAGGTGAAAGTGACTATACACTCACCTGATTTAATGAAAATCTGGCAGCAATTTGTTTCCTAAAACGATCGTTTCTAATAAAACCGGGAGTTTTATCGAGAAACCGGGCTCTGCGAAAGGTCGGGCTTCAAAACCGAAAAGATAAATTTTCCGGGATTCTCGGGCACTTCGTGGCGTATTCCGGGCTTTGGAATAAGTACCGGGGCTTCGGGGGACGTTAAAATGAAAGAAATATGGAAAGAGGGGCTAAAAGTGGCAAATTTCCGAAATATACCCGGGAGGTCTCGCACCCTCCTATTTATAGGGCTGAGCCTCCTGATCCAACGGTTGAGAAGAAGCCACGCGTTGCAGATCCGAGGGCTCGCAGGGAGGGCTCGCACATGGCTCGCACATGCGAAGGGTTGCTGGCCTCTTGAGATTGGACCGAAGCCTAGGTCCGAAGTAAGGGCATCCGTGGCATGCTGCGAGGGTTCGGACATGTGCTTGAGGGTACGTGTCGCCTTCTCAGTGGACCACTTCGGATAAGCTCACGAGATCGGATGACTCAGCAGCTCGGACACGTGGCTCGCATGACTCACCAATTTCGGACACGTGGCACGTTCTAAGCGAAGGTGACGTGGCTGAAGCCACCTATGCGAAATTTCTCGGTTTTCGCGCCAAAACTTCTAAAATCCATAACTTTTGCATACGAGCTCTATTTTTGACGTTCTTTATATGCACGCGTAGGTAAAATTACGCTCTACAACTTTCGTTTAGACTTCGTCAGCTAATTTTGACTTTAATTTTTAAATTATTATTTTTAACAGACCGGGACAGGAAATCCGTTAAAAATTCATAACTTCTTCATCCGACGTCCGTTTTCGTCAAACTTTTTACTGTTGTGCTACTAATGACGAGACCTTCGATTCTCGTTTAGGTCATGTCTGCTAAAAATCACTCGATCTAAAATTCAAGTTTTTAGCTGTCTACTGCTAAACTGAAACTTCGAAAAATCATAACTTCCTCATACGAAGTCAGATTTGGGCGTTCTTTTTATACCTACTCTCGGTTTAACGAAGACTACGAGTTTCGTTTAGATCACTAAGGCTAAAAAGTAGTTTATCAAAAACTCACTTTTTACGACATTCGGCACCGTGCCGGTTTATCGTGAAACTTCGACAGGTCATAACTTCTTCGTTATAACTCGGATTTCGACATTCTTTATATATCTGTAATCCTTGTCACGCCCACTACAAGTTTCTTAATAGATATCGGCTTTATCTAAAATTTAATTTTTTGACGCTCATTTTTATTCTTAATTAATTAAACCCTAATAATTAAGCATAAAACACATAATTCACATGATATTCACATAATTCCTTTTCATTTCTTCTAAATGAGTTACAAAGGTTAACCTAGACCATTATGTCAATATTAATGCCTAGCCTAGAAACACGGGTGTTACAACTCTCTCCCCCTTAGAATGATTCCGTCCCCGGAATCACACATCAGCAAACAAATACGGGTGGCGACTCCTCATGTCACTTTCCGTTTTCCCATGTGAGATTTGGCCCATTCGTATGTTTCCAACGCACAAGAACTAAACCGACCATTTTTACATCACAACTTCTTAGTCTTACGGTCAACGATTGCCTCAGGTTCTTCAATCAACCTCTTGTTTTCATCCAACCTTAATTTAGAAATGGGAATTATGTCGGGCACATCTCCCGTAAATTTTCTTAAATAACACACATAAAAGGTATTATGAATACCCTCCAGTTCTTCCGGTAATTCTAGCTTGTAAGCTTGATTCCCGATTCTCCGAAGAACTTTAAATGGTCCAATAAATCTTGGACTCAACTTTCCCCTTCTACCAAATCTTATAAGTCCCTTCCACGGCGAGACTTTAAGTAAAACCAAATCTCCAACTTTGAATGATATCGGTTGTCTTTTCTTGTCAGCATAGCTCTTTTGAGCAGCTAACCTCCTTTCCCTAATCACTTTCAACTTTTCAGTAGTCTGATGGACTATTTCAGGTCCCACAAACTGCTTTTCCTCAGCTTCCAGCCAACATGACGGCATTCGACACTTTTCCCTATACAAAGCGTGATAAGGTGCCATCTAGATGTTCTAGTGGAAACTGTCATTATAGGAAAATTCTACTAGAGGTAAGTGTTTACCCCAGTTACCTTGGAATTCCAGGGTACATGCTCTCAGCATATCCTCCAATGTTTGAATTGTTCGTTCGCTCTTACCATCGGTTTGTGGATGGTAAGCTGTATTCAAACACACTTGGTACCCAATTCCTCTTATAGACTCCTCCAAAACCTTGAGGTAAAACGACTTTCACGATCGGATACAATCATTAACGAAACACCGTGAAGCCTCACACTTTCCTTCACATAAGAATTCTCAAGTTTATCCATAGACCATTTCTCGTTGGCTGCTGTGAAATGCGCACTCTTAGTGAAGCGATCAACGACCACCCAAATCATGTCATGTCCGTTCCTTGTTCTGGGCAGTTTAGTCACAAAATCCATAGTGATACCTTCCCATTTACCCATGGGTACAGGCAAAGGCTCTAAACTCCCATACGGTTTCTGATGTTGTGCCTTAACCCTAGCACATGTTACACACTCGGCCGCATACTTAAAAACATCGAGCTTCATCGTCGGCCATCAGTAATAGGGTTTTAGGTCCCTATACATTCTTATACTGCCGGGATGAATCGAGTACATGGTCTTGTGAGCTTCTTCCATCAGAAGATCTCTTACTCCTCCCATATTAGGTACCCAAATCCTATCTTTGAATACCTTTAGTCCTTGACCGTTTGTATCAAACACCAACGTTTTTCCCAAACGTTCCTCCTTTCGGTCATTTTTTTTCTCTAAAGCTTCCTCTTGAGCTTTCTTTATACTTTCCACAATTGTAGAGACAACTTCAATTCTCAGCGCTCTTGGCCTCTTCCTTTCAAGATTCACCTTCCGACTGAGAGCATT
This sequence comes from Lactuca virosa, assembly GCF_052849685.1. Classification (NCBI taxonomy): domain Eukaryota; kingdom Viridiplantae; phylum Streptophyta; class Magnoliopsida; order Asterales; family Asteraceae; genus Lactuca; species Lactuca virosa. The sequence goes on from NC_136433.1 coordinate 394,370,477, forward strand.
AACAACAACATTCGCTTTACCAGGGTGGTAAAGTATCTCACAGTCGTAGTCCTTGAGTAATTCTAGCCAGCGCCGTTGCCTCATGTTCAATTTCTTCTGATTAAAGAGACATTGAAGACTCTTATAATCAGCGAAAAGTTTTCATTTAGTACCATAAAGATAGTGCCTCCCTATCTTTAAGGCGAATACTACCACTGCCAACTCCAGATCACGAGTGGGGTAGTTCTTTTCATGCTCCTTCAATTGCCTCAATGCATACACTATTACTTTATCCCTTTGGGTCAGAACACAACCTAACCCAACTTCTTTAACAACGAACGCGATACTTCTATTGATCGCTTTGATCAGCCTTTACTTCAATTCGGCTTAAGTCAACTGCTACATCGAACTTGGTTCTCTGAACCACATAACAAACTCATCGTAGTCGGACTCAATTTGATATGACCACTAGGGTCGGAATAACAATCATCTTCTTAGTCATTACCGAAACGATGGTAACGATAGACTAGAATAAGACGGAATCAATTACGATTTCCTTGGTAACCTTGTGACTTTCCCTGATCCAAGTGTGAGTCATGTGCTTCCAGTAGTATAGATCTCTACTACTATTCACACCTACTCATACTCGTCCCAAGTACTGTCTCGCAGTCCCAAAGTCCTAAAATCACAAAACAATTTAACACATACGAATGTGTCCAATTAATCATAAAATTTTCCTAGACTCTACTAGGACTTCTTCCATGCGTATCTGCAGTCATCAATTCTGCTTCAACTTGGTTGGTGATGGAAATTCCAGACGATGGAACAACTTCAGGAATTACACCAATCGTTCCATCATCCTGCCAATCGAAGGTGTACTTCAGACGTACCATACTCCTCTAAACGTTTCATTATTTTATAAAACATATTCTAAGACAAGATACCACTCTTACGATATCTTCTGATAGGTATCATTCACTATCATAAGCTTGTTCCTCCATCTACTAAATTCTCTACGAGTCTTCACCATAACGTTTTGTACACCCAAGCAGACGTTCAGTGTACCAGGCGAGAATTTAAAATAAGAAAGCTTTATTTACGATAGACGTATAAATCTCCTTATCACTTCGAAACGTTTACATGTTAGTTCTAATCTCGTAATCATACGCTTAGAATCCTACACGCATAAGGTTTCCAGATCCGGTCGGGAACAGACCATAGATCCGAACAAATAATAGCATCATTATAGCTATAACACAAAACATTTAGCACATAAAAGCATTTTAGGCATCCTTCCTAAAATAAACTAGTGCTCGTGTCAATTTAGGTGTACTACCTAAAATATAATAGACACACTCAACTCACAATCATCGCTTAGCATTCTAAGTTTAAGTCTAGAAATCCTACAATTTCTTAGTTCGCTTAAACTAATGCTCTGATACCAACTGTGACATCCCCAATTTCACGGCCAGAAAAGACCGGTTTAATTTATGCTTTTAAAATAATTTCAGAGTAATCATTTGATTAAAAGTGTTGCGGAATTTGTTCCTAGAAAAACATAATAAATATGTTATCAAATCATTTCCGAAGAAATGTATTTTACTCACTTAAACCATTGGGATGTAATTGTCAATACAAAAACATAAGCATAAACAAAACTTACATTCATTTACACTAGTGATCTACTTCTCTTTTAATCTCTCAGTGTAAAGCAACTTCGTATCGATACCTGTGATACAATTAAACTGAGTAGGTCAGGCTTGGGAGCCTGGTGAGCATATAGGGTTATCAACCCACAATAAATAATAAACTTATTAAGTTCTCAATCAACAATAAATTTATTAATTCCATCAACCAAAATAACCCTAATTACCCATTCCCTTTATCCTCACTTTACGTCCCTAAAACAACTATCATAAGGGACCTAGCCTAAGGATTATCACTACGGGTGACAACATTGCTTTGGGGGTTCCTCACAAGTTATGTCAAATAAAACAAACATCGGGGTGACAACATTGCTTTCCCTCAGCAAGTTATGTCAAACAAGACATCCTAACATAGAACAACCAACAAGGTGACAACATTGCTTTCCTTCAGCAATTTATGTCAAATAGGCACGAAGTAACATCGTCGCCATGTGCTAGTCCATAGCTCTTATTCATCGACGGTATTTCCCATGGGAGTTCCCCCCCCCCCCCCCACAATACATGTCAATGGGTTTTCCATACAGCTGATGAACATACTTAAGGGGTTTCCCCCAGCCTTACTTGCCCTAAAGGCACTCATGAGGGGAATAGAGTACATCGAATGAACACTTAAGTCCATTAACACCTACAGGTTACGAGCCTGCTAGTGTTCCACAGACCATCAAAACAGTCCATGGTTGTCATCCATACTCTGCTGAATGACGGGGGTCTTAGAGTACAGCGAATGAACACTCAAGTCCATTAACACCTACAGGTTACGAGCCTGCTAGTGTTCCACAGACCATCAAAACAGTCCATGGTTGTCATCCATACTCTGCTGAATGACGGGGGTCTTAGAGTACAACGAATGAACACTCAAGTCCATTAACACCTACAGGTTACGAGCCTGCTAGTGTTCCACAGACCATCAAAACAGTCCATGGTTGTCATCCATACTCTGTTGAATGACGGGGGCCAACGTTGGGTAAGGGCTTTTCTCATATTGCACCACTCACGCCAATATTTGGGTAAAAGCTTTTCCCATATTTCACCACTCACTCTCAACTCATGATCTATATCACTGATCATCTCATCTATCCAACTCACCTTTCATCACACACCCACTATTTAACTCATAATCTATATCACTAACTCATGAAGCTAGTCCGATCACTTCATAAAAGAACAAAGACTCCAAAGCTCTTCTAAATAAAAGTATAGGGAAAATACTGATAAAGTACTCCCGTACGCTCCCGTACCCCGACACGTAATAGTGTCAAAAGGAAGAACTGGTGGATGAACACATAGTTCAAAAATACCTAATGAACATATAGTTCAAACATACGTACCGATTACAAGTCTACTAACGTTCCACTGGGCTATCTAAAATAGTCTGTGGCCGTTGTCTATACTCTGCTAGATGACTAGATCATCTTGAACATCGATACCTCTCATCACTTTTATTTCATCACACATCATCTAATTCATCTACCCATGTGTTACCCAACATATTTGTAGATAAAAATATATATACAGTTTAAAACTTGTATAAAACATCAATTCAACAGTCACCTCAAATAAACAATTAATATATTTACACATAGCACGTATTTTAAGGTAAATACTTCATATCTATGTGTAAGGTGAAAGTGACTATACGCCTCACCTGATTTAATGAAAATCGGGCAGCAATTCCTTTAAAACTTGAGAAACCGGGCTCTGCGAAAGGTCGGGCTTCAAAACCGAAAAGATAAATTTTACGGGCTTCTCGGGCACTTCGTGGCGTATTCCGGGCTTTGGAATAAGTACCGGGGCTTCGGGGGACGTTAAAATGAAAGAAATATGGAAAGAGGGGCTAAAAGTGGCAATTTTCCGAAATATACCCGGGAGGTCTTGCACCCTCCTATGTATGGGGCCGAGCCTCCTGATCCAACGGTTGAGAAGAAACCACGCGTCGCAGATCCGAGGGCTCGCAGGGAGGGCTCGCAGGGAGGGCTCGCACATGGCTCGCACATGGCTGCACATGCGAAGGGTTGCTGGCCTCTTGTGATTGGACCGAAGCCTAGGTCCGAAGTAGGGGCATCCGTGGCATGCTGCGATGGTTCGGACATGTGCTAGAGGGTACGTGTCGCCTTCTCAGTGGACCACTTCGGATCAGCTCACGAGATCGGATGACTCAGCAACTCGGACACGTGGCTCGCAGGACTCACCAATTTCGGACACGTGGCACGTTCTAAGCGAAGGTGACGTGGCCGAAGCCACCTATGCGAAATTTCTCGGTTTTCACGCCAAAACTTCTAAAATCCATAACTTCAAGCTCCGTTTTTTACGTTCTTTATATGCACGCGTAGGTAAAATTACGCTCTACAACTTTCGTTTAGACTTCGTCAGCTAATTTTGACTTTAAATTTTAAATTATTATTTTTAACAGACCGGGACAGGAAATCCGTTAAAAATTCATAACTTCTTCATCCGACGTCCGTTTTCGTCAGACTTTTTACCGTTGTGCTACTAATGAAGAGACCTTCGATTCTCGTTTAGGTCGTGTCGGCTAAAAATCACTCGATCTAAAATTCGAGTTTTTTAGCTGTCTACTGCTAAACTGAAACTTCGAATAATCATAACTTCCTCATACGAAGTCAGATTTGGGCGTTCTTTTTATACCTACTCTCGGTTTAACGAACACTACGAGTTTCGTTTAGATTACTAAGGCTAAAAAGTAGTTTATCAAAAACTCACTTTTTACGACATTCGGCACCGTGCCGGTTTATCGTGAAACTTCGACAGGTCATAACTTCTTCGTTATAACTCGGATTTCGGCATTCTTTATATATCTGTAATCCTTGTCACGCCCACTACAAGTTTCTTAATAGATATCGGCTTTATCTAAAATTTAATTTTTTGACGCTCATTTTTATTCTTAATTAATTAAACCCTAATAATTAAGCATAAAACACATAATTCACATGATATTCACTTAATTCCTTTTCATTTATTCTAAATGAGTTACAAAGGTGAACCTAGACCATTATGTCAATATTAATGCCTAGCCTAAAACACGGGCGTTATAGAGACTATCCATATTCGGGTCACTCTTTGACTTGAACACATTTTCATGAATCATATACACACATTGTGCACTTGACTTAGTAGTAGAAATTAGGTCAAAGTCTCATAGAAACTTAAGTCAAAGTTGAATACTAGGACTAGTATACTTGATTCCTCAATTTCGCTTGAATCTCGGAATCACTACATAGAATGCCAATAAACCGGTAAAAATAAATTAGAAGCATTATTTATAATTTGAATAAGGGTTATGAAACTCAAAAATATTTTAAAGTCTCAAAGATTCAATTTATTTTGATATCCAAAGATTTACAAACTCTCAAAAAAACCCTAAATGCCCTAAAAACTGACATTTATAAACTTTAACCTTAAAAATTATATGAAAATAATTATGAAGCTTCTAATATTATCTTATAATAATTAAAATTATGAAAATGAATTCAAGGAAAATAAAATTTAAACTATCAACATTTATTCCTAATTAACAAGTTAAATCAATAATTTAATAAAACAAATCATGGCTTAATGCATACTTTATAAAAAAATGGGAAAATTTATAAAAATTGAGGGAAATTTATATAAAATAAATGGAAGAGGTGGGGAGTCTCTCTCCTCATTGAAAATTCGGATCTCTCTCCCCATATCTCTCCTCTTCCCAACACAAAGTCATTCTTCTTCTCTCTCACACTCCATCTTCCCTCATTCTCTCTCATTTCTCTCTCACACTCTCACACATATTTTCTCTCTTCCTCCCTCTATGAACCACGAAATTGTACAGCAAACATGTCCAAGAACACTCAAGATACTCAAAATCTTCATCATCTAGTGGTGTTCATTAAGGTAGAACACGACTTCCTTTCATTTTCCTTCAAGTTTTCATGGATTTTCTTGCATTTCCTTGTTCTTCTACACCATTCTATTAGAAAATTTGTGTGAATGTTCATTCACTTCAGTTTTGATGATGATGGTGGTAGATTTTCACAAAAAACATCTTGCATGTTACAAAATGGTGAAGATCCATGACCTAAACCTAAGTTAAAACCATGGAAATGCACTTTTCTACACGTTTTGGTGGAAAATCACCACATGCATCCAAAGTTTTCTTTCAAAAACGAATTTTAAACATTTCAAACTCATGAATGATCTTCAAACAAACATGCATGTGATGATCTTCAAGCTTAGAAGCTAGATCATCAAAGTATGTTGTTAAAAGCTTTCAAATATGTTCATGAAGGATTTATTTCCAAATAAATATCTAAAACTCATTTTCTGACCAAATCCGATTTTTCCCAGATTACCATCAACAAGATAAGATGATCTGTAAATTTCTAGAGAATAATTCATTTTTCTCGAATTATTATAATTAATGCAATAAAATAGAGCAATAAATCATATAAAATACTTTCTGAGGTCTATAAATCCTAGTTAAATGCGTCGATGACCCCTATGCTAAATAATGACCCCTCATTAAATTTCATCGATTTTTGTTACAGTTTATTATGGTTTTGAATTTTCTTTTTGTTTAGCTCCAATAAATCATAAAACCACTTTAGAGAAGGTGGAATGGATACCTATTTATTTTCGAAGCTTATAATCTATGTGGAAGACTTAGAAAAATATTTGCAGAATTTTTCATAATGTATTCCTATTTTTCCCCGATTTTTGTATTTATAATGGCCTAAAAATAGAAAAACTAGTTCTGCTCATCTAAAGTTCATGAAAATTTACCAGAACACCTTGTAGTACACTAGGATGCTACATAAAAATTTTGATGATTTTTCTTGTCAGTATACTATTTTTCTTCTATTTTCCCAAGATTAAATACACTTAAACCCAATTTTTATTAGAATAAATGCACAAAAATCATAAAATTGGGTTAAACAGTTTAGAAATCCATTCTTATATTTTTCCCAACTTAATAATGTTTAATAACAGTAATACAAAAAGTTTGGGTAATTTTGGAAACTGTTTTCTGTTTATTTCAATTTTTATTAGAATAAATGCACAAAAATCATAAAATTGGTTTAAACAATTTAGAATACCATTTTTATATTTTTCCCAGCTCAAGTATGTCTAATGGCAGTATTATAAAACGTTTGGGAATTTTTATCCTTTGAATGCTATTTTTCATGAATTTACATTGTTATGAAGGCTTAAAATTTTGGAAAAATAGTTAATCACATCAAAAATTCAAGGGAAAATTTCTGGAAAACCTCTACTGTATTTAGAATGAAAATCCAAAGTTTTGCAATTTTTGGAAACTTTTTGGTAATATTTTAGATTTTTAGGAGTTTAAAACACCTTTAAATGTATTGAAATACCCTCAATTAATATTATAAAAATATGGAAAATAATATCCAAAATAATCTTAATCACATGAGTTATAAAATTTCCCCATTTCAGAAAAAATGTTTGTAACTTAACAATATTAAATTTTGTCACAATATCGGCATAATTCTATTGTAGTAGTAAGTATACTAGTGTTAGATTTCGATTAGAGACTCACTAGCGAATACCATTATTGTAGGATTCGATAGTGGTACGAGTGGAGCGTAGTGAAGGCACCATTTGCATCATCTCAATGCATTGTGAGTATTCATGCACTCCCCTATTTTCGGTTTTTATGTTTTGGGGTGGAAAAGCATGTCCGAAAAACTATTTATTGTTCGTTGTATTTAAATTGATTCGTATCAAACTCGATTGCTATATTTTGCTATAATTTGCTATATTCTGCTATGTATGTCTATGCAACACGGAACATGAGAACTTATCGTCTTAAGTCCCTTCCCTTACACTTTACTCCAACCATTAACTCTTTGAGCCAATGGTCATTATGGATAGCGCTATTAGGAATTGACAACTCCTCACTCGCCCGATTGCTGGAGTGCATGATACCATATAATCTGTAGAACGATAAGCATAGATCTTGATAGGGCATCAGTCATAGGCTTGGTTGGGAACTCATTGTTTGCTCATACACATACAAACTTGTTACTTATTATAGCAACACACTTGTTTATTAATCATAGCAATGAACTTTGTTTCTCATTATAGCAATGAACTTTGTTTCTCATTACAACAACAAACTTTTATTACTAGAAAGTTATATACTTGTCTTAGCAATGAAATTGTGTGCTCCTTGTAACAACGAATATTATTTCGATTCTTGAAAACTCATTTTAGCAATATACTTTTATTTATGGAAACTTTTATCAAAACTTGATTTCGATTCATGAAACCAATATTATTATTTTAATCTGTGAGTACTCACCAACTATTTTTATAGTTGACGCTCGTTTTACATGCTTTTTCAAGAATCATCAAGTAATTGGCACTTAGGGACACATCACTTTTAGGAGCATTCACATGTGTTGTATTTCAATCTACATTGTAATTCTTTTAAAAGTTGTTCAATTCTATTGTAAATTTGTAATGATTTTTAATACTATGGTTGGTGTTGTCTTTTAACTTTTGCTATGAGACCTTTTGTACTGTCACGCCCCGTGTTTCCGCTTTAGCGGGGTGTGACAATAGCAAATAACAAAAAGACATGAAGCTATACTGCTCCATCTTCTGAATCCCAGTACGCGTACCTGTCTACTGGTCTCTTGAGAATACAAGTTATTTTGAAAGCGTAGATCAACATTTAAGCTGGTGAGTTCATAAGATTTAGGTGATGTAAGTGAGTAGTAAGAAAGTTGTAGAAAGTTATAGTAAGTTGTAGTAAGTTCTGTTTAGAAAAGTTTGCCTGTTCCTCCAGAAAATCCTATATTTCCTGCTTTGATGAAAGATAAGTAAAAATGACTCAACAGTCCTTTCTATGAGTATTAAATGTATACAAATTATATAAAACTCAGAGTAAACAAACAATCAGTTGTGTGTATCTGCCCTAAGCCCACAACCAAACAAGGAACAGGAAATGAGGCGGAAGGCACACATCCCATTGTTTGTTAGATCATTGTTATATATAACCCTGGCGTATTCACTTGGTACTCACGGAGTTAACTGTAATAGTTCCTTTATATTTGACGAAAAGATTCTTTATGAAAACCCTTATTTCTTTTAGTAAAATGGTAACCACAGTAGTTCCTTCTATAATCACTTAGTTTATACTAGCTATATATAATCTAATATCAAACAGATAGTTAATTGTGTGAATATGCCCTAAGCCCACAACCAAACAAGGAACATGGAATGAGGCGGAAAGCATACATCTAACTACCTATCGGGTATTAATTATATATAACTCCGATGTATAAACTAAGGTAGTATAGGATTAACCACGTAAGCTCCTTTAAGTTATACTGGTTTAATAAAATGGATTAAACCCTTTACTGGTAAGTTTCTAGTTTTGTATACCAAAAGTTCTTTGTTTGAAAAGTATGATTTGTACTAGAAAACGGTGCATTGAATTAGTGTCTTATGACCTGGCCCATACCTAGTACCCCTTATGATTATTTAGTGTATACGGAAACATATATATATCTAAGATCGGATAGATAGTAGGCTGGGTGTATCTGCTCTAGGCCCACAACCAAACAAGGAACAGGAAATGAAGCGGAAAGCACACATCCTACTACCTGTCAGATCCGATTAATATATATCCCTGAATGCATACACTAAGGAATCATAAAGTTAGCATTATAGGCCCCCTTCTACTGAATGCACTAGACTCGACTGTTATGTGTGTCGGTTGTAAAATGTAAGTTTTCCCTAGTTTATAACTATCTTGACTCGAAAATAGTTTGTATTAACTTTCAAGTGGAACTGTCACAATATGAAAGTAATAGGAAAATATAAGTACTCAGTTTTCTTATGGACTGACATTCTGCAGTACTGGTTACCTTAAAACATGTTTGTTTTATTTAGGTCATAATGTGATGTGGTTGTACCCATACTATACGCTCTCCTTACAAGAGATTCTGGTTACAAAACGCGTCTTCAGCAAACAGATTGCTAAGCCGTGAAGTAGTCTCACATTAAAGTTATATGATCATGTATACCCAATATAACTATCACTAATTGTCTAGAACAATGAGTTAGTGATTCATTGGTATTTTTAGATCCTGTAGTTGTCCCATGCTGCAGCACCTTATTATGTTCGTTCTGTTATAGTATCTTAGTATGTTCTCGTTATAGTATCTTAGTATCTTCTCTTGTTATAGTATCTTAGTATTCTCTAGTATGTAGCATCTTAGTATCTTCTAGTTATAGTATGAACTGAACCCCTAAACTATACCCCTTATAGTTTACTAGTAATTTACTTGAACTGTTGTTAAAAAGAACCATTTTTCTACTAAGTTATGCTTGTACTTTAAAAACGGAGTTTTGTTAAACTATAAAGTAACATAACTTTAAAAGAGTTTTTGAAATGTTTTGATCACTTATAAATGACATAAGCAATCTTTTGAAAGATGTTTATAACAAACAATTACACAATTATCATTGTGTTCAACTTGTATTCCCCCCCCCCCCCTTAAAAGCATTTAAAACAGTTTAAAAGATTGATTACAGGGGTACGAACTCACCTTATGTGGATGATTCAAACGAATATGCGCGTAAGGATGAAAAGTTCCATGAATGAAGTCCCGAGACTTAACGACTCCTAAATAACATATAATGGCATATATTGGCATAAATATAGTGTTTGGAAGCAACCAAATGCAAAGAAACACCTTACGGGACTAGGAAACACCTTAACCAAGTGTTGGAATCACATGTGATTCACTTAAAGGGAGTGTACGGCCACTTTGAGGAGTGTGCGGCCATGGGTGTGCGGCCGCACACTCATGGTAAAGAGTGCACAAAAACGTTTTCCAAAGGTAGGGAGGCTTGTAGGACTAATGCTCAGCAAGTGTTGAAGCTAGAAAGGCACTTTGGAGGCCCTTAAGCACTAAACAAAGGGGTGTACGGCCACATGGAGTGTGTACGGCCGCACACTCCTTGATGAACAAGGTTTGGAGGTTTTCTAAGGCTCATATCTAGTAAGTAACAAGCTTAGGGGATGGTACTTACAATATGGAAGCCTTTAGGGGTGTTTTGAGGTTGTTTTGAGGGGTGTACGGCCACACCTGTGTGTGCGGCCGCACACACCATATGTTCTTGAGTTCTGGACATGTATAAGGTGTTAAACTAGTATTCTAAGCAAGATTCAAGCATTGGGAAAGAGTACTTGCGATCCGGAGGCTCAAAATCACCAAGAACAAGTGTGTGTTCTTGGTGAAATGGATGAAGATTTGAAGATCTAGCCAAAACATGATTTCAAATGGATGAAATCAAAGGATGTTACTAGTTTGAAAGGATTAACAACAAATCAAGGGAATAACACTTACAATCTTGAAGATCTAGGCTGAAAATCGGATGATAGTTGAGAGAGAAATCGAGTTCTAGGCTTAGGAGGGTGAAAAGGGATGAATGAAGGCTAAGTCCCAACCTTATACACGTGAGTGTGCTGCCAGGAGAGGGGTGTGCGGCCGCACGCCCATGTGTGCGGCCGTACACTCCTTAAGATGGAGTGTAAGGCTCGATTTTGATGCTAGACGTGTACGCGATCCATTCCTATACTCGAGGTTTGAATGTACTAAGCTTTGAACCTTTAAACGGACTTAAAAACGAGGCTAAATGATACCAGAAATGAGTCTGACACTCAGTTGAGTTGACTGGCTGAGCTTTACAAGGCAAAAATTAAAAAAGAATGGGTTTTCACATCATCCCCCCGTTAGATGGAATTTCGTCCCGAAATTAGCTTTCTTAGCAGTACTACTGGGGTTGCGCTCCTCTGATTGGCAGAATACTCACTCGTAGACCTGGCAACTTTGCCTTACTGTTCATGATAGGATTCATACTCGGTCCATCTATCATTCCCTCATGTATACAAGTCGTATATAATTAGGATTAGTTAGACGGTCGGATGTGCGACTCTGCCCCAGGTCAACAACCAAACAAGGAACAGGAGATAGGGCGGAAACACACATACTAGATCTGCGTAATCATAATCATATACCACCCTCGCGTATACACTAAATAGTGTTAGGTGGGCTGTATTTTTCCTTAGCCTCTGTGCTCGAACTTGGTCTGATGGACGAGTGGTATTTCAGAAAGGTTTGTGGAACATACGACGACAAGGTTTCGGAAGACAAAGTACTCTTCGCATGAGCACTTCGGGGTTTAGAATACGAAAGACAAAACTGAGGTTTAGGTCGGACTGTCGTTACGAATGACTAAGGTTTCGTGAACTCGACGGTCGAGGCGATAGGAACATATGAACTTAGTATGGTGAGGACCACGCCAACTCATGACGAACGATAGCAACAGACTCATTACTGAACAAAGTTTTGGCCGATTTGAAAGAAACATTTGTTATACGATGATGTACTTCCCTAGTGTGCTCGAAAATGTACCCTTTTGTAAATGTTCTAGTGCTTTCTCTTTTCCTCTTGTTGTTAACAGTTCTACGTATTGTACCGCGATGTACGCATACATACTGCGAAAGTGCTTTGGTAACTAGTATTGATACTTTAAACTACGATCCTCCTTGGTACCACCACGATCGCCTAGAATATACAAGTTATGAATAATTAAGATGAATTGGACGGTCGACTGAGTAACTCTGCCTCAAATCCACAACCAAACAAGGAACAGGAATTAAGGCGGAATCACTCACTCTAAGTCTGCAAAATCTTAGCCATGCACAGCCCTTAATGTACATACTAAGCCATCATAGCTTCTCAGAACGGATCTCTTAGTTCTATTGAATATTGTGACCTATTTCAATATGTGAGTTATTATAATTACTTTTAACTGTTATCCCCAAGTTTTAATCTTATATAAATATAAATTAATTTTTCAAAGTAATTACTAGATCGAAAACGTACCGCTGCTCGCTGGCGACTCCGAGGTCGATTCTCCTGCGATGATCATCAGAATTCGTCCATACGCTCCTGAGTTCTTTGTTATCGGGCAGTCCTCCTGGTAGTGTCCAGTCTCACCACAGCCATAACAAGCTTGGTTTTCTTCAACTCCGGGGACTTGGGAGATCGGTTGAGCCGGTGCCCTGCAGAAACGGACTCTGTGTCCCTTTCTGTGGCAGTTCAGACATTGCATTTCCCGGCATACTCCGGTGTGGTGGTAGTTGCACTTTCCACACTTTGGTAGGGTTCCAGCATATCGACTGGCAGGTGCTGGAGTAGCAGGTGTTGTGGCGGCATACAGAGTACTCCTTCGTTCCTCCTGCGGCGATTCGTGTGTTGTTCGCTTCTTCTTCCTCTTGTTCCCCGACTTCTGGCTATTGTCCTCTTCTCTTGATGGCTCGGGAACGGGGAATTCCACTCCATGGCGGACTCCATGGTCGACGAGTCGCTGGGCCAGGCATTTGGCACTATCAAATGTGGCTGGGTTAGAAGACATCACATCTCCTTGGATCGGGGTAGATAGACCCCAGATGTATCTTTCTATCTTCTTGCTCTCGGGGGTAACCATCCCGGGGCATAGCACCGCTAGATCGCTGAACCGGTTAGTGTAGGCCACTATGTCTGAGCCGACCATCGTGAGCTCCCATAGTTCTTGTTTCGGCTTTTGAACTTCGCCCAAGGGGCAGTATTCTTCCATCATTAACTCTTTTAGGTTCTCCCAACCTATTGAGTTAGCCACTGATAGGGTCAGTGACTTAACATGGCTATTCCACCATGTTAGGGCTCTGTCTGAGAAGGTGCAGGCAACAAACTTCACTTTTCTCCCTTCTGGGCACGAACAGATTTCGAAGACCGAATCTGTTTTCTCGAACCATCGCATCAGAGCGATGACTCCACCATTTCCGTCGAAGGAATTGGGTTTGTAGTTCATGAAGTCTTTATACGAACACTCCCTTGGGTCTCCGTGAGAAACTCCGGGGTTGGTTAAGTGGGTACCGCTACCAGATCCGAGGGTACCACTTTCACCAAAGTGAGCTAGAGCAGTTGCAACTGCGGAGGATATCGCTACTTGGAGAGCAGCAGGATCGAATTGTGGCGTTGGAATTGGAGTTATCGGAGTAGTGCATCTGATTGATCTGCGAAGAGGCATCTTTGCTAAAAGAATACAAAGATGAGATGGAATAAGTCTACAACAGTGGATATAAGCCGAAAGCTGAAAGACAAGGTTGTCCTAGTTCTGGGTGTATCGAGTCCTGACTTCCACAGGGTTCTGGAAACAATTCATAAAAGAGTCTATACCGAATAAACTTTATGAATTTGGAATGGCTATCCTCGAATGAATATCTGTTACCTGAATAACTGTTACCATCTGCATGTAAGAAAATAATCCTAACACATAATGTGAGCAGTGTTTCCACTAACTCGTTAAGTTAACAAGATTATTATTTATTAGTGTGACGCATAAGCCGTTCTGGTTACTTCGGTTGATCCTTCCTTGAAAGCTTCTCATGAACTTGCTCTTGTTCCTCATTGACTCTTCTGTTGACTACTATGAGGAAGTGGTTACATCTATCTGGGTTTGTCGTGCGAGAATGGAAGTGACTAAAGAACCTATGAGGTTTAAGTTGAACATTATGGGGTGATCCTTACAGAGTCCTCCTATAATTGTACAATGTATACAAGTTGTATATAATTTAAGATGAGATAGACCTTCGAATAAGTGATCCTACTCCAAAACCACAACCAAACAAGGAACAGGTAGTGAAGCGTAGATCACAAATTCTAAGTCTATAAAATCTCAATTATATATAACCTTGGGAGTATACATTGCAATATTATAGACCTATCCGTAAGGGTCTTTTAAGTTATCACATAAGTTATTTGTATAGTGCCTAAAATACTCCTATAGTATTTTATTGTAATGTACTTGGTATGTTTTAAACTTGTTATCGTGTTATAGTGTCATAGAATACTCCTATAGTATTCTAACTCTATGTACTTGATCTAGAATTCTCTTGACTGGTGTTAGGTAAGTTTTAAGACCGTTGCAACACCACATCACTCCCAAACACATGTCGGTCACATCTCGAATGAATACAGTTGATCAGGCTATATTGATCCTAGATATGATTACATAATTGTCCAGGTTTGACCACAGTGTTCAACCTTTAACTTCTTCTGTTCTGTTCTTCTTGTGATACTTGTTCTAGTATGTATATATGTATAAGCAAGTAGGTATACTTTTATAAGGTATACTTATATATTTAAAATATATTCTTATCCAGAGCACTTCGGCCCCCTTGTATTTATAGTTGTATATCTTTTATCGGTTGATATACTTAGGTCACTATAAACAATGCTCTGATACCAATCTGTCACACCCCAAAACCGGAACGGCGGAAACGTTCTGGGGCGGAGGACGTCATGTTTAGTATCACAAGACATGCATCATAATAAGCAAGTAATAAACAACCATTTCATTAGAAAGAAAGTGTTTACAAAGTATGCGATTCACATAATATAGAATACATAGCAAATAACAAAAAGACATGAAGCTATGCTGCTCCATCTTCTGAATCCCAGTGCGCGTACCTATCTACTGGTCTCCTGAGAATACAAGTTATTTTGAAAGCGTAGATCAGCATTTAAGCTGGCGAAGTTCATAAAATTTAGGTGATGTAAGTGAGTAGTAAGAAAGTTGTAGAAAGTTATAGTAAGTTGTAGTAAGTTCTGTTTAGAAAAGTTTGCCTGTTCTTCCAGAAAATCCTATATTTCCTGCTTTGATGAAAGATAAGTAAAAATGACTCAACAGTCATTTCTATGAGTATTAAATGTATACAAATTATATAAAACTCAGAGTAAACAAACAATCGATTGTGTGTATCTGCCCTAAGCCCACAACCAAACAAGGAATAGGAAATGAGGCGGAAGGCACACATCCCATTGTTTGTTAGATCATTGTTATATATAACCCTGGCGTGTTCACTTGGTACTCACGGAGTTAACTGTAATAGTTCCTTTATATTTGACGAAAAGATTCTTTATGAAAACCCTTATTTCTTTTAGTAAAATGTTAACCACAGTAGTTCCTTCTATATTCACTTAGTTTATACTAGCTATATATAATCTAATATCGAACAGATAGTTAATTGCGTGAATCTGCCCTAAGCCCACAACCAAACAAGGAACAGGGAATGAGGCGGAAAGCATACATCTAACTACCTATCGAGTATTAATTATATATAACACTGATGTATAACCACAGGTATTATAGGATTAACCACCTAAGGTCCTTTAAGTTATACTGGTTTAATAAAATGGATTAAACCCTTTACTGGTAAGTTTCTAGTTTTGTATACCAAAAGTTCTTTGTTTGGAAAGTATGATTTGTACTAGAAAACGGTGCATTGAATTAGTGTCTTATGACCTGGCCCATACCTAGTACCCCTTATGATTACTTAGTGTATACGGAAACATATATATATCTATGATCGGATAGATAGTAGGCTGGGTGTATCTGCTCTAAGCCCACAACCAAACAAGGAACAGGAAATGAAGCGGAAAGCACACATCCTACTACCTGTCGGATCCGATTGATATATATCCCTGAATGCATACACTAAGGAATCATAAAGTTAGCATTATAGGCCCCCTTCTACTGAATGTACTAGACTCGACTGTTATGTGTGTCGGTTGTAAAATGTAAGTTTTCCCTAGTTTATAACTATCTTGACTCGAAAATAGTTTGTATTAACTTTCAAGTGGAACTGTCACAATATGAAAGTAATAGGAAAATATAAGTACTCAGTTGTCTTATGAACTGACATTGTGCAGTACTGGTTACCTTAAAACATGTTTGTTTTATTTAGGTCATAATATGATGTGGTTGTACCCATACTATACGCTCTCCCTACAGGAGATTCTGGTTACAAAACGCGTCTTCAGCAAACAGATTGCTAAGCCGTGAAGTAGTCTCAGATTAAAGTTATATGATCATGTATACCCAATATAATTATCACTAATTGTCTAGAACAATGAGTTAGTGATTCATTGGTATTTTTAGATCCTGTAGTTGTCCCATGTTGCAACACCTTATTATGTTCGTTCTGTTATAGTATCTTAGTATGTTCTCGTTATAGTATCTTAGTATCTTCTCTTGTTATAGTATCTTAGTATTCTCTAGTATCTAGCATCTTAGTATCTTCTAGTTATAGTATGAATTGAACCCCTAGACTATACCCCTTATAGTTTACTAGTAATTTACTTGAACTGTTGTTGAAAAGAATCATTTTTCTACTAAGTTATGCTTGTACTTTAAAAACGGAGTTTTGTTAAATTATAAAGTAACATAACTTTAAAAGAGTTTTTGAAATGTTTTGATCACATATAAATGACATAAGCAATCTTTTGAAAGATGTTTATAACAAAAAATTACACAATTATCATTGTGTTCAACTTGTATTCCCCCCCCCCCCCTTAAAAGCATTTAAAACAGTTTAAAAGATTGATTACAGGGGTACGAACTCACCTTATGTGGGTGATTCAAACGAATATGCGCGTAAGGATTAAAAGTTCCATGAATGAAATTCCGAGACTTAACGAGTCCTAAATAACATATAATGGCATATATTGGCATAAATATAGTGTTTGGAAGCAACCAAATGCAAAGAAACACCTTACGGGACTAGGAAACACCTTAACCAAGTGTTGGAATCACATGTGATTCACTTAAAGGGAGTGTACGACCACTTTGAGGAGTGTGCGGCCATGGGTGTGCGGCCAGGGAGTGTGCGGCCGCACACTCATGGTAAAGAGTGCACAAAAACGTTTTCCAAAGGTAGGGAGGCTTGTAGGATTAATGCTCAGCAAGTGTTGAAGCTAGAAAGGCACTTTGGAGGCCCTTATGCACTAAACAAAGGGGTGTACGGCCACACGGAGTGTGTGCGGCCGCACACTCCTTGATGAACAAGGTTTGGAGGTTTTCTAAGGCTCATATCTTGTAAGTAACAAGCTTAGGGGATGGTACTTACAATATGGAAGCCTTTAGGGGTGTTTTGAGGTTGTTTTGAGGGGTGTACGGCCACACCTGTGTGTGCGGCCGCACACACCATATGTTCTTGAGTTCTGGACATGTATAAGGTGTTAAACTAGTATTCTAAGCAAGATTCAAGCATTGGGAAAGAGTACTTACGATCCGGAGGCTCGAGATGGCTCAAAATCACCAAGAACAAGTGTGTGTTCTTGGTGTTCTTGGTGAAATGGTTGAAGATTTGAAAATCTAGCCAAAACATGATTTCAAATGGATGAAATCAAAGGATGTTACTAGTTTGAAAGGATTAACAACAAATCAAGGGAAGAACACTTACAATCTTGAAGATCTAGGCTGAAAATCGGATGATAGTTGAGAGAGAAATCGAGTTCTAGGCTTAGGAGGGTGAAAAGGGATGAATGAAGGCTAAGTCCCAACCTTATACACGTGAGTGTGCTGCCAGGAGAGGGGTGTGCGGCCGCACAACCATGTGTGCAGCCGTACACTCCTTAAGTTGGAGTGTAAGGCTCGATTTTGATGCTAGACGTGTACGCGATCCATTCCTATACTCGAGGCTTGAATGTACTAAGCTTTGAACCTTTAAACGGACTCTAAACGAGGCTAAATGATAGCAGAAATGAGTCTGACACTCAGTTGAGTTGACTGGCTGAGCTTTACAAGGCAAAAATTAAAAAAAAATCGGGTTGTCACATCATCCCCCCGTTAGATGGAATTTCGTCCCGAAATTAGCTTTCTTAGCAGTACTACTAGGGTTGCACTCCTCTGATTGGCAGAATACCCACTCGTAGACCTGGCAACTTTGCCCTACTGTTCATGATAGGATTCATACTCGGTCCATCTATCATCCCTCAGGTATACAGGTCGTATATAATTAGGATTAGTTAGACGGTCGGATGTGCGACTCTGCCCCAGGTCCACAACCAAACAAGGAACATGATATTGGGCGGAAACACACATACTAGATCTGCGTAATCATAATCATATACCACCCTCGCGTATACACTAAATAGTGTTAGGTGGGCTGTATTTATCCTTAGCCTCTGTGCTCGAACTTGGTCTACTGGACGAGTGGTATTTCGGAAAGGTTTGTGGAACATAAGACGACAAGGTTTGGGAAGACAAAGTACTCTTCGCATGAGCACTTTGGGGTTTAGAATACGAAAGACAAAACTGAGTTTTAGGTCGGACTGTCGTTACGAATGACTAAGGTTTCGTGAACTGGACGGTCGAGGCGATAGGAACATATGAACTTAGTATGGTGAGGACCACGCCAACTCATGACGAACGATAGCAACGGACTCATTACTGAACAAAGTTTTGGCCGATTTGAAAGAAATGTTTGTTATACGATGATGTACTTCCCTAGTGTGCTCGAAAATGTCCCCTTTGTAAATGTTCTACTGCTTTCTGTTTTCCTCTTGTTGTTAACACTTCTACGTATCATACCGCGATGTGCGCATACATACTGCAAAAGTGCTTTGGTAACTAGTATTGATACTTTAAACTATGATCCTCCTTGGTACCACCACGATCGCCTGGAATATACAAGTTATAAATAATTAAGATGAATTGGTCGGTCGACTGAGTAACTCTGCCTCAAATCCACAACCAAACAAGGAACATGAATTAAGGCGGAATCACTCACTCTAAGTCTGCAAAATCTTAGCCATGCACAACCCTTAATGTACATACTAAGCCATCATAGCTTCTCAGAACGGATCTCTTAGTTCTCTTGAATACTGTGACCTATTTCAATATGTGAGTTATTATAATTACATTTAAGTGTTATCCCCAAGGTTTAATCTTATATAAATATAAATTAATTTTTCAAAGTAATTACTAGATCGAAAACGTACCGCTGCTCGCTGGCGACTCCGAGGTCGATTCTCCTGCGGTGATCATCAGAATTCGTCCATACGCTCCTGAGTTATTTGTTATCGGGCAGTCCTCCCGGTAGTGTCCAGTCTCACCATAGACATAACAGGCTTGGTTTTCTTCAACTCCGGGGACTTGGGAGATCGGTTGAGCCGGTACGCTGCAGAAACGGACTGTATGTCCCTTTCTGTGGCAGTTCAGACACTGCATTTCCCGGCATACTCCGGTGTGGTGGTAGTTGCACTTTCCACACTTCGGGAGGGTTCCAGCATATCGACTGGCAGGTGCTGGAGTAGCAGGTGTTGTGGCGGCATACAGAGTACTCGTTCGTTCCTCCTGCGGGGATTCCTGTGTTGTTCGTTTCTTCTTCCTCTTGTTCCCCGACTTCTGGCTATTGTCCTCTTCTCTCGATGGCTCGGGAACGGGGACTTCCACACCATGGCGGACTCCATGGTCGACGAGTCGCTGGGCCAGGCGTTTGGCACTATCGAATGTGGCTGGGTTAGAAGACAACACATCTCCTTGGATCGGGGCAGATAGACCCAGATGTATCTTTCTATCTTCTTGATCTCCGGGGTAATCATCCCGGGGCATAGCCCCGCTAGATCGCTGAACCGGTTAGTATAGGCCACTATGTTTGAGCCGACTATCGTGAGCTCCCATAGTTCTTGTTCCATCTTTTAAACTTCGCCCAAGGGGCAGTATTCTTCCATCATTAACTCTTTTAGGTTCTCCCAACCTATTGAGTTAGCCACTGATAGGGTCAGTGACTTAACATGGCTATTCCACCATTTTAGGGCTCTGTCTGAGAAGGTGCAGGCAGCAAACTTCACTTTACTCCCTTCTGGGCACGAACAGATTTCGAAGACCGAATCTGTTTTCTCGAACCATCGCATCAGAGCAATGACTCCACCATTTCCATCGAAGGAATTGGGTTTGCAGTTCATGAAGTCTTTATACGAACACTCCTTTGGGTGTCCGTGAGAAACTCCGGGGTTGGTTAAGTGGGTACCGCTACCAGATCCGAGGGTACCACTTTCACCAAAGTGAGCTAGAGCAGTTGCAACTGCGGAGGATATCGCTGCTTGGAGAGCAGCAGGATCGAATTGTTGTGTTGGAGTTGGAGTTATCGGAGTAGTGTGTTTGATTGATCTGTGAGGAGGCATCTTTGCTAAAATAATACAAAGATGAGATGGAATAAGTCTACAACAGTGGATATAAGCTGAAAGTTGAAAGACAAGGTTATCCTAGTTCTGGGTGTACCGGGTCCTGACTTCCACAGGGTTCTGGAAACAATTCATAAAAGAGTCTATACCGAATAAACTTTATGAATTTGGAATGGCTATCCTCGAATGAATATCTGTTACCTGAATAACTGTTACCAGCTGCATGTAAGAAAATAATCCTAACACATAATGTGAGCAGTGTTTCCACTAACTCGTTAAGTTAACAAGATTATTATTTATTAGTGTGACGCATAAGACGTTCTAGTTACTTTGGTTGATCCTTCCTTGAAAGCTTCTCATGAACTTGCTCTTGTTCCTCATTGACTCTTCTGTTGACTACTATGAGGAAGTGGTTACATCTATCTGGGTTTGTCGTGCGAGAATGGAAGTGACTAAAGAACCTATGAGGTTTAAGTTGAACATTATGGGGTGATCCTTACAGAGTCCTCCTATAATTGTACAATGTATACAAGTTGTATATAATTTAAGATGAGATAGACCTTCGAATAAGTGATCCTACTCCAAAACCACAACCAAACAAGGAACAGGTAGTGAAGCGTAGATCACAAATTCTAAGTCTATAAAATCTCAATTATATATAACCTTGGGAGTATACATTGCAATATTATAGACCTATCCGTAAGGGTCTTTTAAGTTATCACATAAGTTATTTGTATAGTGCCTAAAATACTCCTATAGTATTTTATTGTAATGTACTTGGTATGTTTTAAACTTGTTATCGTGTTATAGTGTCATAGAATACTCCTATAGTATTCTAACTCTATGTACTTGATCTAGAATTCTCTTGACTGGTGTTAGGTAAGTTTTAAGACCGTTGCAACACCACATCACTCCCAAACACATGTCGGTCACATCTCGAATGAATATAGTTGATCAGGCTATATTGATCCTAGATATGATTACATAACTGTCCAGGTTTGACTACAGTGTTCAACCTTTAACTTCTTCTGTTCTGTTCTTCTTGTGATACTTGTTCTAGTATGTATATATGTATAAGCAAGTAGGTATACTTTTATAAGGTATACTTATATATTTAAAATATATTCTTATCCAGAGCACTTCGGCCCCCTTGTATTTATAGTTGTATATCTTTTATCGGTTGATATACTTAGGTCACTATAAACAATGCTCTGATACCAATCTGTCACACCCCAAAACCGGAACGACGGAAACATTCTGGGGCGGAGGACGTCATGTTTAGTATCACAAGACATGCATCATAGTAAGCAAGTAATAAACAACCATTTCATTAGAAAGAAAGTGTTTACAAAGTATGCGATTC
Organism: Lactuca virosa; assembly: GCF_052849685.1. Classification (NCBI taxonomy): domain Eukaryota; kingdom Viridiplantae; phylum Streptophyta; class Magnoliopsida; order Asterales; family Asteraceae; genus Lactuca; species Lactuca virosa. The sequence goes on from NC_136433.1 coordinate 394,392,571, forward strand.
ACATAATATAGAATACATAGCAAATAACAAAAAGACATGAAGCTATACAGCTCCATTCCTCTGAATCCCAGTGCGCGTACCTGTCTACTGGTCTCCTGAGAATACAAGTTATTTTGAAAGCGTAGATCAGCATTTAAGCTGGCGAGTTCATAAGATTTAGGTGATGTAAGTGAGTAGTAAGAAAGTTGTAGAAAGTTATAGTAAGTTGTAGTAAGTTCTGTTTAGAAAAGTTTGCGTGTTCCTCCAGAAAATCCTATATTTCCTGCTTTGATGAAAGATAAGTAAAAATGACTCAACAGTCATTTCTATGAGTATTAAATGTATACAAATTATATAAAACTCAGAGTAAACAAACAATCGGTTGTGTGTATCTGCCCTAAGCCCACAACCAAACAAGGAACATGAAATGAGGCGGAAGGCACACATCCCATTGTTTGTTAGATCATTATTATATATAACCTTGGCGTATTCACTTGGTACTCACGGAGTTAACTGTAATAGTTCCTTTATATTTGACGAAAAGATTCTTTATGAAAACCCTTATTTCTTTTAGTAAAATGGTAACCACAGTAGTTCCTTCTATAATCACTTAGTTTATACTAGCTATATATAATCTAATATCGAACAGATAGTTAATTGTGTGAATATGCCCTAAGCCCACAACCAAACAAGGAACATGGAATGAGGCGGAAAGCATACATCTAACTACCTATCGGGTATTATTTATATATAACTCTGATGTATAAACTAAGGTATTATAGGATTAACCACCTAAGGTCCTTTAAGTTATACTGGTTTAATAAAATGGATTAAACCCTTTACTGGTAAGTTTCTAGTTTTGTATACCAAAAGTTCTTTGTTTGAAAAGTATGATTTGTACTAGAAAACGGTGCATTGAATTAGTGTCTTATGACTTGGCCCATACCTAGTACCCCTTATGATTACTTAGTGTATACGGAAACATATATATATATATATATATATATATATATATATATCTAAGATTGGATAGATAGTAGGCTGGGTGTATCTGCTCTAAGCCCACAACCAAACAAGGAACAGGAAATGAAGCGGAAAGCAGACATCCTACTACCTGTCGGATCCGATTAATATATATCCCTGAATGCATACACAAAGGAATCATAAAGTTAGCATTATAGGCCCCCTTCTACTGAATGTACTAGACTCGACTGTTCTGTGTGTCGGTTGTAAAATGTAAGTTTTCCCTAGTTTATAACTATCTTCACTCGAAAATAGTTTGTATTAACTTTCAAGTGGAACTGTCACAATATGAAAGTAATAGGAAAATATAAGTACTTAGTTGTCTTATGAACTGACATTCTGCAGTACTCGTTACCTTAAAACATGTTTGTTTTATTTAGGTCATAATGTGATGTGGTTGTACCCATACTATACGCTCTCCCTACAAGAGATTCTGGTTACAAAACGCGTCTTCAGCAAATAGATTGCTAAGCCGTGAAGTAGTCTCACATTAAAGTTATATGATCATGTATACCTAATATAACTATCACTAATTGTCTAGAACAATGAGTTAGTGATTCATTGGTATTTTTAGATCCTGTAGTTGTCCCATGCTGCAGCACCTTATTATGTTCGTTCTGTTATAGTATCTTAGTATGTTCTCATTATAGTATCTTAGTATCTTCTCTTGTTATAGTATCTTAGTATTCTCTAGTATGTAGCATCTTAGTATCTTCTAGTTATAGTATGAACTGAACCCCTAAACTATACCCCTTATAGTTTACTAGTAATTTACTTGAACTGTTGTTGAAAAGAATCATTTTTCTACTAAGTTATGCTTGTACTTTAAAAACGGAGTTTTGTTAAACTATAAAGTAACATAACTTTAAAAGAGTTTTTGAAATGTTTTGATCACTTATAAATGACATAAGCAATCTTTTGAAAGATGTTTATAACAAAAAATTACACAATTATCATTGTGTTCAACTTGTATTCCCCCCCCCCCCCCTTAAAAGCATTTAAAACAGTTTAAAAGATTGATTACAGGGGTACGAACTCACCTTATGTGGGCGATTCAAACGAATATGCGCGTAAGGATGAAAAGTTCCATGAATGAAATTCCGAGACTTAACGAGTCCTAAATAACATATAATGGCATATATTGGCATAAATATAGTGTTTGGAAGCAACCAAATGCAAAGAAACACCTTACGGGACTAGGAAACACCTTAACCAAGTGTTGGAATCACATGTGATTCACTTAAAGGGAGTGTACGACCACTTTGAGGAGTGTGCGGCCGCACACTCATGGTAAAGAGTGCACAAAAATGTTTTCTAAAGGGAGGGAGGCTTGTAGGACTAATGCTCATCAAGTGTTGAAGCTAGAAAGGCACTTTGGAGGCCCTTAAGCACTAAACAAAGGGGTGTACGACCACATGGAGTGTGTGCGGCCGCACACTCCTTGATGAACATGGTTTGGACGTTTTATAAGGCTCATATCTAGTAAGTAACAAGCTTAGGGGATGGTACTTACAATATGGAAGCCTTTAGGGGTGTTTTGAGGGTGTTTTGAGGGTGTTTTGAGGGTGTTTTGAGGGGTGGAAGCCTTTAGTTCTGGACATTTCTAAGGTGTTAAACTAATACTCTAAACAAGATTCAATTTTCCCTGAAAGAGTACTTACAATCCGGAGGCTCGAGATGGCTCAAAATCACCAAGAACAAGTGTGTGTTCTTGGTGAAATGGATGAAGATTTGAAGATCTAGCCAAAACATGATTTCAAATGGATGAAATCAAAGGATGTTACTAGTTTGAAAGGATTAACAACAAATCAAGGGAAGAACACTTACAATCTTGAAGCTCTAGGCTGAAAATCGGAGGATAGTTGAGAGAGAAATCGAGTTCTAGGCTTAGGAGGGTGAAAAGGGATGAATGAATGCTAAGTCCCAACCTTATACACGTGAGTGTGCTGCCAGGAGAGGGGTGTGCGGCCGCACACCCATGTGTGCGGCCGTACACTCCTTAAGTTGGAGTGTAAGGCTCGATTTTGATGCTAGACGTGTACGTGATCCATTCCTATACTCGAGGCTTGAATGTACTAAGCTTTGAACCTTTAAACAGACTATAAACGAGGCTAAATGATAGCAGAAATGAGTCTGACACTCAGTTGAGTTGACTGGCTGAGCTTTACAAGGCAAAAATTAAAAAAAAATAGGGTTGTCACATATATCGTTGAGTTATTATTAACGAGATCTGAGATTCTCGAATTCCGGGTTGTGCACTACTATGCTAAATCTTAGTAAAATCATAAGTTCCTCATACGAAGTCTGATTTGGACGTTCTTTTTATGCATGATCTCGGTTTAACGTATACTACAACTTTCGTTTAGATCGCTAAGGATAAAAATTATTTTCACAAACTCACTTTTTACGTCACACAACGTCGTGGCGGTTTTTGTCGCGAAACTTCGACAGGTCATAACTTCTTCGTTATAACTCGAATTTCAGCGTTCTTTATGTGTACGGAACCCTTATGACATATACTATAACTTGGTTAAGATTATTTATTATAAATAATCTTCCATCAAAAATTCATTTTTGATGCTTATTTTCTCTAAATTGACTAGCTCGAATCTGCGGGCGTTACCCTTCCCGCATGTGTTGCACTGACCTCAGCCTTCTCGCCCCTCAACCACTGATCAGAAGTCTTGGGTCTCTTTGTTGGACCCCTAGCTGTCTGCACCTGCTATGACGTCCTCTTCCCCATGTGCTTCAAATCAATCTCCCCCTCTCGGGCTCTAGCAATCACGTCCTCCAAAGTCCGACAAGCTGAAAAGCTCATAAACTCCCTGATATCATCTCGAAGCATATCATGGTACATTGTCTTCTTCATCTCATTTTGTGCGGCATATTGTGAAACCAGAAGATCCCTCTCCCTAAACTTGGCAGTGATCTCCGCCATAGTCTCAGTTGTCTGGCGAAGGTCCTGTAACTCCCTCGCCAAATGACGTACCTGAATAGCTAGTGCAAACTCCACCCTAAATTGGGTCATAAACTCATCCCAAGTGATCATCTCAATGGCTTTTCCTCCCAGTACCTGCACCAGAGCCTGAACCAGAACCTATACCTCCCCCACACGTGCTCATCACCATTCTGAAAAGCAATCATACAAATGATCACAACGTACCGAGGAATCCTCATCCCATAGGCTTCCTAGATTCTCCGTGACTCTCCTTGATTCGAGTTTGTCATGTGCTTTTTGTAGTATAGGCCCAATACTACCATCCACACCTATCCATACTTTCTTCAAGATTTATCCTGAATCCTCCAGGTCACCTTGTCAACACTGGTACTCAAAGTACTCGCTAAACAGTGCATCTGTATCCACTAAAACACTTCCTATGATCTCCTAGGTTCTCGACCTCACCCTACCATCAGCTGCTGAAAAACTCCCAATAATTTCAGATAACTACTTCATGAATACAATCACATGCAACAAGGCTTAGATGATCCTTCAAGTAAAAGACTCAACCCTACAACGTTTAGACTTAAACGAGAGCTGCGTAATAGAGCCAAATCCGTCACTCTCAGATTATTTAAACCCTTTCAACATGTGACTTGATGTATTCACTTAGTAGTTAACTCACATCACTAAGGGTTCCACAAAGCACAAAGAAAGCAACGGTCATGCACTAACATTCCAAGCAAAGAACAAACAGATGACACCCCAAGCTCACTCGCTGCAACCCATGCTATGTGTAACACCTGTTCCAGGTATCATTTAATTTTCCAAGTTTTTAGGGTTTTATGCTAGGACTCGACGAGTTGGGGAGATCCAACTCGTCGAGTAGAGATCATTTATGAGGACGCGAGATTTAGATCCTACTCGACGAGTCGGAAGGCCCCGACTCGACGAGTAGGCGTTGTAAAGGAAAACCCTAATTTTTAGGGTTTTCACCCTATATAATGGACTTAATCTACCTCCTTTGGCCTCCCTTACCACTTCATTACCCAGAGAAGAAAGCCTAGCCGTTCTTTGTCGCTTCCTTGTGCTTGTGAGACTAAGAAAGCGCTTTTGGTGCCTTTTGTTGAAGAAGTTTGAAGGTTGAGAAGTTTGGAACGGGAAGGAGATTGTAGATCCAACATCTACAACGTTTGGGCATCCATTTGAAGGTAACAAGCTGTTACCTTGATCATTCTAGCATTAGATCCCCTTTTTCTTGGGTATAAGGCCATTTTTAGTATATATGTGAAGCATTTCGGGTGTTGGGTAAGATCTGGAGTTGTAACTTCAAATCTGGACTCCTCTAAGTCCCTAGAGTTATAAAGTCACTAAATTTATCAAGCATTGGCCCTTTTCTTTGGCTAAAACCCCTCCTTTAGCTTGGTTTTGGCATTTAAGAGCTTGCATGCACGTAAAGTTTGCAACTTTACGTGGAAACCATGCCTTAGGAGGCTAGATCTGCACTTTGGAGCTTCGGGGTAGCTTAAAAACATCCGAACACAAGAAGGACTTAAGGGAATCGTCGAGTCCTTTAGCTAACTCGATGAGTCGGGTAGGGTTTACCCATTTTCGAGATTCTGAGGTGATTTCTATGAAGGATTGGAGTTGTCGGTCTACATGAGTTTTTGTTCTTCTGGACATTGAGGAACTTGATGAGTTACACAGGTAACTTAGCGAGTTGACGAGTTACTCAGGTAACTCGACGAGTTGCTGGATACACTCGACGAGTTGAGGTCAACATGGACTGTTGACCTTGACTTTGACCAAGGTTGACCAGGGTTGACTTTGAGGATAATTATGGTATTTTGGGATTGTGACAAGTTAATCACATGATGATTATAGGTAGTTGAGTTGGAGTAGTGTGTGGGATTTATCTGATCTTAACTTGTTAGTTCAGCATTCACGAGAGGTGAGTCTCCTCACCATACCTATAGGTCGAAGGCACAAGGCCGGCCCATTTTTTGATATGTGGTATACTTGTTGTTGTCGAGATATGTGGTATGATAGTTAGTTATTCTTAGTGTTATATTAGCTATATATGTGATAATTGCAGGGAAGACCATGGGGGGGGGGGAGCCCATGACACTTGGGTGTAAGACCATGTGGGGGAGCCCATGGCTTTTCAAGTAAAGACCATGGGAGGAGCCCATGACACTTGGATGTAAGACCATATGGGGGAGCCCATGGCTTTCCAACTAAAGACCATGGGGGAGCCCATGGCACTTAGGTGTAAGACCATGTGGGGGAGCCCATGACATCCTAGAGTAAGACCGTGGGAGGAGCCCACGACATCCTTATATGTTTGTATGCATGGCTTATGTGGTATATATATGTGGCTTTTATAGCTAATATGATATGTGTTTATGTGGATTGTGTATGGTGTATGCTCTGGGGAATTCACTATGCATTAGCTTATAGTTTGTGGATTTGTTTCAGGTACATATGAGCCCAAGGGCAAGGGCAAGGCTTGATGGCGCGACATGCACTCTCTCTCAGGCGTTTTTATGGGACACTCTGATGATTGGAATAATATTGTTATTGTTAAGAATTTGAAAACAAATGTATTGAGATTTTATGGTTTATGGAAAATGTTTTTGACTATTTAAAAATGAAAAAAATTCTTTTGAAAATTGGGTCGTTACAAGTTGGTATCAGAGCTTTGGTTTGAGGGATTCGGGCACACTCTCGGGTGTGTCAGGACTCAAACTAAGGAAATAGTAAAATTGTTTTTAAAAATAAAAGTTAAAAACTTTTTAGAATGAGAAAAAAAGAGAGTGCAATGCACGCGATCGGTCGAGCCAAGTAAGTAGTTCCCCTAGTATGTTAGCCATGTTATACTGATATGTGAGTTATGATAATCTTATGAATCTTGCTATGCGTATGCTTTCAAAATTGTATACGGTTAGGGTCTATAGCCTCAGAATGATTGATTTGGCCTTATTTCCTGTTCCTTGTCTGGTTGTGGTCTTAGGGTAGAGTCTATTATTCGAAAGTCTATTTGATCCTGTTCTGTGTATAATTTGCATGCATAAGGCAACCTAGTATGATTGAGTTCTGTTTTGATATGGATGGAGGAAATCTTAGGTTAGCCTAGGATTTGAGCTATGCGGTAGTCTGTGAGATATGATTTGTTTTGGGACGAATTAGAGTTATCAGGTAGAGCCTTAGGGAAGGCACAGGTAGGTGTGGAAGGTAGTATTGGGCCCGTACTACTGAAAGCACAGGACCTGTACCCGAACCAATGTTAGACTTGGAAGCTCTAAGGAGGACCGGTGTGGGAGGATCCCCTGTATGGACATCCTGATCATTATATTTTATGGTATTGCAGAGCAGTATGGTGGTGACACGATTTGGAGTAGGGGGATCAGGATCGGGATCTGGATCCGGGGCTGGGTCAGGTGACATTACCGAGCCCATTGACGAGAGGTTGCGTGAGCTTATTGCAGCAGAGGTTACGAGGGGCATCCTTGACGCTACCCCAATTATATTTGGGACGGTCAAGGAGGGTATGATGGAGATCATGGAGGAGAGGCTCAGGGCATTTAGAGCCGAGATTGCTGCGTGCCAGGTCGGGGCCCGAACTCCCTCGTTTCGGGAGTTCAAGGCGTGCGGGGCGTCGGAGTTTTTCGGGTTCAGGGACCCCATTGTTAGCCGACATTGGGTGGCGGACATAGAGAACGCCTAGCGCATGAGTTCTTGCCCTGATGCGGCAAAGGTGGGTTTTTCTTCATGTATGCTGAGGGATCGAGCCCGGGATTGGTGGGGAGAGGTGACTAGCCAGGTGGGAGTAGCCGGTGTGGCTGAGATGACATGGGCCGAGTTTGTTAGGCTATTTGATTTGGAGTTTGCACCACCTATCGAGGTGCAATGACTAGAGAGGGAGTTTCATGAGCTTCAGCAGACTACCGAGACTATGGCGGAGATCACCGCCAAGTTTCGGGAAGGGGAATTGTTGATTCCACAGTATGCTACCGATGAGGACATGAGGACGATGAGGTATCATTCCATGTTGCGGGATAATATCCGCAACTTTGTGAGCTTTACAGGGTGCAAAACCCTAAATAAGATGGTGGAGAAGGCCCGTGAGCGGGAGATGGAGTTGGAATTCCACACCAAGCGGAAGCTGGAGCAGGAACAAACAGTAGTAGGTCAGGCTAAAAAGCCTAAGACCTCAGATTCTTCTAGTAGGGGCCAGTAGGGCCGTGGCCGGTGTGCTAAGTGCGGTAAACCGCACAGTGGGGCTTGTCGGATAGCGGGATCGGGATGTTATGCATGTGACCAGGCGAGTCACTTGAGCAGGGATTGCGCCAAGAAGGGCTTAATTTGTTTTCACTGCAACCAGACCGGCCATAAGCAAGTTGACTGTTCGCTGTGGCAGGGAGGGGGAGGAGCAGTGGCGGTGCCTGCGCCCGCCACACTGAGGATCACAGATGGCCGCTTAAAAACATGTCGAGTCCATTAGGAGGCTAGATCTACAATATGGAAACCATGCCGTAGGAGGCTAGATCTACAATCTGGAGCTTTGGGGTAGCTTAAAAACGTCTGAACACAAGGACTTAAGGGACTCGTCGAGTCCCTTAGCCAAATTGACGAGTCGGGTAGGGTTTACCCATTTCCGAGATTACGAAGTGATTTTTGTGAAGGATTGGAGTTTTCGGTCTACATGAGTTTTTGGTCTTCTGGACATTAAGGAACTCGACGAGTTAGACAGGTAACTCGGCGAGTTGATGAGTTACTCAGGTAACTCGACGAGTTGCTGGATGCACTCGACGAGTTGAGGTCAACATGGACTGTTTACCTTGACTGTTGACCAGGGTTGACTTTGAGGATAATTATGGTATTTTGGGATTGTGACAAGTTAATCACATGATGATTATAGGCAGTTGAGTTGGAGTAGCGTGTGGGTCTCCTCACCATACCTATAGGTCGAAGGCACAAGGCCGGCCCATTTTTTGATATGTGGTATACTTGTTGTTATAGAGATATGTGGTATGATAGTTAGTTATTCTTAGTGTTATATTAGCTATATATGTGATAATTGCAGGGAAGACCATGGGGGGGGGAGCCCATGACACTTGGATGTAAGACCATGTGCGGGAGCCCATGGCTTTTCAAGTAAAGACCATTGGAGGAGCCCATGACACTTGGATGTAAGACCACATGGCGGAGCCCATGGCTTTCAACTAAAGACCATGTTGGAGCCCATGACACTTAGGTGTAAGACCATGTGGGGGAGCCCATGACATCCTAGAGTAAGACCGTGGGAGGAGCCCACGACATCCTTAAATGTTTGTATGCATGGCTTATGTGGTATATATATGTGGCTTTTATAGCTAATATGATATGTGTTTATGTGGATTGTATGTGGGGTATGCTCTGGGGAACTCACTAAGCATTAGCTTACAATTTGTGGATTTGTTTCAGGTACATCTGAGCCCAAGGGCAAGGGCAAGGCTTGATGGCGCGTCATGCACTCTCTCTCAGGCGTTTTTATGGGACACTATGATGATTGGAATAATATTGTTATTATTAATAATTTGAAAACAAATGTATTGAGATTTTATGGTTTATGGAAAATGTTTTTGGCTATTTAAAAATGAAAAAAATTTTCTTTTGAAAATTGGGTCGTTACACTAGGAACTTCCACTCTCACTGCCAGTTTCCTTATGCAAATTATACACAATACAAGATTAAATAGACTGTCAAATAAAAGACCTTACCCTAGGACCACAACTAAATGAGGAACATGAAATAAGGCTAAATCAGTCATTCTAGGGTTATATGGTCCTAATCATGTACAATTTTTAAAGCATACACTTAGCAATTACAAATTCCAAATTTAGCTGAGCATCCGATCCTCCTAGGCCATGAGGCATCACATATTATGCCAATCCATCCAATCATCTAAAATCCATACTAGCATGAAATTCAAAAAGCTCAAACAATCAGGCATATAAAGGCATCTCTCCTAACATGAAATCCTGAGCAGATCCTTAGCCCTAATATAGCATGTAATTCTCATAACATAAAATCATAACAAACATGTATGGGTATTCTATGAATCACTTACTTGAGCTGCACTGAATGCACACATCACACCCCTTTCTTCTTTAATATCTTTTTAGAAAATTCATTTACTTTCAAAAAGATTATCAATTCCTCAGTTTGAGTTCAAACACACCCGGAAGTGTGCCCGAATCCCTCAAACCAAGATTCTGATGCCAACTTGTAACATCCCAAAAATTCATAGTAAAATTTTTGTTTTTTAAATCAATAAATCATACAAAAGAGTTGTTCCAAAACCGATCAAAGTGAATATATTATTTAAACTTCAAAGTAATATCATTATTTGCCAATGTGAAAAACTCTGGGGGATGTTGTGCAGTCACGCGTGGCCCTTCCCTTTTGAACCAAAAGTATCTGAAACCATAAATATGAAACGGTAAGCACAAATATTAATGAGTTCCCCAAAGTACCACATATCATACATACAATAGTGATTGTTATGTGCTAACCATAGTCTTGCCATTATGCCATGAGCCGTATCATGGTCTTTCCTTGCCAAGTCGGGGGCCAAAACCCTAGGTCTTACAGACAAGTGCCAAGAGCCGCCTCATGGTCTTTCACGCAAGTATCACAGAGACAACGAGCATATTACATATATCTGCCAGGGTCGAGTCCATGGTCTTGCATACAACTTTTTGGGAGCCACCTACCGATCTTTCATACAAATGCCAAAGGCCACACCCTCGTCTTCCTATCTAACATAAGCCAATGGGCCGAAATTGGTGCATTCGACCCCCGAGTACAGTGAGGAGACTCACCTATATCACAAAGCCGACTAACACTCAGCTCAAAACAATGTCGACCATAGCTGACTGCTCTCCTGCCAAATGATGGGTTCTTAACACCTCCTATCAATCCACACAAGGTAAACCCTAAGTCTACCTTCTAAAAATAGAATTCGACCAAAAGCCAACCCAAGCCAAAAGTCAATGGTCAAAGTCAAAGTCAACAGCCCAGAATGTCAACTGTCCATCCTCACATCGTGACCAGCCTTGGTCATGTCGTGAGAGCTCACTCTGTCCGATTCAACTCATCTCGACTCAACCTAGCTAAATCAATCAAGGAAAGTCACCTGACATGGCCTCACGATGTGAGTAGCCTTCTCTCATGTTTTTGAGCCCCAAGAAGCTTATCAGAAACGAGATCATCCAATCTTCACGTCGTGAGACCTTATGTCTCACGTCGTGAGCATAGTCTGAAACCAAAAACTCAACATTTAAGTCCTTAATCCATTAAGCTTTGAACTCTAACTTTCCATAAGGTCTTATAACTCCATAATACACTCGAAAGTCGATGATTTTAAGATATATATATATATATATATATATATATATATATATATATATATATATATGTGTGTGTGTGTGTGTGTGTGTCCAATGCATATCTAGATCTCATTTGGGTCAAAAATTGAAGAAAAGGACATCCAACTTTAATGCAAGGTTCCAAGACCCAACCATTCACTAGATTTGAACTCCATAACACTCTTAAGGCCCTTATAACCCATAAAGTTGTCAACCTTATGGTTTCCATTCATTGAAACTTGCTCAACCAAGGAGGAAAGTGCGACAAAACTTAGATCGAGCCACAGATAACAATAAAGGAGGAAGCTTTGACACTTACAAGGGTCCGAAAACAATGTAAGGTGATGATGATGATGATTCCTTGCAAGCCTCTTCAAAGGATCACCTTCTTATTCTTCTTCTCTTCTTCTCCAAACCAAGAATTTCTCTAAAATGGCCAAGAATCAAGAAAGGGATGAATGATAGGATTTTATGAGGTGAAACAGGGTTTGGAGGCTGATAATGAACCATAAAATGGGTTTAGAGGTGCTTAAATAAGAAAGAAACCCTAAAAGATCATGGGCTTGGGCTGCATCAGTTCTCACGTCGTGAGCCTCTATGACTCAAGTCGTGAGACCAGTCCCGAACAAAAGTTTTCATCTTAGTCTGTCTCATGTCGTGAGCCTCTATGTCTCACGTCGTGAGGTTCCTTCTCTTCCAAAATCCAACCTTTTGAATCCTTGAAACCCTAATTCGATTCATCCAAGAAAACGGGTGTTACACGGAGCGTTAAAATCCCCGAGAAATAGAGCTTTCAGTTTAGAAGTTTTGCCCGCGTAAAGTCCGATTTTTCGCTAAACCACCTGTAAGTTGAGTTATGCTTACCGTGCTTTAAGTATAACTTATAATTATGTTTATAATCATTATTATGAACTTATAAATAACATTTATCAATGATTCCAAGTCTTTATACTGATTTATCTACTTACGAGGATGATGACAAGGCTAGATTTAGTGAGGTGTTTAAAGTGGGCTTTCCAAATAGTATACTCTATATACCAAACGGACCTTACCTCCGATATGATGCTACCTGGTTGTCTCTTATCAGCTATAGATCATTATACATTGGGGTTATTGATAAATCTAGACTATTAATTAGTCATAAGAGATAATAAACTAAGACTTAGTAATAATGGAACCTAGGTCACATCAAAGGAAATGCTAAGTGCTGAAGCGAAGCGTTACCTAACTTTCCAGTCATCCACTTTAACAGGTGAGTGCATAGTTACTTTCATCTTACACATAGATGAAAGATGAACTGGAAGATGAGAGGCATTGACTTTAAATATGACGTCATCTAGCAGAATATAGATGACAACCATGGACTATTCTAGACAGTTCTGTGGAACGCTAGCAGGCTCACAACCGGTAGGTATTTGTGAACTATATGTTCATCAGATGTACTCTAAAACCTATTGACATGTATTGTAGATGGACTCCCTAAAATAATACTATAAATAAAAGAAGATGATACCTAGGATAAATCCTTAGGTATAAATATAGAAGAAAACCTACTGACAAGTATCATAGAGAAATCCTAAACTAGTACTTTTAGTATAGATGGTCCTTAGGGTAGATCCTTAAGAATAAGAAGATAATGGGGATGAGAAATTGGGTTAATTGTTTGATGATTAAACATACTAACTATATTATTATGGGTTGAAAGCCCTATGTACTCATCAGGTTTTCCAACCTGACCCACTCAGTTTATTATATCACGGGTAGTGATATAAAAGATACATTATGCTGAGAGATTTTAGGAGTATTAGGCCACTAGTTTAACTACTATAAGGCTTGTAATATTTCGTTATGCTTATGTTTATGTATTGAAGATGACATACCAATGTTTTAATATAAATAAAATACATTTCTTTGGAAATGCGTTGATAATATCATTATCATGTTTTTGTGAACAAATTCCGCAATATTATTCCTCAAAAGGGATACTCTGATTTTAAATAAGCATAAAAAAATCGGTCTTTTTTGGCCATGAAATTAGGGATGTTACACACCTATCCATAAGTACACAACATACATAACAACCATGCATGCCAAAACCTATCATGTGAATGTTGTGGTCCTCCCATAGTCTTAAAATTACTTTCGATCTATTTCACCCAATGGGCCTATTTCATCCTAGGTGAATGCTAAAAGCCATATCATAGTCTAATAACATTCTTGTGAACTATCATGAGCCAAAACCTGATCTTACATACAGGTGCCAAGGCCAGATCTTGGTCTTTCATGCAATTTATAAAGTCATATGAAGTCAGAGGTCAGACAGGCAACCCAACAGATGATCCACCCTAGAGCGAACAATCAAACAAGAACATCTTAATAAGGCATTAGACCAAAAGTTCTCAGTCTATCCAAGTTAGACTACATAGAACCGCTATTAACATTACCACGTAATCATGTAACATAAACACATAACCTATACTAGCATATTACATACCCGTGGCAACTAGCCTTCCTTAGTTACCCTGTCATTGGCCACTTCTTAATTAAGTCCTTCACTAGTCCATCATACATATTCCTGATAACTAGCCTTCCTCAGTTACCCTAGCCAAATATAACTCCTAACAATATCATACGATCAACAAGAACGATATTACCGGTCTAACATACCATGACACCAAGTGTCCTACACTATACAGGCATAACAAGGAGTTATCGTAGTCAACTAGCATACTTGTACACTAACAGTACCTTTATCCTACCACACAAAATATATACAATAGAATGCGTGGAATAGTGAGAAAATCACATGAATTGAAGAACCGAAGAAGCACAACAACACTCTCATACCTTGCAATGCTCAATCCTGCGAACTGACTAACACCAAAAGAGATGAATCCTCAATCAACAACCTAAATCCTCCAAGTTTGATCCCAAGTAAAATTGGTCAAAAGTCAACAACCAACGACCAACAAAAGTCAATGACCACGACGACGTGGAGATCTCTTGGCCACATAGTGGCCATGACAGGACAAAAAAATATGACATGCATGATATCTCCATGTTGTGGGCCCTCCTTACACACCATTAGCCTAAATCACCTCCCTTTCACCTCCAACATAAACCCTAGCCTCCATTTTCTCATTTAAGAGTTTATGGTGGTGTTTTGGAGTATTGAAGAAGAAGAAGAAGCTCTTGGTGCAAAGATCTAGCAAGCTAACCTCCTCTCCTCATCCTTGCTTATACTCTGGACTCTTTAAGTCCTTAATATCCATTCATTATGATTAATGCTTTTAGAACTAGGCTTCTTGTCCTTTTTCTCCATGATTGTGAGAGTTTGAATGGTTAGGTTCCATAAAGTTGACAACTTCATGGATCCTTGGGGTCCCTAAGGGGCTATAAGTTCCAGATCTAAGTTTCTTTGGTGTATTTGGTCTCATGCACAAGTTTTACTCAATTTCTTACATGTTTTTGACCTAGAATGAAAGAGACATGCATTGGACATGCATGTCCATAAAGCATCGATTTTTATGTTGCATTGGGAATAGGAAAGCCTCTTGGAAATTATAAATGAGTGGTTGTATTGATTAAAAACTTAATGCATTAAGGATGATGGAATAGTACTCACGATGTGAAGGATTGACCTTCAGAACGTGAGAAAAGGTAGTCCTCGTGACTGTTTTGTCTTGAGACCACCACGACGTGTGTCACACCCCCAAACCAAGGATGGCGGAAACGTCCGGGGGTGGAGGACTTCATGTATAGTATCACAACAACGAGTATAATAGTGCCCAAAGAAAATACAACCATCATAAATATAATTGAAAAAGTTATACAATAGTATGTGTTTACTTGTTTCCAATCAATTACACTTATGATGACAAAAATGAAATGTTTGGCGATTTAACGTCCCATCCTCAAAAGCGGTTGATTTCCTGTTTCACTGAATTCCTGAGAATACAAGTAGTTTGAAAAAGCGTCAACAATTAAGTTGGTGAGTTCATAAGAGTTTTATTTGAGAAAGAAGCCGTTTTCCTTGTAGAAAGCGATAGAATATGATTCTAGAAAATTTAATATTTTCCTATGTTATGCAATAATGTACCCTAGAAAGACCCGTAGATTCCTTCTATAATCACCTAGCGTATATAAGTTATATAAAATGTAATTTAAATAAACCGTCAAAAATAATGGGTCTGTCCTAGGTCCACAACCAAACAAGGAACATGAAGTAAGGCGGGCCCACCAATTCTAGGTCGATTTCGACTAGATTCTTATATAACTCTAGCATATACACTTAGCAATTATAGCTGAAGTCTAACAATTCTAGATGAAATGTAGTTTTGATAGAAATATGTTTCCAAAGAAAATCCAATAATTTCCTTATAAAAGTCATGTAGCCTTAAGCGTCAAGACCGAGAATCTACAAGTATTTTTCCATACTTAGAGTAATTCATGCAAGTTTAAATCGGCATAAGCTCGTTTAATTTAGAAGTAAAACCCCTTTCAAAGTAGAATTTTTCATGTAAACTTGAAAGATTGTTAACTCCCTATGTGAGTCGCTATAACCATACTACGACAGAATAACCTGCTTGCGACGTTCTTCAGGCGTCGGAATCGAAATGATACTTGTCACCCCCGATCGGCCGATCGGACTTATGCAAGCAGCATTGGTGTGGGTTGTCAATCCCAATATAGATCTATACACAATTATCACGCTCTCCCTACAAGAGACTCTGGTTATAACTAATTCAGGATTTTCTGTGGTACTTAAGAGTACCCCGAAGGAGAATGTCTCACAACTTACGTTAACTAGTTTACATATAGTTTTGAGTATAAACCCTCTTCCGTGGAGGAAGTGAAATCACCTTTTATGAAAATACATTTGTGATATAAATCCATAAACTATTACTATTATAGTTTATCAAGTAGTATATGAAAAACCCATTTGTTTTGAGAGTAAAACCTTTTCCATGTAGTATGCTTTTATCGAAAATTCATAAACTATACTTAATGTAGTTTATTATATGTGTTCGAAATGAATGGAGGAAAAACCTTAACATGAATGACTAATTTCTGTTTATGATGATAAACTAACAAGAATGCATCCAAACATTGAGAAACTTATTGTTATGCACTTTGCTCAACATACTACAAAGTGTTATTAATAAGGTAAACTATGCAACTAGTTTTTATGTGAAAGTGTATTCAAATTATCATAGAAAAATCATACGGAGTCGAAAACTAACTCCGTAAACTCTGAGAGTTTAGAAAATGTGTCTAGTTTATTCATAATTTTTATTATGATTTTTAGAAGTCTCTAACTTATGTGAAAGTGTTCATAATCACAGACTGGTCCGAATTCGTTTCTGAAATGATAGGCAGTTTTGTAAAAATCACCATAAATCGTAGAAAAATCATATGGAGATGTGAAAGTAGTCATTTTAAAGGCATAAACCTGAAATAATTGCATATTACACAGTTTTGAAAGATATTAAGTTTAATTTGGGTAAACCAGTTCGTGAACAGGTCACAACTTTTCTGTTGTAAACTGTCAAGTTGAGTTTTGAATATGTTTTGGTGTTTTAACTTGTATTCCCCCCCCCCCCCCCCACTGAAAACTAAAGAAAACTAGAAAATGTAGGGTATGAACTCACCTTGAGTGATTTCTTGAAGAGTGTAAGGTTGAAGATGATGAGTTTCAAGTCTAGACCACTTGATGAACAAACGAAGTTTTGGATGATCCTAAGAACGATTTTTGGTGTGAAGATATGAGTCGTTAATCCAAGAGTGTTATGAAACATGTAATAACACTTGAGTTAGAAGGAAATACTTACCAATAAGTGCAGTAGCAACTCAAGAACACTTCCAAAAGTGGCTGGAAGTAGAGAGAAAATAAGCTTCCTTGTGGGGTAAGAAAAGTGTAAAAGTGTGGAAATGATCAAAGTAAATCAAGAGCTCTTCCAAAGATTTCTTTATATAGATGTGGCTGGAGCAAGTTGCAAAGATGATAGGATGTTTGCCTTGGTTTGTGTGATGTGGATAGGGTTGGGTTAATGAGGAAGTGACACATGGAGGCAAGTGGGCACACTTGACCCACTTGTAACATAAAATATCCTAAGCCCTTTTCTTTAATGTAAAATATTGATTTATAATTAATAAATCCCTGGGATGTGATTAAAGTATGAATATATAGAGTCTTATATGTCAAAATATGAGTTTGGGCGAAAATCCCACGTTAAAATAATGAAAAACGGGCTTAAAACGAAGTCGTGCTCGAAAACCGGGTGAAAAGGGGCGATCTGTGAGGCTTCTCGGATCAGGGGCCGAAGTTCGGGTTCAGTCTGTTGAGCTTCGGTCCGAGGAGGGGGAGGGTTCGCTTTTGAGGGTTCGGTCCTATTAGAAGGGTTCGGCCCTAAGAGGTTCGGTTCCTAAGAGGTTCGGTTCCTAAGAGGGGTTTCGGCCCTATTTAGCTGTTTTTCGATATAACTCCCCGTTTCGAGCGGTTTTTGGCCAACTTAAGGGTCGGGATGACTATAAAAAGTTGAGAGAGATTTTGAGAGAGATTTGGGGGAGATTTCACATACTTGGAGAGATTTCACATACTTAGAGAGATTTGGGAGAGATTTCACATACTTGGAGAGATTTCACATATTTAAAGAGATTTGGGAGAGATTTCACATACTTGGAGAGATTTCACATAATTAGAGAGATTTGGGAGAGATTTCACATACTTGGAGAGATTTGGGAGAGATTTCACATACTTGGAGAGATTTGGGAGAGATTTAATCTTAGTCATTATTATCGTATAATCTCGTAATGCAAGGTTCGTGAACCCCGTTATGCTTCGTTAATGATCGTTTTAAGTCCCTAAAAGGGTCCTTAGTCGTGTTTCGATGGGTTTAACTCCCTTTTTAGGGTTTTTACATTATTAACACATAGATTCTTCGAGACACTTGAATTTTTGACATAAAGATGCACATTTTTATACGTAGAATAACTTTTAACATACAAGTACTAGTTAAGTTTGACCGGTTTGACTTGTTGACTTTGACTTTGACTTTGACTTGAATTTCACGGTTGTCACATTATCCCCCCGTTAGAAGGAATTTCGTCCCGAAATTTGTATTTGAGTGGGACATCAAGCGTTGGAGAATAGATGTGGGTATTTTTGCTTTATTTGGCCTTCGCGTTCTCAGGTGAACTCGGGTCCTTGTTTCACGATCCAACAGATCTTCACAACAGGGATGCGTCTTTGGTTTCGTCGGGAGGTATCACAAGAGTCTCGTCGGACATACCTTTCGTTAAATTTGACGCGTGGATGGTTGGATGTACATGTTGGGTTTTAGTATACTACAACATCCTATGGTGCACATACAACCCTAAATACCTTGGATCTATGTTTTCTCTATTATACATGCAAATATGAAGTTTCCAAGATATTACCCTATACTAGCATACAAATATCATATACTTGGGTAATAAAATAGATAGAATACATACCTTTTTTTGATGTAACTTGTCTTCATGAAGCTTGAGTGCCTAGTGCCCCAAGTGTGACACCTCAAATGGTTCACACAACACCATGAACACTTGGAATAACCTTAAGAATAAGGATACTTTGGTTCTCTCTAGTGAAATCGGACTTGCCCTTTTGTGTACACACACTAGTGCCCATTTCACCAACCAAGGACATCTTTATATAGTGTGGAGATTAGGGTTAAACCCTAATACCCATGACCTTTCATTTCATATGATCCATGGGTTAAACACTCCATGGACTATCCATGAAAGCTTAGCCCAACCTAAATGAACTTGGCCCATCACACACATATATCTTAGAGTCCATATTTAATTAGTTCCTTTTGATCACTTAATTAATTATAAATTAATTCTTGATCAATACTAATTAAACAATATGATTATATATTAATATATTAGAACTTATAATATATTAATATAAATCACTAGTATCCTTTTTCCTCATCTTGTCTATCCAATTGTCCCGATGCCATGCAACCCAAATGGACCATGCCGGGTCGGGTCAAGTCTTACCAATTATAGTTATGAACTTAGACATTAATCCAACAGTCTCCCACTTAGATAAGTCTAAAACTATTATTGAGTATGACTTCAAACCCTGACTAGCAATCGTAGCTCTCAAAAGCTTCTGTCGAACTCTGACCTTGCCGATGAACTCTGACCTTTGTCAATGACTTGTCCATTAGATAAGGGATCATATATTCCTCCATTCTAGACATCATATGGACTGAGACATGGATTATCAATCATTCTCTCTGTCCATTTGTTGTTTCCCGATTTCCGATTTATGATGACTGACTGATTGAACAAATCAAATCAGTCATGGCTTGGCCAAGCACTCACATGTGTCATCGCTAAATCATCGAGGGGCCCACAGATATCGCTTTTATCCCGAAGGTAAAAGGAATGGATAAACTTCGACTCATATGGCTTGTTCTACTACTTGTTGAATCATACACAAAGACACGTTTTATAACATCGAGTTACCAATGCGTTTTCGTGCAATCAATGTATAACCAACTCATATCTCTAGATTTTAAGAATATAAGATATTATCGTCTCATGATCACTCGTGATAAAATCCATGAAGTGATTCAAATGAGTGTGAGTTGAATCCAATACTCAGAACTTATGAGCACTCATGAGTGTTGTAGCACCACTTTGTCCAACATCTTAGACCTCTACAAGCCAACCCATGACAGTCTTGATTCATATCTACTTCCAACATATGACCGACTGTGGATAGTTTGAATAACTTAGTCATTTAGGAAGAATGACCTAGTTTATTCTGGAAGTCAAAACATGCAAAATGAAACACAAGAATAAATGAATCAAATATGGTATCAAACCCTATGAATATAAATAGACCACTTTTATTTATCACCATACTGATTACTCATTATTTCATTGTTTCGGTTTTATCAACTTTATACCTAAATTAAAAACACTAGTTGTCCCATGCTCCAAGCATGTACACTATGTTTTTCTAAACAATAGCTTTGCCATACACCAAGTATGCACTCTATGTTTGTCTATGATCCTTACTTTGTGAAATAAACCAATTGAACATAATTTTAATGATTCTAATTTCACACTCCCAAATCCCTATCGAAAAATGTGAGAATTTCAAATTCCTATCATTTATCGAAATCTGTTTAGATTTTAAACTTATATGCACTGACCCTCCTGTAATGAATATGTACAAAGTAACAAAGACTTGTCAACAGTCATTATAAGGTATTCCAATGGAGATCAACTCCATGGAAACTAAGTCTCATATTCAAAGTACATTGCTTTGGACATGCTTCTTGCATTAAGTTTTCTAATCTTACACAGATAAGTTCCACCTATGGAGACAACTCCATATTCTCATTTTGACTATCACTTCTGACCAAGAGATGCCTCTTTTCAGAATATGTCAATATGGTCCTTCCAAAATTATCACTATACTTCCAACTGTCCCTGAGCAACTAATCTTTGGTAAACCTCATATTGTCCTCGACAATTGCTTAATCATTTTAGTCATATCCAATTCTAGACCTTTTCCCTTCTTAATGCCTCTGCGCATTTGGAAAAATTTAGAAATGACAAATATTATAGCACATGCAATCGATCTTGTACCCAAAGCAAATGGTACACGATTCATAAAGACATGATTCTAGACCAGTCTTGTGCTACAATATTTTTATTTGCCATGTTTTCAAAATTTGACTATGAAGAGGGATGCCGTAATCATAATCGAATTTTGAGAACGCAATATATAGAATTTCCTTAAGTTGAACCAATCCAACATGAAATTCATATATATATATTCTTGACTAAAGATGATTAAGGTCTCAATCTAAGCCTTTAGAACTGAAATGAAGTATATCCTCTCCCTTAATTATAGCAAAACAACTTTTTCAATCCCTGCAGCCTCACGAATTGAAACTTTTGTTTTCTATAATTAACATTGCTAACTTGCAACACTAAGAATGATTATCATGCTCCCACTAACATGATGATTATTAGCATAACACTTATGCTCCCACTAGCTTTGACATGTACTCAGAAATCAGCTGGACTTCTAGAAATCAATACTTTATTGACTTTCTTACCAAAGTTCAGATTTCTGATACGAGATGCTTTGATAAAACTTTATCAAAATTAGACACCTTTCCTTAGATAGCATGCATATGTGTCAAAACAATTTCAGAACTATGAAAAGGGATGTCGTAATCATAGTCTCAATTGTTTAGACCTTTTGCCATCTGCTTCAAATCTACTTGGTGGAAGTATTTCCTCACCATCATTTTCATGAATCGGAGAGAAACCTTATGACCCTTAGATTTTATGGTGTATGTGGTCTTATCCATGTGAATCGTCAAAACCATAGTCAGAAGACAAGGATAATGACAAATCCAAACTCATATGGACTGAACTTATGCAATCTTAACTTCTTGCCACCTGGCAGTACAGGGCCTGCCATTGCTTCCAAGTTGTTATGCAACCAACTGAGAACTTTCAGAACTCCTATGCAAAGCCAACTTTAACTGGAATGGGCACATAATATGTCAACACGATAGGTTATAAACCTCAAGTCGTGTGCTAGTGAAGAACCTCAGGTTTTATTCTTGATTAGTTCTTGAAATTCTTTTTAGGATATTTAAGACTCCCACTGTCCTATTGACATATAAGACTATCTTGCCAAATATTCAAGAGATAGTGCGGATTCTTTATCAAGACAAACACTTCACACAATTGGCCTTAGTTGGTCTTTGTTTTATCCAAAACATCACAACTTACCAATTTCAAATGTACAAGAGTAGGACACTTTTACTCTTACATTTGACAAGTGTTTTAAACCTTTCTTTAAGATATGTCACTCAAGTTACAATCTTGGAGTATGACTCTAAGAATTGTTTTGGAACAAAGTATGACTCATCTTCCTGATCTAACCATTTCAACAATTCATGACTCCTCTTCTTAGTCATAAGAATGCACTAAGATGACCTTTAGAGGACTAATTGTGATATGATTTCTAAATCATTAAGATGATCACAAACATGATACTAAAGTACTCTCCCATCTTTTCAGATTTGAGAAACTTTTATCTTTCTGCCTAATTTGATTCTTCCCATTCGTTCTGCCATACATTGAGACTTTTCCAATGTTTCATAATTATACTTAAACTTGTAAGTATAACCATATTTACTAAAATTTAGTAAATCAAATAGTCTTAACGAGCTTTGTGGTGGACATGACCAGTGCATAAGAATGTGTACTCGATCCCTTTTGTCCTTCACTTGACTCACACATCCATGTGAACAAGTAATTAGTCTTGATTTTTCAATGCTTGAAAGTTCTCATTCATCATACTATTCAACTTGCATGATTCCAAGTTTCGGTCCAATTGAAACTTGGGAGATGAGGAACTTTCCTCATTTGGTAAATTTAGACACTACCACAAATGAAAGAATCAAATCCATTTTCCAATATTGCTGTCAGTGGAATCATATAAGCAACAATTTTCCACAAATGCCATTGTAAGGATACTTCAAATAAATAAAATTAAACAATTTTCTTTTATTTTAAAACTTTGCGGAAAAACTTATCCTTACAATCCACATGGAAAATTGTTGTTATCTATTCCTTAGCAATATATCATAACTTCTTAAGCAACTGCTCACAATTCTGATGCGATCGAAATCCACCTTCGCGATCAGAATCAGCATATACTTCCTTTAAGATTTCTCTCTATTCTTTGATTCTTAAAACATCAACATGTGACCCAGTCACATCATGTAATGAGGATCTCAGAATAGAACTTAACAGAGTTAGATAATGGGCTCTACCTGATGTAGAGTCAAACTTATTGACTTTAACATCCTTAGGTAAATTTGGCAGCTTTGCAATCAACGCCCCTTCCTTTGGCAAAATAAACATATGGACCCTTTGGTAACGGGACTATCTCAGACTTAGCCTTTCTCTTTACCATTTGGTCAACCGGGTTGACTATGGCCAATCCCTTTCCATTGGGAAGAGAATGCTTTTTCTGGATTTCCAGTGTCACCATTGTCACTGTCCATAAAGTTTTTGGGAAGTTGATCTTCTAATCAAATTTGCTTTACTATCGTTCCAAATCATTGCTGATTCAGCAGCACCAAGCAAATAGATATGATCATTAAGGTTCATGTCATAGTCTGTTTCATAGTAGTCCCAAAGGAACTCACTATGTGACTTAGAAAGTGATTGAACATCCAACTTTCTCAAGACTTTGACACCCAACTCTCCCGGCTTGTCAATATGTGACTTCATCTTTAAGATGTGATCACACATAGACCTTGCTTGCCATTAGGGCTTGAGTGACCTTGAACTTGTGGGTTAGGGAGAATAATTGGAGGAGGTGGAGGAAGTAAAGTTCCAAGAGATTTGGGAAGATCATAGATGTCTGAACTAGACATCTTTTGGGAGATATTCAAGATAGTTGATCTAAATCCTTAATATAACACCCAATATGAAATATTAAGGCTAAGATCCAACAACCTATTTATAACTGGAAGAGGGATGCCGTAATCCGAGTTATAAAATAGTTGAAGGTAGGTAAATGACGATTTCCCAATTTCCACCATGAAAAACGAAATAATTTAATTAGGTTTTTACTTGGATTTGAAACTCCTAGATCTTTTGAGATTCATTGAACTTTTCAATGGCATGTTTCAATCTCGAGTGTGCCCTTCAGGTTTTGTGACTGGGATGCCGAGGATCACAAAACAAGGTGTGAAGTAACCATGCAAATATACTTGGTACCCTTAATATTTACCCCTCAATCGATGTGCCGGTTAACCACACAAGCTCCACCGATACTATGATAAATATTAAGTTACCCTTTGCCTACTTTGTTAATCCAGGTTAGTGTGCCGGTAAACCACACACGCTCCACTAACGGTTTAAACAAAGTGCAAAGTGTAATTTCATGGATTAGCACCTTATTCACATTTTCCTAAGTAACTAAGATTGGGAATTAATAAAAGGTTTAGTTACTTAGTATTTATCATTAATACTTTTAATGAAGGGAGAATTATAGTCCTTGTCCTACCTGTTCGGCTAACGACCCTCCACTAGTCAAGGAAGCGGTGGGTGAGAGTGGACACCCATTAAGCTTCCATTTTATAGGCAACAACCTTATACCCCCCTTATAGACCGGCTTCGTGAATGAGGCCTACTAATGGTAAGACTGACTTGCTCTTATACACATATATATATTATTAACTTATAATATTATAAAGTATAAGGGTTGAATTTTAACTTTTAAAATTCTAAGGGTTTAACTTGGAATTAAAGTATTCATTAGAGATAACTTTTCAAATTCCAAAACTTGAGGGCAAGTTTTGAAACTATTCAAAACTCTTGGATTTTCATAACTTATGAGTTTTAAGTAAAGCTTTAAAACCTTTAATGAAGAGACTCTTGGACATCCATAACTTGAGGACAAGTTATGGAGCCATAAAAACTATTTATAAGAAAAGACTCTTTATTTTTTTTGTAACCTAAGGCATATTTATGAGTTTTTAATATTCATAAATGTGACTTTTCATATAACTTGAGGACAAGTTACAAAAGAACACATTTTATGAACAACTTTTAGATTAATTAGGATTGAAAACAAGTAAAACACACAAAAAAATTTTTTTTTCCATTAATCTAAACTAACTCATAAATCAAGGAAACATAGAACTTTTGGTAATCCATAACTTATGGAGTTAAATGCTTGTTTTATGATGAAACTTTTCATGTTCCATAACTTAAGAATACGTTATGGAATTCTTTAAAACATTAACACCAAATGTTTTAACTCCATAAAAACTTTGAATCAATTTTTTTAAAACCTTTTCATATCCATAACTTATGGAGGTTTCAAAACACATAAGATCACAACTTTAAAAAAACTTTTTGAGCTCCAAAATTTTATGACAAAATTTGTAACTCCTTAAAACATTTAGATCAAACTTTTAAAACTAATAAAATAATCATATCATTTTATCTTTTACTACATTTGACCTAATTCAACTCATATAGCAAATGATTCAAATTTTACAAATAATTAGTTTTTCACAAAACAAGTAATTATCTTAAAATTTGACAAACTTCATGTTTTTTTTCTTTTTTTTTTCAACTTTGAAAATCAAACATTTGCATGAATATAACAGAAAACAACCCATGGCTCTGATACCACTGTTGGGTTTTAGTATACTACAACATCCTATGGTGCACATACAACCCTAAATACCTTGGATCTATGTTTTCTCTATTATACATGCAAATATGAAGTTTCCAAGATATTACCCTATACTAGCATACAAATATCATATACTTGGGTAATAAAATAGATAGAATACATACCTTTTTTTGATGTAACTTGTCTTCATGAAGCTTGAGTGCCTAGTGCCCCAAGTGTGACACCTCAAATGGTTCACACAACACCATGAACACTTGGAATAACCTTGAGAATAAGGATACTTTGGTTCTCTCTAGTGAAATCGGCCTTGCCCTTTTGTGTACACACACTAGTGCCCATTTCACCAACCAAGAACATCTTTATATAGTGTGGAGATTAGGGTTAAACCCTAATACCCATGACCTTTCATTTCATATGATCCATGGGTTAAACACTCCATGGACTATCCATGAAAGCTTAGCCCAACCTAAATGAACTTGGCCCATCACACACATATATCTTAGAGTCCATATTTAATTAGTTCCTTTTGATCACTTAATTAATTATAAATTAATTCTTGATCAATACTAATTAAACAATATGATTATATATTAATATATTAGAACTTATAATATATTAATATAAATCACTAGTATCCTTTTTCCTCATCTTGTCTATCCAATTGTCCCGATGCCATGCAACCCAAATGGACCATGTCGGGTCGGGTCAAGTCTTACCAATTATAGTTATGGACTTAGACATTAATCCAACAGTATATTATTAGGTTCTTGGGGCATTCGGAGTTTGTATGCTACTGAGCCAATCCTAGCAAGGATTTCGAATGGTTCGTTGTACCTTGGATTTAGTTTCCCTTGTTTACCGAAACATATCATTCTTTGGAATGGTGAGGCCTTCGGTAGAACTCGGTCACCAACCCGCAATTCTGAGGGTTTGCGTCGCTTATCTGTGTAGTTCTTTTGTCGGCTTCGAGATGCTTTCAGCCTTTCTCGAATTTATACTAAGTCATAAGTAATACTTCCCCTCGGAGCGTTGCATAAGGTCTGCTTTAGTGTTTCTCATTTGATTAGGTCGGTAGGGAGCATATGGGTTCGGTTTTCGAGACTAGACTTATTCGGATGGTAGGACGTTCATTCGCACTCCTGGGTAGCCTTGTCCCGAAGTTCATGGTAGGACTCATACCTGGTCCATCTATCTTTAACTTGCGTATAGAGGTTGTATGTAATTAGGATTGGTAAGACAGTTGGATGGGTGACTCCGCCCCAAGTCCACAACCAGACAAGGAACAGGAAATAGGGCGGAAACACACATCCAATGTCCATAGAATCTTAATTATATATTATCCTCGCGTATACACTTCGTAGTGATAGAGTAACTGTATTCATCTCAAGCTTCTGTGCTTGCTCTTGTCCTGTTATACGTGTGATATTCTCGAAGAGTTTACTAGGAATAATTTGAAAAGGTGCGGAAAGTGTAATACTCCTATGGTGAGTGTTTTGAGGTTTCACAGCGAGAGATGGCCCGGAGGTCCGTGTCGGATTTGCGTTTATAAGAGACAAGGGTTTCGAGGTTAGGTGAAGGGTCTTTTCGTAGCCGTGTAATCGGGAAAGTGAGGACTATACCAATCGACATCGAATGATGACAACGAATCTTTTTAGTAACACATGTGTTAGGTTGTATTCGTACGAATTATTCATTAGGGAGATGGAGTATCATGTGATTCTTGTTAGTGTGCTCCGTTTCGATCGGTGTTATTGTTACTGCAAATGATTCATACCACAACAACTAGCACTGGTAGTAAGTGTGTTCTGAATACTAGTAGTGATTCCTTATATCATGATCCCCGGCCGATCATTCTATGATCGATCGGTATATGTAAGTCGCATGTAAATTGGTATTGATGAACCCGTCGAGTGGGTGGCTCTACCCTAATCTCACTACTAGACATGGAATAGGAGTTAAGACGGAATTATTCGTTTTACGTCTTTAGTATTTTAATTATAATTAACCTTGATGTATATACCAAGTTATCCCAGCTTATTGGTAATGATCCTAAGATCATATATAAGTGTCTTTGATTTGATTGAACGAGAGAGTATTTTTAACTACTTTTTGATATACGATAATTTTAGCAACATACCAATTTCATTACAAACATATGGTACTTAAACGTTTTTGTTGTTGGAAACATTACAAAAGTCCTAATAAGGTTCCGTGTTGCTCCTGCTGGTTTGGTTGTCACACTCCTCCTGCTCCTCCGTTATTCCTCTCAGTTGGACAGTCCCTCTTGAAGTGTCCTGTTTCACCGCATAGGTAGCATACTGGACTTACACTGATGTTAGTGATTGAAGCGATGTGCTGGGTCTGGGTCCTGCAGAAACAGGCAATATGTCCCTTATTGTTATAGTTTTTACAGTGAAACACCCGGCAAACTCCATTGTGATGGTAGTCACACTTGTTACACTTTGGAAGTGTTCCCATATATTGTCTGATCGGTGCTTGAGTGACAGACGTTGTGGCTAGTGTCGAGGCATGAGTTGGGAATGATGTTGTAATTACAGGGGCAGCCACGGATTGTTGTCCTTTAGCGCATTTTTGAGATAGGTTGCACTCCTTTTTGTCCCAAAATTTTCGTTTCTTGTTCTTAGGTTTGTGGTCTGAGGCGTCCTCGTGGGTAGGCACCCGCTGGTGTTCTTGACTGTTACTGTGGTTAGAATTGTCAACACCGCCTTCAACTCTGCTGGCGTTGTTAGTATTGAGTTGCACCATGACGGTTGTCACGGCTGCCGTGACCGTAGCTTGAAAAGTAGCAGAGTCTATCTGCAGGATTGTTGCCTTGCTTGTTGGCTGGTTACCTTCTTATGAAGACATAACTCTGTTGCATGTGGAGAAACGATTTCGTGAGTGGGGATGATTCTAATTATACCCTTATCATTTATATACACATATATAAATTTCGCAATTTACTGAACTATTCTTGATGTTTCTGCTAACGTTCCGGAGACGGAGTTTATGGTAGTGGGTAGAAGTAGGTTTTGTACGGGCGTTAAGTTTTTTTTTCCATCCTAGGATTAGGTTTGTCCAAACACACTTGGTTGAGGAGTTTTGATGGGATCCGGTGCATTAGTGCTGGTATGACCGCACCCTATAGGTCTATGGAAAGGCACCTTTCAACCATGAGGTTTAAAAAGAAGAAATGATAATGAGTATTGAATAAGGGTTTATACGTCAGGAGTTATCTCACTCAGTTTATCTTAGTTCTGAGTGTATCGAGTTCCAATGTTTTTGGTGTCTTTTGAAAACAATTCATAATGAGAGTCTATATATAATAAACTTATGAATTCTTAGTAGTATTGCTCCCAATGAAAATAATACGCATGCCCCTTTTATTTGTATGATTCTAGTATATTTAGCTTTTAGAGAAAGGTTTTGAGCCTGATGCAGGTCTACACCACATTATTGCAAGGAAAAGTTTGGACCGCAAACAAATCTCTCGACTAGTGTAATCACTAACTCGCGGGGTCAGGCCTACACATGGAGGGGAGTAACACCAACGCATACTCATAGGCCTAATCTACCAGGTCTTGTGAGTAAAATGAACTTTACTCTTGACAATTCGTCCCCAAATGGCGATTGCTGTTGCTGATGGCGACTCCATCCCTTGATCAATGTTGCCTAACGGGGCACAGGTTCGATGTAGTCGAGGCGGTTCGCGAGAGCTCTGGCTATGTAAGGAGAGTTGTCGACCTCTAGCTCCATCTTCGACTCTTTTCCTCATCACCCACTAACTTTTCGGTTTCGGAAAGTAGGGGTCTCCCAGTAGGTCTCCCAGTAAGTAAGATCTTGTCATGGTGTCCGTGCGAGAATAGGGGTGAGGTAAGAGGCATATAATAATTATATTCCTAGAATTACTTATAGGGGTTTGATCCTCTTTAGTTACTTTTATGATGACATGGTGCGTACTAGTTACATATCTAGGTTATATATAACTTTAGCGTATCCATTTAGTGATTGTAGACCTACTAGCAAGAATCAGTTTAGTTTTCACATAAGTTATACTACCACAAAATACTCCTATAGTATTTTAAATGTTATGTTTGGTTGTTAACGATTTTCTGGTATGGGTGTTGGTAAGTTGATAGACTCGTTGTCCACTATGACTATCCCCCGGCATATACTAGTCACTTCTCGGACGAATATAGTTGATCAGGCTATATTCCTCCCAGACTTGATTGCATATCCCAGGGCATATTCACATTGCACAACTCTTCTATTTTTAACTTTTGTGTTTTCCTTAGACGTGGCACTAAACCGGTATGCATGTATGTACTTATACTTTTAACAAGAAACTATTTATTTCTAAAAGTATATTATTTGAAATGTTTAAATCAGAGACTTAAGTCCCAATGCATTTATAGTTTGTATATCTTATCTGGTTCGATATACTTAGTTCACTATAAACAATGCTCTGATACCAATCTGTCATACCCCCAAACCAATGATGGCGGAAACGTCCGGGGTGGAGGACTTCATGTATAGTATCACAACAACGGGTATAATAGTGCCCAAAGAAAATACAACCATCATAAATATAATTGAAAAAGTTATACAATAGTACGTGTTTACTTGTTTCCAATCAATTACACTTATGATGACAAAAATGAAATGTTTGGCGATTTAACGTCCCATCCTCAAAAGCGGTTGATTTCCT
This sequence comes from Lactuca virosa, assembly GCF_052849685.1. NCBI lineage: Eukaryota > Viridiplantae > Streptophyta > Magnoliopsida > Asterales > Asteraceae > Lactuca > Lactuca virosa. Next base: position 394,422,885 of record NC_136433.1, read on the forward strand.
GTTTCACTGAATTCCTGAGAATACAAGTAGTTTGAAAAAGCGTCAACAATTAAGTTGGTGAGTTCATAAGAGTTTTATTTGAGAAAGAAGCCATTTTCCTTGTAGAAAGCGATAGAATATGATTCTAGAAAATTTAATATTTTCCTATGTTATGCAATAATGTACCCTAGAAAGACCCGTAGATTCCTTCTATAATCACCCAGTGTATATAAGTTATATAAAATTTAATTTAAATAAACCGTCGAATATAATGGGTCTGCCCTAGGTCCACAACCAAACAAGGAACAGGAAGTAAGGCGGGCCCACCAATTCTAGGTCGATTTCGACTAGATTCTTATATAACTCTAGCATATACACTTAGCAATTATAGCTGAAGTCTAACAATTCTAGATGAAATGTAGTTTTGATAGAAATATGTTTCCAAATAAAATCCAATATTTTCCTTATAAAAGTCATGTAGCCTTAAGCGTCAAGACCGAGAATCTACAAGTATTTTTCCATACTTAGAGTAATTCATGCAAGTTTAAATCGGAATAAACTTGTTTAATTTAGAAGTACAACCCCTTTTCAAAGTAGAATTTTTCATGTAAACTTGAAAGATTGTTAACTCCCTATGTGAGTCGCTATAACCATACTACGACAGAATAACCTGCTTGCGACGTTCTTCAGGCGTCGGAATCGAAATGACACTTGTCACCCCCGATCGGACGATCGGACTTATGCAAGCAGCGTGGGTGTGGGTTGTCAATACCAATATAGATCTATACACAATTATCACGCTCTCCTTACAAGAGACTCTGGTTATAACTAATTCAGGATTTTCTGTGGTACTTAAGAGTACCCCGAAGGAGAATGTCTCACAACTTACGTTAACTAGTTTACATATAGTTTTGAGTATAAAACCTCTTCCGTGGAGGAAGTGAAATCACCTTTTATGAAAATACATTTGTGATATAAATCCATAAACTATTACTATTATAGTTTATCAAGTAGTATATGAAAAACCCATTTGTTTTGAGAGTAAAACCTTTTCCATGTAGTATGCTTTTATCGAAAATTCATAAACTATACTTAATGTAGTTTATTATATGTGTTCGAAATGAATGGAGGAAAAACCTTAACATGAATGACTAATTTCTGTTTATGATGCTAAACTAACAAGAATGCATCGAAACATTGAGAAACTTATTGTTATGCACTTTGCTCAACATACTACAAAGTGTTATTAATAAGGTAAACTATGCAACTAGTTTTTATCCTTTTTGCACTGTTTTGAAATTATCATAGAAAAATCATACGGAGTCAAAAACTAACTCCGCAAACTCTGAGAGTTTTTAAAATGTGTCTAGTTTATTCATAATTTTTATTATGATTTTTAGAAGTCTCTAACGTATGTGAAAGTGTTCATAATCACAGACTGGTCCGAATTCGTTTCTGAAATGATAGGCAGTTTTGTAAAAATCACCATAAATTGTAGAAAAATCATATGGAGATGTGAAAGTAGTAATTTTAAAGTTATAAACCTGAACTAATTGTATATTATACATTTTTGAAAGATATTAAGTTTAAGTTGGGTAAAACAGTTCGTGAACAGGTCACAACTTTTCTGTTGTAAACTGTCAAGTTGAGTTTTGAATATGTTTTGGTGTTTTAACTTGTATTCCCCCCCTGAAAACTAAAGAAAACTAGAAAATGTAGGGGTATGAACTCACCTTGATTGATTTCTTGAAGAGTGTAAGGTTGAAGATGATGAGTTTCAAGTCTAGACCACTTGATGAACACACGAAGTTTTGGATGATCCTAAGAACGATTTTTGGTGTGAAGATATGAGTCGTTAATCCAAGAGTGTTATGAAAACATGTAATAACACTTGAGTTAGAAGGAAATACTTACCAATAAGTGCAGTAGCAACTCAAGAACACTTCCAAAAGTGGTTGGAAGTAGAGAGAAAATAAGCTTCCTTGTGGGGTAAGAAAAGTGTAAAAGTATGGAAATGATCAAAGTAAATCAAGAGCTCTTCCAAGGATTTCTTTATATAGATGTGGCTGGAGCAAGTTGCAAAGATGATAGGATGTTTGCCTTGGTTTGTGTGATGTAGATAGGGTTGGGTTAATGAGGAAGTGACACATGGAGGCAAGTGGGCACACTTGACCCACTTGTAACATAAAATATCCTAAGCCCTTTTCTTTAATGTAAAATATTGATTTATAATTAATAAATCCCTGGGATGTGATTAAAGTATGAATATATAGAGTCTTATATGTCAAAATATGAGTTTGGGCGAAAATCCCACGTTAAAATAATGAAAAACAGGTTTAAAACGAAGTCGTGGTCGAAAACCGGGTGAAAAGGGGCGATCTGCGAGGCTTCTCGGATCAGGGGCCGAAGTTCGGGTTCGGTCTGTTGAGCTTCGGTCCGAGGAGGGGGAGGGTTCGCTTCTGAGGGTTCGGCTCCGAGAGGGTTCGGTCCTTTTAGAAGGGTTCGGCCCTAAGAGGTTCGGTTCCTAAGAGGGGTTTCGGCCCTATTTAGCTGTTTTTCGATATAACTCCCCGTTTCGAGCGGTTTTTGGCCAAGTTAAGGGTCGGGATGACTATAAAAAGTTGAGAGAGATTTTGAGAGAGATTTGGGAGAGATTTCACATACTTGGAGAGATTTCACATACTTAGAGAGATTTGGGAGAGATTTCACATACTTGGAGAGATTTCACATATTTAGAGAGATTTGGGAGAGATTTCACATACTTTGAGAGATTTCACATAATTAGAGAGATTTGGGAGAGATTTCACATACTTGGAGAGATTTGGGAGAGATTTCACATACTTGGAGAGATTTGGGAGAGATTTAATCTTAGTCATTATTATCGTATAATCTCGTAATGCAAGGTTCGTGAACCCCCGTTATGCTTCGTTAATGATCGTTTTAAGTCCCCAAAAGGGTCCTTAGTCGTGTTTCGATGGGTTTAACTCCCTTTTTAGGGTTTTTACATTATTAACACATAGATTCTTCGAGACACTTGAATTTTTGACATAAAGATGCACATTTTTATACGTAGAATAACTTTTAACATACAAGTACTAGTTAAGTTTGACCGGTTTGACTTGTTGACTTTGACTTTGACTTTGACTTGAATTTGACGGTTGTCACATTATCCCCCCGTTAGAAGGAATTTCGTCCCGAAATTTGTATTTGAGTGGGACATCAAGGGTTGGGGAATAGATGTGGGTATTTTTGCTTTATTTGGCCTTCGCGTTCTCAGGTGAACTCGGGTCCTTGTTTCACGATCCAACAGATCTTCACAATAGGGATGCATCTTTGGTTTCGTCGGGAGGTATCACAAGAGTCTCGTCGGACATACCTTTCTTTAAATTTCACGCGTGGATGGTTGGATGTACATGTTGAGTTTTAGTATACTACAACATCCTATGGTGCACATACAACCCTAAATACCTTGGATCTATGTTTTCTCTATTATACATGCAAATATGAAGTTTTCAAGATATTACCCTATACTAGCATACAAATATCATATACTTGGGTAATAAAATAGATAGAATACATACCTTTTTTTGATGTAACTTGTCTTCATGAAGCTTGAGTGCCTAGTGCCCCAAGTGTGACACCTCAAATGGTTCACACAACACCATGAACACTTGGAATAACCTTGAGAATAAGGATACTTTGGTTCTCTCTAGTGAAATCGGCCTTGCCCTTTTGTGTACACACACTAGTGCCCATTTCACCAACCAAGGACATCTTTATATAGTGTGGAGATTAGGGTTAAACCCTAATACCCATGACCTTTCATTTCATATGATCCATGGGTTAAACACTCCATGGACTATCCATGAAAGCTTAGCCCAACCTAAATGAACTTGGCCCATCACACACATATATCTTAGAGTCCATATTTAATTAGTTCCTTTTGATCACTTAATTAATTATAAATTAATTCTTGATCAATACTAATTAAACAATATGATTATATATTAATATATTAGAACTTATAATATATTAATATAAATCACTAGTATCCTTTTTCCTCATCTTCTCTATCCAATTGTCCCGATGCCATGCAACCCAAATGGACCATGCCGGGTCGGGTCAAGTCTTACCAATTATAGTTATGGACTTAGACATTAATCCAACAGTCTCCCACTTGGATAAGTCTAAAACTATTATTGAGTATGACTTCAAACCCCGACTAGCAATCGTAGCTCTCAAAAGCTTCTGTCGAACTCTGACCTTGCTGATGAACTCTGACCTTTGTCAATGACTTGTCCATTAGATAAGGGATCATATATTCCTCCATTCTAGATATCATATGGACTGAGACATGGATTATCAATCATTCTCTCTGTCCATTTGTTGTTTCCCGATTTCCGATTTATGATGACTGACTGATTGAACAAATCAAATCAGTCATGGCTTGGCCAAGCACTCACATGTGTCATCGCTAAATCATCGAGGGGCCCACAGATATCGCTTTTATCCCGAAGGTAAAAGGAATGGATAAACTTCGACTCATATGGCTTGTTCTACTACTTGTTGAATCATACACAAAGGCACGTTTTATAACATCGAGTTACCAATGCGTTTTCGTGCAATCAATGTATAACCAACTCATAGTAACAACTCAAGAACACTTCCAAAAGTGGCTGGAAGTAGAGAGAAAATAAGCTTCCTTGTGGGGTAAGAAAAGTGTAAAAGTGTGGAAATGATCAAAGTAAATCAAGAGCTCTTCCAAGGATTTCTTTATATAGATGTGGTTAGAGCAAGTTGCAAAGATGATAGGATGTTTGCCTTGGTTTGTGTGATGTGGATAGGGTTGGGTTAATGAGGAAGTGACACATGGAGGCAAGTGGGCACACTTGACCCACTTGTAACATAAAATATCCTAAGCCCTTTTCTTTAATGTAAAATATTGATTTATAATTAATAAATCCCTGGGATGTGATTAAAGTATGAATATATAGAGTCTTATATGTAAAAATATGAGTTTGGGCGAAAATCCCACGTTAAAATAATGAAAAACGGGCTTAAAACGAAGTCGTGGTCGAAAACCGGGTGAAAAGGGGCGATCTGCTAGGCTTCTCGGATCAGGGGCCGAAGTTCGGGTTCGGTCTGCTGAGCTTCGGTCCGAGGAGGGGGAGGGTTCGCTTATGAGGGTTCGGCTCCGGGAGGGTTCGGCTCCGAGAGGGTTCGGTCCTATTAGAAGGGTTCGGCCCTAAGAGGTTCGGTTCCTAAGAGGTTCGGTTCCTAAGAGGGGTTTCAGCCCTATTTAGCTGTTTTTCGATATAACTCCCCGTTTCGAGCGGTTTTTGGCCAAGTTAAGGGTCGGGATGACTATAAAAAGTTGAGAGAGATTTTGAGAGAGATTTGGGAGAGATTTCACATACTTGGAGAGATTTCACATACTTAGAGAGATTTGGGAGAGATTTCACATACTTGGAGAGATTTCACATATTTAGAGAGATTTGGGAGAGATTTCACATACTTGGAGAGATTTCACATAATTAGAGAGATTTGGGAGAGCTTTCACATACTTGGAGAGATTTGGGAGAGATTTCACATACTTGGAGAGATTTGGGAGAGATTTAATCTTAGTCATTATTATCGTATAATCTCGTAATGCAAGGTTCGTGAACCCCGTTATGCTTCGTTAATGATCGTTTTAAGTCCCCGAAAGGGTCCTTAGTCGTGTTTTGATGCGTTTAACTCCCCTTTTTAGGGTTTTTACATTATTAACACATAGATTCTTCGAGACACTTGAATTTTTGACATAAAGATGCACATTTTTATACGTAGAATAACTTTTAACATACAAGTACTAGTTAAGTTTGACCGGTTTGACTTGTTGACTTTAACTTTGACTTTGACTTGAATTTGACGGTTGTCACAACGTGGTAGAAGCTCGGTCACGACGTGGCAGGCGTCTGGGAGAGTTTTTGATAGTTGACTTTGACCGTTGACTTTTTCATAAAGTTTGAATTTAGGTAAATATAAGGGTTTGGGGCTATAGTCTAATTGTTGGTCCCTGATTGCTGTATAGGTGACCTGTAGTATCTTTCACTGAATCAGTGATCGGTGCTGCTATATGCTAGATTGCGAGGTGAGTTTCTCATTATACTTTATACTGCAGTATGTGTCCATGTATGTAGGATGTTGTTATCATGTAGTGATTTGGTAGACTGGTAGATCTTCTATGATTACACGTGCTTTCTTGTTATTGCTTTAGTGCATATGTAGATATATTGTGGTTGGGTTGAGGCGGTACGACTTTATGCTACAAGCCAACAAACCCGGGGACAATCTAGTCTTATGACTGTGGTCCCAGGGGAAATCCAGTTTTATATTGTGGGCTCGTGTGCATACATTGTATTGAAAGATCTTGTATGCTCACGAATCATATTAAAGTGATATTGTTAATTAACATATGATACAAATGGGACACACTAACAACAGCTTGATATAATTGATTATATACTAGAAACTGATTTTAATATATATTCAATAAACTCCTATATTTAAATTGGAAATTATTTATTTCTAGGAAATAATAATTTTCATTAGCAAGTTTAACATTATATATAATTCATGTTGTATGAATTATTAAGTCATGCACAACATTTTTGGACTAGATAAATTCCTTTGTCTTTTACCAAAAAGTTAAAGTTTATATTTTATAAACTTTGTTTATAAAATATAAAAAGGCTTTTGTCTTTTTTTTGTTCCTATTTTCGAAAATATTGCTAGACAAAAGGAAGACATGCCTTTTGATTATTTAAATAAAAGTATGGCTTGTCTTAAGAAGCATGGGGGACAAATCTAGCTAGTAGAAGCATGGGTGCTTAATGCTTAAAGACCCATGTATATTGTGCATGCTATATAAATGAAAGAAAGGCTTTCATTTGTGTTGTTCTTTCTTATGCAAAACCATAACATGCATCTTATGATGCATGTTCTCTCACTTTTGATTATCTCTTGAAGATATTACTTGCTTTTATACTCTCTTGATGTTCATACTTTGGTTATGAACTTCAAGCTTAAGAGTTAAGAGTTTTAGACTAGCATCTACATCAAGTTGGCTTCTTGTTGGGGTCTCTAAAGTTCATCATTCTTCATCAACTTCCAAGCCTCCCAAGAGGATCCAAAGAATTAAAAAGGTTATTATTTGGTCTTCTTCTTTGGTTGTGTTTGTTTTCTTTCCAAACTTTGTAAGAAGATCCTTGGTGGGTTTAAACTTGTTAATGTTATTCAAAATGATCAAGTCTCCCGTTTCTAAAAATCATGTTTTTGAAACTAGTTTTTGAATGCAAAGCCCAACAATTGGTATCAGAGACACATTGCAAGTTTGGTTAGATTTTTTTATTTTTGTAAATCTTAGTTTTTGGAGAATATGGATAGATTGGTTTTGTATAAAAACAAGCTCAAACATATTTTTATGACAACTTTATAATTGTTATTTTATGTGACAAAAGTTTTCATGCATCTTTTGTCATCTAAAGTTGTCTTAGAAAAACGAAGGTTGTTTAATGTGTATGTTGATATGTATGATGTGCATAAACTAGCCAATGACCATTGTGTTTGTTGTGTTGGTTGTTTTATAAAAATGGTCATAATAATTTATTTATTCATATGGTACTTAATAAATTAAATAGATTAGTTTTCTTTGTTTATTTTTGTAAGTAATAGATTAGTTGTTAAAAATAATTTATTTGTACAAAAATGTAACAAGAAATGAAGTTGCAACCACTTTTGAAGACCAAATTGCAATTTTCGCATGTATATGGTATGCAATATTTTCACTGGTAGTTTGCAACTGTCGCTAAATGTTGTTGTTGTTGTTGTTGGCAGATTTCTCAAAGGGTTGTTGAGCATTTGCGACACTTTCTGCAACACTTTCTGAAAGTGTTGCATATTGTTGAAATATTGCTTGAAAAAGTTTTTCCAATCTTTTGCAAACAAGGGGTGTTTTTTCAAGTGGGAGCTTCTACAACAACATTACAAGAAGATTTTTGGTCCCTTAAAATGTCCCTTTAGGAATGGACTTGACATTTTTTGTGTTGGCTCACAAAAAATGTCATTAGTTGGTTATGTTTATACACATATATTTTATGCTTGTTTGTGTTGTTTTTATGCAGTTATTATGTGTGGTTGATAAATTAGTTTTTTCACGTGCTAAAATAATTTCAGACAAAATAAACATCACATAGAGTTTGGTTTTCAAAATTTATAATGTGGACATAAGATGTAACAAGTTATTGTTTTAAAATAAAATTCGGTTTTATAAAACGTTAATAACGTCAAATTTTGAAATACTCATATATAAGTTTTAAAATGGTGATTTTGTAACTTATACAAACTCCAAATATATAAGTAATAAAAGGAAGTTTTATTAAAGATATAAAAGGTTCGAATGCACTCAAACTTAATTCCAGTTATTAAAATTGAATCATGTCGAATTATATAAAAGCTAGGTCTTTATATAGAACCTTTAAAAGGTGATTTACTTTTGAAAATTGGTACCATGGTTTATTATATGCATGTAATAACCATGATATCATATGTTTTTAAAACTATAATTATAAAACATATAAAAGACCCTTTTTACAAACCTCAAATCTATGCAATCCTTTTTGAAGAACACTCGCACATCTCTTGTATGCACTAGTGGGATAAAGGATAACTAACCGCTTAGTGTTATATTTTTATGGAGGGGGTGTCTTTGCGATTTCTATAACCAAGTTATAGGCTTATTACACATATTTTTCAAATTAGATGATTTGATCGGAAATCTTTTGTGATAAAGGATACCTAAGCAAAAGAGTTTCAAGGCATAGATAGGATCAAACATGTCTAATTAAATTTTTTATTAGCGATCCCATAAATCTAGGAATTATATAGTAAGATATAATTGATAATCGATATCTACCGGGTTGCATTCAAGTGGATGGGATAAAGGATAGCTAACTATTTATTTGTTTTGCAATTTGCATCCTAGACTTTGATAATTAATGTTTTTTGGAAACTAAAAGGGTATTAATTATTAAAGAGTTTAAGTATTGAAAATACTAAATGAATTTTGTTAAAATTTTGTAGTTAAATAATCCATTCTCATTACCATGAAATTGTCATTTTCTTTAATGACTTAATGAAACAGTAACATTCAATAGATACAACTTAAATGAATGGGTTCATGTCTTAAGAGATAATCTCGTGAGAGATATGAAATTGTATACTTTTAAAGGTACTAGTCATAAACTATTTGATTTGAGCAATAAGCCTAAACATTATACCTAGTAAAGGCATCACTGTGATGCTAAAGATGTTTCTAACATCAAACTAGGAATAGTACAAGGCCCAAAAGAGTCACCTTGTGTGATCTAGGAGGCCCATGTTTTAAGGACTGAACACCTTTAAGCCCAAGAAATCCAATAACGCCCACATAGATGGATCTTGTTTCTTTATGTGGAGAAACTGGACACTGGAAGAGGATCTGCTCCTCTTATCTGGAAAGAAAGTCTGGAAGAGACTAGTACTTCATGTATCTACAAGATATAACTCATACTTTTCATATAACACTTAGCTACTTGGTACTTAAATGTTAATCTAATATTTGTAATTGGCTTGCAGATATTTACTGAAGAGTAACCAGCTGAGCACAATCAAGTTGGAACTATATTCCCGGAGTTTGGTTTATTAATTATGCTAGGAACATAATTCACTTGTATTATGAAACAACTTTTGTTTTGGAAAAATGTATGTTTTAATTTATCTTGCGTAAATATATGTCTCAATTTAATTTAAGAATGATTGACTATTTACTTAAATCGTTTTTCATAACGATCACCATCATATTTAAATAATTAAAATTCTTTTATGAGACTAGATCTCTTAATTAGAATTATAAAGTAAATATCAATATTATATAAATAACAAGTTCTATATGCAACATACTTTTGACTTAAACCTTTTTAAAATCAAACTCATCTTTGACATTGTTATCTTTATTATATAAATGACATTCACATATCCCAACTTCAAGAAAGGGATCCTTGAAGGCAAATAAGGTAGTTATTTGACATATGTAAATCTTATTTATATATAGAAGATTCCTAATGATATTTTTACTAAGTAGTAGAGAAAATAATTATTAATGAAGTATACACTATGGTGTATGATTTCCTTTCTAATGAATGTCTAAGATTTGTCATAAGATACCATAAGATTTATCATAAGATACCAAATCAACTTTATTAACAACTATAGTAGTTATAAATTATATTTTACATGGTAAAACATAATTGTGAAACCTTTGTTTAAGTTTTCAAATATACATTTGAAATACAAACCGGTAAGAACTATCTAAGGCCTTAATGATAATAAATGATGAATTAAATCTTACTTAGTATGATTTACTTTCAAATCGATAGAAATTTCCTCATTTTATTTCATTGGGATAACACCTAGAATACTATCTGTAACACTTTGTTCTGAGTCGTTTCATAATTCGGGGCCTTGATCCGAAGATCAATTATTATAAGGTTTCAGCCGTTGAGGAAAATTAGGTTTAGACCCATTTGGATGTGGGTGATGTAGATTTTCTGATCCAAGAGTCCGGTTTATGCTTTAGAGCACAAGGGTATATTGGTAAATGATGGTTCAGACCTTTTATTGAATTTAAGGATTTTAGTTTGATGTGTTGTAAGTCAAAATTAAATAGATAGGGTTGTAGAGCTCCTCAACACCTTTTCGTAGATATAAGGATCGCCAAAAACGGATTTGGAATGACGAAGTTACGACCGTTTAAAGTTATGAGGATTTTGGGCTAGCCGGGAACGTTGGGCGTACAAGGAATGTACGTTGGGCGTTAAGGGTTGGGTGATCACGGAGGCTCATTTGCGTACGTTGGGTGTTTCCCAGGAATTCTGGGCTTTCGTGATGCAGACCCCAAGCCCTAATTTAGGTCCTTGGACCCTATTTAAACACCTTATGTGACACCCAAATTTTTTGCAAAAATTTTAAACTTTTAAACCCATCTTAAATTAAATTAAAACAACTGAAATAGTCATAACATAATCCATCAACTTAATAATCATATAAAATAAGTGCGGAAGTAATAATAATAATAAGGTCCCAACAAAAATAACTAGTAGCGATGTCCCGGTGTTCCATGTCAAGCCTTAGCCTCTTTAATCTTAACACCTGAAAAGTTATAAGGGAAAGCGTAAGCACAAAGCTTAGTGAATTCAAACACAGACATTGTACTAACATTCATATTTACTAACCCTAATCCATTTTCCAATTATAGTTGTATAATAAGGGCAAAGAACGAATCAATGCCAATAATACAAGAAGGACTTGTAGGTTTGAACCGCACCGGGAAGATCCCGTATCACTTGGCCCTAATCACCGCACCTCATGATGAGTATTACGTTGGTGATATTACCTACCCACCGCACCGGTAAATCCGTATCCTTTGGTGGTGTCCCCATATCCATAATTAGTTACATACAGTGCACATGTACGAATTAAAACAATGATTATATAGCATGCCTTTATAATAAATTCAAATAATCAGACACGAGCTAACTAGCAAACGCAAACATCAATACAACGGTGTGAGAGAACTCACCTTGAGTGAGTAGTAAGGATATCTAACAATCAAATAATGCTACCAAGCTTGAGCAAACTTCAAAACCTCACCTAAGAAGGACTAAAGGTTAGAAAGGAGAAGTAATGAAGCTATGAGTTGAGAAAAGAGTAATCACAGCAAGGTCTCTAAAACAGACCTGCTGTTCAAAATGGATTTACTCCAAAATCTAAAACAGAAACATAGCTTTAACTAAATTTTATAGGAAACTATGATTACTCAGGATTCCACAACTATAAAGAACTCATTCTAACTCCAAAAGATGAATTAATTATGAATTTTACAAAATGGTGTATCACTTCTGTCTCCAACAATACAGTCAAGTGATGTTGGCCAATTCTACCCAACTTGTGAGTAGAATTCGTCCAAACCAAAATTAAGAGAAGTAAAGGACATACAAATGAAAGTCTCAGAGTTGGAATTTAATGAAAATCATCTCCCAAACTCCAGATATAAAATTCACATTTTGGACAATCACAGCACTAGCAAAAGCTGGTGACTGCCCACTGATCTGGAATGTGGATCCATTTTAACCAATTTATAATTGGAAATAACACCCCATCTGCTCCAGATCTTAAATTCATAATATAAGGAACATATAGAAACTTGGAATCACTCTGGATCCTTTTCCAAGCCTTAGAAATGATGAAAACAAAATGACATATCAGAACAGACCCGGATCAGACCTAACAGCAAAGATGCCATTCTTTCCTATAGATAAAGTCCTTATCAGTGAGGTTGGCCTGCTTAAGAAAGTTAGCCAACTCAATTTGTGAACTTTTGGAACTGGTTTAGGGTCCGTTTGAGTTCTAGAGCTCAAGATATGAATTTTACAAAATAACTACAGATCTGATGGAAAACAGAATCGTAGCCACCCGTTATTCCTTTTTGGCTTATCCATCCTTCTCCCTTTGAAACACATTTTAAGATGTGTTCATCATCCCAATTTAGTCCCCATGATCATGGTGGTACTAAAAAGGGTTAGGTATCATTAGGATTTCATTTTGCCACAAGATTGTAATAATAATCAACATGAAAATGAACATAAAGCACATAAAATCACCATTCTCCCTTTTAAGGTTTCCATGATCTTTTGCCACATGTAATCCCCTAGATCCATCATCCACCATATATGGGGTGAAGATAGGATCTTGAGATGATGTATAACATACAATTACAAATCAAATAGGAAGGAGAAGAAGTGAAGATGAAATCATAAAACTAGAACAAGGTTATGAATCAAGTTGTAAGAAATGATAAGGAGGTTCATACCAATACGAATCAAGGCTGGAAATGAACAAGAATTAAGCTCCAAACAACAACCCCTTGGCTGCTCTTGATCCCAAAGAGAGAGAGGACGATTTGAGAGAGATATGGAGGGTTTAGAGTGTTTTTCTTGTGTGTGTTCCAAATGACTCAATTAACACATTAAGTACTATTTACTAGATGGACTTGCAAATAGGCCCATAGCCCATGGACTTCAATAAAAGGAGTTTACAAGATGATCAAAAGAGTCCAATAACATAAGAAATCAGACATTGGTTAAATAAATTAAGCCAAGGTTACAAGGATAATTAAATTAAAATAACCAAACGTACCGAGAAAAACCGGGGCGTTACAACTCTCCCCCACTAAGAACGGACTTTGTCCTCGAAGTCAACGACTAGAAACAGATCCGGGTAATGAGCCCGCATCTCGCATTCCGGTTCCCATGTCCACTCCGAACCCTTCCTATGTTTCCACTGCACCTAAACCAGGTTTATAGTCTTGTTGCGGAGAGCTTTCGTCTTTCGTTCTAAAATAGCGATTGGTTTCTCAACATAATTGAGACGCTCGTCAATCTGTATGTCCTCCAGTGGTATCACAGCGGTCTCGTCAACCACGCATTTTCGTAACTGAGACACGTGGAACGTATTATGAATTAGACTAAGCTCGTCAGGCAGCTCTAAACGGTAAGCCACCTTTCCCACACGGGCTATGACCTTGTAGGGTCCAATGAATCGGGGTCCGAGCTTTCCCCGCTTTCGAAATCGAATCACACCTTTCCAGGGGGAGACTTTAAGCAAAACATAATCTCCCACCTGGAACTCAAGATTGGAGCGTCTTTTGTCGGCATAACTTTTCTGACGACTGCTCGCTGTGACCAAATGATCCCGAATCACTTGGATTTTCTCCGTAGTCCGTAGCACGATGTCGGTACTCCCAAGTACCCTCTGCCCAACCTCTCCCCAACACCTCTCCAGGGGGAGACTTTAAGCAAGTACCCTCTGCCCAACCTCTGCCCAACCTCTCCCCAACAAACGGGCGTCCTACAAGGCTTCATACGGAGGCATTTTAATGCTAGAGTGATAGTTGTTGTTATAAGAAAACTCAGCTAGATGTAGATGGACATCCCAACTACCCCCAAAATCAATTGCACATGCCCTAAGCATGTCCTCCAAGGTCTGAGTTGTCCGCTCACTCTGCCCGTCTGTCTGCGGATGGAAGGCGGTGCTAAAATGTAATCGTGTGCCCAACTCCTCTTGAAACTTCCTCCAGAACTGAGAAGTAAATCGGGTGTCCCGATCGGAGACGATAGAAACGGGCACCCCATGTAATGAGACAATCTCCCGAACAAAGATCTCGGCTAATTTCTCTGCCGACGAGCTCTCCTTTATAGCCAGAAAGTGAGCACTCTTAGTCAAACGATCAACAATCACCCATATCGTATCGGCTCCTCGGGCAGTTCTAGGAAGTTTTGTAATGAAGTCCATGGTTAAATGCTCCCATTTCCATTCAGGAATCTCCAATGGTTGCAACTTCCCATGTGGTTTCTGGTGTTCCGCCTTGACCTTCCGACAGGTCATACATTCTTCCACAAATCGAGCCACATCATTCTTCATTCCATGCCACCAGTAAGCCTCCTGAAGGTCCCGGTACATTTTAGTAGCGCCAGGATGGATAGAAAATTTTGACTTATGAGACTCATCCATTAGGGTTTTCCGATTTCCCCCGGTATATGGAACCCAAACCCTACCGTAGCGAGTCAGCAAACCCCGCCCGTCTCGTTCCATCTTAGGCAACTCTTTCCCAATCTTCTCACGCCTGATGTTTTCCTCCAGTATTGTCGTCTTTTGGGCGTCCCGGATTAGATCTAACAAAGACGACACCATCGTGATCCGGAGACACTTAGCTCGAATCGGTTCGGCAGATTGTTTACGACTGAGAGCATCAGCTACCACATTAGCTTTACCGGGGTGGTAGTGAATTTCACAATCATAATCTTTTACCACATCCAACCATCTGATCTGCCTCATGTTCAAATCCCGCTGCTCGAACAAATATTTCAGACTCTTATGGTCAGTGTATATGATAAACTTCACTCCATAGAGATAGTGTCTCCAAATCTTAAGAGCGAAAACAACAGCCCCAAGCTCCAAATCATGAGTGGGGTAGTTTCGTTCGTGGGGTTTCAGCTGTCGGGAGGCATAGGCTATCACCCTATCTCGTTGCATTAACACGGCACCAAGACCCTGAAGCGATGCATCACAGCAAACCACCATATCCTCAACCTCATTAGGTAAGGCCAAAATCGGAGCATCACACAATCGTTTCCTTAACTCATCAAACACCAGCTGTTGCTCCGGGCCCCAAACGAATTTCACTGATTTCTTGGTCAATCGGGTGAGCGGTAAGGCGATTTTAGAGAAATTTTCAATGAACCTCCGGTAATAACCGGCTAAACCCAAGAAACTGCGAATTTCAGAAGGTGATTTCGGAATCTTCCATTGTTTAACCACATCAACCTTGGCTTGATCGACCTTAATACCGTGTTTGTTTACCACATGCCCCAAGAACTGAACTTCTTCCAACCAAAATTCACATTTTGAGAATTTAGCATAAAGCCTTTCTCTTGCCAGAGTTTCCAAAATCTCCCGAAGGTGTTGCTCATGCTCCTCTTTGCTCTTAGAATAGACCAAGATATCATCTATGAACACTATGACCGAATGGTCAAGCATCGGGCTACACACCCGGTTCATGAGATCCATAAACGCTGCGGGTGCATTGGTGAGCCCAAAAGGCATCACCACGAACTCAAAGTGCCCATAACGAGTACGGAATGCTGTTTTCTCAATGTCTTCTTCACGAACCCGCATCTGATGGTAACCGGAACGTAAATCAATCTTGGAAAACCAAGACGCTCCCTGAAGTTGATCGAAAAGATCGTCAATACGTGGCAACGGGTACCTATTCTTTATCGTGCGCTTGTTTAGCTCCTTATAATCAATACACATTCGTTGGGATCCATCTTTCTTCTTCACAAAGAGAATAGGAGCACCCCAAGGTGAGCAGCTTGGCCGTACAAACCCTTTGTCACTTAGTTCTTGAAGTTGATCTTGGAGCTCTTTCATTTCAGGTGGTGCCAAGCGGTAAGGAGATTTCGCTACCGGAGTCGCACCTAGCACCAAATCAATGCGAAACTCCACTTTCCGAATAGGTGGCAAGCCAGGGAGTTCCTCCGGAAAGACATCGCTGAAGTCGGAAACGATAGGAACGTCGTCTAGTGCTATAGCAGAAGAGCAAGAAGCCATAGCCAGGCGGGGAATGTCCCCCTGAATAATAAGTTCTCCACCTCTAGGGTTTCGAACACGAACTTGCTTCTTACGACAGTGGATTTCCGCATCAAACGCATCAAGCCAATCCATGCCTACGATAACGCAGAGCTCTCGCATCGCAATAGGGATAAGATCAATAGGGAATTCAACTCCAGAAAACTCGAGAGTGCAACCCCGATAAACATCGGTGACATAAATAGTGCGGTTGTCGGCAACTTCGACAACCATTGGGCGAGCCAATTTTCCGATACTACGCCCCAAACGATTAATAAACGCGCGAGATACGAAAGAATGGGTAGCACCGCTATCAAACATAACAACAGCAGGCTCAGAATCTAGCAAATAAGTGCCTGATTCACCACATACAATCATGTAAACAATTCTAACTACCATTTATTAAATAATGCCAGGAGAGAAAGGAAAAAAATTACCTGCCACTGTCGCGGTAATCACCGGCTCATCCGCAGTCATCTGGTGAGCACGACCTTGTGTCACCATAGTGGGTCCCTTAGAAGATGATGCAATTGCAGGATTTGTACCCCCGCCTCCTTTACCAGCCTTCAACTTCGGGTATTCGGGCTTCTTGTGTCCCGTCTCGTTGCAGTGATAGCAGACGGGAGCAGCAGAAGTAATCTGAGGAACTGCACTCGCTGGGGGAGCCCTACAATTCTTCCAATGATGCCCTGGCTTTTTGCAGTTGTAGCATATCAACGGATTTTTCTCGCCCTGACCTGAAGACGGCCTGTACTCATACCTTGAATTACCACCCTGCTTTTGCTTCTTCTGGGCATCTCCGGATGTCTTGGAGGAGGTTTCATTGGCCTTCCTCTTGGACTGGGTCTGCAACTCGATTTCCCTCCTCCTTGCTGCATCCATGATCGCGGATAAAGTCGGGAACTCCTGCATGCTAACGAATTCCCGAATCTCGGTACGTAGAATGGCAGTGTATCGGCTGACCAACCAGGCCTCGTTCCGAGCAAACGAGGGACAAAAAGATAGCATCTCCAAGAACTTGGCGTTCAGGTCGCTAACGGACTCGATAGTCTGCTGTAAGGCCATGAACTCTTGCTGCATCCGCTGCTGCTCCACCTTAGGCACATATTGTGCCTCGAACCTCTCCGCAAATTGGGCCCAAGACATGGCCCTCACTTCTTCTTCGTTTAATAGAGCGGTGATGGTGTTCCACCATGTCTTTCCCCTTTTCCGCAGCTGATTCATGGCGATCACAACTTTGTACTGGTCCGGACACCCAACAGTCATGAAGGCGCCCTCAACATCTGACACCCAGTGCTTAGCAGCAACTGGGTCGGATTCACCATTCCAAAGAGGAGGGCTACACTTGCTGAACTTCTCGAAGTAGTATGCCGAATCCCGAACGGGCGGAGCTGGTAACGCTCCCCCGGGAATAGCTGCGAGGCGCTCATCCAGAAGAGCACCGACTTTGTTGATTATGTCATTGGTCACACCCGGGATTAGTTCGTTGAAAGCGTTATTGAATTCCTCAGCGACAATCTCCCTAACTTGCTCCATTTGGAGCTGATTAAGTCGAGCAGGCGGAGCCATCTGTATCCGCAGAAGGAGGAAAATATTTAGAAATAATTCAGCCTAGATATTTCTAGGAAGACGAAACACTCAGCTTGCCGAAAATTTCTCAACCTTGCCCCGACCCGAAACCGGCACCGATGTTTCAAATAGTAGGGGCCCTTCTACTACCTTCCACACAAGTTCCAATTTCGCATTCGCGTCTAGTTTCAAAATTTCCAGCTCCCTCTAGCCATTAATTTTACAACTCTCTCACATGTTAACACTAAATAAGTGTGTAATCTAACATTTTAAGACTAGTAGAATCCAATTCATAGTCAACAATTTAACATAAACATTTAACATAAGAAATAAGGCTTACTTGGCTGGCCGACTGGCACACCGCGACATCTTCCACTACTAGTCTTCAGAAAGTTTGAAAATATTTTAAAAAGAAAATAAACTCTTATAGAGCCTCAAATTTGAGTCTAGAACATCCACAAGAATGCCTAGTTCCCTCAAACTGTGGCTCTGATACCAACTTGTGACACCCAAATTTTTTGCAAAAATTTTAAACTTTTAAACCCATCTTAAATTAAATTAAAACAAATGAAATAGTCATAACATAATCCATCAACTTAATAATCATATAAAATAAGTGCGGAAGTAATAATAATAATAAGGTCCCAACAAAAATAACTAGTAGCGATGTCCCGGTGCTCCATGTCAAGCCTTAGCCTCTTTAATCTTAACACCTGAAAAGTTATAAGGGAAAGCGTAAGCACAAAGCTTAATGAATTCAAACACAGACATTGTACTAACATTCATATTTACTAACCCTAATCCATTTTCCAATTATAGTTGTATAATAAGGGCAAAGAACGAATCAATGCCAATAATACAAGAAGGACTTGTAGGTTTGAACCGCACCGGGAAGATCCCGTATCACTTGGCCCTAATCACTGCACCTCATGATGAGTATTACGTTGGTGATATTAACTACCCACCGCACCGGTAAATCCGTATCCTTTGGTGGTGTCCCCATATCTATAATTAGTTACATACAGTGCACATGTACGAATTAAAACAATGGTTATATAGCATGCCTTTATAATAAATTCAAATAATCACACATGAGCTAACTAGCAAACGCAAACATCAATACAACGGTGTGAGAGAACTCACCTTGAGTGAGTAGTAAGGATATCTAACAATCAAATAATGCTACCAAGCTTGAGCAAACTTCAAAACCTCACCTAAGAAGGACTAAAGGTTAGAAAGGAGAAGTAATGAAGCTATGAGTTGAGAAAAGAGTAATCACAGCAAGGTCTCTAAAACAGACATGCTGTTCAAAATGGATTTACTCCAAAATCTAAAACAGAAACATAGCTTTAACTAAATTTTATAGGCAACTATGATTGCTCAGGATTCCACAACTATAAAGAACTCATTCTAACTCCAAAAGATGAATTAATTATGAATTTTACAAAATGGTGTATCACTTCTGTCTCCAACAATACAGTCAAGTGATGTTGGCCAATTCTACCCAACTTGTGAGTAGAATTCGTCCAAACCAAAATTAAGAGAAGTAAAGGACATACAAATGAGAGTCTCAGAGTTGGAATTTAATGAAAAGCATCTCCCAAACTCCAGATATAAAATTCACATTTTGGACAATCACAGCACTAGCAAAAGCTGGTGACTGCCCACTGATCTGGAGTGTGGATCCATTTTAACCAATTTATAATTGGAAATAACACCCCATCTGCTCCAGATATTAAATTCATAATATAAGGAACATATAGAAACTTGGAATCACTCTGGATCCTTTTCCAAGCCTTAGAAATGATGAAAACAAAATGACATATCAGAACAGACCCGGATCAGACCTAACAGCAAAGATGCCATTCTTTCCTATAGATAAAGTCCTTATCAGTGAGGTTAGCCTGCTTAAGAAAGTTAGCCAACTCAATTTGTGAACTTTTGGAACTGGTTTGGGGTCCGTTTGAGTTCTAGAGCTCAAGATATGAAGTTTACAAAATGACTACAGATCTGATGGAAAACAGAATCGTAGCCACTCGTGATTCCTTTTTGGCTTATCCATCCTTCTCCCTTTGAAACACATTTTAAGATGTGTTCATCATCCCAATTTAGTCCCCATGATCATGGTGGTACTAAAAAGGGTTAGGTATCATTAGGATTTCATTTTGCCACAAGATTGTAATAATAATCAACATGAAAATGAACATAAAGCACATAAAATCACCATTCTCCCTTTTAGGGTTTCCATGATCTTTTGCCACATGTAATCCCCTAGATCCATCATCCACCATATATGGGGTGAAGATAGGATCTTGAGATGATGTATAACATACAATTACAAATCAAGTAGGAAGGAGAAGAAGTGAAGATGAAATCATAAAACTAGAACAAGGTTATGAATCAAGTTGTAAGAAATGATAAGGAGGTTCATACCAATACGAATCAAGGCTGGAAATGAACAAGAATTAAGCTCCAAACAACAACCCCTTGGCTGCTCTTGATCCCAAAGAGAGAGAGGACGATTTGAGAGAGATATGGAGGGTTTAGAGTGTTTTTCTTGTGTGTGTTCCAAATGACTCAATTAACACATTAAGTACTATTTACTAGATGGACTTGCAAATAGGCCCATAGCCCATGGACTTCAATAAAAGGAGTTTACAAGATGATCAAAAGAGTCCAATAACATAAGAAATCAGACATTGGTTAAATAAATTAACCCAAGGTTACAAGGATAATTAAATTAAAATAACCAAACGTACCGAGAAAAACCGGGGCGTTACACCTTAACTCATTTCCAACCCTTCTTATCTTCAACCTCCATCCCATCTAACCCTAAATTCGAAACCCTAGCCCCATTTGGAATAATTTTGAGCCTTGGAGTGATTTTAGGTGGATTTTTAGTGCATTTAGAAGAAGAAGAACTCCTTGGAGAAGTGTGGGTTGTCTTGGAGCTTGGAGATCCAGGCCTTGTTCCTGTTGATCTAGCTTGTGGAGGTATAAAGTCTTAATCTTGATGGATTTCTCATATAGATCTAGTTTAGGTTATGATTTGTCATGTTTTGGTTCCATAGTTATGGTTATTGTGAGTAGAAGTTACTCCAGGACCTTTGAGCCTCATATTTGGTCTTTGTTGGGGTCATTAAGTCATAAGGCTTGAATCATGATGATACATTTGTTAGATCTAGCTAGTTTTGGGTGTTATGAGATTTTGGTTACTTTAGTGCATAAAGTTTAGATATTGAAATTCGGTGACCTTGTTATGGATAAAGTTGAAAACTTTATCTATCTAAACGTCATATTAATTAAGATCTAAAGGTTGGAGACTTAGACTTAATGGATTAAGTTGAAAAATATGAACTTTTTTCCCTTTGAGACTTAAAGATTAGATCTTGGTCGTTGGACCATTCTAATGGATAAAGTTGGAAACTTTATCCATTATGGAGTTATTAGGAACCAGAGAAATGTGATCTTGATTTTTAGTTTCCTCCCATGCATGAGTTACAAGGTCTTAATGGGCTAAGTAGTTAGGGTTTTTGGTGTTTGGGCACTTAATAGGCATGCTAGACCATAAAGTTGGAAACTTTATGGTTAAGGACGTTATTCTAAGACTAGATATGGATTATGGGCAAAAGAACTTAAGGATTAACCTCTTATCAAGAATAAAGAACTCAGCCGTATACGCTGGGCGTTCCCCAGGAACGCTGGGCATTCGTGGTCTGCCATCACATTTTTAGTCAAACTCGTGTACGCCAAGCATACAAGCTGGGAACGTTGGGCGTTCGCAGCCATGTTGACCAACTTTAAATTTTGTACTTTTTGACTTTGACTTGGATTTGACCAAGTTTGTCCTAAGGATATTTTGAGTATTTTGAGTATTTTGAGTTGTATTTGAGGTTGATTACTATTTGATGAATAGGTGACAGATAGAGCTGATATTCGGAGTCGGGACCTATTCAGCTATTTGTTCAGACTGATAGGTGAGTCTCCTCACTGTACCCGTGGGTCGAAGGCACCAATGTTGGTCCACTAGGATCTGTTATATGCTAGTTATCTTTGTGAATCTTGCATGGTATGTTAGGATAGGCCCATTGTATGACGGGCTAGGCCCATTGTATGTTAAGTTGGGCCCACGGATCAGGAAGGGCTAAGCCTAATGATATGTATGGTATGTGGTGTTTTGGGGAATTCGCTAAGCTTTGTGCTTACAGTTTATGTGTATGGTTTCATGTAACATCCCAATGATGAGGTACTTCAAATTTTGACCCTATGTTTGAATAATATTGCATATTGGCCCTTGGGATTTAAAAAGGATTGCAAAATGGCCCATAGAGGCAATATGGTAATTTTGCCCATTATGTAGTACGTTGAGCGTATGTTGTGTACGCTAGGTGTACTAGGGCGTACCGTAGTACACGGGGCGTACACCTCGTGTGCATGGCGTATGTGAGGATTATGTAAACCCTAATTTTTAGGGTATGGTTCATATTTAAACCTTATTATAGCCTCATATCTCATTTCTTCTTCAGCCACCCTCTTTAAGAAACAATCCCAAGCGAACCCTAAGTGAAAGAGTGCATTTTGGAGCCCTATTCAGTGTTTAGAAGTGTTCTTGAAGAAGATGAGAGTGGTGAGAAGATCTTGGAGTTTGGAAGCATCTTGGATCTGCGATTTCCTTCTTGTTAGCAACCTCCAGGAGGTATAAAGTTTGCATCTTGATCTCCCCATCTTGTAGATCTAGTCATTTCCTCCTTTAAGACACTTTTGTCCCAAAAATGGTGAATCTTGATCATGTCATGTTCTTGACTCAATAAGTTGTCATTTCAGAGGTTTTGGAGCCTCTTGAGTCATAAAAATGTAATCTTGGACACTAGTTTCTTCTCATTCATGGTCTTAATGGATTAAGAGGTTAGGATCATTGGTGTTGGGCATACAGCTGAGTACGTTGGGCGTACTTAGCTGGGTTGACTCGGTTGACTTTTTCAAAAATTTGACTTTTGCCTAATTTTGACCAAGTTTGACATAGGGGTATTTTGGGTATTTTGGATTATATTTGAGAATTGGCTGTTTGGATGTATAGGTGACGGTTAGAGCTAAGATTCGGAGTCGGGACCTCATCAGCTATTGTACGAACTGTGAAGTGAGTTTTCCTCACTATACTTTTGGGTCGAAGGCACAAGGTCGGCCCATTGGATTGATATACTGGTTTACCGTGTGTTGCTATGTTGTAATGGTCTGTTAGATTTGTATCCTAGTTTATAGGATGTTGCTATGTGGTAGTGATCTGTAGATCTTCCTGTTTGACTGTTGACTGATTATAAGTTTATCTTTGATGTATATGTCGACATATTGTGTTGGGTTGAGGTTGTACTTCTTTGAACTGTAACAAACAAACCCGGGAGCATTCCAGATAAGATTTGAGAGCCGATTGGCATGCCAGACTCATACTGAGGGCTTGGGAGCATTCCAGATACAAGCTGAGGGTCCGAATGGCATGCCAGACTCGTATTGAGGGCCCGAGGGTATTCTAGTCCGATGACTAAGTGGACCCATTATATATTGGCATTCTAGTCTGATGAATGATTGGGCTAGGGGTAATCCATACCGATGGCTCTAGACCCAGCGGTATTCCAGTCTGATGACTGATTGGACCCATCATGCTTGTTTGTTTATGTTATGTATTTTGTATGTGGTACTTTAGGGAAAATCTCACTAAGTGTTGGCTTACAGTTTTTGGTTATGGTTTCAGGTACTTACGAGGATCGCAGGAAGGCGAAGGCGTGACCGTACACATCCTGATTTTATGTTATTGATCTTAGGAAACTTTGTTTTGAACAATGTTTTGAAAACAATGGTTTTGTAAACACTTTTATTAGTAAATGGGTTGAGTTGAAAAGTTTAAATTGGTTGTTATTTTTAAGATGTTACATTTCAGGTACTTCCAGTTCAGAAGGGAAGGGCCTGACATGACTGCATAACATCCCCCAAAGTTTATTTCGCATTTGATTAATTGAGATTTTACTCTGATGTTTAATTACTATTTTTCACAATGAATGATTTGGAAAAAAAAGTTATATGAATTAATACTTTAAAAATGAAAATTTTTCCTTATGATTTTTGGGACGTAACACTATCAATTATACGTTGAGTACAAACACCAACTAACTAGTAGATATAACATTTTCTTCGTAAGATTTTGTATGGAAAGGCTTCATCCCTATCTTACTTAAATGTTTTATGGATTTAAAGCCTATGTTGGACTAAAGCTTTTAAACACAAAATATACTAAATACATATTTATATATAATACTCTAAATGTGGATTAGATTATTATAAGCAAACCCACCAAGAATAAGTTTTTCTTATTCCTCTGATAGTCGAGTTAACAGAAAGCAAGCTTCTAATGACAAAGCAAGTGCGAGGTACATAGAACTTGAAGTAGCTCAAGAACCATTACCTGATGTAGTAATAGTTGGCACAAGTTTCAACAAGGGATTGTTAAACTTGAATAATAGCTATTAACAAACACAAATTGTTCGCTTTAGTGGTAGAAATCATCTATGACTTGAGAAATGTGGAATCTCTCATTGATTATATTTTCTTGATGGTTTCTAGAAAATTTATCAAATACCAAGATGCTATGTCAGATCTCTTATTGAATTAATGATTTAGAGTCATGAACATGAGATGTGATTCATGTATGATAATCAAGTATGGTCTTGACTGAACTTTCTCTCTATAGCAAGGCTATAAGGAGAACGTGATTCTTCTAGAAAGAATACATTACATGGGTACCATACACATTTAAACCAAGACTTGTTATAAAATGACTTTCTCTACTCACGTCATTGACTACGATCTTTATCATCATAAATACCAACCACAATTGTTTCCACATTTTACAGATTGACTACGATCTTTATGATCATACATTACATGAGATATTTGTTGGGTTTTGAGCATTCTAACACTCCTATGGTGTACATGCAACCCTATACACCTTGGATCTATGTTTTCTCTATTATACATGCAAATATTAACTATTCCAAGATTTCATCCTAACTAGCATATTATGAAGCACCTATACTACAAAGTTCTAGTTAGATGACATACCTTTTGATGTAGCTTGATGTCTTCAAGCTTTAAGAGCTTAGCCCCAATAGTGTGGAAGCCTCAAATGGAATCACAAATCACCAAAACGCCTTGGAAGAACTTGAGAGAATATGTATGCACACTAAAATCGGCCCACTCTTATTTTCACACACTTGTGCCAATTTTGTGAGCCAAGGACCCCTTTATATATTATGGAGGATTAGGGTTACATCCATGTAAACCCTAATACCCATGACCTTTCATTTACATAGGATCCATGGGTTAAAAA
The DNA here is from genome assembly GCF_052849685.1 of Lactuca virosa. Taxonomy (NCBI): domain Eukaryota; kingdom Viridiplantae; phylum Streptophyta; class Magnoliopsida; order Asterales; family Asteraceae; genus Lactuca; species Lactuca virosa. The sequence goes on from NC_136433.1 coordinate 394,448,074, forward strand.
CTCCATGGACCATCCATGAAAGCTTAGCCCAACCTAAATGAACTTGGCCCATTCCATATATATAAGAATCCATATTTAATTAGTTCTTTTTGATCACTTAATTAATTCTAAATTAATTCTTGATCAATACTAATTAAATAATATGATTCCATATTAATATATTAGAACTTATAATATATTAATATAAATCATAAATATACTATTCTCAAAAGACTATCCATATAAATTGTGCCGGTGAAGTGCAACCCAAATGGACCATGCCGGGTCGGGTCAAGTACATACCAAATATAGTTATGGACTTAGACATTAATCCAACAGTCTCCCACTTGGATAAGTCTAAAACTATTATTGAGTATGACTTCAAAACCTAACTGGCAATCGTAGCTCTTAAAGCCGCTGTCGAACTCTGACCTTGTCAATGACTTGTCCATTAGATAAGGGATCATATATTCCTCCATTCTAGATATCATATGGACTGAGACATGGATTATAAATCATTCTCTCTGTCCATTTGTTGTTTCCCGATTTCCGATTCATGATGACTGACTGATTGAACAAATCAAATCAGTCCTGGCTTGGCCAAGCACTCACATGTCTCATCACTAAATCATCGAGGGGCCCACAGATATCGCTTTTATCCCGAAGGTAAAAGGAATGGATAAACTTCGACTCATATGGCTTGTTCTACTACTTGTTGAATCATACACAAAGGCACGCTTTATAACATCGAGTTACTAATGCGTTTTCATGCAATCAATGTATAACCAACTCATAGTAACAACTCATATCTCTAGGTTTGAAGAATATAAGATATTATCGTCTCATGATCACTTGTGATAAAATCCATGAAGTGATTCAAATGAGCGCGGGTTGAATCCAATACTCAGAACTTATGAGCACTCATGAGTGTTGTAGCACCACTTTGTCCACCAACTTGGACCTCTACAAACCAACCCATGACAGTCTTGATTCATCTCTACTTCCAACATATGACCGACTGTGGATGGTTTGAATAACTTAATCATTCAGGAAGAGCGACTTAGTTATTCTGGAAGTCAAAACATGCAAAGTGAAACACAAGAATAAATGAATCAAATATGGTATCAAACCCTATGAATATAAATAAACACTTTTATTTATCACCATACTGATTACTCATTATTCATTGTTTCGGTTTTATCAACTTTATAGTTGAATTAAAAACACTAGTTGTCCCATGCTCCAAGCATGTACACTATGTTTTTCTTAAACAATAGCTTTGCCATACACCAAGTATGCACTCTATGTTTGTCTATGATCCTTACTTTGTGAAATAAACCAATTGAACATAATTTCAATGATTCTAATTTCACACTCCCAAATCCCTATCGAAAAATGTGAGAATTTCAAATTCCTATCATTTATCGAAATCTGTTTAGATTTTAAACTTATATGCACTGACCCTCCTGTAATGAATATGTACAAAGTCACAAAGACTTGTCAACAGTCATTATAAGGTATTCCAATGGAGATCAACTCCATGGAAAGTAAGTCTCATATTCAAAGTACATTGCTTTGGACATGCTTCTTGCATTAAGTTTTCTAATCTTACACAAATAACTTCCACCTATGGAGACAACTCCATATTCTCATTTTGACTATCACTTCTGAATAAGAGATGCCTCTTTTCAGAATATGTCAATATGGTCCTTCCAAAATTAGCACTATACTTCCAACTGTCCCTGAGCAACCAATCTTTGGTAAACCTCAGATTGTCCTCGACAATTGCTTAATCATTTTAGTCATATCCAATTCTAGACCTTTTCCCTTCTTAATGCCTCTGAGCATTTGGAAAAATTTAGAAATGACAAATATTATAGCACATGCAATCGATCCTGTACCCAAAGCAAATGGTACACGATTCATGATGTCTCACATAAAGACATGATTCTAGACCAGTCTTTTGCTACAATATTTTTATTTGCCATGTTTTCAAAATTTGACTATGAAGAGGGATGCCGTAATCATAATCGAATTTTGAGAACGCAATATATAGAATTTCCTTAAGTTGAACCAATCCAACATGAAATTCATATATATATTCTTGACTAAAGATGATTAAGGTCTCAATCTAAGCCTTTAAAACTGAAATGAAGTATATCCTCTCCCTTAATTATAGCAAAAGAACTTTTTCAATCCTTGCAGCCTCAGGAATTGAAACTTTTGTTTTCTATAATTAACATTGCTAACTTGCAACACTAACAATAATTATCATGCTCCCACTAACATGATGATTATTAGCATAACACTTATGCTCCCACTAGCTTTGACATGTACTCAGAAATCAGCTGGACTTCTAGAAATCAATACTTTATTGACTTTCTTACCAAAGTTCAGATTTCTGATACGAGATGCTTTGATAAAACTTTATCAAAATCATACACCTTTCCTTAGATAGCATGCATGTGTGTCTAAACAATTTCAGAACTATGAAAAGGGATGCCGTAATCATAGTTTCAATTGTTTAGACCTTTTGCCATCTGCTTCAAATCTACTTGGTGGAAGTGTTTCCTCACCATCATTTTCATGAATCGGAGAGAAACCTTATGACCCTTAGATTTTATGGTGTATGTGTTCTTATCCATGTGAATCGTCAAAACCATAGTCACAAGACAAGGATAATGACAAATCCAAACTCATATGGACTGAACTTATGCAATCTTAACTTCTTGCCACCTGGCAGTACAGGGCCTGCCATTGCTTCCAAGTTGTTATGCAACCAATTGAGAACTTTCAGAACTCCTATGCAAAGCCAACTTTAACTGGAATGGGCAAAGAATATGTCAACACGATAGGTTATAAACCTCAAGTCGTGTGCTAGTGAAGAACCTCAGGTTTTATTCTTGATTAGTTCTTGAAATTCTTTTTAGGATCTTTAAGACTCCAACTATCCTCTTGACATATAAGACTATCTTGCCAAATATTCAAGAGATAGTGCGGATTCTTTATCAAGACAAACACTTCACACAATTGGCCTTAGTTGGTCTTTGTTTTATCCAAAACATCACAACTTACCAATTTCAAATGTACAAGAGTAGGACACTTTTACTCTTACATTTGACAAGTGTTTTAAACCTTTCTTTAAGATATGTCACTCAAGTTACAATCTTGGAGTATGACTCTAAGAATTGTTTTGGAACGAAGTATGACTCATCTTCCTGATCTAACCATTTCAACAATTCATGACTCCTCTTCTTAGTCATAAGAATGCACTAAGATGACCTTTAGAGGACTAATTGTGATATGATTTCTAAATCATTAAGATGATCACAAACATGATACTAAAGTACTCTCCCATCTTTTCAGATTTGAGAAACTTTTATCTTTCTGCCTAATTTGATTCTTCCCATTCGTTCTGCCATACATTGAGACTTTTCCAATGTTTCAGAATTATACTTAAACTTGTAAGTATAACCATATTTACTAAACTTTAATAAATCAAATAGTCTTAACGAGCTTTGTGGTGGACATGACCAGTGCACAAGAATGTGTACTCGATCCCTTTAGTCCTTCACTTGACTCACACATCCATGTGAACAAGTAATTAGTCTTGATTTTTCCATGCTTGAAAGTTCTCATTCATCATACTATTTAACTTGCATGATTCCAAGTTTCGGTCCAATTGAAACTTGGGTGATGAGGAACTTTCCTGATTTGGTAAATTTAGACACTACCAGAAATGAAAGAATCAAATCCATTTTCCAATATTGCTGTCAGTGGAATCATATAAGCAACAATTTTCCACAAATGCCATTTTAAGGATACTTCAAATAAATAAAATTAAACAATTTTCTTTTATTTTAAAACTTTGCGGAAAAACTTATCCTTACAATCCACATGGAAAATTGTTGTTATCTATTCCTTAGCAATATATCATAACTTCTTAAGCAACTGCTCAAAATTATGATGCGATCGAAATCCACCTTCGCGATCAGAATCAACATATACTTCCTTTAATATTTCTCTCTATTCTTTGATTCTTAAAACATCAACATGTGACCCAGTCACATCATGTAATGAGGATCTCAGAATAGAACTTAACAGAGTTAGATAATGGGCTCTGCCTGATGTAGAGTCAAACTTATTGACTTTAACATCCTTAGGTAAATTTGGCAGCTTTGCCATCAACGCCCCTTCCTTTGGCAAAATAAACATATGGACCCTTTGGTAATGGGACTATCTCAGACTTAGCCTTTCTCTTTACCATTTGGTCAACCGGGTTGACTATGGCCAATCCCTTTCCATTGGGAAGAGAATGCTTTTTCTAGATTTCCAGTGTCACCATTGTCACTGTCCATAAAGTTTTTGGGAAGTTGATCTTCTAATCAAATTTGCTTTACTATCGTTCCAAATCATTGCTGATTCAGCAGCACCAAGCAAATAGATATGATCATTAAGGTTCATGTCATAGTCTGTTTCATAGTAGTCTCAAAGGAACTCACTATGTGACTTAGAAAGTGATTGAACATCCAACTTTCTCAAGACTTTGACACCCAACTATCCCGGCTTGTCAATATGTGACTTCATCTCTAAGATGTGATCACACATAGACCTTGCTTGCCATTAGGGATTGAGTGACCTTGAACTTGTGGGTTAGGGAGAATAATTGGAGGAGGTGGAGGAAGAGAAGTATGACTTCCATGAGCCAAACTCGGGAAGTCATATTCATTAGGAAAGCTTGGTTTGGGAAGATCATTGTTGTCTAAACCAGACATCAACAATGGGAGAAATTCACGTAAAGTTGATTTAAGTCCTTAATATAACACCCAATATGATATATTAAGGCTAGGACCCAACAAACTATTTTATAACTTGGAAGAGGGATGCCGTAATCCAAGCTATAAAATATTTGAAGGTAGGTGAATGACGATTCACCAATTTCCACCAAGATAAACGAAATGTATTATTAGGTTTTAATTGGTTTTGAAACTCCTAGATTCTTTTGAGATTCATTGAACTTTTCAATGGCATGTTTCAATCTCGAGTGTGCCCTTCAGGTTTTGTGACTGGGATGCCGAGGATCACAAAACAAGGTGTGAAGTAACCATGCAAATATACTTGGTACCCTTAATATTTACCCCTCAATCGATGTGCCGGTTATCCACACACGCTCCAACGATACTATGATAAACATTAAGTTACCCTTTGCCTACCTTGTTAAGTCCAGGTTAGTGTGCCGGTTAACCACACACGCTCCACTAACAGCTTAAACAAAGTGCAAAGTGTAATTTCATGGATTAGCACCTTATTCACATTTTCCTAAGTAACTAAGCTTGGGAATTTATAAGTGTTTAGTTACTTAGTATTTATCATTATACTTATAATGAAGGGAGAATTATAGTCCTTGTCCTACCTGTTCGGCTAACGACCCTCCACCGGTCAAGGAAGCGGTGAGTGAGAGTGGACACCCATTAAACTGCTATTTTATAGGCAGTAACCTTATACCACCCTTATAGACCGGCTTTGTGAATGAGGCCTACTAATGGTAAGACGACTTGCTCTTATACATATAATATATTAAACTTTTAATATTAGAATAGTAGAAGGGTGTATTTTAGACATTTAAAATACTTGGTGGTTTAATCAATTAATTAAACTAGACTTTTAATTTAATTAAACTCAAACCATTTATTTATGGATTTAATAATACTCTTTTAACTAAACGCTTTAATTAACTATTAATAAAGTCCATTAGAGTTAATTTGAACTATTCAACAAAACATCATAATTCCAATTATTAAACTCAAAATTAAAACCATTTAATTAATTGTTTAAGTTATGAACCCAAGAGTTTTAGAATTCAATTCTTTTTTTCATAAAAACTTTTCTCAAATTCCAAAACTTGAGGGCAAGTTTTGTAATTCTTGAAAACCTTTGGATTCCATAACTTATGGAATTAATGGTGTTTTATGATGAAACTTTCCATGTTCCATAACTTAAGAACAAGTTATGGAATACTTTAAAACATTAACACCAAATTTTGTAACTCCATAAAAACTTTGAATCAAATTTTTTTTTAAAAAAAAAACTTTCATATCCATAACTTATGGAAGTTTCAAAAACCCTTAAGATCACATTAAAAAAAACTTTTGAGCTCCAAAATTTTATGAAAAAATATGTAACTCCTTAAAACATTTAGATCAAACTTTTAAAACTAGTAAAATAATCATATCTTTTTATCTTTTACTAAATTTGACCTAATTCAACTCATATAACAAATGATTCAAATTTTAGAAATAATTCGTTTTTCACAAAACAAGTAATTATCTTAAAATTTGACAAACGTCATGTTTTTTTCCTTTTTTTTCAACTTGAAAATAAAACATTTGCATCAATATAACAGAAAACAACCCATTGATCTGATACCACTGTTGGTTTTTGAGCATTCTAACACTCCTATGGTGTACATGCAACCCTATAAACCTTGGATCTATGTTTTCTCTATTATACATGCAAATATTAACTATTCCAAGGTTTCATCCTAACTAGCATATTATGAAGCACCTATACTATAAAGTTCTAGTTAGATGATATACCTTTTGATGTAGCTTGATGTCTTCAAGCTTTAAGAGCTTAGCCCCAATAGTGTGGAAGCCTCAAATGGAATTACAAATCACCAAAACACCTTGGAAGAACTTGAGAGAATATGTATGCACACTAAAATCGGCCCACTCTTATTTTCACACACTTGTGCCAATTTTGTGAGCCAAGGACCCCTTTATATATTATGAAGGATTAGGGTTACATCCATGTAAACCCTAATACCCATGACCTTTCATTTACATAGGATCCATGGGTTAAAAACTCCATGGACCATCCATGAAAGCTTAGCCCAACCTAAATGAACTTGGCCCATTCCATATATATAAGAGTCCATATTTAATTAGTTCTTTTTGATCACTTAATTAATTCTAAATTAATTCTTGATCAATACTAATTAAATAATATGATTCCATATTAATATATTAGAACTTATAATATATTAATATAAATCATAAATATACTATTCTCAAAAGACTATCCATATAAATTGTGCCGGTGAAGTGCAACCCAAATGGACCATGCCGGGTCGGGTCAAGTACATACCAAATATAGTTATGGACTTAGACATTAATCCAACAATATTAAGATCTGTAACCGCCCAAATTTTACAGAAAATTTTAACTTTTATAATCATGTATACCAACCACAATTGTTTCCAAAAATCCCATTACATGACCATAGTGTTTTAAAAGATCAGAGTATCAAAACTAAATGCGAAAATACTGGAGAATGCAAACAGCGTCATCAAGCCGGACCCTAGCCCTTAGAACTAGATGTACCTGAAATATCCAACAAAACTATAAGCACACACTTAATGAGTTTCTGAAACCACACAAAACATATAATCACATGATGCCATTGACACATACATATAAGTTTGCAACAGACTCCCTCCATGGTCTTCATTTGGAATGCCATGGACTACCCCCATGGTCTTGTATCCCCGAGCCATAGGATCCTCCCATGGTCTTGCCAAGTGCCATGGGATCCTCCCATGGTCTTCACATAAGTCCACATATAGATCAAATAACAAATAATTACATACTCCATTACTAATCATCTCATAAAAATTAATGGGCCGACCTTGGTGCCTTCGACCCATGAGTGTAGTGAGAAGACTCACCTCAGTCTGTTTAACACAAAAGTTGCTCGCCTAACAGTCCGAAACCACACACTGACAATGATACAATTACCCCTAAATTAGGATTATAACACAACCTAATCAAAGAGTCTAAACACCTAAGCCTAAGTCCTTCCATAGTGGCCCAATAGTCTTCCCTTTGCTAATGGGCCTAAGATCCAAGATAAAAGCCATTAATGGACCACTTGGCACAATAAGGCCCAACCAAAACAACTATGGCCAAAATCAGAATATCATCCCAAAACTCTAACTGGGACCAGGCCCAAAACTGAATAAGGCCCAATAAGCTTACAAGCCCAAACAAAGCCCAAATCCAACTGGAGTGCATATGCCCTGCGTACCACTCCAGTATGCTTAGCGTACCAGACCCTTCAGCTGTATGCGCTGCGTACACATTATTACGTACATCGTACAAGCAGGACATGAATCAATCGACCATTAAGGGCTTAATACTTGGGATTTCAACGTCAAACTCTAGATATGAGTCCATTAAGATGTCCTAGGGCGTAAAGTTGACAACCTTTTGCCCTTGCATGTCATGAGTGACCCCAACACTTCATTCTTCCTATTAAGACCTCATTTAAGACCTCCAACTTATGCATGGAGCCAACACAACCTTCAAGATGGCACCTTTAAGCATCAAACATGCTCAAGGAGCTTAGATCTAGCAATCCTAATCTATGGAGTTGCTCAACTCACAAGAGAATGTCTAAAAGCCAAAAAGGGACTCCATAACAAAACCCTACCTCAAACAATCAAAAGAGATGACAAGGTCATGACTTTATACCTCCAGAAGTTCTTTTTAATGAACTAGATGCAGGATCTAGAAGCTCAATGACACCCAAGGCTTGATCACCACCTTCTCCTTCTTGAATGCTCTCTAAAATGGCCACCAACACACTTTCTAAGCTCAAGAATCACACTCACAAGGAAATCTGAGGTTAAGGGATGATATGAGGCTATGTAGGCTGATTAGGGTTTGGTCCAAAAGACTTAAGGACGTTTATATAGGTCTCAAGCCCGAATATTAGGGTTTTGTTCTTCAATCACGTACGCCCTGTGTACCCCTTGGTATGCCCAGCGTACGTGACTAACCTCCATGATCAACCAACCTTAGTACGCTAAGCGTACTACTTAAGTATGTCCATCATACGAAGGGACCAAGTTTGCAACAAACTTTCATACTAAGGGTAAGAAATGTAAATACCTGGATCCCGACCGTTACAAATCTCCCCCACTTGAACTAGACTTCGTCCTCGAAGTCTGATAATGTGAAAAAATCTAGATAATGCTTTCTCATCTCGTGCTCCGGCTCCCAGGTCCATTCGGAGCCTCTTTGGTGCTGCCATTGCACCCTCACTAACTTCACATCTTTGTTACGAAGAGCCTTAGTCTTTCTATCCAGAAATGCAATGGGCTTCTCAACATAATTTAGGCACTCATCCACCTGAATGTCATCCAATGAAATAACTGTTGTCTCATATGATACATACTTCCGAAGCTAAGACACATGGAAGGTGTTATGGATCTGACTGAGCTCGTCCGGAAGATCCAACCGATAAGCAACCCTGCCAACTCGGGCATAAATCCTGAATGGTACAATGTATCGGGGCCCCAACTTGTCCTTCTTCCGTAATCGAATGACACCCTTCCAAGGTGACACCTTTAGCAACACAAAATCACCTACTTGGAACTCAAGATCTGATTGATGTCGGTCATCATAACTCTTCTGACGGCTCTGCGCAACCCTTAGTCTATCATGCACTTGCTGAATCAACTCAGTTGTCTTAAGCACTTCTTTGGTGCTTCCCATAACTTGATGTCCAACCTCACCCCAACAAACTTGAGTCCTACACCTCCGACCATAGAGCATCTCAAACGGGGGTCGGTCAATACTAGCATGATAACTATTGTTGAATGAGAACCCTGCTAGTGGAAGGTAAGTATCCCAACTCCCTCCAAAGTCTAATACACATTCCCAAAGCATATCCTCGAGCGTCTGAATCGTCCGCTCACTCTGACTATCGGTCTGGGGGTGGTAAGCAGTGTTGAAAGGCAATTGAGTACCCAACTCCTCATGGAACTTCCTCCAGAACCCAGAGGTGAAACGAACATCAAGATCCGAGGGCACCGATACCGGTACCCCTTGCCTGACCACCACCTCCCACACATAAATATCTACTAATTTATCGGCGGAGATACTCTCATAAATTGAAATAAAATGCGCACTCTTAGTCAAAATGTCCATAATAACCCTAATGGAATCCACATCCCACGCCGTCCTAGGTAACTTCGTGATAAAATCCATGGTGAACTCTTCCCATTTCCACATGGGAATAGGTAGCGGCTAAACCTTTCCGTGAGGCCTCTGATGTTCGGCTTTGACCTTCCTCCAGGTCAAACACTGCTCAACAAACCATGTAACCTCCTGCTTTATGCAGGGCCACCAATAGCTCAATCTCAGGTCTAGGTACATCTTTGTGGCCCCCAGATGAATAGAAAATTTTGGACTTGTGCGCCTCCTCTAAGATCCTTTACCTCACACCCCCGAATGCCGGAACCCAAACTCTACCTCCTTGAGTCAATAACCCCCGGCTATCTCGAACAAACAAAGGAATTTGCCCCCGAATCCGCTCAATTTTCCAGTTCTCCCTTTTCAAACCCTCCACATATGCCTCCTTAATCATATCCAATAAATGCGAAATCACTGTCATCCTCAAGCAAACATCTCAAATTGATGCACTTGCCGTCTTACGGCTCAAAGCATCGACCACCACATTGGCCTTCCGGGGATGGTACAAAATCTCACAGTCATAATCTTTTACCATATCTAACCATCTCCTCTACCTCATACTTAAATTCTGTTGATCCATAAAATATTTTAAACTCTTGTGAAAAGTGAAATGGTGCATCGGACCCCATATAAATAATGCCTCCAAATCTTGAGGGCAAATACTGTCACACCCACAAACCGAGACGGCGGAAACATTCGGGGGCGGAGGACGTCATGTTCAGTATCACAACAAATGTAGAATAGTAAAACAAGCAACAACATCCATTGCATTAATATTAAAGTGTTTACATTGTATTCAAATCACATATGATTGACTCCAAAAGTAAGAAGCAAAACTAGACTCGTAGCTATTATGCTCCGTCTTCTAGAACCATGTGCGTATACCTGTCTACTAGTTTCCTGAGAATACAAGTGATTTTGAAAGTGTATCAACATTTAAATTGGTGAGTTCATAAGTATTTTGTTTTAGAAAGCATGTTCTTTGTTCCTCGAAGACCTTAGTATGTTCCTCCAGAAAATTCAATATTTTCTAATGTAATCTAAAGTAAGAAAAATGTGACCCTTTAGTTCCTTCTACAATCACCTAGTAGATACATGTTTTATACAATACAGATCGAACAGACAATCGATTATGTGGTTCTGCCCTAAGCCCACAACCAAACAATGAACAGGAAATGAGGTGGAATCCACACATTCCACTGTTTGTCGGATCTACATTGTATGTAACCCTGGCGTACACACTAGGTAAATACAAAGTTAACGGTGTTGGTCCTTTTTGTGTGACATCTACATTGTACTTAGAAAGTAATGTAATATTGTTGTATTTGTATGCAATTCTTTGTGTATGTATGTACTTAGTTAAACGTTCCATCTGAAAAGTATGTTTTTGTACTAGAAAATAGTATGTTGTACTTGTATGTTATAACCCGACCCATACCTGTTTCCCCTATGATTACTTAGTGTATACGGATTATATATATATATATATATATATATATATATATATATATATATATATATATATATATATATATATATAACCAAGATTGAATAGATAGTAGATTGTGTGAATCTGCTCTAAGCCCACAACCAAACAAGGAACAAGAAGTGAAGCGGAAAGCACATATTTCACTACCTACCGGATCCTATTAATATATAACCCTGATGTATAAACCAAGGAATCATAGAGTTAGCATTATAGGCCCCTTCTAAACTGTATGTTCATGTTACTAGAAATGTTGTGTGGTGTAGTTCTATTGTTTAGTAAAACTACTTGAGGTTATGAAAATCCCGTAATCTAAACGCCTTACTTGATACCATTGTGAGTTTCATATAACCATACTTAATTGGACCGGATAAAAACACGACGTGCTGTAGGCGTCGAAAAAGTTATGACGTTTGTCACCCGTAGACCTACCGGTCCCAACTGTAGCTAACAGCCAAGGTGCGGGATTGTCAGTCCCGTATAGATCTATACACAAACTCACGCTCTCCCTCCAAGAGACTCTGGTTATAATATATAAGACTTAGAAACCTGTACCCAGATGGGTACGACAAAGTAGTACCTCACAACTCTGTATAACTAGACACGAAGATAATACTAATGTTCTTTTGTACTTGAAAATGTATGAATTACATTGTACTAGTAGTGTACAGTAATTATAATTTAAATAATCATTTTAGTATGATATTCCTGACTTAGTAAAATAGTATTAGTGTTCCCTAAACTATACCTATTATAGTTTATATCTATGTTCTGTACGCAATGAAAATCTTAGTAATTTAACAGTTTATATAACAAAATAAAATAATTTGAGAAAGATACCTATTACTCGACCTGTTTACAAAAGGGGTTTAAGTTTTTTTAAATAAGTTTCATGTTCAATATATATATATATATATATATATATATATATATATATATATATATATAACATATATAATTTAGATCAAACAGGCAGTCAGACAAATGGTTCAAACCCTATTCCACAACCAGACAAGGAACATGAGATAAGGTGGAAACACCAGTCCTAAGTCTGTCGAATCTCCATTATATATATATATATATATATATATATATATATATATATATATATATATATATATATATATATTGGAAAATAAAAGTATAAAACAATTTAAGTAGTTTGAAAACACTTTTTTAAATAGTTTAAATAAGTTGAAATAGCTTGAACTGTTTAACACAATATTTCATTGTGTTTTTACTTGTATCCCCCCCCCCCCCTTCCCCCTTTAAAACTTTGAAAAATAGTAAAAACATAGGGGTATGAACTCACCTTATGTGAGTGATTCGATAGAAGGTTCGATATAGGATGTTATTTCCACAAGTTAAGTCCCGCAACAAAACTGAGTCCTAAAAGCATTTCACGTAATATATATGTATACAATTAGTGAATATATAGCAAGTATGTTAAGGAAGTAGCCTAATTTGTAAGTTTCACTTACAAATAAGAGTGTTAGAAGTGAATTTGTGAGGCTACATGGTGTTTTCGGCCAGCCCTTGGGTTTTCGGCCATATGAAGATCTTGGTGATGGTCTTCGTGTTCTTGGTCAAACCAAGAAGATTCTAGGGTTTTCGGCTGAAGATCACCAAAAAGGAAGGTGATATCTTCATGAAATGAAGAACGCTTGATGTTCTAAGCAAGATCCGAAGGAGATTCAAAGGATTTTGGATGGTACTTGAGAGAGAAAAAGGGGTTTTCGGTTGGTGTTCTTGAGAGAATAGATAGTGTTTTCGGTTGGATGTAGAAGAAGTGAGAGTATGTTTTCGGTCCATGCTATTTATAGCAAGAAAATGACGAGAAGTGACACATGCGTGGGGATACGAACCGAGGGGATAAGTGATAGGTGCATAATTAGTCATATATTTTGTGTTAAATCTTAATACTTTTTGGCTATTTTATTGCAAATTATGAACAAAAGGTACTTAAATATGTTTAAAATGTATTTGTAGCCTAAAAGATGAGCTCGGAAGCAAAAGGAAGCAAAAAAAACAATAGGAAGCTCGGGAATTGAAGAAAGAAAGAAAAGAAAGAAAAGCCCTGAAGAACTCGGCGAGTTGGGTGCCTACTCCCAGAGTAGGCTCGAATATTCGCGAACAAATAAGAGTCGTTATCGTATACGGATTTTAAGTGGTGGACTCGCCGAGTCGGTATATGGACTCGACGAGTAGCCCCTGTTTTCAGAACCTATATAAAGGGCTTTAATTCATGAATTTAGGAGATCTCTCTGGAACCCTTGAAGGATAATTTACGATTCAAGTTGTTGTTGGAGCTTTGGAACTCGAAGATCAAGTCTAATCATCCGATTTTGGGGAGATCAAGGCAATTCAAGTGTACTCTTTACTTAATCTTTTGTTTAAACTATGTTTGCATCAATTGATTTCGTTTTTGAGTTGTTTTCTGCTTTAATTATGAGCTAAAAACTCATAACTTATGTTTAGGATAGATGACTTTATGAATATAGTTTATTTTATGATTGGATTAATTTAATTTGGTGATTTTGTTTTGTCAAGCTTGTTAAAGAACCTTATGTGTTAATTACAACTATTTTCTGTTAATTAACCAGCATATTAAGTTGCATGAACATCTCTTAATTGCTAATCTCATATGATTTATGTAAAAACATTATTATATGCCTAGGAATAGCGAACCTGAAACTATGGTTAACTAGAAAATAGGAAAATTAATGTGTGAGCTTGTGTGATGAACCATCAACAAGAGGTTAATTAAATTAGTAATTTGATTAACTACTACAAGTCTTACTTAACCCGAATCAATAAACTAGGAAATTAATTAGTTTAATCACCTGATCACTGCTTAAATTGATTTGTTTTCTAAGGATTAGTAATAGTGAACGTGAACCTAATCACACTAATCGGTAGCCAATGCTAATTAATCCATTGCACTTGTCATAAAATCAACCATAGTAATAAATGATTCAAAACCTAAACAGAAGTCTTTCCCATTATTGAATTTAGTTGATTCTCATTTGCTTAGCTGTTAATTGCTTAGTTGAGTATTAGTTAAGTACTTAAGTTTTCTAGTCTTGTAAAACTAGAGAAAACCCTTTCTTTTTTACTTGTTTTATTTAGATAATATTAGTAATAATCTTAATTGTTTACCGTTCCCTGTGTTCGATACCCTACTTACCTAAACTAAGTTGCTAATCGATAGGTACACTGCCTTTCGTGTGTGTGTTTCTGTGTCTAAGTTAGTAGGATTAAAACTAGTTCGTTTAACACACATCAAGTTTTTGGCGCCGTTGCCGGGGAACGGTTCAAATAGTTAATTTTATTTGCTAATTGTTATCGATTTTATTTTATTGATTAATTTTTTTTTATTTAGTTTAATTTTTATTATGTATTTTCCAAATCTCGATGCTTTTGATGCTTTTCTTGAGGAAGTAGTACAGGAAATTGAGCAAGAAGATGAGGAGTATGACTCAGATGATGATTTGAAGAAATTTGGAAGATCGTTAGATAACATCTTGCCTAATAAACAAGAGCAATCTGAGTTACAAGAGCCAAATTTACAAGATGAAGAATTTAATCCAGAAAGAGACTTGGAGGAGCTGGAAAGATTGCTGGCAGAAGGGTCAGACGAAGAACAAGAACAAGCTGAATTGCAGGAACCAAGCCGTGGATTGACCATTACCACGATGTGGCCCCGTGTATTTCCGGTTTGTGTTTCGAAGAATGGGGTGACGATTCCAACTTTGGAGAAAGTTCTAAAGCACGATCCATTTCTGATTAGTACCCGACCGGTTCCAACCCTTGTCAAGATTCTTGGGTTACATGAATTAAAGCTCATTTGCCCAATTTTTGAAGCAAAGAGCCAAATTTTACAAATTGGTCCAAAGAAAATATTCAATGCAACGGATGGATTGGCATTGAGTTTATTGGAAGTTTATTAAGTTGAGAGTCCAGCTCAAGACTCGCACAAAAAGAAGCGCTTGCAGGAGGCAACCCGTCATTAGAGTTTGCTTTTCTTTTTCTTTTTAAACTTCTAGTTTATTAGGGTAATGTAGGATTTTAATTTAATGATTTTTTTTCCTTTTTATTATTTGGTTTTTGTTTTGGATCATTGCAGAAGTTAGGTTGAGGATGGAACAAATAATTAAAGCGTGAGGAAACAAAGTGAGGGGTCGAGTGTAGACGAGAAGATTAGAAGATTTGAGTCGTATTATGAGTCTGCTGTTTAATTGGTTGAAGAGGAGTCTAGTTACTAAAGAAAAATGAGGGGGTGTATTACCTTAATACCCTCCTTAAACCTCAAAACATACATGAAGCAGAAAGAAGAATTTACATGATCACCGACAAAAACTCGTCGAGTGCTCTCTTACAACTCGCCGAGTCTAACAGAAAATTCACGATTTCTGCCCATATCACGATTCAACTCGACGAGTCTCCACATAAAACTTGGCGAGTTGCTCATTCTTTTATCTTTGAGTCGACGATTTTATTCCATTCGACGCGGGCATTGTCTATATTTTTGAAGATCATTTTCCGAGCATTTCCAAGAAGCTTTTTCCGGTATATTTGGAGCTAAACCACACGAGACATTTGACACCCAAGGCATGGATGAGCTGTTCCCATGCCAAAGTCAGCTGAAGATGGAGCTCAAAAGAAGAAAGATCACCCTTGCCACTACTATCCCAGGGGAGTTTGTTCCAATTCTCTCTTTACTTTTATGTTCTTTAATTGTTTTAACATGCAATGGGGACATTGCATAAATTAAGTGTGGGGTAGGGGTTGATTACATTAGTTATATTAGAATCCTAGGATAATTTAGTTAGGGGCTAATTTAGAAAATTGTGGTAAAAGCAATTAGGAATCATGCTAGTATTTTGTTTGATGATTTTATGAAAACCCAAATGTTTAGTTGAGCCAATATACGTTCTAGTGCATTTGTGGCCTCCTTTATTCTAGTGAAATCATGGGACAAAAACACAACCTCGCTTAGTTTGAGGGATGCATATGTTTAGCATCGTGTACTTGAAATGTATCCAAGAAAACTAATACTTTAACCAATAAAGGTTAAATTTGAGCTCCCCTGCTTAAGCATGTAGGTATTGAGTGAAAAAAAAGTGAGTTACATGTTTAAAAAAAAAAGAAAAAAGAGAATTACAAGAAAAGTTGTAAGAATTTTGGAGCAATCAAAGTGAAGATCAAAAGATCCAAGTTCTGAAGAAATTTAAAAAGTTGAAGATACCAAAAAATCAAACAACAAGGTGGTGAATTCAAGGAAATCAAGATCAAATTATCAAAGAAGTGAAGAATTCCAAAAAGCTCCATTGTGGTATCGAAAAGTTGTAATTTTCTAGATTATGTGTGCTTGGGTTGTTGGACCAAAAATACCTTGAGGTTAGGAAGTTTTCTGCGGATGGATTCAGAGGGATGCATAAAATGAGCGTTGTTCAAAAGAATTGGGCGGGTGTTTATGAGGATGGTGAGTATTTAGAATTAGGGGGGTCCTTAGGAAAATTTTTAGACACAAATGCATGCGTTGCGGTCTTGGCATAATGGATGGGTTCAATTTGGATTGTCTTATGTGATGCTAGTTTTGCTTGGGGGCAAGCAAAAGTCAAGTGTGGGGTATTTTGATATGTGCATAATTAGTCATATATTTTGTGTTAAATCTTAATATGTTTTGGCTATATTATTTCAAATTATGAACAAAAGGTACTTAAATATGTTTAAAATGTATTTGTAGCCTAAAAGATGAGCTCGGAAGCAAAAGGAAGCAAAAAAAAGCGATAGGAAGCTCGGGAATTGAAGGAAGAAAGAAAAGAAAGAAAAGCCCTTAAGAACTCGGCGAGTTGGGTACCTACTCGCCGAGTAGGCTCGAAGATTCGCGAACAAATAAGAGTCCTTATCGTATACGGATTTGAAATGGTGGACTCGCTGAGTCGTTATATGGACTCGACGAGTAGCCCCTGTTTTCAGAAACTATATAAAGAGATTTAATTCATGAATTTGGGAGCTCTCTCTGGAACCCTTGAAGGATAATTTATGATTCAAGTTGCTGTTGGAGCTTTGGAACTCGAAGATCAAGTCTAATCATCCGATTTTGGGGAGATCAAGGCAATTCAAGTGTACTCTTTACTTAATCTTTTGTTTAAACTATGTTTGCATCAATTGATTTTGTTCTTGAGTTGTTTTCTGCTTTAATTATGAGCTAAAAACTCATAACTTCTGTTTAGGATAGATGACTTTATGAATATGGTTTATTTTATGATTGGATTAATTTAATTTGGTGATTTTGTTTTGTCAAGCTTGTTAAAGAACCTTATGTGTTAATTACAACTATTTTCTATTAATTAACCAGCATATTAAGTTGCATGAACATCTCTTAATTGCTAATCTCATATGATTTATGTGAAAACAGTATTATATGCCTAGGAATAGCGAACATGAAACTAGGGTTAACTAGAAAATAGGAAAATTAATGTGTGAGCTTGTGTGACGAACCATCAACAAGAGGTTAATTAAATTAGTAATTTGCTTAACTACTATAAGTCTTACTTAACCCGAATCAATAAACTAGGAAATTAATTAGTTTAATCACCTGATCACTGCTTAAATTGATTTGTTTTCTAAGGATTAGTAATAGTGAACGTGAACCTAATCACACTAATCGGTAGCCAATGCTAATTAATCCATTGCACTTGTCATAAAATCAACCATAGGAATAAATGATTCAAAACCTAAACAAAAGTCTTTCTCATTATTAAATTTAGTTGATTTTCATTTGCTTAGCTGTTAATTTCTTAGTTGAGTATTAGTTAAGTACTTAAGTTGTAAAACTAGAGAAAACCCTTTCTTTTTTACTTGTTTTATTTAGATAATATTAGTAATAATCTTAATTGTTTACCGTTCCCTGTGTTCGATACCCTACTTACCTGAACTAAGCTGCTAATCGACAGGTACATTGCCTTTCGTGTGTTTGTTTATGTGTCTCATTTAGTAGGATTAAAACTAGTTCGTTTAACACACATCAATAAGATCGAGGGTTCTCAGCTGCGAACCGTTTGCAGTCCGAAGGAAATGGTCAGATGCGAGGGTTTGCAGCCCTGACCGAAAATTCGTTTTCGGTCCGAGGCAAGTGATTGCGAGACTTCTCAGTATTCATAGGAAAGGCATATTTTGATTTCAATAACACTTTTACACTATCACCTAATTATAATAACGATTTAATCAAATGGTTTCTAGTATCTTGGCTGTTGTTGACTTTTTGTTGACCTGAAATAACGGGTTGTCACATCATCCCCCCGTTAGAGAGAATTTCGTCCCGAAATTAGCTTTCTAAGCAGGACTTCAGGGTTATGCTCACCCGAATGGTAGAATGTCCACTCGTAGTCCTGGGCAGCTTTGTCCTGAAGTTCATAGTAGGATTCATACCTGGTCCATCTGTCATTACCTCGTGTATACAAGTCGTATATAATTAATATTAATAAGACGGTCGGATGTGCGACTCTGCCCCAGGTCCACAACCAAACAAGGAACAAGCGATAACGCGGAAACACACATTCTAAGTCCGTAGAATCTTAATTATATACTACTCTCACGTATACACTTAGTAGTGATAGGTTAACCGTATTCGTCCTTAGCCTCTATGCTTGAACTTGACCTGTTGCACGAGTGGTGTTCCCGAAAGGTCTGCTGGGTATACATCGGAAAGGGTTTGGAGGGAAAAGTACTCCTCGCATGAGTACTTCGAGGTTTAGAATACGAGAGACAATTTTGAGGTCTATGACGGGTTTGTCGTTATGAGTAACGAGGGTTTCGTCACTCGTTCGGTTAAGGCGAGGGGTTTTCGCAGGACATGAACTTGATATGGTGAGGACCACGCTAATCCATGTCAAATGACAACGTCGGACTCCTTATAGAAACAAGTGTTAAGTCGATTCGGAAGAAACATTTGATATAGCGATTGTGTATTCTGTGTATACTTGATAGTGCATTCTGTGTATACTTTCTAGTGCTTTCAGGTTTCTCCTAGTTATTACCACTGCAACATATTGTACTGCAATTAGCGAGTACTAGCAGTAAAAGTGTTCCGATAATTAGTGATGATACTTCATATTATGATCCTTATCAGGTCCCTCTATGATCGCTTGGTGCATACAAGTCATGCATAATTAAGATGAATAAGACGGTCGACTGAGTGACTCTGCCCTAAATCCACAACCAAACAACGAACATGAAATGAGGCGGAATCACTCACTCTAAGCCTGCAAAATCTTATTTATGCATAACCCTGATGTACACACTAAGCGATCATAGCTCACATGTATGAATCCTTAGTTCTTATATGAATGTTGTGATTTGTTCGGACGAGTGAGTAATTTAAATTTTTAATTGGAATACTAAGTTTTAAAATTTTATTATTATTTAGAAAATGTACCGTTGTTCAAAGTTGGCTCAGGGACAGTCTCTCCTGCGGTGATCATCATTATTCGCCCCTCCCCGCCAGAGTTCTTCATTATTAGGCAGTCCCTCTTGTAGTGCCCCGTCTCACCACACCCACAACAGGCCTGGTTTACTTCAACTCTGGGGAACTGGGAGATTGGTTGTGTCGACGCCCTATAGAAACGGGTAATGTGCCCCTTACTACGGCAATTCTTGCACTACATCTCCCGGCAAGTTCCGGTGTGGTGGTAGTTACACTTACTACACTTCGGGAGAGTTCCAACGTATCGATTAACAGGCGCTGAAGTGGTAGATGTTGTGGTAGCCTGTGCAGTAACTATCTGTTGTTCCTGCGAGGATTCCTGTGTTATTTGTCCTTCCTCTTGTTCCCCGACTTTCGTTTATAGTCTCCTCCCTTTGTTGGCTCAGGAACGGGGGCCACCACGCCATGGCGGACTCCATGGTCAATGAGTCTCTGGGCCAGGCATTTGGCGCTATCGAAGGCAGTTGGGTTGGAAGCCAGTACATTCCCTTGAATCTGGGGAGATAAATGCCAGATGTACTTCTCTATCTTTTTACTCTCCGGGGTAACCATCCCGGGGCACAATGCTACCAGGTAACTAAACCTGTCAGTGTAGGCTACTATGTCTGAGCCTTCCATGGTAAGGTTCCACAGCTCATGCTCCAACTTTTGTATTTCGCCTCTTGGGCAATACTCTTCCATCATCATCTCTTTCAGGTTCTCCCAGCCCATTGAGTTAGCCACTAATAAGGTTAGTGACTTAACATGGACATTCCACCATGTTAGGGCTCTGTCGGAGAAGGTGCAGGCAGCAAACCTCACTTTTCTCCCTTCTGGGCACGTGCAGATTTCGAAAATTGAATCTGTTTTCTCGAACCATTGCATTAGAGAAATGACTCCCCCATCTCCATTTAAGGATTTGGGTTTGCAGTTCATGAAGTCCTTGTACGAACACTCCCGTGGGTGTCCGAGGGTAACTCAGGGGTTAGTTAGGTGGGCACCGCTACCAGATCCACTGGTACCACTTGCGTGGATTTGAGTTATAGAGGCTGTCGTTGCGGCTGTTACTGCTGCCTGGAAAACAGCAGGACCGTATTTTGGTGGTGGAGGCGGTGGTGGATTTTCTATTGTGTTGTTGACTACGCACCTTATAGGTCTACCGCGAGGCATCTTTTTTCTATAACGTTTACAAGATGATACGGTGATAAGTCTATAGTAGTGGTTATAAGACGGGTGTTGATTAAACTAAGTTATCCTAGTTCTGAGTGTATCATGTTCCGACTTTCATAGTGTTCTAAAAACAATCCATAATGGAAGTCTATATAAAATAAACTTATGAATTAGTAGTGACTACCCTCGAATGAATTTCTGTGAATTGTATAACTGTTACTAGTTGTTACGAAAGATGAAATAAACCTAACACATAGTGTGAGTAGTGTACTCACTAACTCACAAGGATATATTAGTTTATTAGTTATTAGTGTGACGCATAAGATGTTTGGTCTCTTTGGCTGATCTCTTCTCATAATCCTCCTTATGAATCTCTTCTTGTTCCTCCTTGACTCCTCTGCTGACTGTTATGATGGCGTGGTTACATCTATCTAGGTTTGTCGTGCGAGAATAGGAGTGTCTAAAGAATCTATGAGATTAAGTGAAACATTATGGGGTGATCCTTACCGGGTGCTTCTATAATCACGCAGTGTATACAAGTTGTATATAATTTAAGATTAAATAGACCTTCGAATAAGTGACCCTACTCCAAAACCACAACCAAACAAGGAACAGGAAGCAGAGCGTAGATCACCAATTCTAAGTCTATAAAATCTCAATTATATAAAATCCTAGGAGTATACACTCCGAAATTATAGACCTACCAGTAAGTGTCTTTTAATTTTCACAAAAGTTATTTATAGTGCCTAAAATACTCCTCTAGTATTTTAATGGTATGAACTTGGTAAGTTTTAAACTTGTTGTTATCTTATAGTATCATAAAATACTCCTATAGTATTTTAACTTTATGTTTTGTTCTAGAGATCCTTTGTATATAGAGTTAGGTAAGTTTTAAGCCTGTTGCAACACCACATCACTCCCAAACACATGTTGGTCGTATCTCAAATAAATATAGTTGATCAGTCTATATTTATCCCAGATATGATTACATAACTGTCCAGGTTTGACCGTAGTGTCCAACATTTAAATACTTATGTTTTGTTCTTCTTGTGATACATGTTCTAGTATGTATATATGTATGTATGTATACTTTTATTTTAAAAGTATAACTCTTGGTCAGAGTGTTTTTATCCCATTGTATTTATAGTTGTATATCTTTTATGTGTTGATATACTAGCTCAGTTCACTATAAACAATGCTCTGATACCAATCTATCACACCCCCAAACCGAGATGGCGGAAACATTCGGGGGCGGAGGATGTCATGTTCAGTATCACAACAAATGTAGAATAGTAAAACAAGCAACAACATCCATTGCATTAATATTAAGGTGTTTACATTGTATTCAAATCACATATGATTGACTCCAAAAGTAAGTAGCAAAACAAGACTTGTAGCTATTATGCTCCGTCTTCTAGAACCCGGCGCGTGTACCTGTCTACTAGTTTCCTGAGAATACAAGTGATTTTGAAAGTGTATCAACATTTAAGTTGGTGAGTTCATAAGTATTTTGTTTTAGAAAGCATGTTCTTTGTTCCTCGAAGACCTTTGTATGTTCCTCCTGAAAATCCAATATTTTCTAATGTAATCTAAAGTAAGAAAAATGTGACCCTTTAGTTCCTTCTACAATCACCTAGTAGATACATGTTATATACAATACAGATCGAACAGACAATCGATTGTGTGGTTCTGCCCTAAGCCACAACCAAACAAGGAACAGGAAATGAGGTGGAATCCACACATTCCACTGTTTGTCGGATCTACATTGTATGTAACCCGGGCATATACACTAGGTAAATACAAAGTTAACGGTGTTGGTCCTTTTTGTGTGACATCTACATTGTACTTAGAAAGTAATGTAATATTGTTGTATTTGTATGCAGTTCTTTGTGTATGTATGTACTTAGTTAAACGTTCCATCTGAAAAGTATGTTTTTGTACTAGAAAATAGTATGTTGTACTTGTATCTTATGACCCGACCCATACCTGTTTCCCCTATGATTACATAGTGTATACGGATTATATATATATATATATATATATATATATATATATATATATATATATATATATATAACCAAGATTGAATAGATAGTAGACTGTGTGAATCTGCTCTAAGCCCACAACCAAACAAGGAACAAGAAGTGAAACGGAAAGCACATATTCTACTACCTACCGGATCCTATTAATATACAACCCTGATGTATAAACCAAGGAATCATAGAGTTAGCATTATAGGCCCCTTCTAAACTATATGTTCATGTTATTAGAAAAGTTGTGTGGTGTAGTTCTATTGTTTAGTAAAACTACTTGAAGTTATGTAAATCCCATAATCTAAACGCCTTAGTTGATACCATTGTGAGTTTCATATAACCATACTTAATTGGACCGGATAAAAACACGACGTGTTGTAGGCGTCGAAAAAGTTATGGCGTTTGTCACCCGTAGACCTACCGGTCCCAACTGTAGCTAACAGCTAAGGTGCGGGATTGTCAGTCCCGTATAGATCTATACACAAACTCACGCTCTCCCTCCAGGACACTCTGGTTATAATATATAAGACCTAGAAACTTGTACCCAGATGGGTACGACCAAGTAGTACCTCACAACTCTATATAACTAGACACGAAGAGAATACTAACGTTCTTTTGTACTTGAAAATGTATGAATCACATTGTACTAGTAGTGTAAAATAATTATAATTTAAATAATCATTTTAGTATGATATTCCTGACTTAGTAAAATAGTATTAGTGTTTCCTAAACTATACCTATTATAGTTTATATGTATGTTATGTACGCAATGAAAATCTTAGTAATTTAACAGTTTATATAACAAAATAAAATAATTTGAGAAAGATACCTATTACTCAACATGTTTACAAAAGGGGTTTAAGCTTTATTTAAATAAGTTTCATGTTCAATATATATATAAAACATATATAATTGAGATCAAACAGGCAGTCGAACAAATGGTTCAAACCCTAGTCCACAACCAGACAAGGAACAGGAGATAAGGTGGAAACACAAGTGTGTGTCTGTTGGATCTTCATTATATATATATATATATATATATATATATATATATATATATATATATATATATATATATATATATATAAACATGTATTTTGGAAAATAAAAGTATAAAACAATTTTAAGTAGTTTGAAAACACTTTTTAAAATAGTTTAAATAAGTTGAAATAGCTTGAAATGTTTAACACAAGATTTCATTGTGTTTTTACTTGTATTCCCCCCCCCCCCCCTTAAAAATTTGAAATATAGTAAAAACATAGGGGTATGAACTCACCTTATGTGAGTGATTCGATAGAAGGTTGGATATAGGATGTTATTTCCACAAGTTAAGTCCCGCAACAACACTGAGTCCTAAAAGCATTTCACGTAATATATAGGTATACAGTTGGTGAATATATAGCAAGTATGTTAAGGAAGTAGCCTAATTTGTAAGTTTCACTTACAAATAAGAGTGTTAGAAGTAAATTTGTGAGGCTGCAAGGTGTTTTCGGCCAGCCCTTGGGTTTTTGGCCATATGAAGATCTTGGTGATGTTCTTCGTGTTCTTGGTCAAACCAAGAAGATTCAAGGGTTCGGCGGAAGATCACAAAAAAGGAAGGTGATATCTTGATGAAATGAAGAACACTTGATGTTCTAAGCAAGATCCGAAGGAGATTCAAAGGATTTTGGATGGTACTTGAGAGAGAAAAGGGGGTTTTCGGTTGGTGTTCTTGAGAGAATAGATAGTGTTTTCGGTTAGATGTAGAAGAAGTGGGAGTATGTTTTCGGTCCATGCTATTTATAGCAAGAAACTAACGAGAAGTGACACATACGTGGGAATGCGAACCGAGGGGATAAGACCGAGGGTTCTCGGCTGCGAACCGTTTGCGATCCGAAGGAAACGGTCAGATGTGAGGGTTTGCAGCCCTGACCGAAAACTCGTTTTCGGTCCGAGGCAAGTGATTGCGAGACTTCTCAGTATTCATAGGAAAGGCATATTTTGATTTCAATAACACTTTTACACTATCACCTAATTATAATAACGGTTTAATCAAATGGTTTCTAGTATCCTGGCTGCTGTTGACTTTTTGTTGAACTGAAATAACGGGTTGTCACAAATACCACCTCCCCCAATTCCAAATCATGAGTAGGGTAATTCGCCTCATGAGGCTCAACCGCCTTGAGGCATAAGCAATCACATGCCCCCTCTACATCTGAACAACTCCCAATCCTGAAATAGAAGCGTTGAAATACACTACAAAATCATCTAATCCTTCGGGTAGTGCAAGAATCGAGGCCTCGCATAATCTCTGTCTCAAGGTCTTGAAAGTCGATTGCTGATCTGGACCCCACCGAAAGATCGTACTTTTCTTGGTCAAACGGGTCAAAGGTATGACGATCTTGGAGAAATCCAGAATAAATCTCCTATAGTACCCCGCTAGACCCAAGAAACTACAAATCTTGGATGCGTTCTTCGTAACCTCCCAACGCATTACCACCTCAATCTTGGTTGGATCTACCAAAATACCCTCTTGGTTGATGATGTACCCCGGATACTGAACCTCTTGTAACCAAAAATCGTATTTGGAGAATTTGGCATAAAGCCTCTCCCTCCTCAAGGTCTCCAACACCTCCCTCAAATGATGCTCGTGCTGCTCTTTGGTATTAGAATAGACCAAAATATCATCAATGAAAACAATCACAGACCGATCCAACATTGGTCTGCAAACCCGGTTCATGAGATCCATGAACGATGCTGAAGCATTAGTGAGTCCAAATGGCATCACCACAAACTCGTAATGACCATAATGAGTTTTGAACGCCGTCTTCAGTATGTCTTCGTACTTGATCCTCATCTGATGATACCCTGACCAAAGATCAATCTTGGAAAACCAAGATGCACCTTGAAGCTGATCGAACAAATCATCAATCCTTGGAAGCGGATAACGGTTCTTCACTGTTAGCTTGTTCAACTCCTGATAATCAATACACATCCTGTGTGACCCATCCTTCTTTTTCACGAATAGGATCGATGCTCCCCACGGGGAACTGCTCGGACGAATGAATCCCCGGTCTAGCAGCTCCTGAAGCTGCGTAGACAACTCCTGCATCTTAGGCAGAGCTAGATGATACGGTGCCTTGGCTATCGGAGCCGCACCAGACACTAAATCGATACGGAATTCCACTTTCCTCTCGGGAGGAACCCCAGGCAATTCCTATAGAAATACATCAGGAAAATCTCGCACAATCGGTACCCTGCCTATATCTGGAGTGGCCTCCACCCTCGCATCCGAAATATAAGCCAAAAATCCAGAACAACCCTGCTGAAGGATTCTCCTACCCCTCGCAGCCGAACAGAGAGCTGGCCCATGCGAGGCTCTCTCTCCATGAATAACCAGTTCTCCCCTACTTGGGATTCGAAATCTCACCAACTGACATTCACAATCTATCATGGCCCTATTGGCCCCCAACCAATCCATCCCGATGATCACCATCAACCCACGCAAAGGAATCAAAACCAAATCGATAGGAAACCTCTCCTTGAACATATTTAGAACACTCCTCCAAAATACCCTTGCAGCGCTCACGGTGCAGTCATCTGCAATCGCCACCTCGAGTCGGGAGTCCAAAGTCCTCGGAGCATCTCGAAACTTCTTGATGAGCACAAGAGATACAAATGATCGGGTAGCCGCCGAATCAAAAAGAATCTGAGCCAACAAACCATTGGCCAAGAAGGACCCTACATAAGATCATAACAACACAAGCATAACAATAAAATAAACAAGACGGAAATAGATCACATACCAGTCACGACGTCTGGCGCTGCTCGGGCCTCCTTCGTAGTCAGCTGAAATGCACGGCTCTTCACCGCGGGATCTTCCGACTTAACCGGGCGGCCATCGGTAATCCTCATTGTGGCGGGCGCAGGCGCCACCACTGCTCCTCCTCCTCTAACCATCTTCAGATAATCAGCCTTTTTATGACCTGTCTGGTTGTAGTGGAAACAAATCAAGCTCTTCTTGGGGCAATCCCTGCTCATATGGCCCGGCTGGCCACAAGCATAACATGTCGAGCCTGCTGCTCGACAGGCTCCACTGTGCTGCTTACCGCACTTGGCACATCGGCCATGGCCTTGCTGACCCCTGCTGGGAGGATCGGAGGTATTAGGATTCTTAGCCTGACCCACATCCACCTGAACCTGCTCCGGCTTCTGCTTCGTGCAGAGCTCTAACTTAATTTCTCATTCCCAGGCCTTATCCACCATGTCATTCAGGGTCTTGCACCCCGAAAAGCTCACAAACTGCCGGATATCATCCCTCAGCATGGAATGATACATCTTCTTCTTCATCTCCTCATCTGCAGCGTACTGCGAGACCAATAGTGCGCTCTCCCAAAACTTGGTAGTGATCTCCGCCACATTCTTAAAAGTCTGCTGCAAATCGTGGAACTCGCTCACCAAACGCTGCACCTCAATGGACGGTGCAAACTCCTGATCAAATCTCCTCACAAACTCCTCCCAAGACATCTCAGCCACACCCACTTATACCACCTCACATGTAACCTCCTCCTACCAGTCTCGTGTTCGATCCCTCAACATACAAGATGCAAACCCCACCTTTTCCGCCTCGGGACAAAAGCTCGTGAGCTGGGCATTCTCCATGTCTGCCACCCAGCGTCGACTAGTGATGGGATACCTGACCCCAAAGAACTCAGGCGCTCCACATGCCTTAAACTCCCTGAACGAGGGAGCTCGGTCCCCAATCTGGCCTGCAGCAATCTCGGCTCGGAAAGACCTAAGCCGCTCCTCCATGATCTCCATGATGCCCTCCTTGACGGTACCAAAGATCACGGGGTAGTGTCAACAATGCCACAAGTAACCTCAGCCGCGATAAGATCGCGCAACCTCTCATCAATGGGCTCTACACTAGAGCCAGAACCTGATCCTGATCCTGAACCTGAACCCCGCGTGATCATCACCATCCTCAACTGAAAATATCACAAATAACAATGATAAGGAATCCGAAAGGGATTCCTCCTAACTGGACTCCTAAGATCTATCAGATCTGTCATTGATTCGGGTACAGGTCCTTTACTTTCAGTAGTACGGGCCCAATACTACTTTCCACGCCTACATGTACCTTCCCCAAGGTCATACCTGATATCCCTAAATCATCCAACCACAAATCATGACCCATAAACACAACACTAACTCAGATCCTAGACTATTCTAGGATTCTCAATCCTCATCAAGCCAGAAACTCAAATCAATCATAGTAGGTTTCCCTATGCATCCAAGTTATACACAAAGAGAATCACATAGACTGTCAAATAAAGCTTCTACCCTAAACCACAACCAAACAAGGAACATGAATAAGGCAGATTCCCTCATTCTAGGGCTATGCAATCCTAAGCATGTACAACTTCGAAAGCATACACTTAGCAAATAATCCATTCAACATCAATTTCCATATATACTATAGCATGGATAAAACATTGGGAACACTTACTTGAGCTCGGCCGTTTACGCGCATTGCACTCTCCCATTTTTCTTACAAAAATCGTTTTCAGGAAAAAAATTTAACTTTTGGTTTCTTTTTGAAAAACATTTTTTACCATTTCCTCAGTTTGAGTTCTGACACACCCAAGAGTGTGCTTGGATCTCTCAAACCAAGGCTCTAATACCAAGTTGTAACAGCCCAAATTTTACAGAAATTTTTAACTTTTATAATCACAAATACCAACCACAATTGTTTCCAAAAATCCCATTACATGACCATAGTGTTTTAAAATATCAGAGTATCAAAACTAAATGCAAAAATGCTGGAGAATACATGTCGCGACATCAGGTCAGACCCTTTCCCTTAGAACTAGAAGTACCTGAAACATCCAACAAAATTGTAAGCACACGCTTAGCGAGTTTCCCAAACCACACAAAACATATAATCACATAATGCCATGCACACATACATATAATTTTGCCATGGTCTTCATTTGGAATGCCATGGACTACCCCCATGGTCTTGTATCCCCGAGCCATGGGCTCCTCCCATGGTCTTCACATAAGTCCACATATATATCAAATAGCAAACAATTACATAATCCATTACTAATCATCTCATAACAATTAATGGGTCGGCCTTGGTGCCTTCGACCCATGAGTGTAGTGAGAAGACTCACCTCAGTCTGCTGAACACAAAAGTTGCTCGCCTAACAGTCTGAAACCACACACTGAACAATGATATAATCAAACCTAAATTAGGATTATAACACAACCTAATCAAAGAGTCTAAACACCTAAGCCTAAGTCCTTCCATAGTGGCCCAATAGTCTTCCCTTTGCTAATGGGCCTAAGATCCAAGATAAAAGTCATTAAAGGACCACATGGACCAATAAGGCCCAACCAAAACAACTATGTCCCAAATTAGAATATCATCCCAAAACTCTAAATGGGACCAGGACCAAAACTGAATAAGGCCCAATAAGCTTACAAGCCCAAACAAATCCCAAATCCAACTGGAGTGTGTACGCCCTATGTACCACTCCAGTATGCTCAGCGTGCCAGACCCTTAAGTTGTATATGTTGCGTACACATTATTACGTACAACGTACAAGCAGGACATGCATCAATCGACCATTAAGTGCTTAATACTTGGGATTTCAATGTTAAACTTTAGATATGAGTCCATTAAGATGTCCTAGGGCGTAAAGTTGGCAAGTTTATGCCCTTGCATGTCATGAGTGACCCCAACACTTCATTCTTCCCATTAAGACCTCATTTAAGACCTCTAACTTATGCATGGAGTCAAAACAACCTTCAAGATGGCACCTTTATGCATCAAACATGCTCAATGAGCTTAGATCTAGCAATCCTAATCTATGGAGTTGCTCAACTCACAACAGAATGTCTAAAAGCCAAAAAGGGACTCCATAACAAAACCCTACCTCAAACAATCAAAAGAGATGACAAGGTCATGACTTTATACCTCCAGAAGTTCTTTTTAATGAACTAGATGCAGGATCTAGAAGCTCAATGACACCCAAGGCTTGATCACCACCTTCTCCTTCTTGAATGCTCTCTAAAATGGCCACCAACACACTTTCTAAGCTCAAGAATCACACTCACAAGGAAATCTATGGTTAAGGGACGAAATGAGGCTATGGAGGCTGATTAGGGTTTGGTCCAAAAGACTTAAGGATGTTTATATAGGTCTCAAGTCCGGATATTAGGGTTTTGGTCTTCAGTTATGTATGCCCCGCGTACCCCTTGGTACGCCCAGCATACGTGACAAACCTCCGCGATCAACCAACCTTAGTACGCTAAGCGTACTCCTTAAGTACGCCCAGCGTACGAAGGGACCAACTTTGCAACAAACTTTCATACTAAGGGTAAGAAATGTAAATACCTGGATCCCGACCGTTACAAGATCGCTTTGTTAAATGACATCTACTAGAAGATATCTATATAGATTAGCCTGGAGATTTTCTTAATCCATGATATCCTAACAAAATGTGTAAAGCTTGAGATCCACTTGTAGATATAAAGCTAGCATCTCAACGTTGTAATCATCATTTTTATATGAAACCACAAGGTATTTTTTTTGTATTAAAATGAATAGAATATGTGTGTTTACTAAGAACTAGTAGGAGTATAGTGACATTCCTAATCTTGTACGAATGAGACATACTTAATCATAAGAAATTACCTTCTGACCATGTCAGACCTTTTTGCCTTGACTCGGATTGTGTTTCTAAAATGAAAGACTTAGGAAGGACAAGATACATTCTTGGAATGTAAAACCTATAGAGATAAATAAAATGAATGTTAAAAGTTTTATTTACTTATGCATATATTAACAATATCTTGAAAGAGATAAAGACAAAAGATTCGTTTGGAGGAACCTTAGCATCGTCACATGGCACTAAGTTTGAGCCAGCCTTAAAAGGACCTAGCTCATAGGTTTGAATTATCTGAAATGATTTATATTCAATTTGCTTGACAAATAAATCCATCATTTATGTCATATTATGCATAAGACCTAGTATATGATCATGCTATGAGCATATCATAATACACCAATTGAATACATGGTTTAGTCACCAGATGACTAGAGGAACATTCTAAGAGTACTTAGGATGAACTAAGAGAATGTATATGAGACAATTAGTTTAGAATAAAATCTTCATGTAAAGCGATACATAAGATTCTGATTCCTAAGAAAATAGAGATAATATGAATTATAATTGGATTATGACTTCATTGTGAGATGAAGAGTAAGTTTAGTTGGAATGAGGTCCAACCAAAACAAAATGACACAATATACTACAAAGTAAGAATACACTACTTTATAAGTTGAAATTTAATATGATTGGATGAATGAGTTCATTGAAAAACTATGTTGATTTATGCCATTCAAGGATCACATAGAAATCTTAGTGACTTCGAGAGTATACTTAATTGAGCTAAGAGACTCTATGTCACGAAAGAACACCAATCATATAGTCCAATATATTTAACTATGCCTAGAGTAAAGTCAAATATGGATATGACAGTATTCACATAATTCACACAAATTATATTTACTCAAACAGATTAATTAAGCCTTTCTTCTAAAGCTAAGTATGAATGGTCACACTTCAACTATAATACTTTATTATTCTAGAAATGTGATTTTTATTTGGATTTAGTAATTTAGATATTGGAACATTGTAAAAACAACTACTATGTTTTGATATACTGGGATATGATCATAACATCAATACTTGTTGTGTTATATATTAACATGTTTAATCCATGAATAGTCTTATTATTCTAAAGGTTCATAGTCGGTTATAATGGTGGGAGCAATTTTGAACTAAGACTAATATGAATTGGATTGGTTGACTTTCACCAGATTAATGTAGGCAATGGGTTGTAACCAAGTTTCATAGGTACTTGTCAGAGAACTTGTATTGAACTAACCCGCATCAAGATCATCTCATGGATCGCTATCATGAATGATACTTGATTAAAAGGTACTATCTTTGTATCCTTAACACCTGAGATACATAATGGGACTTAAGTGTAAGGAGTATTGTGCTTTGATATGGTCAAACGCTGGTCCTTAACCGGGTAGTTATAAAATCCATTTTCAGGTATGGTATGAACTATGCAAGAGGCTTATGTAGTCAATATGGGATTTATTCCTCTTATGTGTTGAGAGTTAGACATCTAAGGCGCCTTAACAAAAGTTAAACGCCAAATGAGATTGATTGCGATCTGTATCTCATGTTTAACATGATGTCTGTCACAGAGGGATAACTCATAAAATTACCTTATACACCAACTATAGCTTGGAGCTTTTTGGGAATTGGGCGTTGATAGAATGGCACAAAGTCGTATGTTGATGGGGGGAGTGAAATGTTGCTAGACGTTCACCACTATGTATGTCAGTCTAATATGAATCTTGTGCAAGTGGGAGATTGAAAGAACTTGTATGCTCAAGAATCATATTAAAGTGATATTGATAATTAACATATGATACTAATGGGTCACACTAACAACTTGATATAATTTATTATTTATTACAATTGATTTTACTAAATATTCAATAAACTCTTATAGTTAAATTGGTAATTATTTATTTATAGGAAGTAATTATTTTCATTCGCAAGTAACATTATATATAATTCATGTTGTATGAATTATTAAGTCATGCACAACATTTTGGACTAGATAAATTCTTTTGTCTTTTACCAAAAAGTTAAAGATTATATTTTATAAACATGGTTTATAAAATATAAAAAGCTTTTGTCTTCTTCTTTGTTCTTATTTTCGAAAATTTGGCTAGACAAAAGGAAGACATGCCTTTTGATTATTTAAATAAAAGTATGGCTTGTCTTAAGAAGCATGGGGGACAAATCTAGCTAGTAGAAGCATGGATGCTTAATGGTTAACGACCCATGTATATTGTGCATGCTATATAAATAAAAGAAAGGCTTTCACTTGTGTTGTTCTTTCTTATGCAAAACCTTAACATGCATCTTATGATGCATGTTCTCTCACTTTTGATTATATCTTGAAGATATTACTTGTTTTAATACTCTCTTGAAGTTCATACTTTGGTTATGAACTTCAAGCTTAAGAGTTAAGAGTTTTAGACTAGAATCTACATCAAGTTGGCTTCTTGTTGGTGTCTCTAAAGTTCATCATTCTTCATCAACTTCCAAGCCTCCATAGAGGATCCAAAGAACTACAAAGGTTCTTATTTGGTCTTCTTCTTCTTTGGTTGTATTTGTTTTCTTTCCAAACTTTGCAATAAGTGTTGGATTAGGTGTCTAAGCCCATAACTATAATTGGTATGTAAATGATTTGATTGTAGCATGGTCCTTTTGGGTTGCCTTCACCATAGCAATTGGACGGGATGAGTTTTGGAGAAACAGGTTAATAAATGGTTTATTGATATATTATAAGAATAATATATTAATTAGTAATCATATTATTTAATTAGTATTGGTCAGAAATAATTTGGAATTAATTTAGTGATCAAAGGAACTGATTAAAAGAACGGGGACTGATTATGTAAATCAGAGATAGTTGCAGTTTTGGGCTGATGGACTCTATTGAAAGGGGTGGACGAAAATCTATGGCAAGCCCCGTAGAGTTTTCGTCCAAGGCCTATTATATGGGGGTCCATGGACTGCTTAGGGCCTAAGCAAGGAAATTAGGGTTTCCAGCTGAAAACCCTAGCAGCCTCAACTATAAAAGGAACCCCAGCCTCTAGAAATCGGCCAACCTGCTTCCCAAGAGAAACCCTAGCCGATTTCTACCTCCTTCTCCATCATTCTTTGCTTGTGGTGTTTGTGACTCCATTAGAGGTGCAATACTTGGGGCACTAGGCTTTCGAAGGTCAAGGAATTGAAGAAGGATTACTTGTTACCACAAGATAACAAGAAAAGAAAGATCCAAACCCTATTAGTTTCGATTATGTATCTTAGAATTAGGGTTATTGCTTTGGAAATCTTGTTTGCATATATAACTTGAGAAAAACCTAGATCCAAAGCAATTAGGGTTGCATGTGCACATAAGAATGTTGTAGTGCTCAAAACCCATCTAAATAAGTGATTTGATCAAAATTTTAAGATAATTATAAGATTATGTGATTAATTAATTATTTAAAATTTGAATTGAATAATTTTGAAAAGTTTGAAATTGTACCCTCAAAGTTTTGGAATTTAAAATTTAATTAAAAGTTTGATTTTGAAATTTTAAATTCTAGAAACCCTAGTATTTTAAAAGTTTAAAATACAACCCTTATACTATTATAATATTAAAAGATTAATACTTAAATATATATATATATAAGATGAGTCAGTCTTACCGTTAGTAGGCCTCATTCACGAAGCTGATCTATAGGGGGGGGGTATAAGGAAACTGCCTATAAGATGGCGGTTGAATGGGTGTCCACTCTCACCCACCGCTTCCTTGATTGGTGGAGGGTCGTTAGCCGAATGGATAGGATAGGACATTAGTTCTCTCATTAATAAGTATAATGATAAATATAAAGTAACTAAATGTTTTTATAAATTCCCAATCTTAGTTACTTTAGGAAAAATGTGAAAATGATGCTAGTCCATGAAATTGCACTTTGCACCTTGCCAAGTCGTTAGTGGAGCGTGTGTGGTTAACCGGCACACTAACTTGGACTAACAAGGGTGGAAAAGGGTAGCTCGAGAATTATCATAGATCAATGGAGCGTGTGTGGTTAACCGACACATTGATTAGGTGGTAAATGACATCGAGAGTGCCAAGCTAATTTGCATGGTTATTCACACCTTGTTTGTGATCATCGGTATCCCAATCACAAACTTGAACGGCATAATTGAGATTAAACATGCTATTGAAAAGTTCAATGAATCTCAAAAGAATCTAGGAATTTCATTTCATTTAAAACATAATTCTTTATTTCGTTTTTCGTGGTGGAATTGATAAATCGTCATTTACCTACCTTCAAATAATTTACAATTGGATTACGGCATCCCTCTTCCAAGTTGTGAATTATATGTTGGGTCCTAGCCTTAATATTTCATTTGGGTGTCATATTAAAGATTTCCTTATCTAATCAAAACTTTGTCCTTCTTCTTTTGCAGATGTCTACCTCAGATAACGTTTCTGGTTCCTCCAACAACTCATTCTCGCTCTTGAACATTTGTGTGAGGGTTACATTCAATGGTTCCAACTTCAATAATTAGATCTGCAACATTCGAATGGCCTTGCGCTACGAGGACAAAGAATATGTCCTCGAGAATCCGTTAAAAGAGGTTGATGAGTCCAAAGCTACTCCCGACGAAATAACTGAGTATGAAGCTCACCACAAGGATGCTACTAAGGTGTTAGTATTATGGTAGCCACCATGACTCCTGAGTTGCAGCGGTTCTACCAGGACTACTGGCTCTACGATATGTGCAAGGACTTGATGGAAAAGTACCATCAACGAGCACATAAAGAGAGGTACGATATATTCACCTCGTTTATCACCACCAAAATGAGGGATGGAGAGTCCATCACGAGCCACTTGCAAAGAATGCAAAGATATGTGGATCGTCTCTTGAAGTTGAATGTGAACTTTGACGAAGAGTTGGCTATTGACATAGTCCTACACTCTCTACCTCCTTGCTATGATCAGTTCAAGATGACTTATCATATGAGCAATGAGGAAGTCACACTAAGCAAGCTTCAAGGCCCACTGAGAACTGTTGAAACTGGATTAAAAGGGAAAAGTGTCGAATCCACTCCTACTGCTGCTGCTGCTGCCCCAGTCCTAGCCATTGGACATGGAAAATGGAAAAAGAGGAAAGCTCCCTCTAAGAACTGGAAGGGAAAGTCCCATGATAGATCTTCTTCAAGTGGATCCAAAAAGTCCCATGATGGGTCATCGTTGGTCGGTTGACCAAGAGCACCCACTTTATACCGATCCAGGAGAGCATCTCGGCCGAGAAGCTGGCTGAGATTTATGTGCGAGAGATAGTGGCACGTCATGGAGTTCCTGCCTCGATGGTGTCAGACCGAGATGTTCGTTTCACTTCCAGATTCTGGAAGCGGTTTCACGAGGAGATGGGTACTCGCCTCCATTTCAGCATCGCTTTCCACCCTCAGACAGACGGACAGAGCGAGAGGATGATTCAGACTCTTGACATGCTTCGTGAATGTGTTTTGGATTTCGGTGGCAGTTGGGATAAGTATCTTCCGTTAGCGGAATTTTCGTATAACAACAGCTACCACGCCAGTATAGACCAGCCTCCCTTCGAGATGCTCTACGGGAGGAAGTGTAGGACCCCAATCTGTTGGGGTGAGGTCGGTCAGAGGGTCATGGGGAGTACGGAGGTGGTACTCAAGACAATAGAGCGGATCCAGCAGGTCCGGAGCAGGCTCCAGACTGCTTAGAGTCGGCAGAAGAGCTACGCCGACAAGAGGTGTTCAGACTTAGAGTTCCAGATGGTCGACATGGTCCTTCTGAAGGTGTCACCGTGGAAGGATGTTATCAGGTTCCGGAAGCGGGGCAAGTTGGGCCCCAGGTTCATAGGTCCGTTTAGGGTTTTGGCCCGGGTGCGTCGGGATGCTTACCAATTAGATCTTCCAGCAGAGCTCAACCAGATTCATAGCACTTTCCACGTTTCTCAGCTGCGGAAGTGCTTAGTGGATGATTCAGCAGTGGTACCCCTTAAGGATATTCAGGTTGATGACAGCCTGAACTACATTGAGAGACCAGTGGCGATTCTAGATCGCAAGACGAAGGAGCTAAGGAACAAGAGGGTTGAGTTAGTTAAGGTGCAGTGGCAGCACCGCAAGTGTTCAGAGTGGACATGGGAGCCCGAGGATGAGATGAGGGAGCACAACCCGGAGTTGTTTTCAGACGCAGCAGACTTCGAGGACGAAGTCTAAGACAAGTGGGGGAGAATTTTAACGTATGGTTCCCTGGTAAGCGTTTAATTATTTAATTAATGAAAGACTCAACGAGTTGGTAGCCCTGACTCGTCAAGTTGAAGGTTGTTTGGACGTGGGGATTAAATGAGCTATTCGTCGAGTCGCAGCCCTGACTCGACGAGTAGGACAGGCTGGATGAAACCGTAATCTTTAGGGTTTGCACCCTAT
Organism: Lactuca virosa; assembly: GCF_052849685.1. Lineage (NCBI taxonomy): Eukaryota > Viridiplantae > Streptophyta > Magnoliopsida > Asterales > Asteraceae > Lactuca > Lactuca virosa. The sequence goes on from NC_136433.1 coordinate 394,485,358, forward strand.
TTAAGCATCATATCTGGCCTCCATTCCAGCCTCCATCGCCTCCAAACCCTATTATCGAAACCCTAATCCGCCATAAGTGATCTTGAGCTATTTTTTGCCATTTTGAGTGTTATTTGTGCCTTGTGAAGCTTGTGGAAGAAGTAGAAGATAGAAGACTCAAGAGGGAAGGAGTAGATCCAGGAACTATACTCCTTTTGCTACATTTTCTGGTAATCAAGTTTCCAACTTGATCATTCTTCTCTTAGATCTAATTAGTTCTACTTTATGGAAGTTTTGGTTCAAGAACCTTGGTCCTTGGGGTTGGGGCGACCCAAGTGACTTATATCTCAGATCTAGGATCTAGAAAGGGTTCCATGGCATAAAGGTGCAAACTTTATGACCATGGAATCCCCATGCATGCATATAAGCAAGTTTATAGTCTTTTTAGCCCTAAAAGGCCATGCATGGAAGGAAAGTTCGGAACTTTATGTGCCCATCAGATGCTAAAACCCTAGATCTAGGTTTGTATGCGTGGATTTGACATCCTATGGCCTTTTGGACTAGATTTATGTCATATAGGAATTAGGGTTTTGTCTAAACCCTTTCAGGAGGGTTATGAATGGGTAAAGTTGGAAACTTTACCCTTAGAAAGGCCTTTCCAGTGGGCAAACGAGCTAAGGACCATGGATCTAGAAGATAGGGGCTTAATCTGTTAAGATGGCCAAACAGTCAAAATGACTCGTCGAGTCCATAAGGAAACTCGACGAGTCTCGTCGTGATATCTCGATCTCAGTTAGTAGAACTCGACGAGTTTGTATGGGGACTCGACGAGTGGATGAGCCAAGTCGCGACCGAACAGCTTGATAGGACTCGACGAGTCGGTGGAGCGACTCGGCGAGTCGAGTCGCGATTTCAGGATTTATGAGTTATAGAACTCGGCGAGTCGAAAGGTTGACTCGGCGAATTGGTCAATCCAGGATGTTGACTTTAACCAGAGCGTTGACTTTGACCAGGGGTAAAATGGTCATTTTACCCTATGAAGAGTTATTAGTTTTTGATTAAGTGTTATTATGGAATTTATAGCCGGAGAGTCGCCGGAGCAGCGGACAGGGATTCCTTACTCGAGTTTAGCATTCAGTTTGAGAGGTGAGTCTACTCCTATAGGAACGGGTCTAAGGCACCAAGGCCGGCCCGTTTATGTGATTTGTATGTGTCGGGTTAGCCGATAAAGGTTCTATGTTCCGGACTTCGGTCTGATGCTGGGCGGGGCCCGATGCAGTTAGTATGCTTGATGTCTTCGTTATTCTTGCATGTGTGCGATTAGGTGTTCTGGACTTGGTCCGATGCCGGGGCAAACACGAGGAATGTTAGCTTTCTTTTTATGCTTATGTTTATGTATATGATTATGTTATGCTCCTGATATGTATATCGGACTTCGGTCTGATGCCAGGCGGGGCCCGATGCAGGGGCTAGGCCCAAGTATGTCGGACCTCGGTCCGATGCCGGGCGGGGCCCGATGCAGTGGGCTAGGCCCAGTATGTGATTATATGTATAGTATGTGGTAGCTTGGGGAGACTCACTAAGCTTTGTGCTTACAGTCTTCAGTTTTGGTTTCAGGTACTTCCACTAGCAAAGGGAAGGGCTCGGGATGATCGCATGGCACACACCACAATTTCAACCTGGGATTGTTTTAGACTCTGATGATTACCTATGTGATTTTGATACACTATTTGACATGATGTTTTTGAACCGTATTTTTGGGATGTTTCAACAATTGTGACAACTGGCAAATTTTGTGTCAAGCAAGGTTTGAAATGTATCTATGTATAAGTACAACCACAACGTAACCTTATTGCAATAAAACTTTGAAAGCCAAAAGGGCATTGGTTGTATAAGTATATATATATATATATATATATATATATATATATATATATATATATATATATTGAAAATCATAATCGTAACAAACACTTAAAAGTCGACAAGAAAGACCAAGAATTATAAAGATTTCCATTTGCATTAAAAGTATTTAAGGCCTAGGACCCCACCAACCTAGTGATTTCGGTTTGCTTAAGACCGAAATCACCCTTTAGTGGGTAACACAAAATCAAAATCCCATGTTAAAGACCACTAGGACCGAAAACCCCTTTTATAGGTGATACCAAAACCAAAAACACAATGAGAGAATGGTGTAGGACCAAAGTTACAAGCCTAGAACACACCTAGGCCGAAATCACCCTTAATCCAACCATGTCTAGGCCGAAATCAATTAGGATTTGGTGTTCTCCATGGTGATTTCGGTGGGAATAAAGAGAAAAAGGAGGTTTGACTTTGTGATACGATATTTCATCTTTTACAACACTAATTTTCACCCAGCAGGTATCTATGCTATTACCCAACAATATCCAAGTAAACATCACCTTATCTTCTCCTTTTTATACACGACAGAAAGCACCCACAAACCCACTCCCTATCTCATACTTCAACTTCTTTCATTTCCCTTCATCCCTTCTCTCAAAGAACCAAGTCCACGCTTCCAAGGATTAAACTCCAAGCATATTCTTAGTATTTTTGTAAGCTTTTCTTGCTAATCTAATGTTTCTATACCCTATCATGGTAGTTCCATACTATTTACACACATTATTCTGTGTTAAAACTCTTAGGATAATATCATCTTCAAAGGGTTCATCAACCACATTCAAGTGTTTGGGCTTGGAAATCTTCACACCATCTCTTCAAACAACCCACAAATCTACTCGTGAGTTCATACCCCCCCTATTTTCGAGATTTTCCATGTTTTACGGGGGGGGGGGGGGGGGGGGATACAAGTCAAAATTTGTTTATCATACAAATACTTGCATGTTTCGTCTTGATGTTAAATTATAAGCCATTATTTTCATAAGATATGGTTATCACTAGCTTTTATATAATTATTTGTGATAAATTAGTTTTGAAATGCAAAACCAACAAAAACAAAACATGATCTATGTTATAAAAATCATGAGTAAAATGATGATTTGAAAAACTACAAGGTTTTTGGAGGCTTTTTACCAATATTACTTTTCTAACAAAAAGGAGTACATTCTAATTATTTCACTATTTTGTGGGTTACAACCCAAAAATATGATGTTTGACCTTACATTTTGAAACTAGACAAGATGATTAATATGTATTTATATAAATGATTATATAAATGTTCCTGAAAAACAAACATCATAAACTATAATTGGTATAGTTTGGGAATCACAAAACTACTCTATCATTTTAGAAGAAACATGTAATTATTTAAATGTATAATTATTTCATTTACAAGAAAACGAATTTTCAGTACAATAGACGTAGAGCGGTTAATACTGGTTGTGAGACATTTGGCTTCAGCGTACCTACCAGAGTACACAACTAAGACCTGCATTATAACCAGAGTCTCTTGTAGGGAGAGCGTGACACTTGTGTATAGATCTATACGGGATTGACAATCCCACACCTCAGCTGTTAGCTACAGTTAGACCGGCAAGTCTAGGGTGACAAATGTCGTAACAGTTTTGACGTCCAAAGCACGTCGTTCAGGCAACTAGTCGCATTAGTATGGTTATATTAACTCACATAGGGTATTAACAAACATTTGGTTTACGGGCTAGCGTACACTCAAATAGTTTCACAAAATGATAAATCCTACTAAATCTATTTTCCAATACCGCATTACTTACATTTTAGTCTTGGGTTAAGACTTACAACGAGCTTAACATACATTCAAGTAGTTTTATCTAAAGATAAAACATACTAGTCCTATTTTCCAGTACCGCATTACTCACATTTTAGTCTTGGGTTAAGACTTACAACGAGGTTAACATACATTCAAGTAGTTTTATATAAAGATAAAACTTACTAGTACTATTTTCCAGTACCGCATTACTTACATTTTTAGTCTTTGGATTAAGACTTACAGTTCATTTTAAAGAAAATATTGGATTTTCTGGAAGCATACACTATCATTTTACATGAAACAGTTACAAAATCCTTCTCATACAAAACGCTTATGAACTCACCAACTTAATTGTTGACATTTTTTAGAATCACTTGTATTCTCAGGAAATCAGTAAACAGGTAACCACAAGAATTTTTGGTGGATGGGATGTCGTTGCATCACGTTATTTACTTTTGTCATATGCATTTGATATCATGTAAACAATGTATTTGAGTATAATGTAAACTTATTAAATATTCAAAACAATGGTTGTAATGCTTGATCTCTATTATTTAATTGCTATGATACTGTACATGAAGTCATCTGTCCCAAGACGTTTCCGCCGTTCTGGTTTGGGGGTGTGGCAGATTGGTATCAGAGAATTGTTTATAGTGAACTAAGTATATCAAACCATGTAAGATATACAACTATAAATACAATGTGGCTAAAACACTCTGGCTAAAAGTACACTTCTAAAATATAAGTATTTTTGTAAGAGTATACATACATGCATACATACAAGGACATTGTCGTAATAAGAAACATATAAAAGTATTTAGATAAGTTGGACACCACGATTAAGCCTAAATAGTTATGTAATTGTAACGCCCGGGTTTCGGGGCTAAGCATTTTTAGATTATGTAATAGTCTAGGTCAACTATTGTAACTCTTTTTGGAAGTAATAAAGATGAAATATTTGAGTATTATGTGAATTATGTGTATTTGTGTGCTTATTACTTATTTATAAATGTATAATAAATAAAGGATAAAAATAAGCGTCAAAATTAAAGCATGAGATAAACCCGATATCTTTACATAAAGTTGTAGTGGTCGAAACAAGGATTCCGGGGATATAAAGAACGCCGAAATCCGAGTTATAACGAAGAAGTTATGACCCGTCGAAGTTTCGCGACGGAACCGGCACGATACCGGGAAGCGTAAATAGTAAATTTACGATAGAGCGAGTTTTAGCCTTAGCGATCTAAACGAAAGTCGTAGAATACGTTAAACCGAGAGCGTCCATAAAAAGAACGCCCAAATCTGACTTCGTATGAAGAAGTTATGATTTTTCGAAGTTTCGACATAGCAGTGTACAGCCCGAAGTTCGAATATTAGATCGAGCGGTATTTAGCCAACACAACCTAAACGATAATCAAAGATCTCGTTAATAGTAGCGTAACGGTAAAAAGACAGACGAAAACGGACGTCGGATGAAGAAGTTATGAATTTTTAACGGACCAATCCTGTTCCGGCCTTTTAAAAATATAACTTTTAAAATAGATTCAAAAATAGCCGACGGAGTCTAAACGAAAGTTGTAGAGGACGTTCCCGCCTACGCGTGTATATAAAGAACGTCGAAAACGGAGCTCGTATGCGAAAGATACGAATTTTTAAAGTTTAGACTCGAATTTGCGAAGCCTGTTGCTCGATTGATGACGTGGCAAGATCCTAGTCGTTCATCGCTGATCAGGCCTCGCACCAGATGAAGACACGTCGCCTTCGCTCTACGCCCCGCGTCCGAGGTTGGGTACGCCCAGCGTACCTCGATCTTATCCGGGTCTGATGCAAGTGCGAGCCAGCTATGCGAAGCTGGCAACCTCATCCGAACTACGCCCAGCGTAGCCAAGGATTACGCCCAGCGTAAACCGAGGCCCCGCAGGCTATAAAAGGGGGCCGAGTGTTCCGAGTTTTTCACACATTTTCCACTTCTCTCTCTAGTTTCTTTCTCTCTCTAGCCTATCTTAAGCCCCCTAAAGCCTAGGTAAACCCCCTAGCACCCGAAGGAAGCCCTGAGGCTCCCGGAGTCCCGAGAAAAAGGGTCTTTCGGTTCGGAAACGTTGCTCCAAGCAAAGCCCGGTTTTCTATAAAACCCGTTGTAAGTGAGCTACGCCTACGCAATTTTTAATATAGCTTCTAATTAATTATAGTAACATTATTAGGACCTTAAAATAATTATTTCGGCTATTATTATGAGTTATATAGAGTGTTGTTTAACGCTTATATAATAGTAATAATATCCAGACTATTAATTAGTCTTGGTGAATATTAGACTAAACTCTAGTTGTAATGATACTAGGTTTTGTCTGAGGAAAAGTGTGTTGAGAGTAACGAAGTGCTGTTCGAGTGCCGAGTCACCACCTTTCAAGTGAGTGCATAGTTACTTTCAGCTTACACATAGATATGAAGTATTTTATATAAATTACGTGCTGCGTATGCATATTATCTATATACTTGCTATCTATGCCGGTTGAACGATTTTATACATGTTTTAAACTGTATATGTATTTTATATCTACAAAATGTGTTGGGTAAAACATTGGTAGATGTAATAGTTGTTGTGTGACAAAATAAAATAATGAGAGGCCTCGTTATAGATGTTATTGATGATCCAGTCATCTAGCGGAGTATAGATGACGACCACGGACTATTCTAGACAGTCCAGTGGAACGCTAGCAGGCTCGCAACCTGTAGGTGTTTATTTGAACTGTATGTGTATTTGAACTGTGTGCTCACCAGGTGTACTCCATCCCCCACATGGTTTCCTATGGGACATTTATTGTTAAGGAACCCCCTTGGCAGTAGTGTCCATCCTGATGTTGATCCTTAGTCTAGGTCCCTTATGATAAGTGTTTAGGGACGTAATGTGAGGATAACGGGAATGGGTACTCGGGTTGTTTGGTTGATGAAAATAATGAACTTATTATTGTGGGTTGAAAACCCTATGTGCTCACCAGGCTCCCAAGCCTGACCCACTTAGTTTCTTGTATTACAGGTAGTGGCACATGAGCATAGATGTGATGTCTTGGGATGAGAGATTAAGGGATTTTAGGCCTGTAAATACGGAATAATGTAGTAAGGCCTATGTTGTACTGTTTATGCTTTTGATCTGTATCGAACATGACATCCCGAGTCTTCTAATGAAATACATTTCTTTGGAAATGCTTTTGATAAACCTTTATCATATTTTGTTTTGGGACAAATTCCGCAACACTTTTATTTAAAATGTTACTCTGATTTTCAAACAAGCATAAACAAAATCGGTCTTTTCTGGCCGTGAAAATGGGGATGTCACAGTTGGTATCAGAGCATTAGTTTAAGCGAACTAGGAATTTGTAGGATTTCTAGACTTAAACTTAGAATGCTAAGTGATGATTGTGAGGTGTGAGAACTAGCTTATTTAAGGAATTATGCCTCAAATGCTTTTATGTGCTAAATGCTTTGTGCCTGATATGCTGTTAATTGTTCGGATCTATGGTCTATTGCCAACCGGATCTAGAAACCTTATATGTTTAGGATTCTAAACGTACGACTACGATATTAGAACTAACATGTAAACGTTTCGGAGGGATAAGGATGATTTAAACGACCATCCTAAATAAATATCTAAATTCACCTTATTCGGTGTATAGATCAAGATGGCAAGGACCCGTAGCAGAAACGTGAATGCAAATAGGAACCGAGATCAACCCCCAGTGATACAGCAAATACCAGTCGTAGTAGAAGTTGCACCTGAGCCAATCACCATGGCTGGAGTACAAGCCATGATGCAGGCTATGTTAGCTGAACAAAAGGAAGAAATAAGGCAAATGATGCAAGAGAATAGGGACGAAGCCACCGTGCCCATTGTGCAACAGGAGCCAATTCTCGAACAATCGGAGGAAGGAAACTAAAGTAGGTCAGTGGGCCAAGCTGATCCGCCGGTAAATAGAAGAAACGGCCAAGATGATGGAGTCGAGAGAAACGGATGCAAGTACAAAGATTTTCTGACTTGCAAGCCATCGACTTTCACTGGAAAGGAAGATCCAGTCGGAGTCATGGATTGGATCTCAGAAATGGAGTTAGCTTTTATGACATGCGGTTGCAGAGGCAAGATGCAAACCACTTTTGCAGTACACCAGTTCCGAGGAGGAGCAGTACGCTGGTGGAACACCCTGGGGAAGACCTTGAGCCCCAATGAGCCCCTGCAACTGACATGAGCGGGGTTTTTAGTAAAATTCAAGCGCAAGTACTGCTCAGCCCAAAACTTGCTCGAGCTAGAGAACCAGTTTCTGACCCTGAAAAAGGGAAGCATGTCAATCGATGAATACACAAACAACTTCACAGAGAAGATGGAGTTTGCCTTGCGTCTTATCCCGGATGAGCTGACAAAGATCGACAAGTACGCTAAGGGACTCCCATGGGAATATGCAGTGCCAGTGCGTCAGGCACATACTCTGGAAGCAGCTATCTGGGCTGCCAAATCTGTGGAGGATATGATTAAAGGAAGGGCTGCCAGCAAGGTTGAGGTTGGCGAGAAGAGAAAATTTGAGGGGTCTGCTAAACCCAACAGTAAGAAGAGCAAGTTCAGTTCCACGAAGTTTGGAGGAGGAGGGAACGAAACAAAATGGTGCGAGAAGTGAAAGAAGAAGCACTCGGGAAAATGTAGCGAGGAAGTGACCTGCTACAAGTGTGGGAAAATGGGGCACTATGCCAATGAATGCACCATCAACAAGAGGGTGTGCTACGAGTGTCGTGAAGAAGGGCATATTGCTAAGGATTGCCCGAAGAAGAAAGACGCGGCAAGGCCCAACATTCCACCGAAGCCGAAGGCGAGAGCCTTCCAGATGACGCTCGAGGCTGCGAAGGAGGCAGCAGACGTCGCTTCAGGTACCTTTCTTGTAAATGGGTTGCCTGCCAATAAACTATTTGATTCCAGAGCTAACTACTCCTTTGTGTCGCATAAATTTGGTGGGAAATTAGCATTGCCTGTAGAAAAACTTGATAATGCCCTAATTGTGGAAGTTGCCAATGGAAAGTTCGTACCTGGTAGTAACCGTATTTGGAACATCGTCATCAAACTAAACGGAAACGAATTCCACGAAGAGCTATTACCCATAGAGTTGAACGGGTTCGATATCGTTTTGGGTATGGATTGGCATAGCGCCAACGATGCTGAGATTCAATGCCGAAAGAAGATAGTAAGGGTAAACCCACCCGGAAAAGAGTCATTTATGGTGTACGGGGACAAACACCGAGTAAATTCTGGAATCATCTCCCTGATGAAAGCCAGAAAATGTTTGTCCAAGGGATGTGCATCATACTTGGCATTCGTAATCGATGCTAAGAAGGAAAAGAAAGAGGTGCGGAATATACCGGTTGTGTGTGATTATCCGGAAGTCTTTCCCGAAGATCTTCCTGGATTACCACCTGATAGACAAGTGGAGTTTCGGATAGACTTGTTACCAGGTACAACACCGATAGCAAAGGCACATTACCGATTAGCATTGACGGAGATGAAGGAGCTTATGACGCAACTTCAGGAGCTGTTGGACAACGGTTTCATTCGACCTAATTCATCACCCTAGGGAGCTCCGGTGCTATTCGTAAAGAAGAAAGACGGAAGCATGCGAATGTGCATAGACTACAGAGAGCTGAACAAGGCAACGGTAAAGAATAAGTACCCTTTGCCAAGGATTGATGACCTATTCAATAGCTACAAGGTTTGAGCTATTTCTCAAAGATCGATCTTAGGTCAGGGTATCATCAGCTGAAAGTGAGAGATCAGGATATTGAGAAGACTGCATTCAGAATGAGATATGGACACTACGAGTTCTTGGTTATGTCGTTTGGACTAACCAATGCTCCAGCAGCATTCATGGATTTGATGAACAGGGTTTGTAAATCATTCCTCGATAAATCCGTGATAGTGTTCATCGACGACATTCTGATCTACTCGAAAAGCCAGGAGGAGCATGGCAAGCATCTACGAGAGGTGTTGGAGGTATTGAAGAAGGAGAAGCTGTATGCAAAGTTCTCCAAGTGTGATTTTTGGATCCGAGAAGTCCAATTCTTGGGTCATGTGGTTAACCAGGAGGGAATAATGGTTGACCCAGCAAAAATCGAAGCTGTGATGAAGTGGGAACGACCAAAGAGTCCCACGGAGATTCGAAGCTTTCTAGGATTAGCCGGATATTACCGAAGATTTATCCAAGGCTTTTCTTCGATAGCTGCTCCATTGACAGCGTTGACCCATAAAGGAGCTACATATTCATGGAGTGAGAAACACGATGAGGCATTCGAGAAGCTAAAGAAGAAGTTATGTGAAGCACCGATTCTTTCTCTGCCCAATGGAGTTGAAGACTTCGCGGTCTATAGTGACGCATCTGGAGTCGGGTTGGGTTGTGTTCTGACCCAAAGAGAAAAGGTGATAGCATATGCCTCTCGACAATTGAAGGAGCATGAGAAGAACTACCCCACTCATGATTTGGAGTTGGCAGCGGTAGTTTTTTCCTTAAAGATATGGAGGCATTACCTCTATGGCACGAAGTGCAACTTTTCACTGATCATAAGAGTCTCCACTATCTCTTTAATCAGAAAGAATTGAACATGAGGCAACGACGCTGGCTAGAATTACTCAAGGACTATGACTGTGAGATACTTTACCTCCCCGGTAAAGCAAATGTTGTTGCTGATGCTCTCAGTCGGAAAGTCAATCTTGAAAGGAAAAGGCCAAGAGCGTTGAGAATTGAAGTTGTCTCGACAATTGTGGAAAGTATCAAGAAAGCTCAAGAAGAAGCTTCAGAAAAGAATGACCGAAAAGAAGAACGTTTGGGAAAGACGTTGGTATTCGGTCAAACCGTCAAGGACTGAAGGTATTCCAAGATCAGATTTGGGTACCTAAGACGGGAGGAATAAGAGATCTTCAGATGGAAGAAGCTCACAAGACCACATACTCGATTCATCCCGGCAGCACTAAAATGTATAGGGACCTAAAACCCTACTACTAGTGGCCGACGATGAAGCTCGATGTTGCGAAGTATGTGGCCGAGTGTGTGACATGTGCAAGAGTTAAGGCACAACATCAGAAACCGTATGGGAGTTTAGAACCTTTACCTGTACCCATGGGTAAATGGGAAGACATCACCATGGATTTTGTGACTAAACTGCCCAGGACGAAGAACGGTCACGACATGATTTGGGTGGTCGTGGATCGTTTCACTAAGAGTGCACACTTCATAGCAGCCAACGAGAGGTGGTCTATGGATAAGCTTGCAAATGCTTACGTGAAGGAAATTGTGAGACTTCACGGTGTTCCTCTAACGATTGTATCCGATCGTGATAGTCGTTTCACGTCGAGGTTTTGGAGGAGTCTACAAGAGGAACTGGGTACGAAGTTGTGTCTGAGTACAACTTACCATCCGCAGACTGATGGTCAGAGTGAAAGAACGGTTCAAACGCTTGAAGATATGCTGAGAGCATGTACCCTTGAGTACCAAGGTAACTGGGATGAGCACTTACCTCTGGTGGAATTTTCCTACAACAATAGTTTCCACTCGAGCATCAAGATGGCACCCTATCAAGCTTTGTACGGACAAAAATGTCGTACGCCGTCTTGTTGGCTTGAGGCTGGAGAAAAGCTGTTTATGGGCCCCGAGATAGTCCATGAGAAGTTGAAGGTGATCAGGGAAAGGATGTTAGCAGCTCAAGATCGTCAGAAGAGCTATGCTGACAAGAAAAGACGGCCGATGACCTTCGAAGTTGGGGATTCGGTTTTGCTTAAAGTCTCACCGTGGAAGGGACTTATAAGATTCGGAAAACGAGGAAAGTTGAGTCCAAGGTTTATTGGACCGTTCAAAGTTCTTCAGAAGATTGGGAACCAAGCTTATAAGCTGGAATTGTCCGAAGAACTCGATGGTATTCATAACACCTTCCATGTGTGTTATCTGAGGAAATTCACGGGAGAAGTTCCCGACATAATTCCAATCTCAGAGTTAAGGATGGATGAAAATAAGAGGTTGATCGAAGAGCCCGAGACAATTGTTGACCGTAAGACTAAGAAGTTACGACGCAAGATGGTCGACTTAGTGCTAGTCTAATGGAAACATTCGAATGGGTCGAATCTCACTTGGGAATCAGAAAGTGACATGATGAGTCGCTACTCACATCTGTTTGCTGATGCATAATTCCGGGACGGAATCATCCTAAGGGGGAGAGAATTGTAACGCCCGGGTTTCGGGGCTAAGCATTTTTAGATTATGTAATAGTCTAGGTCAACTATTGTAACTCTTTTTGGAAGTAATAAAGATGAAATATTTGAGTATTATGTGAATTATGTGTATTTGTGTGCTTATTACTTATTTATAAATGTATAATAAATAAAGGATAAAAATAAGCGTCAAAATTAAAGCGTGAGATAAACCCGATATCTTTACATAAAGTTGTAGTGGTCGAAACAAGGATTTCGGGGATATAAAGAACGCCGAAATCCGAGTTATAACGAAGAAGTTATGACCCGTCGAAGTTTCGCGACGGAACCGGCACGATACCGGGAAGTGTAAATAGTGAATTTATGATAGAGCGAGTTTTAGCCTTAGCAATCTAAACGAAAGTCGTAGAATACGTTAAACCGAGAGCGTCCATAAAAAGAACGCCTAAATCTGACTTCGTATGAAGAAGTTATGATTTTTCGAAGTTTCGACTTAGCAGTGTACAGCCCGAAGTTTGAATATTAGATCGAGCGGTATTTAGCCAACACAACCTAAACGAGGATCAAAGATCTCGTTAATAGTAGTGTAACGGTAAAAAGACAGACGAAAACGGACGTCGGATGAAGAAGTTATGAATTTTTAACGGACCAATCCTAGCCGTTCATCGCTGATCAGGCCTCGCACCAGATGAAGACACGTCGCCTTCGCTCTACGCCCCGCGTCCGAGGTTGGGTATGCCCAACGTACCTCGATCTTATCCGGGTCCGATGCAAGTGCGAGCCAGCTGTGCGAAGCTGGCAACCTCATCCGAACTACGCCCAGCGTAGCCAAGGATTACGCCCAGCGTAATCCGAGGCCTCGCAGGCTATAAAAGGGGGCCGAGAGTTCTGAGTTTTTCACACATTTTCCACTTCTCTCTCTAATTTCTTTCTCTCTCTAGCCTATCTTAAGCCCCCTAAAGCCTAGGTAAACCCCCTAGCACCCGAAGGAAGCCCCGAGGCTCCCGGAGTCCCGAGAAAAAGGGTCTTTCGGTTCGGAAACGCTGCTCCAAGCAAAGCCCGGTTTTCTATAAAACCCGATGTAAGTGAGCTACGCCTACGCAATTTTTAATATAGCTTCTAATTAATTATAGTAACATTATTAGGACCTTAAAATAATTATTTGGGCTATTATTATGAGTTATATAGAGTGTTGTTTAACGCTTATATAATAGTAATAATATCCAGACTATTAATTAATCTTGGTGAATATTAGACTAAACTCTAGTTGTAATGATACTAGGTTTTGTCCGAGGAAAAGTGTGTTGAGAGTAACGAAGTGTTGTTCGAGTGCCGAGTCACCACCTTTCAAGTGAGTGCATAGTTACTTTCAGCTTACACATAGATATGAAGTATTTTATATAAATTACGTGTTGTGTGTGCATATTATCTGTATACTTGCTATCTATGCCGGTTGAACGATTTTATACATGTTTTAAACTGTATATGTATTTTATATCTACAAAATGTGTTGGGTAAAACATGGGTAGATTTAATAGTTGCTGTGTGACAAAATAAAATAATGAGAGGCCTCGTTATAGATGTTATTGATGATCCAGTCATCTAGCGGAGTATAGATGACGACCACGGACTATTCTAGACAGTCCAGTGGAACGCTAGCAGGCTCGCAACCTATACGTGTTTATTTGAATTGTGTGTTTATTTGAACTGTGTGCTCACCAGGTGTACTCCATCCCCCACATGGTTGCCTATGGGACATTTATTGTTAAGGAACCCCCTTGGCAGTAGTGTCCATCCTGATGTTGATCCTTAGTCTAGGTCCCTAATGATAAGTGTTTAGGGCTGTAATGTGAGGATAACGGGAATGGGTACTCGGGTTGTTTGGTTGATGAAAATAATGAGCTTATTTATTGTGGGTTGAAAACCCTATGTGCTCACCAGGCTCCCAAGCCTGACCCACTCAGTTTCTTGTATTACAGGTAGTGGCGCATGAGCATAGATGTGATGTCTTGGGATGAGAGATTAAGGGATTTTAGGCATGTTAATACGGAATAATGTAGTAAGGCCTATGTTGTACTGTTTATGCTTTTGATCTGTATCGAACATGACATCCCGACTCTTTTAATGAAATACATTTCTTTGGAAATGCTTTTGATAAACCGTTATCATATTTTGTTTTGGGACAAATTCCGCAACACTTTTATATAAAATGTTACTCTGATTTTCAAACAAACATAAACAAAATCGGTCTTTTCTGGCCGTGAAATTGGGGATGTCACAGTAATCATATCTGGGATAAATATAGCCTGATCAACTATATTTATACGAGAGATGACCAACATGTGTTTAGGAATGGACGTGGTGACAACAAATCTAAAACTTACCAACCCTCAATACCAAGAAACTCTAAGAACCAAACATAAAGTTTAAAATACTATAGGAGTATTTTAGGATACTATAGAACCATACACCTGGACGCTTTATGTGTCTCCCATATGCCTACCCTTGCACAGACCAAATGGCCGAATTTCACCACGAAGACCCCTACTACCCTGCCATCGCAGCCAACAATGGATCCGGGAGAGGATCCAGAAGAGAACCCTGAAGAGTACCAAGGGAAGGATTGCGAGGAGGGGAGTTTCCTGAGTAGGGTTTAGTCAAGGAGAAAGGTGTTGGGGAGATCGTTAAGGAACCTTACCCTATCAGGAGCAGGCATATAGCCCTTTCATCTCCCTTTTTGTAGGATGCATCCCCATAATGGGCAAACCAACTGCAAGCATAGGCTAGAGAAGACAGCCGATGATCCACATTCAGCATGCGCCTTTTACCCTATGCTCCAGACCCCAACACTCAAGCACTACCTATAAATGTACCAAGAATAGCTCGCCCGGATACTCAGGCTCAGGTTCACCACCACGAAGTGATGAAGATCAGAGGCAAAGCCCAGAGCGCGACGATACAAATTCGACACACCCACAAGGAACAAGGGCACCATACGGACGCGATACCAAACCTACAAGCAGATCAGGGGAACAATACGGGTCGCCTACACTCCTTAGAGTAGGGAGATGGACACCATGAGACAACAAATCCTTGCAGCTGAAGCTAGGGCAGTCTTAGCGAAAGTGGAGAGAGGAGGTGGCCACTCGCGAGAGGTGTGAGATGAAGAGGTACCTTGTGATTCATTTTGGTATATGATAGGCTAGTGTAGCCTAGTGGATTAATGACTACATTACTCACAATATGTGTTAGGCTTACTGCATCTCTCATCACGACTAATAAAACAAGCAAGGTACGCACTTCCATGGACGGAGCATATATAGGGCCAGGGGGCTGTGGCCCCCCCTAATGTTTTTTTTATATAGTCCATAAGTATTGAAAAGGCTACATATTATGCCCAAAACTATAAAATTTGACTTTGGCCCCCCCTGCTCTTCAATTTTTATACGTATTCTATTTTCGGCCCCCCAAATCATAACTTCAAGCTCCGTCACTGCGCACTTCAAAACCAACGTAACCCGAATCAATTTAACGTTTTGACATCTATAATCTATTTTGGTAACATAAAATTTGCACAATACCTACTACTACTCACTACCATAAGTACATTACGAAGATGTTGGTCGAAACATTCGGGAATCGTACAGCAAAACATGTAGTTGACATGCATATAAACATAAATGTAGACGGGATACAACCAACAACGACCATAGTTACTTACAAATTCGTTTCTATACAACAGAATCATGTCGCCACGCGGATGTAGCCAGCGTACTGGCGCAACGCCAGTCCTACGCATAGACCCTGCTACATTCCAAGCCGCCGTAACAGCCGATGTGACCGCCGTTATGACACAACTTAGCGCTAAAAACACAAACAGAAACGGTAACGGTGTCGACGATTCCAATTATGGTGACAAACAAGGACGTCAACAAGTGTGTTCTTGCAAGGCACCCCAAATTACAAACCTAAGAACTCCCACAACAATGGGGGAGTACTACCCAAGAAAAGAAAGTTCTGGAATAAGAAAAAGGGTCGTCCGACTCAAGGACCTGCCAAAAGACAACGAACTGTGGCAACCCATACCACCACTGCTGTACCTACTGCCTCAGTACCGACGAAACCATACGTTGGGAACCTGCCTAAGTGCAGCAGGTGTAACTTCCATCACTTTGGGATCTGCTGAGAGAGGCACTGCAAGAATTGCAACAAAAAGGGCATACCACTCGCTTCTGTAGGGTGCCAACTCAACAGACCACCCAATCCACTAATGTTGAACGGGGTCAGGCTTGTTACAAATGTTGAGAAATGGGGCATTTCAAGAGGGAGTTCCCAAAGACTAAAAGTAAAAAGGTCAGCGGCGTCGGAGGATTTACCACCACGGGACATGAGGAAGCTACAGGGAACCCCGCTGTGATTACCAATACGTTTCTCCTCAAATAACTCATATGCATAAATACTTTACAATAGGGGTGCGGAGAGGAGACTCGCGAGTCACAAGGTATAAATACATACTGAAACAAAAACCCCAAACATTCACGAAAATATTTCCAGTGGAGATAGCTAGGGGAAGAACTGAAACCACCCACAACACATACCTAGGAGGCACACTAAATCTAAGCAAACATTCCTTCTAAACCGACCTAATATCGATGACTATAGGAAACTTCGACGAAACCATTTACATATTTTGGTTAACTCCTCATCAGACAAATACCATATGTTACAAAAAGGTCGTTCGACTTAACTTACCTAATAACAAAACCCTTGTTATCTATGATGACAAATCCGACACAAACCTTCGAATCGTACCTTGCATCAAGGATCAGAAGTACCTAGGCAAGAGGTACCATGCTCTTACTCAGGCCACGATAAGAATATGAATCAGAAAATGAAGGATGTCCAGGAATATTCCAGGAACCTGTAACTTTCCCGATGTATTTCTAGAACGTATTTCGAGAATACCACCCGTATGCCAAGTTGAGTTCAGAATCGACTTGCTTCCTGGAGCCACCCCCGTAGTCAAATACCCATACCGCTTAACACCGGCTGAAATGCGGGAACTGTCCCATCTGCTGAACGAGCTGCTGAATAAAGGAGTTATCAGACCAAGCTTCTCACCTTGGGAAGCACCATTCTTGTTCGTGAAGAAGAAAGGCGGATCATTACGCATGTGCGTTGATTGTCAAGAGCATAATGAACTAACCATCAAGGACCGATACCCCCTATTCCGAATCGACGACCCGCTCAACCAACTTCAAGGAATGAGCTATTTCACAGAAAGTTGGTCTAAGGTCGGGACACCATCAGCGCAGAGTTCCGGAGAAAGAGGTTCTTAAGACAACTCAAGACTCATGAGGTCAATTAAACCACACACGACCTCGAATTATGAACAGTGGTGTTTGCCCTGAAGATCTGGAGACACTGCCTTTACGACACAAAGTGTACCATTTTCACAAACCATAAGATCCTTCAACACCCTCTCAAATCAAAAGGAGCTCAACATGAGACAACGACAATGGGTTGAACTGCTAAATGACTACGAATGCGAAATTCGTTATCATCCGGGAAAGGCCAACGTAGTAGCAGACGCCCTAAGTCGGAAAGAATACTCAGGCCTCCGAGTAAAATCGTTGACCATGACCATCCATTCACAACTGTCAAATCAAGGAGGCGCAGTTAGAAGCCTTGAAACCCGAGAATGTCGTAGGAGAGGCCCTACATGGAATGGATAAAAACCTTGAGGTTAAGGATGACGGGGCTTATTATCTCATGAATCGAATCTGGACACCGAGATTCAGCGGGTATAGAGACATTGTCATGAACGAGGCTCACAAGACAAAATACTCCATTCATCCCGGTTCAGACAAGATGTATCTGGACCTCAAGAAACTTTATTGGTGACCAAACATGAAATCAGAGATCACTACCTATGTGGGCAAGTTCCAGGCTTGAGCCAAGGTATATCGGGCCATTCGAGATCCTTGCTAGAATCGGCCAAGTGGGTTACAAACCTCGACTACCATAGGAACTCAATAACGTACATCCCACCTTCCACGTATCCAACCTAAAGAAGTGTCTGTCCAATGAAACTCTGGTAGTCCCACTCAATGAAATCGAGGTAAACGAGAGTCTACACCTCATAGAGGAACCTGTGGAAATCATCGACAGCGAGATCAAGTAAACGAAACAAATCCGACTATCAATAGTGAAGGTCCGCTGGAACGCCAAGCGAGGACCCAAATTCACCTGGGAACGAGAAGATCAAATGAAACAGAAATACCCACAACTATTCCTCTAGTTTCAAGAACCCGACCAAGATGCAAATTTCGGGAAGAAATTCCCTTTAACGAGGGGATGATGTGACAACTGGCAAATTTTGTGTCAAGCAATGTTTGAAATGTATCTATGTATAAGTACAACCACAACGTAACCTTTTTGCAACAAAACTTTGAAAGCCAAAAGGGCATTGGTTGTATAAGTATATATATATATATATATATATATATATATATATATATATATATATATATATATATATATATTGAAAATCATAATCGTAACAAACACTTGAAAGTCAACAAGAAAGACCAAGAATTTTAAAGATTTCCATTTACATTTAAAGTATTTAAGGCCTAGAACCCCACCAACCTAGTGATTTCGGTTTGCTTAGGACCGAAATCACCCTTTAGTGGGTAACACAAAATCAAAATCCCATGTTAAAGACCACTAGGACCGAAAACCCCTTTTATAGGTGATACCAAAACCGAAAACACCATGAGAGAATGGTGTAGGACCAAAGTTACAAGCCTAGAACACACCTAGGCCGAAATCACCCTTAATCCAACCATGTCTAGGCCGAAATCAATTAGGATTTGGTGTTCTCCATGGTGATTTCGGTGGGAATAAAGAGAAAAAGGAGGTTTGACTTTGTGATACGATATTTCATCTTTTACAACACTAATTTTCACCCAGCAGGTATCTATGCTATTACCCAACAATATCCAAGTAAACATCACCTTATCTTCTCCTTTTTATACACGACAGAAAGCACCCACAAACCCACTCCCTATCTCATACTTCAACTTCTTTCATTTCCCTTCATCCCTTCTCTCAAAGAACCAAGTCCAAGCTTCCAAGGATTAAACTCCAAGCATATTCTTAGTATTTTGGTAAGCTTTTCTTGCTAATCTAATGTTTCTATACCCTATCATGGTAGTTCCATACTATTTACACACATTATTATGTGTTCAAACTCTTAGGATAATATCATCTTCAAAGGGTTCATCAACCACATTCAAGTGTTTGGGCTTGGAAATCTTCACACCATCTCTTCAAACAACCCACAAATCCACTCGTGAGTTCATAACCCCCCCGTATTTTCGAGATTTTCCATGTTTTACGCGGGGGGGGAGGGGAATACAAGTCAAAATTTGTTTATCATACAAATACTTGCATGTTTCGTCTTGATGTTAAATTATAAGCCATTATTTTCATAAGATATGGTTATCACTAGCTTTTATACAATTATTTGTGATAAATTAGTTTTGAAATGCAAAACCAACAAAAACAAAACATGATCTATGTTATAAAAATCATGAGTAAAATGATGATTTGAAAAACTACAAGGTTTTTGGAGGCTTTTTACCAATATTACTTTTCTAACAAAAAGGAGTACATTCTAATTATTTCACTATTTTGTGGGTTACAACCCAAAAATATGATGTTTGACCTTACATTTTGAAACTAGACAAGATGATTACTATGTATTTATATAAATGATTATATAAATGTTCCTGTCAAACAAACATGATAAACTATAATTGGTATAGTTTGGGAATCACAAAACTACTCTATCATTTCAGAAGAAACATGTAATTATTTAAATGTATAATTATTTCATTTACAAGAAAACGAATTTTCAGTACAATAGACGTAGAGCGGTTGATACTGGTTGTGAGACATTTGGCTTCAGCGTACCTACCAGAGTACACAACTAAGACCTGCATTATAACTAGAGTCTCTTGTAGGGAGAGCGTGACACTTGTGTATAGATCTATATGGGATTGACAACCCCACACCTCAGCTGTTAGCTACAGTTAGACCGACAAGTCTAGGGTGACAAATGTCGTAACAGTTGTGACGTCCGAAGCACGCCGTTCAGGCAACTAGTCGCATTTGTATGGTTTTAATAACTCACATAGGGTATCAACAAACATTTGGTTTACGGGTTGGCGTACACTCAAATAGTTTCACAAAATGATAAATCTTACTAATTCTATTTTCCAATACCACATTACTTACATTTTAGTCTCGGGTTAGGACTTACAACGAGGTTAACATACATTCAAGTAGTTTTATATAAAGATAAAACACACTAGTACTATTTTCCAGTACTGCATTACTCACATTTTAGTCGTGGATTAAGACTTACAACGAGGTTAACATACATTCAAGTAGTTTTATATAAAGATAAAACTTACTAGTACTATTTTCCAGTACCGTATTACTTACATTTTTAGTCTTTGGATTAAGACTTACAGTTCATTTTAAAGAAAATATTGGATTTTTCTGGAAGTATACACTATCATTTTACATGAAATAGTTACAAAATCCTTCTCATACAAAACGCTTATGAACTCACCAACTTAATTGTTGACATTTTTTAAAATTACTCGTATTCTCAGGAAATCAGTAAACAGGTAACCACAAGAATTTTTGGTGGATGGGACGTCGTTGCATCACGTTATTTACTTTTGTCATATGCATTTGATATCATGTCAACAATGTATTTGAGTACAATGTAAACTTATTAAATATTCAATACAATGGTTATAATGCTTGATCTCTATTATTCAATTGTTATGATACTGTACATGAAGTCATCTGCCTCCAGACGTTTCTGTCGTTCTGGTTTGGGGGTATGACAACAACACACTTTACAAGAAAATTTTGGATTTTCTGGAACTAAATACTATCATTTTACAAGAAAAGGTTTCCAAATTTTCATACAAACTCTTATGAACTCACCAACTTAATTGTTGACGCTTTTTCAAACCACTTGTATTCTCAGGAAACCACTAAGACAGGTAACAACAAGCTTTTGAAGATGAGACGCTAAGACGTCATTCAAATCTTATATCATCATATTGTAATTGTTTTTGAATCATGTAACTCGTGCAACAATGTATCTATTTTCAAATTATAATTATGATGGTTATGTTTGCTTTGATCACTCTTATTCAATTGTATGATACTGTACATGAAGTCATCCACCCCAGACGTTTGCGCCGTTTTTCTCCGTTTGGGGTGTGACAGATTGGTATCAGAGCATTGTTTATAGTGAACTAAGTATATCAAACCATATAAGATATACAACTATAAATACAATGGGACTAAAACACTCTGACCGAGAAGTATACCTGTAAAATATAATAGTATTTTTATAAAATGTATGTGTACATGCATACATACTAGGAACAATGTCATAATAAGAACCATATAAAAAGTATTTAGATGAGTTAAATACTACGATTAAGCCTAGACAATTATGTAATCATATATGGGATAAATATAGCCTGATCAACTTTATTTATACGAGATATGACTAACACGTGTTTGGGAATGGTTGTGGTAGGCAACGAATCTAAAATTTACCAACCTTATATACCAAGAAACTCTAGAATCAAACATCAAGTATAAAATACTGTAGGAGTATTTATAGAATATTATAGAATCATACCCTTAAGCCTTTCATATATTTCTTATAACCCTATTCTCGCACAGACGACATGACTGGATTTCACCACGACGACCCCTACTACCCTGTCATCGCAACCAACGGATAGAATGAGGAGGATCCAGAAGAGGATTATGAAGGGTACCAAGAAATGAATTATGAGGAAGAGAAAGGCACTGGGAAGATCGTAAATAAACCTTACCCCATCAGGAGCGGGCATGAGACCCTTTCATCTCACTCCTTCCAGGATATGCCCTCCCCAAAGACCGATATAACCTGAATCAACTTTTAATGTTTTGACATCTATGTTCTAGTATGGTAACTTAACATTTGTGCAATACCTACCACTACCTAACACCATAAGTACATTACGATGATGTTAGTCGAAACATTGGGAATCGTGCAACAAAACATGTAAATTTATGTGTACAACTAGCAACGACCATAGTCACTTACGAACTCGTTTCATACCATACAACAAGAATCATGCCATCAAGCAGAAGTAACCGGCATACCGGCGCAACACCCGTTCTACAAATGGACCTTGCCAAATTCCAAGCCGATGTAGCAGCCGTCGTGACAGCCGTCATGACACAACTTAGCGCTAACAACATGAATGGAAACTAGAATGATAACCACAGTCCCAATCAAGGTGACAACAAAGGACATCAGTGAGTGTGCTCCTGCAAGGACTCCCCAAATTACGAACTTAAGAACATCCACGACAATGGAGGAGTACTATCCAAGAAACGAAAGTTCTGGAACAAGAAAAAGGATTGTCCGACTCAAGGAACTACCAAAAGACAACAAACTGTGGCAGCCCATACCACCACTGTCCTTATTGCCTCAGTGCCGACAAGACCATATGTTGGAATCATGCCAAAATGCAACAAGTGCAACTTTCATCATTATGGGTTCTGCCGATAATTGCATTGCAACAAATGCAACAAGAAGGGGCATACCACTTGTTCCTATAGAATGCCAGCTCAACAGACCACCCAGGTCACCAGTGCTGGGATGAGTCTGGCTTACTACAGATGCGGGGAGGCAGGGCATTTCAAAAGGGAGTGCCCAAATACTAGAAACAAAAATGTTAGGGACGTCGGAAAAAATTCAACAACATGACATGAGGAAGCAACAAGGGACCCCGTTGGGATTACCGGTACGTTCCTCCTCAATAATTCATATGCATGCATACTTTTCGATAGTAGTCCAGAGAAAAGTTTCATGAGCCACAAGTTTAAACACTTACTTAACCAAAATCCCCAATCACTAAATAACACATTCACCGTAGAAATGGCAAATGGAAAGGAAGAGAGCACTAACGATATATACATAGGATGTACCCTCACTCTAAACAACTATTCTTTTCAAATCGACCTAATGTCGGTCACAATAAAAAGTTTTGATGTCATCATTGGCATGGATTGGTTAAGTCCTCACCATGCCGATATCTTGTGTTACGAAAAAGTCTTTTGCCTTAATCCGCCAAGTAGCAAAACCCTCGTCATTTATGGCGACAAACCCGGTACAAACCTACAAATCATCTCTTGTGTCAAGACTCAAAAGTATCTACGCAAAGAAGTGCCACGCCTTCCTAGACCACGCTGTGGATGAGAAACGAGAAGCAAAAGACATCAAGGATGTTCCAGAAGTCTGTAACCTTCCCGATGTATTCCCATAAGACCTTCCGGGAATACCACCTGTACGACAAGTCGAGATTAAATTCGACTTAAACACAGTAGCTATGGGAAAAAAGTTGTAGATACTCTCTCACCCAAATTAATCACTTCACTCACGCAGAAACTAAGGAACCATACTGGTAATCTACGATTACTAAGTGTATACGTTAGAGTTATATATAGTTAAGATTCTACAGACTTAGGATTTGTGATTCCGCTTTAACTCATGTTCCTTGTTTGCTTGTGGGCTTAGGGTAGAATCGCTTATTCGACTGTCTTTTAAATTGTGATTTTATACGACTTTTATACACGAAACGATTATGGAAGGACTAGGGTGGACACGCTACCAGTTGGGAGATCGTAGACAAATTAACCAGACCCACACACTTCCTACCGACCAAAGCCACAGAGAAAATAGAAATTTTGACAGGAACGTATCACAAGGAGATTGTGAGACTGCACAACGTGCTACTATCTACCATCTTGGATAAGAGACAATCGATTCGCCTCACATTTTCGACAGTCGTTACAAAAGCTCTTGGGAACCAAACTCGACATGAGTACATCACATCACCATCAAACTGACGGGAAAAGTGAGAGAACCATTCATATGATGGAAGACATGTTGAGAGCTTATGTGATAGACTTTGTTAAAGCTTGGGATACCCATTTACCACTCATAAAATTCTCATACAATAACAACTATCACACTAGCATCAAAGTTGCGCCATTCGAAGCCCTCCATGGACGCAAGTACAGATTACCACTGTGTTGGGCTGAAGCGGGTAACATACATCTAGCAAAGAGACAAGTTCCTGAAAGCACTCTCACTAGCCCTGAGATCATAAGGGAGACAACAGAGAAAATCGTCCAAATTCGGGAACGATTGAAAGCATCTAGGGATCGACAAAAGAGCTATGCGGATAAACGACGAAAACCCTTAGAGTTCTAGGTTGGTGACCACGTTCTGTTAAAAGCCTCACACTGGAAAGGGAATGATACATTTTGGAAAATGTGGAAAACTAGGTCCAAGTTACATCGGGCCATTCGAGATTCTTGCTAGAATCGGCCCGGTGGCGTACAAACTTCAACTACCGCAGGAACTCAGCAACATACACCCCACTTTCCACGTGTCCAATCTGAAGAAGCATCTGTCCGATGAGACTCTTATAATTCCACTAGATGAAATCGAGATAAAAGAGAGCCTACACTTCGTAGAGGAACCTGTGGAAATCAAGGACAGGGGGATCAAAAGAACGAAACAAAGTCGTATACCAATAGTGAAGGTCTGTTGGAACGCCAAGCGAGGACCTGAATTCACTTAGGAATGAGAAGACCAGATGAAACAAAAGTACCCGCATCTCTTCCCTAGCTCATGAGTACCCACTGTAGAACTAATTTCAGGATGAAATTCCCTCTAACGGGAGGATAATGTGACAACCGGTTATTTCGGGTCAACAAAGGTCAATTAAGTCAACAAAAGTCAATTAAGTAAAAAAAAAGTCATTAGATAAGTCATAAAGCATGAATTTTTATGCCTTGCCTTGGAGTTTTCAGTTTTGGGAATCAAAGACCATGTGATTTCGGTTGTGATGGACCGAAATCTCATGCCATGGCCGAATTCATGCTAAGAACGAAATCATTTAGAACCGAAATCAACTAGGCCGAAATCTCAATTTGGACCGAGAATATGCGAGACCGAAGTCACAAACTTGGACCGAAATCACATGTGATTTCGGTGGCTTAAAGGGGGTTCTCGGTGGTGCTTAGGCCGAATTCACAAATCTTATCCGGTGGTACTTTTCCCAATGTGATATAATCCACAACCCAATGCAAACATCACATCATTATCACCTGCTATATATATATATATATATATATATATATATATATATATATATATATATATATATATATATATATATATATATATATATATATATATGGCCGAAAACATTTCCCCATTCCTCAATTACACTCCAAAACTCTCCCAAATTGCTCTCAAGAACAAGTTCATACATCTTCAAATCTTCAAACAGTTGCCCAGAAACTCCTTCAAACTTCCTAGGAAAACTAGTTCTTCAATTGATTCTTAGGAATCTTTGTAAGTATTTCTTATATTAAATCTAGTGTTTTCAATAACACATACATATTAGTTCAACTAATTTACACACAATATTGTGTTGTAAATACTCGTAGGATACAAACACCTTCACGTATTTTAACTTGAAGAACATCCCTATCACTTCGTTACCCAGCCAAGAACACACTCGAGGTGAGTTCATACCCCTACAGTTTTTGAGATTTTCTATGTTTTAAGGGGGGGAATACAAGTAAAATCATTTAATAATCCAAATTATTATACAAACTTCTTTATTTAAATTGTAAAAAATTATTATTTACAAGAAACAAAGTTATTACAGTATTTTTATGAACCTTGTAATAAACAGAGCAAAGCATATAATTATATAAAAATACATATATAATTATTTCATATTATTTCATTATCCTAAGAAAAGTGACACTTTTACACACAAAGATTTTCATTACAAACGGAACGTTTATTATAAACTATAATAGGTATAGTTTATGGGTCATTACACTGTTGTACCATTTTGGGACAAATAAATGATTATTTAAAAGTATAATTATTATACACTCTAAAACTTTTATGGAAAAGTAATATTTTCATTTACTAAAGGATTTTTCATTACATTACACGTAAACTCGTTGAATCAGTTATTTGTGAGACACATCTTCAAGTACTTACCAAAGTACCAATAAAAGTCCTGAATTATAACCAGAATCTCCCGTAAAAGAACGAGACACTTGTGTATAGATCTATATGGGACTGACAATCCCGCACCCTAGCTGTTAGCTACAGTTGGACCGGTAGGTCTGGGGTGACAAATGTCGTTAACATTCTGACGCATGAAGAACGTCGCAGCAAACATATCAGTCATAGTACGGTTATAAGAACTCACATGGGAAACAACGACACATTTGGTTTACAGAGTAATATACCTTTAAACGGTTTTATTTAGATAAAACTACATTACACTGTTTTTCCAGTGCAGAACAACTTTCATTTCTGAAATCATACATTCAAATGGTTTTATATAGATTAAAACTACATGATACCACTTTCGAATACGGCGATACTTGTACATTTTGGTCTTAAGGATTTTAAGACTACAATACACTTTACAAGAAAATATTGGATTTTCTGGAACTAAATACTATCATTTTACAAGAAAAGGTTTCCAAATTTTCATACAAACTCTTATGAACTCACCAACTTAATTTTTGATGCTTTTTCAAACCACTTGTATTCTCAGGAAACCACTAAGACAGGTAACAACAAGCTTTTGAAGATGAGACGCTAAGACGTCGGTCAAATCTTATATCATTATATTGTAATTGTTTTTTTAATCATTTAACTCGTGCAACAATGTATCTATTTTCAAATTATAATTATGATGGTTGTGTTTGCTTTGATCACTCTTATTCAATTGTTTGATACTGTACATGAAGTCATCCACCCCCAGACATTTCTGCCGTTTTTCTCGGTTTGGGGGTGTGACAAAGAGATTGTTGTTGAACCCATTGACGAGTCATTACCTCTTCGACGTTCCTCTCGAGTTAGGATGACACCGAAGTTCTATGGTTTTCATATTACTACGGATGGTGATACGTTTATCAGTAATAGTACACTGGCAAATCTGGATGAGCCATCTAACTACAAGGAAGCCATGGCGAGCCTTGAGTCTGCTAAGTGGAAAGAGGCAATGGACAGTGAGATCCAGTCCATGTATGAAAATCAAGTTTGGAACTTGTTTGATAATGTACCAGGTCGAAAGACGGTTGGGTGTAAATGGATCTTCAAGAAGAAGACCAACATGGATGGAAAGGTGCATACGTTCAAGGCATGACTGGTTGCGAAGGGCTTTACTCAAACCCCAGGGGTTGACTATGACGGGACCTTCTCACCAGTGGCCAAGATCAAGTCTATTAGGGTTATGTTAGCTATCGTTGCGTTTCATGATTATGAAATCTGGAAGATGGATGTCAAAACCGCTTTCCTTAATGGGAAGCTGGCTGAAGATGTTTAGATGTGTCAGCCAGAAGGTTTTGTAGATGCTAAATATCCCAATAGAGTGTGCAAGCTTGAGAAATCAATTTATGGATTAAAACAAGTGTCTCGCATATGGAATCTTTGCTTTGATGAGAAGGTCAAAGAGCTTGGTTTCTCTAGAAGTGAGGATGAGTCTTGTGTATATGTTAAAGCTAGTGGGAGTATAGTTATCTTTCTAGTATTGTATGTCGATGACATACTGCTCATAGGAAACGAAGTTCCAACCTTGCAGGAGGTTAACTCCTGGCTTGGGAAGTGTTTCGCTATGAAGGATCTAGGGGAAACTGTTTACATTCTGAGGATAATGATTTTGAGAAATAGGAGTAAAAGACTAATTGGACATAGTCAAAGTACTTACTTAGACAAGGTGTTGAAACGTTTTAGCATGGAGAATTCCAAGAAAGGGGAGTTACCAATCCAGAGCAATACCAAACTGAGTAAGACTCAGAGTCCGAATACCGATGCTGAGATAGCGGAAATGAGTCAAGTGCCATATGATTCCGTCGTTGGTTCGATCATGTACGCTATGACATGTACTCGCCTTGATGTGGCTTTTGTGTTGAGCATGGTTAGTCGATATTAAGGGAACCTGGGTAGAGCTCACTGGACAGCAGTGAAGAACATTCTTAAGTACCTGCGAAGGACTAAGGACTGGGTCCTTATACTTGGTGGGAGTGATGACTTGAGAGTGACAGGGTATAGTGACGCCGGTTTTCAGACCGACAGAGACAACTTCCGCTCTCAGTCGGGCTGGGTGTTTACCCTTAATGGAGGAGCAGTGACTTGGAAAAGTTCCAAGCAGGAGACCGTGGCTGATTCAACATGCGAATCAGAGTATATAGCTACGAGTGAAGCGTCGAAGGAGGCTATATGGTTGAAGAACTTCATTGGAGACCTTGGAGTTGTACCAGCCATAAAGGAGCCCATGGAGATTTTTTGTGATAATGAAGGAGCGGTTGCCTTAACCAAGGAACCAAGGGATCATGGCAGATCCAGACATATCGACAGAAAATATCATTTCATCAGACATCGGGTAGAAGAAGGACTCCTCGTGGTCAAGAGGGTATCGTCAGAAGAAAATCCTGCAGATCCCCTTACAAAGGGTCTAAGTAGGATCAAGCATGTTCAGCATGCAAGGAGCATTGGTCTAAAGGACGATATTAGTTTTAGTGATTAGATAGATGTTTAGAAACTTGTAATAGATAAATGTAATTGACATTTGATGATTTTATAATGGAGATTTATATATGAGTAATGTTTACTATCTTGTGTCAATTGTTTACTATTGTTTCAGTTTTGCATGTTTTACTTCCAGAATAATTGGATTATTCAAATTATCCACAATCGACCATACTTTGGAAGTAAGTAATGAGGCAAGAATGCCATGAATTGGTTTGTAGATTGTCTAAGTGCTTAGACATAGTAAAGGTTTGTTGCAACGTTCATGAGTACTCCTGAAATAGGATTTGAGTATTGGATTAAACCCACACTCATTTGAATCACTTCATGGAATTTATCACGAGTGATTGTGAGACGATAATATCGTATAATCTTTAAACCGAGATATATGAGTTGTTGTTTACGATTTGGTTATGCATTGATAATACGTAAACGCATCAGTAACTTGATGTAATAAAACGTATTGTTGTCTACGATTTGATGAGTAAATAGTACAAGCATATAAGTCAAATTTTATTTGTTCCTTTTGCCCTAACGGGAAAAGCGATATCTTGGGCCCCTCGATGATTTTGTGTTGACTTATGTGTCGGGCCCGGTTAGGACTAAATTGATGTGTTCAATTAAGTTCCTTGTCAAACAAATCAAAAATCGGGAAACATACTGTTAGACATTGAGAATGATTATATTCCATGTCTTTTTCGACACGATATCTTGTAAAACGGAGGATTATATGATCCCTTATCTAAAGGACGTGTCGTTGACTAGGTCAAAGTTCGACAACGGATTTTGAAAGCTACGATCGCTAATAAGATTTTGATATCATAGTTGCAGTTATATTTATTAGACTTATCTAAGTGGGAGACTGTTGGATTAGGTTTCTAAGCCCATAACTATAATTGGTATGTACTTGATTTGGTTGTAGCATGGTCCTTTTGGGTTGCCTTCACCATAGCAACTGGACAGGATGAGTTTTGGAGAAAGAGGTTAATAAATGGTTAATTGATATATTATAAGAATAATATATTATTAGTAATTATATTATTTAATTAGTATTGGTCAGAAATTAATTTGGAATTAATTTAGTGATCAAAGGAACTGATTAAAAGAACGGGGACTGATTATTTAAATCAGAGATAGTTGCAGTTTTGGGATGATGGACTCTATTGAAAGGGTGGACGAAAATCTATGGCAAGCCCCATAGAGTTTTCATCCAAGGCTTATCATATGGGGGTCCATGGACTACTTAGGGCCTAAGCAAGGAAATTAGGGTTTCCAGCTGAAAACCCTAGCAGCCTCAACTATAAAAGGAACCCCAGCCTCTAGAAATCGGCCAACCTGCTTCCCAAGAGAAACCCTAACCGATTTCTACCTCCTTCTCCCTCATTCTTTGCTTGTGGTGTTTTTGACTCCATTAGAGGTGCAACGCTTGGGGCACTAGGCTTTCAAAGGTCAAGGAATTGAAGAAGGATTACTTGTTACTACAAGATAACAAGAAACGTAAGATCCAAACCCTATTAGTTTCGATTATGTAGCTTAGAATTAGGGTTATTGCTTTGGAAATCTTGTTTGCATGTATAACTTGAGAAAAACCTAGATCCAAAGCAATTAGGGTTGCATGTGCACATAGGAATGTTGTAATGCTCAAAACCCATCAAGAAGATCCTTGGTGGGTTTAAACTTGTTTATGTTATTCAAAATGATCAAGTCTTCCGTTGCTAAAAATCATGTTTTTGAAACTAGTTTTTGAATAAAAAGCCAACATGTATATGTATTGTTGTGTGGGGTATTTTGGGGAACTCGCTAAGCTTTGGCTTACAGTTGTTGATTTCAATGCTTGTAGGTACTTCAGATGATCGAGGTAAGGCGAAGGTGTGACCATACACATCCTCCTGTGGATTTATGTTTTGAGAGATTGTTTTGATACTCTGATTTCTATGGATTTGATTTGAAAACAATGGTTGATTAGCTTATGGTTTTATGAAAATGTCTTTTAAAAATGAAATTCTTTGGCATGGTTTTTGGGATGTTACAAAGCTACCAACTTTACAACAAGAAAAAGTCCAGAAGACAATCCTTAGTGCTTAGAAGGGGCTGGAGTCATCTCAACTCCAAGCACACCACCAAAAAGGACTAAAAAAGCATAAAAATGGACCATAAGCTAGATCAAACAAACAAGAAGCAAAGGTTAAAACTTTATACTCACAATGACCCATAATGAAGTCACTTTGCTATATCTACACTTGAGCTCTTCACCAACGCACTTTTCAAGCAACTTGATCTTCAAGCTCCACACCAAAACATGAGAAATGAACCTTCTAGTGGCCAAGAACACCTCAATAACACTCAATGGGGCTAGGGTTTCGAGATAGGAGGGTGAAGGCTGAAGAGAATGACCTAACCCTAAAGTTAAGATCCTTAAATATGTGAGAAACCCTAAAAATCATGGGCATGAGCTGCAACAGCCATCACGTCGTGACATACCTCTTACCATGTCGTGGTGATCACCAGAAATACCCGAGTCATAAAAGCCATGTCGTGTCGTGGTCATCCATGCACCACGTCCTGTCATAGGATTTTTCTCCAAAAACCTCATCTTTGATCCCATTAAGTCTTTAGGTGATCCATTGTGGAAAACGGGTGTTACACTTTGGCTCTCAAAGAAAGAAAATAAAAAAAACACCCAATTTAGTCCCTAATTATGCCATGTCAACAAAGAATATCTAGTCAACACTGCCATATGGCATCCCACATGGCAAGGTTACTTGCTTGACCCGATAAAAGCTATAGAAAACAAAAATCTTACAAATGTTAGGCGTCCATGGACATAAAATTTAACTTCGGATAAAACCGAAATAAACTTGCAAACTTATGTGTTTTTATGACAATATTCAATGATAATCATTTTTTAATTTCTTAGCTTATTAGTTTATAGTAGTACCAAAATGAAGTTTTCTAAAAAATGTTTGAGAGTTTTTGATAAGTTAAAGAGGAGTAAGTTATCAAAAATAACTTATCTGTAAGAATAACTTATCTCCAATGTTTATAAGAGATTCTTTTTAATTTCTACCAATGTTTGTAATAAGTTCAAAACTCATTTTTTAAGAAGTATGCAAGTTAAAAGTCATAAAATCCATCAATTAAAGAACGAATAGTACAAGAAGAAAACTTAAGGTGGAGTTTGAGATTGAGTTTTAAAATGATTCATTTGTTATAAAATATTATCAAATAACAAGACAAATTATAAAGTAGAGAAAGATATGAGAGTGGAGAGAACTTTTATTCCAAAACTTGTGATGAAATCATCAACTTTCTAATACATATGGCTCACTATTTATACAACCGAAATAAGATGAAAGATGAATACACATTATGATGGTGCATTAGTACACTCATAAAACACATTGAAATGGTTGTTACTAATGCTAAATAATGATAGAGAGTTATGGGAGAAATTGGGAATCCAATGGTCATTCACAAACTAATATTTCATAACACTCCCCCTTGAATGATGATTGTATCATGCCTTGTTAAAACCTTAATAGGTAAAACCTCTTGTGAAAAACCCTTTATTAAGGAAAAAGAGTACATGATTAATAATATTGGAAACAATTGCCTCGTTAAAAACCTTACTAAGAAAACCCAGTGAGAAAAACATAGCTAAGGAAAAGAGTACAATATGTTTCCAACTCCCCTTGCTCAGCACATCACTTGATTTCCTTGAAGCGTCGCATAGCAATGTTTCGTACCATATTTTCAAATTTGGATGTCGGACGTGCTTTAGTGAACAAATCGGGAATGTTGTTACTTGATTGAATTTTCTGGATGTTGATGCCACACTCTTTTTGAAGATCATAAGTGAAAAAGAACTTGGGTGATATGTGTTTGGTTCTGTCTCCTTTGATAAATCCTTCCTTGAATGGAGCTATATAAGTCGTATTATCTTCATATAGTATGGTTAGAACATCCCTATTAGCAGTTAGACCACAATTCTTGCGAATATGCTGAGTTAACTTTCTTAACCAAATACATTCATGACTTGCCTTATGAATTGCTATAATCTCTGCATGGTTAGAATAAGGAGCAACTGAAGTTTGTTTGAGTTCGAGCTTTATGTGGATCAGATAAATATCCAGCATCTGCATAACCAATTAACTTCACATTTGATGAATTTGATTAGTATAAATTCATATCCACAGTACCTCGAAGATACCAAAGAATGTGTTTGACTCTATTCCAGTGTCTTCTTGTTGGACAAAAACTATATCTTGCTAATAAGTTTACGACAAAAGATTTATCAGGTCTTGTATTAATAGTAAGATATATTAATGCACCAATAGCACTAAGATATGGTTCTTCGGGAACAAGAAGATTTTCATGTTTTTTTATGATGTTGAAATTGGTCCTTTTTGGCATCTAAGTGCCTTACCACCATCGGGTTACTCATGGATGTGAGTTATTCCTATAAAATATTTTAAGCACCTTTTCTAGATATTAATGTACAAAAACTCCATTTTTGTGTGCTTAATTTGAAGACCCAAACAAAATTTCATTTTACCAAGATCACTCATTTCAAATACTTCTTTAAAACAAGAAGTGGCCTTTTCCAATTCTCTAGGAGTTCCAGTTATGTTCAAATCATCTACAATAACATCACTTATGACCAATTCTGATCTGAATCTTTTTATGAATACACATGGGCTTATTGGATCATTTTTGTGGCTCTCTTTCAACAAAATGGTATTTAAAAAATTGAACCACATGTGGTCTTATTGTTTCAATCCATACAAAGATTTATTTTATTTTACTAAATATACTTTTAAAGAATTAGAAGTCTGTGCTTCATGCACCTTAAACCCTTCTAGGATTTCATATAAATATCATTCTCAAGTGAACCATATAAATAGGCAGTAACTACATCCATCAGACGCATCTCCAGTTTTTCATGTGTTGCCAAACTTATAAGATAACAGAATGTAATTGCATCAACCACAAGAGATTATGTTTCTTCATAATCACTTTTGGGCCTTTGGGTAAAACCTTGTGCAACAAGTCTTGCTTTATATCTCACAACTTCATTTTTCTCATTTCTTTTGCGCACAAATACCCATTTGTGTCCCACTAGTCTTACTCTGTTTGGTGTACGGACTACAGGTCCAAAAACTTTTCGTTGAGTAAGAAAATTAAGCTCTTTGTTGATTGCATCTTTCCATTTTGGCCAATCTTTTCTATTTTTACATTCATCTATAGATTTAGGTTCAATATCCTCATTTTCTTCCATAATCTCGCGCGCAACATGATATGAAAAATTATCGTCGACGTCTATCTTATTTCAGATCCATCTTATTCCTGTCATGACATAATTTATTGAAATCTCATCATTTTCATTTTTTTTCAGGTACCTTATTTTCTTTTATTGTGTCATTGGGCTCTTCTAGAGCTTCATTAATCTTTTCAAGAGATTCTGTTTTCTCTTTTGGACCATCAATTATATTTGCTCCCTTTCGTTTTCGAAGATTTTTATCTTTGGAACCGATTGGTCTTCCACGCTTCAGGCGTGCCTTAGATTCATTTGTAGTTGTATTTTTTCCTTCTGGGATATCAATTCTAACTAGAGCATTTACAGCTGGTACATGAGACTTTGTTACTCTCTTAGGGTCAGTAAATACATCTGACAATTGATTTGCTACATTTTGTAAATGAATTATCTTTTTTATTTCAAGTTCACGTTGACTTGAATGATGATCTAAAACTGAAAGTGATAACTCCTTCCAAGAGATTTTATTTTCCAACTTCTTTATTTCTCCCCCTAATGTTGGAAAATATGATTCATCAAAATAATAATCATCAAATATAGCAGTTAATAAATCTCCAGTTGATGGTTTTAAATATTTTACTATAGATGGAGATTTATACCCAACGTAAATTCTCATTCTTCTTTGAGGTGGAGAAATGGGTACATAAATTGGACATCTAAACGTCCATAGATGGAAATATTTGGTTCCTGATCGCAAACCAGTTGAATAGGGGAGAACTAATGATAATTGGTTGGCCTGATGTGTATAAGTGATGTTGCATGTAAAATTGCATGTCGCATGTCGATGTAGGAAGTCAAAATAATAATCATCAAATATAGCAGTTAATAAATCTCCAGTTGATGGTTTTAAATATTTTACTATAGATGGAGATTTATACCCAACGTAAATTCTCATTCTTCTTTGAGGTCGAGAAATGGGTACATAAATTGGACATTTAAACGTGCTTAGATGGAAATATTTGGTTCCTGACCGCAAACCAGTTGAATAGGGGAGAACTAATGATAATTGGTTGGCCTGATGTGTATAAGTGATGTTGCATGTAAAATTGCATGCCGCATGTCGATGTAGGAAGTCTATAATGCATTAGTAATGGTATTGCAATTAATTGAAGGCGTTTGATTAATGGATCAGTTAGACCATTTTGCATATGAACATGTGTAACAGGATGTTCAATCCAATCGACATGCAATAATCATTAATAGCTTGCAATGAAAATTTTGCATTGTCAAGTCAAATTTTCTTAATTTGGTAATCGGGGAAATGTGCCCTTAGGCTGATTATTTATGCAATTAATCATGCAAAAACCAAATTACAACTAGACAACAAGCACACATTGACCATCTAATTGACTCATCAATTAAAACCATAAAATATCTAAATGGTCCACATGGTGGTTGAATTGGTCCACATATATCCCTTTGAATTCTTTCTAAAAACTATGACTTTCATACCCAACTTTGTTTAATGATGGATGGGAAATTAAGTTTCCTTGAGAGCATGCAGCACAAGATAATTCATTAGCTTGAAAAATCTTCTGGTTTTTCAAGGAATGACCACTTGAAGTTTCAATTATTTTGCGCATCATAATTGATCCATGATGGCCCAACCGGTCATGTCAAACTTTGAAGGTGTTATCATACCTTATATTTTCAATAGCATAGGATTCAGTCATTCTAATATTTGTATAATACAATCCGGAGGACAATAATTTTTCCAAAAGACTTTTCTTACCCGAATCATTTTTGTAATATTGAGATACTCTTTATCACCATCATTGGTTGTTTCAACATGATATCCGTTGGACCGAATATCCTTAAAACTTAATAAATTTCTTGGTGATTTTGATGAAAATAATGCATCAACAATTGTAATTATTGTCCATTGTGGTAATATTATATTCGCTCTTCTGGAGCCTTCAATCATTTTTGCATTACTTATTATTGTATTAACATTTGCTTCTCAAATTGATAAATAAGTAAAATATTTTTCATTATTAAAAATGCTATGTGTCCTTGCATTGTCTGCAGGACATATATCTTCTCATTTCTTTTGCGAATATCCATATTTCTCTTCAATAAATAAATAAAACATAAGAAACATTCGACTTAGAGAAATAAAGTCATATTTTACTTTGCGAAGATTGTGATGACATCATTTCTCATGAAACGAATATGACATAAAAACATAATAAATGACATGAAACAAAACTATTATATATTATTTTTCCATCACCATCCATTGTTAACCATGATGATCAGAGGAATGGAAGAGAAAGTAGAATAACTTTTATATTTCTTATATGTATGAACAAGCCCACGTACTGAATATATATTCTATACAAAAAACTAAAGAAGGAAAATACAATAAATTGCATTGAAAAGAATGGCTGGCAATTAGCTAGGACTAGAAGTAAGGCTTGAAAGATGTTGGTCTTGATTTCAAAGGTCAATGCTCTATTTTGGGAGATGATAGAGTATTTTAATCAAATATTTCAACATTCCCCCTCAAGTTGAGTAGTGGGATTTTCGATACTCAACTTGCCAAGACAATGATTAAAATTTTTTCCATTGACCGCCTTTGTTAATATATCCGCGAGTTGGTCTTCTGAGCGGACAAACGGAAGTTCAATTATCCCTGTTTCAAGTTTTTCTTTGATGAAGTGTCGGTCTACTTCAACATGTTTTGTGCGATCATGTTGGACTGGATTCTCTGAAATTTGAATAGCTGCTTCTTTATCGCACATAATTTTGCTGGATTGGGTTGGAGGATACCCGATTTCTGTCAAGAGTTTCCGTATCCAAAGTATCTCTGCTAGACCGCGTGTTATTCCTCGAAATTCTGCTTCAGCACTTGAAAGAGCCACCACCTTTTGTTTCTTGCTCCTCCAAGTAACAAGATTCCCACCAACAAGGGTAAAGTAACCAGATGTTGATCTCCGATTTCCCTTATCCCCTGCCCAATCCGCATCGGTATATATTTGGGTTTCTAGATGCCCATTTTTCTTGAACAGAACTCCATGACCAGGTGTCCCTTTGAGATATCTGATAATTCTCCACACGGCTTCCATATGGGTAACTTGAGGTTGATGCATAAATTGGCTCACCACTCCCACTGCGTAAGCAATGTCAGGCCGGGTATGTGAGAGATAGATTAGTTTCCCTACTATCCGTTGATATTTTCCCTTGTCGGCCAGCTTAGCCTTTTCCTCCATATAGAGCTTTTTGTTCACCGTCATAGGAGTATCCACAGGTTTGCAATCTATCATCCCTGTTTCTGCCAGCAGGTCAAGGACATATTTCTTTTGGCAGATAAAAATCCCCTGTCTAGACCTCAGGACTTCGATTCCAAGGAAATATTTAAGTCTTCCCAGATCCTTCATTTCGAATTCTTTGAATAGGTTTATCTTTAACCTTTTCATCTCTTCCTCATCATTACCTGTGATTATCATATCATCGACATAAATAATTAAACATGTTACAAGTCCATTCCCCCGTTTAAGGAACAGAGTATGATCTGAGTTACTCTATTTGAAGCCATATTTTTTCATGGCTAAAGTAAACCTGCCAAACCAGGCACGAGGAGACTGTTTTAATCCATATAAGGATTTCTTCAAGCGACACACTTCTTTAGAGTCTCCCATGAATCCGGGAGGGGCTTCCATATAGACTTCTTCTTTAAGTTCTCCATGTAAGAAGGCATTTTTTACATCAAATTGAAGGAGAGGCCAACCTTTATTTGCAGCTATAGAGAATAGGACCCTGATTGTGTCGATTTTGGCCACGGGAGAAAATGTCTCGGAATAGTCAATTCCGTAAGTTTGAGTGTATCCCTTTGCTACAAGTCGGGCTTTGTATCTTTCAATGGTTCCATCCGGCTTATACTTTATAGTGAAGACCCAACGACATCCTACTGGTTTTTTTCCAGGAGGAAGGGTACATTTTTCCCACGTGTCATTTTTATTCAGTGCATCCATTTCAATTTTCATTGCCTTTCTCCAGTCCTTAGACTCAAGAGCTTGTTCAACTGTAGTTGGAATTTCTTCATAGCATATAGATGTGGCAAAATCCCAGGCTTCTTGTGATAAATTTCCGGCTACCACGTTTGCTATAGGGTATCGAGAACTTCGAGCTTCCTTCTCGGGAGAGTATATTTTTGGAGGAACTCCTCTGTTGGATCTTGGGGGTAGAACATATCTGGCTTGTTCAACCTGTGATGACTCGTGTTCTGTCGTATGGTCAGGAGTTTCTACATGCTCATGAGTTTCACAGTTAGTAGATGACTCAGAGACAATGGGAGAATCAACATGCTCTTGAGTTTGAGAATTACTTACCTCTGACGCCAGGTTGGGAGGATCATTGGTAGTGGTACTATCTTCTGGACTCGTGGATTGTGACATAGTTTGGGTTCCGTGATTAATTTCTACTGATGTTGGCATCCATTTTATCCAACCCAATGTGTCATCATACTCCTTTTCCCCATGACCAGTATGTTGGGTATTGTAGAAATATTCGGTTTCGAGAAAGTCACAATTCATCGTGGTGTACATATGACGTTTGTTCGGACTGTAACATCGATAACCTTGTTGATTGACTCCATAACCAACAAACACACATTTCTCAGCACATGCATCAAGTTTGGAATGTTCTGATTTTGGTATGTGAACAAACACAGAACAACCAAAGACACGAGGTTCAAGGGTAAGGGTAGATGGAGGTTTGTGAAATTTAGACATGGCTTGAATTGGGGTTTTTAAGTCAAGAGCTCTTGTTGGAAGACGGTTCACAAGATAGGTTGTTGTGGCAAGAGCTTCGGGCCAAAAAGATTTCGGAACTTGGGATTCAATCATGAGCGCACGGGTTATTTCTAAGAGGAAGCGGTTTTTTCTTTCAGATACCCCATTTTGTTCGGGGGTGTGAGCGCATGAGGTTTGATGAATTATTCCCTTCTCTTGACAAAACTGTTTCATGGAAGTATTAACAAACTCCCCCCCATTATCGGACCTAAGAATTTGTATATCACTTTTAAATTGGGTTTTAACCATGGCACAAAAACTTTTGAATTTTGAAAAAACTTCGGATTTATTTTTCAAGAGGTAAATCCAAGTCATGCGGGTGCAATCATCAATGAATGCAACGAAATAACGGAAATTTTTTCCCCCCTCAACTTTTGCTGGCCCCCACACATCCGAATGAATCAACAAAAAAGGAAAATCAACCTTAGTATCATTTGATTTGTAAGTGTGTCTATGACTCTTAGCCAAAAAACATGTCTCACAATTTAAGACTTTATTTGTTGGGAATCATTCAGGAAATAAATGATGCAAGTATCCACTGGATGAGTGTCCCAATCTTCGGTGCCATAACCAAGCCTCCCTATCTATAGATCCATGAGCTAGCATTATAGTACCTTGTCGAGTCACTTCATCCACATAGTATAGTCCTTGTTGCTCAGTACCACGCCCAATGATCTTCCCCGTCCTGATGTCCTATAAGATACAGAAGGTTGGATGCATTAGAACAACACAATTTAATTCTTTGGTAACATGACTGATCGATAGCAATTTATGAGATAAGGATGGAACATAGAGACAATTTTTTAATTTCATGTTTGGTGAAATTTGAATGGTCCCTCCTCCTTTGACTTGGAGAACTTCTCCATTTGCAGTATGAATTCTTGATTTTTGTGGTTTTGACATTGAGCACATGTTAGAAATTTCAAAAGTCATTGTATCAGTAGCACCACAATCAAATATCCATGAGTCTTTATTATTTTTTTTATTTTTTGTTGCCATGTTAACTTCCCCAACGTTAAAAGAATTTGTTGACCTGACTGTCATATTGGAACTATAGGGCTGTGAATGAAAATGTTGAGAGAGTGAAGGGTTTGAGGTGTAATTCTCAAACCCTATACCTGCGATGCCCCCTGGTTCTTCTTCTTTAATTGCCGCAAAACAACAATTCCCGCCATGGTTTCCTTTTTTGGTGCTCTCTTGATTTCCGGCGGGTTTTGAGTGGTCACCGCTGCTGGTGGTCCCTTGATTGCCCATGGCGACTGCGGCTTTGCCATCTCTCCCTTTTTTGTGTCTGTCGGGCCACCATTCCGGGTATCCCATGAGTTAAAACACTGTTCTTTCGTATGCTTGGTCATGCCACAATGCTCGCATTTCAATCTACTTTTATCAACCCGGGATGATGACGGATTGGATTTCTGGTCTGACCGGCGACCTTTGGAAACGAGCCCTAACCCATCGGAATAACCTGTTGAGTTCAGACCCGACGCCACCCCTTGTTGTATGTTCCCGAAAATACTTTGATGTGCTGTTTCTTTTCGGACAGCAGCATAGGCGGCTTCAGCAGACGGCAAGGGGTCCCACCGGAGGATCTCTCTTTTAGGGGAATCATACTTTCGATCAAGGGCATTGAGAAATTGAAACAATTTGTTTTCTGACCTGACTTTGTTGTAAGTGGAAATGTCGGTAGAACACGTCATTGGGTTTGGATCTCGCCGTTCAATTTCTCCCCAGATACCCTGCATCACGATCCAAAATTCTTCTAACGGTACACCATTTTGCTTGAACTCGTTTGCTTTAACGTGGAGATCAAAAGTCTGAAGTTTGTCCTTGCCGTTGCTATACGTAACCGTAAGAGCATCCCATAGCGTTTTCGCTGTCGGGAACTCTGTTAAGTTACTAGCAAGGACCGACTCGATATTTTGGATGAGCCATGAAAAAACGATCAAAT
Organism: Lactuca virosa; assembly: GCF_052849685.1. Taxonomy (NCBI): domain Eukaryota; kingdom Viridiplantae; phylum Streptophyta; class Magnoliopsida; order Asterales; family Asteraceae; genus Lactuca; species Lactuca virosa. The sequence goes on from NC_136433.1 coordinate 394,526,060, forward strand.
CATCTTGTTCTTACTGATCATCACTGGGTTCTGGCGGGTTTTGGGTGAGATGGTTTAAAAGAGTTTTCGATTTCCCCCTATGGCGACTCGTATCATCCGAGCCCATAGAGGGTAGTTTTGGCTAGTAAGATTGAGGCTAATTTTTAGGCTATCAGAGGGATTTGGTTTTGGGTTCTGGGTTTGAATTTAAACTCCATTTTTGAGGAGATTGGCTATTTGGATGGCTAGGTTATTGTTATCTTCTTCTGACATTGCTTCTGGTTCTGGTAGATGATGAGCACAAATGGTTTTTGGATCATAAACACCGCTCTAATACCATGTTAACCATGATGATCAGAGGAATGGAAGAGAAAGTAGAATAACTTTTATATTTCTTATATGTATGAATAAGCCCACGTACTGAATATATAGTCTATACAAAAAACTAAATAAGGAAAATACAATAAATTGCATTGAAAAGAATGGCTGGCAATTAGCTAGGACTAGAAGTAAGGCTTGAAAGATGTTGGTCTTGATTTCAAAGGTCAATGCTCTATTTTGGGAGATGATAGAGTATTTTAATCAAATATTTCAACATCCATAACACCACTTGTCCCTTCTGGGTAGACAAGATAATTCGCAACATCCAAATGTGCCATTTTTTGGTTGATATTCGAGAAAATCATTTTGAATAAATTTGTTTCGATATCTTTCTTTTCTTTAGTTTTAGAGAAGCTTGATAAAGATCAACAAAATGCTTTGGAGAGCGGCATGTACAAGACCAACGACTGGTCATTCCACATCGGTGACAAATATTTTTAACTTTCTTTTTTCCTTGACAACTTTTATCTAGGATGTGAGTTTTTGTTATTTTCCAACTTCTGGTGGTTACTTATAATCATGTTATTTTTATGATAATTATGACAACCTCCATGACCTCGGTTATACCCATGACTATTATGATTATATGATGTTGCATTCACTATAGGGAATGGCCTAGAACCGATCGAGACTGATTGGTGATTTTTCATTAATAACTCATTGTTTTGTTTAGCCACAAGAAGGCATGAGATTAATTCATATTTATTTTAAACCTTTCTCATGATATTGCTACTGTAGGAGCATGTTAGTAGCATGAAAAGTCGAGAAAGTTTTCTCTAGCATGGTCTTCAATAATGAAAATAGTAATCAAAATAAAGACTTGTATGCAGAGCCGACCCATGGGGAGTTCAACAAGTGCCCATGAACAGGGCCCACTAAATGATAGGGCCCACAATTTTTTAGTGTGTATAGCCTATCGTCAGTTTTAGCCCAAATCAAATTAGGTTTTACAATCACTAATAGCAGGGAGTGAGCGGGAAATCTGAAACTTGGGAAAAGAAAAAAAAACTCTTCGATTTCTTGTTTGCTGATTACGCTTACGCATGGGGAACAAGTTAATGATGTCTAGTGAATCGTCTCCAATCAACGGGCTTATTGTTTGTTTAGTATTAGACGATTTCATAGGCAAATAAGTTGCTTTCGGTTCTTACAATCCTACCAATTTCTTATTTCTTCCTGAAAATCAGTTTTGATTGTTGTATGTTTATAATCTCTCGGAAAAAAACTGAATCTTATAATCGTTCTAGTTTCTTCTCGAAAATCAAAATTTAGAAGCTCCAAAATTAATCCTGCTTGAGGATTCGAAATCAGAAGGTAAGGAATTTCTGATTTTTTTGTTTTTTCTGGTTCGTTTTTTATACATGTTCGATTTTTTAACTTTAAATTTGGTTTGTTTTTAAAGGTACAAGCAAATCAATTTCGAAAATCAGTTTCGAAAATCATAAGGAAAAGGAAATTAATTTCAGATTTTTGAAGGTACAATTATACAAGCAAATTAAAATCTGTTATTTTTCCTTTTAAGTTCGTTTTTTAATGTTATTTTTGATAAGTTTCTGATTTAGAAGAAGTAAATCAGTGTTTTTTCTTTATGATTCGCATCTTCTTGAATCTAGATGCATCGAACCAATGATCCTTTGACTGTCAATCAACTATTGGGGTTTACAAAATTTTGATTTTAGATTTTTTTGAAGTGTATTTCTGATTTCTGATTATTTTATTAGAAGCAAATCAGAGTTTTTTCCTGATAGTGTAACTTCTTGATTTTATTTCTGGATTTTTACAGTTTTATTACAAGAAAATAAAAGATTATTTTTTCCAGAATTGAATCAGGAACCAAAAAGCTACTTACAGATTTGCATATTGAAGTTCTACCTATGATCTATATCGACTCAAGAACGAATTATGGATTGGTTTTGATGAAGATTGAGAGAAAGCTATTGAAAAGTTTATTTAAAGAATTATTAGAATGAATATTACAAGGGTAATTATTTTTAAGTGGAAGAAAATATCTTTTTTGTATATTATTTGAATGAACTTGTATTGTATCCATTTTGCAATTGAATACAAAAAATTATAATTTTTTTGCTTAAATTTTAGGTCATTCATGTTTTGGGGCCTATTTTTTGTTAAATTGCACAGGGCCTCCTTAATCTCGCGGCCGGCCCTGCTTGTATGTTAAGGAAGTGTTAGTTAAGAAATTCCATAAAATAAGTTGTAAGCATTATACATGTAAACTTATAAAAAATACATACCTGAAAATGACAAGAACAATATGGAGTTAGAGCTCTATGGTAGAGTTGTGCTGATAACGTGTTATGAAATATGATCAAATAACGAGATAAATTATAAAATAAGAAAGATATGAGAGTGGAGAGAACTTTTATTTCAATACTTGTGATGAAATCATCAACTTTCTGATACATATGACTCACTATTTATACAACTAAAATAAGATGAAAGATGAATGCACATTATGATGGTGCATTATTACACTCATAAACATATTGAAATGGTTGTTACTAATGCTAAACAATGATAGAGAGTTATGAGACAAATGAGAAATCCAATGGTCATTCACAAACTAATATTTCATAACATTGATTATTTGTTTTTTAAAAAGCAATTGCGGAGTAAGTAGAAAAAAAGTGTTTGTATAATCAATAAGCAATTATAAAAACTATTTTTCACAATTTCTAAATAAGACATTTTTGAAAAGTTAAATTTTTTGAACTTATTTACTTATAACTTAAAACATTTTGTATGGAAGAAACCTAGAAAAACAAATAACCAATCCAAACATTTTTTTAATTTATAATCTTTTTAACCATATAAACAAATAAATAATCCAAAAAATTGTTTTAAAAAGAATTTTTATACTTATCAAATATCTTTTGAATATTTTTTATTGTTTAAAAAAATTAAAAGTACAAAAGTCATTATTTTTTTTATGTATGGAAAGATAGAAATAAAAATAATGCCCAAAAACCCTCTTAAAAAGATTCTGTTACAAGTGGTGGACTGTTCCTACTTGTAATAAATATTTTTTATGAAAAAAAATATTTTTAGTTAAATAAACAAATCCCAAACATTAAACTCGCAAGATCCACCGAACCAGATCGATAGCAATATCCAAGTTACTGAGGTTGAAACTTGAAAGCCATAGAATCCAACAATCAAAAGAGAAAGTGAAAGAACACTCGGCCTAAATTACTAATGTTGCCGTTTATGTTGGAAGTTGTTGGTTATATGACTCGGGAATTTTTTTAGGTAAGGAAGAACCCTAGAAAGAGAAAATGCTTGGCGAGGAAGCCAGGGTGTTGCTAGGCTTTCTACCCAATTCCACACCTTCATCGTCACAGGTACTAATTTGCCAACACCAACAGCCTAACAGGCTCATCTTATCAAACGATTCACCTTTTAATGTCATTTTAGGTCAAAGCAGCTTACAAGAAAAAGGCATGGGAAACTCATCCAGATCGTTTCCCCGTTTCCCAAAGATCTCTCGCTGAATCCAATTTCAAACAGGTATATAACACCGCCACTATATTACTGCATTCAATCACTGCCTGCGGCTGACTTTTTTGATAAAAACTTTTGGCAGATTTCCGAAGCTTACACATGCTTACAGTCTGGTAAGTTGATTATCTTATCTCTGCATATATCCTTAGTCATTTTTACAGAAGTAGGTGACATGTACGTGATCGATCATTGCGGTACAGAGACATAGTAACATGGAGTCCCATCTTGATCCCAACCCTGGGATAAGAATTCACATGTGGATCGATAAAAAAAACGAACATGTTTATTTCATCTAATAGACTTGATACTGTTTGATAATCAATCATGTGGGTTGAAAACCCTCACATCGATGAGTTTGGTCAGTTTTCTCGCACATTGTGTGACTACATAGTTTATGAGGAAAATTGTTGTTGGGTTGAGTGGGAATTAGCCTTGTAGAAGCCAAATGAATGCATTCCTCTCTTGTGGTCTAGCTAGGATATCAAAACCCAAATGCATGTGAATACCTGACCTAGTGGTGGTGTTGTGTTAGTGCTCCAATCTATTCATTAACAAGTGCTGACTCTTGTGTTGGCCTTGGTTACAGGCATGAGAAGAGAAGTTTCAGCTGCAGGTAATTCTCACTTTTTGTTTTTTGAGTTAGCTTGTTATCTGATAATCCTTGGCATTAATGGGTGGTGAGAACCACAGGCACATATTCATGGGTGGTGAGAACCGGAGTCCCAAGGGCACATGGAGGAAGTAGAAACCATGCATTGATTGGAATCCCTTTCCTATTAATTGTTTTAGGAACAGTTACTCTTGGTGGATCCAGTGGCGCTAGGTCAGAATTACTCCTATACTATACCTTTCTCAATGTTTAAACTCATAAGTAAAAACCCATCTTTGCTTATCTTCTCTATCAGGGCTTACCGAAGGCAGAAAGAGGCATACCCCTCACATAACCCTTTTCTTCCTTGACAGGCATCATATCTTATAATCCTGTACCTCACATTCATTTGGTCATAAATAAATGCTCCAATTAAGTGTTTAATCAATGTAAAGTAGAGGCCTCTCACTTTGATACATATAATGTTCTAGGAAAATAGTAAGTTGAAATATATATATATATATATATATATATATATACACACACACACACACACACACACACACACACACACACACACACACACACACACTAGCGTTTATCCGCGCCAAGCGACGGGTGGCAAATAGTCTCTTTCCGAAATTAGTTTCTAGAGACGTTTAGGGTGCGTTTGGTTGTGGAAAATTTTCCAAGAAAAACGGAAATTTTGAAAACGCGTTTGTTCGTTTAGTTTTCTAAAATTTTCATTTTCAGTTTTCTAAATTGTATGTAAATTAGAAAAATGATTTTTACAGTTTTCCAAAGTTTTTCAAATTTCTAAGATGGAAAATGAAAACTCCCCCGGTTTCAACCAAACACATTTTCTAAAATTTTCATTGAAAATTGAAAGCGAAAACTCAACTCTATTTTTTGAAAACATTTTCTTAGAAAATGAAAACAGTTTTCCACAACCAAATGCACCCTTAGGTTGCGTTTAGTTACGGAAAACCAGTTTTCATTTTCCGTTTTCTGTTTTCTCTTTTTAGTTTTCGTTTTTCATTTTCAGTTTTCATTGCAAAATTTAGAAAACGCGTTTAGTTAAATCTTATTCATTTTTCATTTTCAGTTTTGGAAAATTAAAAAACATGTTTAGATGTGTATTTTTCTATTGGTTTTCATTTTTAGAAAATGGTATTGGTGGTAAGGTGGGGGTGGGGCGGTGGTGGTGTCGATGATGGCGATGGTGTTGATGACAATCGGTGGTGGTGGCGGCGACAATTGTGGCAGTGGTGGTGATGGCGACGACAGTGGTGGTGATGGCGACGGCAGTGATGTTGGTGCCGGTGATGGGGTAGTCGTGGTGATGATGGTGATGGTAAGGTCGGTGATTTTGGTAGTGGTGTTGGGTGTGTGTGTGTGTGTGTGTGTGTGTTTGTTTGTGGAGGTGGGTGTGTGGGTTGGGGGTGTTTAGTGAGGATAGGTAGAGGTAGGTGGGGTCGGAGTGAGTGTGTGTTTATATTTTAGAAAAATTTTGGAATTAGAAAAATGTGGAAAACAATGATTATCGGTTTTCCAAAAATTTACAACTTCTTTGTAATTTTAGAAAATGGATAATTTTCATTTTCCATTAAAAATTTAGAAAAATAGACGAACTCAACGCGTTTTCAAAATTCTCATTTTTCTTGAAATTTTTTTTCCGGAAAACGGTCCATTTTTCCGCAGCTAAACGCAATCTTAGTTACTCAATTAAACGATTCGTTCTTCTTTTACGATCAATGTATTCTTTATTGTATTTGTCGTTTTTGTGTGTGTTGGATGTGTTTTGGTTAGCTTTTTTTTATCAAAAAAATGTTTTTTCGGAAAAGTGTTTATTGGTTTATGGCTTTTTGGAAAACCAGTTTTTAAAAAGTGTTTGGGTTAACTTTTTTGTAGGAAAAACTGAAAAGCCAATAAGTTGGTTTTAAAAAGTGTTTTGGTTAGCTTTTGTAGTAGGAAAAACTGAAAAGCTAATTAGTTGGTTTTAAAAAGTGTTTTGACTTAACTTTTTAGGAGTAAAAAACTAAGTTTCTAAAAAGTGCTTTTAGGAAAAGCCGAAAAGCAAGGATTTTCTAGCTTTTAGACAGCTCCATATTTTGCCTATATAAAAAGCTTCAAAAAGGTATTTCAAAAGCTATTTTTTAATACCCAAATATTTTTTAGCTTATTAGGGTGCATTTAGTTGCGGAAAAATGAGCTGTTTTTCGGAAAAATTTTCCAAGAAAAATGAGAATTTTGAAAACGCGTTTAGTTCGTCTATTTTTTCTAAAATTTTCACGGAAAATAAGAATTTTCCGTTTTCTAAAATTACAAAGAAGTTGGAAATTTTTGGAAAACCGATAAGCATTGTTTTCCATATTTTTCTAATTCCAAATTTTTTCTAAAATATAAACACACACTGACTCCCACTCCATCCACCTCTACTTACCCTCGCCTTAACACCCCCAACCCACCACACCCCTACCTACCCACACTCACTCCCAAGCCCACCCCCACCCCCACAAGCACACACACTCACCCCCACAAACACCACCACCCCCCCCCCCTAATACACACACACCAACCCCTACAAACACACACCCCTACCCATACCCACACCCACCTCACCCCCCCACACCCAACATCACTACCACAATCACCGACCTACCACCACCACTAGCCCATCACCAGCACCATCGCCGTCATCACCACCAGTGCCACAATTGCCGCCACCACCACCGCCGCAACCTTGTCGCCACCGCCACCGCCACTGCCACTGCCATCGTCGATACCACCACTACCCCCGCCGTTGCCCCCACCACCGCCACCGTCCCCACGTCCACCCTACCACCGCTACCATTTTCTATAAATGAAAACCAATAGAAATATACACATCTAAACACGTTTTCTAATTTTCTAAAACTGAAAATGAAAAATGAATAAGTTTTAACTAAACGCGTTTTCTAAATTTTCCAATGAAACACGGGAAACGAAAACTGAAAAGGGAAAACGAAAAACGGAAAATGAAAACTGTTTTTCCGTAACTAAACGCATCCTTAGCTTTTCAAAAATAGGTATTGTACGAGTGTTAGGTTTGTCCATCCTAGTACTACCCTCCCCCAAGTACGCTTTACTGGGGAGTTCTAATGGGATCTGGTGCATTAGTGTTGGTATGATCGCACCCTATAGGTCTACGAAAAGGCATTTTTCTACCATACGGTTTTTGAAAGTGAGACGGTGGTAAGCCCTTAGTAGTGGCTATAAGTCGAGTGTTATTTAAACTAAGTTATCTTAGTTTCCAAGTGTATCATGTTCCGACTTTTATAGTGTTTTGAAATCAATTCACAACAGAGGTTTATACAAAATAAACTTATGAATTTTAACGACTACCCTTGAATGAATACTTGTGACTTGATGTACTGTTGCTAGTTGTTACGAAAGACGAGATAAACCTAACACATAGTGTGAGTAGTGTAATCACTAACTCAGTAGGTTATATTTATTTATTAGTTATTAGTGTGACGTATATAGTGCTTGGTCTCTTCGCGTGTCTAGTAAGTGGTTTCCTCTGTTCTCTGTCCCTGTTATGATTGCCCTAGTTTCAGCTATAGGATTTGTTGTCTCTGGGCATCCCTATGGTGTTCTTGTTCTCCTTAGGTGTGTTGAATCTTTGCTCCATCCTGCTTCGGGCCTTGTTACTGATCTCCATTACTTCACAATGGACAGTCTGACCCGAATGTCCGAGCGAGCCTCTTATGTCTGCTCTCGCTAGGGTAAGATTCAGTAATGATCACTCTGGTGCTTTTCCTTTCGGTTGATCCCTTCTCGGAATCTTCCTCATGAACCTCTTCTCGTTCCTCCTGGGTCCCTCTGCTGACTGATGTAGGGGAGTGGTTATATTTATCTATGTTGGTCGTGCGAGAATGAGAGTGTCTAAAGAATCTATGAGATTAAATAAAACATTTTATCTTATGGGGGATCCTTACCGAGTCTTTCTATAATCACGCAGTGTATAAGTTGTATATAACTTAAGATTAAATAGACCTTCGAATAAGTGACCCTACTCTAAAACCACAACCAAACAAGGAACATGGAGTAGAGCATAGGTCACAAATTCTAAGTCTATAAATTCTCAATTATACACAATTTTGGGAGTATACACTTCGCAATTATAGACCTACCCGTAAGGGCCTTTAATTTCTCACGTATGTTGTTTATAGTGCCTAAAATACTCCTATATTATTTTAACTTTATGTTTTGTTCTAGATACTCTTTATATATGGGGTTGGTAAGTTTTAGGCTTGTTGCAACACCACGACCATTCCTAGGCATATGCTAATCACCTCTCGGTTAAATATAGTTGATCAGACTATATTCTCCCGAGACTTGATTATATATCTCTAGACCTACTCGTGCTGTTCAACATCCTAAATACTTGTGTATTGTACTTCTTGTGATACTTGTTCTAGTATAGATATATACATGTATGTATACTGTTATAAGAATACTTATATTTTTAAAAGTATACTTTTAGTCAGAGCACTTCGGCCCCATTGTATTTATAGTTGTATATCTTTAATGGGTTGATATACTTAGTTCACTATAAACAATGCTCTGATACCAATCTGTCACACCCCCAAACCGGAACGGCGGAAACGTTCGGGGGCGGAGGACGTCATGTATAGTATCACAACAATTGAATAATAGTAATCAAAGCAACAACAACCATTGTATTAAAAGTATAAATGTTTACATTGTATTTGAATCATGTATAACTGACTCCAAAAGTAAATAGCAAGTAAAGACTTGAAGATACTATGCTCTATCTTCTAGAATCGGGTGCGTGTACCTGTCTACTAGTGTCCTGAGAATACAAGTAGGTTTTGAAAGAGTATCAGCATTAAAGCTGGTGAGTTCATAAGCGTTTATTTTAGAAAACAAGTTCTTTGTTCTTTGTAAAACGTGGTGTGTTTCTCCAGAAAATCCTATATATCATGATGTGATAAATGATAAGTAAAATGGTTCGTACCAGTTCCTTCTACGAGTACTTAGTGTATACAAGTCATATACAATCTAGATCGAACAAACAATCGATTGTGTGGTTCTGCCCCAAGCCCACAACCAAACAAGGAACAAGAAATGAGGCGGAGGCCACACATCCCACTGGCTGTCGGATCCTCATGTTTATAACCCGGACGTATTCACTAGGTCCTTACAGAGTTAACTGTATTAGTCCTTTAAAATCTGTTGAAAGTGTTCCTTAAGAAAATCTTATAATTTCTGCAAAGGTGTTTTGAGTATTTTTTTGTTGTATAAAAAAACAAATGGTTTTAGACACATAAAAAATATATAATAAAAATAATAATTTATTTAATCATAACTGCAAAGAAAAATGTATATATAATAATTAATGTGATGAGCAAAAATATACATATCAACTTTTAAATTTATAAACCTAACTAACTTAACTAACTAATACTTCTATAGGCAGTGTACATGGTCGGATTATAGTATAGTTGGATAATTCGGGTGTCGATCACAGGGTACGAAATTCTAATTAATAAAATAACTAATAATAATTAACTAAATAAAAAAAGTAAATTGAGGGTTTTTACTGATTTCGCAAGTTCAGCTAACTTAAATCAAACAAATAACGACTAAGCAAACAAAGAAAACAGTTTTTACTTAAAATATTAAAGAGTACTCCTGTTAGTTCCTAATTCCCTTTCCCCCATGGTTGATTTCTACTAGACAATATATATTGGCCTCCAATTAATTAATACTAGTTACTGTGATTTAGAATTCTAGTGCTTCTCAATTTATGAAGTACTATGCAATGATCAAACACAAGTTGAACACAAAACTGATATAAAGATAAATCGGACTATGAATGATGAAATTAGGAACTACTAATCCATGATCAAGATAGCAATTCAAGCACATAATATGGATAATTAATGCTCTCTAACACAACCAAAGTTATTAACTTTATTTGCCTAACTCTATGATTTGTTCAATCACAAGATCTAATTATTTAATGATCATAAACAACCAGAAATCAAATTCATACAACAAGAATGATCATCTACTACACATAACTTGAATGAAAGGTACTAAAGACTAAAACTTTAACATGCTAGGGTTATAATTCATCAAACACAAGAAAAAGCCAAATAAATTGTCATAAAAGCATTAAATCAACACATAGATTCAATGTTCATCATCCCTAACAGAGGTTTACGATTATTAGCCCATAACTAAATCAGATAAACATGTAAAAACGAAATTCAACTTGTAATACATGATCAAACACAAGAAGAATAAGTAAATATAAAAAAAAAATATTGCCTCAAAATCTCCCAAAATCGAGCTTTTAATCAATCTCTGCACTTCAAAACTTCTAAATAACATCTGATGATGTGCCTAGCGAGCACGGAAGAATCGCGCCCAACCACGATAGAAAATGATGACGTGCCTCAGCGAGCACGGAAGAATCGTGCCCGACCACAGCAGGAAACGCCCCAAGGCGTAGCGTGCCCGACCGGCCAAACCCAACAGAATCTTGTGCCCGCCAAGCGTCCCTAAGAGTAGGGTGCTCTCAAAAAGGCTCGGCCAGGTCGCCTTTCGCTCCGGGACAAACACAACGGTCAGGCGATAAAGCAGATGCTCATAGCATTATCGCCGCAACCAATCGTTGGCCCTGACAGACTTAGGAGCACGATCCACCAATCAGCGTCCCCGATCCTGTCGGGTCTGACGCCCTTGTCTCGTACGGACCAATAGGGGAGTTTGGTATAAAAGGATAACCTCGATGCCTTGAGAAGTAAGTGATTCTCTACCAGTTTACTCCTCACTCCACCCTAGAAAACTCCCACTGACTTGACCGTCAGAGTGTTTTTCTGGGAGCCCCTCCCGGAGAACGGCTGAAGGCCTCTTTCTTATTGTGACCTCGCAGGTTCACCGAAGTCATAGCCCGGAAGTTATAGAGCTGATTTCCAGGTCACATCATTTGGCGTCATCCGTCGTGTGATGAAAAACAAACCAAAAACACACCACTCATCATAAAACAAAAATGGCATCCTATGATATGGGAGGAGCCGGTGGAATGCCAACCAGCTCCATTCGGTCTATGGCGTCCCTGGAGCAAACTCCTACTCCGCCTCCTGCAATAATCGTCGGAGAAACACTAAACGAGGAAGGTTCAGTAGTAGTTGTCGTACCACTGGCCGAACAAGAACGACCAGCTAACGAGGGACAGCCCTCCTCCGCCGCTGTGTCGTCAACAAGCGCTCTGACACAGACACCCCATCTTCCAATAGCGCAAACCGGTGCGGTGTCGTCGGCGGTGGGTGTCACACCCCCAAACCGAAACGGCGGAAACGTTCGGGGGCGGAGGACGTCATGTATAGTATCACAACAATTGAATAATAGTAATCAAAGCAACAACAACCATTGTATTAATAGTATAAATGTTTACATTGTATTTGAATCATGTATAACTGACTCCAAAAGTAAATAGCAAGTAAAGACTTGAAGATACTATGCTCCATCTTCTAGAATCCGGTGCGTGTACCTGTCTACTAGTGTCCTGAGAATACAAGTAGGTTTTGAAAGAGTATCAGCATTAAAGCTGGTGAGTTCATAAGCGTTTATTTTAGAAAACAAGTTCTTTGTTTTTTGTAAAACGTTGTGTGTTTCTCCAGAAAATCCTATATTTCCTGATGTGATAAATGATAAGTCAAATGGTTCGTACCCGTTCCTTCTACGAGTACTTAGTGTATACAAGTCATATACAATCTAGATCGAACAAACAATCGATTGTGTGGTTCTGCCCCAAGCCCACAACCAAACAAGGAACAGGAAATGAGGCGGAGGCTACACATCCCACTGGCTGTCGGATCCTCATGTTTATAACCCGGACGTATTCACTAGGTCCTTACAGAGTTAACTGTATTAGTCCTTTGAAATCTGTTGAAAGTGTTCCTAAAGAAAATCCTATAATTTCTGCAAAGGTGTTTTTATATCTCAAAATAGTATGATGCACATGTATATGGATAAAGACTCTGTTATTTGTAATTCCCTGGTAACACCAGTTGTTTGTAAAAATACCTTGTTGTAGTTTATTACATTGTTGTAGTTTTATTTATAATAAAACTAAGTGAAGTTGTTTACCATTCATACATTAATCATTTTATTTAGTACCAAATTTATGAGTTGTTATAACCATACTTGACCATTGAATTGCCTGAACGACGTTCTTCAGGCGTCGGAATCGAGATGACTTTGTCACCCCGGTGACTGTAGCTAAGAGTCAGGGTGCGGGATTGTTGGTCCCGTATAGATCTATACACAAACTCACGTTTTCCCTCCAGGAGACTCTGGTTATAATCTCAGGACTTTTGTTAGTACTTAGATAAGTACGCGAAGAATGCTCACTCATAAAATGTTATACCGACGATTAAGTGTAGAATAAAATGAATCCTTTGAATTTAAACGACTATTTGTTTACATGATCCATAAACTATACCTATTATAGTTTATATGTTTATTCGCATTGTATCTATGTTTCGTGCATTGATAATGTATTTGTTCCATAAACTATACCTATTATAGTTTATATGTTTATTCTCATTATATCTATGTTTCGTGCATTGATAATGTATTTGTTCCATAAACTATACCTATTATAGTTTATAAAAATGATCCATTGGAAATGTGATTATTCTAAAACGTTTTCCTTCGCTCAGCATATTACAAAGGAATAAAATATTGAACTCGTGTTTATATAAATAACAATATTTATATATAAAAGTATGTTATTGTAAGAATGATGGTTGCAACTGTTTAAAATAGTTTATCGTCATTTGAAATTGTTTGTAACCGTTGAAATCGTTGAAGACGTTTGAAATCATTTGAATGTTCACACAAATTTAATTGTGTTGTACTTGTATTCCCCCCCCCCCCCTAAAAACATTGAATTTTTTTTTTGAAAACGTAGGGGTATGAACTCACCTTAAAAGTGCGTTAACTGGAAGTAGTGTGTTGTAGAGACGATCCCATGGTAAGCGTACACGCTAATGACGTTACCCTAAAATAATTGTATTCGTCGTCGTAATTAAATTAATAATAATATTAATTTAAATAATGTATTAAATAATAATTTAATTATAGGGATGTTTCAGGTGTAAACACACACACACACACACATATATATATATATATATATATATATATATATATATATATGGGATGTTTACGGTTGAAATGACATTGGGCCTAAGGTGTTTACGGTTGATTAATGGGCTTAATTTGGGTTTTTAGCCCAAAAAGAGGGTGTTCTCGGTCAAGTTTGACCGTGAACTCATTGTTTTCACTTTGATTAGGCCGTAAACACCCTTGATTACATAAGGTTGGACCGTGAACACTCTTTCCTTCATGAATTCTTGGCCGTAAACTCCATTTGGATTTAATTCTAGCCTTTAATGCACTGATTCTTGGTGAAAACTCAATTAATGGGGGTTATTTATGTTTTAACCCCTTAGTCTTTCACCTTAATTTCATTTATAACACCCTAGTTTAGATGAAGTTTCAATTCACACCTCTTTGTTAACTTCTTAAACAAACCTTTAGGCTATAGATGATAAAATGCAACAAGGATTGCACTGTGGTTTCGCTTGTACTAGGTTAGGGTTTAGGCTTTGTTGGGTCTAAAAATTATGTGTTGTGACGGTGGGAGACCTCAACGTCACACCAATGCTCTTCCAACAATCATCAACGCATCAGACGGCAGTTGCACAACCGATGGTTTTCCAGACACCACCACCGTTAAACCAGATGGCAGCTGTGCAACCGGTGGTTTTCCAAACAACACCACCACCAAACCAAACGATAGGGGCGCAACCCATGATTTTCTCGCCACCAACAACATAGATGGCGGGGGAAGTACCAGTGGCTCTCCAAATGTCACCGTTAGATCAGTCGGCGAGAAACCAAACGATGGCTTTTCCGACACCCCCATTTCCAGCGAATACCTCTTTTTCCTCTATGATCTCGCATTATCAACAGGTCGCACCTAACAACCTCCATACACAAAGCTCGCCCATATTTCCCACCCATATGTTAACCCTACCATTTCCACACCAAGCATTTTATGGGTCAAACCCTACCCACTACTCACCCTATAACATCACGATTATGCATCCATATACCACGGCTCCGCAATACAACTCACATGGTGCTTTTCCTATCCCAAACCAAGAATGCCTATCACGCAGCGTGGCATCTCCATTTGCCAATGAGCTTCTAGATTACGAAATCCCAAACACAACCAAACTGCCACTCCTAAAAACCTATAACGGAACCATAGACCCCGACATCCATATCGATACGTACGAGTGGACGATGACATCGCTTAAGCTGGATGAGTGATTCTGGTGTACGTATTTCCCGACCACCCTGGACGGCAACGCAGGAACGTGGTTCAAAACGTTGAGACCAGGAAGTATATACAACTTCGGGCAGCTAAAGTATCTCTTCATGACAAACTTCATGCAGTGGAGGAAGTACAAAGGGGATTCACACTCAATCATCGGCTGCAAACAGAAACACGGAGAAACCGTTAGGGAATATTTCACCAGGTTCACCAACGCCACGTCGGATGTCCCGGGCCACGGCGAAGGCTTAATAGCTGGCGCCTTCACATGGGGTCTCCTGCCAGACCCTTTGTCTCAAAAGCTCATGAGGAAGAAGCCACAAACACGGGCAGAGCTAAAAGAGAAGGTGGAACGCTATCTAAGATAGGAAGAAGGGAAAGCACCGAAACAAGCATACCTAAATGCCATGACCACCTCGACCACGAAACGCCACAGCTCGCCACCTCATCCAGAAACCCAAAGCGGAAGCAGACACCTTGGGCGACGGAGACGTCTACAGGGGCGCTTTAGGCCGTTCCCAAGGGACGAGAGACGTGGCAGACAGCCGGACGTCTATGCGGTCTCCGACAAACAGCCAACAAAAAGAGTGAAAGGGTGATTTTGTGAATACCACAAAATCAAAACCCATGACACCGTTAATTGCTCGATGCTAAAACGGGAGATGGACGGAAAGAAACTCAAAGGAAACCTCATCGAAGTAGCACGCAGTCTTCGAGCCAAATTCGACGCCGAGAATGCCAAAGACGCAACGAGAGAGCGCAACCAACCCCAAGAAGTCCTGATGATACGATCCAAGCGGGAAAGGCAATAGGAACATGATGACGTAAACGGTCTCACCAGGTCAATGCACGGGCTCACGTTTTCGGTAAAAGACCCTCGTCCAAAGGGTTGGAGGGGCGATGACTCACTCGTAATCCAAGGGTCCATCAAGAACATAACGATTCACGGGGTATACATCCACATAGGCAGCTCGACGGACATTATCTACGAACATTGCTTCCTCCACCTCCCCGACAGATGGAAGGAGAATATCAAACCTACCACGGGAAGACTGATCGGCTTCATGGGCCACAGCCTATGGCCCTTGGGCACGATTCACCTGCCTTTCACATTGACCAGTCACGACAAAGCAACAAGAAAGACAACCCTAGTAGACTTCGTGGTGCTAAGACACCCGACGGAACACAATATTATCTTAGGAAGGACAACCCTACTCAAATTCGGGGCGGTCCCGTCAACAATGCACGAAATTATTAAATTCAGCACAACTGAAAGAATTACAATGTTATGAGATCATGCAACCGACAAATATGGTGCAAGAAAACAAGAAGTCGCGCGTCGAGCCAACGAGCGACAAAGAAATCATCAACAAAGAATACCCAAATCAATTGGTCAATGTCGACAACAATCTTCCCCCGGCCACAAGGCAAGCGCTGATCAGCCTCCTAAAAAAATACATGCATGTTTTCGCTTGGAATCCCACAAACATGGTAGGGGTAGACAGGAAAGTCATAGAACACGGGCTCATGATCAAGCCAGGAACGAAAGAAACCAAATAGAAGAAAGGGGTGCAAGGAAGTGACCGGAACAGGGCAATCAATGCTGAGGTCGCCAAGCTGACGAATGCAAGAATTTTAAGAGAATCGATTTTTCCAACCTGGATTGCCAATCATGTCATGGTAAGGAAGCACGATGGCTCCTGGCGCATGTGCATCGATTATTCTGACTTGAATAAAGCATGCCCCAAAGATTGCTATCCCCTGCCGGAAATCGACCAAAATGTGGAATCCTTACAAGGTTTCAAGTTGAAATGTTTCCTGGACGCGTACAAAGGGTACCATCAGATCCTGATGAGCAAAGAAGATGAGGAGAAGACGGCCTTCTACACAGATCATGGGGCTTTCTGTTACACCAAAATGCCGTTCGGCCTGAAAAGCGCAGGGGCAACTTATCAACGGCTAGTCGACTCCATCTTCGCCAAGCAAATCGGAAGAAACATTGAAATCTATGTCGATGATATGGTCATCAAAAGCCCCGATGAGAAGAAGCTGCTAGACGATATGGAGGAAACCTTCAAGACACTGGAGAAAGTAAAGATGAAGTTGAATCCAAGCAAGTGCACGATATGGCGTAGAGGAGGGACGGTTCCTGGGATATTACATCACTAGGAGATGAATACAGCCAAGCCCGGCCAAAGTCGACGAATTCATGGAAGCGCCATCTCCAAATACCCTGCGGGACTCCCAGGGACTGAACGGTAAGCTGACAGCGTTTAGCCGCTTCATCTCCAAGTCAGCAGAGAAAGCTTTGCCGCTCTTTCGTACACTCAAGGGGTGCATTGAGAAGAGAAACTTCCAGTGGACGGCGGCAACAGAAGTAACGCTCCAGCAGATCAAAAATGCCCTGCACGAGCTACCCATGCTAGCCAGCCATATCCCAGGCGAAAAACTGCAAGTATACCTCTCAGCCTCACAGGAGGCCATATCCTCGGTCCTGGTAGTGGAAAGGGAGGGCAGGCAGGCGCCAGTTTACTACGTCAGCCGTGCATTAGAGGGTCCCGATATCAATTATCCCATACTCGAAAAGCTGGTGCTCGCGCTCATCTACGCAGCGCGATAACTGGGGCGCTATTTTCAGGCACACCAGATAGAGGTGCTAACAAACCACCCGATCAAGCAAATACTGATCAAACCAGAGACGTCCGGACGGCTAGCAGAATGGGCAATCGAATTAGGTGAGCATGATTTCAGCTACCGTCCATGTACCAACATCAAAGGCCAAGCATTGGCAGATTTCTTGCTCGAAATCCCAGACGAAGGAAAGAATACCGTTCAGGCAAAGAAAGGGTCAGGGGTGGACGAATCTAAAGACGATCAGAGATGGACTTTGTATACGGACGAAGCAGCTAGCAAGGAGGGCTCTGACCAGCCCGGAAGGGGAAGAAATCACTTATGCTCTTCGTTTTGACTTTCACACCTCCAACAACGAAGCAGAATCTGAAGCCTTACTCGCTGGCCTACGATTGGCTAAACAAATAGGAGCAGAAGTAGTAGTAGCACTAACAGACTCAAGACTAGCTGCCAATCAGGTCAACAGGGATTTCGAAGCAAAAAACAAACGAATGGAAAAGTACATGAAGGCAGTACAGCGGCTTGTTGAATCTTTCAGAGAATTCACCATCAAACAAATCCCGAGAGGTGAATATAGAAGAGCGGGTGACCTAAGTAAGCTAGAGTCAACATGCTTTGACCACTTATCCAAGAAGGTCCTTGTGGAGGTACTCAAAGAAAGAAGCATAGACGAACAGCGAGTAAGTTCCTTGGTACCAGCCATACGCACATAGATGACACCGCTGGTTGAATACCTGCAGCACTGTATTCTACCAGACGGCCATGAGGAAGCTAGGAAAGTGTGAGTCAAGGCGTCGTCGTATGCAATCATAGACGAGATACTATACAGGAAAGGATTCCTATCGCCATGGCTAAATAGTGTGGAGGAAACCATAGGCAAGGAAGCACTCCAGGAGTCGCATTTCGGCTTGGCAGGCGCACATGAAGGGGCAAGAGCCCTAACAGGGAAAATACTGTGGATGGGCATCTATTGGCCGACCATACACCAGGATGCGTTGGAATTAACAAGGAAGTATGTGGAATGCCAGACGTTCCCTCCGGTCCAAGGGAACCCCCTAGTGCCCTAACAAGTGTCTCCAATCCGTGGCCTTTTTATCAATGGGGAATAGACATCGTGGGACCATTCCCGGATGCTCCAGGCAAGGTAAAATACCTAGTAGTCGCAGTGGACTACTTCACACATATGGATAGAAGCAGAGGCGTTGGCGTGTATATCCGGGAGGCAGATGATCAAGTTCATGTGGAAAAACATCCTGACTAGGTTCGAAATACATAAAGTGCTTGTCAGTGATAACGGACTACAATTTGTTGAGAACCCGTTTCGAGAGTGGTGTGTCGACAAGGGAATCAAGCAGCAGTTCCCATCGGTGGCGCACCCTCAAGCGAACGGCCAAACGGAGGTGTCCAACAGAACACTAGTGAACGAGATCAAAAAGCGCCATGGAAAAGCCAAACGCAATTGGGTTGAAGAGTGACAAGCGTATTCTGGTTATACAGGACAACCCCGAGAGTAGGCACAAAAGAAACCCCGTTTAGCCTGACTTACGGCACGGAGGCAATGTTGCCAGTAGAATTGACAATAGGATCACTGCGAACAACCCATTTTGAAGAAGAAAGCAACAACAAGGATCTAAGGGCGAATTTAGATCTCATTAAAGAACGATGTGAGCAATCGAACATCCGACAGGCTGCCTACAAGCACGATGTCGAAAGGTACTACAATAAGAGGGTCAAGGAGAAGGCCTTCAAAGTGGGGGACTATGTTTTGAGGCGAAATGAGGCAATTCGAGCCCAACCGCAAGGGGAGCTGGGCCCCGTTTGGGAAGGACCGTATAAGGTCATCGAAGCTAATCGCAGTGGCGCATATACATTGGAGACGATGGAGGGGAGACAAATCCAAAGAACCTGGAATGCAAGGAACCTAAGGAAATTCCATTTCTAACCACCCCAAAGATGCCGGAAGCCAAAGACTCAGAGTGCTAAGGCAGACAACTTTATTTCCTTTTTATTTTATAAATCAATGTACCATGGAGCCAAGTAGTCCCCCCCCCCTCGAAAATACTCAGTGTATTTGAACAAGTTCATCCATTATAATACTCAGTGTATTAAAAACAAATACTTAGCGTATTCACAAGGCTTAGAATAGCCATAAAATCTGAACACTTAGGCTTGAAACAAGCCGTAAAACCTTAATACTTAGTGTATTCAAAAGACTTAGAACATGCCATAAACGGTTAAAGTACTCAGCGTACTTACAAGATCAAAACACTCACTGTGCACACGCGACTCAGAGCCGTACTTAAAACATCCACAAAATGAAACACGTCCAGCAAAGGGAAATAAGGTTTAAAAGCAAAAACGCTAAAAACAAAAAGCGTCATTCACATTGCAAGATAAAAGATTATTACAGACAAGGCTCAAGAGGCCACCGTCATCAAAACTATCAAAACACAAGACAAACGGGTTACAAAGCTTCAAAAAAATTACACACCCCTAAGGGGCAGCACACGGTACGAAGTACCCTAGGAGACAGCAGGACCAACACTACCAACGTCATTCCTCGCCACTGCAACATCACCAGATCCATCACCACCAGCACCGCCGCTACTGCTACCTTCACCACCGCTAAGAAGTACACCTTCAGAAACCTCATCAGTATCCTCCAGGGCACAAAGTTGTCGCATGCCTTTCACATCCAAACTCCCCAAGCCTAAAAGAGATGCGTGATCCATGGTAGCAAACGCCAACAGAGCTTCATTAATACTCAGAGCGTGACCGGACCGGGAGCCGCTGGCGCCAGGATCCTGGGAACCAGACTACATCGCAGTTTTCAGACTGCTCCGGCCAGATTCCTCCCCAGCAACAAATGATGCATGCCTGATCAAACTCAGAGCGCCAATAAACTCGAGATGTACGATCAACTTGTCCATAATGCGGACGACCCCAACACGCAAAAGTCAGTCTCGGTCACGTTGGGCAACCTCCGCCTTTGCCCGAACATCCGCAATTAGCTTGCCATGATCACAAACATCACGCTCAAGGCTCTCATTCTGAATTAGTTGCGGAAAAATGGACAGTATTCCAGAATAAAAATTCCAAGAAAAATGAGAATTTTGAAAACGCGTTGAGTTCGTTTATTTTTCTAAATTTTTAATGGAAAATGAAAATTTTCCATTTTCTAAAATTACAAAAAAGTTGTAAATTTTTGGAAAACCGATAATCATTGTTTTCCAGATTTTTCTAATTCCAAAATTTTTCTAAAATATAAACATACACTCACTTCCACCCCCACCTACCTCTACCTATCCCCACTAAACACCCCCAACCCACACACCCACCCCCACAAACAAACACACACACCCACCCAACACCACTACCATAATCACCAACCTACCATCACCATCATCACCACGACTACCCCATCACCGACACCAGCATCACTGCCATCGCCATCACCACCACTGTCGCTGCCATCACCACCACTGTCGTCGTTATCACCACCACTACCACAATTGTCGCCGCCACCACCACCGATTGTCATCATCATCACCGCTGCCACACCGTTGTCGCCGCCACCACCACCACCACCATCGCCATCATCGACACCACCACTGCCCCACCCCCACCTTACCACCGGTACCATTTTCTAAAAATGAAAACCAATAGAAAAATACACATCTAAACACATTTTCTAATTTTCCAAAACTGAAAATGAAAAATGAATAAGTTTTAACTAAACGCGTTTTCAAAATTTTGCAATGAAAACTGAAAATGAAAAACGAAAACTAAAAAGAGAAAACGGAAAATGGAAAATGAAAACTGGTTTTCCGTAACTAAACGCAACCTTACTCTTTGGAAGAAAAATCCATACATATTTTCTATGACAACTTTAAAATGTTTATAATTGTTATTTTTTGACCAAAAGTTTACATGCATCTTTTTGGTCATAAAAGTTGTCTTAAAAAAACAAAGAGTTTTATATATTTTTGAGTATATAAATATGTATGATGTGCATAAACTAGCAATGAACCTTTGCGTTGTTGCATGTGTTGATTTATTTAAAATGGTTGTAATTATTTAGTTATTCATATGGTATGTAATAATTAAATAGATAGTTTTCTTTTGTTAATTTTTGTAAGTAATAGATTAGTTTTAGAAATAGTTTATTTTTATAAAAATATATATATAACAAGAATGAAGATTGTGGCCATTTTGAAGATCAAAAGTTTATAAAGTTGATTTTATTAAAGTTTCTCAAACTTTATAAAATTATTTCTATAAACTTGCTACAAGGTGTTGAAGCAAGTGGGAGCATATGGAGACTTTACAAGATAAAGGTTCTTATGTCCCTTTAGGAATGGACTTGCTAATTTTATGATTGCTCACAAAATTATTACTAGTTAATGGCTTGGTTTATGCACATATGTTATAATTGTTATGCATGCTTATGTTGTTTTATGTTTATGTTATTATTATTATGTTATGGTTAATAAAATTAGTTTTTCAAATGCAAAATAATATTTGAACATAAATAAACATCACAAGGAGTTTGGTTTTAATGAAATTTACCTTTTAACATAAGATGCTAAAAATAGTTTTACAATAAAACAAGCGTTATCGTTACAACTAGTAACCAGTAAAATTTCGGGATTAAAATTGTATAAGTTTAAAATAGAGATTTGTAAACTTATCAAACTCCAAACCATATTTTGTAAAAGGAAGTTTTATTAAAAGGTTTCCAAATGTTCTAAAGCGCTCAAACGATATAACTTAATACTAGTTATTAATTTAAAACTTTAATCGCGTCAATTATATAAAACCAGGTTTTATATATAGAACATTGTTAAAATGTGATTTTTTTATAAAATAAGATTTTTTTAAAAGGTATACCATGGTTTATTGAATGCATTCAATAACCATGATATAACATGTTTTTTAAACTAGAATTATAAAAACATCAAAGACCCTTTACAAACCTCAAATCTATGCAATTATTTTTAGAGAACACCCATACGTCTCTTGTATGCACTAGTGGGACAAAGGATACCTAACCGCTTGGTGTTATCTTTTAATGGTCGGGGTGTTTTCACGATTTCTATAACCAAGTTATAGGCCGATTACACAAGTTTTTCAAATTGGATGATTTCATCGGAGATCTCTTGTGATAAAGGATACCTAAGCAAGAGAGTTCCGAGACATAGATGGGATCAAACATGTCGAATTAAATTTGTTATTAGCGATCCTAAAAATCTAGGAATTATATGGTAAGATATAATTGATAATCGATATCTACCGGGTTGAATTCGGATGAATGAGATAAAGAATGCCTAACCATTTATTTGTTTTGCAACTTGGATCCTAAACTTTGATAATTAATGTTTTTATAAACTAAAAGGGTATTAATTATTAAAGATTAAATATTGAAAATACTAAATGAATTTTGTTAAAATTTTGTAGATATATAATCCACTCTCATAACCATGAATTGTCATTTCTCTTTAAATGACTTAATGAAACAATACCATTCAATAGATACAACTTCAATGAATAGGTTCATGTCTTAGGAGACAATCTTGTGAGAGATGTAAAATTGTATACACTTAAATGACCTATTCCTAAACAAATTGCTTTGAGCAATGAACTTGAATATGATACCTAGTAAATGCATCACAATGATGCTCAAGATGCTTCTAACATCATATTAGGAACAATTATTCATGACTTCTAGGAAATTTTTGATAATTTATATATATATATATATATATATATATATATATATATATACCTGATTATATAGCAGGTTAAGCAATATTCCAATAAATATAGTGATATTTTGTTGGAATAGTGCATGGCTAAAAAAGTCACCTTGTGTGATCTAAAAGGCTCATGTTTTATGGAATAAACACCTTTAAGCCTGGAATAAACACCAAGAAATCCAATAAGACCCACATAGATGGATCTTGTTTCTTTTGTGAAGAAACTGGACACTGGTAGAGGAACTACTCCTCTTATCTAGAAAGAAAGTCTGGAAGAGACTACTTCATGTATCTACTGGATAGAACTCATACTTTTCGTGTAACACTCAAGTACTTGGTACTTAAATGTTAATCTAGTATTTGTAACTTGATTGCAAATATTTACAAAAGAGTATCTAGCTGAGCACAAGCAAGTTGGAACTACACTCTCGAAGTTTAGTTTATTATTTATGCTTAGAACATAAATTGCCTGTAATATAAAACAAGGTATGTTTTAAATTTAGCATGTCTAAATATTTATGTCTCAGTTATTTGTTTAAATGTTTGATTATTTACTAGATCGTTTTTCATAACGATAACACTCATATTCTGAAGTGATTGACTTCTATTTCTGAGACTAGATCTCCTAATAGAATTACAACGTAAATATCAATATTCTATAAATAAAATTAAGTTCTATATGCAAGCACTTTTGACTTAAACTTGTTTTAAATCAAACTTATCCATGAAATTGTTATCTTTATTGTATAAATGAAATCCACATATTCCAATTTCAAGAAATGGATCTCTGAAGGCAAATAATGTAGTTTATTTGACATAAGTGAATTTTATTTATATATAGAAGATTCCTAATAATATTTTCACTAAAGTGTAGAGAAAATAATTATTAAGGAACTATACACTTTGATGTATGATTTCCTTTCTAATGAATGTCTTTGATTGAGCACAAGATACAACCCAATGGCACCATCTAAAGCCATCGTGATGATAAAGGGTGAATTAAACTTTACTTAATATAGTTTACTTTCTAACCGATAGAAATGTCCTCCTTTTAACCTTTTTGGGATTATACTTCAATCACTATTAATTGTATCTAGAATACAAACACCAACTAATTACATAATTGTAGAATATTCTAAAAGGGCATTTAGATTATTATATACAAACCCACCAAGAATACGTTCATTTATTCCTCTGAAAGCTGAGTTAGCGGAAAGCAATCTTCTAATGACAAAGCAAGTGGGAGGCACGTGGAACTTGAAGCAGCTCCAGAACCATAGCCGAATGTAACAATTGTTGGCACTAGTTTCAACAATGAATTGTTGAACATGAATAGTAGCTATTCATAAACACAAATTATTCACAATAATGGTAGAAATTATCCATGACTTGAGAAATTTGCAATCTCTCATTGATGAGTTCTTGATGCCTTCTAGTTAAACCATCCACTATCAAAATGTTATATCAGATCTTGGATCTGACAAATGACTTAGACTCATGAACATTGAGATGTAATCCATGTTTAATAATCAAGTATGGGCTTGATTAATATTTCTCTCTATAGCAAGGCTAGAAGGAGTAAGAGATTCTTCTAGAAAGAATATATACATGGATATATATACACATTTAGTAATACTTGTTATATAAGGATTTTATCATACTCATTACATTGACTATGATCAAACATTTTCACACGTAGCTATGATTAGATCAACAAGGATGTTATTTACTATAACTTCATATTCTTAATATGAGATATAGCAAATAATTTCAAGAAAGACCGCTTTTCTTAATATACATCTACTAGAAGATATCTATATAGCTTAGCCTGGAGGTTTTCTTAATCCATGTTATCCTAACCAAATGTGTAAGGCTTAACATCCAGTTGTGGATATAAAGCAAACATCTCAAGGTTGGAATAGTCATTTTAATATAAAGATACAAGGCATGCTTTTATATCAAAATGAAAAAGAATGTGTGTGTGTGTGTGTTTACTAAGAACTAGTAGGAGGATAGTGATCTTTTTAATCTTGTATGAAAGAGACATACTTAATCATTTGAAATGACATTCCGACTATGCAAGGTGGTTTTCACTTTGACTCGAAAGTATTTATAAAATGAAAGACTTAGGAATGACAAGATACATTCTTGGAATGTAAAATCTATAAGAGACAGATAAAGATGAATGTTAAAGGTTTTAAAATTCTTTTTGCATGAAATGACAATATCTTGAAAGAGGTCAAGATACAAGATTCATTTGGAAGATTCTTCATTGTTACATGACACCTCTTGAGTCTGTCTCAAAGGATCTAGCACATAGGTTGAGGTAGATGAAATGATTTATATTCTATTTGCTTGGCAAGTGAATCCATTATTTATGTCATAACATGAGATACAAAATTGAATACATGGTTAAGTCACTAGATGATTGTGAGAACATTCTAAGAGTACTTAAGAAGAGCTAAGAGAATGTATATAAGATAATTAGTTTAGAATAAAATCTTAATGTAAAGAGCTACATAGGATTTTGATTTCTAAATAAATATAGATAATTATGAATTATAATTGGATTATGACTTCATTTTGGAATGAAGAGTAAGCTTAATTGGAATGAGGTCCAAGCAAAACATAATGACACAGTCTACTACAAAATAAGAATACACAACTTTTAAAGTTAAAGTCAAATATGATTGGATGAATGAGTTCATTGAAAAACGATGTTGATTTATGCCATTCAAGGATCACACAGAAATCTTTGTGACTTCGAGAGTTGACTTAATCAAGCTAAGGGACTCTATGTCACAAAAGAACACCAATCATATTCTCCAAGATATTTAACTATACCTAGAGTAAAAGTCAAATATGGAGATATAGTATTCGTGAAATTCACACAAATTAAATTTAGTCGAACCTATTAATAAAGTCTTTCCTTTTAAGCTAAGTATGAGTGGTCACACTTAAGCCATAAGACTTCTATTATTCTAGAAATGGGATTTTGGTTTGAATTTAGTATTTGGATATTGGAACATTATAACAACAACTATTAAATAATGTTTTGATATACTAGGATATGATCATTACATTAATACTTGTTGTGTTATATATTAACATGTTTAATCCAAGAATAATCTTATTATTCTAAAGGTTCATAGTCGGTCATGATTGTGGGAGCAATTATGAAGTAAGACTAATATGAAAAGGGTTGGTTGACTCTCACCAGATGAAAGTAGGCAAGAATTTGTAACCAAGTTTCATAGGTACTTGTCAGAGAACTAGTATTGAATGGACCCGCGTCAAGATCAACTCATAGATCACAATCTTGAGTGATAGTTGATTAAAAGTTATTATCTTTGTATCCTTAACACCTGAGACACATAGTGGGACTTAAGTATAAGCAGTGTTGTGCTTTGATATGACCAAATGTTGTTCCTTAACCGGGCAGTTATAAAAGTCATTTTCGGGTATGGTGTGAAGTATGCAAGAGGCTTATGTAGTCAAGATGAGATTTGTTCCTCTTATGTGTTGAGAGTTAGATATCTAACGTACGTTACCCAAAGTTGAATTACAAATGAGATTGATTGCGATCCAAGGCTCATGTTCAACAAGATGTGTGTAACCAAGGGATAATTGATAAACTTACCTTAATACATCAATTGAAGCTTAGAGCTTTTGGGAATTGGATGTTGATGAATGGCATTCTTCGTCATATGTTATTGGGGACAGTGAAATGTTGCTAGACGTTCAACACTATCTATATCAATCTATGATGAGTCTTGTGCAAGTGGGAGATTGAAAGATCTAGTATGCCCAAGAGTCATTATAGAATGATATTGCTAATAATATATGATCTTATAGGGTCACACCATATAACAATTTACCGTCAATTGATTATTTATTAGTATAATTTGATTATTAATAAATATATCAACAATTGTATTTAATTGGAAAATTATTATTTCATGGAAATAATATTTTACTAATTGAGAATTTATTATTTGTGGAAATAATATTTATTGGATAAATGACAACTTATGAAATATATCATAAAGTACCAGCAACAACGTCAGATACTGCACGGACCTCCTCCGCAGTCAGTTGGAAGGCTCTCCCACGAGCTCTCAGAGCCTCGGCCTTCCCCGGCCGACCATCAGTGACACGCAGCAGGAGCAGAGGCCTGGGCTGATCCCTGTGTAAGCTGAGGACACTCGGCCTTCCGCTGGCCAGTCTGGGTGCAATGAAAGCAAACCCAAAATACCTTGGGGGAATCATTCGCCATATGCCCTTCCTTGCCATATTTGTAGCAATACCCATGTTGGCAAGATCCCTCGTGACTCTTACCGCACTTGCCACAAGTGCGGCCCTTCTGGCCTCCTGCTTTAGAATCAGGGGGCTTAGCCCACTTGGTCGCCGGCTGCGACTGCTCTGGTGTCCTGTCTCTCCCATGAGACTCTCTTTCCTCCCTGGTCTGAGTCTCTAGCTCGATCTTCCTTCTCCTGGCATTGGTTTGTAGCTTAGCCAATGTCCGATAAGATGAGTTCGCAACAAACTCTCGAATGTCCCTACTCAATATGCTCAAGTACTGGCTCACACGTTCCTGCTCAGTAGCCATGTGCTCAGGGCAGAATAACGCCCTCTCGTGAAACATCCTCGTAATCTCTGTCACCGTCTTTGTCTTCTGCTTGAGAGATAGAAACTCATGGGCCAGCTATTCCATCTCCACCTGTGGAATGGACTCATCTCAAAATAGTTGGGTGAATCTCTCCCAAGTCACTGCAGCATGATCTACAGGAGTGTAATCAGTCGTCACAAACTTCCACCAGTCTTTCGCTCCCAAGCGAAGCTGGTTCAATGCAAATAGAACCTTCAGGTTCTCAAGGCATTAACAAGTATAAAAGCATCCCTCAACTTTAGAGATCCATCTCATTGAAGCTATTGGGTCCTGAGTCCCATCAAACTCTGGTGGCTTCGTGTTGCTAAACTCTCGAAACATCATCGAATCACCCCTTGTGGCCTTGCAGCTGCAAGAGCTGCGGTGGCTGCGACAGTGGCAGCCTCAGTAACAACAGCATATCGCTCGTCAAAACTCTCGATCAGCGTGGTCTTAATGGACCCGAACATCTCTGGAATGGCCTCTCGGATGTTTGCTGTGCGAACCCAAATTTTTTTGCCATGTAAGTCCAGCCATTCAATTCAACCATGTGCCAGACTCGTTTCTACTAGATTTTATCATTGTTTAGAGTCCGTTTAATGGTTCAAAGCTCAGTACATTCAAGCATTGGGTATAGGATCGAGTTGCTAAAGTTCTTCGCGTTGAAATCGAGCCGAACACTCCATCCAAGGGAGTGTACGGCCGTACACATGGGTGTACGGCCGTACACCCATCATGACTGTGCACCCTTGCCCATATGTATAACATCCCTCCATTTCTAGTCATTTCTTCAGTTTCCAAGTCAAGAAATCGAGTTTTCTCTCAACTATCATCAAGCTTTTCACCCCGATCTTCAAGAATGTAAGCCTTTCTTCCTTTTGATTAGTTGTTATCCTTCTTAACCTAGTAACACCCTTTGATTTCATCCATGGAAATCATATTTTTGGGTAGATCTTCAAGATCTTCATCTTTCACCAAGAACACCAAGAACACACACTTGTTCTTGGTGGCCGTGAACCCTCCTTCAAGCCTCCAAATCGACTCGTTTGTGTCTCGGGATTTCATTCGTGGAACTTCTCATCCTTACGCGCATATTCGATTGAATCACCTACATAAGGTGAGTTCGTACCCCTATAATCAATCTTGTAAACTGTTTTAAATGCTTTTAGGGGGGGGGGGATACAAGTTGGACACAATGATAATCATGTAAATGTTTTGTTATAAACATCTTTTAAAGGATTGCTTATGTATTTATAAGTGATCAAAACATTTCAAAAACTCTTTTAAAGTTATGTTACTTTATAGTTTACAAAACTCCATTTTTAAAGTACAATCATAACTTAGTAGATAAAATGAGTCTTTTCTTCAAGTCAGTATCAGTTCAAGTAAACATACTAGTAAACTATAATAGGTATAATTTAGGGGTTCAGTTCACACTAGAACATAGAGAACATACTATAAAGAGAAACAGGGAGGTAGATACAATACACGATAACATAGAGAACATACTATAAAGAGAAACAGGGAGGAAGATACAATACACGATAACAGAAAGAACATACTAAATACTATAACAGAAGAACAAATCATGATTAACAGCATTATACCAATGATCACTAACTCATTGTTCTAAAAAAAAGGTGATAATAAATGTGGTATACAAGATAACTTTAATGTGAGACTACTTCACGGCTTAGCAATTTGTTTGCTGAAGTCACGTTTTGTAACCAGAATCTCTTGCAGGGAGAGCGTATAGTATGGGTACGACTCATCACATTATGACCTTAAGTAAACAATTTGGTTTTTAAGGTAGTCAGTACTTCAGTTGTGTCATTTTAAAAGACAACTGAAAACTTACATCATTCAAGCGACAAGCAGAACAGTCGAGTCTAGTACATTCAGTAGGAAGGGACCTATAATGCTAACTTTATGATTCCTTAGTTTATACATCAGGAATATATATTAATCGGATCCGACAGGTAGTAGGATGTGTGCTTTTCGCTTCATTTCCTGTTCCTTGTCTGGTTGTGGGCTTAGAGTAGATTCCCCCAGCCTACTATCTACCTGATCTTAGCTATATATATATTCCGTATACACCAAGTAATCATAAGGAGTACCAAGTATGGGCCAGGTCATAGTATACAAATTCAATACACCGTTTTCTAGTACAAAACATACTTTTCAAATAGAACATTTGGTAGACAAAACTAGAAACTTACCAATAAAGGGTTTAATCCATTTTATTAAACCAGTATAACCTAAAGGACCTTAGGTGGTTAATTCTATAATACCTTAGTTTATACATCAGGGTTATATATAATTAATACCCGATAGGTAGTTGGATGTGTGCTTTCCGCCTTACTTCCTGTTCCTTGTTTGGTTGTGGGCTTAGGGCAGATTCACACAACTAACTATCTAGTCGATATTAGATTATATATAGCTAGTATAAACTAAGTGATTATAGAAGGAACCATTGTGGTTACCATTTTTACTAAAAGAAATAAGGGTTTTCTTAAAGAATGTTTTCATCAAATATAAAGGAACTATTACAGTTAACTCCGTGAGTACCAAGTGAATACGCCAGGGTTATATACAACGATGTTCTAACAACCAATGGGCTGTGTGCCTTCCGCCTCATTCCATGTTCCTTGTTTGGTTGTGGGCTTAGGGCAGATACACACAATCGATTGTTTGTTTACTCTGGGTTTTATATAACTTGTATCTATTTAGTACTCATAGAAAGGATTGTAGAGTCATTTTTACTTATCTTTCATCAAAGCAGGAAATATAGGATTTTCTGGAGGAACAGACGAACTTTTCTAAAAAGAACTTACAACTTGCTTACATCACTAAAATCTTATGAACTCACCAGCTTAAATGCTGATCTACACTTTCAAAATAACTTGTATTCTTAGTAGACCAGTAGGCAGGTACGTGCACTGGGATTCAAAAGAGGGAGCATAGTAGCTTCATGTCTTGTTTTGTTATTTACTTTTGGATTCAATCTTTTGTGAATCACTACTTGTAAACACTTAAATATTAATACAATGGTTGTTTGTTACTATGATTACTATTATACATGTGTTGTGATACTAAACATGACGTCCTCCACCCCCGAACGTTTCCGTCGTTCCAGTTTTGGGGTGTGACAGTTGCGGCCACCTCATCCACAATAATCCTGCGGATCTCCTCTTCACTGATACTCGCCCTCTCAGGGTTGCTGGAGCTTGAACCTCGGGTAACCACCATAGTTTCTCTCTGGAACACAAACACAGAAATTGTCAGGAACATGATAAGTACATGCACACATTTACACGTCCCTAATGATCCTTAGCACCCTAAGATTCTTACTTGAGTGGCGTACGGATCTGGTGCTTTCAGTAGTACGGGCCAAATACTACCTTCCACACCAATCCCATATTTGTCCCAAGTCCTCCTCTTAGGACCCTAATTCACAGGTACTCTATCCCTCATAGATATCTAACTACTCTCTCAGTAGTCTTCTCAAGCTAGACATCTTGGTACCCCTCCTAGATTGCTCTTCCACTCTTATCTATCTCTTAAAGATCTCTGCCATGTACACTACGCAACACACACAAAGCAAATGGAAAATAGTGTCGATCAAGGAACGACCTCCTAGGCTAAGGCATCATGAATCATGCAACTCTAGCTCAAAATCTCTTAAATACCTAGCCTACCATCTAGCATGTAGTTCTAATAGCTCAAGAGTAATTTATCTCATAATATAAGCAAATAAGGGTATTTTGGGAAATCACCGCTCGAGCTCTGGCTGATTGTACACATTGCTTCGTCTCGTTTCCTCTTAAAATCCATTGCTCGTTAGAAAATCATTTAGTTTTGAAAAATTCCTCAAACCCTCAGTTTGAGTCCAGACATACCCAAGCATACATCCGAATCCCTCAAACCAAGGCTCTGATACCAACTTGTAACACTCTAAAATTTCAAACAAATTTTTCAGATTTGCAAAAACTCCAAACAAACATAGTTTAATATTTATCAAGCCAATTTGAATTTTCCCCAAACACAGAACATCGGAAATTGTGTATAAAATATCCCAGAATCCTCATAAACACAAATCATCAAGCTGGTGTGTACAATCATGCCGGCGCCTTCCCGCGATCCTGAGATGTACCTGAAACACATTTCACACAAACACTGTAAGCATGAAGCTTAGTGAGTTCCCCAAAATACCACACACACAAATAATTAGCATCTCATGGCTATATCTCGATAAGGACCCTTCGGTCATGTGTCTCTGTGAGGACCCTCCGGTCTCACGGCTCGGTATGGACCCTCCGGTCCTGTGTCTTGGTGAAGACCCTCCGGTCTCACTACTCGGTATGGACCCTCCGGTCATAAATCAATATAAACACAGAGTAATATAACAACATAATTCACAAAAACAGAATGCATAATATCACATAGCTCAGTATAATTACATAAGACCCTCCGGCCAATAACACAAATAAGACCCTCTGGTCGCATAATAATTACCACTTAGGTAAGTATAGTGAGAAGACTCGCCTCGTAAAGTAAAGAAAGTATATCCCGCACCCGAACTGTCAGTATAGACTCCGCCTAACATATATTGTATATAGCTCTAATTAATATTTGATATTAACAAACCCTAAAAGTTGTTAGGCTAGGCTTCTCTACTAATCTCAGAAGGGTAAAAGACCATTTTACCACTCTATGTCCTCCAAGGTCCACAATTGACCAAAACCCTAAAAGTCAACGGAAGTCAACACCCAGTGCGTACGTTGGGCGTACAGTCTTCTGTTGGATATAGTGTCTAAGTCCATAACTTTATTTGGTATGTACTTGACCCGACCCGGCATGGTCCATTTGGGTTGCATGGCATTGCAATACTTGGATAGACAAAATGAGAGAAAGTACACTTGTGATTATTAATATATTATAAGTTCTAATATATTAATAATAGTATTATTTAATTAGTATTGATCAAGTATTAATCTAGTATTAATTTGGTGATCAAAGTGAGACTAATTAAATATATAGGGTTGATTATGACAATCATCAATTCTTTTATGGTGGATTAATGATCCATGGTTTATGGGTTTGGTTATAACCATATGGAGCTCCATGGATAGTCCATGGGAGTTACAAACCCATGGGTCATGAGAAATGAAGAGTCATGACAATTAGGGTTTACATTTGTAACTCCTAATTATGACACACTATAAAATAAAAACCCTATAGCATGCAAAATTGGTACTAGTTGATTCAGAAGAGGGCATAACCGATTTTTGAGGCTAAGTGACATTCTCTCAAGTTATACCAAGTTTGTAGTGTTGTGTGAAGCATTTGAGGTACAACATTTGGGGTGCTAGGCTCACAAAGTCTTGAAGGAATCCAAGCAACAACAAGGTATGTATTTCTACTAGTTTTTATGTTTTATGTAATCCCCATGCCATGCTAGTTAGGAAATAACCTTGAAAAAGGAATTTGCATGTATATAGAGAAAACATAGATTCAAGGTTATTAGGGTTGCATGTACACTTAGGAAGTGTTAGAATGCTCAAAACCCAACAGTGGTATCAGAGCCTAGGATTGTTTTTTGTATACTTGATGCAAAACTGCTTAAAAAATCAAAAATTCTGCACTCTGACGACTGGACTCGCCGAGTTCATGGGGAGGACTCGCCGAGTCCATGAACAAATTCATCCTACTCGTCGAGTAGGATATTGCACTCGACGAGTAGGAGCGTGCTGGGCAGTTTTTTCGAGTTTTGTTGCTGGAAATGGATTAAAATCATTATCCCAATCTGTTTTGGACTTGTAAAATCTGTTTTTCAAAATGATAATGATTATGTTAACCCATTTTACATGACTTTTATCAATTTTCAAGTATTGTATATGTTTATATGATTTCTTGAAATTGTTTGATATGAATATTTGTTCTTATGAGTTTTTAGAAGATCATAGGAATTTTGTGTAACTTACATGCTTGTTTAATTCATGATCTTAATGCTAATGATGGTGTCCATAACTTGTCCTCAAGTTATGGATAACCAAAAGTCACTTCTTTAAAAGTTGTAATTAAAGAATAGGAGGTTTCATAAAATAAAGAGTCTTCATTTTTATGAAGCATTAAAACTCATAAGTTACAAATTGAAGAGTCTTGAAATAGTTTCAAAACTTGCCCTCAAATTTTTTGGAATTTGTAAAGTTACCCCCTCATGTACACTTTAATTCCAAATTGAACTCTTAGAATTTTTTAAAGGTAAAATTCAAGCTTTATGGACTTCATTAAATTAATTAAAGTGTTTAATTAAAAGAGTTAATAATTCCATAAAGACATGGTTTAAGTTTAATTAAATTAAGTATAGTTTAATTAATAGATTAAACCACCAAGTATTTTAAATGTTTAAAATACACCCTTATACTATTATTATAATTTTAATTATATAGATATGTATAAGAATATGTCATTCTTACCGTTAGTAGGCCTCATTCACGAAGCCGGTCTATAAGGGGGTATAAGGTTGTTGCCTATAAAATAGTGACTTAATGGGTGTCCACTCTCACCCACCGCTTCCTTGATCGGTGGAGGGTCGTTAGCCGAACGGGTAGGATACGACTTTAAATACTCATTAAAAGTATAATGAATTATAAAGTAACTATACATTATAAATTCCCAATCTTAGTTACTTTAGGAAAATGTGAAATTGGTGCTAGCCCATAAAATTACACTTTGTACCTTACCAATTCGTTAGTGGAGCGTGTGTGGTTAACCGGCACACTAACATGGACTAGTAAGTGTGGCAAAGGGTAACTTGAATTTATTATAGATCGGTGGAGCGTGTGTGGTTAACCGGCACATCGATTAGGTAATATTGTTGAGGGTACCAAGTCAATTTGTATGGTTATTCACACCTTGTTTGTGATCCTCGGCATCCCAGTCACAAACTTGAGAGGGCACAATCGAGATTCAAACATGCCATTGAAAGTTCAATGTATCTCAAAAGATCTAGGAGTTTCAAATCCAATTAAAAACTTAATTATATTTCGTTTTTATGGTGGAAATTGGTAAATCGTCATTTACCTACCTTCAACTATTTTATAATTTGGATTACGACATCCCTCTTCCAGTTATAAATAGGTTGTTGGGTCCTAGCCTTACTATTTCATATTGGGTGTTATATTAAGGACTTTAAATCAACTAACTTGAATTTCTCCCATTATAGATGTCTAGTTTAGACAGCTATGGTCTTCCCAAATCTTTAGGAACAAGCTTCCTAATGAAGATGATATCCCAAATGCCAACCAAGGTGAAAGATCAATCCCTTTGTTGTGCATTAGTGGGACTGGAAATCATACTTCACTTCCTCCACCTCCTCCAATAAATCTCCCTATCCCACAAGAGTCAAGACCTGATAAGTTCTAAGTCACTCAATCCCTATTGGCAAACAAAGTCTATATGTGCTTAGGTCTTGGAGATTAAGTCACATATTGACAAGCCGGGAGAGTTGGGTGTCGAAGTCTCGAGGTAGCTGGCCATTGACTTGGTTCTTCAGTCACTCCCTGATGACAGATCACGACATGACCCTTAATGATCTTACCTATTTGCTTGAGAATGCTGAATCGGCAATGATTTGGAGCATTGGTAAATCAAATTAGATTGGAAGATCTGCTTCCCAAACCTATTTGGACATTGACATTGGTGACATTGGAAGTCCAGAAAACTTTCTCTTCCCAATGGAAAGGGATTGGCCATAGTCAACTCGGTTGACCAAATGGTAAAGAGAAAGGCTAGGTCTGTGATAGTCCCGTGTACCGTTTCCAAAGAGTCCATAAGGATAGTAAAGTCAAATGTTTGACTCTGCTTTAGGTGAAGTCCATTATCTAACTTTATTAAATTTCTATTCTGAGATTCTTATTGCATGATGTGACTGGGTCACATATTGATGTTTTAAGAATCAAAGAAGAGTGAAGAAACTTAAAGGAAGTATATGCTGATTCTGATCGTGAAGATGGATTTCGATCGCATGGTTCGGTGATCAGAATTTTGAGTTGTTACTTAAGAGTTATGATATATTGCTTAGGAATAAATAACAACAAGTTTTCCATATGGATTGTAAGGATAAGTTTTCCGCAAAGTTTTAAAATAAAAGAAAATGGTTTTGATTTTATTTATTTTAAGTATCCTTACAATGGCATTTGTGAAAAAGGTTGTTGCTTATATGCTTCCATTGATAAGCAATATGGGTAAATGGATTTGATTCTTTTATTAGTGGTAGTGTCATAATTTACCAAATAAGGAAAGATTCTCATCACCCAAGTTTCAGTTGGATAGAAACTTGGAATCATGCAGGTTGTATTGTGTGATGAATGAGAATTTTCATCTTTGGTAAATTAAGACTAATTCCTTGTTCACATTCGCATGTGTGTCAAACGAAGGACTAAAGGATCGGGTACATTAAGTTGTGCACTAGTCAGGTCCACCACAAAGGTAGATAAGATTATTCGTTATGATTTACTAAATTTTAGTAAATATGGTTATGCTTACGAGTTTAAGTGTAATTCTGAAACATTGGAAAAGTTTCAATGTATGGCATAATGAATAAGAAGAATCAAATAAGGTAGAAAGATAAAAGTTTCTCCAATCTGAAGAGATGGGAGAGTACTTGTGTATTTTGTTTTATGATTATCTTAGTGATTATGGAACCATATCATAATTGACCCTCTAAGGACACCTTAGTGTGTTTGTTGCCTGAGGAGAGGAATCGTGAATTGTTGAAATGGTTAAATCAAAAGATAATTAATACTTCATTCCAAAAACAAATCCTGGAGTTATACTCCAAGATTGAGCCTTGAGTGACATAATCTTAAGAAAGGTTTAAAACACTTGTCAAATGTAGAGTAAAATGTTTTCTTACTCTTGTACATTTGAAATTGGTAAGTTGTGATGTTTTGGATAAAACAAAGATCGACTAAGGCCAATTGTGTGAAGTGTTTGTAAAAGATTCCGCACTATCTCTTGAATATTTGGCAAGAGAGTCTTATATGTCAAGAGGACAGTGGGAGTCTAAAAGATCTTAAGATAGGTTCAAGAACTAATCAAGAGTTTTGTTAATCACTAGCCCACGACTTGAGGTTTGTAACCTATCGTGTTGACATATTCTTATTTCTGTGTCTATTCCAGTTAAAAGTTGATTATGCTTGTGAGTTCTATGAGTTCTCAATTGTTTGCATAACAACCCGGAAGCAATGGTGGGCATGGTGCTACCAGGTGGCAAGAAATTAAGATTGAACAAGTTCAGTCTATATGAGTTTGGATTTGTCACTAACCTTGTCTTGTGGTTATGGTTATGACAAATTCACATGGATAGGAACACATACACCATAAAAATCTAAGTGTCATAAGGTTTCTCTTCGATTCATGAAAATGATGGTAAGGAAACTCTTTCACTAAGTAGATTTTGAGTACATAGCGATTGTGAGAATGACAAAAGGTCTAAACATTATGATTACGGCATCCCTCTTCATAATTGTTTAGACACACAAGTGAGCTATCTAAGGAAAGGTGTATGGTTTTGATAAAGTCTTATCAAAGAAATTGCGTATCAGAAGTCTGAACTTTGGTAGAAAAGTCAATAAAGTGTTGGTTTCTAAAAGTCCAGCTGATCTCTGGATACATGTCAAAGCTAGTGGGAGCATAAGTGTTATGCTAGTAAGATAATAATCATTATGCTAGTGGGAGCATGATTATTATGTTAAGTATTGCAAGTCAGCAATATTAATTATAGAAAACAAAAGTTTCAATTCGCCTTGAAAAAGTTGTTTTGCTATAATTAAGGGAGAGGATTTTATACTTCACTCCAATTCTACAAGCTTAGATTGAGAATTTAATCTACTTTAGTCAAGAATATATATGAATGTTATGCTGGAATGGTTCAACATAAGGAAATTCTATATATGTTGCGTTCTCAAAATTCGATTATGATTACGGCATCCCTCTTCATAGTTCGAATTATGAAAACATGGCAAATAAAAAAAAATTATAGCATAAATCATGTCCCATATGCTTTGGGTATAGGTTTGATTACATGTGCTATAATATTCATTCATTCTAAATTTTCCAAATGCCTAGGGCATTTAGATGGAAAAAGGAATAGAACTGGAAATGACTAAAATGATTAAGCAAAGTTGTCGAGGACAATTTGAGGTTTACGAAAGATTGGTTGCTCATGGACAATTAGAAGTATAGAGTAAGGACCATATTGACATATTTTGAAAAGAGGCAACTCTTGTTCAGAAGTGATGGTCAAAATGGTAATATGGAATTGTCTCCATAGGTGGAAGTTATTCTTTGAATCTGTGTAAGAACTTAATGCTAAGAAGGATGTTCAAAGGAATGTACTTTGAATTTGAGACTTCATTTCCATAGAATTGTTTTCCATTGGAATACTTTGTAATGTCTGTTGCCAAGTCTTTGTGACTTCTGTGCATAGTCATTACAAGGGGATCATTGCATATAAGTTTAGAATCTAACAGATTACAGTAAATGGCAAGAGTTTGGTATTCTTGCATTTACAACGAGGATTGGAATTGTGAAATGAGCATCATTGGAATATTGTCAATTGATCTATTTCACAAAGAGAGGACCATATGTAAACATAGTATGCATACTTGGAGTCTGGCATAATTGTTGTTTGGAAAAACATAGTGTACATGCTTGGAGCATGGGACAACTAATGTTTTAATTCAAGCATAAAGTTGATTAATCGAAACATAAATAATGAGTAATCAATATGGTGCTTAAATAAAAGGTGTTTTTATTTACACTCAAAGTGTTGGGGCCATATAAGATTAGTATTATTCTTGTGTTTCACTTTGCATGTTTTGACTTCCAGAATAATTATGTTATGGTATATATCATATTATTCAAACCATCCACAGTCAGTCATATGTTGGAAGTAGATATGAATCAAGACTGTCATGAATTTGGCTTGTATGATTTGTCTAAAGTGCTTTAGACAATGCAATGGTTGCTACAACATTCATGAGTACTCATAAGGGCTGAGTATTGGATTCAACCCACGCTCACTTGCATCACTTCATGGAATTTATCTCGAGTGATCGTGAGACGGTAATATCATATAAATCTTCAAACCTAGAGATATGAGTTGTTGACTATGAGTTGGTTATTCATTGATTGTACGAAAACGCATTGGTAACTCGATGTTATAAAACGTGCCTTTGTGAATAATTAAACAAGTAGTTAGTACAAGCATATCAGTCGAAGTTTATCTGTTCCTTCTAGAAATAGAAGCGATATCTGGGCCCCTCGATGATTTGGTTTTGACCTATGTACCGGGCCCGGTCAGAACCTAATTGATGTGTTCAATTTAGTTCTATGTCGAAACAAATCAGAGATCGAGAAACAAATGCTGGACAATAAGTAAGACCATGTTCCATGTGTTTGTCCGGCTGATATCATGAGAACAGAGGATTATATGATCACTTATCTTAAATGGCGTATCATCATCATCTCAGTTCCGAGAGACTTTGAAAGAGCTACGATTGCTAGTCGGATTTTGAAGTCATATTTGCAAATATAGTTATTAGACTTATCCAAGTGGGAGACTGTTGGATATAGTGTCTAAGTCCATAACTTTATTTGGTATGTACTTGACCCGACCCGGCATGGTCCATTTGGGTTGCATGGCATTGCAATACTTGGATAGACAAAATGAGAGAAAGTACACTTGTGATTATTAATATATTATAAGTTCTAATATATTAATAATAGTATTATTTAATTAGTATTGATCAAGTATTAATCTAGTATTAATTTGGTTATCAAAGTGAGACTAATTAAATATATAGGGTTGATTATGACAATCATCAATTCTTTTATGGTGGATTAATGATCCATGGTTTATGGGTTTGGTTATAACCATATGGAGCTCCATGGATAGTCCATGGGAGTTACAAACCCATGGGTCATGAGAAATGAAGAGTCATGACAATTAGGGTTTACATTTGTAACTCCTAATTATGACACACTATAAAAGAAACCCTATAGCATGCAAAATTGGTACTAGTTGATTCAGAAGAGGGCATAACCAATTTTTGAGGCTAAGTGACATTCTCTCAAGTTATTCCAAGTTTGTAGTGTTGTGTGAAGCATTTGAGGCACAACATTTGGGGTGCTAGGCTCACAAAGTCTTGAAGGAATCCAAGCAACAACAAGGTATGTATTTCTACTAGTTTTTATGTTTTATGTAATCCCCATGCCATGTTAGTTAGGAAATAACCTTGAAAAAGGAATTTGCATGTATATAGAGAAAACATAGATTCAAGGTTATTAGGGTTGCATGTACACTTAGGAAGTGTTAGAATGCTCAAAACCCAACATCTTCTACGTTGGGCGTATAACTACCTATGCATGCAACGGGGGTGGCTCAGTGCTATGTTGCGCGTAGCTAGGAGTACGCTCGGCATACGTCCCATACTCACTTTTCTCATTCTCCTGGTCTTAATCCGTTAAGACCAAATCTATAATCTCAGATCTGGACTAACTAGAGTCTATTACTTCACAAAGTTGGTGACTTTAAGCCTTAGCATGGCTGGTCAAGTCTAAAACTCACAAATTCTCCTCATTTACTCACAAAAGTCCTCATATATCATGCATGGGGAGATATTGACGACCAATATCTCATTTTTATGAGTCCAAACGACTAGAAACACCTAAATGGACATATGCTATGCTCTGGAGTTCATCAAACTCATAAAGCTTCAAGCTTTGGCGACATAAACCCTAAAACTGGACCAAAACATGAACTAATCAAAACAATGATAAAGCTTTGAGCTTGATACCTCTGAATGATGCACTAACCACAGGGAAACTCAAATCCAAAAGCTTGGACACCAACTCTTCTTCCTTTAGAGCTCCTTCTTCACAAAATAATCCCACAAGATCACTCAATAAGCCTCAAATGCTCACACAAGCTATGAAAACGAGATTTAGGGTTTGAGGGGAGTTGAAGGCTGGAAATGGTGGCTGGAAATGAGGCCATCATGTTCCTTAAATAGGGACACACAACACAATTAGGGTTTACATTCTGAGCCTAGTACGCCCAGCCTACCCTCTAGTACGCCCCATGTACTAGGTGACCTCCACTTCCAAAATACGCACATGAGTACGCTGAGTGTACACATGCGTACGCCTCATCTGCCACCTTTTTCTCATTTAAGGGCTAGTTTTGACAAATCAATAAAAGTAAGGGTCATCAATACATACCTTATTTCAGTATGTTACATAATGAACCCGAAGATATGGTGAAGACCCGTAGTTGAACCATGCATGAAGACTGTCATAAGTTACTTTTACTGACTTTGCTTGTATTCATTGTAATATTCGAGGTACCATTCAAGGACACCGAAGTCAGTTACTTTAAGTTATTTTATCATTTTGTTGTAACTTTTGGGACTTTATAAATAGAGCTTCCCATTTCATGTATTTTCACCACTTCAACTTCAGAGCTTATAAAATATAAGATCGTTCATCTCTATATCAAGTTATCTTAACTGATACTTCGAGTCCCTTTTCACTTATGTTGTTCATCATATACTAACTTGTGTTTGCATGCAAACCTTGTTACGATTCAACTAAGTGTCTGCTTGTTTACTGCTTATCGATATAAACTTGCTACTATTTACTTTCCTTACATTTCTGCAATCTAACTTATTATTGTTGAGCTAACAAGATCCATTAAGATTAACTTCTTATTCCACAACTTATTATCTCGTTAATAACTATTATCAAAGCTTTTCTCTCAACGCCAACCTTCAGATCTGAATCAATATGATGTTTAGATGTATAAAGTTTCCAACTTTATCCATAACAAGGTCACAAACTTTCAAGATCTAAACTTTTATGCAATAAAGTGACTAAAAAGTGACATATATGAAAATTAACAAGATTTATGAAACTAATGAGCAAGTTTGAAGCTTTTTACTCACAAAGGTCCAGAAATGACGTAATCTTGTTGGATCTATGCTTGAATCCTTCTTCCATACACTTTCTCGCCACTTTGTTCTTCAATATCCCACCTTCTAATGGAGAAATAAGCTCATAAATGATGTCAATGCTCAAAATAAGTGAGAGGAGGCTAGGGTTTTGAGCTAAAGGCTCAAGAGGGTGGAGGCTCATGATAGGAAGGACCTCCAAGGGGTTAGAGACCTTAAACAGGTCCCAAAACCATAAACATAGGGTTTTTACTCAGCGGCGGTACGCCCAACGTAACTCCCTAAAAAGTAAAAACGTGTTCCTTCAGCCTAGTACGCCCAACGTACTGCCAGACTCCTTTTTTCCAACTTAACTTCAAACAGCCATAACTTCTTCATTTCAACTATGTGTTTGATGATCTTAATATGCACGTAAAGGTATCGATGAGCTCTACAATTCGATCTTGATACTTATGACTAAAAACATCTCGAACTAAAATCCTTAATTTATGCAAGAAGCCCGAAACATAACCATTCCCATTTTACCACTCAACTTCCATCGAACAATCTAAGGTTTAAAACTTTAAATCACTTTTCCAACATCATATACCTCCACTAGAGTCTAAACTCCATTCCATTGAAGCCCAAGGCCTCCATTTGATCAATTTATTGTCCACAATCTTAAAATAAGAACTTCTCGAAACAGGATGCTACAATATATATATATATATATATATATATATATATATATATATATATATATATATATATATATATATATAAGGCTAGGTTATAATGTGGATCCCATTTATTGTGTGGTCATAAGAACAATGCTAGACCGGTGGATGAAAATAATGAATGACTATGATTTGAGCGTTTTTATTATTAAAATTGAATAACATATACTTTATAATCACCTAAATATTGTTGTAAGAGTATTTTAGTAAATGAAGTTTGATTTAAAAAAGAAATCCTGAATTTCAGGGGAAATTTGATTTTCTTAATTTAAAAATCAGATTATTAAAAATTAATTCAATTTAAATTCTAACGTAATTTTTAACCTGTTTTGATCTTATTCATTTATTCATTAAGAATAAAAACATTTATCTATTCTTTAAGAATTTAATTGATTTAGTTTTTTTAGCATAACATGAAGGGTAGGAAAATCGATAAAAAGAGACAAATACTTATCCATTATTGTGAACAACAATACAAGTTCTTGAATGAATTACAACAAAAATTAAAATCGATAAAAAGAGGCAAATAATTATTCATTTATGCGAACAACAATGCACGTTCTTGAATGAATTACAACAAAAAAACTAAGAATGTGAATTCATTCTTGAAAACAAATCAAGAATACACATTTGTCAAATAAATACATTCTTAAAGAATAAAACTAAATTTCTTTCATTCTTTAACAAATGTGAACCATTCTTATTATATATATATATATATATATATATATATATATATATACACACACACACACATATATATATATATATATATATATATATATATATATATATATATATATATATATATATATATATATATATATATATATATATAAACACTAACCAAAAAAACTGATGTAAAATTTGAGAATACATTCTGCCAGATTTTTCGTTAAAGAAAGAATGTTGTTGTT
Organism: Lactuca virosa; assembly: GCF_052849685.1. Taxonomy (NCBI): domain Eukaryota; kingdom Viridiplantae; phylum Streptophyta; class Magnoliopsida; order Asterales; family Asteraceae; genus Lactuca; species Lactuca virosa. Next base: position 394,569,640 of record NC_136433.1, read on the forward strand.
TTTATAAGATGAACCTTGATAATCTGAAAGAATACTCATATTTTTGTAAGATGAAGCCTTATATTCTAAAAGAATGTTGTTGATTTTGTAAGATAAACATTGTGTAACACCCCAGTTTTCAACTAACTTCAAATTCATCCCTTGGGTTTTAACTATGTCATTTTTGGTCCTTGGATTGGAAAGAAGTGGCCACGGGAAGCCCTAGTGGCAAAATGGTGATTATGGGTGCATGAGTAGTACGCAGGGCGTACATGTGAGTACGCTAAGCGTACTTGGGCGTACACATATGTACGTTGGGCGTACGTGTGTCCGGGGTGAAACCCTTAGTTTTAGGGTTTGTAGAGTATTTAAGCCTCATTATGGACCCTTTTCCCCCATCTTTTCATCCTCCAAGTTCTAGAATTGTTTGTGGCAACCCTAACTCCTCTAGTGTGTGTGTATGGGTTAAGAGTGTGTTTCTTGTATGGTTGAAGGAGAAGTTAGTGCATCAAAGGGAGTCAAGGAAGGAAGCAAGCTTGTAGATCTGGGATTATCATATTCTTGGGAAGCACCAAGAGATATTAAGCTTCCACCTTTATGCTTGGCTTGTTAGATCTTATTTTGGTTGCTTTTTGGTATTCTTCTTGTCCCAAAAGTCCCAATATTTTGCATGTTTTGTTTTGGTCATGTTGGGCTGTCCTAAGTCATAAAAATGAGGTCCCTTGAGCTAGTTTGGTCCCTTGTTCTTTGTGGGAGGTATTAATGGATTAAGACCATGTATTAAGCCCTTTTTAGACGTCTAAAGTGTTAAAGTTTGAGACTTTATGATTTAGGAGTACTTTGAAGTCATGGATCTGAAGTTTGAGCTTAGGTGCTTAATCCATTAAGCACTTATAAGGATTTTAAGGAATGCGAGGGTACACCCCGCGTACTGAGTCAACCACCCCGATGGTGGTCAATGCGAGGTGAGGTACGCCCAGCGTACCGAAGGGGTACGCCCCACGTACGCCTCTGTTGGGTTTCGGACTTTGGGCTTCGGGTTTGGACCATCTGTTTGGGATTTGATTCTTGGGCCCTAATGGACTATCTAGATAAATGTGTTTTGGTCTAATTAGAGGATCGAACCTTGGATAAGGCCCAATAAGGAGTTGTGCCCAATTTGGAAAATTGGGCCAAGTGTGTGACTTGAGGTAATTTGGGCCTTTTTGGATCAAGATTCAGGCCTGGTTTGCATTGGGTTGTGTTGGGTCGTTTGGGATTTTATGGTTTGGGCTTTTGGCTTGGTGGATCTTCTTGAGTGAAGGCCCAATTTGGAAAATTGGGCCATATTTGGACTTAAGGAGTTTATTTTGGATATTGGGCATTTTGTCATCTAGTTTGGGCCTTAGCTTTGGGCCAAGCTTGAGGAAGGGTAAAAAGGTCCTTTACCCTGAATTGGAGTCAAATTATGAGTCAGCGGCTAGATGTTGATGGACTGTCATTTTCGTATTTGTTAGCGCGTGGGTGATAGCAGATCTGCGGCTAGAGGTTATTCATGGAATCAACTATTTATGGGGTGTTGTCTTGATATGGCGGTTCAAAATCTGGAAGCCAGCTATCGTCTGTGTGATCGGCAGTGCGAGGTGAGTTCTCCTCACTATACTTCTGGGTCGAAGGCACCAAGGCCAGCCCATTTGTTTGATAACCTGATATTGTTGATATGCCGAGTATGAAATAGTTATGCATGCTAGTCTTGTTATGCTAGTCTGGTAGATCTGTAGGACTACCTGTGAATTGCTTGTTTATCTATTTATGATATTATCTGCTATATGTCAACATATTGTGTGGATGGATTAAGGTAGTACTGCTTCGTGTTGTAGCCAACAAACCTTGGAGCATTCCAGATATGAGTTGATGGCTAGGTAGGGCATGCCATACTCATACTGAGGGCTCGATAGCATTCCAAATACGAGCTGAGGACCCGGTTGGTATGCCAGACTCGTACTGAGGGCTTGAGGGTATTGAAGCAATCCAGATATGATCTGAGGGCCAGGAAGGGCATGCCAGAATCATATTGAGGGCCGGGTAGGGCATGCCAGACTCGTACTGAGGGCCGGGGAGCAAGCCAGACATAAGTTGCGGGCCCAGGGGGCAAGCCAGACTTATGCTGTGGGCTCAGGGGTAATCCAGTCTGTTAGTTGTGGACCCATTGCATGCTGTTATTTTGTATATGTGTTATTGTTTGTGTATTGGTACTCTGGGGGAACTCACTAAACTTCGTGCTTACAGTTTTGGTTTATGGTTTCAGGTGCTTTAGTGGATTGTGGCAAGGTTAATGAGTTACCATACACATCCTCGCATTTTTTGAACTTATGGTTTCTGGAAAACTCTGATAACGTTATTATTTTGAAAACTATGTGTAAATGATTTTGGTTTTACATAAAGGTTTTGGAAACAACGGTTTTGTAAACACTTCTTTAATAAATGGGTTGTTTTGAAAAGTTTAAATTTTATTGAAATTTTATGGATGTTACAAGTTGGTATCAGAGCCTTGGTTTGAGTGAATTGGATGAACACTCGTGTGAATTCAGTCTCAAACTAAGGAAAAAGATTTTCAAAATGATTTTCAAATAGTTTTAAAAAAAACTTAAGGAGGATGTGATGTGTACGATCAACCGGAGCCAGTAAGTTGACCCCAGAATACCATACTATTATTTGATATTGTGATATGTTAGAACTGATGGGTTTGAGCCAAAAGAACATCCTATGTGCTCATGCAAACCCTAAAGCTTGGATCTAGGTTTCTCTATTGTACATGCAATTCATCCAAGACTTACGAACCCCAGATCTAGTATACATATTTCAAAAATACTATATGAAAACAGATCTAGATGATTACCTCTTCAACAATGGCTTGAATCTTCTTGTCTTGGAGCTTAGAGTCACTAATGTCACTCCTCTAATGGCTTACAAACACCACACAAGCAAGAGGATGATATTGGAGAGAGGGGAGAGGCACAATTCCGGCTATGAAATCTTCTAGGGATTCCAGTGGCCCGAAATCTGATGCCCTAGGGGTTCTACTTATACTTGAGCTGCTAGGGTTTCAGTCAAAACCCTAATGGACAACTTAGGCCTTAAGCAATCCAAGGAAGCTTCTGGAATAGGGCCCTTATGGCCGAAATTAGGATGGACACATCCCTAATTTCGTCCATGCCTAGTCCACAAGGCTTTCCAGCCCAATACTCAACTATCACACATTTGACAGTTTAAGTCCCCTTTATTTAATTAATGTCTTTTAGCCACATAATTAATTCTTAATTAATTCTTGTCTAATATTAATTAAACTATACGATTTCTCCTTTAATATATTATTCATATAACATATTAATAAACCATAATCACCTCTATCATAATAAATAACCCTATCAAGTTGCTTTGGTGAAGGCAACCCAAAAGGACCATGCACAACCGGGTCAAATACAAACCAAATATAGTTACGGGCTTAGACACTAATCCAACAAGAACATCATGCTAGTAATAGTCTAAGGATGTTCAGGAATTGCTTGATTATATGATACTTGATAACCTAGGATTCCTCTTTATATGAAATTGACATCATTACTGTAGTTACTTCGTATATGCATCATGGTTATATATAACTAAGATCTTATAGCCTGAGAATGTTTGGTTTGGCCTTATTTCATGTTCTTGTTTGATGAAGGGCTTAGTGTAGCACCTGGTTCCTGGTATGTATTTTAATTAAGTAATTTTGCATTTTTGGCCTGGGACTCGGCAAGTTGAAGGCCCAACTCGTCGAGTAGAAGCGGGATGAGACGCGGGATTTAAGTGATGGACTCGTCGAGTCGGGTCCCGGACTCGACGAGTAGGCTCTGACTGGACAAAACCCTAATCTGAGGGTTTGCACCCTATTTAAACAACCTTATACAGCCTCCATCGCCCCCTTTATGCTCCCAGAAACCCTCCATAGCAAACCCTAAGTGTTTTGGTGCAAGATCTAAGGCTTTTGAGTGATTTTTGTGGGTTTTGACCTCAAGGAAGGAGGAAGAACATAGAAGGATCAAGAGGAGACTGAAGGATTCGAGTTTGGTTCATCATTTGCAGTCTTTGAAAGGTATAAAGTCTGTACCTTGCTTGCTTGTTTGTTAGATCCCTTTTTGGGGAAGATTTAGGGCTTTTTAAGCCATATGAGGTAGCCAACCATGATTGCAAACATGGTTGGGGGTCAAGACTTCGGATCTAAGTCTTGGGAAGAGTCACAAGGCAGATTTGGGTTGATTTTGCACCCAAGGAAGGCCCCATGCAACAAAAGAGCCATTTTAAAGCCTTTTGGCTCAAAAGTCTCATGCATGCACGTAAAGTTCGTAACTTTACGTGCTAGATCGAGCTTAGGGGCTTGGATCTATCATTTGGACAAGTGTTGTACATCATAAATCGAGGATTTAGGGTGTGGACGTTATCGACTCGGCGAGTCCGTTCTTGGGGCTCGACGAGTCCAAGGCTTTGAGTCCCATATCTGTTGAGGGTCAAAGAACTCAGTTGGGTGTTAGAAGGGTTGTAGCAGGACAAAAAGAGTGACCCAACGCATTGGACTTAGTTTTAGACCTGGAGTTCATGGGACTCGACGAGTGCTAGAACAGACTCGGCGAGTCCAAGGCAATCTTCTTATGTTTGAAGATGAACTCGACGAGTTGTTCATACAACTCGGCGAGTCAAGGTCAGGACTTGTTCTTCAGTTGAAGGCGAACTCGACGAGTTGTTCATACGACTCGGCGAGTCGGATGAAGGTTCATTGATGTTCGTAAAGAAGGGGAACTCGTAGAGTCGTTGCCAAACTCGACGAGTTGAGTCGTGGATAAGGACGAGTAAAGGGAAGGGACTCGACGAGTTGACGACCCAACTCGGCGAGTCGGGTCAACTGGAAGTTGACTTTGACTTGGACTTGGTTGGGGGTAAAATAGTCATTTTACCCTAAGAGTAGATATCAGATTCTCACTGAGTGTTTTGTGGGGATTGTAGCCGGAGGATTTCCGGAGCAGCAGCGGACAGAGGTTTCCCGAACAGATTATCAGCAGCTACTCGTACGAGGTGAGTTACCTTCCAGTAGGGGTGGGTCTAAGGCCACAATGCCGGCCCACCAAAGAGGGGTATTTAGAAGATGATTGTCTTTGTGATAATTATCTTGGTCTGGTTACGTGCTTTGGTCATGAGTTTTATCTGTATGATATGTTACGTGTATAATAGGGATTAGTTTCCCTGACAGCGGTCCTTAGGACCGAAGGGTAGGTCAGTACCCGGATATGCCTGAATGTATGTTTATATTTTGTTGTTGTATGCTAGTGGTAGGGGGTGGAATAGTCCCTAGTTACCGGTTGAAAGATACCGATGACAGTTACCGGTTGAAAGATACCGATGATGATTACCGGTTGAAAGATACCGATGATGATTACCGGTTGAAAGATACCGACGACGATTACCGGTTGAAAGATACCGACGATGATTACCGGTTGAAAGATACCGATGATATTGTATGGTATGTGGTATGATGGGGGAACTCACTAAGCTTTGTGCTTACGATTTCGGTTTTGCTTTCAGGTACCTCTTCGTCTAAGGGGAAGGAGCCGGCGGCGTAGCATCGCATCACACACACACATGATTTCCGCATGGAGTTTTCTGGGATTGTACTCTGATATGTTATTATTTTATGACTTGGGTTTTCAGACATGATACATTGTTTTATGAGATGATGTGTTTTCACAGTATTTTCTTATGAATGTTTTTATGAGACAATTAATTAAAAAGAAATTTTTGGACTTGAAAATTGGGATGTTACAAGTTGGTATCAGAGCCCTGGTTTGAGGGATTCGGACACACCCTCGGGAGTGTCTGGACTCAAACCGAGGGATTTAAAAGATTTTTACAAAGAAAATGGTTTTCTAAAATCTGAGTCAAAGGGTTTTGAGAAAGAACAAGGTGTGTGATGCGTGCGACCAGCCGAGCTCAAGTAAGTTTTCCCCAAGATACCCATACTTGCTATAATAAGTTATATGATATATGATTCTGAGAACTGTATGCTAGATTAGGGCTAAGGATCTAGGAGGATGCCTTGTATGCCTGATGTATATGATTCTGAGAACTGCATGCTAGATTAGGGCTAAGGATCTAGGAGGATGCCTTATATGCCTGTTGTATGAGCTGTATGCTAGGACTGTTTAGTCAGTAGTAGGATAGCCTGATTAGGTTATGCCTGATGCGGTTACTCGATGCACGAATGTTGCTTGCTTTGTGCTTAAGGGGTCCTGGCTAACTTTAACTAACTAGTGAGCGGATATTTAACAGTACTCGCAAGCTAGTTAGGGAAGGGAAGTAGGGACTCCTAGTGCAGCTGATGGCGGAGAGTAGGTCAGAGAGTGCCCCAGGAAAGCCTGGGATGAGACTAGATGGAAAGGGATATTGGTTAAGGGACCTGGTGGAGCCGAGACAGTCCTTGAGGAAAGTACGGATAGATGTGAAAGGTAGTATGAGCCGAGACAGTCCTTCAACAGCTGGCCAGGGAGTTCTTGAACATGAGACAGACTACGGAGACTGTGGCGGAGATCACCGCCAAGTTCCGGGAGAGAGCATTGTTGGTACCCCAGTATGCGGGGGATGAGGAGATGCAGAAGACCCGCTACCATGATATGTTGAGGGCTGATATTCGGGAGCATGTCAGCTACTCTGCCTGCCCGACCCTGGAGTCCATGATTGCCAGGGCGCGGGAGAGGGAGCTCGATTTGGAGCATGTGAGGAAGAGGAAAGCTGAGTCTGGGCAGGTTACAGGGGTTTCGGGGAAGAAGCCCAAGGGATCCGATGGTAGGCCGAAAGGCCAGTCAGGGCGGGACCGTTGTGGGAAATGCGGTCGGTCACACGAGGGAGTTTGTCGCACTGGGTCGGGTTCAGGCTGCTATAAGTGTGGCAAGGTTGGGCATTTTGTAAGAGATTGTACTGCCCCTACTCCTGCGATTCAGATATCAGACCTGATTTGCTTTCATTGCAATCAGAAGGGCCATAAAAAGGCTAATTGCCCTAGATTGACAGCAGCAGCGGCGCCGACAGTGGCGCCGACTCCAGCGACATCATGGGTTGTGGATGGCCGGAAGGCCAAGTTGGAGGCTCCAGTGGTTCGGAGCCGAGCATTTCAGCTGACAGCCGAGGAGGCACACGCTGCACCCGATGTGGTGACGGGTATGACTTCTTATTTATGCTTTTATGATATGCTGCTGTGATTTTGATATGTTATGTATGTGCTCTGTTTAGGATCGTTCCATGTGAACGGTATCCCAGTTCAGGTATTGTTTGATTCGGGTGCTACCCGATCGTTTGTCTCTCTTGCGCTTAGCAAGAAGTTTGCTGAGTCGTCGAGCACGTTGGATTGCCCTCTAGAGGTCGAGATTGCGGACAACCGGTCAGTACGAGCATCAGAGGTCTACCGAGATTGCGTCCTGCGACTGTTTGAGGAGCGTTATCTGGTAGATCTGGTTCCCATACCTTTGCGGGGGAACAAGGTTATTATCGGTATAGATTGGCTAAGCCCCAATGGGGCAGTGATTGACTGTGCGCAGCAGTTGGTGCGGATCAGGACCCTAAGTGGGGGAGAGCTGGTGATTCAGGGCGAGAGGCCACAACAAGGACCAGCTTTATGTTTAGCAGCGAGAGCTAGGCGCTACCTCCAGCAGGGTTGCGCAGGTTATGTCGCCTATGTTATGGATACCCAGGAGGCGGGTAGGGCGACGGTGGACGATGTGCCCGTGGTACGAGAGTTTGCGGACGTATTACCCGAGGAGCTGCCTGGGATACCTCCGGAGCGACAGGTGGAGTTCAGGATCGACCTAGTCCCTGGTGCGGCTCCGATAGCCAAGGCACCGTATCGGTTGGCTCCTCCTGAGATGCAGGAGTTGTCTACACAGCTGCAGGAGCTGTTAGACAAGGGATTCATTAGACCGAGTAGTTCTCCCTGGGGAGCCCCGATTCTGTTTGTGAAGAAGAAGGACGGGTCGCAACGGATGTGTATAGATTATCGGGAGCTGAATAAGGTAACGGTGAACAACCGTTACCCACTCCCGAGGATTGATGACCTCTTTGACCAGCTACAGGGAGCGTCTTGGTTCTCCAAGATTGATCTGCGTTCAGGGTATCACCAGACGAGGGTCAGAGAGGAGGATGTGCAGAAGACTGCCTTTCGGACCCGTTATGGTCACTATGAGTTTGTGGTGATGCCTTTCGGGCTTACCAATGCTCCTGCCGCGTTCATGGACCTCATGAACCGCGTGTGTAGACCGATGTTAGACCGGTCTGTGATAGTGTTTATTGATGATATCTTGGTTTACTCCAAGACGCGGGAGCAGCATGAGGAGCATCTGCGAGAGGTTCTGGAGACTTTGAGAAGGGAGAGCTTGTATGCTAAGTTCTCCAAGTGTGAGTTCTGGTTGCGCGAGGTGCAGTTTCTCGGGCACCTTGTCAACCAGAACGGGATATCGGTGGACCCGGCCAAGGTTGAGGCCGTGATGAGGTGGGAAGTCCCGAGGTCTCCATCTGAGATTCGGAGCTTTCTAGGATTGGCAGGCTACTATCGGAGATTCATTCAGGACTTCTCCAAGATAGACGTGCCCCTGACCAGGCTGACGAGGAAAGCCATGGTCTTTCGCTGGGGGCCTGAGCAGCAGGCCGCATTCGAGACATTGAGGCAGAGATTGTGTGAGGTGCCAATCTTAGCCCTGCCAGAGGGCATGGTGGATTTCGTCGTGTACTGTGATGCGTCCATCTCGGGTTTGGGCGCAGTATTGATGCAGAGAGGGCATGTCATTGCTTACGCTTTGAGGCAGCCGAAGCCTCACGAGGCGAACTACCCGACGCATGATTTGGAGCTGGGCGCTGTTGTGTTCGCCCTCAAGATTTGGCGGCATTACCTCTATGGGGTTCGTTGTACGATTTACACGGACCACAAGAGCCTGAGGTATCTCATGGATCAGCCAAATCTGAATATGAGGCAGCGTCTGTGGCTTGATGTGGTAAAGGATTATGACTGTGAGATCCTCTACCACCCGTGGAAGGCCAATGTGGTGGCTGACGCGCTTAGCCGCAAGGCAGCGCCGATCAGGGATATCTGTCTGAGGATGACAGTGGTGACTCCGCTGTTGGAGCAGATTCAGGAGGCCCAGCAGGAGGCCATGAAGGAGGAACATCGGAAGAGCGAGAGGATTGTGGGGCAGGTTTTCTCCTTTGACTATGATAACTGAGGGTTATTGACTCTTCACCGTAGGGTGTGGGTCCCTTATCATCGAGGCGTGCGCCAGATCCTGATGGAGGAGGCACACAAATCCAGATTTTCTATCCATCCCGGAGCGACGAAGATGAATAGAGATCTTCGTCCTGATTATTGGTGGCCCTGCATGAAGCGGGACGTAGCATGGTATGTGGAGCGGTGCTTGACCTGCAGGAAGGTCGAAGCCGAGCACCAGAGGCCACACGGCAAGATGCAGCCGTTAGATATTCCCATGTGGAAATGGGAAGATATTACCATAGATTTCATCACCAAGCTTCCCAAGACTGCACGGGGAGTGGATTCGATTTGGGTAATCGTGGATCGGTTGACCAAGAGTGCCCATTTCATACCGATCCAGGAGAGTATCTCGGCCGAGAAGTTGGCCGACATCTATATCCGATAGGTGGTAGCTCGGCACGGAGTGCCAGTTTCAGTGATTTCCGACAAGGATGTGCGGTTCACTTCCAGTTTTTGGAAGAAGTTTCATGACGAGCTGGGTACTCGTCTGCATTTTAGCACCGCCTTTCACCCGCAGACGGATGGTCAAAGCGAGCGGACCATCCACACGCTAGAGGATATGCTGCGGGCATGTGTTTTAGACTTCGGAGGTAGCTGGGATACCTACCTTCCGTTGGCGGAGTTCTCGTATAATAATAGCTATCATGCGAGTATCGACCGTCCTCCCTTCGAGATGTTATACGGGAGGAAGTGCAGAACCCCGATATGTTGGGGTGAGGTTGGCCAGAGGGTCATGGGGAGCACCGAAGTGGTGCTCAAGACGACAGAGAGGATTCAGCAGGTTCGGAGCAGACTTCAGACTGCTCAGAGTCGGCAGAAAAGTTATGCCGACAAGCGCCGATCGGACCTGGAGTTTCAGGTCGGGGATATGGTTCTTCTGAAGGTGTCGCCATGGAAGGGCGTCATCCGATTCAGGAAACGGGGCAAGTTGGGTCCCAGGTATATTGGACCCTTCAGGGTTATAGCCCGGGTGGGCAAGGTTGTTGGATAAGGTGTCTAAGTCCATAACTTATTTGGTATATACTTGACCCGACCCGGCATGGTCCATTTGGGTTGCACTTCACCCGAACTATTTATATGGATAACATTATGAGAAGAGTATATTTGTGGCCTACTAATATATTATAAGTTATAATATATTAATATGAAATTGTATTATTTAATTAGTATTGATCTTAAATTAATTATGAATTAATTTAGTGATCATAAGGTGACTAATTAAATAATGGGCTATTGTACTTATATAGTGTGGGCTAACACTCATAAGGAAATGGGCTAAGCTTGAATGGGAGTCCATGGATGATCCATGGAGCTTTTAACCCATAGATCCTTGGAATAGGAAAAGACATGGGTTATTAGGGTTTGCATGGTTCATAACCCTAATCATCTACACTATATAAAGAGGCTTATGGTGCTTGAGAAGACACTATGTGTGTGTGCATAAGGTGTGGCCGATTTCTAGAGTATTAGAGTGCTCTCTCATAAGTTTTCCAAGTTTGTGGTGATTTGTGATTTCCATTTGAGGCATTCACATTATTGGTGCTTGACTCTCAAACTCCCAAGGAATCAACTCATTAACAAAGGTATGTAATTCTTCTAGTATCTTTTATGTTTAAAAGTACCCCATGAATGCTAGATAGGTTATGAACCTTGGAAAATCATTTTGCATGTATTTTAGACAAACATAGATCCAAGGTTTCTAGGGTTGCATGAACACCTTAGGAGTGTTAGTTTGCTCAAAACCCAAAAGTGGTATCAGAGACTAGGCTTGTTTGTTTGATACTTGTTGCAAACTTGTTGAAAAACTCAAGTTTTCTGCATTCTACAGCATGAACTCGCCGAGTCCATGGGGGGACTCGCTGAGTCCATAAGTAAATTCATCCTACTCGTCGAGTAGGTTCGTGCACTCGACGAGTAGAAGCCTCAGAATGCAGATTTTTGAGTTTTGCTGCTGGAAATGGACTAGAAACATTACCCTAAATTGTTTTGGTGTTATAAAACCTGCTTTAGATGGTGTAATGTTTATGCTAATCCATTTACAATGGCTTATATCAAAATTGCATGATGATATGTGTTCATATGTTCTTGGAATTTTTGATATGATGTTCATGTTCTTATGAATTATTGTTAGATCATAGGAATTATTTGCTAAATTGTTTATTGATAATTCTTGATCATTTATGTGTTTTAATGGAGTCCATAATTTGTCCTCAAGTTATGGATTTCCAAAGGTCACTTTCATTTATGCACACTTAAAACACATAAGTTACATGAAAATGAAGAGTCTTCATTTTATGAACCTTTAATTCATAAGTTATGAAATGAAAAGTTTTGAATAGTTTCAAAACTTGTCCTCAAGTTTTGGAATTTGTAAAGTTACACACACTTTAATATACTTTAATTCCAAACCCTTAGAGTTTTAAAAGTTAAAATTCAACCCTTATACTATTTATAACATTAATGGTTAATTATTATATATATGTATAAGATTAAGTCGTTTTACCGTTAGTAGGCTTCATTCACGAAGCCGGTCTATAAGGGGGGGTATAAGGTTGTTGCCTATAAAATGACAACTTAATGGGTGTCCATTCTCACCCACCGCTTCCTTGATCGGTGGAGGGTCGTTAGCCGAACGGGTAGGACAATGACTTTAAATTCTCATTAAAAGTATAATGAATATTATAAAGTAACTAAACCTTTAATAAATTCCCAATCTTAGTTACTTTAGGAAAATCTGAATATGGTGCTAACCCATGAAATTCACACTTTGTACCTTACCAAGTCGTTGGTGGAGTGTGTGTGGTTAACCGGCACACTAACTTGGACTAGTAAGGATCACGAAGGGTGACTTAATGTTTATCATATATCGGTGGAGCGTGTGTGGTTAACCGGCACATTGATTAGGTGATAATATTAAGGGTACCAAGTGAATTTGCATGGTTATTCACACCTTGTTTTGTGATCCTCGGCATCCCAGTCACAAAACTTGAAGGGCACAATCAAGATTGAAACATGCCATTGAAAAGTTCAATGAATCTCAAAAGAATCTAGGAATTTCAAAACCAATTAAACCTAATAATTCATTTCGTTTTCATGGTGGAAATTGGTGAATCGTCATTCACCTACCTTCAAATATGTTATAGCTTAGATTACGGCATCCCTCTTCTAAGTTATAATATATTGTGTTGGATCCTAGCCTTAATATTACATTTGGGTGTATTATTAAGGATTCGATATAGCTAATCTAAACTTGTTTTCTTTTTTTCAGATGTCTTCCAACAACAATGCTTCGGGCTCTAACCCTACTGGCTCCTTTTCCCTCATGAACCTTTGTGGGAGGGTCATCTTTGATGGTTCCAACTTCATGGATTGGATCCGGAACATCAGGATGGTTACTCGTTACGAGGACAAGGAATATGTCCTCGATAAGGAGCTAAAGGAGCTTGATGAGTCCACTGCTACTCCTGAGGAGGTCGCTGAGTATCAGGCACATGAAAGAGATGCCACCAAGGTGGCATGCATCATGATGGCCACCGTGACAGCTGAACTCCAAAAGTCCTATGAGGACTATTACCCTTTTGAGATGCATCAGGATCTGATGGAAAGGTACCATCAGAGTGCTCGTCAAGAGCGGTATGAAATAATCTCCTCCATGATCACTACCCGTATGAAGGATAGCGAACCAATCACGAGCCACATGCAGAAAATGCAAAAGTATGTGGACCGTCTAATGAAACTGAATGTGAACTTCCCTGAGGAGTTGGCAATTGATATCATTTTGCACTCCTTGCCCTCGTGTTATGATCAATTTCGTATGACATACCACATGAACAAGGAGGAAGTCACACTCAGTAAACTTCAAGGACTTCTGAAGACTGCCGAAAGTGGTCTTAAGAGTAAGTCGGTTACTACTCCTACTCCTACTACTACCCCTGTTTTGGCTATCGGGCAAGGCAAAGGGAAGAAGAGGAAGCACCCTTCGAAGGGTACCAAGGGAAAGTCCCTTTAAGGCTCCTCATCTGGAACCAAAGGTGGTTCTATCACTCCTTCTGCCATCCCTAAGGATGCTGAATACTTCTACTGTCAAAATAAGGAGCACCGGAAGCGAAACTGCCCAAAGTACTTGCAGGATGTCAAGGATGGGAAAGTGAAACCATCCCATGCAGGTATTTACACTATATTGTCTAATAACTCACCATATTCTAATTCTTGGGTTCTTGCTACAGGTTGTGGTATTCACATCTGTTGTGACATGCATGGCCTAAGAAGAAGTGAGGATGTGGAGCACGGAAAGATAAACTTAATCATGGGGAACAAGAAGGTTGCACCTGTTGCCAAGATTGGAGTTTATACTTTGTTGCTAGATAGTGGGTTAAAGTTAGATTTGAATAAATGTGTGTACTCGTCTGAAATGGAGAGGAATATTATTTCCTTTCATGCTTTGTACAAACAAGGTTTTACCTTTTCTTTTGATAATGAAGTTGGTAGTATTAATGCTTTCTTTAATAATGTTCTTTATTTTAAAGCATTACCTTGTGATGGTGTGTATGAAGCTGTATCGGTTGTAGATAATTTAGGAAATAATGTATTATGTATTGATTCTTCTACTAGCTTGGATAAAGCATCTTTGTGGCATTGTCGTCTTGGATATGTAAGCAAGAAACGCATAGGCCAGCTCCAAAAGGATGGAGTCTTAGAGTCGTTCGACCTCAAGTCGGATGATAGTTGTGAGTCTTGTCTACTTGGAAAAATGACAAAATCACCCTTCACTGGTACTTGTGCAAGGGGTGAGGGTTTGTTGGACCTTATACATACTGATGTATGTGGACCATTCAAAACCGCCACAAGGGATGCTAATCGCTATTATGTGACTTTTATTGATGATTTTAGTAGATATGGTTATGTCTACTTAATCAAACATAAGTCAGAAACTTTTGAAAGGTTTAAAGAGTTTAAACAGGAAGTAGAAAATCAATTGGGCAGGAACATTAAGATGCTTCGATCTGATCGAGGTGGTGAGTATCTTAGTACTGAGTTCCTCGACTATCTTAAGGAGTGTGGGATTGTCTCACAATTGACACCTCCCAGGACACCACAGCTGAATGGTGTAGCTGAGAGGCGTAATCGAACTTTGTTGGACATGGTTCGCTCTATGATGAGTCGAGCTTTGCTACCAATCTCTTTTTGGGGGTATGCCTTAGAGACTGTCGCCCACATCCTTAATCTAGTCCCTACAAAGAAGGTTGCCAAAACACCTCATGAAATGTGGACTGGGAAAGTTCCCAATTTGGACCATATCAAGATTTGGGGTTGCGAGGCTGTCGTGAGGTGCGAGACTCATGACAAGCTCGAACCTCGAAGTGAAAGGTGTATTTTCATCGGCTACCCACAAAAATCCTTTGGTTACCTCTTCTACAGACCCAGTGAGAATGTGGTCTTTGTGGCTAGGAGAGGGGTCTTTCGAGAGAGAGAATTTATAAACCAAGGAGACAGTGGGAGGCAAATTGACCTTGAAGAAATTCAAGACTCAATTGGTGAAGGAACCTCAGACACTAGCAATCAACTTGAGGAGGAAATTCCTGTTGATCCAGCTGACGAGTCTATACTTCCGAGGCGTTCCACAAGGGTTAGGAACACACCTCAGTTTTATTATGGATTTCATATTACTGCGGAAGGTGATACATTTATCAGTGACAGTACACTGGTAAATCTGGATGAACCTAACAGTGTTAAGGAAGCCATGGCAGGCGCAGAGTCTGCTAAATGGAAGGAGGCTATGGACAACGAGATACAGTCCATGTATGACAATCAAGTTTGGAACTTGGTTGACAATGTACCAGGCCGTAAGACGGTCGGGTACAAATGGATCTTCAAAAAGAAGACCGACATGGATGGGAAGGTGCACACTTATAAGGCTCGACTAGTTGCGAAGGGTTTTACTCAGACTCAGGGTATTGATTATGATGAAACTTTTTCACCAGTAGCAAAGATTAAGTCTATTAGGGTTATGCTAGCCATTGCTGCATTTCATGATTATGAAATATGGCAAATGAATGTCAAAACCGCTTTCCTTAACGGAAATTTGGCTGAGGATGTTTACATGAATCAGCCAGAGGGTTTTGTCAGTGCAAAGTACCCCAATAGAGTGTGCAAGCTTGAGAAATCCATTTATGGATTGAAACAAGCATCTCGAAGTTGGAATCTTTGTTTCGATGAGAAGGTCAAAGAGTTTGGTTTCTCAAGAAGTGAAGATGAGTCATGCGTGTATGTCAGAGTTAGTGGGAGTATAGTTAGCTTTTTGGTACTGTATGTGGATGACATACTACTCATAGGAAATGACATCCCAACCTTGCAGGAGGTTAAGTCCTGGCGTGGGAAGTGCTTTGCTATGAAGGACCTTGGAGAAGCTGCCTATATCCTAGGGATAAAGATATTAAGAGAAAGGAGTAAAGGACTAATTGGACTTAGTCAGAGTATCTACTTGGATAAGGTGTTGAAAAGGTTCAACATGCAGAATTCCAAGAAAGGAGAATTACCGATCCAAAGCAATGCCAAACTGAGCAAGGCTCAGAGCCCGAGTACAGAAGATGAGATAGCTGAGATGAGTCAATTACCTTATGCTTCCGCTGTTGGCTCGATCATGTATGCTATGACTTGTACCCGTCCTGATGTGGCCTTCGCTTTGAGCATGGTCAGCAGATATCAGGGGAACCCTGGCAAGGCTCATTGGACTGTGGTAAAGAATATTCTCAAGTACCTACGGAGGACTAAGGATTGGATCCTTACCCTTGGTGGGAGTGATGACTTGAGAGTAGTAGGGTATAGTGATGCTAGCTTTCAGACTGATAGGGATAACTTCCGCTCTCAGTCGGGCTGGGTCTTTACCTTAAACGGAGGGGCAATCACTTGGAAGAGTTCCAAACAGGAGACTGTAGCTGATTCGACTTGTGAATCAGAGTACATAGTAGAGAGTGAAGCGGCAAAGGAGGCGATATGGCTGAGGAACTTCATCGGAGACCTTGGAGTTGTACCAGCTATTAAGGAGCCTATGGAGATTTTCTGTGACAGCAATAGTGCGGTTGCCTTAGCCAAGGAACCAAGAGATCATGGCAGATCCCGACACATTGACAGAAAATATCACTTCATAAGACACAAGATAGAAGAGGGACTCCTCGTGGCAAAGAGGGTATCGTCAGATGAGAACCCTGCGGATCCCCTTACGAAGGGACTGACGAGGGTGAAGCATTTGCCGCATGCGAGACACATCGGGCTGAGGGATGATATTAGTTTTACAGATTAGATAGTTATTACTGAAACTTGTAAAATGTAATCGACGTTTGATGATGAATAAAAGTTGTGATTTATTTATGAGTAAGGTGTTGCTATCATTATCAATTATTTACTATTGTTTCAGCTTTGCATGTTTTGACTTCCAGAATAATAAGTTTATTCAAACTCTCCACAGTCGTTCATATGTCGGAAGTAGGTATGAATCAAGACTGTCATGAATTGGGATTGTAGATGACTAAAGGTGTTTAGCCATAGCAATGGTTGCTACAACATTCATGAGTACTCATAAGTTATGAGTATTGGAATAAACCCACGCTCACTTGTATCACTTCATGGAATTTATCTCGAGTGATCGTGAGACGGTAATATCATATAAGTCTTCAAACCTAGAGATATGAGTTGTTACCTATGAGTTGGTTGTGCATTGATTGCACGTAAACGCATCAGTAACTTGATGTTAAAAAACGTGCCTTTGTGTGCAATTCAATAAGTAGTAGAACAAGCATATGAGTCGAAGTTTATCTGTTCCTTCTAGAAATAGAAACGATATCTGGGCCCCTCGACGATTTTGTTTTGACTTATGTACCGGGCCCGGTCAGAACTAAATTGATGTGTTCGATTAAGTTCTTTGTCAAGCAAATCGGAAATCGGGAAACAAACTGCTGGACAATAAGTAAGACATTGTTCCATGTATTTGTCCGGCTGATATCATGAGAGCAGAGGATTATGTGATCACTTATCTAAAATGGCGCTTCATAGTTCAACAGAGTTTTCGAGAGCTACGGTTGCCGGTTGGTTCCTGAAGCTATATAGGCAAATACAGTTATCAGACTTATCCAAGTGGGAGACTGTTGGATAAGGTGTCTAAGTCCATAACTTATTTGGTATATACTTGATCCGACCCTGCATGATCCATTTGGGTTGCACTTCACCCGAACTATTTATATGGATAACATTATGAGAAGAGTATATTTGTGGCCTACTAATATATTATAAGTTATAATATATTAATATGAAATTGTATTATTTAATTAGTATTGATCTTAAATTAATTATGAATTAATTTAGTGATCATAAGGTGACTAATTAAATAATGGGCTATTGTACTTATATAGTGTGGGCTAACACTCATAAGGAAATGGGCTAAGCTTGAATGGGAGTCCATGGATGATCCATGGAGCTTTTAACACATGGATCCTTGGAATAGGAAAAGACATGGGTTATTAGGGTTTGCATGGTTCATAACCCTAATCATCTGCACTATATAAAGAGGCTTATGGTGCTTGAGAAGACACTATGTGTGTGTGCAAAAGGTGTGGCCGATTTCTAGAGTATTAGAGTGCTCTCTCATAAGTTTTCCAAGTTTGTGGTGATTTGTGATTTCCATTTGAGGCATTCACATTATTGGTGCTTGGCTCTCAAACTCCCAAGGAATCAACTCACTAACAAAGGTATGTAATTCTTCTAGTATCTTTTATGTTTAAAAGTACCCCATGAATGCTAGATAGGTTATGAACCTTGGAAAATCATTTTCCATGTATTTTAGACAAACATAGATCCAAGGTTTCTAGGGTTGCATGAACACCTTAGGAGTGTTAGTTTGCTCAAAACCCAACAAAGGTGGCATATAGGTTGGATCTGCCAGCCGAACTCAGTCAGATTCATAACACTTTTCACGTCTCCCAGTTACGGAAATGTTTGGTGGACGACTCGGCAGTGGTACCATTAGAGGATATTCAGGTCGATGACAGCCTGAATTACATCGAGCGGCCTGTAGCGATTCTCGACCGGAAGTCGAAGGATCTGAGGAACAAGAGGGTCGAGCTGGTAAAGGTGCAATGGCAGCACCGGAAGGGCTCGGAATGGACTTGGGAGCCGATGGATGAGATGATGGAGCATTACCCAGAGCTTTTCCAGGAACGAGCAGCAGACTTCGAGGACGAAGTCTAAAATAAGTGGGGGAGATTTGTAGCACCTGGTTCCTGGTATGTATTTTAATTAAGTAATTTTGCATTTTTGGCCTGGGACTCGGCGAGTTGAAGGCCCAACTCGCCGAGTAGAAGCGGGATGAGACGCGGGATTTAAGTGATGGACTCGTCGAGTCGGGTCCCGGACTCGACGAGTAGGCTCTGACTGGACAAAACCCTAATCTGAGGGTTTGCACCATATTTAAACAACCTTATACAGCCTCCATCCCCTTTATGCTCCCAGAAACCCTCCATAGCAAACCCTAAGTGTTTTGGTGCAAGATCTAAGGCTTTTGAGTGATTTTTGTGGGTTTTGACCTCAATGAAGGAGGAAGAACATAGAAGGATCAAGAGGAGATTGAAGGATTCGAGTTTGTTTCATCATTTGCAGTCTTTGAAAGGTATAAAGTCTGTACCTTGCTTGCTTGTTTGTTAGATCCCTTTTTGGGGAAGATTTAGGGCTTTTTAAGCCATATGAGGTAGCCAACCATAATTGCAAACATGGTTGGGGGTCAAGACTTCGGATCTAAGTCTTGGGAAGAGTCACAAGGCAGATTTGGGTTGCTTTTGCACCCAAGGAAGGCCCCATGCAACAAAAGAGCCATTTTAGAGCCTTTTGGCTCAAAAGTCCCATGCATGCACGTAAAGTTCGTAACTTTACGTGCTAGATCGAGCTTAGGGGCTTGGATCTATCATTTGGACAAGTGTTGTACATCAGAAATCGAGGATTTAGGGTGTGGACGTTATCGACTCGGCGAGTCCGTTCTTGGGACTCGACGAGTCCAAGGCTTTGAGTCCCATATCTGTTGAGGGTCAAAGAACTCAGTTGGGTGTTAGAAGGGTTGTAGCAGAACAGAAAGAGTGACCCAACGCATTGGACTTAGTTTTAGACCTGGAGTTCATGGGACTCGACGAGTGCTAGAACAGACTCGGCGAGTCCAAGGCAATCTTCTTATGTTTGAAGATGAACTCGACGAGTTGTTCATACAACTCGGCGAGTCAAGGTCAGGACTTGTTCTTCAGTTGAAGGCGAACTCGACGAGTTGTTCATACGACTCGGCGAGTCGGATGAAGGTTCATTGATGTTCGTAAAGAAGGGGAACTCGTCGAGTCGTTGCCAAACTCGACGAGTCGAGTCGTGGATAAGGATGAGTAAAGGGAAGGGACTCGACGAGTTGACGGCCCAACTCGGCGAGTCGGGTCAACTGGAAGTTGACTTTGACTTGGACTTGGTTGGGGGTAAAATAGTCATTTTACCCTAAGAGTAGATATCAGATTCTGACTGAGTGTTTTGTGGGGATTATAGTCGGAGGATTTCCGGAGCAGCAACGGACAGAGGTTTCCCGAACAGATTATCAGCAACTACTCGTACGAGGTGAGTTGCCTTCCAGTAGGGGTGGGTCTAAGGCCACAATGTCGGCCCACCAAAGAGGGGTATTTAGAAGATGATTGTCTTTGTGATAATTATCTTGGTCTGGTTACGTGCTTTGGTCATGAGTTTTATCTGTATGATATGTTACGTGTATAATAGGGATTAGTTTCCCTGACAGCGGTCCTTAGGACCGAAGGGTAGGGCAGTACCCGGATATGCCTGACTGTATGTTTATATCTTGTTGTTGTATGCTAGTGGTAGGGGGTGGAATACTCCCCAGTTACCGGTTGAAAGTTACCGGTTGAAAGATACCGATGATGATTACCGGTTGAAAGATACCGATGATGATTACCGGTTGAAAGATACCGACGACGATTACCGGTTGAAAGATACCGACGATGATTACCGGTTGAAAGATATCGATGATATTGTATGGTATGTGGTATGATGGGGGAACTCACTAAGCTTTGTGCTTACGATTTCGGTTTTGCTTTCAGGTACCTCTCCGTCTAAGGGGAAGGAGCCGGCGGTGTAGCATCGCATCATACACACACATGATTTCTGCATGGAGTTTTCTGGGATTGTACTCTGATATGTTATTATTTTATGACTTGGGTTTTCAGACATGATACATTGTTTTATGAGATGATGTGTTTTCACAATATTTTCTTATGAATGTTTTTATGAGACAGTTAATTAAAAAGAAATTTTTGGACTTGAAAATTGGGATGTTACATTTAGGGTAGGATCAGATATTCGAATGTCTATAGGTTCTAGTGTTATGTATGGCTAACATACACGAGTGCTGCAGGGTTAATGGAAGTTTCATGGATGAGTCGTATGAGGTCAGCCATCCAGTCGCGTTATTGGATGAGGTAGCGGTGGTTTCCCTTGTTTGGGCGCGGTTCATAGCGGGTCGGAATGAGGAAGGATTAGCCACTCTTGAGAGAGCGAGGGTAGGGAAAATATGAGTGCGAGATACTGGGAGTCTGAGATCGAGGATTTCATTGGACAATATGTCTGATCTTATCGCATTTAGTGTCAGTCGTCTCCTCTGCATGAATTTTGCTTGCTTTGTTCTTTGTGGAACTCATGAGTGATGTGAGTTATCTATTAGGTGAATATGTCAAGGCACATGTGAAAAAGGTTGGATAATAGCAGAGTGACAGAATAGACCCTGCTACACAGCTCTCGTCTGAGTCCAACCGTTGTAGGGAGGAGTCTGTTACTCGAAGGATTATCCGAGCTTTGTCGCATGTGATTGTATTCATGGAATGGCTAATTGACATTGTGAGGAGTTCTTCAGCAGCTGATGGCAGAGAATTGTGGAATCCTAGGATAGCTTAGGGAGCCCTTTAGTGTGGTTGTTTCGTTGTTAAGCAGGATTCAGGAATATTGTGACTAGGTCGTAGAGGACCCGAGATAATTCTTGAGGAAAGTATGGATAGGTGTGGAAGGTAGTATTGGGCCCGTACTACTGAAAGCACAAGATCCATACTCGATTCAAGGAAGATTTTGGGAAATCTAGGGGCTGATCAGGAAAATAACATGGTTGGATATCATGGTTCGAAGCAGTGGTTCGGTAATTGTTGATCTTTTGGCTTGGGCTGCTCGGGCGAGGATGGGTTTTGTGTTTATTCAGGCCATGTGGCGAAATTGATGTGGGTTGAATGGTTCAGACTCAGATGCGTATGTTGATTGGAATTCTCGAGGGTTTTGTTAGGGGTCGTGCCTCCAACCTCGAGTCAGGGGGAGGAAGCGGTTGTCATGATCAGTTTGGAATTGCATCTGGAATTTAAGTGGTGGATTGTTGGTTTGGTTTGTTGTTATCTAAGGCATAGATTTTTTTGCCTTCAGTTTTCCGAGTTAGAGGGAGTGGGCATGCTTTTGACCTCCCAAGTTAGATGGGATTCTCAGCTTGAGGTCTGTTGGTCTTGGTGGTCGGGAATAGCATGTCCGCGATGGTGTGCGCAAGTGGTTTGATGTGGCACGAGTATCTTAGCAAGGTGAGCAAGGGCCGTATTCTTGGGAGATGGGAAAGCCAGGTGCCGGATCGTCGTTGGGATTGCAAACAAGGAAGGTATGTTTGGGTCGTAAATTGGTAGTTGTCGATGCTTGTAAGCGATTATAAGTGGGAAATTCCGAGGTCTTCAGTTGGAATTCAGGTTTCTCTTGGGGTTTGTTTGATCCGTATCTGGAGGATTATTTTGCATATGTTATTCTTTCCATGGTTAAGTATGGTGATACCTGGTTGGGTCGGTTAAGTTATGTTTTGGTTTCACCACCAGTGGGTGGTGGTTAGTGTTCTAAGTGGGGGAGAATTGGGAATTCTCAGGTTGAGCTTCAGTCATTGAAGGTTTTGTCAGTGGCTGTTCGGATTATTGCTTTCAGATTTGTTGGACAGATGTTGATCGGTGAACCTTTCCAGGAGCGGTTATGTTCAGCTCCATGTGGGTTTGTGTCCTATGGTTTAGGTGTCAAGGTGTCCTAAACCATTGGTCGTTGAGTTTCTCATTCAGCGGGAATCCTCCGAGGGATTTAAGTGGTGACAGTTAAGAGCAAAGAATGCGTCACCGACCCTCCTGTGCAACGTGTTTACGTTTCCCTTGGTCCTTGGGTAAGCTTGCCCTCAGTGGTGGACTGGAAGTTCTGATCCATAGTAGACTCAGTTTTGGCAACTTTCGAGATCGCATTGGAGGTCTTCTCGAGCTAGTTTTGTGTTGGTAGGATCCGTGCAGTCTCAATCAAGTATGGGATCTTGTTTCGATCGGTAATGAGGATGTTTTATGTTATTGACAGAGGCGGTGTGTTGATTTACCTCGGGAAATCTTCCCTTTTAGATGAGGTTCGGGTTTCCTAAGAATGTGCATGGTTCAGTTGGCTTATAGCCTTCGTTTTAGGTCAAGAGTTCGACCATTATCCTATTCTCGGGTCGTATACGACCATGGTTTCGTAAGATTTTGCTTGGGTAGTAGCCTGCTCTGTGAAGGGAATCGGGTGTGGTAGGATTGCAACATTGTTGTACTCGATTGGTAATTATGAGGGACGTTGTTTAGGTCCCTTCAAGGAAATGGAATGAGGTGTGTATCTTTCGGCCCGGAGTGTCGGGCGAATGTTATAATACCGACAGGGTCGGTGTGAGATCGGGAGCATTCCAGACATGGGCTGAGGGCTGGGGAGGGCATTCCATACTCATGTTGTGGGCTCGGAGGCAATCCAGACCTATGTTGAGGACCTGGTAGGGGTATTCCAGTCATAGACTGTGGGCCTAATGGACATGATTATTCATCTTCTGTTTGTGATACCCTCAATATTGACGCGTTGATGGGGATCAGAAGACCCATAAATCAGATGGTTTGGGCAGGGAGCGGTCGAGGGTTGTTGGGAGTATCAGTCAGGTATCAGAAAGCGTAGGTGGAATGTATGCATCGTAATTTTGTTTGTTCGCAAATTGTTGATCGGGGTTGGATGAAATGCAGAAATTCTTGGTTTTATCATCTTTTCTCATTGGGTCGGAGGTTGGTAATGGCATGGTAAAGAGTCAACGGTTATTTAAAGGTTTTGGTATATCATATGGATTTGGATTGGGAGAGGTTCGCTATCGACTTGTGTTGAGGATATTTTTTGCATGATTGTGGTGACTCCAGTCAGGGATTGGAGGTAGATTAATGGATGGATACACATCAGCCTTAAGGAAGAACTTATCAGAAATTTTATCGACGGTCACTTCGGGATGACTTTTGGTGGGAACTCGCGTTCAGAATCGTGAGTGTATCCGTGCAAGGGCTGTAAGTCAGAGAGGTGTGAGTTAAGGGATCGGTATGTCAAGGGCATCAACTGGAGGGTCAGGAGTTAATTCATGTGTTCGTGCTCTGGGATGGTTGTATCGGTATGAAGGTCGGGAAAGTCATGGGGTTTTCAGAATTATAGCAGTCGCGTATCTTTTCGACAGTTAAGGAAACTCATGTCCAATATCTCATTGTGTTCATGGAATTGTTATCATCAGGAGTTGAATAGATAGTTTGATGGATAGGTATCATGGATTTAACATTTGTTCAGTAAGGTGGTCTGTCAGGGAGTCAGACCCATTTCGAGTCTTGAGGTTTCAGATAAGGTAGGGTTGATTTGCTACGTGGGTTTACGGATTTGTTCTCGTCGGGTTGAAAAGATCCCTTTTGGGTTTAGTAGCCTTCGGAAGGTCGTTGCATGTTCATGGTCGGGGGGTGCCTGATAACGTCTATTTTATGCATATATTTATGATGTTTTCTTATTATTTTATACTATGTTTTTATGTTATTTATAACTAAAACATACTTAATATGCTTTGAAATATTCAATTACAGTTAAAATGAGAGTTGGAATGCAAAAGGAAGAGAATGGAGCTGAAAAGATGCAAAAAGGATATTGTTGGCAGATTGACCCCTCTTCAGTATTTCTGGTATATCTGATGACTCATAAGTCCAATTGACGTGATTCAAAATGTTCTGTAAATTAGACGAAATTTCCTACGACTTATGTGAGAGGGCCTTTTTTCTAATTCGGCTTTTATCATATCCAAAATCGGCCTTGAAGATGAAGTATAAAAGCTGGACGAAAATTCCCTCCAAGTTACTTATTCCCCAAGCACCACTTACCTTATTTTTATTTGCTTAATCTCTAAGCCACCATTAGTTTCCTTATTCCAAACCAACCCTAATATTCCATATTAATTCCATCTCCATTCAACTATAAATACCCCATATCATTCACCCATTTTTATCATCTATGATATTCCACTTCGACTTGTGCGACAAGAAATCTTCATAGCTGCCGTTTTGAGGGTCTAGAAGGCGGCCGGAAGGCCGTTAAGCTGACAGGAGCGAAGATCTGAAGGATTAGAGAGCGGATTCATGTCGGTAATCATGTGGTTTGTTATCATGACCATGTTTAGCATTCCACTGTGATACTATTATGTTTTTACTTTCTGATTTTGGTGTCAAAACCATTTGCTTTGAGTTTATGATTAGATGAAACCTTGATTATTGGATTAATTGCTATATCTGATTGTTTTATTCATGTTTAATTTATCTTGTTAAGTTTGTTAAAAGATCCTTATGTGTTAATGACAATTATTTTCTGTTAATTATTAAGTATATTGAGTTGTATGGACATCTGCTTGATTACTTGTCTCTTATGATTTTGATGACCATCAAGATTATATGCCTAGGAATAGCGAACGTGAAACTAGGGTTAACTAGTAAATAAGTAAGTTAATGTGTGAGCATTGTGTGACGAACCATCAACAAGAGGTTAATTGAACGACCAATTTAATTAACTATTATTACAAGTCTTGCTTGATACGAACTGAACACTAGGAAACCTGTTAGTTTAATCAACTGATCACTGCTTAAATTGACTTGTTTGCTAAAGGATTAGTAATAGTGAACATGAACCTAATCATTTTAGAAATCGGTGAACATGAATAAATAAATCCGTGTGTGCAATTGTCTATGATTTTAAGGTGTAATTTGTCTAAACCAAAGTACCTAAAGAGATTTGTCTTCCTGTCAGTCTATCGAGATTTTCTATTTAGTTATTCGTTTGAGATTTAATAATACATTTCTTTATTCCTTTCGTGTGCTTTGTAACCTATAATCAAATATTTTAAATTAATTCACTACCGTTCCCCTTGTGTTCGACACCCTTGCTTATCAAAGCTATACTATACTCGATCGGGTTCACTGCCTGTAAGGTGTGGTTTAGATGCGATAAATTAGGAATTATAAATAAAAAAACTAGTGCATTAAATATTCACATCAGTGCCCCTCAGGATGTCGGGCTTGCCGGGGATGGTAAAGAATGATTTCGAGGACGAAATCGAATTTAAGCGGGGGAGAGTTGTAACACCCTAGTTTTCCAGTAACTTCAAATTCATCCCTTGGGTTTTAAATATGTCATTTTTGGTCTTTTGATTGGAAAGAAGTGGTCACGGGAAGCCCTAGTGGCAAAATGGTGATTATGGGTCCTAAGGCATAAAAATGAGGTCCCTTGAGCTAATTTGGTCCCTTGTTCTTTGTGGGAGGTATTAATGAATTAAGACCATGTATTAAGCCCTTTTTGGACGTCTAAAGTGTTAAAGTTTGAGAGTTTATGATTTGGGAGTACTTTTGAGTCATGGATCTGAAGTTTGAGCTTAGGTGCTTAATCCATTAATCACTTATTAGGATTTTAAGGCATGCGAGGGTACGCCCCGCGTAAGTTGATGTACGCCCCGCGTACTGAGTAAACCACCCCGATGGTGGTCAATGCGAGGCGAGGTACACCTAGCGTAACGAAGGGGTACGCCCTACGTATGCCTCTGTTGGGTTTTAGATTTTGGGCTTCGGGTTTGGGCCATCTGTTTGGGCTTTGATTCTTGGGCCCTAATGGACGATCTAGATAAGTGTGTTTTGGGCTAATTAGAGGATTGAACCTTGGATAAGGCCCAATAAGGAGTTGGGCCTAATTTAGAAAATCGGGCCATGTGTGGGCCTTGAGGTAATTTGAGCCTTTTTGGATCAAGATTCAGGCCTGGTTTGCATTGGGTTGTGTTGGGTCGTTTGGGATTTTATGGTTTGGGCTTTTGGCTTGCTAGATCTTCTTGAGTGAAGGCCTAATTTGGAAAATTGGGCCATATTGGGACTTAAAGAGTTTATTTTGGATATTGGGCCTTAGCTTTGGGCCAAGCTTGAGGAAGGGTAAAAAGATCTTTTACCCTGAATTGGACTCGAATTATGAGTCAGCGACTAGATGTTGATGGACTGTTAGTGCGTGGGTGATAGCGAATATGCAGCTAGAGGTTATTCATGGAATCAACTATTTATGGGGTGCTGTCTTGATATGGCGGTTCGGAATCTGGCAGCCAGGGATCGTCAGTGTGATCGGCAGTGCGATGTGAGTTTTCCTCACTCTACTTCCGGGTCGAAGGGACCAAGGCTGACCCATTGGTTTGATTGATGGGTTTTGCGCATTCTAACACTCCTAAGTGTACATGCAACCCTAAATACCTTGGATCTATGTTTTCTCTATTATACATGCAATTATGAACTTTCCAAGGTATTACCCTATCTAGCATACAATACTTGATACTTGGGTAATCAAATGGATAGAATACATACCTTTGTTTGATGTAGCTTGTCTCCATGAAGCTTAAGTGCCTAGTGCCCCAAGTGTGACACCTCAAATGGTTCACACAACACCAAATGCACATGGAATGACTTGAGAGAAATAGAACACTCCTTGAAATCGTCTAGCCCTCATATTCACACATTAGTGCACGATTTCTTGAGCCATGTGATTCTTTTATATGGTGGCTATTAGGGTTACACCATGTAACTCATAACTTTACCCATTCCTTATGCTCCATGGATTTTAACCTCCATGGAGTATCCATGGGTCACCCCATGGACTTAGTCCAACATAAGGAATCTTGGATCACAAGCCCACATATATAAGAATGAATGATTTACACAATCAACCCATATATTTAATTAGTCTCCTTTTGATCATTAATTAATTCCAAATTAATTCTTGATCAATACTAATTAAATAACCTTATTAATATATTAGAACTTATAATATATTAACCAACCTTAAGTGTTATTTCTCTCATTATAGTCTATCCAAATGCATGATGCCATGCAACCCAAATGGACTATGCCGGGTCGGGTCAAGTCTTACCAATTATAGTTATGGACTTAGACATTAATCCAACAGTCTCCCACTTGGATAAGTCTAAAACTATTATTGCGTATGACTTCAGGAACCGATCAGCAATCGTAGCTCTCAAAAGCTTCTGTCGAACTCTGACCTTGTCGATGAACTCTAACCTTTGTCAATGACTTGTCCATTAGATAAGGGATCATATATTTCTCCATTCTAGATATCATATGGACTGAGACATGGATTATCAATCATTCTCTCTGTCCATTTGTTGTTTCCCGATTTCCGATTCATGATGACTGACTGATTGAACAAATCAAATCAGTCCTGGCTTGGCCAAGCACTCACATGTATCATCTTTAAATCATCGAGGGGCCCACATATATCGCTTTTATCCCGAAGGTAAAAGGAATGGATAAACTTCGACTCATATGGCTTGTTCTACTACTTGTTGAATCATACACAAAGGCACGTTTTATAACATCGAGTTACCGAATGCGTTTTCGTGCAATCAATGTACAACCAACTCATAGTAACAACTCATATCTCTAGGTTTGAAGAATATAAGATATTATCGTCTCATGATCACTCGTGATAAAATCCATGAAGTGATTCAAATGAGCGCGGGTTGAATCCAATACTCAGAACTTATGAGCACTCATGAGTGTTGTAGCACCACTTTGTCCACCAACTTGGACCTCTACAAACCAACCCATGACAGTCTTGATTCATATCTACTTCCAACATATGACCGACTGTGGATGGTTTGAATAACTTAATCATTCAGGAAGAGCGACTTAGTTATTCTGGAAGTCAAAACATGCAAAGTGAAACACAAGAATAAATGAATCAAATATGGTATCAAACCCTATGAATATAAATAAACACTTTTATTTATCACCATACCGATTACTCATTATTCATTGTTTCGGTTTTATCAACTTTATAGTTGAATTAAAAACACTAGTTGTCCCATGCTCCAAGCATGTACACTATGTTTTTCTTAAACAATAGCTTTGCCATACACCAAGTATGCACTCTATGTTTGTCTATGATCCTTACTTTGTGAAATAAACCAATTGAACATAATTTCAATGATTCTAATTTCACACTCCCAAATCCTTATCGAAAAATGTGAGAATTTCAAATTCCTATCATTTATCGAAATCTGTTTAGATTTTAAATTTATATGCACTGACCCTCTTGTAATGAATATGTACAAAGTCACAAAGACTTGTCAACAGTCATTATAAGGTATTCCAATGGAGATCAACTCCATGGAAACTAAGTCTCATATTCAAAGTACATTGCTTTGGACATGCTTCTTGCATTAAGTTTTCTAATCTTACACAGATAACTTCCACCTATGGAGACAACTCCATATTCTCATTTTGACTATCACTTCTAAATAAGAGATGCCTCTTTTCAGAATATGTCAATATGGTCCTTCCAAAATTAGCACTATACTTCCAACTGTCCCTGAGCAACCAATCTTTGGTAAACCTCAGATTGTCCTCGACAATTGCTTAATCATTTTAGTCATATCCAATTCTAGACCTTTTCCCTTCTTAATGCCTCTGGGCATTTGGAAAAATTTAGAAATGAAAAATATTATAGCACATGCAATCGATCCTGTACCCAAAGCAAATGGTACACGATTCATGATGTCTCACATAAAGACATGATTCTAGACCAGTCTTTTGCTACAATATTTTTATTTGCCATGTTTTCAAAATTTGACTATGAAGAGGGATGCCGTAATCATAATCGAATTTTGAGAACGCAATATATAGAATTTCCTTAAGTTGAACCAATCCAACATGAAATTCATATATATATTCTTGACTAAAGATGATTAAGGTCTCAATCTAAGCCTTTAGAACTGAAATGAAGTATATCCTCTCCCTTAATTATAGCAAAACAACTTTTTCAATCCCTGCAGCCTCACGAATTGAAACTTTTGTTTTCTATAATTAACATTGCTAACTTGCAACACTAACAATAATTATCATGCTCCCACTAACATGATGATTATTAGCATAACACTTATGCTCCCACTAGCTTTGACATGTACTCAGAAATCAGCTGGACTTCTAGAAATCAATACTTTATTGACTTCCTTACCAAAGTTCAGATTTCTGATACGAGATGCTTTGATAAAACTTTATCAAAATCATACACCTTTCCTTAGATAGCATGCATGTGTGTCTAAATAATTTCAGAACTATGAAAAGGGATGCCGTAATCATAGTCTCAATTGTTTAGACATTTTGCCATCTTCTTCAAATCTACTTGGTGGAAGTGTTTCCTCACCATCATTTTCATGAATCGGAGAGAAACCTTATGACCCTTATATTTTATGGTGTATGTGTTCTTATCCATGTGAATCGTCAAAATCATAGTCACAAGACAAGGATAATGACAAATCCAAACTCATATGGACTGAACTTATGCAATCTTAACTTCTTGCCACCTGGCAGTACAGGGCCTGCCATTGCTTCCAAGTTGTTATGCAACCAATTGAGAACTTTCAGAACTCCTATGCAAAGCCAACTTTAACTGGAATGGGCACAAAATATGTCAACACGATAGGTTATAAACCTCAAGTCGTGTGCTAGTGAAGAACCTCAGGTTTTATTCTTGATTATTTCTTGAAATTCTTTTTAGGATCTTTAAGACTCCCACTATCCTCTTGACATATAAGACTATCTTGCCAAATATTCAAGAGATAATGCGGATTCTTTATCAAGACAAACACTTCACACAATTGGCCTTAGTTGGTATTTGTTTTATCCAAAACATCACAACTTACCAATTTCAAATGTACAAGAGTAGGACACTTTTACTCTTACATTTGACAAGTGTTTTAAACCTTTCTTTAAGATATGTCACTCAAGTTACAATCTTGGAGTATGACTCTAAGAATTGTTTTGGAACGAAGTATGACTCATCTTCCTGATCTAACCATTTCAACAATTCATGACTCCTCTTCTTAGTCATAAGAATGCACTAAGATGACCTTTAGAGGACTAATTGTGATATGATTTCTAAATCATTAAGATGATCACAAACATGATACTAAAGTACTCTCCCATCTTTTCAGATTTGAGAAACTTTTATCTTTCTGCCTAATTTGATTCTTCCCATTCGTTCTGCCATACATTGAGACTTTTCTAATGTTTCAGAATTATACTTAAACTTGTAAGTATAACCATATTTACTAAACTTTAGTAAATCAAATATTCTTAACGAGCTTTGTGGTGGACATGACCAGTGCACAAGAATGTGTACTCGATCCCTTTAGTCCTTCACTTGACTCACACATCCATGTGAACAAGTAATAAGTCTTGATTTTCCAATGCTTGAAAGTTCTCATTCATCATACTATTCAACTTGCATGATTCCAAGTTTCGGTCCAATTGAAACTTGGGTGATGAGGAACTTTCCTGATTTGGTAAATTTAGACACTACCACAAATGAAAGAATCAAATCCATTTTCCAATATTGTTGTCAGTGGAATCATATAAACAACAATTTTCCACAAATGCCATTGTAAGGATACTTCAAATAAATAAAATTAAACAATTTTCTTTTATTTTAAAACTTTGCGGAAAAAATTATCCTTACAATCCACATGGAAAATTGTTGTTATCTATTCCTTAGCAATATATCATAACTTCTTAAGCAACTGCTCAAAATTCTGATGCGATCGAAATCCACCTTCGCGATCAGAATCAGCATATACTTCCTTTAAGATTTCTCTCTATTCTTTGATTCTTAAAACATCAACATGTGACCCAGTCACATCATGTAATGAGGATCTCAGAATAGAACTTAACAGAGTTAGATAATGGGCTCTACCTGATGTAGAGTCAAACTTATTGACTTTAACATCCTTAGGTAAATTTGGCAGCTTTGCAATCAACGCCCCTTCCTTTGGCAAAATAAACATATGGACCCTTTGGTAATGGGACTATCTCAGACTTAGCCTTTCTCTTTACCATTTGGTCATCCGGGTTGACTATGGCCAATCCCTTTCCATTGGGAAGAGAATGCTTTTTCTGGATTTCCAGTGTCACCATTGTCACTGTCCATAACGTTTTTGGGAAGTTGATCTTTCTAATCAAATTTGCTTTACTATCGTTCCAAATCATTGCTGATTCAGCAGCACCAAGTAAATAGATATGATCATTAAGGTTCATGTCATAGTCTGTTTCATAGTAGTCCCAAAGGAACTCACTATGTGACTTAGAAAGTGATTGAACATCCAACTTTCTCAAGACTTTGACACACAACTCTCTCGGCTTGTCAATATGTGACTTCATCTCTAAGATGTGATCACACATAGACCTTGCTTGCCATTAGGGCTTGAGTGACCTTGAACTTGTGGGTTAGGGAGAATAATTGGAGGAGGTGGAGGAAGTAAAGTTCCAAGAGATTTGGGAAGATCATAGATGTCTGAACTAGACATCTTTTGGGAGATATTCAAGATAGTTGATCTAAAGTCCTTAATATAACACCCAATATGAAATATTAAGGCTAGGATCCAACAACCTATTTTTAACTGGAAGAGGGATGCCGTAATCCGAGTTATAAAATAGTTGAAGGTAGGTAAATGACGATTTACCAATTTCCACCATGAAAAACGAAATAATGTAATTAGGTTTTTAATTGGATTTGAAACTCCTAGATCTTTTGAGATTCATTGAACTTTTCAATGGCATGTTTCAATCTCGAGTGTGCCCTTCAGGTTTTGTGACTGGGATGCCGAGGATCACAAAACAAGGTGTGAAGTAACCATGCAAATATACTTGGTACCCTTAATATTTACCCCTCAATCGATGTGCCGGTTAACCACACGAGCTCCACCGATACTATGATAAATATTAAGTTACCCTTTGCCTACTTTGTTAAATCCAGGTTAGTGTGCCGGTTAACCACACACGCTCCACTAACGGTTTAAACAAAGTGCAAAGTGTAATTTCATGGATTAGCACCTTATTCACATTTTCCTAAGTAACTAAGATTGGGAATTTATAAGTGTTTAGTTACTTAGTATTTATCATTAATACTTTTAATGAATGGAGAATTATAGTCTTTGTCCTACCCGTTCGGCTAACGACCCTCCACCAGTCAAGGAAGCGGTGGGTGAGAGTGGACACCCATTAAACTGCCATTTTATAGGCAGTAACCTTATACCCCCCTTATAGACCGGCTTCGTGAATGAGGCCTACTAACGGTAAGACTGACTTGCTCTTATACATATATTTATTATTAACTTATAATACTATAAAGTATAAGGGTTGAATTTTAACTTTTAAAATTCTAAGGGCTAACTTGGAATTAAAGTATTCATGGGGAAAACTTTACAAATTCCAAAACTTGAGGGCAAGTTTTGAAAATATTCAAAACTAATTAGTTCCATAACTTATGTGTTTAAAGTAGTTTTAATTAAAAAAAAACTCTTCAAGTTCCATAACTTGAGGACAAGTTATGGAAGACTTTAAACTAATAAAAGAATGTAACTTTTCTTTATTTTTGTAACTTATGGAACTAATTAAGGTTACATATTTTATCATTTAATGAAGTGACTCTTGAACCTCCATAACTTGAGGACAAGTTATGGAGTCATAAAACCATTTAATGAGGACAAGACTCTTCATTTTTGTAACCATTGCCAACTTTTTATGAGTTTTATGAAACTTAAATGTGACTTTTCATATAACTTGAGGACAAGTTACAAAAACACATTTTAGAATCAACTCTTAGATTAAAATGGATTGAAAACACATAATCAATTAACTTTTCTATTAATCTAATAAACTCATATGAACAAAGATAATTCACATCAAATTTTTTCGAGTAATTAGCATAACTTTTAAACTAATACAATTCGATTTTTCAGCTAATTTTGCAAGTATAACAAGAAAACAAGCCTTGGCTCTGATACCACTGATGGGTTTTGCGCATTCTAACACTCCTAAGTGTACATGCAACCCTAATACCTTGGATCTATGTTTTCTCTATTATACATGCAATTATGAACTTTCCAAGGTATTACCCTATCTAGCATACAATACTTGATACTTGGGTAATCAAATGGATAGAATACATACCTTTGTTTGATGTAGCTTGTCTCCATGAAGCTTGAGTGCCTAGTGCCCCAAGTGTGACACCTCAAATGGTTCACACAACACCAAATGCACATGGAATGACTTGAGAGAAATGGAACACTCCTTGAAATCGTCTAGCCCTCATATTCACACATTAGTGCACGATTTCTTGAGCCATGGGATTCTTTTATATGGTGGCTATTAGGGTTACACCATGTAACTCATAACTTTACCCATTCCTTATGCTCCATGGATTTTAACCTCCATGGAGTATCCATGGGTCACCCCATGGACTTAGTCCAACATAAGGAATCTTGGATCACAAGCCCACATATATAAGAATGAATGATTTACACAATCAACCCATATATTTAATTAGTCTCCTTTTGATCACTTAATTAATTCCAAATTAATTCTTGATCAATACTAATTAAATAACCTTATTAATATATTAGAACTTATAATATATTAACCAACCTTAAGTGTTATTTCTCTCATTATAGTCTATCAAAATGCATGATGCCATGCAACCCAAATGGACCATGCCGGGTCGGGTCAAGTCTTACCAATTATAGTTATGAACTTAGACATTAATCCAACATTGATAACCTGATATTGCTGATATGTTGAGTATAATATAGTTATACATGCTAGTCTGGTAGATCTGTAGGACTACCTGTGAATTGCTTGTTTATCTGTTTATGATATTATCTGCTATATGTCGACATATTGTGTGGATGGGTTGAGGTAGTACTGCTTCGTGTTGTAGCCAACAAACCTTGGTGCATTCCATATATGAGGTGAGGGTCAGGTAGGGCATGCCAGACTCATACTGAGGGCTCAATAGCATTCCAGATACAAGCTAAGGACCCGGTTGGTATGTCAGACTCGTACTAAAGGCTTGAGGGTATTGGAGCAATCCAGATATGAGCTGGGGGCTAGGAAGGGGCATGCCAAACTCATACTGAGGGCTCATGGGCATTCCAGATACGATCTTAGGGCCGGGTAGGGCATGCCAGACTCGTACTGAGGGCCGGGGAGCAAGCCAGACATAAGTTGTGGGCCCAGGGGGCAAGCCAGACTTATGCTGTGGGCTTAGGGGTAATCCAGTCTGTTAGCTGTGGACCCATTGCATGCTGTTATTTTGTATATGTGCTATTGTTTGTGTATTGGTACTTTGGGGGAACTCACTAAACTTCGTGCTTACAGTTTTGGTTTATGGTTTCAGGTACTTCAATGGATAGTGGCAAGGTGAAGGCGTTACCGTACACATCCTCGCGTTTTTGGAGCTTATGGTTTCTGGGAAACTCTGATAACGTTATTGTTTTGAAAACTATGTGTAAATGATTCTGGGTTTAAATAAAAGTTTTGGAAACAACGGTTTTGTAAACACTTCTTTAATAAATGGGTTGTTTTGAAAAGTTTAAATTTTATTGAAATTTTATGGATGTTACACATTGATATTCTGAAAGAATGTTGCTACTTTTGTAAGGTAAACCCAAAAATTTAGGCAGAGTGACACTATGTTATAATTACATTATGTCAGAATACATTCTTTTTCTTGAAAAAATTGCAAGAATATTAAACTAAAACATTTAAAGGTTTAGGATACACTCTTGCAAAATCTACTAGAATATTAAAGATATACACATCATGCTAATTTATGCAAACAAATTCTTGAAGAATACCATTATAAACAAATAGTATTAAAATACTCTAATAAACATTATTATATTAGCATTTAATAATCTAATCTTATTAATAATTACGAAAATTCAAATAGTAAACTGTAAAGTAAGTTGATAGAGTTTTACTAAGTCCCTTTGAAAGAGTTTACCAAGTCCCTTTGAAAGAGCACCCGTACAGACACAAAATAAACAATGAATATGTATTCATTGTATTTGACATGTTAAAATTGTAAAAAGAAAATAAGGCTATGCCACCTGGTCATCAGCGATGCATGCTTACTTTTAGTCTCTTTCTTTGTGTACCACCCATGAAAAAGCGATTCACTAACAAAATATTGCATTGTAAAGTTAAAATTCCAAATCATCGTGACTAAGAAAAACTCATAAAAATCAAGTGTTTTTTTAAGGGACAATGGTAAGAAGCTAATTACAAAGCATTAGTCTAACCGTATACTATGCTAAAAATTTGGCCATATGTAAGAGTGTGTGGATAGACATTGTTCAATTCCTTAAGTCCAAATGGGTTCAACTTGTCATGTTCGCTTTTGGATTCATGGTTAAAAGTTTCTTTTTTCCGTTTTTACCTAACTAGGCTAATTTATAACAAAAGTTGATAAATGAATGTCTCCAACGTTGTCTATGTGAACCGATTCTTCTGGCTGATTCAACAATTTATATACATAAAAAGTTCTAAATTCTTTGAATTGTAAAAAGAATTGCTCATTGTCTGCTCTACTTCATAAAACTGTAGTTAAATTTCAAACAAATTAACCTCAATGATCTAACATTAATTGAGAAATTAGGTGAGTATATAGAAATTAGGGTAGAAAGATTCAAATAGAACCAAAAGAACACATCATATAGAACCGTTTGAATAATCATCGGTGGATGTCCTTCCCTTACCGATGTCGTGTTTGAAAATGTACCCAATGGAAAATGACATTCGTGTTAAGAGTCCTAATCAAGTTGAATGAAGACGGAGGTTAGAGTCAATTGTAGACGAAGTTGATGTCGCCAAAAATCACGAAGGATAGAAAAGTGTGGGCTGATGAGGCGACGATGGTGGTTGTTGTGGGTGATGACGAAGAAGATAAGATAAAGGAGTTGTCAGCGTACGATAGAGTTATTGAACTCTGGTAGGAAGAAACTCTAAGGGGTTGATGGCAGTAGCGAGATGATGGTGAGATGCCGTTGAATGGTTTGTAACTGATTTTTTTTAAAGGGGTATTAAATGGTTTCAATATTTGCTAAAATTAAGTAAATAAAGATTATTATAAATAAGCAAAATGCTAAAATAATAAAATAAAATAAAATTCCAAATATCCGATATTAAGGAACCTAAAATTCACAAAAAATAAGATTTCTATTTAATTTAAAAGTTTTAAAGTCATTATCCATTTTTTAAACATTCCCACTATCTAGGGGTGTGTATGGGGCAGTTTGGTTCGATTATTGGTCAAAACCGAACCATAACCATTATGATTGGTTAATGCATTTTGGTAGCCATTACGTATGGTTAATATTGGTTATGGTTAATGATTTTTGTTGGTTAACGATTTTGGTTAATGGTTAATATTGTTTAACCATAATGTTCAAAATAATATAAATGGTGAAAGTATATTTTCATAAAAATTGAAAAGAGAATACAAAAAAGTCCTCGGCGCCAATGTTTGCAACCTAACTTATAGTAATAGAATAAAATGTGTACATTTGATACTCAGATAACACATAGTCACATTCAAAATAAAAACATTCAAAAAAAAAACATTAAACAAAATTAACATTAATAATTTCATATATTGATAATTGATATTAACATTAAAATAAAGTCAAACATTCATAAACATTCATATACGTTCAATGCGATTAAATCAAAAACTATAAAATAAAATTGACAAACATTCATATTATGTGTTATCTGGATAAAAAAAAAATCCAATCACTCATATATATTCAATGTGATTAAGTCAAAACCAATAAATAAAAAAGCCAAAAAAAAATACATTTTTAATATATCACAAAGTCAAGAAGAACAAAAAACGTAACTTACCTAGAAGTGTTGATTATAAAGTCAAAAAATCATTCGAACAATACTATAAAGTCAAAATAATCTTCGATTATGATTAACGGTGTGAGAAGCCTCCGATTAGGATTATGAGTGTGAAGATTAAACTAATTATGAATAATGTTTACAAATTGTAGAATTAACCGATTAAGAATTACAATATTAATCAATAATTTAACTCAATGCATGATTGTAAGATTGTGTGTGCCTGGGTGATCAGTCTTTGATGGTTTGATTGCTCGTTCGTCTCCTGATAAGTGAAGATTAATGAATTATATTTTGAAAATTTGATGGGTCTTAAATAAGTTTGACTATATTATTTTATATATAATTTATAATTTTTATATATTAAAATATAAAGTTAGCGGTTCGATTAATAATGACTCAGTTTTTTTGGAAACGACAAATGATTAAACGGAAGCCTACTCGCATATTTCAACGAGCACCCCGGGTTCGAGCTCCTTTACAGGGTAAACCCAGCCCCCATAGGGGTTTCCAGGGAAAATTTCCCCACATGTGGCACAAGTTTAAGAGGCACCCAAATTGGGTTTTGCAGGGATTGAACTCCCGACCTCTGACCCCACGTGGGTATTAAACCCGGTACCTCTTCCCAGCTAGGCTGGAAGTCATTGGTTAATAATGACTCAGTTAACTTATAAAACCATAATCAAACCGTTAGTTATCAGTTAACAAAAATTAGAAACGAACCAAATTTTTTAAAAATAATTCGGTTATATCGGTTAATTTGGTTTTGGTTCGGTTTTTCGGTTATTATTCAATCAATAAACACTTGTTTCTCGTTACTATACTATTTAGGGGGTGTTTTATAGCGATAGTTAATAAGTAAAAATCCATAAATAATACCCCTGACTTATGGGCGTATAGGGTATAAGACTATTAGTTAAGTATGCTCATTATCCAACAACCAATCCCAAACATGAAACATACTCTTTTAACGCAAGCCCTAATCTAATTGGTGCCTGTGCGTGTGTGTGGTAGAGTTGGATCGTGGCTGCGCACATCGTTTCATTTTCTTCCGCGGACCTGACTACGGGATAGAAGAGACGAGAAAGGAATATGAGAATCGTCGGCAGGGTTTTTTGCAAAAACTTGGTTCGGGCATTCTCAGGATCCAGCTTAGGAACTGGAAATAATCATCTGCGGTCCAAGACCCATTCTTTCTCTCTTTCCCCGTATTCCACTGGTTCGTTCTTCAAACCTCAACTTGTTTATTATTATTATTATCAGTTAAACCTATCTCTGTGTTGCTATGCATCTTATTTTCTTTCTTCTGTTGCACCCGAGTCAAGCATGATCTCCCTATCTTTCTTTTTTCGTCGGGTATTAGTTGTCGGTTCCATGAAAATTCGCACACGTATAGCAGAAAAAATTAAGTATTTTTATGTGCTGTCACAAATTGGGGAAAATGTCTTCTTTAATGTTACATATAAATGCATGCTGTGGAGGATACTGATATCTCTTTATTTATCATCAACGTGGTTCTTAAAAGTGGCGGAGTTGCAACCTCAGTCATCCGTGGAACTGATCAAGATTATGGAGCACAGGTTGTCGGCTATTGAGCACCGGAGTGTTTATCTTCAGGGCATTATAAATCAGGTAAGAGCGCTTGAGTCTCATATATGCTTAAAGTTAGGTGATGCTATACACCTGTAAACTACGTTTCTTTTTTCACATTTGGGTTAGGAAGCTTGCTATTATCTTCCACTTATCTTAAACGGGGTACTATTTTTCAGTGTTGAATAATTCCAGTTTATAGCTGTTTAACCTTACTATGTCTTTTTTAGTAGTCAGATAGCTGTACTAAGATTAGTTTCAAATAGTGGGACTTAATTGGTGTTAGTTGTGAGTTGGTTTTGCCATCTTATCCTAGTATTTGGATTATGGCATTAAGTTAGGAAATCATTGAATATCATGAGTATTTAAAGATTTAAGTTGCAGGTTTGAAGTTGTAACTTTTCATCAAGAACTCAACTGTTAGTGTAATTTTGTTCTTCTGTCCCTTCTGTTTTCATAACACTCAAAAGGTCATATTTGTGATAAATGTAAATTGAAGAGTTATTAAATGGCTGTGATGAGGATAATTGTAAGGGTAACACCGAGAGCCCATATGATAAGCTTCCTTGTAGTGTTTTCTTTCCAAAGGGTAGAAAACTATTCTCTTCGTATATTTTCGTGTAGGTGTTTGCGTTCTATAATTCAAATTTTGTCATGGTTTTGCATGTTATCTAATTTATATACCAATTTCGTTCTTTCATCTATATATTACTATATTGATAATTTATTAAAGACAGCTAGAAGCCTCGCCAACTGAGTATTCGAGAGCAAACAAGGAGCTTCAAAACCTTAATGCTAAAATGGATCTCATAAGTAAGCTAAGGACCATACAAAAGGTGATTCCTTGTGCTTTTGATACATATATTTTTTTTTTTGGTGTTAGTAACTTGTCAGATATATGATGTCAATAGTATAATTTAGTTTTTATTTTTGTTGTTATGGATGGTCACACTTCACATAAGCATTCCCTATGTTTCTCATAATCAAGTTGTTTGAAATATATGGTATTAGTTCCTAGCCTTTATATACTAATCCTAGCACGTACAAACAAAACGGCTATGACAGCCTTTGCTATTTGCTCTGCTTTGCTCATAGGTAATTGTTGGATATTAATGATTGAGGTTGACATTTGACAAGCAAGATTTCTCGTGCCATATAGGTGGAATATAGGCAACTTATTGGGCTGATAAGTGTAAACCCAATAGAAAATTAATTTTGTATGGAAAGTATGGTGGGTTCTAAAGAGGCGATGTTATTTGCAAATTGGTGCAAGTTGACACACTTGCACTTTTTTATAGTAGGAGCATAAGATCCCTTTGTGCAAGCCAACCTTTTTTTCGCATTGCAAGACCATGTGCTATACTCATCTTACTACACTTCCTAGTAGTCTTTAAGGGTTAGGTAATAAGTGGTAGGTTTGTAATAAAGTGGTAAGGCGGGGGACCTTTGGTCATTCTCTTAGTTAGGTCGATGTAGGGCTATCATGACACCATTTTTATTGAATGTATACATCCGACCGATTGCTATGAATCATCTAAAAAAAGAAAAAAAAAGATAAATGGACGACCAATTGTATAGAAAGTCATAATGCAACCCAAGATAGGATTAGTTCTTTTATTTTCTTGTTTCTTTTTAATTTTAATATCTTGTTATTAGGTAGTATATTAATTTAAAAATTATAAATAATATCATCGTTTTAAAACTCGTCAGAAGCGTACGCCTTAAGGCGAAACGGATCATGGCCGAACCAGAGGCGCCGCCTCTGTGGTTGGATTTGAGACGTACGCTTCGTCCAGGTGAAGCGTAGATGAATCGGTAGAGGCGGTGCGTTTTTTAGAAACGTACGCCTTGATTTTTAGTCTAATTTTGACTTATTTTGACTTAATCTAATTTTGACGATCCCATCCCATGGCCAAATTGAATACTGGAACGTGTTTTTACCAAACGGAATTGCTTCAATTTGCAATTGGGATCGTCAATTTGGATTTTGGAATGCCGAATTGGAGATTGTCAGGAAATTGATTGCCGACTGAAAAATTGACCACTTACCTACAAATTCCAGTCTTATGCTTTGATGCTTCGATTACCTGGTACTTTAATGGATTCAAGTGACATTCCTATTATCCTAAATTCCTATTCCATGTATTCTACAATTCCTTCTAGTATTCTATTATGCGTATTCTACACTTCGTGTAGAAGATATTGAAATAGAAGCACCATAGAACTTTATTGGTATTGGTGAGGAGAATGACGACCAAAGACAATTAGGTGCATTAGGAAGCCAAAAAAGTTCAGACCCTTGGAGATTCAATTATACATTATTGGAGATTCAATTATATGTTTAGTATTTTATTTTTTATAAGATATATAGTTTTTATATTTACTTTTTAATTCCGCCTCAAGCTTACGCCTCGCTCCGCCTCGAGGCTTACGCCTCGTGAGGCGAAGGGAAAACGCCTTGAGGCGCGATTCCGTTCTTTTAAACCTTGAATAATATAATAAAATTCATGGTTATTAATTCCCTATATATATATATATATATATATATATAGTATAATATTGATATAGTTTTTATATATATTTGAAATTCTCATATAAAATATAATTTTGGTTGTGATAGGTTGTTGATAAATGGTAAAATTTTATATTTTGTTGATTGTATATGTGGATGAGAGAGAGAGAATGCTTTTTTATTGAAAAAGTGGGTTGTGACTGGTTGCTGATAAACATAGTGTATATAGAGGGTCAGTTTTTGGAGTAGGAATCAATCAGTTGTCCGGTGAGTATTCACTTTGGAGAGACCTTGATGTTATGCACCCACCACTCAAATTCACATATAGAAGGAAAAAACAGAAAAAGATTCCAAGGGAAGGGGGGACTACCAGGCCAACCATCATGACTGCAGAGGTAATGGGGGAGCAGGGGCAAAATGGGCATTTGGAGTCCCAGCTGTCATTCGTGCCCTATTAAGGGGATGGCCAGCCTCAAGGAATGCATCATCATTATTCTTAGAAGTTTCTATTCCTTTGGAGAGTGTAGCCTCTCGAATAGCTACTATTTTATCCTTTTCATTGGTATCTCTTGTCACCACAGTCCATTTATGAAGTTAATGAAGCAGTAATATTAGCAATCAGTTCTTGCTCATTATATTAGCTTAGTCCATAACACTTGACCTCTTGAGTTTTAAGAACATCTTGTAATCTTGCCTTTTAATTCGATCTTACAGCAATTAGTATATCAATTCTTGCAATTCCACCAATAGTCTATACCAAATTGGTATTAGAGCGTGTTCGATCAACCGTAGCGGGATCAATGACAACAACAAAAGAAATCAGGACAATTTTGGTGTTTTTTTTTTCAGAAAAAGAGTCGCTATTTTGACAGCGTCGAGTGAAACTAAAAAAATTAAAAATTACATAATAGTATTAGCAGTAGTCATAATAATAATAATAAGACAAACTTATTTATCTTTATCTATCTTAAATGTTTGATAAAGCCCCATATAATTTATCATTCTAAATAAATATATTACAATACTAATAAAGCCCCTTCATATAATTTATCATTTGCGAGAATGTGTTTTAGAAATCTCATCGACATTGTGTGCTTTTATAGACATAATGCTACAAACATACAAACCTAAAAAAAATTATCTTGGATATTTTTTTCCTGAAAATATGAAAGATGATAAAATTTTCACATATGTAATAAAAATAAAAATAAACAATAAAAACTTATTACCGCAACAAAAACAACAAAACAAAACAAAAAAAATTGGGTTCATTTTGAAGTTTGACAATCACATTTACGTTATATACTTTATGTAGAATACATTCACTTATTTAGTATATTTACTTAAATAGGCTAGCTAATAAAAAATATCTATTGTTTAATGTCTAAATAAAACTAGTATAAAGTGAAATTATAAATAT
This sequence comes from Lactuca virosa, assembly GCF_052849685.1. NCBI lineage: Eukaryota > Viridiplantae > Streptophyta > Magnoliopsida > Asterales > Asteraceae > Lactuca > Lactuca virosa. The sequence continues at coordinate 394,612,620 of NC_136433.1, forward strand.
GGGGACAAAAATGGACAAAACAAATAAGATGATTAAAAGGTTGGAGAATTATAAGTGGTTGGAGTGACCTATTTAAAAAAGCTTACCACCCCAATCCTAAAAAGCTTTTGAAAAGCTACAATTGGAGATGCTCTTAATTTATCCATAGTTAAGATTCTATGTACATGGATTTGCAACAATTAAGTATTTGAAACGATAGTGGTTCCTGATTAAATCAAAATCAGGCATGCATCATTGGGAGAGAAGGCCGACATCTCGAGTTGGGTAACCTTTTTGATTAATTTCTTTGGTTCCCCCTATCAAATTGGTAAATAAGGTCTTTTTTACTTGGCAAAGAAAGTGCTGAATTGGAAGCAAAACTAGGAGTTGAAATCATGAGGTTAAAACAATAATGGTTTGCTGGAATACTTGAGAACCTGTGACAATTTTTTTGGCAAAGAGACTGAGTTAGTTTAAGTTTATGTACCTCTTGTAAACATTGATGCCCTTATAATAGACAATCTAATTTTAATCTAATACACAACACAAGATGCTGCATCGTTTGTGGTGTATTCTGGAATGTACAAAGCAGATGGGTAACACCCAAATTCATGGTAGATTGGAATTACCATAACTTGTCACATACATAAACGTCTACAAAGACTAAGTTATTCAATTAACTGAAGCTCAAAGTGCAGGATAATTAAAGTAAGTACATTGACGTAACATGCGTAACTAACTATTCTAGATCATTGAAAATGCAGTCGAATTTCGCATTGCGTTCAATGATTGTAGAATAATAATACTTGAAGTAGTTGGCTTTATCCTACAAAGCAAAGATGTACTATGATTGGTAATTCCATTCCGGCATGATAGTTGTATTCTGATGCTGATCTGTGTTTGGTTGGCTGTAGGAAATTGAGAGTTTGAAATCACTAGTGGGCGATTGTGAACAAGATAAAGACATGCAGGCCATGGCATACGAAGAACTGGAGCAGGCGTTGAAAGAAGAAGGATATGTGCATAATCTACTGCTCAAGGCTTTACTGCCTAAGGATGATGCAGATGAAAGGGACTGCATTTTGGAAGTCAGAGCAGGTATATGTTATGATTACAGCTTGTGAGCATAATAATAATAATAATAATAATAATAATAATAATAATGCCAAATCAAAATTTTGAAATTCAATTTTGGATCAGGAACTGGAGGGGAAGAGGCTTCTCTGTTTGCTATGGACATGTTCAAAATGTGATTTATAGATTTTTCATCAGATATCAAAATGTTTGCCTAAACTAAAAAGTACACCATGACTCCAGGTATGAGAGATACTCGCTGAAAAAGGGTTGGAGGTTTGAGGTGGTGGATGTGACGGATTCAAATATGAAAGGATACAAGGTGATTGTGATAAAATAATAGGTTGGTATGGATATGGATATGGATATGGATATGGATATGAATGTTATTTGTTGCCAGGAAGCCACTGCCGCAATATCTGGGGTGGATGTCTATGGAAAGCTTAAATTTGAGAGTGGAGTTCATAGAGTGCAGGTAGGTTATGTCTGTTCAGTTGGTGAATTGACTTGACTGCTTGTATGCATAATGCATGTGTGTGTGATGTTATTATAATAATTTTTGCAGCGAGTGCCTGTCACGGAGAAGTCTGGACGGGTTCATACAAGTGCTGTGTCTGTTGCTATCCTTCCCCAGGCAGATGAGGTGATTGATTTTGTCTTTTCCATCATTTGTGTCTTGTGATGTGGATTATTATCAAAGTTAAGTTTTGCAGGTAGATGTTCAACTGAGGAATGAGGACTTGAGAATCGACACATACAGATCTGGTGGATCTGGTGGTCAGCATGCAAATACTACCAATAGTGCTGTTAGGATCACCCATATTCCCTCTGGGCTGATGGTTGCTATACAAGATGAACGCTCACAACATATGGTACATGATCTTACTGCATATCTTAGCCTTGGAATGCATGCTTATACTTGCTTGCTTACACTTGGTACAGTAGTGTTTGTTGATAGATGATATGCTTATTTGCTTACACTCATTTTCTCTTTGGTTGGATAGAATAAGGCTAAAGCGCTAAAAGTGCTGTGCTCCAGACTGTATGAGGTGGAGAGATGTAGGGTTCAAAACAGCAGATCAAAGCTAAGATCTGAGCAGGTATTTGTGGTGCAAATATTCGATGGAATTGTTTGTTTCTTTATTAACAACAACATTTGACAAAACAGATTGGTAGCGGGGATAGATCTGAACGTATACGTACATACAACTTTCCACAAGGACGAGTTACCGATCACAGGATAGGCTTCACTCATCATTCCATCAGTGATGTGATGCAGGGAGAGAGTTTGGACTATTTCATTGACGCCCTTCTTTTGCAGCAGGAAATGGATGCAGTTGCTGACTTCACTGCCACCTCCCATCATCATTGAACCAACAATATATGTTATGGAAATGAGAAAGAGATTTCTTTTGTAGGATGCAAGCCAAGTCCAAACACATTCATTCATATGACACTTACAAATAATAAATTATGAATTTGGATTTTATGGAAATGAGAAAGTGAAAGTCTGTAAAGTTTGAAATGCAAGTTGTGGATAAAGGCAGCAGTAGGGGTGTGCAAAAAAACCGAAAACCGAGCCGATCTGGCCAACTCAAAACTGAAAAAAAACGGGTACCTATGGGTCGGTTTCTGTTTGGGTATTTAGATATCTGCGAATACCAGGGGAACATTAGATCAGAAAAGACAGAATAATTGTAATTATAAGTGAATTAAATGACATTTTAGGTTTTTATCAATGGACCTTAGGGGTAAGTTTCGTAAAGAAAATATCTTTTGAAAAATCAATAAAATGTAAGTTACCAATTAATTGAAAATCCATAAATCTCTCTCTCTCTCTCTCTCTCTCTCTATATATATATATATATATATATATATATATATATATATATATATATATATATATATATAAGGAAAAGTGAATATACCTTTTAAGGGTATATAAATTTAGGTACCCAAAACTCACTATACTACGTGGTATTGTATCATATATATAAATTGTAATTGTCTAATGTTCTTATAATTCAACTTCTAACTTGATTTACTTCTAAGATTTTTATAAATTTCACATTTATCTTTGTCTTATATAATTTTCATTTTCAACTATAATATATATAGCCTAGTAGGTGTTCGTCAAAAAGATGTGATATAAGGGGAAGATAATAGTTAAATTTCAAAAATATTGAAAGTAAATCAAGTTAGGAGTTGAAGTTTACTCTCTTCCCTCTAAATCTCGGCCGAGACCTCCAACCTTCCACACTCTATTTCACACTTCATCTCATCTCTAAACTCTCTCTAGAACTCACTCATCATTCCTCTTCAAAAATTCGTGTGTGCTTGTGTGTTTGTTCAAGAAACACTTCATCAAAGTTCATACATTTTTGGTAAGTTACTTTCTATTCAAGGTGTGTAACTTCATTTTATGATAAATTTATCACTCATAATCACCCCATTTCGTGATTTTTGCTTCCTAGAACTCCATAAGTCCGAAAATCTCATCAAGGGAGCTTGCTAGACCGAAAACACCTCCTTCTCTTCATCACAACCGAATCCATCATCAAAGTGAGTTCATATCCCCTTGTTTTCGGTTTTACTATGTTTTTGGGAGAGGATACAAGTTGCTTTTTTGATAGATCTAAGTATTATTCATGTATGTGTGTATTTTCATGTTATATGTTGTGATTATGCTATGAAAACATGTTAAACCTTCACCAAACTCAAAATATCTACTAAAACTTGGTGACGTGTGGAAACTAAATCACTTTATGAAACTTACTATGAAGTTGAAAGGATTAAACATCTTAAGGAATACTAGGAAACTAAATAAAACCATAAAAGGTGCCAAATTTGATAAATAAACAAAAAGTGAAGTCTTTATGTTAACTCACGGCTTTGAGAGGACCAAAAGAGTCATTTTTAGATAAAAATGGATCTTTACGATATTCATGGTTTTAAAGGGGCGAAAAGTGTTAATTTTCACAAAATGGGCTTCTATTTAGGCCTTTACAGTTTTAATGGGCTAAATAGTCAATTTTCATAAAAAAAAAATGGGCCTTAATTAGAAAATCACGGTTTTCATGGGTCTAAAATGTAAATTTTGGCCTTTATGGACTTAAAATGTCATTTCCATTAAATTTGGGCAGAAAATGTTATTTCCAATATATTTGGGCCGAAAATTTCATTTCCATTAAAATTGGGCCGAAATTGTTATTTCCAATATATTTGGGCCGAAAATGTCATTTCCATTAAAGTTGGGCCGAAAATGTTATTTATATCAAAAGTGGGCTTAAAATATTATTTTTTACCAAACATGGGCCTTAATTGTAAACTTTCGGTCGTAAAAAGGCCTAAAGTGTTATTTTTATCAAAAATGGACCTCTAATGTAAATTCTCGGCTTAATGGGCCAAGAATGTCATTTTTACTAAAAGTGGGTCTTTTATGTCATTTTGGTAAATAATGGAACTAAAACAAGTATTATAATAACAATCGGGTTAATTACGACATTTCCACCTTAATTGGGCCATGTACACACATTTAATGTTTATTGGGCCTTAAATACCTAATTACATGTTATTTGGGCCTTATAGACCCATTGGTTTTCTTATTAGGCCTCCCGACACATTTTATGTTAATCGTGCCAATAACAAACAATACTTAACACTTTGATAAAAACAAATGGTATTTTCATCACCAATGTTTTGTAATCAAATGCATACTCGAAACATTATTTTAAAACGGTAAACAATGTGATACACTGTTCGCGTAAATTTAGTTAAGGTTCTTGTGAGACGTTCTTTCATCCGTACCTACCTAGTGTACAACCTTAAGTATTGTAGTTATAACCAGAGTCTCCGGGAGGGAGAGCGAGAGTTTGTGTATAGATCTATACGGGGTTGACAGCCCCGCACCTGAGTTGTTCGCTACAGCTAGACTAGGCCAGTCTAGGGTGACAAATGTCTTACCTTAAACAAGTCGACGCCTGAAAAACGTCATGACAGGCAGATCAGTCATATCAAGCATGGTTATAACGACTCACATAGAGTTTAACAACACGATAAATTTACGGAATACCTATACTATACTTTTGACACACGTACGAGCTATTCATTTCTATAATACTCGGGTCTTATGGTGTAAAAACTACAACTCTTTTACAGACAGAAAATATTGGATTTTTTGGGGAACAAACACGATACCTTACATTTTACTTACAACAGAAAATATAGAAATTTCTGGAACTCTCTCTTTATACACTTTCAAAATATGAACACACATGCTATAATACAAGATTTGAAACAAAACGCTCAAACATTTTTTGCGGAAAATATCGGATTTTCTGGAAGTTTACAAATGATACAAAACTTTTCTTACAAACATGCTTATGAACTCACCAACATTATATATGTTGACCGTTTTCAAAATAACTTGTATTCTCAGGGAATCGTTAAGCAGGTTGGACAACAAGAACATGTGGATTTTTGTGTATTTTGTTATCATCATGCATTGACATTTGGAATGTAAACCAACACACTCATGTAAACTATGATGGTTGTTATATTTTATGTGTGATGATGATGTTGTCTTTGATTCGATTATATACACTGTAATGATATTACAAGATGAAGTCACCCAACCCTCGAACGTTTCCGCCGTCTGGTTCGGGGGTGTGACACAAAAGGACCATGCTACAACCGGGTCAAGTACATGCCAAATATAGTTATGGACTTAGACACTAATCCAACAGTCTCCCACTTGGATAAGTCTAATAACTATAGATGCAAGTACGACTTCAAAATCCGATTAGCAATCATAGCTCTCAAAAGCCGCTGTCGAACTCTGACACGTCCTTTATATAAGGGATCGTATAGTCCTCAGTTCTCAAGATATCGTGTGGACAATTACATGGAACATAGTCGTACTTATTGTCCAGCAGTTTGTTTCTCGATCTCTGATCTGTCTGACATAGAACTTAATTGAACACATCAACTCAGTCCTGACCGGGCCCGTCACATAAGTTAAACCAAGTCATCGAGGGGCCCAAGATATCGCCTTTACCCTCGCAGGATAAAAGGAACATATAAACTTCGACTTATATGCATTTACTATTTACTCATCAAATCATACACAACAATGTGTTTTATAACATCAAGTTACTGATGCGTTTACGCATTATCAATGCACAACCAACTCGCAAACAATAAACCATATATATAGGTTTAAAGACTATATGATATTATCGTCTCACAATCACTCGTGTTTAATTCCATGAAGTGATTCAAGTGAGCGCGGGTCTAATCCAATACTCAAATCTTATTTCATAAGTACTCATGAACGTTGCAACAAACTTTTTCTATGTCTAATACACTTTAGACAATCTACAAGCCAATTCATGACAGTCTTCTTTCATATCTACTTCCAACATATGAATGATTGTGGACAATTTAAATAATCTTATTATTTAGGAAGTCAAAACATGCAAAGTGAAACAATAGTAAATAATTAACACAAGACAATAGCTTTACTTATAAATAAAACACCTTTATTCAATCATCAAATGTTAATTACAATTTGCTATTACAAGTTTCTAAAAGCTATCTAATCACTAAAAATAATATCGTCCTTCATCCCAACGCTCATAGCGTGCTGCAAGTGCTTAACCCTACTCAGTCCCTTCGTGAGGGGATCTACCGGGTACTCCTCTGAAGATACCCTCTTAACTATGAGGAGTCCCTCTTCTACCCGATGTCTAATAAAGTGATATTTCCTGTCGATATGTTTGGATCTGCCATGATCCCTCGGTTCCTTGGTTAAGGCAACCGCACCTTCGTTATCGCAGAAAATCTCCATAGGCTCCTTTATGGCTGGCACAACTCCAAGGTCTCCGATGAAGTTCTTCAACCATATCGCCTCATTTGACGCTTTGCTCGCTGCTATGTACTCTGATTCGCACGTTGAATCAGCTACGGTCTCCTGCTTGGAACTTTTCCAAGTCACTGCTCCTCCATTCTGGGTAAAGACCCAGCCCAACTGAGAGCGGAAGTGTAACGCCCCGATTCTCAGGTATTGATTTAATGTGTGAGTTTCTTGATTTCAAGGGCTACTCGACGAGTTGATTGCCCTACTCGTCGAGTAGCAGCGGGTTGGTCCACGTACTTTAATGACCTACTCACCGAGTCTAAGAAGGGACTCGACGAGTAGGAGCTGGCAGATGAAACCCTAAATCTCGGGGTTTTGCACCCTATTTAAAGGATCATTGGCCTCCCCCAGCCTCCCCTTTTACTGTTTCTTGTCCCTCTCAAACCCTAATCGAGTGTGTGTGTTCCATTTGTGTATTTTGAGCTTGGAAGAGGATTTTGTGGATAAGGGAGCTTGGAGAGCAAGTATTCAGAAGCAAGGAGCTTGTGGGATCTGAAATCTACCTTATTGGGCATCTTCTGGAAGGTATAATCGTTACCCTGACCTCATTTCATTCTACATCCCCTCTTTGGACAAATTCTAGGGTTTTCATGGTATGATTAGAAGCTATTCTTGTGTGCAAGCTAAGATCTGAAGTTGTAACTTTAGAACTGAGCTCCCTTGGGCTTCTTAGTCCATAAAGTTTCCAGCTTGTGCAAGAATGAGACTCTCCCAAGGTGCAAAGCTCCATTGGAAGCTTAGATTGGTCATTTAGGGCCTTTAGAGCCTTGCATGTGCGTAAAGTTTGCAACTTTACGTGATAAACATGCCTTAGAAGCTTGGATCTGTAATCTGGAACCTTGCCATGGCTTAAAAAGCGTCTGCATGGATGAAGGTTTGCAAGGACTCGGCGAGTTGGATGAACAACTCGGCGAGCCCGTTGAAGATGGCCATGAACTCGACGAGTTAGATGAACAACTCGGCGAGTCCGTTGAAGATTGCCTTGAACTCGGCGAGTCGTTCGAAGACTCGGCGAGTCGGCTAGGGTTTCTCCCAATTCTTGGACACGTATGAACTCGGCGAGTTAAAGGGGAACTCGACGAGCCAATCAAGGATTTCACGACTTCTTGAGTTCAGGAAGGACTCGACGAGTCAGTGAACTGCACTCGACGAGTCGAGTCAACATGGACTGTTGACTTTGACTGTGGACTTTGACTTGGACCAAGGGTTGACCAGTTGACTTCTGAGGGTATTCTGGTAATTTGGAGAATTATGAAAAAGGGTTTTATGGTAACTATAGGTGGTGGAGTTCGTGTTGGTGATCCGGGAGTTGAGCTTTCTAGTTTCAGACGACAGTTGCAAGGTGAGTTATCCTCACTATACTAAGGGGTCTAAGGCACCAAGGCCGGCCCATTGGATATATTATCCTAGCAGTGTTAGAGGTTGAGTACGAGTTAGTGTTGCATGCTAGTGGTTATGCCAGTTAGGTGGATCTGTAGGACTACCTGTGATGTTATGTTATTATTGGATGCTCAGTGGTTATGTTATGTGTTTGTTATATGGGATGGGTTGAGGTTGTACTGCTTCGTGCGGTAGCCAACAAACCCTAGGAGCATTCGAGTTACGGGCTAAGGGAGACTCGTATTGTGGGCTCGGGAGCATTCCAGTTACGGGCTAAGGGAGACTCGTACTGTGGGCTCGTGGGTATTACAGTCTGTAGGGCTGTGGACCCGTTATGTGCTGTTTTGTTCAGTTTGTTATGATATGTTATTGCTGATATGGTTATGTGGACTGTATGTGTATCGGTAATTTGGGGGTAACTCACTAAGCTTTCGGGCCTACAGTTTCAGTTTATTGTTTCAGGTACATCAGGGGATCGCGGCAAGGCGAAGGCATGATCGTACAGCTCCTCATATTATGTTTATGTTTCTGGGAATACTCTGATAAATAATATTTTGAAAACAAAGTTGTAATGTTTTGATGAACTTGACATGTTTTAAAAGTTTAAATTGGTTTGAAATTTTTTTTAGTGTTATAGGAAGTTGTCTCGGTCAGACTGAAAATTGGCGTCACTATACCCTCGCACCCTTAATTCATCACTCCCACCGAGGATAAGAAACCATTCCTTGGTCCTCCGAAGGTACTTAAGAATATTCTTGACTGCGGTCCAATGTGCTCTACCAGGGTTCCCTTGATATCTGCTGACCATGCTCAAAGCGAAGGCCACATCAGGGCGAGTACAAGTCATAGCATACATGATCGAGCCAACTACGGAAGCGTAAGGTACTCGACTCATTTCTACTATCTCGGCTTCGGTACTCGGGCTTTGAGTCTTACTCAACTTGGTATTGCTTTGGATTGGTAACTCTCCTTTATTGGAATTCTCCATACTAAAACGCTTTAGTACTTTATCCAAGTAAGTACTTTGACTAAGTCCTATTAGTCTTTTACTCATGTTTCTCACTGTCCTTATCCCAAGAATATAAGCAGCTTCTCCAAGGTCCTTCATAGCGAAGCACTTCCCAAGCCAGGACTTAACCTCCTGCAGGGTTGGGATGTCGTTTACTATGAGTAGTATGTCATCGACATACAAAACGAGGAAGCTAACTATACTCCCACTAGCTTTGACATATATGCAGGACCCATCCTCGCTTTGTAAGAAACCAAACTCTTTGACTTTCTCATCGAAACAAAGATTCCATCTGTGAGATGCTTGTTTCAATCCATAAATGGATTTCTTAAGCTTACACACTCTATTAGGGTGATTTGCGTCGACAAAACCCTCTGGCTGACTCATGTAAACATCTTCAGCCAACTTCCCATTAAGGAAAGCGGTTTTGACATCCATCTGCCATATTTCATAATCATGAAACGCAGCTATGGCTAGCATAACCCTAATAGACTTTATCTTCGCAACTGGTGAGAAGGTCTCATCATAGTCAACTCCGGGAGTTTGAGTAAAGCCCTTCGCAACCAATCGCGCTTTATAAGTGTGTAATTTCCCATCCATGTCGGTATTCTTCTTGAAGATCCATTTGCACCCGACGGTCTTACGACCCGGTACATTGTCAACCAAGTTTCAAACTTGATTGTCATACATGGACTGAATCTCGCTGTCCATAGCGTCTTTCCACTTTGCAGACTCCGGGCCTGCCATGGCTTCCTTGTAGCTATTAGGTTCATCTAAATTTACTAGTGTACTATCACTAATAAACGTATGACGCTCACTTGTTATATGAAAACCAAATAACACAGGTGTAACACTAACTCTACTGGAACGTATAAGAGGTAAGGACTCGTCAATCGGTTCAACATGAGTTTCCTCCTTGGGTTGAGCGCTAGTGTTAGAGGTTCCTTCATCGCTTGATTCTTGAAGCTCTTCAAGATCAATTTGCCTCCCACTGTCCCCTTAGCTTATGAGTTCTTGCTCTTGGAAAACCCCTCTCCTCGCAACGAAGACAACATTGTCACTCGGTCTATAGAAGAGATATCCAAAGGATGTATGTGGATAGCCGATGAAAATACACCGCTCACTACGAGGTTCAAGCTTTTCGTGAGTCTCTCGTCTTACGAAAGCGTCGCAACCCCAAACCTTGATATGTGCCAACGAGGGAGCCTTCCCTGTCCACATCTCGTGAGGTGTTTTGGCAACCTTCTTTGTAGGGACTAAGTTAAGGATATGGGTGGCGGTCTCTAAGGCATTCCCCCAAAATGAGATAGGTAACGAAGCACGACTCATCATGGAACGAACCATGTCCAACAAGGTTCGATTACGCCTCTTAGCTACACCATTCAACTGCGGTGTCCTAAGGTACTCACCACCTCGATCGGATCGGAGCATCTTAATTTTCCTACCCAGCTGATTCTCCACTTCCTGCTTAAACTCTTTGAACTTTTCAAAGGTTTCCGACTTGTGTTTGATTAAGTAGACATATCCATATCTGCTATAATCATCGGTGAAAGTCATATAGAAGCGGCTCGCATCCCTTGTGGTGGATCTAAAGGGCCCACACACATCGGCATGTATGAGATCCAATAAACCCTCACCCCTTTCACAAGTACTAGTGAAGGGTGACTTGGTCATCTTTCCAAGTAAACAAGACTCACACACATCATCGTCCCTAAGGTCGAATGACTCCATCACTCCATCCTTTTGGAGTTGGGCTATGCGCTTCTTGTTGACATGTCCAAGACGACAATGCCACAAGCATGCTTTATCCAAATCATTGGAAGAATCGATATACAATACATCATTTCCTAAGTTTTCTACAACCATCACAGTTTCATATATTCCATTACAAGGCAATGCTTCAAAATATAAAGTACCATTAAATAAAGCATTAATAGCCTTTTCATTATCAAACGAAAATCTAAAACCTCATCTATAAAACCATGAAAAGAAATAATGTTTCGTGTCATTTCTAACGAATAACAACAATTATTCAAATCTAAACCTAACCCACTACTAAGCACTAAAGAGTAAACTCCAATCTTGGTGACAGGCGACGCTTTCCTATTCCCCATGATCAAGTTTATCTTCCCATGCTCCACATCCCTACTTCTTCTTAGACCCTGCAAATCAGAACAAATGTGAAAACCACATCCTGTATCGAGGACCCAAGACATAACATGTGATGAGTTGTTAGAATGAGTAGTATAAATACCTGCGAAGGACGGTTTGATCTTCCCATCCTTTATATCTTTCAAGTACTTCAGGTAGCTTCGTTTCCAATGCCCTTTGTCGTGGCAGTAGAAGCAACCAGCATCCTTCGGGGTCGAGAATGGTGCAGTGTGACCAACCTTGGTTCCACTAGAAGAGGTGCCATCTTGGGACTTTCCCTTGTGGTGGCTCTTAGAAGGAGCCTTCCTCTTCTTACCCTTCCCTTGCCCAATAGCCAAGACGGGGGCAGTAGCAGTAGGAGTTGATGCAACGGATTTTCCTTTCAGACTACTCTCAGCAGTCCTTAATAGGCCTTGAAGCTTGCTTAGAGTGACCTCCTCCTTGTTCATGTGGTAGGTCATACGAAACTGGTCGTAGCAAGGAGGTAAGGAGTGTAGAATGATATCTATGGCCAACTCCTCATTGAAGTTAACATTTAACTTCAGCAAGCGGTCCACATACCTTTGCATTTTCTACTGGTGGGCCGTGACAGACTCTCCGTCCTTCATTTTGGTAGTGATCATCGAAACGATGGTCTCATAACTTTCCTGCCTCGCGCTTTGATGGTACCTATCCATCAAATCTTGATGCATCTCATAGGGGTAGTAGTCCTCGCAGGACTTTTGGAGTTCGGCGGTCTTAGTCACGAGCATGATGCAATGAACCTTCGTAGCATCTCGCTCATGAGCCTCGTAAGCAGCGATCTGCTCGGGAGTAGAAGTGTTGACGTTGACTTCTTTTAGCTCCTTGTCGAGAACATACTCCTTGTCCTCGTAACGGGTGACCATTCGGATATTGCGGATCCAATCATTGAAGTTGGTCCCATCAAAAATCACCCTCCCACACAAATTCATGAGTGAGAATGAGCCAGAAGAGGTCGAGCCTGAAGCGTTGTTGTTGTTTGAAGCAAACATATGAAATAGAAAAGAGACAAAGTTTGATTAGATAAGAATCCCCAATTAAACACCCAAATGAGAAATTAGGGCTAGGATCCAACAACATTACTTGCAATTTAGAAGAGGGATGTCGTAATATAAACAACAAATAATTTGAAGGTAAGTGAATGACGATTCACTAATTTCCACCATGAAAAACGAAAAAGAAATTAAGTTTTAAATGTATTGAAAACTCCTAGATCTTTTGAGATTCATTGAACTTTTCAATGGCATGTTTAAATCTCGATATGCCCTTTAAGTTTGTGACTGGGATACCGAGGATCACAAACAAGGTGTGAATAACCATGCAAGTATACTTGGTACTCTCGATGTTACAAATCACCTAATCAATGTGTCGGTTAACCACACACGCTCCATTGATCTATGATAAACATTGAGTCACCCTTTGCAACCATTGCTAGTCCATATTAGTGTGCCGGTTATCCACGCACGCTCCACTAACGACTTGGCAAGGGTACAAAGTGTAATTTCATGGAATAGCATCATTTCACATTTTTCCTAAAGTAACTAATAATGGGAATTTTATAAAAGAAGCATTTAGTTACTTTATATAATCAATATACTTTTAATGAGGAATTAGTTGGCCTATCCTACCCGTTCGGCTAACGACCCTCCACCAATCAACGAAGCGGTGGGTGAGAGTGGACACCCATTAAACTGCCATTTTATAGGCATCAACCTTATACCCCCCTTATGAAACAAACGAGAAATCTATTTTTCCTAGATAAGTATACGAGATCTAAACTACTTTATCAAGAAAAGGATATAATTCGATTTTTATTCAAAGTAAAATGTGATGGTACGTATTCAGGACATAGCAATACTTGCTATGTTATATCTTGTAACCAGAGTCTCCTGGAGGGAGAGCGGGCAATGTGTGTATAGATCTATACGTGACTGACAATCCCACATCCCGACTGCTAGTTACAGTCAGGCAGACCAGCCATGGGGTGAAAAATGTCACATATTCAGTTTCGACACCAGTAGGTCGTCGTGTTCATTCTAGTCCAGCATGGTTACAACTTTATCACATTTTAAACCCTAATTAACCAGGATAATATCAGGGTAGTTATTCACCAGTAGTTTATTCTTTTTAAGAAATACTATAGTATTCACTTTTCATAATTCAAATGGAACGGTTTTATGGGATTAAAACTACTTATCGGAACGGTTTTATGGGGTTAAAACTACTGATCAGAACGGTTTTTATGGGATTTAAAACCACTTTTCATCAACAAGAAGGAAGACATCCTTCTTATAATTTTATAGATAGTTAAAATTATGTTAAACTTTATTATAAGTATAATATTACTTATATGGAACAGTTTTATGGAATTAAAACTACTTATCAGTTGTAAAGCAGAAAATATAGAATTTTCTGGAACATCGTCATTCGTTCTCTTAAAATTAGTATAACATAAAGGACCTTAAATGGTTAACTTTATAATTCCTTAGTTTATACACCAAAGTTTACATAATTAATATCCAACTGACAGTGAAATGTGTGACTTCCGCCTTACTTCCTGTTCCTTGTTTGGTTGTGGGCTTAGGGCAGATTCACCCATTTAACTGTCAGATCGATATTAGGTTATATATTATTAATATAAACTAAGTAATTGTAGAGAGAACTATTATGGTTATAATATTGTCACGTCAGAAAATATAGGATTTTCTGGAGGAACCAGTTAACTTTTCCAAGAACTTACAGTATACTTCATATAACTAAAATACTTATGAACTCACCAGCTTAAATGCTGATCTACTCTTTCAAAATAACTTGTATTCTCAGGAATCCAGTAGACAGATACACTCCCGAAGCTTTTGAGAAGACTGCCTAGTACTGTACTGCGACTCTTGTCTTCTACTGTATCTACTTTGATGTTTGAATATGTAATGTTTAGACACTTATGTAAAACTTATACTTATTAATGCAATGGTTTTTTGTACTTTGATTACTATAATGCATGTGTTGTGATACTTACATGACGTCCTCCGCCCCCGAACGCTTCCGCCGTTCTGGTTTGGGGGTGTGACATCCTCGTGCAACTGATTTTAAACTCTTCTTAGAGAGACAAATGAGGAGAGGATTTGATGGGATGAAGACCGCCGAATCTTTCTTGAAGACAACCAAAGATGTGTTTGACCCAATCACCAACGAGTCCTTCAAGTATGTAATGTGGCCTCCAACGAAGCAGATGACAAAGATTCTCATCGTCAAGAACTTTTGTGATGGTTCGATACGCAACATGCAGTACTGGGTTTATGATGATGCGACAACTACCGCAATAATCAAGGTCAAAGATGGTGTCTTCTGTCTCGTTGATAAGAAGGACATGCTTCAGTTTGGTGAAAGGGACATCCACACCTTGGCTGCACATCATATTTTATGCGATTAGGAGATCATGCAGGCTGCTGCCAAGGAGTTCACAAGCATGATAGCGGAGATCATCAATAAGAAGATGTGGTTGGGTGCTATGGGAAGATCAGATGTGTTGGTAATCGAGAAAGACTAAATCTATGCTATCTCAAACCAAGGGGGAGACTGTTAGGTCACATTTTGTTGGTTTGGGCTAGGCATCTATCTGTATAGGTCTTGATAGGGTTTTGGTCATGTTATGTGTATTTGCGGTTGTGTTTACGGCCGAGTAGGGTTCATGTCCGTGAACGTGTGTACGGCCGTGAATGAGTTTGCGGTCGGTTCCCCCTATATATAATGTCAGATGTCTCAGATGAACAGTAATCGTATGTGTGTGTTTCCAAGTGTACCAGACGTTTACGACTTGAATATAACGTGTGCATTGTTGGAACTTCTTTGCTTCTACTCCTTCTTATTCTTACTTTTTTGCATCTTGATTGTGTTTGATCACTGGTTGGTTCGCGTTTGTGGGACTTACATACCCGTTTAGATGTTAGTAGTTCCGGACTACGCTCCGATGTCGGGGCGGTCCCGAGAAGAGTATATGTATGCTTGATGTCTTTGTGATTCATGCATGTTATGTGTTATGTGTTCCGGGCTGCGGTCCGATGCCGGGGTAAGCCCGATGCATGTTAGCTTATATGTTATGTGTTATGTGTTCCGGGCTTCGGTCCGATGTCGGGGTAAGCCCGATGCATGTTAGCTTATATGTTATATGATATGTTGTATGTCGGGGCAAGCCCGATGAAAGTTATATGCTTATGTTATTTGTTTATGATGTGTTGTATGTATGCCGGGGCAAGACCGATGCCGGCGTAAGCCTGATGCCAGACGGGGTCTGATGCCGCGATGTGGTCGGATGTCGGGTGGGGCCGATGCCGGGTAAGCCGATGTCGGGTTCGTCCCGATGCAGATGGGCGGAGTCCCAAAGTTATGTTTATGTTATGTGTTTATGTCATATGCATTGTTTATATGTTTATATGTGTACCGGATTACGGTCCGATGCCGGGCGGGGCCCGATGCAGTGGGCTAGGCCCAAGTTATGTGATTATGTGTATGGTATGTCATAGTTTGGGGAGAATCACTAAGCTTCGTGCTTATAGTTTTCATTTTTGGTTTCAGGTACTTCAGTCTTCAAAAGAGGAGCTCGGGAAGATTGCAGTGCACACATCATTTGTTTAGCCTGGGATGTTTATACTCTGATATATTTTGACATGTGACTTTGATACATGACTTATGCTTTTTATATGATGAGGATATTTATGGTTTTATTAATGTTTTAAAACGAAATTTTTGAGATGTTTCAAGTTGGTATCAGAGCCTTGGTTTGAGGGATTCGGGCACACTCTCGGGTGTGTCTGAACTCAAACTAAGTACATGGTATGAAAATTTTCGAAAGAAAATTATTTTTACAAAAGGAATTTTTAAAAGAGAAAAGAACTTTGAAAAGAGAAAAGGGTGTGATGCGTGCAATCAGTCGCGCTCAAGTAAGTACTCCCAAATTACCCATACAAGTTTATGTTATGATATGATTACTAGCTTTATGAGAACATCATGCTAGATTAGGAGTAAGGATCTAGGAAGGATGCCTTATGTGCCTGTTATATGTGTATCAGCCTTATGAGAATTGCGTGCTAGTTTAGGGCTAAGGATCTAGGAAGGATGCCTTATGTTCCTGTTATATATATATCAGCTTGATGAACTGCATGCTAGTACAGATTAGTCAGGGATAGCCTGAAAGAGATATGCTTGATTATGTTTACTCGATGCTCGAATGCTGCTTGCATTGTGCTTTTAGCAGTCTTAGTTATCTTTTACTAACTAGTAAATGAATATGTTACGTTACATGTTGCGAGGATTAAATAATTTCAGAAGGTTAGGCCTAGCTCTATTGTGCAGCTCTTGTCTGAGTCCAATCGTTGTAGGGTAGGATCTCTCATTCGAAGAATTATCTAGTCTTAGTGATATGTAATAGTATTCACGAGCTAGTTAGGGGGGAGGTAGCAGGGACTTCTTATGCAGCTGATAGAGGAGAGTGGGTTGGTGATTACCCTAGGGCAAGCCTAGGAAGAGTTTAGTATGAGATCAACAGTAGTAGTAGAAGGGACTTGGTGGAGTCGAGGCAGTTCTTGAGGAAAGTACGGATAGATGTGGAAGGTAGTATGGGCCCGTACTACTGAAAGCAGAGGATCCTTACTCGAATCAAGGAAGGCTGAGATGAACCCAGGGAACTTGTAGTGTGTGATATCCCTCGAGTTATGATGAGTATTATGAAGATTGTGCTGGTATGTTTTCGAGTATAGTGACGCTACGTGATAGACCAGATGGTAGTTCTGGTGCCGGCGAGGGATCAGGATCGGACTCTGGAGCCGGGCAGCTTGATGGTCAAATGAGGGAGTTCATTCCATCTGAGGGTATGCGCAGAATCATTGACCAGACTCCTATGATCTTCAGTATTCAAGGAGGGCATTCTAGAGATTTGTGATGAGAGGATGAGTGCATTCTACACTGAGATAGCAGCCATGATAGGGATGCGTACGCTGATGATTCGGGAGTTCAGAGCTTGGGAAGCTCTAGATTATCATGGGACTAGGGACCCCATTGCTAGCAGCAGGTGATTGGCAGATGTCGCCAATATTTTCGTACCAGCCGTAGTCTCGAAAGGGGACAAGGACCGACTTGCTTCCTGCCTCCAGAAGGACATGGCATGTGATTGATGGGAAGAGGTTGGTAGAAGGTTGAGTGATGAAGCGGTTGATGTTATGTCATGGGATGAATTTTAGACCAGATTTCAGGCAGAGTGTGCCCAGGCGATTGAGGTGTAACGGTTGGCACAAGAGTTGTTAGATCTCTACCAGACGACTAAGACTGTGGCAGAGATCACTGCCAAGTCTTGGGAAAGAGCTTATATGGTACCACAGTATGCAGCAGATGAGGAAATGAAGAAGGTAAGGTATCAGAACATATTGCAGAATGATAGCAGGGAGATCGTGAGTATCTCGGGGTGCAAGATCCTGAATGATATGACTTCTAGAGCTCAAGAACGGGATATGGACTTGGAGCACATTGGTAAGAGGGAATCAGATCAGTTGCTTATACTGTAGGGTCTCGGGAGGAGACCCAAGATTTAGGATTTGCTTTTGAGAGGCCAGCAGGGCCAGATTTGGTGCAACACTTGAAGGAAACTGCATGAGGGAGCCTTTCATTCCAAGGGGGTGAGTAAGTGTAACTCTGGGTTATCCTCTGTTGGTGTTTGAGTTATATTTTCAAGAGATGTCATATGCCAATTGCATACGAGAATTATTAGCAGATAGCGATAGATCATTTCCCAATTGCGGGATTGGGAGAGTACAACGTCATCTTGGTTTATTCCAAGACTAAGGAGCAGCACGAGAAGCACCCGAGGGAGGTGCTAGAGACTTTGAAGAGAGAGACTTTTTGCAAGGTTCTCCAAATGTGAGTTTTGGTTGCGTGAGGTGCAATTTCTTGGGCACCTTGTCAACCAGAAGGGTATTCTATTCGATCCGGCCAAGATAGAGGCCGTGATGCAGTGGGAGATTCCGAGGTCTCCAATTGAGATTTGGAGCTCCTGGGTCTAGCGGGTTAATACCGGATTTTTATTCGGGACTTCTCCAAGATTGCAGTTTCGTTGACTCGACTGACCAAGAAGGCGGTGGCCTTTCTCTGGGGTCCTGAGCAGCAGGCAGCCTTCGAGACTCTCAGACAGCGGTTGTGCGAGGCACCGATTCTCACCTTGCCAGAGGGTGTAGATGATTTCGTGGTTTACTGTGACGCTTCGATCACAGGGCATGAGTGCGGTACTGATGCAGCGGGGTCACGTGATAGCAGGCCTTGGGGAATCAGGTTGGGGATTCCAGTCAGGACATGAGTTCAATTGAGTGTTAGGTAAAGCGCGTGTTCGACCCAGTATGGAAAGTGTTGTAATTCTGAAGGTGTTGTAAGTCTGCAGGTGTAGCCGTAGCATTCACTCGCAGCCAGATAGTATTAGAGTGTTGTAAGTCTGCGGGTGTAGCCGTAGCCTTCACTAGCAGCCAGATAGTGTTAGAGTGTTGTAAGTCTGCAGGTGTAGCCGTAGCATTCACTAGCATCCAGAGAGTGCTAGAGTGTTGTAAGTCTACGGGTGTAGCCGTAGCATTCACAAGGTTGGCAGATAGTGCTAGAGTGTTGTAAGCGTGCGGGTGTAACCGTAGCATTCACTAGGTTAGTAGATAGCATGAGCGTGTTGTTAGAACGCGGAAGGAACAGTGGTACCCACCGGTTCGGGTACAGCAGTGAGGATATGGAAATCCACAGATTGGATTACGGAATTACCCAGATGGGTTAGATCTGGTTGAGCCAGTGATAAGACTGTAGGAATGCCACTACAGTTATGAGATCAAGGAAGCAATGGGTTGCTTAAGGTCGTTTGTGATATAAGGCTATCATTAGTCATGTAGTAATCACTTTTAGCCTTGGATTTAGTGACATCAGGATTCGACGCATGGACCCGATCGGTTGGATCAGGAGGTCGTTAGAGCCATAGTGGCAAGATAATTAATGGCAGCTATTAACAGACAAGGATTTCGTTCGAAAGTCGTGTGATGCGACTATGTGGGAGTTCGTTGGATCCACAACCGGGCCAGAACCCGGTATCTTAAGTGACTGAAAAACAAATTAAAATGAGGGAGGTCTCGTTAGTGTTGTGGAAGGGAGCTAGGGTGCAACACACTGTTTCAAACAGTTCATTGTTTCAGGAAGTTCAATGCTTCGGACAGTTTCAATGTCTCAAGCAGTAATGTTATTTTGGGATTTCATGTAGGTTAGAGTCACAGATAATTTGGGTTATGCTAAGTCACTCAGCGGGATTATCTGAGCCTTGGCCAAGTATAAGTGATCTACAGGGATAATTGGGTCTGTGATCCTATTTTATAGTGGGAACCTCGAGTTATCAGAAGTTGAGTAGGCAGTTGAGAGACAAGTGGACTGGATTCAGCAATAATGATTCAGTATGGGCAGTCTATTAGGGATTCAGACCATCTCGAGACAGCAGATTTCAGACGGAGTAGATGTGATCTTGTGGCGAGGAATTCGTTCACCTGCATATTTTAAGGCTTTGCGAAGATTGGTCACGACTACCCTGGGAAGGCTAGGGTGTGCCAGGATTGTGGCCATGTTACTAGAGTGGTTTGGCGTGTAAGAAATGGTAAGGAATGATATCGAGGACGAAATCTAATTTAAGTGGGGGAGAGTTGTAACACACCGTTTATTAAATAAATAAATATGATTAAATTAACTAAATAAATAAATGAACCCCGGGATGAGAAATGTATTTTTATATATTTTATTCGAGCCCTAAATCCATAATAATTTAGGGATGTTAGCCATGGGAGTTAATTGTCATAATTGTTGGAATTGTGAGGTTAAGTGTAAATTTTGTAGCCACTTTGTAAAGATTTATGAGGTCAAGGGCTAAATGATAATTTCCGGACTTAATTTGAAGAGATTTTGGAAAGCAGGGTACAAATGGTAAATTTTGGACTTTGGTTGAAAAGATTCTCATGGGGAGGGACCAATTTGGTAAAAATGTGCAAAGGTTTATTAGGAGCGTGACTTTAACCCTAACGTATTCTTCCCTCCTATTACATTGCTCCAGCCTAAACCCTAGATCGTCAATTCCCCAGCCGTCACTACCCCTTTGAAACGCCTTCATTCGCCGCTGCTTCGTTGTGGATTGCCGCCGCCACAGCTCCGCTACCGGAACCGCTGTGTACAGTCGGGATGACCGCCAAGACCGAGGACTGAGCTAAGTATTGTTGCTGCAAGGGTCGTGAGCGACCGGAACACCGTTGGAATCAAGATAATCCGCCACCACCACCGTAAGGTGGTGGTTGTCATCTCCAACCACCATGTGCCGCCACAAGTTCGTTGATTGAGTGCATAACCTAGTGATGTTGTGTTCTAGGAGCGTGTACGTGTGTTGTGGCTGAACAGAGAAACTTAAGGAAAAACCTCCATGGCTGCCATTGGTGCCTGCCGCCATTCGCCACCGCCGGCCACCACAAGGTGGGTGTGTGTGCATTTTATTTTTGATGTGTTATTTTGGGTTAAGCATAGTAAAATGTAATTAGAGATTAGTATAATGAAAAGAAAACTCAAACCACCACCGTAGGGTGGTGGCTGCCGCCACCAGCCGTCGTGTTGGGTGGCGGTGTGCTTAGCTTGTGTTTGGATTGCTTGGAGACGATTGGACTAGACACCATAACCACCACCATGAGGTGGTGGCCACCGCCGTGAGCCACTGTGACCACCACTACCCGAGGTGGTAATGGGTGGTGCCCGACTAGTGAAACGCTAATGGGCCTAATGAAACCCTAATGGATCTAAGGACTTAGCTATTGGGCCTATTGGGTTGGGATTGGGTTGGAAAACCTAATTAGGGTTTAGAAAACCCTAATTTTGGATATATGGGCCTTGGACTTATCGGGACCCACATTTGGGCCATTGGAATGGAATTGTGAATTACACCCAATCACACCATATGACTTATCTAGTAGAGTGAAGGATTTAATGGATCAAGTCCTTAATGGGTTAAGTGAGAAACACTTAACCCTAATTGTCATTTTATGTGAAACCTTAATTTCACTTGGGTCTTGAGTTGGGCCTTTCTATTGGGTTTTAGCAATTGGGCCAATATTGGGCCATCCAAGAATAATCATATGGACTAGAATATTTAGATGGGCTTTAGGTTAAGGCCCATTTGAGGGTTTGGGCCCAATTTGGAAAATTGGGCCATAGATGGGCCATAGTCTGGGCCTTGATGATTATGAGATATTGGGCCATCAGAATGTCAAGTGTTGGACCAAGAATAGATGGTTGGGCCTTAAGGCAAGACCATATAGAGGTTTAGGCCCAATTTTTAAAATTGGGCCATAGTTGGGCCTTGGTTCATTATTAAACTTTTGGGCCTTTGGATTGGGCCTTGGGCTTGAGTCAAGCTAAGTTAGGGGTAAAGTAGTCTTTTACCCCAAGCATGGATTTATGGATATGGGTTGGGACCCAATTATTAATTGGGTTTTGTTTTGATGTTGACAGCTTGGGGATCTGTCAGCCAGCAGCCCGAGATTTATTCGCGGGACTTCAGCAGTGTGAGGTGAGTTCTCTTCCAGTAGGAACGGGTCTAAGGCCACAATGTCGACCTGTTTAGGTGTTAGTAGCTTCCGACTACGGTCCGATTCCGGGGCGGTCCTGAGAAGAGTATATGTATGCTTGATGTCTTTATGATTAATGCGTGTTATGTGTTATGTGTTTCGGGCTTCGGTCCGATCCCGCGGTAAGCCCGATGCATGTTAGCTTATATGTTATGTGTTATGTGTTCCGGGGTTCGGTTCGATGTTGGGGTAAGCCTGATGCATGTTAGCTTATATGTTATATGATATGTTGTATGTCGGGGCAAGCCCGATGAAAGTTATATGCTTATGTTATTTGTTTATAATGTGTTGTATGTATGCCGGGGTAAGCCCGATGCCGGACGGGGTCCGATGCCCTATGCCGGACAGGGTTTGATGCCCGATGCGGTCAGATGTCGGGCGGGGCCCGATGCCAGGTAAGCCGATGTCGGGTTCATCCCGATGCAGCTGGGCGGAGTCCCAAAGTTATATTTATGTTATGTGTTTATGTCATATGCATTGTTGATATGTTTATATGTGTACCAGATTACGGTCCGATGCCGGGCGGGGACCAATGCAGTGGGCTAGGCCCAAGTTATGTGATTATGTGTATGGTATGTGGTAGTTTGGGGAGACTTACTAAGCTTCGTGCTTACAGTTTTCAGTTTTGGTTTCAGGTACTTCAGTCTTCAAAAGAGGAGCTCAGGAAGATTGCAGTGCACACACCATTTTTTAGCCTGGGATGTTTATACTCTCATATATTTTGATATGTGACTTTGATACATGACTTATGACTTTTATGTGATGAGGATATTTATGGTTTTATTAATGGTTTAAAATGAAATTTTTGGGCTGTATTTTTGGGATGTTTCATCTTTTTCGCTCAAAATTTGTTTTAGCATGTTCTTATGATCTTTGGACTGTATATAAGATTCAATTTTGTCCAGTCCAATTCTGTAAGCATCAGAGACTTCATCAGATGATACAATGGATTTGCATTTAAAGGAGTCTGCATCGATTTCGTCCTCTTTCATTTCTAGAAAGGGAAAAATCATTTTATGGATTTTCTTCCCTATTTAACAATCAATGTGCAGCTGAGTAATATTAGAATAAAGACGTTTAGCAATCAAACAAAAAATGTTTCGTTGTTTCAAAAGCCCTAAATTATCTCTTTGCGAATAAATTAAATCATCCCTAGACCTAGATAACTCCAACTCTAACTTCTCAATCCACATCCGCCTCTCTTCACTTTTTGATGCAACCCTGCTAATTTGATCAGT
This sequence comes from Lactuca virosa, assembly GCF_052849685.1. NCBI lineage: Eukaryota > Viridiplantae > Streptophyta > Magnoliopsida > Asterales > Asteraceae > Lactuca > Lactuca virosa. The sequence goes on from NC_136433.1 coordinate 394,636,047, forward strand.
TATGTTAGTATTACTTAAACGGGTTCTCTTTAAACTATCACTTAAACTAGAGACTATAAATTTTAAATCATCTAATTCAGTTTCATACCTAGAGACAGGAATATCTAGAGATTCGAGAATAGATTGTACCTTGTTGATCACCTTATCACATTCGCTAATCTGCTCGGAGACAGGTTTCGCAGCAAGGCGGTTGTCTGAAGCATATCCTCTTTGTTCTGAAACTTCATTGCGAACCATCATGCACTTTCCTTCGTATTTACGGACATCAGTCTTTGCAACGAAGCACTCGCCATGTGTGGGTCTGCGAACCTCTTCATCCTCTGAATCGGCTGACCACACTTCCACTTTTCCGAACTCGTCATCATCTTCCTGCAAAATTAAAGCAGGCTTAGAATTATCCGCACTTTTCTTTTTCTTCAGCTCTTCTATCTTCTGAAGATAGTAAGCTTCATCTTTCTCTCCTTTGTCCTTCTTCTCATTTAGCCTTTTCAACATACATTCTTTTTCCAAATGATTCTTTCCATGACAGTAATTACAGTCATATCCTAAATCTCCTACCAACTTATTTTCTTTCTTTACATCCTCCTTCGGTGAGTTGTTAAAGCTTTCTTCCTTTGCCTTGTCAGAACTATAACTCCCTTGCCAGTTCCTATTTTGGAGCGACCAAAGTTCTTCCTTGCAAACTTTTTGGGTTTGACACCATTTTAGTGCATATTCCTCCTTTGTGAGTTTGCAATCGAAGAAATCTAACTCCGAACCTTCTTCTTCTACATCGTTCTTGCCCTTCGCAACTAGGGTCAAAGATCCCATCCCAGACACTATCTTTATTTCCTTTGCCACTTCATCCTTGTGGGACCTAAGAATCCTCACAAGTTTTGCTAAGGAGTAGCTTTTAAACTGTTCATGTTCTTTAACATTTGACACCACTGCTTTCTATTCTGACTTTAAGCCGTATGTGACCTTTTGTTCTATCAGTTCACGTCCTATCTTATGTTTTACCACCCTGCTCAAGAGATGGTTGTATCGGTTGAACGTTTTATCTAGTTTTTCCTCAGGCTTCTGGACGAAGGCTCCGAACTCTAAAAGAAGTAGTGTCTGAATAGAATGCTCAAGATCATCATCACTCGAGTAGAGTTCTCTCAGCGTGTCCCATATCTCTTTCGCTGTATTACAGGAACTCACCAGACGAAACGTGTCTGGAGGCAAAGCAAACCTAATTATCCTCATTGCTTTGACATTACTAATTAACTTCACTTTTTCATCTTGTGGAACATCTTTTACTTGAAGAAGACGATTGTTGTAGTCGGCTTGAGTTTTAATAACTCTTCTTGTACCAGTATGTATGAACGTCTGCACAGTCATGGCTTCCCATATCAAGGAACCATTATCTTCAAGACCTAGGACGTAATCCTCAAAATGCAAAGCCCAGACTTCATAGTCTTGAGGGAAGAGAATAGGGAACCTGGTAGTGGATCCAATGATTCTTGAAAGATTAAAAGAAATAGTGTGTGGATCTTCAAGCTGCATGTTATCGATTCACTTAAAACCTGCAAAGAATCAGATGTGTAAACTAGAAACGAGTTTAGGGCGTAATAAAGATCAAGATCCAACGTCAACAATCGATCAAAATGATGAAGACGGCTGGAACATATTCAATAAAAGCGGAAAAACCCTAATAACACTTCAACAGAAGAGCTGCATATGATTTGCACAATCTCCTACTCTGATACCAATTATTAGAATAAAGAATAGTAGATCGACAGAATCTAAACAGGTAAATGAATCAAAGCCAAGAACACAATGATCCAAAATGTGTTGAATGATTAATATCACTGCCTTAGAAGAGCTCGATAAAGAACTTCTATTGTAAATGCATTTTAGGGTAAGTACAATCGATACTAATCAAGGTGCATGCATGCACTATAAATAGTCTAACCCTAGCACACTAATAACAGGGTGGACAGTGTAACACCCCAATTTTTTTTCAAACTTTAATATGCTATGGTTTTAAAAACATTCGGGTATTAACCCACATTTAACAAAAACCGGTCCCACAAAAACCTTTATAAATTAAAACATTGGGTGCTACCATTAAGCATCAATAAATCCATAGCAAGCAAATAAGAATTACATCAATGCAAAATAATAAGGAACTTATCAAGTTCCACTCCATTATCTATAACTTGACTTCTAACTTCCATCTTTCATCCTCTCTCCTTAAAGGTAACCTGAGATACTTGGCATTAAAAAAAGATACGTAAGACGATAATGTCTCCTGAGCTACGTGGGTTTGAGACCCAAAACATTTATCACATTTTCATCAAAAATGTTTCATCTTTGCAAAACATAGTTTTAGACCATAAAACATTTTCAAGCATTTTCAAGGAAAACTCATTTCATACATTTCATAAATATCATTTCATATCTTCTCATTCCATTTCCTTTTATTTCATTTCAAAAGCCATATTTCCATATTTCATTTTCTTTTATCATTAAGGGCTAATTTCGGTATTATACCATTTCCATTTTTATACTTAGGGTCTACGTCCAATAAAGGAACCACTCCCAAGTCTAGACCAAGGTGAAAAAAACAAATCAATCCACCAAGGCATCATTTCCAAGGCCAAGGTGGAAAGAACAAATCAATCCACCAAGGTATCATAATAGGACATCTATCTCGCGAAGGGGAGACGCCACCCCAATAGATTCCTCCAGTGCCTCTTACGAGGTATCATGACCCGGGCAGTTTTCATTTCATTACTTTCCAATTCCTTTCATTACTTTCCATTCCTTTTCATTACTTTCCATGCTTCACACATTTCATACATTAGTATCATAAAATCATTTCAAAAGTAAAGCATCTATATTTCAAAACATTTCAATCATATTTTCAAAACATTCGATCTTCCAAAACGTTATTTTCTTTCAAAAACATTCATGCCTTTAAGGCACTCTTTCAAAATACCCTTTCCAAAAACATTTGACGCTTTCGTTTCAAAACAATTCATATATCAAAGCATTGCATTTCATTATCATAAAATCATTTTGCCATGAACCCCAAAGTGGGAAAATGCCAACACGTACTCACCTCAATCACACGTATAGTTCCTTTCCTTATAGAAACACTCTCAATCAACACCTATATAACATGGACACAAGTCATTAAAATGACCAAAATACCCCTCAAAAGTTCCATTACTAAATTTTATTGTTTCATACTATTCCTTATGTAAAAATATGAATGTAGGTGAAAACCGCGTGTAAATCCGAGTTCGTATGCAAAAGTTATGAGGAAAATACTAAAGTTCCGTCTAGCCGGACAATCTGCTGTTTGTGCGCGGGCCGCGTGCATGACCACGCGCGTCGCGTCCCGTAGCTGCTCAAACACCCCCAAAAACTCACTTTTTGAGTCCTAAACTTGCTTGGGTGGTTTTTTTCTTTTAGGTAACCATTTGTAACACTTTTAAAGGTTTCCAAGCACTACTAAAGGATGTTTTATCATGTCAAAACATTCAACTTAATTCATCAATCCCTCTGTCAAAGTGTTATGTTCATAATGTTTACAAACACTCAAATGAAAGGGTTAAGAACTCAAGTTGCTCAAAAACACTCTTGAACCCATATGACTTATTCCCAAATCATTTAATACATCATTGGGTGTTGTTAAGTACATAAAACCACAATTTATCTCATTGCAAGTACTTCATCCAACTATGGAATCTTCAATTCTATTCTATGTTTTCCCAAATTGCCCTTTAGGCTAAAACAATCACTAGAACCACTTATAGCTCACGAGATCCTTCATGTTTATGTTTCAATAAACATTTCTAGAGTGTCAATTCATATTCATGAATGTCATTCACTTCTTAGTTGTCAATCTTTATGTAGTAATCAATACATTTCCCAAAATGCCCTTATGGCTAAATATTCCATAAATCCAACTAAAGATCATTCAAGTCCTCATTCTTTTCTCATTAAAACCATTCTAATAGTATCAACTCACGTTTATGAGTATCATATACTCATCAAATGCTCACATTCCAAAAATTTCATTCTTTTCATCACAATTTCTCACATAACCATCTAAAACCCAAATTTATGCTTGACTCTACCATCATGGATGAATTTGAGCATTCCAATTGGCTTTATTGCTATCAAATATCATCTAGGTCATAGAATCCAATCTCATTTCATCATCAATTGCATTATCCATAGTTTTGGGTTTTCTAGGGTTCATGGTTGACTTTTTACCCAAATCACCAAAACCATCAATAAATGATTGGTTTGAGATTGGAACCATTGAAATCACCCAATGGAGGTTAGAAAACAAAACCCCAATAATCAATTCAATCCAAATTCAGCATTGGGGTCCAACCCCAATCATGAACTCGAAAATAGAGTTAGAGGAGGAGAAATTATACCTAAAAAGTCTTTGATCCCACTTTCTTTTGCTTGGATGCTCAACTCCCCACTTGAATCAAACCCTAGATGTAGAAGCATGATGAAATCGCCATTAGTCTCATATAAATCGCCACTTCCTTCTTCCTTTCCCTTAATCACGTTTATCCTCTCTTCAAATGAAGAGAACCCCATCTAACTAGTGACTACTTTCGACAATTGGCAGAAATGGCCCCTAACCTTCCTTGTTCTCATATTTAACACCATTTGATCAATAACTAAAAGAGAACTTACATATTTCACACTTTGACCCCAAAATAATTCATTTTATCTAATTAGTCAAATGACTATGTTAACACTAGTCACAAAGTTTGCTATTTGTCAAAACTAGTCCCTCAACTTTACAATTTTTGTTAATTTTACCATTACTCCAATTATTTTCACATTTGCTTAAAAGGTTGACATAATGAGTCCTTGACCATCCAATTCTTAACATTCCTCGTCCATTTAACCTTGGTGAGTCAACTCTTGGTCAAACATACTTTTCCAAATTGACACTTTGGGTCCCTTAACTTTGAAATGTTAACATCTCAGCCTTTAACTTTGCAAGCTTCATATCGACTAATGATATGATTATCCCTTGATTATTTATTTAAATAATTCACCTATTATTTATTTATCCATATTAATTAAAGAACCTGGTCTTAAATTTTAGGATGTTATAATTATCTACCCCTTAAAAGGATTCCGTCCTCGGAATTACTTCGTGATTCATTTCATTAGATTTTCATCCTGTCACTTTTCAATTTTCTCTATGCAAACATCACTTTTGGTTAATTTTTTCACAGTTGCAGTCCTCCTAATAATTAATAATGCAGAAATAGTTTTATTAACTCTCTTGGACACTTTTACCCTGTTGTCCCGTTTTTGAACTTTTGATAATATCATGCAATAAGGTTATCCAACCTTAAGTCAACATTTGTCTATTTCTTTACTTAGGTCCCAATTTTCCTAAGTATCTCCCTTCATGTTCAAGCATGTCACCAATATTCCCATCTTTACTAATTCCATTAGTAATTCATTTCTCAAACTTTGCTCCCAAAATATCTTTTCAACTTGCCCTTTTTGATTTTCTCTATTATCAAAGTCTTAAACTTAACCGAGTGCCTGCAACTTGGACTGAACGCCTGTCAAAACGAGATTTTCATGGTCTACACACTAACATATCCTATCTAATACATGCCAAAACACACTACAATGCACATATTGTTTCATTTGACTTTTTGTAATCGCAATTAACCACTTCATGGATTTTATACTAAACGATGCTTTCCTTCAACATTATCTACAAGATAACTCAATCATGTATATGACTATGAAGCTTATACTTTTGTACCAACATGTACCATACTATTCAAGTTCATGTCTATTACCCGCGTTGTCCATATCCTCTTTCATTCACTTTAACTATTATGTCAAACACAAAGTCTCATTTCATAAGTTAACACGTTTCTTATGTTTGCAAGCCTAAACATACTATGAAGAGAAGATCCAAATCACACTGAACTGTTTCAACTTAACTTTTAAAATATTGTTAAGTCTGAATGATCTCGTTACTTGTAACTTGGTTCTTCCCAGCAATCTACCCCTTAAAATAAATGAGGGCATTTCTTTTAAGGTTAAAACACAAGATGATCCTCACCGTGTAGCAAGATATTTTGCTTATTACTTCATGGAAACTCATTGTCTCACATATACTCCTTATGGACAATTATGCCTTTCCCATTGATTGCGCATAGCTTTCATCATAGTTTCATCATTCAATTGTCCTTCAACATTGTTGCTCGAGCACTCGACTCTTCCATTCTGTACTTTGTCATTTTAACTCCTCAAGTATCATCATGCTTCACTTTTTCTATTCCTTGTCCCTTTTTATGAATACACCACCAACTTTTATATCAATTGATTTTCGAGTCCTTTGGTCACAGTTCGAGTGACCCATAGTGCTCTAAGGCAAAGTCATGTCTTGTATATTTACTCATAATAAAAGCTCCCATTATCATAAATCTATCCGCTCTTTGCCTAGTCGTCGATTCCAATTAGCAATAATATTCAAACTTAGTACTAAATTGTACTTGTGTGTACTTTTTCCGCATCATTAGGTTGCATAATTTGGTAGCTCTAAATATTGTATCCTTGGTTTGTTTGTGTCATTTATAATTTCAAGCACCACGTGTTGTTCTTACTCAACCCCTAGAGTACTGCGAGATCTTGTAACATCACATCATCACACTTTCATATCCTTCTTACCATCTACCCCTTAAAAGAAATGAGGGCATTTCTTTTAAGGTCCAAGTCACTCTTTTATTCTTACATTGAATTTATTCATTTCTCTAACATGTCCATGGAAATTTCAAAATTTCCTTACTCATCATCGTCCTCTTGACAGTCCTTTTATACAAACTTCAGGTATTCATTCTTGTCCATACCTCGTCAGTACTATAGATTCTTTTGATGTTCACATCCCTTGATATTCCATCATGTGGAAACGTCTTCCTACTTTATTGGTTGTGGAACACCTTCTAGATACTGCTATTTCATCATCAAACTATTACACATTGGAGTCTTATTTCTTTTGTCGCCCTCACCACATTCTATGTGTAATTTTAACTTTTCATCACAATTTATAGAACTTGTAAGTATGACTTAAAAAGTTCCTACTGTTAAATTGTTTATCACAGTAGTCTAATACCTTAGGGTAAGGTACTCTCATAGACTCTTCATCATTACTTTTAGTTTCCATTATTTGCATGTTTTGAGGTAGTCTTCATCTTGGTTGCCTCCTTTCAAGCTCAATAAATACCTTCAGGTATTTCACACTATCCTTCTTTTCTCGTAATCACTTCACTAACTAGTTTAGTATATTAGGTTAATGCACCATTGCTCGCCTTTTACTTGTATACTGGTTTCACAAGGACACGTTCCTTTCACATTTAACATTACACTCGACACTCGATATTGTTATCATATGGTTGTTAACTTGTAGGATTCCAATATATCTCATTGATTCAACCGCGTCGTACTCCTTTCCAAGTTGTCATGGTCTCGTTTTCTCGTACTATCTCTATTTTATCATCATATCACCATTTCGCCAATTAGGTCATTGGACCACCTTCTCGTGTCGTCAATCATATTCCCGTATTTACTTTCATCAAAATATGGAATTCATGATTCCATTCCATTCTCTTCTCAATTAACTTGCATGTAATTTGAAGTTATCTTCCATAGGTAGTAACATTGGCTTGTCTTAAATAACTAACTTCAATTATTTTCTTAATCATAAATTTGGGATTTCACATCCTTGTCCCATTTTTGACTTTTACCAAAAGTCATTTATGTCTCTTTTTAGCTAATTGTTTGTTAACAATTGAAATAGCTCAATTCAATTCATTCCTTGGCGTTTCTAACTCATTACCAATGATACTAAAAGGGTATAAACTCAATTTCAACCATATATCAAATGTATCCCAAGTAATTTCTCATTTTCATACTAGCTGTTTGACTATGATGTCAAAAAAGTCAAAGATGTCAAAATTTTCCATTATTCATTAACATGTATTAAATTCCTTCATGACTCTTATTTAATACAAGGAACGCGTTCATTAAGACCCTAACTCACTCAAATCCTTACCACATTTCACAAAACCCCTTCATGTTTCCACCAAGTTCGTGTATGTATCATGTGTTTATAATAGTACGGGCCCTATACTATTATAACCACATCATACATAACCGACCTTGACTTCACCACTTAGGAGATTTTGATCCATTGGCTTAGACTATCCATTACTCACTCTAGAAGAACACAATGTAGCATTCTACAAGTACATCTAACATCTGGAGTCTTATAAACATCTAGCATGGTATTTCCTTTTTAACATATGTTGCAAAAGATTATATCTAAGGCATAGCAATGATATACTCATTCACACTATCCATAACCAAAGTCTAAGCCTAGGAGTGGAATGATCCAATCCTAATTCGCTTAAACTATGGCTCTGAAACCAAACTGTAACACCCCAATTTTTTTTCAAACTTTAATATGCTATGGTTTTATAAACATTCGGGTGTTAACCCACATTTAACAAAAACCGGTCCCACAAAAACCTTTATAAATTAAAACATTGGGTGCTACCATTAAGCATCAATAAATCCATAGCAAGCAAATAAGAATTACATCAATGCAAAATAATAAGGAACTTATCAAGTTCCACTCCATTATCTATAACTTGACTTCTAACTTCCATCTTTCATCCTCTCTCCTTAAAGGTAACCTGAGATACATGGCATTAAAAAAAAGATATGTAAGACGATAATGTCTCGTGAGCTACGTGGGTTTGAGACCCAAAACATTTATCACATTTTCATCAAAAACGTTTAATCTTTGCACAAAATAGTTTTAGACCATAAAACATTTTCAAGCATTTTCAAGGAAAACTCATTTCATACATTTCATAAATATCATTTCATATCTTCTCATTCCATTTCCTCTTATTTCATTTCAAAAGCCATATTTCCATATTTCATTTTCTTTTATCATTAAGGGCTAATTCCGGTATTATACCGTTGCCATTTTTATACTTAGGGTCTACGTCCAATAAAGGAACCACTCCCAAGTCTAGACCAAGGTGAAAAAAACAAATCAATCCACCAAGGCATCATTTCCAAGGCCAAGGTGGAAAGAACAAATCAATCCACCAAGGTATCATAATAGGACATCTATCTCGCGAAGGGGAGACGCCACCCCAATAGATTCCTCCAGTGCCTCTTACGAGGTATCATGACCCGGGCAGTTTTCATTTCATTACTTTCCAATTCCTTTCATTACTTTCCATTCCTTTTCATTACTTTACATTTCTTTTCATTACTTTCCATGCTTCACACATTTCATACATTAGTATCATAAAATCATTTCAAAAGTAAAGCATCTATATTTCAAAACATTTCAATCATATTTTCAAAACATTCGATCTTCCAAAACGTTATTTTCTTTCAAAAACATTCATGCCTTTAAGGCACTCTTTCAAAATACCCTTTCCAAAAACATTTGACGCTTTCGTTTCAAAACAATTCATATATCAAAGCATTGCATTTCATTATCATAAAATCATTTTGCCATGAACCCCAAAGTGGGAAAATGCCAACACGTACTCACCTCAATCACACGTATAGTTCCTTTCCTTATAGAAACACTCTCAATCAACACCTATATAACATGGACACAAGTCATTAAAATGACCAAAATACCCCTCAAAAGTTCCCTTACTAAATTTTATTGTTTCATACTATTCCTTATGTAAAAATATGAATGTAGGTGAAAACCGCGTGTAAATCCGAGTTCGTATGCAAAAGTTATGAGGAAAATACTAAAGTTCCGTCTAGCCGGACAATCTGCTGTTTGTGCGCGGGCCGCGTGCATGACCACGCGCGTCGCGTCCCGTAGCTGCTCAAACACCCCCAAAAACTCACTTTTTGAGTCCTAAACTTGCTTGGGTGGTTTTTTTCTTTTAGGTAACCATTTGTAACACTTTTAAAGGTTTCCAAGCACTACTAAAGGATGTTTTATCATGTCAAAACATTCAACTTAATTCATCAATCCCTCTGTCAAAGTGTTATGTTCATAATGTTTACAAACACTCAAATGAAAGGGTTAAGAACTCAAGTTGCTCAAAAACACTCTTGAACCAATATGACTTATTCCCAAATCATTTAATACATCATTGGGTGTTGTTAAGTACATAAAACCACAATTTATCTCATTGCAAGTACTTCATCCAACTATGGAATCTTCAATTCTATTCTATGTTTTCCCAAATTGCCCTTTAGGCTAAAACAATCACTAGAACCACTTATAGCTCACGAGATCCTTCATGTTTATGTTTCAATAAACATTTCTAGAGTGTCAATTCATATTCATGAATGTCATTCACTTCTTAGTTGTCAATCTTTATGTAGTAATCAATACATTTCCCAAAATCCCCTTATGGCTAAATATTCCATAAATCCAACTAAAGATCATTCAAGTCCTCATTCTTTTCTCATTAAAACCATTCTAATAGTATCAACTCACGTTTATGAGTATCATATACTCATCAAATGCTCACATTCCAAGAATTTCATTCTTTTCATCACAATTTCTCACATAACCATCTAAAACCCAAGTTTATGCTTGACTCTACCATCACGGATGAATTTGTGCATTCCAATTGGCTTTATTGCTATCAAATATCATATAGGTCATAGAATCCAATCTCATTTCATCATCAATTGCATTATCCATAGTTTTGGGTTTTCTAGGGTTCATGGTTGACTTTTACCCAAATCACCAAAACCATCAATAGAATGATTGGTTTGAGATTGGAACCATTGAAATCACCCAATGGAGGTTAGAAAACAAAACCCCAATCATCAATTCAATCCAAATTCGACATTGGGGTCCAACCCCAATCATGAACTCGAAAATAGAGTTAGAGGAGGAGAAATTATACCTAAAAAGTCTTTGATCCCACTTTCTTTTGCTTGGATGCTCAACTCCCCACTTGAATCAAACCCTAGATGTAGAAGCATGAAGAAATTGCCATTAGTCTCATGTAAATCTCCACTTCCTTCTTCCTTTCCCTTAATGACGTTTCTCCTCTCTTCAAATGAAGAGAACCCCATCTAACTAGTGACTACTTTCGATAATTGGTAGAAATGGCCCTTAACCTTCCGTGTTCTCATATTTAACACCATTTGATCAATAACAAAAAGAGAACTTACATATTTCACACTTTGACCCCAAAATAATTCATTTTATCTAATTAGTCAAATGACTATGTTAACACTTGTCACAAAGTTTGCTATTTGTCAAAACTAGTCCCTCAACTTTACAATTTTTGTCAATTTTACTATTACTCCAATTATTTTCACATTTGCTTAAAAGGTTGACATAATGAGTCCTTTACCATCCAATTCTTAACATTCCTCATCCATTTAACCTTGGTGAGTCAACTCTTGGTCAAACATACTTTTCCAAATTGACACTTTGGGTCCCTTAACTTTGAAATGTTAACATCTCAGCCTTTAACTTCGCAAGCTTCATATCGACTAATGATATGATTATCCCTTGATTATTTATTTAAATAATTCACCTATTATTTATTTATCCATATTAATTTAAGTACCCGGTCTTAAATTTTAGGATGTTACAGATAGGCCCAGCCCGTTACAAAGATGGACTTAAAACATTACAAAACAATATTGACACAATACTAAATAACCCAACACTTGGGATCAGGAACGTGAACCTTGACTTAACCTTGGTTTTACAGGAAGATGTGGTGTGTACAGTTATCTAGAGCCCATACATGAGAGTGGTTCCCAAAATACCCATACTTGAATTTGAACTTGTTGATATATGAATTGTTAGAAAATCGTGATAGTGGATAATCTAGGGTTCTTATAGGGACTATTAGATAGAAGTGCCTGATTTCGGTGATGCCTTATGATATAGGGAAATACTTGTATGTGTTACTTGATTGTGTGTTTTCTATGTGTATGTTGATTATTTGTATATGGTCAGGATTAAATAACCTTAGAATGATATACTTAGCCTTACTTTATGTTCCTTGTTTGGCTATGGACTTAGGATAGAGTCAATTATTCAACAGTCTATCTAAACCCATATTATGTACAACAAGCATGTACAAAAGCAAACAGTAGTGCGGGAGTGAGGATAATCCTAGGAGGAGTACCTAGGAAGTTAGTTGTAGCTCGTAGGAGCATGTAGGTGTTAGCATGCCTAGGAGTAGTCTACTGCAGTGACGTAGGACCTTGGGATGAATTCTGAGTCGACTACGGATAGGTGTGGACGGTAGTATGGGCCCGTACTACTTAAAGAACATGATCCTATGAGATTCAGGAGGAACCTCAAGGCTGCTAAGGAATTAATAGGAGTGTGGCCTGGTGTGTTGAGCACTGTGTTTTGATGTCTGATCTTTTCATGGTATATTTTAAGTATAGCGGCTATTGAAGGTTCAGGATCAGGAGCTGGTGGCACTGGGAAAGCAGGTCGAAGTGAGGAAGAGATCCGCATGATCATTGTTGTCGGAGTGGTCGAGGCGATCAGGGAAGCGATTCCAGAGTTGTTTGGGTCGGTCAAGACCTTGTTGATCGAGGATTTTGACCGACTCTATGTCGCCGTCACGCAGGTAGCTGCTGTCGTAGCCACAACAGTCGTCGCCATTGCAGGATCTCAGAGAGGCGGCGCGAAGCAGTACCGGGAGTTCAATGATACGAAGCCTCTAGAGTTCAGAGGCGATAGGGCATCGCTTTGAGGTGGATTTCTGATATGGAGGGATGTTTATTGACATGTTTTTGTGTTGAGAACCAGAAGGTGAATTTTATGCTTAATCTTCTTTGTTGGGGTGCGAAGGATTGATGGGAGTTTGTGACTCAGGGCTTTTCGCAAGCAGAGTGAGCCTTGACGACTTGGGAGCAGTTTTTGGATATTTTACGCTCTGAGTATGTTCCTCTTGTGGAGCGATATCGACTGACAAAGGAGTACGTGTTGCTCAAACAGACGACGGAGTAGGTGACGAAGATCACCTGTATGTTTATGGAGAGAGCTCTTTTCTGTCCAGAGTATGCCACTTCAGAGCAGGCACAGATGTCACACTACTTGAGTATGATCAAGACGGAATTCAAAATTTTGTATCTACTCAGCAGTATCGGACCTTGACCGATATGCATTCAAGCGCCAGGAGGAAGGAGATTGAGTTGGAGATTCAGCAAAAGTAGGAAGGAACAGCTTCAAGACAGTATCATCGAGCGGCACCTGAGGGGAGGAGTTTTGAGTGTGGTAGGTGCGGGAAGTTTCATGATGGAAGTTTTTGATCATTTGTATGACACAGGTATGGAAAGGAGGGTCATTTTGGTAGGGATTGCAGGCGGAGTACATGATTTTTGTCACATCCCAAAACCGGAACGGCGGAAACGTTCGGGGGTGGAGGACGTCATGTTCAGTATCACAACAATGCAAAGTAGTAAACAAGAAACAACATCATCTATTGCATTAATAATATAATTTCATACAAGTGTGTTCTGTCAAGTTATATAGACACCAAAAATATACATCAAAAATAAAAGATGAGTCTTGAACGAGCTCCATCTTCTCAGAACCTGGCACCGGTACCTGTCTACTGGTGACCTGAGAATACAAGTTATTTTGAAAGAGTTTATCAGCTTTAAATCTGGTGAGATCATAAGTATATTAGTGTCTGTATTTGTATGAAAGCATTTGTAAGATGTTTGTAATGTATAAGCTTTGTAAAAGTTTGTATTTGTTTGAACTCTCCTAGAAAACCCTATGTTTCCTACTAAAAGTAGCCTTCTACCAAGGCATCTAGTGTCTGTGTGTGTCTCTTGTAAGAGTGTGTATTTTCCCAAATCTGACTATCATTAACCAAAAATATAGTTCTTACATTATTGTTTATTGTGTGAATATCACAAAGTAAATGTAAAGGGAAAATGAAATAGTACTGTAGTGTTGTATTAAGTAACTACTGCTGTACTAACTACTTTAAACTAATTGTTATTTAAAGTACCATGTGATCGGTCTGTATCCTGCTACCGACTCTATAGTAAAACGACGATGTAAGACGTTGTAAGAAATGACGTTTGGCACCCGTAGACTTGCAAGTCCCACTGTAGCGAGCAGCAAGGTGTAGGATAGTCAATCCAGTATAGATCTATACACAAACTCATACGCTCCCCAATTAAGGACATTCTGGATACAAAACGGGTCATGACAGGTAGTGTCATGTCCCCCGTTAAGTGGCTCACATAACTGTATGTAATGTATATGTATATGTATATGTATGTGCTAGCTGTATTGTGTGTTCTTTCTCTGTCTAGCTTGTATGTTTTGTTTCTCATCACTGTGTATTATGTTTGTTTCTCATCACTATGTATTATGTTTGTTTCTCCTCACTATGTATTATGTTTGTTTCTCATCACTATGTATTATGTTTGTTTCTCATCACTATGTATTACTCATGAATGAACTGACTCATTGTATGTTTCATTGTTCTAGTAATAGTATCTTCCTAAACTATACCTATTATAGTTTACTAGTAATGTTGTTTGTGTATATGAACATGTTTGTATACCTTTGCTACCCAAAGGCATTGAACTGAATGAAAGAAGTAACCTTTTATATCTACACACATATACATGATATATAACTAAGATTCAAACGACCTTCGGACAAATAACCTGAATGCCCTAAGTCCACAACCAAACAAGGAACAGGAAGTAAGGTGAGTTATCAGTCCTAAGTCCTTTCAATCCTACTTATATAACTATATCTATATAGATACACAGAATATAAGTTAAAAGAGTTTAATAAAAGTATTTGATATGTAAAAGAGTTTGTAAAACAGTTTGAAGTAAAACAGTTTGATAACACAGTTTGAAAAGTAAGAAATCCATTTGTTTGGTAGTTATTAATCACATGTGATTGATATAATAACTATAATAGTTCAACTTGTATCCCCCCCATAAAAGCATTTAAAAACATTTAAAAGGTTAATTAAGGGGTATGAACTCACCTGTAGTGAGTGGTTTGGATGAACGGAATGTATAGGATGCTAGGTGTCAAGTGAAGACTTGTACACACTCAATGATCCTAGTTAACATATAATATCACATATATGTATCCAATTAGTCTTTAAACAACTAATTAACAAAGTTAAGACATCCTAAGACATGTAAAACACTTTATTTAAGTGTTGAAAGTCCTAAGGATTGCATCTAAGGGTTGCATGGCATGGCATTGGAGTTTATGGCCCAAGAACCACTCCTTATGGAGTTTACGGCCTAAGGTCACTTCCCCCATGAGTTTACGGCCGTAAACTCATGGTACTAAGTGTCATTTGGTGATTTAAGGTCTTATAAGTCAAGATTAAGCATCCAATGATCAAGTTCAAGCCTTAGGAAAGCATTAGGGGCACAATAATACTACCTTGTAGAGTTTACGGCCTAAGGACCATATCCTTATGTGTTTACGGCCATAAACTCTTATGGGGAGTTTTTTTTATTGTTGTTTAAGGTCTTAAACACTTCTAGGAAGGATCAAGGTTGGCATCCAAGGCTTAGGAAGGAACTAGGGTCCATTTAGCCACCTTAAGAGGGGTTTACGGCCCAAGAACATCCTTGGCCGTAAACTCATTTGTTCTTATGATTCTTGATGATTTTCAAGTGTTATTAAGATCATACTAAGCACACAAGAAGCTAGGGCAAGTGTACTTACAAGATAGAAGCTCGATTGGGTGTTTAAGGTTCAAGAACACTAGTGTGTGTTCTTGGTGTTCTTGGTGTTTTGAAGATCTAAGTGAAAATCAACAATGAATGGATGAAATGATGTATAAACACTAGGTGATAGGTTATAACAACAAATCAAGTCAAGTAAAACTTACGTTTTCGGAAGATCGGGTGAAGAACGGGATGCTACTTGAGAGAGAATGGTAAGTGTTCTTGAGGGTGGAAGTGAGAAATGAGGGATTTGGGGAGTAAACTCATGCCTAAGGCATGAGTTCACGGCCATGATAGAGTTCACGGCCCAAACTACCCTTGTTTGGCCGTGAACACCTAATTAAGGTGTTGGTTGCTCCATTGCTATCCCGATATTCTAGAATTCACTTCCTTTTATCCGTTCGATTCATGAATAATTAAATAAAATACTCAAACGGACTTTAAACTGGCTAAAAATTAGCAGAAAGGTATTTAACTTTTAATTGCAGTTCTGGACTGTAGGGTTTGTACGAATGAAAATTTCGGGTTGTCACATCATCCCCCCGTTAGAGGGAATTTCGTCCCTAAATTAGAGTTTTTGCAAATAAATAGTTACAAATACCTAAGTAAAAAGACGAGGATATTTCAGTTTCATCTGATCCTCTCGCTCCCAAGTGAATTCAGGTCCTCGCTTGGCGTTCCAGCGAACCTTCACTATCGGGATGCGGCTTTGCTTCGTTCGCTTGACCTCACGGTCCATGATCTCTATAGGTTCTTCCACAAAGTTGAGGCTCTCGTTGATCTCGATCTCGTCGAGCGGAATTACAAGAGTCTTGTCGGACAAACACTTTTTCAAGTTCGAGACATGGAAAGTAGAATGTACGTTACTGAGTTCGCGCGGTAAGTTAAGTTTGTAAGCTACAGGGCCGATTCTTGCGAGAATCTCGAAAGGCCCTATGTACCTTGGATTTAGCTTTCCACGCTTTCCAAAGCGTATCAAGCCCTTCCAGGGTGAGACCTTCAATATAACACGGTCGCCCACCTGGAATTCCAATGGTTTCCTTCGTTTATCAGCGTAGCTTTTCTGTCGGTCTCTAGAGGCTTTCAATCGTTCACGAATCTGAATGATCTTCTCTGTCGTTTCCCGAATGATCTCCGGACCTGTGAGAGTGTTGTCAGGAACTCGTCCTTTAGCTAACTGGGTATCATCCACCTCAGCCCAGCACAGAGGGGATCTGCACTTTCGGCCATAGAGGGCCTCGAATGGAGCAGCCTTTATGCTCGTGTGATAACTGTTGTTATAAGAAAATTCTACAAGGGGTAAATGAGTATCCCATGCTTTCCCAAAGTCGATCACACAGGCTCGCAGCATATCTTCCAAGGTTTGGATAGTCCTCTCACTTTGCCCGTCTGTCTGTGGATGGTAGGCTGTACTCATGTCCAGCCTAGTTCCTTGGGAACTTTGTAACGACTGCCAGAACCTCGAAGTGAATCTACTATCTCTGTCTGAGATAATGGATATGGGAACACCGTGCAGTCGTACAATCTCCCTAATGTAAGTTCTTGTAAGTTTCTCCATCTTGTCTGTTTCCTTGATAGGCAGGAAGTGTGCGGACTTGGTCAATCTATCGACGATGACCCATATGGTATCAAGTTCACCCGTTGTCTTGGGCAACTTGGTTATGAAATCCATAGTGATCCGCTCCCACTTCCATTCCGGTATCGCAGGCTGTTGTAGAAGACCTGAGGGCTTTTGGTATTCGACCTTGACCTTTGCGCAAGTAAGGCATTTACTTACGAAGGTAGCAATCTCTGCTTTCATGTTAGGCCACCAGTATAGCTTTTTAAGATCCACATACATCTTATCTGAACCCGGGTGGACGGAATAACGAGTGTTGTGCGCCTCGTTCATGACCAAGTCTCTGAAACCACCAAGTTTCAGGGTCCAGATCTGATCCATGAGAAAATAAGCTCCGCCACCCTTAACCTCCAAGTTCTTATCCATCCCTCTCAGGGATTCACTCGCCACATTTTTAGGTTTCAAAGCGTCGAGCTGAGCCTCCTTAATTTGTGTGGACAAGTGTGAATGGGTAGTCATTGTCAATGATTTGACCCTACGACCAGAATATTCTTTCCGACTTAGGGCGTCAGCTACTACATTGGCTTTAACCGAGTGATAACGAATTTCGCATTCGTAATCACTGAGTAGCTCGAACCACCGTCGTTGTCTCATGTTGAGCTCTTTCAGGTCGAATATGTGTTGCAGGCTCTTGTGGTCTGTAAAGATTGTGCTCTTTGTACCGTACAGGTAGTGTCTCCAGATTTTCAGAGCAAACACAACTGCTCCTAGTTCAAGATCGTGGGTAGTGTAGTTGACCTCATGTGTCTTTAGCTGTCTCGAGGCATAGGCGATGACCTTACTGATAGGTTTTATGCATAAGAAACAATCCTATGTGCTCATACAAACCCTAATGCTTGGATCTAGGTTTCTCTATTGTACATGCTTTGAATCCAAGACTTACAAAACTAGATCTATCATATATAATTTGAAATTATCATAAAGAAAACAGATCTAAGTGGTTTACCTCTTTCAAGTAGCTTGAATCCTTTGTAATCTTCTTGATCTTGAGCTTAGAGTCACAATTGTAACTCCTCTAATGGTTCACAAACCCCACAAGCAAGAAGGCAATATGAGAGAGGGTGAGAGGTGCTAGAAATTGGCCCTAGGGTTCTCTTAGAATGAAGTCTCTGATTTCCATAGCCTAGGGGTCTTATTTATACTTGCAGGCTACTAGGGTTTCAGTTTAAACCCTAATGGACAGCTTAGCCACCAAGCAGCCCAAGGAACCTTCTAGAATAAGGCCTTGGACGAAAATATGATGGATCCCCATCATAATTTCGTTCCCCCTTTAGTCCATTAGGTTTCTTTAACCCAAAACTTAACTATCATACATTTGACAGTTTATACCCCTTTATTTAATTAATCTCTTTTAGTCACCAAATTAATTCATAATTAATTTATGACTAATACTAATTAAATAAATATGATTTCTCCTTTAATATATTATTCTTATAATATATTAATAAACCATAATATTCTCTCTTTCTCCTTAAATTACCTTGTCAAGTTGCTTTGGAGAAGGCAACCCAAAAGGACCATGCACAACTGGGTCAAGTACATACCAAATATAGTTACGGGCTTAGACACTATTCCAACAGTCTCCCACTTGGATAAGTCTAGTAACTATATCTCACATATGACTTCAGAATCCGATTAGCAATCGTAGCTCTTATACTTCGCTGTCAACTCTGATCAACTTGTCCTTCAGATAAGGGATCGTATAATCCTCTGTTCTAGATATCATGCTGACAATACTTATTGTCCAGCATTTTGTTTCTTGATCTCTGATTTATTCGACATAGAATTTAGTTGAACACATCAACTTCATTCTGACCGGGCCCGGCACATAAGTCAAACCAAATCATCAAGTGGCCAAGATATCACTTTTATTCTCATAGAATAAAAGGAACATATCAACTTCGACTCATATGCATCTATTATTCACTAATTGAATCATGCACAATAATACGTTTTATAACATCAATTTACTGATGCGTTTACACATCATCAATGCATAACCAACTAGCAAACAACAACCATATCTCTGAGTTTTAAGACTATATGATATTATCGCTTTGCGATCACTTAAGGCAAAACACCACGAAGTGATACCAGCAAACGCGGGTTTATTCCAATGCTCAAATCATATTCATAAGCACTCATGAACTTTGCAGCAAACCTTTGCTATGCCCAAAACCTTTTAGACAATCTACAAACAATTCATGACAATCTTCATTCATATCTACTTCCAAAATATGACCGACTGTGGACTGTTTGAATAATCCTATCATTCAGGAAGTCAAAACATGCAAAATTGAAACAATAGATAAATAACCAACACAAGATAGTAGCTTTACTCATAAATAACATAATTTTATTTATTCATCAAATGTCAAGTACAAACTATCTATTACACGTTTTCTATTTAATCCAAACTTATATCATCCTTCAGCCCAATGCTCCTAGCGTGCTGCAAGTGTTTGACCCTACTCAGTCCCTTCGTAAGGGGATCTGCTGGGTTTTCTTCTGATGATACCCTCTTCACAACGAGGAGTCCCTCTTGTACCCGATGTCTGATAAAATGGTATTTTCTGTCGATATGTCGAGATCTACCATGATCTCTCGGTTCCTTGGTCAAGGCAACCGCTCCTTCATTATCATAGAAAATTTCCATCGGCTCCTTTATGGATGGCATAACTCCAAGGTCTCCAATGAAGTTCTTCAACCATATAGCCTCCTTTGACGCTTCGCTTGCTGCAATGTACTCTGATTCGCATGTTGAATCAGCTACGGTCTCCTGTTTGGAACTTTTCCAAGTCACTGCTCCTCCATTTAGGGTAAAGACCCAGCCCGACTACGATCGTAAATTATCCCGATACGTCTGAAAACTAGCGTCACTGTACCTTCGTACCCTTAATTCATCACTCCCACCGAGGACTAGAAACCATTCCTTGGTCCTCCGCAGGTACTTAAGAATATTCTTAACCGCAATCCAATGGGCTCTAACAGGGTTCCCCTGATATCTGTTGACCATGCTCAAAGCGAAGGCCACATCAGGTCGAGTACAAGTCATCGCGTACATGATAGAGCCTAATGCAGAAGCATAAGGTACTCAGCTCATATCAGCTATCTCTGCCTCTGTACTCGGGCTTTGAGTCTTACTCAACTTGGTATTGCTTTGGATTGGCAACTCCCCTTTCTTGGAATGTTCCATACTAAAACGCTTTAGTACCTTGTCCAAGTATGTATCCTGACTGAGTCCTATCAGTCTCTTTTCCCTGTTTCTTACTATCCTTATTCCCAGAATATAAGCAGCCTCTCCGAGGTCCTTCATAGCGAAACATTTCCCAAGCCAGGACTTGACCTCCTGCAAGGTTGGGACATCATTTCCTATGAGTAGTATGTCGTCGACATACAATACGAGGAAGCTCACTATACTCCCACTGGCTTTGACATATACACAAGATTCATCTTCGCTTCGCAGAAAGCCAAACTCTTTAACCTTCTCGTTAAAACAAAGATTCCATCTGCGAGACGATTGTTTTAATCCATAAATGGATTTCTCAAGCTTGCATACTCTATTTGGATGCTTCGCATTGACAAAACCCTCTAGCTGATTCATGTAAACATCCTCAGCCAACTTTCCATTAAGGAAAGCGGTTTCCACGTCCATCTGCCATATTTCATAATCATGAAACGCAGCTATTGCAAGCATTACCCTAATAGACTTTATCTTCGCAACTGGTGAGAAGGTATCATCATAGTCAACTCCGGGAGTTTGAGTAAAGCCCTTCGCAACCAATCGCGCTTTATAAGTATGCACTTTCCCATCCATGTCCGTCTTCTTCTTGAAGATCCACTTGCACCCGACTGTCTTGCGACCCGGTACATGATCAACCAAATTCCAAACTTGGTTGTCGTACATGGACTGAATCTCGCTGTCCATCGCCTCTATCCATTTTGCAGACTCCGGGCCTGCCATGGCTTCCTTGTAGCTGCTAGGTTCGTCCAAATTTACTAGTGTACTATCACTAATAAATGTATCCCCTTCAGTAGTAATATGAAATCCATACAACTGGAGTGGAACATTAGCCCTAGTGGAACGTCGAAGAGGTAAGGACTCGTCAACAGGTTCAACAGGAGTTTCCTCCTCAGGTTGAGTGCCAGTGTCAGAGGTTCCTTCATCGCTTTGATCTTGAATCTCTTCAAGTTCAATTTGCCTCCCACTGTCTTCTTGGCTTACCAATTCCCTTTCTCGGAAAACTCCTCTTCTAGCTACGAAGACAACATTGTCACTCGGTCTATAGAAAAGGTAGCCAAAAGACTTCTGCGGATAGCCGATGAAATAACACTTCTCACTACGAGGTTCGAGCTTGTCGTGAGTCTCTCGTCTTATGAAAGTATAAGAAAGCCTCGCAACCCCAAACCATGATATGTGCCAACGAGGGAGCCTTCCCTGTCCACATTTCGTGAGGAGTCTTGGTAACCTTCTTGGTGGGAACTAAGTTAAGGATATGGGCGGCACTCTCTAAGGCATACCCCCAGAAAGCTATTGGTAACGAAGTCCAACTCATCATAGAACGAACCATGTCCAACAAGGTCCGATTACGTCTCTCAGCCACACCATTCAATTGTGGCGTCCTCGGAGGCGTCAATTGCGAA
Source organism: Lactuca virosa (assembly GCF_052849685.1). Taxonomy (NCBI): domain Eukaryota; kingdom Viridiplantae; phylum Streptophyta; class Magnoliopsida; order Asterales; family Asteraceae; genus Lactuca; species Lactuca virosa. The sequence continues at coordinate 394,658,059 of NC_136433.1, forward strand.
ACAATTCTGCATTCCTTTAGATAGTCGTGAAACTCAAGACTTAGGTACTCTCCTCCTCGGTCTGACCAAAGCATCTTGATTTTCCTGCCCAGCTGATTCTCCACTTCATTCTTAAATTCTTTGAACTTTTCAAAGGTTTCCGATTTTTGCTTGATTAAGTAGATATATCCATATCTGCTATAATCATCTGTAAAAGTCACGTAGAAGCGGCAAGCATCCCTTGTGGTGGATGTAAAGGGCCCACACACATCGGTATGTATGAGATCCAATAGACCCTCACCCCTTTCACAAGTGCCAGTAAAGGGTGACTTGGTCATCTTCCCAAGTAAACAAGATTCACACGTGTCATCGTCCCTAAGGTCGAATAACTCCAACACTCCATCCTTTTGGAGTTGGGCTATGCGTTTCTTGTTGACATGGCCAAGGCGACAATGCCACAAGCATGCTTTGTCTAGACTAGTAGACGAATCAATATCCAAAACATTATTTCCTAAATTATCAACAACCATCACAGATTCATAAATTCCATTACAAGGTAATGCATTGAAATAAAAGACACCATTCAAATAAACATTAATAGAACCATTACTATTATCAAAAGAATATCTGAAACCTTGTCTAAACAACCCATGAAATGAAATAATGTTTCTTGCCATATCTGGCGAATAGCAGCAATTGTTTAAATCTATCCCTAACCCATTACTCAACACTAAAGAATAAACACCGACTTTGGTCACAGGCGATGATCTTTTGTTTCCCATAATCAGGTTCATCTTTCCATGTTCCACCTCCCTACTTCTTTTTAGGCCCTGCATATCAGAACAAATGTGGTAACCACACCCTGTATCAAGAACCCATGAAGTAGCAAATGATGAGTTATTAGATTTAATAGAATACATACCTGCAAAGGTGGGCTTAATCTTCCCATCCTTTATATCTTGCAGATACTGAGGGCAGCTTCGTTTCCAGTGGCCCTTTTGGTGACAATAGAAGCACTCTGCTTCCTTGGGATCGGATGAGGGTTTAGCAGGGCCTGCTTTGGTCCCACTTGAGGACGAACCATCACGGGGATTCCCCTTATGGTGGCTCTTACATGGAGCCTTCCTCTTTTTACCCTTTCCTTGACCTATTGCCATCACAGGAGCGGCCACAGCAGGGGATGGTGCAACGGATTTGTCTTTGAGGTTGCTCTCAGCAGTCCTCAAAAGTCCTTGGAGCTTGCTCAAGGAGACCTCCTCCTTGTTCATGTGGTAGGTCATCCTAAACTGGTTGTAGCAGGAGGGAAAGGAGTGGAGGATTATGTCGATAGCCAAATCCTGATCAAACTTAACATTAAGTTTGAGAAGACGATCAACATACCTCTGCATTTTCTGCAAATGAGAGGTTAGGGATTCTCCACTCCCCATCTTAGCGGTGATCATGTTAGTAATGATCTCATAGCGCTCTTGCCTCGCGCTCTGGTGATACCTGTCCAGCAAATCCTGATGCATTTCATACGGATACATGTCCTCATAGGACTTTTGGAGTTCGAGGTTCATGGTGGCCAGCATGATGCAGTGAACTTTCGTAGCATCACGCTCGTGGGCCTCAAAGGCGGCCAGCTCTTTAGGAGTAGCAACATCTGGGATGATCTTTTCAAGCTTTTCATCGAGGACATATTCTTTGTCCTCGTAGCGTGTGATCATGCGAATATACCTTATCCATTCGTTGAAGTTTGACCCATCAAATGTCACTTTCTGACACAGGTTCATCAACGAGAATGACCCAGAAGCGTTGTTGTTGTTGTTGTTTGCAGACATCTGAAAAAGAAAGGAACAAAGTTTGATTAGAAATGAATCCCTAATTAAACACCCAAATGAGAAATTAGGGCTAGGATCCAACAACATTATTTACAACTTAGAAAGGGATGTCGTACTCTAAAAGTAAATAATTTGAAGGTAAGTGAATGACGATTCACTAATTCTCACCATGAAAAACGAAAAACAAATTTAGGTTTTAAATGTATTGAAAACTCCTAGATCTTTGAGATTCATTGAACTCTTCAATGGCATGTTTAAATCTCGATATGCATTTCAAATTTACGACTGGGATACCGAGGATCGCAAACAAATTGTTAATAACCATGCGAATCAACATGGTGCACTCAATGTCTCTATCACCTAATCAATGTGCCGGTAAACCACACACGCTCCATTGATCTATGACAAACATCGAGTCACCCTTCGCTACCAATGTCATCCCCAAATTGATGTGTCGGTTAACCACACGCGCTCCACCAACGTTTGACAAGGGTACGAAGTGTAATTCCATGGATTAGCATCATTTTCACATTTTACCCTAAAGTAACTAAGATTGGGAATTTGTAAAACATGTAGTTACTTTGTATTTTTTTTTCATTATACTTTTAATGAGGAGAGGGTTGCCCTATCCTACCCGTTCGGCTAACGACCCTCCACCAGTCAAGCAAGCGGTGGGTGTGAGTGTACACCCATTAAGCGCCATTTTATAGGCAGCAACCTTATACCCACCTTATAGACTGGCTTCGTGAATGAGGCCTACTAACGGTAAGACTAGCATTTTAAGTTATACATATATATATATATATTAATTAAGCTTGTAATAATATATAATAGTATAGGGTTGAATTTTAAACTTGTAAAATTCTAAGGGTTTGAAATTTAAATTATTCAAAATTAAACTTTTAATCACAAAATTCAAATTTCAAAAACTTGAGGGCAAGTTTTGAACTTTTCAAAACATAAGGGATCAAATAACAAATAATTTAAATTAAACAATTAATATCATAATTATCTATATTTGACCTAATCTTATTTTAGTCATTAGATAATTACCAAATAATTTTAAATAATCCATATTTATCATATAAACAACCAATATTCAAAAGATTTGAAATTATCTATTGTTTTGGCAAGGATAATCATTTAATTAAGATAAAATTCGGATTTTAACTTCAAAAAACGATTTAGGCATCAAATCCAAGTCAAAACAGCAACTAAATCACGAAATACCCTCTGCCTGACGCACGAACTCGCCGAGTCAGCTCTGAACTCGCCGAGTCCAGATACTGACTCGCCGAGTTGAGTCGGGCAGAGGCAAAACACTCGATTTTCAGCAAGCAAAACAGTTAAGCATCACATACAATTGAAACCAATCAAGGCTCTGATACCACTGATGGGTTTTATGCATAAGAAACAGTCATATGTGCTCATACAAACCCTAATGCTTGGATCTAGGTTTCTTTATTGTACATGCTTTGAATCCAAGACTTACAAAACTAGATCTATCATATATAATTCGAAATTATCATAAATAAAACAGATCTAAGTGGTTTACCTCTTTCAAGTAGCTTGAATCCTTTGTAATCTTCTTGATCTTGAGCTTAGAGTCACAATTGTAACTCCTCTAATGGTTCACAAACCCCACAAGCAAGAAGGCAATATGAGAGAGGGTGAGAGGTGCTAGAAGTCGGCCCTAGGGTTCTCTTAGAATGAAGTCTCTGATTTCCATAGCCTAGGGGTCTTATTTATACTTGCAGGCTACTAGGGTTTCAGTTTAAACCCTAATGGACAGCTTAGCCACCAAGCAGCCCAAGGAACCTTCTGGAATAAGGCCTTGGACGAAAATATGATGGATCCCCATCATAATTTCGTTCCCCCTTTAGTCCATTAGGTTTCTTTAACCCAAACTTAACTATCATACATTTGACAGTTTATACCCCTTTATTTAATTAATCTCTTTTAGTCACCAAATTAATTCATAATTAATTTATGACTAATACTAATTAAATAATACTAATTAAATAAATATGATTTCTCCTTTAATATATTATTCTTATAATATATTAATAAACCATAATATTCTCTCTTTCTCCTTAAATTACCTTGTCAAGTTGCTTTGGAGAAGGCAACCCAAAAGGACCATGCACAACCGGGTCAAGTACATACCAAATATAGTTACGAGCTTAGACACTATTCCAACACTTACCTCGCTGCATCAGAACACATCCGAGTCCTTGATTTGACGCATCGCAATAGACAACGAAGTCTTCTATCCCTTCGGGGAGGGATAGTATTGGTGCGGTGCACAAGGCTCTTTTGAGCGTTTGGAACGCTCTCTCCTGCTTATCTTCCCAGTCAAAGGCCACACCCTTCTGGGTCAGTGTCGTAAGAGGTTTCGCAATGCGGGAGAAGTTCTGAATGAACCTGCGGTAGTAGCCAGCGAGACCTAGAAATTGACGAATTTCTATAGGCGTCTTCGGTGCTGACCAGTTCTCAATGGCTTTAATTTTGGAAGGATCCACGTGTATTCCCTCTTCGCTAACCACGTGCCCTAAGAATTCGACTCGTCGGATCCAAAATTCGCATTTCGAGAACTTCGCATAGAGCTTCTCCAAACGAAGGGTTTCTAAGACTAGTCGCTGATGTTGACTATGCTCCTCCTTACTACGAGATTAGATAAGTATGTCATCGATGAAGACGATGACGAACTGATCCAAGTAAGGACGACACACCCTATTCATTAAGTCCATGAATACAGCAGGTGCGTTTGTTAATCCGAACGGCATCACTACGAATTCGTAGTGCCCATAACGAGTTCGGAAGGCTGTCTTCGGAACATCCTCCCCTAGCACTCGTAGTTGGTGATATCCGGACCTTAAGTCGATTTTTGAAAAGAAGTTCGCCCCTTGAAGTTGGTCAAATAAATCGTCAATACGAGGCAAAGGATAACGATTCTTGACAGTCAGTTTGTTGAGCTCCCTGTAGTCGATGCACATACGAAACGATCCGTCTTTCTTCTTGACGAACAAGACTGGAGCTCCCCAGGGTGAGAAGCTTGGTCTTATAAAGCCCTTGCTGAGCAGTTTGTTAAGTTGACATGACAGTTCTTGCATCTCTGCAGGTGCTAGACGATAGGGCGATTTGGCTACGGGGGTAGCCCCTGGAACTAAGTCGATTCTGAACTCGACTTGTCGTCGCGGAGGTAATCCTGGGAGTTCTTCTGGAAAGATGTCGGGAAAGTCGCGTACTACTGGAATGTTCTGAATGTCTTTCGTTTCTTGGCTCATATCGACCACATGAGCAAGGAATACGCGACATTCCTTTCGCAAGAATTTCTAAGCTTGAATGCTCGAGATGATACGAAGGTTCGTGTCGGGTTTGTCGCCATAAACTACTAGGGTTTCGCCAGACGGCAGGTTAAGGCGTTCAGCCTTTTCGTAACACATGATGTCGGCACGATGAAGACTCAACCAATCCATGCTGATAATGACGTCGAAACTATTAATAGAAACCGGCATGAGGTCGATCGAAAATGAATGGTTATCAAGTGTTAGGGTACACCCTATGAATATATTGCTAGTGCTCTCTGTCTTTCCATTAGCCATTTCTACAGTGAACAGTTCTTTAAGTGCTCGTGATTTTTGCTTAAGTAAATGAGCAAATTTTTGATTCACGAAGCTCCTCTCCGATCCACTATCAAACAGTATGCATGCATAAGAGTTATCGAGGAGAAACGTACCAATGACTACCGTGGGGTCGGCAACCGCTTCCTCATGGCCTATGTCCAGAACTCTTGCCACTCCACCGGCAAACCCTGCCTTCGGGCATTTCCTTTTGTAGTGGCCCACCTCGCCACAACCGTAGCAAGTTTGGCTCACACCAGCGCCGGGGATTTGGGTGATTGGCCTAGTCGGAGCTTTGCAGAAACGAGCAGTGTGCCCCTTCCTGTTGCAGTTCAAACACTGCATTTCCCGGCAGGCTCCTACGTGGTGGAAGTTGCACTTGTTGAACTTGGGCAAACTTCCAGCGTACTGCTTTACCGGAGCAGCAGCGGCAGGTGCTATCGCAACATGAACTGCCACGACCTGCTGCTTTTTGGCAGCCTTTGTCTTTCTCTTGTCATCCCAAAATTTCCGCTTGGAATCAGCGGTTCTGGCGGGTTCTGAGATGGTCAGGGTTGTTGTTGCGGCCGGGGTACGAACCCCATGGTCTATGAGCCGATGTGCCAATCGTTTGGCACTATCAAATGTAGTGGGGTGTGATGCCAAAACATTTCCCTGGTATGGTGGCATCAGCCCCCATATATATCTCTCGATTTTCTTTCCCTCAGTATGAACCATGTTGGGACAGAGGGCCACCAGTTCACAGAATCTGGCGGTGTAGGCGACTACATTGGAGCCCTTCATGGTTAGGCTCCACAGTTCTTCCTCCAGCTTCTGGATCTCGCCCCTCGGGCAGTACTCCTCAATCATGAGGTCTTTCAAAGTTTCCCAGCCCATAGCATTAGCCACTATAAGAGATAGTGACTTAACATGGCTATTCCACCATGTTAGGGCTTTTACTTCAAAGGTGCAAGCAGCAAACTTGACCTTGCTCTCCTCTGGACAGGAGCAGATTTCGAAAACCGATTCGGTTTTCTCGAACCATTACGAGAGGGCAATGACTCCGCCAGTCCCCTTAAAGGACAATGGCTTGCAGTTTGTGAAGTCCTTGTAGGAGCACTCTCTGGAGCGCACAGGGATTTCGCCATGGGTAGATAGGACAGGGGTTCCTCCTCCAGTGGAACCAGAAGAATGGTATTGTGCCATGGCTGTAGCCACAGCTGCAGCTACAGCAGCATTCAGGGCTGCCGTGTCGAATTGAGGAGCAGGTGGTGTTGGTGCAGGAGGATCACGTCTTGTAGATCGACGTGGAGGCATCTTTCAACTATAAGTTTTCAAAGATGAAGATATTGATAAGAATTTAATAGGAAATAGATAAGAATGACTCACGGACTAACTCTCCCTAGTCCAACATCACAAATGAATAACACGATTGATTGTAAACGAAAGCATTTGGATATAATTTCCATGAGATTAGATATCTGTCAATATTACTGGAATTACAGATGTAATGAGTTCGGGAAAAATGACCTAGAAGTAGGTTTTACATCAACCAAGATGGAACATTTTGACAGGCTACGACCTAATCAAGACCTAACGGGTCTAAGATTTACAAAGATAGGAAATTAGACTAGAGTTTTTACACTCACTAGGTTACATCCAAAAGAGAAGTCGATGAGAGTCTATCGGCGACGAGAACTATTAGAGTGAGTTCTTGAACCCGACAGAAGGCGTTCTATGTCTCTCACGTGCCTATCAGATCTTGCTTGCTGAGCTCGAAGTTCCCTGACTTCAACTTGGGTTTCAGCAAGTTCCCTTTGCAGAACTGCATTGCGGACCTGAGTACTTTCATGAGCAGACTCAAGTTGGCGAATGCGGGACGGTGTTAACGCCAGAGTTGGCGTCAATCTCCACGACTCGGTCGATAGCTGCTCGACCTTGCTCGGTGTTCCGAGCAATCCTATGGACCATTATGGGTAGGACCCTGTCAACTGAACCTCCCTCAGTGAGGTTGTAGAAGCTTCTGTCTCCATTGTAGGGTATCGGTTGACCCTGTTCCTGACTCCATCTGTTCAAGTTTGTGGCCCACAGAGGAGTGGGTCCTTGAAATGCTGGACGAGGGTTTGGGTTTGGGTCTTGAGCAGCTGGGGTAGGTTGTTGACTTCAGGCTCTGAGTCAGAACCATCAGAAAAGCCTTCAGCTTCGTGATCATCCAAAGGGATTGGGTGATCATCTTCTGGCTCTTCACCCAGCCATCCTGCATTGCCGTTGTTGGGATAGTACGGGTCTCCAGGAAAATGGAATCCAGCCATTATATCTACGCGAGAAAAGGGATAAGGAAATAATCAATAGACGAACTAACTAGATAATTATAAGATGATCTTTATCAGTTACTCCAATATTTGCGTAGTGCATACCAGTCATAGGTAACCTAGATAGGATAGGCCTTCGAATAAGTGATCCTAACTCTAAGCCCACAACCAAACAAGGAACAGGAAGTAAAGCAAAGATCACAGATTCGAAGTCTATGATATCCTAGACACATATAACCTTAGCGTATCCACTCCGCAACTATTGACATACTTAATAAAGACCTTTAGTTCTCAGGTAAGTAATTAATAGTAACACAAAATACTCCTATAGTATTTTAAGTTTATGTTCTGTTCTACTGTTCTCGTTGTAGTAGTGTTGGTAAGTTTTTAAACTTGTTGCAACCTCACAACCACACTTAGGCACATGCTAATCACTCCTCGAATAATGTAGTTGATCAGGCTACATCTTCCCAGGGTTGACCATATGTCTCTAAGTCTACTTGTGCTGTCCAACAATCGTAATACTTTTGTTCTGTCCTAGTGACACTGATTTTAGTATGAATGCATGTATGTATACTTGGTTAAATATTTTATTATTTAAAAGTATAAACTCTTTATCAGAGTATTCTAATCCCGCTGTGTTTATAGTTCGTCTTTCTTTTATGGGTTGATACACTCGATTCACTATAAACAATGCTCTGATACCAATCTGTCACACCCCAAAACCGGAACGGCGGAAACATTCGGGGGTGGAGGACGTCATGTTCAGTATCACAACAATGCAAAGTAGTAAACAAGCAACAACATCATCCATTGCATTAATAATATAATTTCATACAAGTGTGTTCTGTCAAGTTATATAGACACCAAAAATATACATCAAAAATAAAAGATGAGTCTTGAACGAGCTCCATCTTCTCAGAACCTGGCACCGGTACCTGTCTACTGGTGACCTGAGAATACAAGTTATTTTGAAAGAGTTTATCAGCTTTAAAGCTGGTGAGATCATAAGTATATTAGTGTCTGTATTTGTATGAAAGCATTTGTAAGATGTTTGTAATGTATAAGTTTTGTAAAAGTTTGTATTTGTTTGAACTCTCCTAGAAAACCCTATGTTTCCTACTAAAAGTAGCCTTCTACCAAGGCATCTAGTGTATGTGTGTGTGTCTCTTGTAAGAGTGTGTATTTTCCCAAATCTGACTATCATTAACCAAAAATATAGTTCTTACATTATTGTTTATTGTGTGAATATCACAAAGTAAATGTAAAGGGAAAATGAAATAGTACTGTAGTGTTGTATTAAGTAACTACTGATGTACTAACTACTTTAAACTAATTGTTATTTAAAGTACCATGTGATCGGCCTGTATCCTGCTACCGACTCTATAGTAAAACGACGATGTAAGACGTCGTAAGAAATGACGTTTGGCACCCGTAGACTTGCAAGTCCCACTGTAGCGAGCAGCAAGATGTAGGATAGTCAATCCAGTATAGATCTATACACAAACTCATACGCTCCCCAATTAAGGAGATTCTGGATACAAAACGGGTCATGACAGGTAGTGTCATGTCCCCCGTTAAGTGGCTCACATAACTGTATGTAATGTATATGTATATGTATATGTATGTGCTAGCTGTATTGTGTGTTCTTTCTCTGTCTAGCTTGTATGTTTTGTTTCTCATCACTGTGTATTATGTTTGTTTCTCATCACTATGTATTATGTTTGTTTCTCATCACTATGTATTATGTTTGTTTCTCATCACTATGTATTATGTTTGTTTCTCATCACTATGTATTGTGTTTGTTTCTCATCACTATGTATTACTCATGAATGAACTGACTCATTGTATGTTTCATTGTTCTAGTAATAGTATCTTCCTAAACTATACCTATTATAGTTTACTAGTAATGTTGTTTGTGTATATGAACATGTTTGTATACCTTTGCTACCCAAAGGCATTGAACTGAATGAAAGAAGTAACCTTTTATATCTACACACATATACATGATATATAACTAGGATTCAAACGACCTTCGGACAAATAGCCTGAATGCCCTAAGTCCACAACCAAACAAGGAACAGGAAGTAAGGTGAGCTATCAGTCCTATGTCCTTTCAATCCTACTTATATAACTATATCTACATAGATACACAGAATATAAGTTAAAAGAGTTTAATAAAAGTATTTGATATGTAAAAGAGTTTGTAAAACAGTTTGAAGTAAAACAGTTTGATAACACAGTTTGAAAAGTAAGAAATCCATTTGTTTGGTAGTTATTAATCACATGTGATTGATATAATAACTATAATAGTTCAACTTGTATCCCCCCCATAAAAGCATTTAAAAACATTTAAAAGGTTAATTAAGGGGTATGAACTCACCTGTAGTGAGTGGTTTGGATGAACGGAATGTATAGGATGCTAGGTGTCAAGTGAAGACTTGTACACACTCAATGATCCTAGTTAACATATAATATCACATATATGTATCCAATTAGTCTTTAAACAACTAATTAACAAAGTTAAGACATCCTAAGACATGTAAAACACTTTATTTAAGTGTTGAAAGTCCTAAGGATTGCATCTAAGGGTTGCATGGCATGGCATTGGAGTTTATGGCCCAAGAACCACTCCTTATGGAGTTTACGGCCTATGGTCACTTCCCCCATGAGTTTACGGCCATAAACTCATGGTACTAAGTGCCATTTGGTGATTTAAGGTCTTTTAAGTCAAGATTGAGCATCTAATGATCAAGTTCAAGCTTTAGGAAAGCATTAGGGGCACAATAATACTACCTTGTAGAGTTTACGGCCTAAGGACCATATCCTTATGTGTTTACGGCCGTAAACTCTTATGGGGAGTTGTTTTGATTGTTTTTTAAGGTCTTAAACACTTCTAGGAAGGATCAAGGTTGGCATCCAAGGCTTAGGAAGGAACTAGGGTCCATTTAGCCACCTTAAGAGGGGTTTACTGCCCAAGAACATCCTTGGCCGTAAACTCCTTTGTTCTTATGATTCTTGATGATTTTCAAGTGTTATTAAGATCATACTAAGCACACCAGAAGCTAGGGAAAGTGTACTTACAAGATAGAAGCTCGATTGGGTGTTTAAGGTCCAAGAACACTAGTGTGTGTTCTTGGTGTTTTGAAGATCTAAGTGAAAATCAACAATGAATGTATGAAATGATGTATAAACACTAGGTGATAGGTTATAACAACAAATCAAGTCAAGTGAAACTTACGTTTTCGGAAGATCGGGTGAAGAACGGGATGCTACTTGAGAGAGAATGGTAAGTGTTCTTGAGGGTGGAAGTGAGAAATGAGGGATTTGGGGAGTAAACTCATGCCTAAGGCATGATTTCACGGCCATGATAGAGTTCACGGCCCAAACTACCTTTGTTTGGCCGTGAACACCTAATTAAGGTGTTGGTTGCTCCATTGTTATCCCGATATTCTAGAATTCACTTCCTTTTATCCGTTCGATTCATGAATAATTAAATAAAATACTCAAACGGACTTTAAACTGGCTAAAAATTAGCAGAAAGGTATTTAACTTTTAATTGCAGTTCTGGACTGTAGGGTTTGTACGAATGAAAATTTCAGGTTGTCATAATTTTGCTTCCACTGCGGTCGGGAGGGCTACGTCAGAGCTCGTTGTCCCTTTCTCGTTTTTGGTGAGGTGATGGACCCTACACCCCTAAATTGGTAGTTACCCGACGGTCGTTTTGGGACGGCCGAAGTCCTAGACACCGAGGTTTGAGTTATTAGTTCTTCTACTTAGTCGATTGCTACAGTGTTGGCATTCATCTGTAATTTTTGTTTGTGTTTCAAAGTTTAGTTGTAATCTTGGATGATCGGTTAAATGGAATTATCTTATTTAGCTCTATTTTTAATTGATTTTTTATTATGAATGGATTAATTATCATGGTCCTCGGTTGCATGCGTGTTGGAATTTGTGAATGTTGTGTGGGATTGGACTCTCCTATATACCTGGATACCAGTTGTTGGGATCAAGTAGTAGAATTCAATTTGGTATGGGTATCGAAGGATTGTGAAGTTTTCAGATTCTAGAATATTCCAAGTGGGAGAGAGTGGAATCTTGCAGCAGGAATACCTTATGCCAAGGTTAAGTTCTCAGTCAAATTTCTCTAAGTTCAAGACTTCCGCACAGCTGTTTAATCTTCCGATTTCGCATCAAGATTATCATCAGATGCTAGATTTCCCTCTATTGTATTAGCTTTTAGTGCGATAGAAATCTGTAAGGCATTCTTGTGCTTTAGACTCTTGGGTGTTAGGAGCCCAGGTTGAGGGATGTGATAAGGACTTCCTTGTATGTTCTTGTCTGATTGGGGATTGGAAGTCTGAGTCGCGGCCTAAAGGTCTGATAGGGTTAGTTAAGTCTTTTTGGGATCAATTTGCGTCTTGTTAGGCTGTGAGTGTTGTTGTTGGTTGGTGGATCGGGGGTAAGCCTGAGTGATGATGTTGGTTAGTGGATTGGGGGTAAGCCCGAGTGCTGATGTTAGTTAATGGATCGGAGGTAAGCATGAGTGTTGTTGTTGATTAGTGGATCGAGGGTGAGCCTGATTGTTGACAGTATATAGCTAAGCAGGGTTGTCGGAGCAGAGTAGGAGTGTGGTCTAGTTTAGTATGTGACTAGTTAGTTTTCATCGTGATGGTGCACTTATGTGCAGGATTAGCATGATGGCATTTGGCCAAGAAGGTTTTGGGCCAATAAAATCTGTGAATTTTCGGTCAGTAATATGAGGGTTGCGTCAGGTTCCGATTAGGGAATGGGTTCTTTCTATCATGTTTTAAGGAGATTGTGTGGAGAGGTTTTATTCAGGTTGCGTGGAATCACCAAAATTTATAGGCTGGTAGAATTGTTGGGGGATGGTCGACTACTGAAGATGCTACAATAAAGATGGATCAGATTTTTGAGTCAAGATTGAAGGACCCTCAAGGGGTTACATCGAGAAGTGGAAGCGAGAACTGATTTCGAGGACGAAATCGAATTTAAAAGGGGGATCTTTGTAACATCCTATTTCTTTTCATTTCTTAATTCAAGGTCATGGCCCTAAAGTCGATTGTTTAAAGGATTTGGGACTTAAGGGGGTAAAGTTAGGCCCTTTAGGATGTTATAATGATTGTTGTGAGATCTAAACCCTTGAATTGTGTTTTAGGTCGAAGGGTAGAAAAAAGAAAAGTCATAGACCAGGTTCTTGCATGAATTATGGGTTTTATTTTGAGAAGTTTTATTCCACGATATCTATATAATATTGTGGGGCTCTTCAATACCCTTTTGTGAATATAAAGAACACCAAAATCGAAGTTGAAACGAATAAGTTATGGTAGTTTGAAAATGTGTTGAATTTGGAAGGAGGGTAGTACGTTAGGGGGTACCTTAGGTATGCTAGGCTTACCAACATCTCAAAGTCACGCCTTTAAGAACATACGCAGGGCGTACCATTTGGTACGCAGGGCATACGCGATCAGAACCCAAACCCTAAATCTGGGGTTTTGAGCCCTATTGTGACAATCTGAAATTTCTATCTTGTACAAACCCTACATTTCAATCAAGTCAAACTTGCTTCTGCTAACTTTTAGCACTATTTTGAGTCCGTTTGAGCATCCTGAGCTTAGTACATCAAAGGATCAAATACTAGAATGGGTCAACTAAAGTTCCAAACCACCAAACATGCCTTAAACCCTCAAATGAGGAGTTTACGGCCATGAGACCATGGGTTTACGGCCGTAAACTCATGGTGGCCGTAAACTCCATGCCTATATATGAAATACTTGGCCATTTTCATTCATTATCACACTTTCAAGCCTAGAACTCGGTTTTACTCTCAAGTATCATCAAGAACTTTCATTCCAATCTTCAATCTAGTAAGTAATCTTTCCATTTTCAACTTGATATCCTTCCATATCTAGTGAATATACATGATTTCATCCATGAAATCTCTTATTTTGGTTAGATCTTCAAGTGTTCTTCATTTCACCAAGAACACACACTAGTGTTCTTGAACCTTAAACACCCTATCAAGCTTCTATCTTGTAAGTACACTTGCCTTAGCTTGTTTTAATGCTTGAATCACTTAGTTTACACCTGGAAATCATCAAGAACTCAAGAACATATGGTGTTTACGGCCAAGGCAATATCCTTGGGCCGTAAACACTCATAAGTGGTGCATTTGTGCCACCACTCCTTCCTAAGGCTTAGACTTGAACTTAGAACACTTCCTATTGACTTGTAAGACCTTAAAACACAAAGAAATCATGGACAAAAGGGTGTTTACGGCCAAGGCAATCTCCCTTGGCCGTAAACTCTACTTATTGGTGCAAAGTTGCCACAAACACCTTCCTAAGCCTTGGATCTAGGTCTAGAACACTTCCAAGATGAGTATAGGACCTTAAACATCAAAATGGTACAAGATACCATGATTTTACGGTCGTAAACTCATTGGGCCGTAAACCCATGGGCCGTGAACTCATGGGGGTATTACCATTTGGGCCGTAAACTCCTATGTGAGGCCCTACACCCCTTAGATGCAACCCTTTGTACTACTTCTAACACTTGAATCAAGGTGTTTTCCATGTCCTAGGGTGTCTTTACTTGCATAATTAGTTGTTTAAACACTAATTGTAACCATATATGTGTCATTATATGATAAATAGGATCCGTGTGTGTGCTCAAGTCTTCACTTGACACCTAGCATCCTATACCACCCGTTCATCCAAACCACTCACTACAGGTGAGTTCATACCCCTTAATCAACCTTTTAAATGATTTTAAATGATTTTATGGGGGGGAATACAAGTTGAACTAATATAGTTATTATATCAATCACATGTGATTAATAACTACCAAACAAGTGGATTTCTTACTTTTCAAACTGTGTTATCAAACAAATTACTTCAAATCGTTTTATAATCTCTTTTACATGTTAAATACTTTCTATTAAACTTGTTCTTATATGTCAAACTGCTTTTAAATCGTCTTATGAAATGACACCAAGTCATCAATATTTATATAAACTCTTCAAAAGGTTTTACAAAACTTCTTTCTAAACTCATATTTTGTCAAATGCATATCTATATAGATATAGTTATATAAGTAGGATTGAAAGGACTTAGGACTGATAGCTCACCTTACTTATTGTTCCTTGTTTGGTTGTGGACTTAGGGTATCGGTTGTTTGTCCGAAGGTCGTTTGAGTCTTAGTTATATATTATGTATATGTATATAGATATAAAAAGTCCATCATTCAGTTCAATACCTTTGGGTAGCAAAGGTATACAAACAACATTGCTAGTAAACTATAATAGGTATAGTTTAGGAAGTTACTAATACTACTAGAACAATGAAATATACAAAGAGTCAGTTCATACATGAGTCAATACATACTATTATGAGAAACTAAGAGAACATACTATTATGAGAAACTAAGAGAACATACTATTATGAGAAACTAGGAGAATATACTATATACTAGTACGGAAAGAACATTACTACGTTATGACTTACTATACAAACACTGATATTCGATAATTTAATGTGACATACCATTTAAGGATACAACAAGACAGTGTTGTATCATATTGTAACCAGAGTCTCCTGGAGGGAGAGCGGGCATCTTGTGTATAGATCTATACGGGACAGACACTCCCACACCCCGACTGCAAGCTACAGTCCCAGCCGATAAGGCCAAGGGGTGACAAAATGTCACCTCACTACATATGACACCGGAGGGTCATCTTTTATTCATTCGTCGATCAGCATGGTTACGTACGAGTTCACATTTAAACCTTTAATTAACCAACTTGGGATTAAAGGCAATAGACTCCCCGAGGGGTATTGTACATTTAATACTACCTGGAGTCTGTATTTTATCACTTTATAACCAGCAGTGTCACTGCTGAGGTAAAACATTATTTTCCCTATTACATTTACTTTGTGATCTTATCACATACTCATTAATGTATAAACTATATTTAGTTAATGATAGTCATCCTTTGGAAAATACACATTTTTACAAGAAACAAACATACAGAACATTTTGATGCCTTGGTAGAAGGCTACTTTTAGTAGAAAATATAGGATTTTCTAGGAGATACAACTATTTGCAGCAAACATTTACATTGAACTATTACGAACATTTTCTTCAAATACAAACATTTTTATACAAGTAATGACACTAAATACTTATGAACTCACCAGCTATGCTGATAAACTCTTTCAAAATAACTTGTATTCTCAGGTCATCAGTAGACAGGTACAGTCGACCAGGTTTTGAGAAGACGGAGCGTGTTCCAGACTCGTCTGTTATTTTGGTTACTTGTTTTTGATATCTTATTACTATGAAAGAACACACTTGTATTAAATTATACTATTAATGCAATGGATGATGTTGTTGCTTGTTTACTACTTTGCATTGTTATGATACTGTACATGACGTCCTCTACCCCCGAACGTTTCCGCCGTTCCGGTTTTGGGGTGTGACAGATTGGTATCAGAGCATTGTTTATAGTGAATCGAGTATATCAACCCATAAAAGATATACAAACTATAAACGCAACGGTATTAATATACTCTGACCAAGAGTTATACTTTAAAATAATAAAATATTTAACTAAGTATACATACCTGCATTCATACTAAAATCAGTGTCATTAGGACAGAACAAAAGTATTACGATTGTTGAACAACACGATTAGGCTTAGAGACATATAGTCAAACCTGGGAGGATATAGCCTGATCAACTATATTTGCCGAGGAGTGACTAGCATGTGCCTAAGAATGGTTGTGGCGTTGCAACAAGTCTAAAAACTTACCAACACTACTACAACTAGAACAATAGAACAGAACATAAACCTAAAATACAATGGGAGTATTTTGTGTTACTATAATTACTTATTTGAGAACTAAAAAGGTCTTTACTAGTAGGGCAATAGTTTCTAAGTGTATACGCTAAGGTTACATGTAACTAAGGTGTTATAGACTTAGAATCTGTGACCTTTGCTTTACTTCCTGTTCCTTGTTTGGTTGTGGAATTAGAGTTAGGGTCACTTATTCGAAGGTCTATCCTAGTTTGGTTACATATGAATGGTATGCACTACGCAAATGTTGGAGTAACTAGTAAGGATCATATTATAATTATCTTAATTAGTTTGTATATTAATTATTTCTCTTACCCCTCTTCTCGCTTAGATAACATGGCTGAATTCCACCTCCCCGGCAACCCTTACTTTCCCGGCCAAGAGAATGGACGAGGGCTAAATGCATAACCAGAAGCAGAACCTGGACTCCACTTAGATGATGGTCTAGCAGAAGACCTTCCAGAGGATCTTGATCCCGAGCCAGAAGTGGAGAATCTACCCCCAGAGGCTCCAATCCCAAATCCTAACCCTCGTCCGGCTTTTCAAGGCCCGACGCCTCCGTGGGTGGAAAGCTTGGAAACATGGAGCCAAGAGCAGAATCAGCCCATACCATTCAATGGAGACCAAAGCTTTTATGAGCTGAGCGAAGGAGGCTCAGCAGACAGGGTCTTGCCAATCCTGGTCCGCAGAGTTGCCCGAAACGAAATTCAGGGCAGGACAGCTCTCCATCGAATCACAGAAGTTGATGCCAATGTGAGAATGCATACCATCCGCACCATTCATCTTGAAGATGCTCGTGAGAGGTCTAGGAGAGACCATGAGGCCTTGCAGCAAGAGCTTGTTGCGACTCGAGCCGAAGTCATAGAGCTCTGAGTACGCCAGAGGGTATACGAAAGACACCTACTTGATGTGGAGCGTCAGCTGGCTGAACTAAGGGTTCACCTGAGGGATACCTACCGTCAGTAGGAGATGCTCTACCTTCTTTCCTTTTTGGACTAAGGAATGGTCTTCCTATTTATGCTCTAAGTATCACTTTCCTATGTAACTACCCCTGTACTGTAAGTACTTTTCGTAGGTCGTTGTTCTGTCAAAACTTTTCTACTTCGGATATGATGTAAGACCAACTCCAAGGTCAATTTTCCCTAACGTATTACATCTTAAATATCACTGATATTGACAGTCGGCTAATCCCTGTGGCAATCCTTGTCCAAATACTTTCATTCTACTATCATTAGAATTCTATCTAAATCTCACTCTCGTCAAATTCATCGAACTATGGTAATTTAACTCATGGATCACTTCCAATTCTTTTCGGAAGTGGGATCACGTTATCCACCAACCAATGATAGCCTGGTTCGGATGAAAAACGTCTTGTGACTATTCTATGAACTTACTTCTATTCTTTACCAGTACTACATCATAGGGATGTAGGCCGAACCATCGAGAACAGTTTAACAAAACGAGAAATTTACATTTACATGAATGAGTAGAATACATATAGGACCGACCATAATCACTCACGAACTCCTTTCCTTGTCATATATCAGAATCATGTCGTCATCCAGAAATGGTCAGCCGAACGACGAAACCCCGATCCTTCATATAGACGCCGCCACCTTCCAAGTCGCGGTAACAGCTGCCGTGGCAGCTATCCTAGCACAACTAAACGCTGGTAACGCAAACAAAGGTGGAAAAGGTGTTGACAGTTCAAATCGTTGTAACGATCCGGGAAATCAACAAATGATAACTGTCACAAACACCCAAAGCCACAAATCTGAGTATAGGAAGCGAAAGAGTCAAGCCCAAAAGGAGCACAAGAAATCTCAAAGACTTGCCATGCAATAGCAACAAGTGGTGACCCCTGCCACTTCAACACCGATCAGGCCATATGAGGGAACACTCCCGAAGTGTGAAAAGTGTAATTTTCATCATAACGGAGTTTGCCGTGATTTGTAATGCATGAATTGCAATCGAATGGGGCACACTACTCGTGTCTGTAGGGCGCCGGCACGAACCGTCTTCCAAGCCACTAGCATCGGGGTCAGCCCGGCGTGCTATGGTTGTGGTGAAACCGGACACTATAAAAGGAATTGTCCAAAAGAGAGGAACAGCAAAAGCGCTCGTGTCCACATAACCCCGACCCGACACATCACTTCCACCACCGATGCTGGTACAAGCCAGATATGTCATTTATGCGGTGAGATAGGACATCTCAAGAAGGATTGTCCAATAACAAAGAACTCTGGTGCAGACGGGAAGATACTAAGGATCACTGCTGAAGGAGAGACTACTCCGGACCCACATTGAAATTCTAGGGCGTTTCGTTATAGTAGACTTATAAACTGTTAAAAACTAGTGCAACTCGAGTCATATCTTTTTGCGAGATCCCGTCAGTCAAGGGACTCTCGTGCTGCGTGTACTTGCTTTCTGTAGTGTACCTTCTTCGCAGCAATAGTCTTGTAAGATAAAACTAAAAAGTACTGAAACTCTGTCAAAGTTGCACCGTTATGTTTTTGTAACACCTTTATGATCTAGTCTAACGCCTTTTATTCTGAGTAGTCCGACATTATCATGTAACATCAGTCAATTCGATCCTCACAACGCCAGTCTCGTGTGAAAATTCCTTTCCCCGTAATCGCCTTTCTAGCGAAGCCGTCATTCCAGAGCTCCGAGATACTCATGCATAGGGTATCTTATGTTTCGTATCCTTCCAGAAGAAACCTCCCCGGTATACCGCTCGTGCTGTACGTCAAGTTCAATCCGAAGACCCATACGCTTAATCTATCGCTGAGGAATGTATACGCAAGGGTGGTATATAATCAAGGTTCTACAGGCTTAGAATTGATGATTCCGCTTTAACTTCTTTTCCTTGTTTGGATGTGAGCTTAGAGAAGAATCATTTATTCGACGGCCTTTTCAATCTTAATTATATACGACTCGTATACGCGAAGCTGTGATTGATGAACCAAACATGACTTCCAAATATGAACTCCAGGACGGAGACTACTCAAGACTACGAGTGATCGTGCTGCCACGCGAATAAAATTAGAAGCCAAACAAATACTCTTTCCGCCGATCGGGACAAGAGATTCAGATGGAACAGAAGTACCTATCATTTTCCTTAATTTATGAAGTAATCATACTTTCTTTCAGATCTACACGACATCTAATCCACCACAAGGTTTTGACGTCATAACCGGTACGAATTGGTTGAGTCTACATCGAGCCGACATCATGTACTTTGAGAAAGCAATTCGTCTTAACCTCCCTAACAACGAAACTCTAGTTATCTACAACGACAATCAAGAATGGACCTTCGTATCATCTCGAGTATTCAAGTCCAGAAATACTTGCGAAAGGAATGTCGCGCATTCCTTGCTCATGTTGTCGATATGAGCCAAGAAATGAAGGACAAAAAGGACATTCCAGTAGTACACGATTCTTCCGACATCCTTCCAGAAGAACTTCCAGGATTACCTCCTCAACGTCAAAGTCGAGTTCATAACCGACTTAATTACAGGGGCTACCCCATTAGCCAAATCGCCCTATCACCTAGCACCTGCAGAGATGCAAGAACTGTCCGGTCAACTTAACGAACTGCTCAGCAAGGGCTTTATAAGGCCAAGCTTCTCACCCTGGGGAGCTTCGGTCTTGTTCGTCAAGAAGAAAGACGGATCGTTTCGTATGTGCATCGACTACAGGGAGCTCAACAAGCTTACCATTAAGAATCGTTACCCTCTGCCTCGCATAGATGATTTGTTCGACCAACTTCGATGGGCGAACTTCTTTTCAAAAATAGTTCTGAGATCCGGATATCACCAGTTACGAGTGCTAGAGGAGAATGTTCCGAAAATAACCTTCTGAACTCGTTATGGACACTACGAGTTTGTAGTGATGCCATTCGGATTGACCATATGCGCCCGCAGTATTCATGGATTTAATGAATAGGGTGTGTCGTCCTTACTTGGATCAGTTCGTCATCGTCTTCATCGATGACATACTTATCTACTCTCGTAGTAAGGAGGAGCATAGTCAACATCTTCGTCAGATCTTGGAAACATTACGATCAAAGAAGCTCTACGTGAAGTTCTCTAGATGCGAATTTTGGATTCGAAGAGTCGAATTCCTGGGTCACATTGTCAGCCATTGAGAACTGGTCAGCACCGAAGACGCCTACAGAAATTCTTCAATTTCTAGGCCTCGCTGGCTACTATCGTAGATTCATTCAGAACTTCTCTCCAGATTGCAAAACCTCTTACGACTTTGACCCAGAATGACGTGGCCTCTGACTGGGAAGAGAAGCAAGAGAAAGTGTCCCAAACGCTGAAGCGAGCCTTATGCACCGCACCGATACTATCCCTCCCCGAAGGGATAGAAGACTTTATGGTCTATTGCGATGCGTCAAATCAAGGGCTTGGTTGTATTCTGATGCAACGAGGTAAGGTCATTGCCTAAGCCTCCCGTCAACTTAAGACACTCGAAGCCAGCTATACGACACACGATCTGGAGTTAGAGGCAGTGGTAATTGCTCCAAAGGTCCCGAATGATCTTCGGACCTTTGAAATTCCAGGTGGAAGACCGAGTTCCTTTGAAAGTCTCACCCTGGAAGAGCTTGATACGCTTCTAATTTCGGGACGAAATTCTCTCTAACGGGGGGATGATGTGACAACCTGGAATTTCTATCTTGTACAAACCCTACATTTCAATCAAGTCAAACTTGCTTCTGCTAACTTTTAGCACTATTTTGAGTCTGTTGGAGCATCCTGAGCTTAGTACATCAAAGGATCAAATACTAGAATGGGTCAACTAAAGTTCCAAACCACCAAACATGCCTTAAACCCTCAAATGAGGAGTTTACGGCCATGAGGCCATGGGTTTACGGCCATAAACTCATGGTGGCCGTAAACTCCATGCCTATATATGAAATACTTGGCCATTTTCATTCATTATCACACTTTCAAGCCTAGAACTCGGTTTTGCTCTCAAGTATCATCAAGAACTTTCATTCCAATCTTCAATCTAGTAAGTAATCTTTCCATTTTCAACTTGATATCCTTCCATATCTAGTGAATATACATGATTTCATCCATGAAATCTCTTATTTTGGTTAGATCTTCAAGTGTTCTTCATTTCACCAAGAACACCAAGAACACACACTAGTGTTCTTGAACCTTAAACACCCTATCAAGCTTCTATCTTGTAAGTACACTTGCCTTAACTTGTTTTAATGCTTGAATCCCTTAGTTTACACCTGGAAATCATCAAGAACTCAAGAACATATGATGTTTACGGCCAAGGCAATCTCCTTGGGCCGTAAACACTCATAAGTGGTGCATTTGTGCCACCACTCCTTCCTAAGGCTTAGACTTGAACTTAGAACACTTCCTATTGACTTGTAAGACCTTAAAACACAAAGAAATCATAGACAAAAGGGTGTTTACGGCCAAGGCAATCTCTCTTGGCCGTAAACTCTACTTATTGGTGCAAAGTTGCCACAAACACCTTCCTAAGCCTTGGATCTAGGTCTAGAACACTTCCAAGATGAGTATAGGACCTTAAACATCAAAATGGTACAAGATACCATGAGTTTACGGCCGTAAACTCATTGGGCCGTAAACCCATGGGCCGTGAACTCATGGGGGTATTACCATTTGGGCCGTAAACTCCTATGTGAGGCCCTACACCCCTTAGATGCAACCCTTTGTACTACTTCTAACACTTGAATCAAGGTGTTTTCCATGTCCTAGGGTGTCTTTACTTGCATAATTAGTTGTTTAAACACTAATTGTAACCATATATGTGTCATTATATGATAAATAGGATCCGTGTGTGTGCTCAAGTCTTCACTTGACACCTAGCATCCTATACCACCCGTTCATCCAAACCACTCACTACAGGTGAGTTCATACCCCTTAATCAACCTTTTAAATGATTTTAAATGCTTTTATGGGGGGGAATACAAGTTGAACTAATATAGTTATTATATCAATCACATGTGATTAATAACTACCAAACAAGTGGATTTCTTACTTTTCAAACTGTGTTATCAAACAAATTACTTCAAATCGTTTTACAAACTCTTTTACATGTTAAATACTTTCTATTAAACTTGTTCTTATATGCCAAACTGCTTTTAAATCGTCTTATGAAATGACACCAAGTCATCAATATTTATATAAACTCTTCAAAAGGTTTTACAAAACTTCTTTCTAAACTCATATTTTGTCAAATGCGTATCTATATAGATATAGTTATATAAGTAGGATTGAAAGGACTTAGGACTGATAGCTCACCTTACTTCATGTTCCTTGTTTGGTTGTGGACTTAGGGTATCAGTTGTTTGTCCGAAGGTCGTTTGAGTCTTAGTTATATATTATGTATATGTATATAGATATAAAAAGTCCTTCATTCAGTTCAATACCTTTGGGTAGCAAAGGTATACAAACATGTTCATTCATACAAACAACATTGCTAGTAAACTATAATAGGTATAGTTTAGGAAGTTACTAATACTATTACTAGAACAATGAAATATACAAAGAGTTAGTTCATACATGAGTCAATACATACTATTATGAGAAACTAAGAGAACATACTATTATGAGAAACTAAGAGAACATACTATTATGAGAAACTAGGAGAATATACTATACACTAGTACAGAAAGAACATTACTACGTTATGACTTACTATACAAACACTGATATTCGATAATTTAATGTGACATACCATTTAAGGATACAACAAGACAGTGTTGTATCATATTGTAACCAGAGTCTCCTAGAGGGAGAGCGGGCATCTTGTGTATATATCTATACGGGACAGACACTCCCACACCCCGATTGCTAGCTACAGTCCCAGCCGATAAGGCCAAGGGGTGACAAAATGTCACCTCACTACATATGACACCGGAGGGTCATCTTTTATTCAGTCGTCGATCAGCATGGTTACATACGAGTTCACATTTAAACCTTTAATTAACCAACTTGGGATTAAAGGAAAAAGACTCCCCGAGGGGTATTGTACATTTAATACTACCTGGAGTCTGTATTTTATCACTTTATAACCAGCAGTGTCACTGCTGAGGTAAAACATTATTTTCCCTATTACATTTACTTTGTGATCTTATCACATACTCATTAATGTATAAACTATATTTAGTTAATGATAGTCATCCTTTGGAAAATACACACTTTTACAAGAAACAAACATACAGAACATTTTGATGCCTTGGTAGAAGGCTACTTTTAGTAGAAAATATAGGATTTTCTAGGAGATACAATTATTTGCAGCAAACATTTACATTGAACTATTACGAACATTTTCTTCAAATACAAACATTTTTATACAAGCAATGACACTAAATACTTATGAACTCACCAGCTATGCTGATAAACTCTTTCAAAATAACTTGTATTCTCAGGTCATCAGTAGACAGGTACAGTCGACCAGGTTTTGAGAAGACGGAGCGTGTTCCAGACTCGTCTGTTATTTTGGTTACTTGTTTTTTATATCTTATTACTATGAAATAACACACTTGTATTAAATTATACTATTAATGCAATGGATGATGTTGTTGCTTGTTTACTACTTTGCATAGTTATGATACTGTACATGACGTCCTTCACCCCCGAACGTTTCCGCCATTCCGGTTTTGGGGTGTGACACCTATTTAAGCTCCTTAACTCCTCTAAACCTTTTCCATTCTTATCCTCCATCTCTCCAACATCCTCCCTTGAAACCCTAACCCTAGCTTGAGCCTTATGAGCTAAAGAGTGTGCTTTTTCGTACCTTTGAAGGAAGAAGAAGGTGGTGATAGTGCTTAGAAGCTTGAATCAACTTTGGATCTAGAAATCTTCCTCCCTCATTCATCTCCTGAAGGTATAAAGTTTGTACCTTTATGCCTCCATTGATAGATCTAGCTTAGTTGTTAAAGTTATGTCCTTTTTGTCCTACAAATTGGTCCATTTGAGTATGGGTTGTTCCAGATCTTGTGAGGTGCATTTCCAGGTGTATATAAGGGTGTTAAGTCATAAAAATGCAATCTTGATCTTTTCCTTCCATTCATGCATGTGTTATGAAGCTTAGAATCTTTTGATAAGTTAGGGTTTTGGAATTGGACTCTTCCTAGCCATGCAAAATCTTAAAGTTGGAAACTTTATAATTTAGGGTGCTAATTTGGACATAGAACTGAGCTCTGGACAAAAGGTCTTAAGGGATAAAGTGCTAAATGGAATGTTGGAATCAGCTAGCGTACGTTGGGCGTACCTGGGAGTATGCTTGGCATAATAGGCTTGAATCACGTACGCTCGGCATACGCAGCCTACCTTGGACTTTGACTTTCGTTGACTTACATTCATCATTAACTTTTTCACCAAGTTTGACTTTGGGTCAAACTTGAGGGTTTTGGACTGCTGATTAAGATTTTACCTTGTTTTTGTGATTAGTGGATTCACAGGAGCAATCAGTTCATAAAGGGAAGCGCGTCTCAGTATTTCGGGGTTCTTCATTTCAGGTGAGTTTCTCCTCACTGTACCCGTGGGTCGAAGGCACCAATGTCATCCCACTAGTTTTGATTATCATTTATTAGGAGGATGCCTTAGGTATTGTGTGTAGTCACGTAGGATAGACTGAGGACTCTTGATCTAGGCTTTTGTAACATCCCAAAAATCAAGGTAAAATTTTCATTTTTAAAACCCAACCAAAAACCACAATTATTTACAAAACATTGTTCTCAAAAGCAATAATCACAAATCATAGTTTTTCCAAAAACCCAATAATATAAGACCAGGAGGATGTGCACGATCACGCCTTTGTATTTCCACGATCATTTGAAGTACCTGAACATTAAAACTTAAATCGTAAGCCAAAGCTTAGAGATTTTCCCCCAAAGTACCACACACAAACAGAACATATAACATCATGCATAAAATGAGCCTTCAGCCTGACTAGACCGTCGTGCAGTGCCCACAGCCTATCTGGGCATCTCTCCGGGCCTTCGGCCTGACTGGACTACCTCGCAGCCCTTCAGTCTATCCAGACCGCCACGGGGTGTCTTGGCCTTCAGCACAAAGCAGTACTGTCTCAACCCAACAAACCATAACATGTCGACATATACAAATAACAATCAGTAACCAATAACGTAGGTAATCATACAGATCCACTAGTGTAATGCATACTCTATGAACACAAGTAATCATACAGATCTACCAATCTAACACATACTCAGCATAACATCAAACCAATATACCAGGATCCATGATCCATTGGGCCGGAATTGGTGCCTTCGACCCACAAGTACAGTGATGGAAAAATCACCTCACTGTCTGCAAAGATAGTTGAACAGGTCACAGCTCCAACTGCGGACTCAACAGGTCACCTATACATTTAAACGGTGACCAATACTTAACCACAACCCAAAATACCCAAACTACCACTAGGTAAAACTTGGTCAAAATCCTGGTCAAAAGTTAACTTAGTCAGTCACCACGTCGTGGCTAGCCTCTAGCCACGTCGTGGGGACTACAGGACAAAACAGTCGCAAGGTAGCCATCCGCCATGGTGTGGTGACCCATTTGTCATGCCGTGGGGACTATTTAGAGCAACTTAATCCAATAAGCTCATAATCCATAAAACCAACTATTCAATCTTCCAAGATGGCATTCTCTCATCCAATGGACCATAAAAATCATTGCTTTATAGATATGCATGTACAATGCATGTCTTGAGCTCAAGCTAGGTCAAATAGAGTAAAAAAGGGCTAAGATTTCATGCAAGAGTTTAAAACTCTATAAAACTCCAAATCCAACACTCCTTACCACAAAGGGACTCTGGGGATCCATAAAGTTGGTAACTTTATGGAATCCCAACACTCTAGTGAGTCCCAACAAAAACCCTAGCCATCACATTTCCTTAAATAGGATTGAAAACCTCGAATATTAGGGTTTCTCATTAAACAACCGCCATGTCATAGCAATAGGCTTCTACACCGTGGAGGTCATTTAAAATCCTTGATACATCGACCATCACCACATCGAGGGATGCCTTCATCACGACGTGGTCCCGCCCAAAATCCAAAACACATTAAATTTAAATACCTCCAAGAATCTGGATGTTACAATTCTCCCACACCGGAATCAGACTTTATCTTTGAAGTTCGCTGCTGCAAACAACTCTAGGTAATGCTCCCTTATCTCTGCATCGGGTTCCCAAGTCCTCTCGGAACCCTTCTGATGCTTCCACTAGACCTTGAACAATGATAAAATATTGTTGCGCAAGGCCTTCGTCTTCCTATCCAACACCGCCACTGGTCTCTCAACATAATTCAGGCGCTCATCGATCTGAATATCATCCAAAGGCACTATAGCTGAATCATCAGCCATACACTTCCGAAGTTGAGAAACATGGAAGGTCTTGTGAATCTGGCTAAGCTCATCAGGCAAATCCAACCGATAGGCCACCCTGGTAACCCTAGCAATAACTCGAAATGGTCAGATGTACCGGGGCCCCAACTTGCCCCTCTTCCTAAAGCATATTACACCCTTCCAGGGTGATACCTTTAGTAAAATCATGCTGCCGACCAGGAGCTCCAACTCCGACCGATGCATGTCAGCATAACTTTTCCGCCGACTTTGAGTTGTATGCAACCTCTGCCTGATCTGCTGAATAAGCTCTATCGTATGGAGAACCGCATCGGTCCTTCCCATGACCGTGTGACTGACCTCTCCCTAACATAATAGGGTACAACACTTCCTCCCATAGAGAAGCTCAAACGGTGGTGCCCCGATACTGGAGTGATAGTTGTTGTTGTAAACAAAACTCGGTTACGGGAAGGTAGGAGTCCCAACTCCCATTGAAATCTACGACATAAGTTCTCAACATATCCTCAAGTTTCTGAATGATCCGCTCATTCTGGTCTTTAGTATGCAGATGATTAGCAGTGCTAAAATGCAACCTCATACCCATTTCCTCATGTAACCTTTGCCAAAATCGAGAAGTGAACGGAACATCCCTATCTGATACAATAGAAATGGGAACACCATACTGGGCGACGGTCTCGCACACATAAACATTGGCCAATTTCTTGGCCAAGGAGCTCTCTTGAATAGCTAGAAAGTAGGCACTCTTAGTCAGACGATCCACTATGACCCAAATCACATCAAACACCTTGGTTGTTCGAGGTAACTTGGTGATGAAATCCATGGTGATTTGTTCTCATTTCCACATGGGAACCTCCAAAGGCTGAAGCTTGCCATGTAGCCTCTGGTGCTCGGCCTTGACCATCCGACAGGTCAAGCACCTCTCAACATACCAGGCTATCTTCTTCTTCATACCCGTCAACCAATAACTAAGTCACAAATCCCGATACATCTTGGTGGCTCTAGGGTGTATCAAAATTCTGGACTTGTATGCCTCCTCCAGTACAGTCTACCTGATTCCACCAAAATATGGTACCCAAACTCGACCGTACCGGGTCAACAATCCACGGTTATTGGTAGAAAACCTGTCGATCTCACCCCTGATTCACTCTTGCTTCCAATTCTCCTTCTTGACTCCCTCGCTGTAAGCTTCCTTAATCAAATGCAGAAGTAGCTAATCGATCGAAATCCTCATACATAAGATCCCAACCGAAGAACTAGTTGACTTGCGGCTCAAAGCATCAGCGACCACATTCGCTTTTCTTAGGTGATAAAGAATCTCGCAATCATAATCCTTGACCATGTCAAGCCATCTACGTTGTCTCATATTCATATTTGGTTGATCCATAAGATATCTCAAACTCTTATGATCCTTGTAAATGGTACACCAGACCCCATACAGATAGTGTCGCCAAATCTTGAGTGCAAACACCACCGCCCTAACTCCAGATCATGTGTAGGATATCGCACATCTTGCGGCTTCAGCTGTCGAGAAGCATAAGCAATAACCCTCCCTCGCTACATAAGAACTACCCCCAAACCGGTGATGGATGCATCACAATATACAACAAAATCCTTAATGCCCTCGGGGAGGGTGGGGCCTCATATAACTTCTGTCTCAAAGTCTCGAATGCAGTCTGCTGCTCAGGCCCCCAGCGAAAATCCACGCCCTTCCTCGTCAGACGAGTGAGGGTACAAAAATCTTGGAGAGATCCTGAATAAATCTCTGATAATACCTAGCTAGCCCCAGAAAACTTCTGATCTCCGATGGAGACTTCAGGAACTCCCACTACATAACAGTCTCAATATTGGTCGGGTCGACCGGAATCCGAAAAATCAAGGTCAAATTTATATTTTTAAAACCCAACCGAAAACCGCAATTGTTTACAAAACATTGTTCTCAAAAGAAATAATCACAAATCAGAGTATCTCTAAAATCCAATAACATAAGACTAGGAGGATGTGCACGATCATGCCTTTGCTTTTCCACGATAATCTGAAGTACCCGAAACGTAAAACTTAAATTATAAGCTAAATCTTAGTGAGCTTCCCCTAAAGCACCACACACAAAAAGAACATATAACAACATGCATAAATGAGCCTTCAGCCTGACTGGACCGTCGTGCAGGGCCCACAGCCTATCTGGGCATCTCTCCGGGCCGTCAGCCTAACTGGACCGCCTTGCATGCCTTCAGTCTATTTGGATTATGCCAGGGTGTCTTGGCCTTCAGCATAAATTAGGACCGCATCAACCCAACAAACCATAACATGTTGACATATACCAAAAACAATCAATAACCAATAACGCAGGTAATCATACAGATCCACCAATCTAATGCATACTCAGTGAACACAGTTAATTAGATCTATCAATCTAACACATACTCAACATAACATCAAACCAATATACTACGATCCATGATCCAGTGGGTCAGCATTGATGCCTTCGACCCACAAGTACAGTGAGAGAAAACTCACCTCACAGTCTGTAAAGATAGTTGAATAGGTCACAGCTCTGACTGCTGACTCTACAGGTCACATATACATTTAAACAGTGACCAATACTTAACCACAGCTCAAAATAACCAAAATACCCCTAAGTCAAACTTGGTCAAAAGTAAATTTAGTCAGTCGCCACGTCGTGGCTTGCCTCTAACCACACAATGGGGACTACATGAAAAAACAGTGGCAAGGTAGCTATCTGCCACGTCGTGGTGACCCTGGGGACTATTCACGCAGCTTAATCTAATAAGCTCTTAATCCATAAAACCAACCATTCAATCTTCCCAGATGGCATTCTCTCATCCAATTGACCATAAAAATTGTTGCTTTATAGACATGCATGTCCAGTGCATGTCTTGAGCTCAAGCTAGGTCAAATAGAGTAAAAAAGGCAAAGATCTCATGCAAGAGTTCAAAACTCTATAAAACTCCAGATCCAACACTCCTAACGACAAAGGGACTCTAGGGATCCATAAAGTTGGCAACTTTATGGAATCCCAACACTCCAATGAGTCCTAACATGAAGAATAAGGCATAAAAACCTAGATCTATGCACAAAAACCCAAAAGATTAGAACCTGAGGACTTACAAGAGTCCATAAGATGCACAACAAGATGATGAGAAGAGTTGTTTGTTGAATCAAAGTCCAAATGACACCTTCTAGAGAAAAAATGGAGGTTAGGGTTTGCTTGGAGGCTGGAGAGTGTGATGGTGGTTCAGGGTGAGCAACCCTAGCCATCACATTTCATTAAATAGGGGGAAAATGTCAGATATTAGGGTTTCTCATTAAACAGCCACCACGTCGTGGCCACAGGCTGCCACGTCGTGGCGTTTAAAACTGCGATAGATCGACCATCACCACGTCGTGGGATGCCTTCACCACGACGTAGTCCCGTCCAAAATCCAAAATAAATTAAATTTAAATACCTCCAAGAATCTGGATGTTACAGCGTTGTTGCCTGTTCCTTGTTTGGTTATGGCTCTAGAGTAGGATCGTCTGTCCGGGTGGCTATTTCACCTCTGGTTACATATGGTTATGCATTCTTTGCTAATTTGGTCCCGTATCCTTGTGTATAGGATGTCGTTATGCTGTAGTGATTTACTAGATATATATATATATATATATATATATATATATATATATATATATATCCTGGTGTGATAGGATGCAGCAGCAGTGGTATACTAGTTAGAGTACCAGTAGGTAGGTTATCGTCTAGTGGAGTGTCCTAGGGACTGTACGTAGTCATGTAGGATTTCCTGAGAACTCCTGATCTAGGCTTTCTTGCGTGTTACTTGTTTGGTTGTGGCTCTAGAGTAGGATCATTTGTTCGGGTGGCTATCTCACCTCTAGTTACTTATGATTACACATTCCATGGAGGTTAGCTGGTAGCGGAGCATTGTGCTGTGAGAGATCTAGTAGGTGGTAGCGAGTTGTATGATTGATATTGCTTGTATTATGTGCCTACTTGATCATTGTTTGTTTATATGTCGACATATGGTGGTGGTTGAGATTGAGGCGATCCTATTGTCTGTTGTAGGTCAAGATACCTGGTGCGAGCCAGCTGCAAGCCGTAGGCACGGAGGCTCGGGAAGAGCGGTTAGGTTGAGGCGGCAGGCCAACAAACCCTGGGTATTCCAGTCCGGTGAGTGATTAGGCCCGTTGCATGTTGACATTCCAGTCTGATGACTGATTGGGACAGGGTATTCCAATCAGATGATTGTAGGCCCATTATGCATGCTAGTATATTTGTTGTATGGGTATTTTGGGGGAAACTCACTAAGCTTTGTGCTTACCCAGTTGTTTATGTTTTAGGTTCTATCAGTGATCGTGGGAAGGCGAAGGCGGGATTGTACGCACTCATCAGCAGCATCGAGGATTCCACATTTATTATAATACTCTGATTTTCAATAAATGTAATTGGGAATAAATGGTTTTTCTTAGAATAGTTTTATAATTGGGAAGTTTTACCTTAATAAAAATGAAAAAAATTTGTTGTGAAAATGGGACATTATATTTAGATCCAAAAGATATTGAGACCAAGGGACCAGGATGAGCTATAAAGTTGCAAATTTTATCTCATCTAACCAACCCAAACTTGAAAATGGGCCAAGAAATGCAATAAATCCTAGATCTATGGAGAGAGAACCAAAAAGGTGGAAGTTTTATACCTTCCTAAGCTCCACCAGATGTAGAAAATGCAAGATCTGGAGTGATACACTCTTCAACTAGCAAGCAGACCATCTTTTTCTTCAAGGGCTAAAATCACCATAAAGAGCTCACAAGTTCAATATGAAGGCTAGGGTTTCTTGGAGGGTGAAATGGAGGTGATGGAGACCAAGGGTGTGCAAACCATAGCCCTCACTTCCTTTAAATAAGGGCACAAATCCCTGAATTAGGGTTAAACACCCAGGCGGCCGTCACGTTGTAACCAAAGGCTTGTCACGTCATGACACACAAGATTGAAACGCGTTTATACAGATATTGTCACGTCGTGGCAACCCATGTCCCATGTCGGCACAAGGTTTTTCCCAAAAACCCCATCTTTGATCTGATTAAGTTTTAGCTGATCCACTCTAGAAAACGGATGTTACATAAACATTTAAAGATAATGACCAATGGGCCACATAATACCCACACAAATTGGGATCGCATCATATGTTTTTATCAAATTTATCATATTTATCAAATGTATGTTTTATCAGATTCATAAAGTGTATGTTTTTATCAGTAATAATTGATTTTTTTCAGACTTTTGTGAGTTTTTCATTTTCAGAAAAAAAAAATGATTGAAATGAAGTTTGTAATTTTGATTGTTTCTTATTTTTTATATTTAACGGATACCTATGAACCTAACTTTGGTGACCCGTCTTCATAAGGCTCGGTTAGGTTCGGTTTCAGTTAGTGCTTGCAAGGTAACCTGCCCCGCTGTCACAGTTCATAAGTTTATTACTATCCGATCTGAACCTCTCCATGAACACCCCTAGGCAGCAATTAAGATTGTAACTTCCAATTTTAGCAAACACACACACACGAAGGGTTGCTTTAATGCCATAAGATATCCCAAATCATTCAAGCATCACAATAATATAAATCAGTGAATGGTGTAAAACAAGGTTGTTAAGATTGAGATTTTAACTAAGATCATTTTATGTTTTGCAGATTATAATCGTAAGATTAGATCAGGATCGAAAAAACCCTACCAAAATAAACTTATAACTTGATGTCGATTGGGTGTGCAGTATACATTATAACTTGATGTTGATTGGGTATGCAGCATACATTATAACTTGATGTCGATTAAGACGTCAATATGGAGGCAACTTTAACTTTTTAGACATGAATCATAATTTTTGTTGCTGCAAACCGTAATAATTAAGAAGAAAACATCTTAATTACAAAAAAAAACAAAATCGTTATGATCTACAACTAAAGACTTGAGATCACAAACAAAATATCATAAATATAACTTACCTACTTCAAGATAATAATGGTCTATGAAGATTTTGCAACTTTTAATGTTCGATTTCAAGTTAAATAGAAGAATTTTTTAAGCTCGGCTATATAATAAAACTATAGAGGTTGGATTGGATCGTATTAAGATCTTACTCGGATCCTAAGATCTCACTATAAAGCTTGCTTCAGATAGATCCTAATAAAATCAAGATTGTTTTGGCTTGTAGGATCTTAAAAACATAAGATCTTAAATCAATATTGAGATATTAACAACCATGATGTAAAGGTATCTCCAACTGATAGATTAAATACGAGTACACGTATGCATACATATTTTCCAGCCACTATGTCTAAGCAAAAAAAAAAAAAAAAAAGTTAATCATCATCACTTTCGTCGCTATATGAAACAAGGCCAAGCCCCCTGCCAGTAGCCGCCACATTCACATTCTGGATAGATCCCTTATCCTTAGCAGCATCGTGTCTTTTCAGTTCTTCAAAGTTGAAGTTAACCTGCTCACCTATCCTTGCTTTCTTAGTTTGAGGCTTCACTTTTATAACTACCAATGAATGTGATTTCTTTGCATGTGATTTCTTCTCCCCAGTTGATTGTTTTTCCTACAAGCCAGCCAAAAAAAATTCATGTATAAATAAGGAAATACAAATTAAAAAGAAGAGAGTTCAAAAACATGTAACAATCAGAACCAACCTCAAGTTTAGGAACCACATGAGGTGTTTCCTGTAGCTCCTGTAGCGTGGCAGCTTGTGCAGCCACTGCTTCCTACATCATAAATCAGAAAAAGTAAACACTTTAATAGAAAAACAAAGCACTCGTAACAAGAAGATCAAGGAAGACATGAATCACATTTTAATGACAAACACACTTCACATTCCAAAAAAAATAAATAAACAGACGTCCTTGGAGGAGGTGTAAGTCTAGCCTAGTAGAGTGCATGATGCTTTTCCAGTAACGGTGATTAACTGAAAGGCCATTGGACAGCAGATCAGACTGAATCCAGGCTATGAAAAAGTCATAATTATAAAAGCAAATCACAAATTTGGTCCCTGTGATTTTGCCACCAAATTTGTAATTTACTCTAAAAATAAAAAGGCTTGTCAACTCTGCTTTGCACAGCAACCAAACACTCTCTGAGTAAGTTTTAAGATCTAATATGTGCATGTGTGAAATACAAAATCAAGAATGCTATCAGGAGTAACAATAATATATGTGCATGCGTCAAAGACCATGTTTCACTTAAAGCAAAAATGATGGTTGTGAACTTACTTGGAAACTCCGCAGCTGTTGGGCTTCATCATCTGCCAATTGCTGCTCATATTCTCTCCTTGACTAGACAAACAAATGGGTTTTCAGAAAATAACTTAAGTTACAAAAGAAAAGAAAACCCAACATATTTGTATTTTGCAACCATTCCGAATCCACCCACTATCATTTGCTATACAAAATACATGATGTCATGATGATAACAGTAATCCATCCCAACTCCGTTAACCGGTGGATCCCTTCCGGCCTACATCTTTTATGATCTCATTGGAAATCATATAAAGACAAGTCCTATTTGATATAACTATTTGTTAGGATCAAGAACCAACTGTATTTTACTGATCTACTCTAACAATAGCTTCACAGATTGCTGCATTAGATGAAATGAATAAACTCCAAAAAGTATCAAGATATGTATGATTGTTTAGTTGCTGGCATGGGATGGGAAGGCAACTACATAAGGAGGATTGAGATAAGATGTACTAGGAAATTTTTGCAACATTGGATCAATAATAAACAACCTTTCCAGCCTACCATGTCCTGTCAAGCACCTTTTGTCAACAGGCCAGACAAATGAAAATGATGATGCACGTATGTATGTCTAAGCAGAAACGATTTCGATTTAGAGAACTAATCCATGATTCATGACAAAGGTCACATAACATCATGTGACCTATAAACATATCAATCACATAGAATTGGAATGGCCAACTAATGAGGTACACCATATCAGGATTGTGTGACTGAGAATAATAAAGTCAAGGAAGGCCACCAACACTAGACTAGCTAGCTAAGAATGTTGTGGTCATGTCATGAATGTTGGTAAATGACAGCAGCCAATCTAGCAGTAATGAGTAAACAGTGAAAAGCCAACTGACTCCCTCAACTCGCAGCAAGCCTTTATGCCAAATTTGCTGGGGTACACTCAATCTAATGACCATATAAATACATCAGTAATATCAAAAAAGATAATCACCAGCTCTAGCCTATCAAGGAACTCGGTCTCATCTTCATCTAATGCTTTTGGAGGTCCTGCAATAACAAAATATAGAAATAAACATTCAACTATTCGGCTGTCTCAACAAACCAAAAAAAAAGGGAGAATTTCATATAAGCCCTTCTTAAACATCAAAATATCATATTTACCTAACTTAATTTCTAAATATCATATTTACCCTTCATAAAATTTTTAAATATCATATATGTCCTTTTTAAACATCAAAATATCATATATGCCCTTCTTAAATATCAAAATATCGTATATGTACTTTTTAAACATCAAAATATCAATGGTAATTTTTAAAATATCCTCCATCTACAACATGATAATAATCAACAACAACAAAAACTAAACAATCAAAATATACATTCCATAGAGAGGGTTGAAGATGAATCTTTTTGTTTGTCAAGAGGGAGACATTCCAACAATTTAGAAGTTCACATTCCATTATCATAGACGTAAGGATAATATGGTTAAAATTTTTAATTATTATAATAATTCTAAGGTATAAAAAATGATTATAAAATATTAAAAACATTATAAAAAAGGATTTGGGAAAATATGATATTTTGAAAGTTTATTAAGGGTAAATATGATATTGAGAAATTAAGATGGGCAAATATGATATTTTCAAGTTTAAGAGGGGCATATATGAAATTCTCCCAAAAAATAAAAAATAAAAAATAAATAAAAAATAAAAAATAAAAACATGTGATCCTACTTGTCCTTTATAGACAAAAGAACATGACTACTTTACTAACACATATAGTAAGATGTAAAAACAGCTACAATCACACATAAATCATGGATTGTAGCAAGGCCACCAGAGAGTATCAAACAAGTGCTGCAGGCCTAACTCGTTTGCATTATGCATAATAGCATTAAACCTTTAATGACCATTTTTTTTCATGTCAAGTATGTGCTAGAAAGCATCGGTGAAGCTAAACGGGACCTTCCAGTCCTATATATATATATATATATATATATATATATATATATATATATATTACATCACTATTCCTCTTTGGTGAATCTCCCCCAATGGAGGCGACTTCTGCATAAAGTTTACAGGCACTCACTATGCTTGAACCGTTCGTTGAACTCTGCATCTTTCTTGTCCTTGTTCTCCTTCAATATCTGACCAAATTATTTAAACAAGTAAAATCAGTATTTGTAAAATGATAAAGCACGCTTGAAAGAGCTACAAATGTAAATGTGACAGGGTGTCACTCCTATTAGAATATGAAACACTAAACATTATATAGGATTTCTTTAACACTACATGAATCGGAGCAAAAATACCAATTATGCCTACCTTGTTACAAATAAAGTCAATTAAAATAATGGCTTTGTGAGAACCTTTGCAAGTTGGTATTCAGTTACTGGATCAATGAAGGGTTAATTTGCGTTCCACAACAAGCTTTCGGATCAGATGACAACCAACTTAAGGTGTTTGTTACTCTCATACAATAATACTTTTGATCTCTTGTTTTTTTCATTCCTTCTGGCCTGGAAATGGAATGATATATACTTATGATTATAAACTACTTTTATTCATATAATCTTCAATAATAATTATCTTTTTAAAAATTTCAAACTTCAATTATATAATTTTTTATTTTTTAAAATAAATAAAAAGTATTTGTTTACTATAACTATATTTCAAGATATCGTTGTATCTAGTTCTTTTTGTATAATTTTTACATCATAGATAATCGATTTTAACTACTTGTAAAGCATGCAACACGTATTTTGAACCAAATAAAATATGCACATACGCAACTTATTTAACGATATATCTTTATTTAGTTAAAGTTTAATTATATAAAATAGCATTTTTTTTTCTTTATTTATCAAGTTTACTCTACTTCATTTTATATTTATTGACAAAAACAATAGTTTTAAATGACTCATTCCATTCTTTTGAGCCAACCAAACATGACAATGGAATGTAATGATCCATTCCATTACCTTGCTCATTCCATTATTTTGTTAATTGACTTAATTCCATTCCTTTGTCATTCCATTCCATCATACAAAACAGATCTTAACCATGTTAGTTTTGTCCTGCTGCTGTTACAATATTGCAGTAATAAATTTTTAAATCCAAAGAAAGTAACAAAAAGAATTCATATTTTTAGACTATGCAAAAGATGGGGTATTGTCTTCACATATTATATATGAGTAATGACTAGATTTAGTGGAAGTAATAAACTAAAAACAAGAGATCAAAAGTAGAACTTGAGGTGTATATATATATATATATATATATATATATATATATATATATATATATATATATATATATATTAGTGAAAAAGATGAAAACAAAAAACCTCAAAAAGGGGGCGATCTCTGTGCGCAGTTCCATCCTCAACTCTAGGTCCTCGAGTTTTCTTGGCTTCATCCAACTGTCGGACAGCATCCAAAATACAAGTACAAATATTTTATTAGGTTAACCTGAGGGACATGAACAAAACTCGGTTGAATTAATCGTGCTCTATTTTCAAATTCAAAACTGCTAATGACAAGCTACCAAACACACTCCTTGAATAAATAAGCAAATAGATTTTCTCTAATTTTCGTTGTGTACTAGAAGAGCAACATTGTAAAGTGTCGCATGATATTAAAAAAAAAAAAAAAAAAAAAAAGCAAGCAATGACGTCTTAGAAAAAATATAGAAAATTGAATTGGAGAGAGAATCAAGGACAGCAAGCAATGACATCTTATAAAAAATACAGAACATTGAATTGGAGAAAGAATCAAGGAACGAATGTTGGTTCACCTGCTCCTGCGATACAAAATTCATCAACCTGGTTGGCGGAGGGAAACCTTCGTCCGTCATCTCCCCCCTCTCTCTCTCTTCTGTGCGTGTATCTCTTTTTCCCTCTCTTACTCGCCGCTTCTTTTTGTGTTAGAAAGATTTCTTAACTCCTGTGGAGGTTGTTGGCAACTTAGGGGGTGTTTGGGATTGCTTATTCAACCAAATAAACATTTTTTTGATAAAAATGTTTATTAGCTTATATGGTGACAAAAGTAAGTTTTTTAAAAAGTGTTTAGATTAACTTACTTGTTGTCAAAAAGCTATAAGATCATAAGTCTTTTTTTTAAAAGTGTTTGGATTATCTTATATATGTAAAATGACCAAAAATGACATAATATTAAATAACAAGATGGAATCAACATAAATCAGCAGATTATCTATTTGATATGTTAATTTCTTTTGCTAATTTCTTAAATGAATTGTGCTCTAATCCGCGTATTAGTTGATCCTTCATTTTAGGTCTAATTTTAACCATTTTGCATGCATATAGTCAAACCCTTGTGACATCTGTTGAATTGAGTACTTCAAGTCTGAACATGGTATGCATTTTCTGCTACCCTATGAATCATATAGTGATAGTTTGTTTTCAAGTGTTACTTTTATGTTGGTATACAAGTATTCTACATTTTTCAAGGTTTGCATTCAATTCCTTATACACCCCACTAAATCCTTTGAGAGACTTCCAAATCGAAGCCCTTTGATAATTGGATAGGTGTTTATCATTGATGCAAATATACATAAATCACACAGATAATAACACACAAATCACACTATCATCAACATCCGTTTATTCTTTTTCTTATATTATATGGCATGTGAAGCCTGAATGTGTATAACAGATTCCAAAAACTGAGACATTTGGATCTTTTAGTTAACACAGAAATCACAAAGGCTGAATATGTAGCTTCGATTTTTTAACAGATTCTAAACCTAGAAATCACACAGGGGAAGCTCACCGATTCCAGAAAAATAAGTCAATGTGCTTCAGAAAAAGACTTACCACATAGGAATCACACACGAAAAAGAAATTGATATGCTTCATCTCGTTTCCCGAAAATGAAATTGATTAGCTTTATTGATTCCAGAAAAAAAATCGATGTGCTTCATGATTCAGAAAAAAGAAAGAGATTTACCAGGAGATCGGAGATTGGAGGCGGCGGCGGAGATAGGAGAAGTGTCGACGGGTAGAGAGAAGATGCAGCTGAAGTGAACGTCGAGAAAGAGGCAGAATATTTGAGACGTGAAGGAGGCGAATTAGACGTGAACGACAGAAGGGTAATATTGTAGGGTAATATTATCAATTTAAGGGCATAAGTCAGCCGAGCTACTCGGGATCGACTCGTTCAAAGTTTGACTCGAGATCGAATTAAACGACCTGAGCCGAGCTCAAGCCAGGCTCGTTTATTAAACGAGCTCGAGCCGAGCTTCAATTCATGGGCTCACGAGCCTAAACGAGCTTATATATATATATATATATATATATATATATATATATATATATATATATATATATATATATATATATATATATATATATATATATATATATATATATATATCAGTGTTGCAAAAATCGGTCTAGGCGGCCGATTAATCGGCGCCTAGGCGCTTGGCGGCCTCCAACCGCCTACGAATAGGTGTTAGAGGGTTAATTAATCGGCCTTGGTCAACATCGGTCAAAGACGGTCCAAATCGGACTACTTCGGCCCAACTGGGACCCAAAATCGGACCAAAATGGCTCAAACCAGCCGGCTCAAAGGAGCCGCTTGCCTAAAATATACTTGGCTTGGGTTTTCTTAAGTGAATAGATACATGCTCCCTTTTATAGAACTAATTTTCCCTCATAGAATGCTCCCGTTGGCGATGTGGGATGTTGAAGCTTATTTTTTCTTCCCTGCGTTGCCTTCATCATTCTTTTCCCTATGTTGTTCGTCACCATTTTCCTTCTGCCCCCTGCCCCATATCCATCGATCTACGTTGCCTTCAAAACTCTAGTATGTCTAAACCCAGAAATTGCACTCGATCCATTCCAAGACTTGTACACCATAATCGATTAATTCCAAGACTTATGCTCCTCTTTGACCTCCGGCCCTTGCTCCATCTCTGTCGCCATTGAACCTCCAAGACTTGTGCTCTATCGCCATTGAACCTCCAAGATCCATGTTGT
Source organism: Lactuca virosa (assembly GCF_052849685.1). Lineage (NCBI taxonomy): Eukaryota > Viridiplantae > Streptophyta > Magnoliopsida > Asterales > Asteraceae > Lactuca > Lactuca virosa. The sequence continues at coordinate 394,698,296 of NC_136433.1, forward strand.
CGCAGGACACCATCGCACACTGCCTTCTTTTCTACCTGTGCCATCGTCGCACGTTGCAGTCTCCTTCGCAGGCCATCGTCAAACTTGTCGACAACAACATCAGGTAATGATTGCGCATCTGAAATCGATTTTCAATAAATTCACATGAGTTGAATCTGTATGAATGTATTCGATATCAATTGGAATTAGGACAAATTGGAATCTATCGATGTCAATTCCAAACTAGTTGAATCTATCGAGGTTGGAGAATTGGAATTAGCAACACAGTTGTTGAATCAAAACAATGTTAGAAGCGTCGATGCATACCATGTGCTCGATTAAATGCTTGTGTGAAAGAAGAATGGAATTGCTCGATTCACAACTTCATTGATTTTAGGTTGTTTGTTGTATTCTTGATGTAGGTTTACTAAGTTTGTCTTCTTGGGCAGGTTGTCCTCCAGAAACTATGTGTGGTTGTGGTTGTCGGATTTTACAGCATTTCCATTGGCATTGGTCAAAAAGGGAGCCAGTAATTGACATTCAACATGGCTCATGTTCAGATGTTGTATTGCCCATCTTCAGGATTGTTAGTTTTGCTGCTAATAAGAACATAGTTGATGGTCCCATGTTCACCTCTTTAACAAAATATGAGATTAGTTAGTTTAATTGTGTGATTATTTTTTTAATTCTTAGGATTAATGTTATATTTATTAACCTGTTAACTTGTTTACTTATATTCTTAGGATTAATGTTATATTTATTAATTTTTTAATAATTTTTTTAATAATTAATGGTCCCCGATTAATCCTCCGATTAATCCCCGCCTAGCCGATTAATCCCTTGACCCCAGTCCACCGATTAGTCTACGTCGAACGATTTCTGCAATCTTGATATATATAGGTTCAAATGTTTCTCATATCTATTGTGTGCTAAAATGCACCAATAGAAATTTAGTATTAATTATATGTATATTAAATGTTATACATACTTATAACTCATTTTTATAGAAACTAATTAAATTCGTCATTAATGTCAACAATAATATTCTTTCAGAATGAATTCATATCTAGAAGAATGAGAGTGTATTCCAGCAGAATGAGAGTGTATTCTAGTAGAATACACTCTCGTTCTTCATATTCCATGCAACTTTATTGTATTTTAAGTGAGTGAGTTCTGAAACAAAATACGAACTCATATATAAAAACCTAGATGCGAATACATTCTGAAAGAATGTTATTGCTGACATTAATGACGGATTTAATTAGTTTCCATAAAAATAAAATTAAAATTATGGATATCATTTAATATACATATAATTATGGAAATCATTTAATATCTATATTTATTTAATTAAATAATTATTTAATTTACTAAATTCATATTGGTGCATTCTAGCACACAATAAATGTAAGAAACAAAATAACTTAGCCCTATATATATATATATATATATATATATATATATATACACATACATACATACATACATACATACACACACACACACACACACACATATATATATATATATATATATATATATATATATATATATATATGCACACACACACATAGAGGCTCGTTTAGGCTCGATTAGGCTCGCGAGCCCACTAAATTGTTCACGAGCCGAGCTCGAGTTTCGTTTTAAGGCTCGAATCGAGCTCGAGCTCGAGCTTCGTCGAAATTAAATGAGCCGAGCTCGAGCTTGGTCAGGCTCGGGCTCGGCTCGGCTCGTTTACACCCCTAATGCACTCATGTATGGGTAGTTTACTAGAATGTGGTTAACACATTCCGGTCTACCAATGCATGAACCACATGTAGTGAAATTACCTGAATACCCCTTCTACTCAATACATCAGTTGTTGATATTCTGCCTTGTACAACCCTCCAAACAAAGCAAAGAACTTTCCTTAGAATTCCCTTACACTAATTAAGGGCATCTACAATGCATTGAACTTTATAGAGTTCAATGGATTGTCACAACATTTTTTTACAATCTATAGAACTTTATCATTTTTTTTCTACAATGCATTGAACTCTACGAAGTTCAATAGAATATCACAAAAAGTAATTTATAGTATATATTTAAGAGTTAAAAACTTTCTTTTTTTCCATTAAAGAGTTCCATGGTCATTGAACTTCAAATCCATTGAATGCCAAGGTGGCATCTCATAATGGTAGAGTTTAATCCATTGAATGCCACCTAGAATTGCCACATCTTTCAACTCTCCCATTAAACTCACTATTATGGATGCTCTAATTATGGATGCTCCACGGGTACCTTGAAATTGTTGATCAATCTTACATCTCAACGAGCTAACTAATTGTGTATTTAGCATCAGGAACCAATTTGTATCTCAAATAATCAGAACCACTCACCAGCCATGTGGATGCTAAGTCATCCGTGTGGATGCTAAGTCATCATATAACGATTCAAGTCGTGTTCTCCAATTCCAGGAGTTCCCATTGAGTGTTATTCTTTCCACCACATTACATTCTTTCGTGCTTCCATCTAAAAAAGAGAAGGATATTTCACTTTTAGTTTTTATATCTCCTTCCAAGTGTTGAACCAAAATAAATCTTTATCGCCAGATATGATTACCAACTCAAATATATCTTTAATGTCCAAATTATGTCTTTGAAGTTCTTTCTGAATGGTCACGCTATTGTTCCATACATTGCTGCTGGATTTTTTTGTAAGATGATCAAAAGTCTTTCCATACAAGTTGTAGATTCCTGTGATGACACGACTCCACAGGGAATTATTTCTGATTTTAACCACCACCACCACTTTATATGTAAACCAACATTAAGTGCCACAATTGAACCGACCCTTAGCCCGTCATGTTTCTTTAGAAGCAATTACTTTGTCCGATGAAAGCCAATGTATCTTACGTTTGCTTCATGTCCTCACCATAAAAAATTTCTTCTTATTTTCTCCAATTCTTCAATCACCCCAGCAGAGCTTTGAAGATGGGGAGGAAATATGTGGGGAGGTTACACCGATTTTATTAGTGTTAGTCGACCCCCAAAATATAGATTTTTTGCCTTTCGCACGGATAACGTGGAATAGAATTTCTTGATGATTGGTTTCCAGTTCTTAACAAGATTCATGTTGGATCCGACTGGAACACCAAGTTAGTTGAAAGGAACGCTCTCCTCCTCGCACCCAAGTATATTTACCCAATTAGTGGTTTCTTGGATGTTTGTCCCAATTCCAAAGACTCTAGATTTATGAAAGTTCACATTGAGTCCAGATGAAACATGTAAACAATGAAGGATACACGTGAGGTTTTTAAGGTTGGATCGAATCCACTCCCCAATGAAGAGTGCATCATCGGCATAAAACAGATGGGAGAGCAATGTATCGTTGCTTGGTTTAACTCCTTTAAAAATTCCTTTTTCACATGCGAATTTGAGTGCGACATTCAATCCTTCCATGGCTATTATTAATAAGAAAGGTGAGAGGGGATCACCTTGACATACTCCTTTAGTTATTTCATACTCCTTCGTTGGTGATTCGTTGATAATGACAGAAGCTCGAGATGAAGTTAGACAACCACGAGTCTAACAACCCAATCTATACCAAATCACAACTGTGAAAGGATATAATCAAGATATTCCCAGTTGACTGAGTCGAACGCTTTGTCGAAGTCAACCTTGAATATTAGTAGTTTATTTTTCACACATTTCGCCCACGAGCATATATATTTCATTAATCATCAAAGTTTTGTAACGACCCAAATTTTACAAAGAATTTTTTTTTTCATTTTTAATTAGTCAACCATTTTTCATAAAACATAAAGGTTTCAATAATTGTTTTCAAACCACAAACATTACAACATTATTATTTCCAAAACATCAGAGTGTCCCCCCAACCAGGTCGGAAATGAGAGCTAGAGTGCACGCCGCATCATCACGCCTTGCCTTTGCCCTTGGACTCCGATGGACCTACAACAAATCCACAAACGGTAAGATGAAAGCTTAGTGAGTCCCCCAGAGCATACCCCACACAAACCACGTATCACATTAGCTATAAAGCTACCTCTACCACATATCACATGTCAGTTAACCATGATCTATCTCTACCATTAGCCACAAAGGCTATCTCTACCATTAGCCATAAGGCCATCTCTACCATTAGCCATAAGGCTATCTCTACCATTAGCCACGAAGGCTATCTCTACCACATATCATGCACACATACATATTACACCTCTACATAACAAATGAACCAACTATCACAAAATGGGTCGGCCTTGGTGCCTTAGACCCATTGGTATGGTGAGAAAACTCACATCTCAAAGGCTGAACTGGCAAACTATAGTCAGATATATCCCACGTTGCTCCTCCCAAACCGCCTATAATCAATGAGTAAGTAACTCAGCATAATCCCATAAATACCCCCAGGGTCAACCCTGGTCAAAGTCATAGTCTATAGTCAAGGTTAACAGTCCATGTTGACCTTGACTCGTCGAGTACAATCATTCACTCGTCGGGTTCCCTGCTTAACTCGTCGACTCGCCGAGTCACCCGAGGGACTCGTCGATTTCCTTGGTGTGTACGGCCGTACACCTCTGACCGTAAACCCTTGGCCGAACACCCTTGGCCGTACACTCTTGTCCATACACTCTTGGCCGTAAACGAGAAAACCCTCTCGACTCGCCGAGTCACTTGCACGACTCGTCGAGTCCCCCAAAGTTCATCATGATTACGGTCCTTTCCAGTGGGACTTAAGGTCCCAAACTTTAGATCCATCATCTCCTTTTGCAGATATCACGCAAAGTTGCAAACTTTACGTGCATGCATAGCCTCACATGGCCATAACACCCAAAACCAACCTTCAAACAAGGTTCTTATGCATGGAGAGGGAATGAGCTCAATAAAAGATGCAACTTTATGATATTTGGGGCCTAAGAAGGTCCAGATCTGGAACCATATCCTTGTGATAGGTCCATATCTAAGCTTGCTTCCACTTCCTCAAAGTTGATCACAACTCTCAAATATATTTTATGCTTAAGATAACAGATTCATACCTCAAATCAATGCCCAAGACGAACTAGATGCTAGATCTAGTGTTTTCCCCTTGATACTTCTTCTTCAAGCTTGGAATCCTCCCCAAAATCCCAAGGATAAGCTCCCAATTGATCTTGCTTCACTCACAAGAGGGTGTGCGGCCGTAAACGTCTTTCTATGATGCTAAGGGAGGCTACTGGGGCGTATAATGACGTTTATATAGGAGGCAAACCCAAAATTTAGGGTTTTCTTTAAACAGATCGGACTAGCCGAGTCGGACGTCGACTCGCCGAGTCGGTCCCGTTCCGCGTTTCATGATCTCACGACCCTACTCGACGAGTTGACCTCCCAACTCGCCGAGTCCATGCATAAATCCTTTCCAACTTAAACCAGGTGTTATAGTTGATTGAGCCTCCCTAATGATACCACCAATGACATTTTTCATTCTTAATGCAAGAATTTTAGTGATTATTTTATACAAACACCCGATGAGACTTATAGGCCTTTAGTCGTTGAGGGATAACGGATCTTTGTTTTTTGGAGCGAGTGTAGTGAACGATGAGTTACAACCACGGGAAAGAGTACCATACACCTCGAAGTATCGAACAAACTTGTCACATTTAATTATGGTAATATTTGTCATTAATTAATTTTTCTTATATATACCCTTAGGGCACATTCGCACATGTTAGAAAATCTCTTTTAAAACAAATGAGACTATTTTTTGAAAATGACATTTTGAAGCTAATAAAATTCTTATTAATAAAATTCTTATTTGTTAGCTAAACATTTTAAAAAAAATATTGACTCTTTGAAAAGTCAATAAATCAATAAGCTAATTTATACTTTGAAGGGCAAAATGATATTTTGCCCAAAAGTGTATGAGTATTAAGACAAGACTCTAATAGGAAGGAAAGTTAAATATGAAACCTTAATTTCTAATTTTTAATGAATTTGTAGTGGTTTAGAGAAGTTTTGGTTCCACTTAGTTCGTTGTGTGGACATATCTTATCAGCTAGTTTTCATAAACTCTCTTTGTAACGTCCCAAAATTTACCAAGTAAAAATTTCATTTAAAAAAAACAATAGAAACATCATTTGTTCATTTCAAAGATCCATCCAAATGTGATTATGTATAAAGTAGTTATCAAAGTACAAATCATGTCATAAAATGCAGATGTTGGTGGATGCGGTGTGATCACGTCGGACCCTTCCATTTCGAATCGGAAGTACCTGAAACCATAAACATAAAACTGTAATCACAGAGCTTAGTGAGTTCCCTCAAAATACCCCATACCATACATACATAACAGTTCAAAACTAAACTGGGTCTATTTCACCCCCTTCGGTCTCTTTCAACCTGTACTGGGTCTATTTCACCCCCCTTCGGTCTCTTTCAACCGGTATTGGGTCTATTTCACCCCCTTCGATCTCTTTCAACTATTTCACCCTACAACTAAGTATAAAATCATATTAGCAAGAGTCACAAAGACAACAAGCACATACAGGAATAACAGTAAGTGTCACAATGACAACTATCATCCTACAAACATAAGTCAGTGGGCCGATATTGTTACCTTCAACCCACGAGTACAGTGAAGAGAATCACCTCACAAACAATGATTAACTGCAACTTCTCCTACTGCATCAAATACTTATGCTACAAACCGCCTATACATCCATATAAAGTACACCCTTAGCTTTTCTTCCAAGACTAGGGGTTTCACCAAAATTCATTGCAAGTCAAAAGTCAAAGTCAACCGTTAAAGTTGACTCGCCACGTCGTGGTCATCCTTGGCCACGTCGTGGCCCACGGGTCAAAACCTAATCTAGACCCAAGTCAAAGAAGTCAACATGCCACAGTCCTCCATGTCATGGCCTTCCTTGGCCACAACATGGGCACAAGATGACAAAACAGTTGATCTGACCCCAGTCGCCACGGCGTGGTGACCTGATGTCACGTCGTGGGAATTGGGTTCCAAACAGCTTAATGGATTAAGCTGTTTTCTTCAGCCCCACGAGCTTCAAAGCCCAAATATAATCCAAAACTTGGTCTAAAAGGATGAAGTTTCTAACTTTATCCATTAAGTCAACCCAAAAAGACAAAATCTCAAACCCTAAGTTCCATAAGGCTAAAAATGGCAAAAACTCAACCATTAAGCACTTAATCCCGAAAGTCCTTAGACCAACTTCTCCAGAATGCTCTTAGGACCCCTAATGGTCCATAAAAATCCAAACTTTATGGACATACATGACTCATGCATGTCCTTCTTCAAACTATGTCAAAAAAGGGAACAATAAGACCTAAAATCCATGCAAGGTTCACATCTTACCACCAAATTCTAGATCTATAAGACATAACATTCAAGGAACATAGAGAAATCATAAAGTTGAAAACTTTATCTCTTATAACCACTCAAACCACTCCAAAAGACCAAAACATACTCCAAAACCTAGATCTAAGAAGAAGAACACAAAAAGGTTGAAGCTTGAGGACTTAAAAGGAGTCCAGAAGATGGACACAAATGGAGGAAGGGATCACTTGTTGAACCAAAGCACTAATTCTTCTTCTTCCTTCAAAACCGCCACAAGTTAACTAAAATGAGCACAAAAACACAAAAAGCACTAAGGAGGATTAGGGTTAGGATTTATAGGGGGTTTGAGAGTGATGGAGGCTGAGAATGAACAACCCTAGCCTCCCACTTTCCTTTAAATTCCCGGAAAATTAGGTTTTAAGGCATCGGTAGCAGCCACACCGTGACCTTTACTTGCCACATCGTGGCGAGTCAAAAGAGACTCGCGGCCAAAAATGCCTCGTAACGCCGTGGCGATCCTCCCTACGTCGTGGCGACTCCCAAAATCAAATTTTAATTAAAATAAAATATACCTCAAAAACCAGATGTTACACTAGTATTATATGGATTATGTGATATTAGGATGTTAAATCATGAAAAGCCTCTCGGACGAAAGTGGTCGGAGACTTGTCAACTAGAGAAAAACCTCTCGGATGGAATCTAGTTGAATCAGTAAATAGAATGATATGATATTAGGATGTTAGGCGACAAAAAGCCTCTCAGTGGAAGTGTTCGTAGACTGGACAACTAGAGAAAAGCCTCTCGGGGGAAACCTAGTTGATCCAGTATGTAGATATGTTTATGCTAGCTTATGTTATGTGATTGATGATATGTAATATGTGATTTATTCATGATGCTTATGTGTTATTATATATATTGTATATGATCTATATAATGAGTGAGCGTTGTGATTTCTCATTAAGACCTAGGCTTACAGTTACTACTTAATGTTTTATAGCAGAACCTTCTGCTGTGAAAAAGGGCAAGGAGCCCGCATGATTGCGACATCTAGGCATGGCATCTATTTATCAATTTATTTTGTATTTATCTAATGTGAGATGATTTTCAAAACAATATTTATGCTTCCGCAATTTGATGATATTATGGTTCGATATGATGATGTGACGAGACATGGTTGATTTTAATTAAGTTTATGGAGGTCCATGTTTTATTAAGAAATTATGTAAGACCTATATTCTGATTTTAAAAAATGGGTTGTATTTTGGGATGTTACAGATACATAAACAATTTACAAATCAAGATAAGCAACTAGGTAAACTCATAATTTCAAATTTTAATCCCCAAAAATCCTTGAATCAAATTATAACAATAAGATCATAACCATATGGTATTTTAGAATGTTACAACTTCATGAATACTTGATTGTCAAGCGGAGACAATGTTTAAGGTTGATGCATACAAAGCAGGAATAAGAGTTGTTATGAAACACCCCTCACATATGGGCTATTTGAAAATGGTTAAATAGAATAGGTTTTCATGTTCAAAAGCATTTAAGTTTAGTAATTTGCAAAAAACATGGTCCCAAACAACGTTAAACATCATATTAAAAAATAGGTGAGGAATTATCCAACTAATAACATCGCATATCGAGGATAAAACCATTTATTAAAATTTCAATAAAATAAATTCACATATTGAGGGATAAAATCACCATATTTCAATCATTTGAAAGCCAACAAATTCCATAATATTATAAGAGTTTCATAAATAAGGAATGAAATGCAAGAATGCAACCACTCCTAACACAAGTCAATATCATAACCCATCTCACTAATGATGACAAAATCCTAGGTTTAATGTATCATGAACTCCATACACTTACTGCCCAATGAGCTCACCGTAGTATAAGCACAAAGCACACATACATCCTCTTACTCATTAAAATAGTAGGTATTGGTGTGTCATTTCACTAGACCATGTATGAGCTAGCTAGATTTCACACACATAAACACACAAATGAGACATTCTAGAATGTAATCACAAACCCTTAGCCAATGTCGGGATCCCTAGTCAAAGTGAACTCTCCGGCTAAGGCCATCCTACATGAATGCACATGTAATTGATGAAAAACTTCATTTCAAACCCTTAACCAATTTTGCTAATTTTTATTTGAAAACAAGTTTATTATTTCAAAATAGTAGTCCTTAATCCTCATTAATGCGCATAATTTCCATTTAGTAATGACTTAGGGTCAAATACAAGTAAAAACATGTCAAAATACAAAGTACAGATAATTTCCTATCACTTTTACTCCTATTTACTTGGTTAACTATAGTGAAACACCAACTTCCCCAACATATACACTTTGACCCAAATTAAATTTAGGATTTCATTTATATAATCTTATAAACTTTAATTTCTCATCATAAATACTATTTTTTTTTTAGATATTTTACTATTTCAAATTTAAATTTCGAAAAAAAAAATAGGATGTTACATGTTAGACTTCCAACTAATAACACCAAACTTCCTCTTCTTTGCGTTGCTTGTCCTTGAGGTCGACAAAGACACAAAAAGCCCCTTTTCTTTTATGTCGGGTTAGAATTTCTTAAAGCTTTCCTTATCAACAAAAGTGTGGTTTTGTGGTGAGTTTACTTATAAACAGGGACATGTGCTCCATTACACACGAACCACACTAGTCATCATCCCATTCCATCCCATCCTACGGGAATGCACAAATTCATGAAGAAAATCAAGGGCAAAGCATTAAAGTCATCCCCATTTATAAGATAACTCATTTTAGATTATGTTTCAGAAGATACACAAAACATACGCAGATAGAGAGAATGAAAGCCGAGAGATATTATGGAAGAAAATTGAGAATTTGTTCCACATATATACAGGTAGGGTAGTTTTTCTTATGCAAGTATAATTAGTATTCCTCTTTACAGAAGCTGCAGAGAAGGGGATAATTATCATGACAGTGCAGGCTCAAGAAATTTTGATACATTTTGTGATTCTGTCATGACAACTTCATTGGAAAGCTTAAGATCTGAAAGGGCGTTGCTCAATGATTCAGTTGTGTGTTCCCTTCTTATGGTACCATCAGGAGGAGCATGGGATGACTTTCTACTTTCTTCCAACTGGAGTTTATCCAACTCATCTTCAATATCTTCATCAAATTCTGCATAAGACAAAACTGACCCTGGAAACCACACAAACCCATGTTAGAAAAAAGGTATTAAAATCCAGTATCTGTGTCTATTATGCTATGGCCCTTCTTCCTGGCATGTGATTTAATAAACATAGAATTACATGGGACAGAAGCCAAGTAAAATGCACCAGTACCTATGACTTCATCTACTTGCCTCTGTGAATTCATTGCCCCATCAAGTTCATCTAAACATAGTTGAACTTCTTCTATGGTGACCTTGTTATCCTTTATTGCCTTTGTGCCACTTTGAATGGCTTCAAAAACCTGCCCAACCATTTATGGCGTATTTAAGTACATAGCCAACAAGTGGTAGAAACTGTTGTCATATTACCAAACTAGGTGTGAGACCCGTGTACTACACGGGTTTATTAAAAATAAAAATTTAATATCAATATTTAAACATTAAATATTTTATAAAATAACACTTTTACATAACATAATGTAATCTTTTGGAACATTTATAAAAGAAATCAAATATTCTTTAGAGCATTTATAAAACTTTATTATCAAATTAATAGAATGATTCTCTTTCCTTATAAAACTCGTTAGAATTTTGTGGAATTTTATTTTAAAAAATGGAAATTCCCAAAAAATGACAAGTGGAAAATAATAATTCTAAAACTCTCGCAAAATTACATGTGGCAAAACTCTTGAGAATTTGACAAGTGGCAAAAAAAAACCTTCATTTATTAGAGAGGATGTGAGATTTAGTACACCTCTTTTGAATCTTGAGCGTCTGCTATTGCTCTGAGGACTTCCTCTACTCGCATTAAAAGCACATGACATTTTTCTCTGCTTTCAGAGGCCAACTTCAGTTCCCTTGCATGTCTCATTGCACTACTTTTGTTCCCAGATTTTAGAGAAGCCAAAGCTGACATTTTGGAGCTACACAATAACACATGTCAATATCCAGATCCAATATGACCGACTATATGAGCTATAGCCTATGTGATCGGCCTTGAAGAATCAAAATAGTGGATTTCTACAGCAATATGAAAGGAGACCAACTTAACTCTATCATCATCATCATCATTCAGATGGTAGATGGAGTACGTTTTCTTGATCAGTTCATGTAAGACGCAGTTGCATCAAGGAATAACTTTAGCATATTAAACAATGTATGAATATCCTACATGATGCTTACTTGACACAACGTTGATCTATCAAATCAACTTGTAGCTGGAGCTTCTCTGCTGTCCAAGTCAAGTGCAGAACTTCATAATCTGGAGGTATAATACCAGGGACAGTTTTGGGAGAAAGAGAAACTTTCACACCCTGTTGTCCAAAAAGTTTTAGTATAAGTAATCACTGCTTCATGTACAGTTAAAACCAACTGCTATGGAATCAAAATTTACAGCTAACTGTAACACCCCGACCAAATGACAGAGATGTTAAATAAGGGTAGAAAGCATAAAGTATTAAAAATTGCATTTTATCTATTGTTAAATTAATTATTTTTTTCAGTTTTGACCACGATCGACTAATTAATATTGGATTTGTGATTTTTATCACTTAAATTATATTGGAAATTCATGTACACTAAAATACAAATTAAATGAAAAAAAAAAGTTGTGATCTTTATTTTGTGAAATATATATATATATATATATATATATATATATATATATATATATATATAGACACACACACAAGTAGGTTCATGTGAAAACATAAATATTTTGCGAAAATGCGAAAACAGAATTTATCTTATAAAAATCAAACACATGTACTTTAGAAATTAAACTTATTTGCAATAAATTAAAGATAATAAGTTTACATTGGAGGGTGTTATGGTAATATAGATTTAAAGGTGGCTTTAACATGTATTCTGCACACTATGTATACTGCAAAGTAAATCGAAGGACAAATGGTTTGATTTTCGGTTAGTTTTGTCTGTTGTCACGAGTCCAAACCGAAACCCTCAATGTGAATATAAAGCTCAAAACTTGATAAAATCCAATGATTCTTGTACTGAAATGGATACTAAAATTCGAATACGGACCCTGACAAATGTTTTAAGAAAAAGGAACTAACAATTCGAAAAAAAAATTAACTGACAAATGTTTTAAGAAAAAGGAAGCAGGAGATTGCTTGTTCACAAAAGATTAAGGGGAAGGAAGCACACGCTAGAGAGTGTAATGGGTATAAGTTGTGGTATGTCGTCATAAAGAATGCCAGAAATGGTGTGGGGGTCTTCTTAACGACACAACTCAAGGAAAACATAATAGAAGTTAAAAGATGTAGTATTAAGATCATGGCGATCAAGGTGGTAGCAGGGGAAGAAGTGGTGAATGTTGTTTGTGTATACACATGTCAGGTTGGAAGAATAGAAAACGAGGAGCTTTTGGGATCGTTAGATGATATGATATTGGCTTGTGAGATGCAAGCCTAGAGAATGTGAGAAATGGTGTGAGAGTTTTCTTACTAAAACAACAGAAAGACAACGTAGTAGAAGTTAAATAATGTAATAAGATTATGGCAATCAAGGTGGTAGAAGGGAAGATGTTGTGAATGTCGTTTATGCATACATACGTGTCGGTTTGGAAGAGTAAAAAAACATGAGCTTTTGGGATCGTTAGATAATATGGTATAGCTTCTCTATGCAAGCCTAGAGAATGCAGGAAATGGTGTGGGAGTCTTCTTACTGACACAGACACAGCTGAAAGACAACGCAGTAGAAGTTAAAAGATGTAATAAGATCATGGCAATCAAGGTGGTAGTATGGAAAGATGTGGTGACTGTTGTTTATGCATACACACATGTCAAGTTGGAAGAATCGAAAAAGACGACCTTTTGGGATCGTTACATGATATGGTATAGCTTGTGGTATGCAAGCCTAGAGAATGTGAGAAATGGTGTGGTTGTCTTCGTACTAACGCAGCTCAAAGACGATTTAGTCGAAGTTAAAAAAGATGTAGTAATAAGATCATGGCGATTAAAGTGATTGCAAGGGAAGAGGTGGTGAATACACACATGTCAGGTTGGAAGAATCGAAAAAGATGAGTTTCTAGGATCGTTAGACGCATATCGGAGGACCAACGAATAGTTTTAGAGGAGATTCTGATAAGCCTCCTGTGAAGTTTACTTTCATATGGAGAGGAGAGAGTCAACAGCAGTTGACTAAGAAAAGTTAAAGCAGGTTACTTGAGTCGGTTCATAACTAACTCAGTCCCTATGTGAAGTTTAATATGAGGTTGTTAGGAAGTTGTAGTTGTGTTTGACATCATGAGAATTAGAACTTTGTATATAAGGATGGATAGCATGTCATTTAGGGTATCTCTAAGTTGAAGTATTGGGATTAACCGGCAATGCTCAAGCTGCTAAGGTGATTTTCATGTGGATTTTTTTTTTGGGGATACATGCTATATGTAATACTTGTTTCTTACTTAGACTAGTACATGCCGTGTGTTCACCATGTTACTAGAATGGATGGATTGTGATTTATCACTAAATGAAGTCAACAATATAGTATTTATCACTAAAGAATGAGATCTCTTACTTATGTATTGATGGAAAAAAAATGCTACGCAAAGGAATGTGATAAATGTATTGGTTATTGAATTGCTTTATGGAAATAAGCATATATGATTTTATAAGAACGTTCAAATGAGATTGTCATATATCTTTTTTCCTTTTTAAACAAAATGCACATTATTCACATGTTTTACTTCTATAGAAAAAAATTGTGGGTCTCTAAGTATGGGTAGCAAGTATGCACCAAACCAAGCTTTCAAATCAACCACGTTACGACAATTGTGACCACTAAGTAGATCACACTAGCATATCTCATGATCACATGTGCTTTGTGGTAACCTTTAATAAGTCTTCTGCTGCTACTTTATAACTTATAAGTATTAAGCATGATTTGTAGTGGTGGTGGTGGCTGTTAAAATAATTATATATTAAAGAAATAAAAGAACCACAACTTGATTATAGCAGTACCTCTATAAGATCCTGCCGCCTGATGGCAAGGTACTTTGCCTTCCCACATTTGGAAAAATGACTCAAGATCACAGATGCTTCTTTTGGCCCTTCACAAATCACTTGGAATCTTGCCATTGTGATGATGCACGAAGAAGTCCAGTGACAGTCACATAAAAGTTTGACAACTTCAAAAGATTTCTCCTATATTTCGATAAAGAAGTTGGGTAATTTTTTCTTTACAAATAAAGATGATAAGAGTTCATCACAAAACATGTTACACCAGTCTTTGGATACTTATAATTTACCTCTAAGAGCGAAGAAACGATGAACTCGTCTTCTGAAGGAATTGCTGATTTAGATAAAGGGAGCAAATGTCTTACTTTATGGAATAACTTGGTGAGTTGGCCACCTTTTGGATCGATAAGATCGTTGCTACATGAAAGGTCGCCGGCATTATACATTTCGAGCTGGGTGAGGATGCAAAACTTTGGTAAGGATGAATACTAAGGTACAACAGACGCGGAAAATAGTAAATACCAACGCCAGTAGAAAGAAGCTAACCAATACATCGTCAATGCATAAAGGGGTCAAGCCTCCCTGGTTAAACCAGACATTTTTAACCTGCAAAAAAAAAAAAAAAAAAAAAAAAACATCGATTAATCAGGGTTTCCCCAAAAACCCTAGGTTAAAAATGAGAAACAGGAATCGCACCACTGACCACTGAAGGACGAATGATGAAGATGCGAAGCCGTCGAGCAATCTTGATTACCAAATCCCTCCAGAAGTGGTACCTTGGCTCCCAATCAGACCTCTGACCGCTGAAAGCCTTGAATCTCGCACTGATCATCACCTCCGAATCCCAATCGTGCACTTCCTTTCGTATCACTTCTCTTACCAGTTCCATTCTTCTTTCACCACGACAACTTCGCGTCCTATTAGAACTTTCCATTCTTCTGCCACTATTGGCGTCCTATGAACATTTTAGAGAATGGAGAGAACATAGGGGTGTTTGGGATTCTTAAAAAGTCATTTTTTTTGAGGACTTTTTTTGTTTTTTTTTATTATTTTTTTTAAAGTAGGTTTTAAAATGCATTTGGATTATTTTTTGAAGGGACAAAATGCTAAAAAGTTAAAACTCACAAATTATGACTTTTAAAACCATAACTTTTTTTCTTACCAAAAAATCATTTTAAAAAGACTTTTATAATTGTCAAACAACTTTTCAAACTTTTAGCTTTTTGAAAAAAAACCAAAAATCCAAAAAGTCATTTTAAAAGATATCTCAAACACCCTCACAGACCATAGAAAATGTTTGTTCATTGCAATTTTCAAATAAAATCTTAATGTTTTTTGGTAAGATTACGATTTAAATTTTTATTTTTATTTTTTAATAAAAAAAGTTATTTTATATTTTGTCATAATTAACAAAATAATCATTATTTTTTTCAACATAAAATAATATATTATTGTATAAAATTAGATATCATGGTTTTTCTGTTAAAAAATAAATATTATTATTAAATCGTAAACTAAACTAAAATATTTTAAGAATTTTTTTGATAAAGTTCTTTTTTTAAACATAAAGTCCTATTATTTTAGGAAAATCATATAATTAATCATTTCTTATTAAAATATAAAAATTAATTTTTTGTTAATTTGGAAAAATGTTAAATAATCAAAATATTCTATTAAATAAAACCTTTTTAGGACTTTATCAAAAAATTTCTCAAAATAATAGGATTTTTCTACATAAAACCCCTTTTTAAAGTTGATAGTCTTCTTATATCATACACAACACTTTTTTTTATATATACAAATGTATGTCTTATGGATACAATTTTTTTCTATATAAACAATTTGTGTTTTATAGATGGTATGGAGAAAAACTGTTAATGTATGAATCAGCTCTCTTTATATATGGAAAGTATGGTATAAGGAAAGCTCCCTTATACCATTTCTGTTTTTTTCCTTTTAGTTTGTAAAAGGACATTTTATACCCTTTATTTTTCAAAATTATGTTTTTACCCCCTTTTAACTTTTAAAAACTTTCTAAGTTGTCACTTTCATCCTTTTTATTTTCTAAATTTTCGTTTGTTTTCCCCCGTAGTATATATAATTTGGTTTTTTATAGTTATCACCCATCAACTTTAAAAAAATTATGACATCCCATTTTTTTACGATGAGAAAAAACATTTTTATTTATGCTTATTTTAAAACAGACTTTATTTATAATGCATAATTTATCCCATAAAAAATATTTGCAAAGAAATGTTTTTCATTGATTATTGAAAACTTTGGGATACAAAAAACATAAACATAAATATAATCATTACTGACCTTACAATAACTAATAGCCTACATTTCTCTTAATCTCTCATCAAATCCAAACATCAAATATCTTTGTATCGATATATATGATACAAAGAAACTGAGTGGGTCAGGTTGGGAAACATGATGAGTATATAGAGTTTTCAACCCACAATAATATAGTTAATATGTTCGATTATCAAACAGTTAACCCGATTATTCATCCTCATTTTCTTCTATATTCATTTCTATAGAACTAATCCCAAAGATCATCACCAACATCACATTTTCTTATATTTTAATTGCTAAGGAGCTCTCCTAAGGATCATCGCCTAACATCGCATAGACATACGACTTTGCAATACATGTATGTAAGGGGTATAGTACAACGCATGAACATATAGTTCATCCCTTATAGGTTATAAGTCTGCTAGTGTTTCACTGGACCGTTAGAGTGGCATGTGGTCGTCATCTATACTTTGTTAGATGACTACATCGCAACATCACAAGTAAAGTCATGGCCTCTCCTAATCATTTTTTATCTCTCATCATCCATCACTACCCGATATATATATATATATATATATATATATATATATATATATATATATATATATATATATATATATATATATATATATATATATTAGTACTAAAATACTTATATAATTAAATCGAGTAAAATCATGTCATATAGGTTCATCTAACACATATTGTAGATAATAGGCACATATATCATTTAATTATCTAAACACTTCATATCTATGTGTAAGATGAAAGTAACTATGCACTCACCTGTTAAAGTGGATGACTAGAAGGTTGGGCAGTGCTTCGCTTTAGCGCTTGGCTTTTCTTTTGATGTGATCTAGGTTCATATTACTAAGTCTTAGCCTTATATTCTTTGGTGACTAATGATAGTCTAGATTCCCAATGTCTACATCAAGATCTATCAAGTAAGGAATAACCTGGTAGGATCATATTGGAGGTAGGGTCCATTTGGTATACAAAGTATACTATTTGTAAATCCCACTCTAAACACCTCATTAAATCCAGCCTAAACATCATTCTCGTAAGTAGATCAATAAGTATAATGACTTAGAATCACTGATAAGTCTTATTTTGCAACAACCGGTTATTTCAGGTCAATAAAAGTCAACAAGTCAAACCAAAGTCAAATGAGTCAAACAAAAGTCAATAGTTAAAAATTAAATCAAATAAATAAGACTTAATGCATGAAAAATCACATTGCTTTTGAGGATTTCGGTTTTAGGAAACAAAAAAATATCACCAAGACCGAGAACCCTCTTGACCGAGAACTCCCTTGACCGAGAACTCCTTGGACCGAAGACACCTAGATCGAAGACTTGGTTCTCGGTTGGACTTTTGGACCGAAATCAAGGTGAATTCAGTGAAGATAGGCCGAAATCACCAAACCTTATCGGTGGCACTTTTTCCTAGGTGATAAAATACACTTACCAATGCATATATCACATCACAATTACCCCATATATATATATATATATATATATATATATATATATATATATATATATATATATATATATATATATATATATATATATGACCGAAAACCCTTCCATAATTTCCATTTCAATCTTCAAAATCCTTATACTTTTCTCTCAAAACTCATACGTGCATCTCCCAATCTTCAAACTTTCTTCAAGAATATCTTCAAATCTTCAACATTTACCCAGAAACACATTCAAACTTTTCCCTAGGAAATCAATTACTCAAAGCTAATTCCTAGAATTATTGTAAGTATTCCTTACATAACCTAGTGTTATACAACACTTTAAATATTAGTTCATCTAATTTACGCATTTTATTATATGATTAAATAGTATTAGGATATGACTATTTTCGTGTGTTCTAACTTGAAGAACATTCCTATCATTTCGTTATCCAGCCAAGAACACACCCGAGGTGAGTTCATACCCCTACAGTTTTCACTATTTTTCTATGTTTTAGGGGGGGAATACAAGTAAAACACAAGAAAAATTGTGTTATTATACAAACCGTTATATTTGTTGTTTTCATAATATATATATATATATATATATATATATATATATATATATATATATATGGTACAAATTTGATTATAATGATAAACTATATAAATATAGTTTATAAAACTATAACCCTTTTGTAACCTATTGAGCAAAAGGGTATAATTATATAAAACTAAATATCTAATTATTTCCATCCATTTTATTATCATAGTAAAAATGATAATGTATATACAAAGGATTCATCATTTCAGTGAAACATTTTTATAAACTATAATATGTATAGTTTATGAGACATACACACTGTTTTATCATTTCAAGATACAATACAAAAATAATTATTTAAAGGCATAATTATTTTATACCATGTAAACACTATAAGAGGATGATACATACATTTACAAGAAAAATGACTTTTCATTATACTACACGTAAACCGTGAATGTGGCTTTGTGAGACATTCCTTCACCATACTCACCACAGTACATACTAAAGTCCCTGCATTATAACCAGAGTCTCCTGGAGGGAGAGCGTGACACTTGTGTATAGATCTATACGGGACTGACAATCCCGCACCTAAAATGTTAGCTACAATTGGACCGGCAGGTCTAGGGTGACAAATGTCGTACCATTCCGACGTCTGAAGAACGTCGTAGCAGGCCAGCAGGTCATTAACATGGTTATAATAACTCACAAGGGGTATTAACAAACATTTGGTTTATGGGGCTAGTATACATTCAAATGATTTTATTTAGATAAAATTACATTACTCTATTTTCAGTACAATACAGTTTACATTTATGGAAACATGCGTATAAATAGTTTTATAAAGATATAAGACTACGTTATACTACTTCAGAGTAGAACAATATTTATACATTTTCAGTCTTAGGGTGTTTAAGACTACAATTCATTTCTAAATAAAATATTGGATTTTCTGGAAGAACACACTATCATTTTTCAAGGAACAATGGCATACCTTTCTCATACAAAATGCTTATGAACTCACCAACTTAAATGTTCACACGTTTTCAAAACCACTTGTATTCTCAGGAAATCAGTAGACAGGTACCCACACAGGTTTTGTGAAGATGGAGCATTGCAGTGTCATGTCATATATTTTGTTGTATATTTTTGGAGTCGAACAAACAATGATACAAACTCAATGTAAATATTAAATTATCAATATGATGGTTGTAATGATTTGATCTCTATTATTCAATTGTTATGATAATGTACATGACGTCATCCGCCCCCAGACGTTTTCGTCGTTTTTACTTAGTTTGGGGGTGTGACAGATTAGTATCAGAGCATTGTTTATAGTGAACTAAGTATATCAAACCATGTAAAATATACAACTATAAATACAATGGGACGAAAACATTCTGGCTAAAAGTATACTTTTAAAATATAAGTATTTTTATAAAAGTATACATACATGCATACATACTAAGAACAATGTCGTAATAAGAACCATATAAAAGTATTTAGATAAGTTGGACGCTGCGGTTAAGCTTAGATAGTTATGTAATCATATTTGGGATATATATAGCCTAATCAACTATATTTATGCGAGATATGACTAACATGTGTTTGGGAATTATCATGGTGAACAACGAGTCTAAAACTTACCAACCCTATATACCAAGAAACATTAAGAATCAAACATCAAGTTTAAAATACTATAGGAGTATTTTACGATACTATAAGACTACACAGTTAGGCCATTTATATGCCTTTCATACCATTATTCTTATATATTGAACATAGACAGGCCTATAGTTAAGATGTTCTAATTCGAAAACATCTTTAAACCTTATGGCAGAAAGACGCCACCACGTAAATCTATCAGGCGTGTCAACAACACACCACCAACTCCACCACCGCCACCACCTCCACATGTAACATCCCAAAAATACAGTCCAAAATTTTCGTTTTAAACCATTAAATAAACCATAATTGTTGTTTGACAAATAAAATCGTAAGTTGTGATAATCTCAAAAAATCATATCAAAACTAATATCAATGTTTCCAAATCACATACAAAAATATCAGAGTAAAAGTCCCAGTCTAACAGTTGTGGTGTGTGCCATGTAATCATCCCGAGCCCTACCCTTTGCTAATGGAAGTACCTGAAACCAAGACTAAAAACCGTAAGCACGAAGCTTAGTGAGCTCCCCAAACTACCACATAACATATAACATAACTTTGGGACTCCACCCAGCTGCATCAGGACGAACTCGGCATCGGGCTCCTGCCCGACATCGGGCTTACCCCGGCATCAGACCGCGTCTGGCATCGGACCTCGTACGACATCGGGCTTGCCCCAGCATACATACAACATATCATATAACATAAACACATAACATAAGCATATAAACATTCATCGGGATTGCCCCGGCATCGGACCGACGCCCGGAACACATGGCACATAACATATAAGCTAACATACATCAGGCTTGCCCCGACATCGGACTGAACCCTGGAACACATAACACATAACATATAAGCTAACATTTATCGGGATTGCCCCGCCATCGGAACGAAGCCCGGAACACATAACACATAACATGCAGGAATGACAAAGACATCAAGCATACATAAACGTTCCTCGGGACCGCCACGACATCGGATCGTAATCCGGAAATCATATAACCTACATCGGGCCCTGCCCGACATCGGACCGTGGCCCAGAACTACTAACATCTAAACGGACCGACATTGTGGCCTTAGACCCGTTCCTACTAGAGAAAACTCACCTCGCAAAGCTGACTGCTAAAATCTCGAGTGAGGAATCTCTGACGGTTGCTCCAACGACTCCCCGGCTATAAATTTCACAATAACACTTAATCAAAATATGATAATCCTTCTTAGGGTAAAATGACCATTTTACCCCTGGTCAAAGTCAACACTGGGTTAAAGTCAAAGTCTAGGTCAACTTCCAGTCAACTCAACTCGTCGAGGTACTTCCTAACTCGGCGAGTTCCTGTACTGCTCAGACTCGTGATCAACCGAGTCAACTCGCCGAGTTCTGTCTGGTATAGAATCGGGACAACCCGACTTCAACTCGTCGAGTCCCTTACTGGACTCGCCGGGTTCCCCTGTCTGTTTGGGCTATCTTAATGGATTAAGCCCCTACACCTCAGATCCAAGCTTCATACTTCACATAAACCCTGAGAATGTCCTTTTAAGGGTAAAGTTTATGACTTTACCCCTTAATACCACTTCTTAAAGGGTTTAGCTTAAACCCTAATTCCTTGGGACCTAGAACTTGGTCCTTAAGCCCTCCTTACACCAAAATCAAGTTTACAACCTCAGATCTACACCCCTAACACTACTTGGACACGTAAAGTGATGGGTTTTGAGCATTCTAACACTCCTATGGTGTACATGCAACCCTAGAAACCTTGGATCTATGTTTTACTAAGAATACATGCAAATTTGTTTTTCCAAGGTTCATAACCTATCTAGCATGGCATGAGGATCTTTAAACATAAAAGCTAGAAGAATTACATACCTTTTAATAGTGAGTTGATTCCTTGGAGTTTGAGAGCCAAGCACCAATAATGTGGATGCCTCAAATGGAAGTCACAAATCACCACAAACTTTGGAAAAACTATGAGAGAGTATGTTTAGCTTGTAGAAATCGGCCATCTTTCTTACACACACACTTAGTGCCATTTCAAGCATCATAAGCTCCTTTATATAGTGTGGAGGATTAGGGTTACATCCATGTAAACCCTAATAACCATGACTCTTCCTTTCCAAGGATCCATGGGTTAAAAGCTCCATAGACTATCCATGGACTCCCATGCATGCCAAGCCCATTCCAAATGAGCATGAGCCCACACTTATATAAATACAAGAGCCCATATTTAATTAGTCACCTTTTTTATCATCAAATTAATTCTAAATTAATTTATGATCAATACTAATTAAACAATGTGATTTCATATTAATATATTATAACATATAATATATTAATAAATCATAAACATACAATTCTCAAAGAATTAACCATACAAATAGTTCGGGTGAAGTGCAACCCAAATGGACCATGCCGGGTCGGGTCAAGTATATACCAAATAAATTAATGGACTTAGACACCTTATCCAACAGTCTCCCGCTTGGATAAGTCTAATAACTATATTTGCCTATATGACTTCAGGAACCAACCGGCAATCGTAGCTCTTAAAACTCTGTTGAACTATGAATCGCCATTTTAGATAAGTGATCATATAATCCTCTGTTCTCAATATATCAGCCAGACAAATACATGGAACAACGTCGTACTTATTGTCCAGCAGTTTGTTTCCTGAATTCTGATTTGTTTGACATAGAACTAAATTGAACACATCAATTAGGTTCTGACCGGGCCCGGTACATAGGTCAAAAAAATAATCATCGAGGGGCCCAGACATCGCTTCTAATCCTCCAAGGACTAGAAGGAACAAATAAACTTCGACTCATGAATGTTGTAGCAACCATTGCTATGGTTAAACACCTTTAGTCATCTACAAGCCCAATTCATGACAATCTTAATTCATACCTACTTCCGATGTATGACCGACTGTGGAGGTTTGAATAATGTAATTTATTCTGGAAGTCAAAACATGCAAAGCTGAAACAATAGTAAATAATTGACAAAGACAGTAACACCTTACTAATAAATAAATACACCTTTTATTCATCATCAACTGTCGATTACATTTTACAAGTTTCAGAAATAGCTATCTAATCTGTAAAACTAATATCATCCTTCAGCCCAATGCGCCTCGCATGGTGTAAATGCCTAACCCTCGTCAGTCCCTTCGTGAGGAGATCTGCAGGATTCTCTTCTGATGATACCCTCTTTGCCACGAGGAGTTCTTCTTCTATCTTATGTCTTATGAAGTGATATTTTCTGTCAATGTGTACGGATCTGCCATGATCTCTCGGTTCCTTGGCTAAGGCAACCGCACTATTGCTGTCACAGAAAATCTCCATAGGCTTCTTAATAGCTGGTACAACTCCAAGGTCTCCGATGAAGTTCTTCAGCCATATCGCCTCCTTTGCCGCTTCACTCGCTGCTATGTACTCTGATTCACAGGTCGAATCAGCTACCGTCTCCTGCTTGGAACTCTTCCAAGTGATTTCCCCTCCATTTAGAGTAAAGACCCAGCCCGACTGAGAGCGGAAGTTATCCCTATCAGTCTGAAAGCTGGCATCACTATACCCTACTACTCTCAAGTCATCACTCCCACCAAGGGTAAGGATCCAATCCTTAGTCCTCCGCAGGTACTTGAGAATATTCTTTACCGCAGTCCAGTGAGCCTTGCCAGGGTTCCCCTGATATTTGCTGACCATGCTCAAAGCAAAGGCCACATCAGGGCGGGTACAAGTCATAACATACATGATCGAGCCAACAGTGGAAGCATATGGTAATCGACTCATCTCAGCTATCTCAGCCTCTATACTCGGGCTCTGAGCCTTGCTTAGTTTGGCATTGCTTTGGATCGGTAATTCTCCTTTCTTGGAATTCTGCATGTTGAACCTTTTCAACACCTTGTCCAAGTAGGTACTCTGACTAAGTCCAATTAGTCTTTTACTCCTGTCTCTTAATATCCTTATCCCTAGGATATAGGCAGCCTCTCCTAGATCCTTCATAGCAAAACACTTCCCAAGCCAGGACTTCACCTCCTGCAAGGTTAAGGTGTCATTTCCTATGAGCAGTATATCATCCACATACAGCACCAAGAAGCTAACTATACTCCCACTAGCTCTGACATATACACATGACTCATCTTCACTTCTCGAAAAACCAAACTCTTTGACTTTCTCATCGAAACAAAGATTCCATCTGCGAGGTGCTTGTTTCAATCCATAAATGAATTTCTCAAGCTTACACACTCTATTCGGGTACTCTGAACTGACAAAACCCTCTGGCCGATTCATGTAAACATCCTCAGCTAAATTTCCATTAAGGAAAGCGGTTTTGACATCCATTTGCCATATTTCATAATCATGAAATGCAACAATGGCTAACATAACCCTAATAGACTTAATCTTTGCTACTGGTGAAAAGGTCTCATCATAATCAACTCCCAGAGTTTGAGAAAAGCCCTTTACAACCAGTCGCGCCTTATAAGTGTGTACATTACCATCCATGTCGGTCTTCTTCTTGAAGATCCATTTGCACCCGACTGTCTTACGACCTGGTACATTGTCAACCAAGTTCCAAACTTGATTGTCATACATGGACTCTATCTCGCTGTCCATAGCCTCTTTCCATTTAGCAGCCTCAGGGCCTGCAATGGCTTCCGTGTAGCTGTTAGGTTCATTTAGATTTACCAGTGTGCTAACACTGATAAGTGTATCACCTTCCGCAGTAATATGGAAACCATAGTAATGCTCAGGTGCATTCCTAACTCTCGTGGAACGCCTCAGAGGTACAGACTCGTCAGTCGGATCAACAGGAGTTTCCTCCTCAGGTTGATTGCTAGGGTTTGAGGTTCCTTCACCACTTGACTATTGAATTTCTTCAAGGTCAATTTGCCTCCCACTGTTTCCTTGGCTCATGAACTCTCTTTCATGAAAGATCCCTTTCCTTGCTACAAAGAACACATTATCACTGGGTCTGTAGAAGAGGTAACCAAAGGATTTCTGTGGGTAGCCGATGAAAATACACCTCTCACTTCGAGGTTCGAGCTTATCGTGAGTCTCGCGCCTCACAAAAGCCTCGCAACCCCAAATCTTGATGTGGTCCAAGTTGGGAACTTTCCCAGTCCACATCTCATGAGGTGTTTTGGCAACCTTCTTTGTAGGGACTTGATTAAGGATATGGGCGGCAGTCTCTAAGGCATACCCCCAAAAAGAGATTGGTAGCGAAGCTCGACTCATCATGGAACGAACCATGTCCAACAAGGTCCGATTACGCCTCTCAGCCACACCATTCAGTTGTGGTGTCCTGGGAGGTTTCAATTGTGAGACAATCCCACACTCCTCGATCGGATCGAAGCATCTTAATGTTCCTACCCAATTGATTTTCTACTTCCTGTTTAAACTCTTTAAACCTTTCAAAAGTATCTGACTTATGCTTGATTAAGTAGACATAACCATATCTACTATAATCATTAGTAAAAGTCACATAATAGCGATTAGCATCCCTTTTGGCGGTTTTGAAGGGTCCACATACATCAGTATGTATAAGGTCCAACAAACCCTCACCCCTTGCACAAGTACCAGTGAAGGGTGATTTTGTCATTTTCCCAAGCAAACAACATTCACAACTATCATCTGACTTTAGGTCAAATGACTCCAAGACTCCATCCTTTTGGAGTTGGCCTATGCGTTTCTTGCTTACATGTCCAAGACGACAATGCACAATGATGCTTTATCCAAGCTAGTAGAAGAATCAATACACAACACATTATTTCCTAGGTTATCTACAACTGACACAGTTTCATACACACCATCACAAGGTAATGCTTTAAAATAAAGAACATTATTAAAGAAAGCATTAATACCACCAACTTCATTATCAAAAGAAAAGGTAAACCCTTGTTTGTACAAACCATGAAAGGAAATAATATTCCTCGCTATTTCAGACGAGTAAACACATTTATTCAAATCTAACTTTAACCCACTACTTAGCAACAAAGTATAAACTCCAATCTTGGTAACAGGTGAAGCCTTCCTATTCCCCATGATTAAGTTTATCTTCCCGTGCTCCACATCCTCACTTCTTCTTAGGCCCTGCAAATCAGAACATATGTGAATACCACAACCTGTATCAAGGACCCAAGAGTTAAAATATATGGTGAGTTATTAGACAATATAGTGTAAATACCTGCATGGGATGGTTTCACTTTCCCATCCTTGACATCCTGCAAGTATTTTGGGCAGTTTCGCTTCCAGTGCCCCTTGTTCTTGCAATAGAAGCAATCAGCATCCTTAGGGATGGCAGAAGGAGTAGCAGAACCGCCTTTGGTTCCACTTGATGAGGAGCCATCAAGAGACTTTCCCTTGGTACCCTTCGAAGGGTTCTTCCTCTTCTTCCCTTTGCCTTGCCCGATAGCCAAAACAGGGGTTGCTGTAGGAGTAGGAGTAACAACCGACTTACCTTTAAGACCACTTTCGGCAGTCTTCAGAAGTCCTTGAAGCTTGCTGAGTGTAACTTCCTCCTTGTTCATGTGGTATGTCATGCGGAATTGATCATAACACGAGGGTAGGGAGTGCAAAATGATGTTAATTGCCAACTCCTCAGGGAAGTTCACATTCAATTTCTACAAACGGTCCACATACCTTTGCATTTTCTGCATGTGGCCCGTGATGGATTCACCATCCTTCATCCGGGTTGTTATCATGGAGGAGATGATTTCATACCGCTCTTGACGAGCACTCTGATGGTACCTTTCCATCAAGTCCTGGTGCATCTCAAAAGGGTAATAGCCCTCATAAGACTTTTGGAGCTCGGTTGTCATTGTGACCATCATGATACATGCCACTTTGGTGGCATCTCTCTCATGTGTCCTGTATTCAGCGATCTCCTCAGGAGTAGCAGTAGACTCATCGAGTTCCTTAAGCTCCTTGTCGAGGACATATTCCTTGTCCTCGTAACGAGTGACCATCCTGATGTTCCGGATCCAATCCATAAAGTTGGAACCATCGAAGATGACTCTCCCACAAAGATTCATGAGAGAAAAGGAGCCCGTAGGGTTAGAGCCCGAAGCATTGTTGGAAGACATCTGAAAAGAAGAAAGACAAGTTTAGATTAGATATATAAAGTCCTTAATAAGACACCCAAATGTAATATTAAGGCTAGGACCCAACACATTATATTATAACTTAGAAGAGGGATGCCGTAATCTAAGCTATAACATATTTGAAGGTAGGTGAATGACGATTCACCAATTTCCACCATGAAAACGCTTTAAAATTCCTAGATTCTTTTGAGATTCATTGAACTTTTCAATGGCATGTTTCAATCTCGATTGTGCCCTTCAAGTTTTGTGACTGGGATGCCGAGGATCACAAAACAAGGTGTGAATAACCATTCAAATTCACTTGGTACCCTTAATATTATCACCTAATCAATGTGTCGGTTAACCACACGCGCTCCACCGATCTATGATAAACATTAAGTCACCCTTTGTTATCCTTACTAGTCCAAGTTAGTGTGCCGGTTAACCACACACGCTCCACCATCGACTTGGTAAGGTATAAAGTGTGAATTTCATGGGTTAGCACCACTTTCACATTTTCCTAAAGTAACTAAGATTGGGAATTTATAAAAACATTTAGTTACTTTATAATAATCATTATACTTTTAATGAGAATTAAAGTCATTGTCCTACCCGTTCGGCTAACGATCCTCCACCAGTCAAGGAAATGGTGGGTGAGAGTGGACACCCATTAAGCTACCATTTTAGAGGCAACAACCTTATACCCCCTTATAGACCGGCTTCGTGAATGAGGCCTACTAACGGTAAAACGACGTGATCTTATACATATATATAAATATTAACCATTAATCTTATAATAGTATAAGGGTTGAATTTTAACTTTTAAAATCCTAAGGGTTGGAATTAAAGTATTTTATAGTGTGTTCAAATTTACAAATTTCAAAACTTGAGGGCAAGTTTTGAAACCATTCAAAACTTTTCATTTCATAACTTATGAGTTAATGGTTCATAAAAGTGAAGACTCTTCATTTTGATGTAACTTATGTGTTTTAAATAGACATTAAAAAGAAAGCGACCTTTAGAAATCCATAACTTGAGGACAAATTATGGATTCCATTAAAACACATAATTGATCAAGAATTAATCATTAAACAATTTAGCAAGTAATTCCTATGATCTAACAATAACTCATAAGAACATGAATATCATATCAAAATTTCAAGAATCATATGAACACATATAAAACATGGAATTTTGATATTATCCATTGTAAATAGATTAGCATAACCATTATACAATCTAAAACAAGTTTTAAAACACCAAAACAGTTTAGGGTAATGTTTCTAGTCCATTTCCAGCAGCAAAAGTCGAAAAACTGCAGTCAGAGCCTCGTACTCGTCGAGTGCAGGAACCTACTTGACGAGTAGGATGAATTTGCACTTGGACTCGTCGAGTCCCCCCATGGACTCGGCGAGTCCACTGTCCAGACAGCTCAATTTTTCGATTTTTCAACAGTTTGCATCAAGTATTCAAGAAAACAATCCTAGGCTCTGATACCACTGATGGGTTTTGAGCATTCTAACACTCCTATGGTGTACATGCAACCCTAGAAACCTTGGATCTATGTTTTACTAAGAATACATGCAACTTTGTTTTTCCAAGGTTCATAACCTATCTAGCATGGCATCGGGAACTTTAAACATAAAAGCTAGAAGAATTACATACCTTTTAATAGTGAGTTGATTCCTTGGAGTTTGAGAGCCAAGCACCAATAATGTGGATGCCTCAAATGGAAGTCACAAATCACCACAAACTTTGGAAAAACTATGAGAGAGTATGTTTAGCTTGTAGAAATCGGCCACCTTTCTTACACACACACTTAATGCCATTTCAAGCATCATAAGCTCCTTTATATAGTGTGAAGGATTAGGGTTACATCCATGTAAACCCTAATACCCATGACTCTTCCTTTCCAAGGATCCATGGGTTAAAAGCTCCATGGACTATCCATGGACTCCCATGCATGCCAAGCCCATTCCAAATGAGTATGAGCCCACACTTATATAAATACAAGAGCCCATATTTAATTAGTCACCTTTTTGATCATCAAATTAATTCTAAATTAATTTATGATCAATACTAATTAAATAATATGATTTCATATTAATATATTATAACATATAATATATTAATAAATCATAAACATACAATTCTCAAAGAATTAACCATACAAATAGTTCGGGTGAAGTGTAACCGAAATGGACCATGCCGGGTCGGGTCAAGTATATACCAAATAAAGTTCTGGACTTAGACACCTTATCCAACATAAAGTTCCCACCTTTCCCACATGCATGGCCTTCTGGGGCTAAAAAGGCCAATATGACTCTCTAAAGCTTGCATGGGGGCTCCAATGGCATAAAGTTTGCACCTTTATGTCATAACAGCCCCTCTAGGTACTAGATCTAGAAGAATACTCTCGTGGGTCGACCATTTCCCAAAAGCTACCAATCTTGGACCAAAAACCCACATAAAGAGGACATAAAGAGATCTAATGAACTAATGGCCAAGATAGAAACTTGATTACCAGAAAATGTAGCAATTGAGCTTATGGATCTACTCTTTCCCTCTTGAGCCCGTATCTTCTTCTTCTTCCACAAGCTTCAAAAGCACACAAAGATCACTCAAAATGGCTCACACACTCAAAGAAAGCTCTAGGGTTTCGTGGATTAGGGTTTGAGACAAGGAGGCTGGAAATGAGGCCAAGGGGTGGGGGTTAAGGAGCTTAAATAGGGTGCAAAACCCCGAGATTAGGGTTTCACTCTGGCCGAGCTACTCGTCGAGTCGAGGGCTCTTGACTCGTCGAGTAGGTAACTCAAACCCTGCGCTTAATTTGCCCTCTACTCGACGAGGTAGGGCCACCAACTCGTCGAGTTCCTCTTTCAAAATAAATAAATAAATGAACTAAATGCATACCAGGAACCAAGCGTTACACCACAGATGGACACTGCAGTTTTCCAAGCTGCGGTAACAGCAACTGTGGCAACCGCCATGGCACAAATCAGCACAAATAGTGCCAGTGGGACTGGAGGCGGCACCAACAATACCAACCAAGGAGATAGTCAGGGACACCCGAGGGAATGTTCCTACAAAGACTTCACGAATGGCAAACCAAAGTCTTTCGATGGCACCGGAGGTCTCATTGCTCTAACAAGGTGGTTTGAGAAAACAGAGTCGATGTTTAAAATCTGCGCGTGCCCAGAAACTAAAAGACACATTCACCGTAGAAATGGCAAATGGAAAGAAAGATAGCACTAACGATATATACATAGGATGTACCCTCACTCTAAACAACTATTCTTTCCAAATCAACCTGATGTTGGTCACAATAAAAAGTTTCAATGTCATCATTGGCATGGATTGGTCAAGTCCTCATCATGCTGACATCCTATGTTACGAAAAAGCCATTCGCCTTAATCTGCCAAATAGTGAAACCCTCGTCATTTATGGTGACAAACCCAACATGAACCTTCAAATCATATCTTGCGTCAAGGCTCAAAAGTATCTACGCAAAGAATAACACGCCTTCTTAGCCCACGTAGTGGATAAGAAACAAGAGGTAAAAACATCAAGGATATTCCCGAAGTCTGTAACTTCCCCCACGTATTTCCCGAAGATCTCCCAGGAGTACCTCCCGAACGCCAAGTCGAGTTCAGAATCGACTTGATTCCCGGAGCCACGCCCATAGCCAAATCCCCATACCGCTTAGCACCGGCAGAAATGCAAGAATTATCTAGTCAACTGAACGAACTGCTAAGTAAAGGATTCATCAGACCAACCTTTTCGCCTTGGGGAGTAGGGCTGCAAACAAGCCGAGCCGAGCTCGAGCCTGACCAGGCTCGGGCTCAGCTCGTTTAAATATTTATAGGCTCGAGCTTGAGCTCGGCTCGTTTCGAGCCTTGTGGTACAAAGCTCGAGATCGGCTCGTTAAGAATTGTACGGGCTCGGTTTGGGCTAGGCTCGTATACGGTATACTCTAATTTCCTAAAATGGTATTTATTAAATTATTATTTATTTTAATATATAAAATTAAAAATATTTTTTTATTATATATGTAGGCTCGTTTAGGTTCACGAGCCTAATCGAGCCAAGTAACACAGGCTCGGGCTCGAGCTCGTTTAATAAACAAGCCTACTATTAAGCTCGAGCTCGGCTCGGGCTCTTTTAAAATCGATCTCGAGTCGAGCTTTTAACGATTCGATCTCGAGTAGCTTGGCTCGTTTGCACCGCTATTAAGGAGCACCGGTCTTGTTCGTGAAGAAGAAAGATGGATCATTTCGCATGTGCATAGACTACCAGGAACTAAATAAACTCACCATCAAAAACCGATATCCTTTACCTCGAATCGACGACCTCTTCGATCAACTACAAGGAGCAAGTTACTTCTAAAAAATAGACCTAAGATCAGGATACCATCAGCTGCGAGTCCAGGAGGAAGATGTTCCCAAGACCGCATACAGAACTCGCTACGGTCACTATGAATTCGTAGTAATGCCCTTCAGATTAACAAATGCACCTGCGGTGTTCATGGACCTGATGAATCGTGTATGTCGACCTTACTTAGACAAATTCATGATAGTATTCATCGATGACATACTAGTCTACTCACTGAGTAAGGAAGAACACAGTCAGCACCTGCGACAAGTCTTAGAAACATTAAGGGCGGAGAAGTTGTATGCGAAGTTCTCGAAATGCGAATTCTGATTCGAAAGGTGGATTTCCCAGGTCACGTGGTCAGCAAAGAAGGGATACACGTAGATCCCTCCAAAATCAAGGCAATCGAAAACTGGGCGACACCATGAACCCTAATTCAAATTCGTCAATTTTTAGGCCTCGCTGGCTATTACAGAAGGTTCGTAAAAACTTATCGAAGATCGCAAAGCCACTCACTACCTTGACTCAGAAGGGTGTAGCCTTCAACTGGGAGGATAAACAAGAAATTGTGTTCCAAACACTAAAGCAAGCCCTATGCAGCGCCCCGATCTTGTCCCTCCCACAAGGGACAGAAGATTTTGTGGTTTACTGCGATGCGTCCAAATAAGGGCTAGGCTGTGTTCTTATGCAATGAGGAAAGGTCATTTCCTATGCCTCGAGTCAGCTTAAGACTCACGAGGTCAACTATACTACACACGACCTCGAACTAGGAGCAGTAGTATTCACTCTGAAGATCTGGAGGCACTACCTTTATGGTACAAAGTGCACCATCTTCACGGACCATAAGAGCTTTCAGCATATGTTCGACCAAAAGGAACTTAACATGAGACAACGACGATGGGTAGAACTACTAAATGATTACGAATGCGAGATTCACTATCATCCAGGCAAAGCCATTGTAGTAGCAGATGCCCTTGGTCTAAAAGAGTACTCGGGTCACCGAGTAAAGTCATTAATCATGACTATCCATTCACACCTGTCAACGCAGATCAAAGAGGCTCACCTGGAAGCCTTGAGACCCGAGAATGTGGCAGGCGAAGACTTAAGAAGGATGGATAAAAACCTGGAAGTTAAGGTTGACGAAGTTCGTTATCTCATGAATCGAATCTGGACACCGAAGTTCGGTGGGTACGGAAACGTTGTCATGAACGAAGCACACAAGACTCGATACTCCGTTCATCCCGGTTCAAATAAGACGTACCTAGACCTCAAGAAACTTTATTGGTGGCCAAACATTAAAGCAGAAATTGCTACCTATGTGGGCAAGTGCCTAACTTGCGCCAAAGTCAAGGTAAAATACCAGAAGCCTTCGGGTTTACTACAACAACCAAATATACCCGAGTGGAAGTGGGACCGGATAACCATGCATTTCATAACCAAGTTGCCCAAGACAACGGGTGGTCTTGACACCATCTGGGTAATCGTCGACAGATTGACCAAATCCGCGCACTTCCTGCCAATATAAGAAACCGACAAGATGGAGAAGTTAACCATGATGTACATTAAAGAGATAGTACTTGGACCGAAGACTTGGTTCTCGGTTGGACTTTTGGACCGAAATCAAGGTGATTTCGGTGAAGATAGGCTGAAATCACCAAACGTTATCGGTGGCACTTTACCAATGCATAATACACTTTTTCCATTTTCATCTTCAAAATCCTTATACTTTTCTCTCAAAACTCATACATGCATCTCCCAATATTCAAACTTTCTTCAAGAACATCTTCAAATCTTCAACATTTATCCAGAAACACATTAAAACTTTTCCCCAGGAAATCAATTCCTCAAAGCTAATTCCTAGAATTATTGTAAGTATTCCTTACATAACCTAGTGTTATACAACACTTTAAATATTAGTTCATCTAATTTACGCATTTTATTATATGATTAAATACTATTAGGATATGACTATTTTCGTGTGTTCTAACTTGAAGAACATTCCTATCATTTCGTTATCCAGCCAAGAACACACCCGAGGTGAGTTCATACCCCTACAGTTTTCACTATTTTTCTATGTTTTAGGGGGGGAATACAAGTAAACACACAAGAAAAATTGTGTTATTATACAAACCGTTATATTTGTTGTTTTCATAATATATATATATATATATATATATATATATATATATATATATATATATATATATATAGGGTACAAATTTGATTACAATGATAAACTATATAAATATAGTTTATAAAACTATAACTCTTTTGTAACATGTTGAGCAAAAGGGTATAATTATATAAAAATAAATATATAATTATTTCCATCCATTTTATTATCATAGTAAAAATGATAATGTATATACAAAGGATTCATCATTTTAGTGAAACATTTTTATAAACTATAATAGGTATAGTTTATGAGACATACACTGTAACGACCCAAAAACCAGGGGTAAAAACTTCATTTTTATTATAGCTAAAACAATGATACCAATTATTTCAAACATGTCAAATCCTCATTAAGTAAAACATTTATCAGAGTTTATCCCAAAATCATTCATTGCGGAAATCATAGGTGTGTGCACTGCGATCAATCCGAGCCCTTCTTTTCCAAATCGATGATACCTGAAACCATAAACAAAACTGTAAGCACGAAGCTTAGTGAGTTCCCCAGAGCATACCCCAAACAATCCACATAACCACATAATCCACATAAGCTATAACAGCTATATAAACCATAACAATCGCATAAGCATGCATATACACATATAAACAATCTTCTAAATAACGTGAGGCGTGGCTTGACGGCAAGGTAAAAGTTAAGCCATGACAAGCCTTGGCGAGCCATGGCGTTTTTTAAGGCGTGACTATTATATATATATATATATATATATATATATATATATATATATATATATATATATATATATATATATATATATATATTAAAAAAGATAAATCATATAATTATTGATTTTTATCAAGTATATCAAGCTTTTAGAAGTGTTATATTAGTATTTAATATAAAAAGTTAACAAAAACTCAATTATTTTTGGCCCGATAAAAAAATCAAAAATAAAAACAATAAAAACTCGCGCCTTGAAAAAAACTCACGCCATATCGCGATAAGGCGCGCCTTGACACATTATTTGGGCGCCACGCTTAACAAACCCGCCTTGGACGTTTTCATAACGGCTACACCACGCCTCGCGCCATGGCACGCCTTGAGGCACGCCATGGCGCGTTTTTTAGAACCATGCATATACAGATGCCATGGAAACCCTCCAAGGTCTTTTTCACATACTCACGTAAATCATATCAAATACCCAAGCCATGCATATAAACATATAGGGAAGCCCTGGAAACATCCAAGGTCTTACACCGGGTGCCCTGGAAACCCTCCAGGGTCTTAGCCCACTGCCATGGGAACCCCAACATGGTCTTCACTAACTACCAATCAAACCATACATACAAACGTATAAGCTAAACATGCAAACACATAAGGATGCCCTGGATACCCTCCAGGGTCTTACACCGGGTGCCATGGGAACCCCCATATGGTCTTAGCCCAATGCCATGGGAACCCCCACATGGTCTTAACTAAGGATGCCATGGAAACTCTCCAAGGTCTTACACCCTAGTGCCTCGGGAACCCCTCGAGGTCTTTACCTAGGATGCCGTGGAAACCCTCCAAGGTCTTACACCTAAGTGCCCGGGGAACCCCCCGAGGTCTTCCATGCAAGAATCACAAAGACAAATAGCATATCACGTACCACATAATCAATTAGCATACCACATAGCACATAACCAACTAGCATATCATGTAATACATAATGGGCCGGCCTTGGTGCCTTCGACCCATTGGTATGGTGAGGAGACTCACCTTGTACTGCTGAAGTACCGCAGACAAAACCCTGGCTACTGGATGACAGCTTCCCGAACTGTCAATATCAAAACAATATCCAATTAATAATTGGGTCCCAACATATAACCATGAGTTCTTGGAGTAAAAGGCTACTTTACCCCATCTTGGCTTGATTCAAGCCCAAAGCCCAATCCAAAGGCCCAAAAGCCAAACTAGGAAACAAAGCCCAACATATGGCCCAATTTTCCAAATTGGGCCCAAACCTCTACATGTACTTATTTTAAGGTCCAACCAATTATTCTAGTCCAAATGATTGGCATTCTGATGGCCCAATAGTTGATAATCCTCAAGGCCCAATTATGGCCCACTTATTGCCCAATTTTCCAAATTGGGCCCAAGTCCCTCTAATGGGTATTATCCTGAAGCCCAATAATTTCCTTAGTCCATACATATGTTCCCAATTGGCCCACAAAGGCCCACAACAGCTTAGTCCAATAAGTAGCCCAATAAGAACCCAAAACCCAATTAGGGTTTTTCACATAAAATGACGATTAGGGTTAAGTGTTCCTACTTAACCCATTAAGGAATTAATTTTTTAAGGACTTAATCCATTAAGTCTAACATACAATGAAATCGTCTTGAGTCATATCTTCACTCCAATGGTCCAAAATGCGGGTCCCGATAAGTCCAAACCAATAATTCCAAAATTAGGGTTTTCTAAACCCTAATTAGGGTTTTCAACCCAATCCTAACCCAATAGGCCCAAACCTAAGTCCTTAGGCCCATTAGGGTTTCATAAGGCGGGCACCACCCACTACCACCTCGGGTAGTGGTGGTCAACGACGGCGGCCACCACCTCACGGTGGTGGTTACAGGTTTTCTTTTCATTATTTCGTCACGATTACACTTTACAACACCATTCCCAATAACGCACACACTCCCTAACATAAACACACACACACAACCACCCTAGTGGTGGTCGGCGGTAGTACATGGCGGCAGCCTCCACTACGAGGTAGTGGTGGTGGCTTTTCCAGTGAAATCCGGCCAATAATACATGCAACATAATACATCAACACACACACCTAAACTCATGGCAGAACACGCACACAACCACCTTCTACGGTGGCTGGTGGCGACGGAAAGTGGCAGCAGACGGCGGTCATGGCTGTGGTCAAGGCTCAAGTATAACAGCAACACACGAACACAAATGGCACCTCCAAGCAAGCTATTCACGGGATGCCGGTGGCCACTTTTTCTTACACGGAACCGGGCAGCGGCGGCACAACGGTGGCTCACCATGGTCTCGTTTCTCCGGCTTCACAGACGAGGAGGAGGCGGCGTAGGCTGCTACGACTTGCATCCCTTCAATTACGATTGGACAACGACCCACCGACGGTCTTTGACTCCAGCAACAACAGAAACAGCGACAGCGGCAATGGCGGCCGACATCGACTAGGCGGCGACGGCTGCAGCTTCGCTCGTTCACTCCTCACAGCCCCGTCGCCAAGATCTCGACTCGTTGAACCCTCCTTCGCCGGTAGCAAACATGGTGGAAGTCCGGTGTCTCCGTCGTCGCTTACTAAATAGAAACGGGAGTGAAGGGGGGGGGGGGGGGTGGTGGTGGCGGCGCCGGTGATGGGAGACATAAGGTGGCGGCGGGTGTTATCATTTAGGGTTAGGGTTAGCGTTACCATTATATATGGAGGCTGCATGAGAGGTTGACGGGTTTAACCCATGCTCCTTCAAACTTCTACTTATGTTACCAATATTGGCCCCTGCCCACCGGATCTTTTCCAATTTAACCCAAAACTTACCTTTTAGCCCCTGCCTACATAAAACCTTTTCAAAGTCAGTCCGCAATTTACCCAACAGCCCTTAGCTTTCCAAAATCCTTTCATAATAAGTCCAATACTTACCAAACACTCCCTGACTTCTAAAATTCTTTATGAAATAAATCCTGAAATTACACTTTAACCCCCGAAAGTCTAAAATATATCATTTGGCTCCCCGAAACCAACTCTCCGCTAAATATTATTGATTTTAGGGCCATTATAAAATAATATAAATTATAAATCTACATCTTGGGGTTCCGGGTTTATTATTTAATTACTCTATTTCAAACGGGATGTTACAACTCTCCCCCACTTAAATTAGATTCTGTCCTCGAAATCATTCCTTACCACTCCTCACACGCCAAATAACTTGAGCAACATGGCCGCAGTCCCGGGCATACCATAACCTCTCCAAGGTAACCAAAACCAACCCCGTAGGGTTCTAAAACCTGAAGATGAAATGAATTCCTTGTAACATGATCCCATTTACTCAGCCCGAAACCTGAAGTCTCAAAATGGTCTGTCTCCCTGATAGACCGCCCACACTGAATCGTTTCCAAATTCACTGCACTTATCTCCCAACTGGTTATTCAAATTCTGACATTATTCAGTCCAACTGTAACCAACTTAGTATATCCCTTGAATGACAGACAACTCCACACCCGGACCCCAAATCACTTAAACCACTCCAACTCATCTTGCTGCCACATAGTTGCTTTCCTGAAGGACAACCGGGACCTCCCTGGTCCCAACTTGTCTGCCAACTGTCCGAAACACCGGACACCTACCCGATTGCTGAACCAAAATCACACGTAGCAGCCCCATGCGACCTCCGAAGGATACCTCGTCTGACAGTAACTGCCCTATATATACCGCTACTCATGGCTCTTTCAATCCTTTGATCCATTTGATCATGATAGGCTGGCAACTTGTGGCCACTGAATCTGACGCAAAAAGGTGAATGCTACCAGAATAACTGTAGTCTTACATCAGACCCGGTCTCCTTAGACATACCATTCCCTGATTCCAGTTATGTTGTGACCTACTCACAACCTTACGAACTGGCCCACCCTGGCCTAAGTCATCTGAACAAGTATGTAAATGCCACGGCTACCCTGCAGTCTTTCTGCACCTCCCACACTATCTGGCCGCTTGTGAATGCTACGGCTCCCCTGCAGTCTTACAACACTTTCCATACTATCTAACTACTAGTGAATGCTACGGCTCCCCCGTAGTCTTACAACACTTTCACCTCAACTGACCATTAGTGAGTGCTACGGCTCCCCCGTAGTCTTACAACACTTTCATCCTAGTACAACGCAACCAAATGCCTTACCCCTAATTTATCGTTTCGAAACGCATACAGAGTCGAGCACTCACTCGACCGAACACCCGAACTGGACTCAATCCATGATTGGAGCCCTAACCTGCTTCCCCAAATTCTGCTATCAAGCCCCCAAGAAGGCTCGATTCACATGCTGGGGAGTTTTACCGAACTCCAAACTCACACAACCTTCAACCAAATAGCCACTTTGGCACGCCATTTTCCTCGATGAGGACGAGAAACTCATCCCGGTCTCATACTTGCCCCTATCCTGAATGCCTGCGCGATTCTCCCCCACTTAGATTCGACTAAGTTTTCACAATACATGAGATTTGAAGGATTCCCAATCCTTCTTACTCTTAAATAACCAAACTGCTGACAACCTGCTGCTTTCCCGTGCTAGTGTTCTATTACTGGCCCAAACCCCAAAAGACCACACAACTCCTAAAGATCAGTCGAACACGTCCGAACCAACCAGGAGAGAAACGACTTTTCACTAATCACCCCGTAACTCACGGTATGCAAATGGAATATGACAATGTTCGAGGGTATAGACCAAACACAAGCGCAGAAACAAACCCAGAGATACACTTACTGAAACCCTTGAAACGAAAAACTATCGTGAAGTTTTCCGCAAGTACCGCATTGAATCCGACCCTTCTGGCCTCTCAAAAGCTGACTCGAACTCTTGGGTCCCTTCCCGGGACCCTCCAGTGTATGTACCTGATCTGATCCCCTCTTTCCAACGTGCTCCAAATCAATCCCTGCTCTCGAGCTCTAGAAATCATATCACTCAGGGTCTCGCACCCTGGCACACTCACCAGCTCAATCGTCCCCGGCGAACTGCAGTAGTTGGAGCAACCTCTGCTCTAAACCAGGCTACTAACCATCCCCAAGACATAGTCTCAAATCCCGAAAGTACAATAGATCGCACAATCAATCCTTTCTGTCTGATACAAGAGATCCAAGGCGAACTCAAAACCCTGGTAGTCCTTCCACTAATTGGCTCATTACCGGAGCCGGGACCAAACCCTGGTCCTTCCTCATGTGTGCTCGTCCTCATCTGGCAAAGCAGCTATTCTCCAAGAATTCTACTTCCCATAAGCTTCTTAGATTCTCCAAGACTCTCACCAATTCGAGTATGGATCCTGTGCTTTCAGTAGTACGGGCCCATACTACCTTCCACACCTATCCATACTTTCCTCAGCAATCCTCTTGAATCCTCTAAGTTACCTACTCCACTGGTGCACCAAATATCTGCTAAACAGCAACACAATACCCACCAAAGCAACTCCTAGGCTCCCCCTAGGTTCCTAACCTCACCAAATCGCCCCACTAACACACTGGAGCATATCCTAGGCTTTGCTAGGTTCCCAATCTCACCCTGCCATCTGCTGCTAAAGAACTCCCCATGATGCCAACCATCCACCTCCTGGATATCGTCACATCCACTTAGTGGCTGACTCCCATCACTCAGGAGTTCCACAAAGCACAAAGCAAGCAGCATTCGTGTAGTAGCACTCCGATCCAAAGGACTATCATAGAACATTCAACCCATATATCGCAACTCGCGCTATCCACATCCATCCATCCTCACTGTCGGCTGCCTTATGCATGCAAATTATACACAGAACAAGATCTAATAGACGGTCGAATAATAGACTCTACCCTAGGACCACAACCAGACAAGGAACATGAAATAAGTCCAAATCAAGTATTCTAAGGCTATAAGATCCTAACCGTATACAATTTTTAAAGCATACACTTAGCAGTTACTGTTACCAATAATCATTCTCATTCTAGCATGGCATCCAAAATTCCCAAGGCTATAAGCACAACATATCAAGTCAATCTATTGCTGACTACTCGGCACTAGCATGCAAGTCAACCAGCTCATACTACATATAAAGGCATCTCCTGTCACACCCCAAAACCGGAACGGCGAAAACGTTCGGGGGTGGAGGACGTCATGTACAATATCATAACAATGCAAAGTAGTAAACAAGCAACAACATCATCCATTGCATTAATAGTATAATTTAATACAAGTGTGTTCTTTCATAGTAATAAGATATCAAAAACGAGTAACCAAAATAACAGACGAGTCTGGAACACGCTCCGTCTTCTCAAAACCTGGTCGACTGTACCTGTCTACTGATGACCTGAGAATACAAGTTATTTTGAAAGAGTTTATCAGCATTAAAGCTGGTGAGTTCATAAGTGTTTAGTGTCATTGCTTGTATAAAAATGTTTGTATTTGAAGAAAATGTTCGTAATAGTTCAATGTAAATGTTTACTGCAAATAATTGTATCTCCTAGAAAATCCTATATTTTCTACTAAAAGTAGCCTTCTACCAAGGCATCAAAATGTTCTGTATGTTTGTTCCTTGTAAAAGTGTGTATTTTCCAAAGGATGACTATCATTAACTAAATATAGTTTATACATTAATGAGTATGTGATAAGATCACAAAGTAAATGTAATAGGGAAAATAATGTTTTACCTCAGCAGTGACACTGCTGGTTATAAAGTGATAAAATACAGACTCCAGGTAGTATTAAATGTACAATACCCCTCGGGGAGTCTTTTGCCTTTAATCCCAAGTTGGTTAATTAAAGGTTTAAATGTGAACTCGTATGTAACCATGCTGATCGACGACTGAATAAAAGATGACCCTCCGGTGTCATATGTAGTGAGGTGACATTTTGTCACCCCTTGGCCTTATCGGTTGGGACTATAGCTAGCAGTCGGGGTGTGGGAGTGTCTGTCCCGTATAGATCTATACACAAGATGCCCGCTCTCCCTCCAGGAGACTCTGGTTACAATATGATACAACACTGTCTTGTTGTATCCTTAAATGGTATGTCACATTAAATTATCGAATATCAGTGTTTGTATAGTAAGTCATAACGTAGTAATGTTCTTTCTGTACTAGTGTATAGTATATTCTCCTAGTTTCTCATAATAGTATGTTCTCTTAGTTTCTCATAATAGTATGTTCTCTTAGTTTCTCATAATAGTATGTATTGACTCATGTATGAACTGACTCTTTGTATATTTCATTGTTCTAGTAATAGTATTAGTAACTCCCTAAACTATACCTGTTATAGTTTACTAGCAATGTTGTTTGTATACCTTTGCTACCCAAAGGTATTGAACTGAATGAAGGACTTTTTATATCTATATACATATACATAATATATAACTAAGACTCAAACGACCTTCGGACAAACAACCGATACCCTAAGTCCACAACCAAACAAGGAACAGGAAGTAAGGTGAGCTATCAGTCCTAAGTCCTTTCAATCCTACTTATATAACTATATCTATATAGATACACATTTGACAAAATATGAGTTTAGAAAGAAGTTTTGTAAAACCTTTTGAAGAGTTTATATAAATATTGATGACTTGGTGTCATTTCATAAGACGATTTAAAAGCAGTTTGGCATATAATAACAAGTTTAATAGAAATTATTTAACATGTAAAAGAGTTTATAAAACGATTTGAAGTAATTTGTTTGATAACACAGTTTGAAAAGTAAGCAATCCACTTGTTTGGTAGTTATTAATCACATGTGATTGATATAATAACTATATTAGTTCAACTTGTATTCCCCCCCCATAAAAGCATTTAAAATCATTTAAAAGGTTGATTAAGGGGTATGAACTCACCTGTAGTGAGTAGTTTGGATGAACGAGTGGTATAGGATGCAAGGTGTCAAGTGAAGACTTGAGCACACACATGGATCCTATTTATCATATAATGACACATATATGGTTACAATTAGTGTTTAAACAACTAATTATGCAAGTAAAGACACCCTATGACATGGAAAACACCTTGATTCAAGTGTTAGAAGTACAAAGGGTTGCATCTAAGGGGTGTAGGGCCTCACATAGGAGTTTACGGCCCAAATGGTAATACCCCCATGAGTTCACGGCCCATGGGTTTACGGGCCAATGAGTTTAAGGTTGTAAACTCATGGTGTCTTGTACCATTTTGATGTTGAAGGTCCTATACTCATCTTGGAAGTGTTCTAGACCTAGATCCAAGGCTTAGGAAGGTGTTTGTGGCAACTTTGCACCAATAAGTAGAGTTTACGGCCAAGGGAGATTGCCTTGGCCGTAAACACCCTTTTGTCCATGATTTCTTTGTGTTTTAAGGTCTTACAAGTCAATAGGAAGTGTTCTATGTTCAAGTCTAAGCCTTAGGAAGGAGTGGTGGCACAAATGCACCACTTATGAGTGTTTACGGCCTAAGGAGATTGCATTGGCCGTAAACACCATATGTTCTTGAGTTCTTGATGATTTCCAGGTGTAAACTAAGTGATTCAAGCATTAAAACAAGCTAAGGCAAGTGTACTTACAAGATAGAAGCTTGATAGGGTGTTTAAGGTTCAAGAACACTAGTGTGTGTTTTTGGTGTTCTTGGTGAAATGAAGAACACTTGAAGATCTAACCAAAAGAAGAGATTTCATGGATGAAATCATGTATATTAACTAGATATGGAAGGATATCAAGTTGAAAATGGAAAGATTACTTACTAGATTGAAGATTGGAATGAAAGTTCTTGATGATACTTGAGAGCAAAACCGAGTTCTAGGCTTGAAAGTGTGATAATGAATGAAAATGGCCAAGTATTTCATATATAGGCATGGAGTTTACGGCCACCATGAGTTTACGTCCGTAAACCCATGGTCTCATGACCGTAAACTCCTCATTTGAGGGTTTAAGGCATGTTTGGTGGTTTGGAACTTTAGTTGACCCATTCTAGTATTTGATCCTTTGATGTACTAAGCTCAGGATGCTCAAACAGACTCAAAATAGTGCTAAAAGTTAGCAGAAGCAAGTTTGACTTGATTGAAATGTAGGGTTTGTACAAGATAGAAATTTCAGGTTGTCACATCATCCCCCCGTTAGAGAGAATTTCATCCCGAAATTAGAGTTTAAGCAAATATGTAGTTACAAATAACTAGGTGAAAAGATGAGGATATTTCAGTTTCACTTGATCCTCGCGCTCCCTAGTGAATTCAGGTCCTCGCTTGGCATTCCAGCGAACCTTCACTTATCGGGATACGGCTTGGTTTCGTTTGCTTGACCTCTCGGTCCATGATCTCTACAGGTTCTTCCACGAAGTTGAGGCTCTCGTTGATCTCGATCT
Source organism: Lactuca virosa (assembly GCF_052849685.1). Lineage (NCBI taxonomy): Eukaryota > Viridiplantae > Streptophyta > Magnoliopsida > Asterales > Asteraceae > Lactuca > Lactuca virosa. The sequence continues at coordinate 394,742,366 of NC_136433.1, forward strand.
CGTCGAGTGGGATTACAAGAGTCTCGTCGGATAGGCACTTTTTCAAGTTTGAGACGTGGAAAGTAGGATGTTGTAAGTCCCGATCTATAGATCCAAATCAGTAATCAATGAATTGCAAACAATCAAACAGAGTTTAAAAGGAGTAGAAAGAGAATAAAGCCAATCATGCAGACATCTATAACGTATAAATGTCAGGTACACCTTGAAAAATATGCACACATTCGTCACCCTCATTCATCACCTAATACTGACACAGACACCTACTATTTATAGCACACCCAACAACACACCAGTGTACAGCCACACACGCGTGTGCGGCCGCACACAGGATGTACGGCCGCACACACATGTACGACCACACACAGCCACACAAAAGTTACAACCACCATAACAAACCCCAAAGCCTACCAAGACCTATACAAGATGAATGCCTAGCTCAAACCACAAAATTGTGACCTAACAGTCTCCCCCTTGGTTTGAGCTAGCATGGACTCAGGTCTTCTTCGATCAAAAGCACGTCAGACTTATACAGATAGATGCCTAGCCCAAACCAACAAATTGTGACCTAACAGTCTCCCCCTTGGTTTGTGGCTAGCATAGACTCAGTCTTTCTAATCAGCATCACCAAGGTGTGTATGTATCGCTTCCTGAACTGCAGAAGATCTTTAGCATCAACAAGATGAATAGCGCAATCGCTTTCTCGAAACTTGATCACTGCAGTGGCATAAGGCTCTTCGACTGTGGTCTTGAACTTGTCACCAAATTCTGCAATAAGGTTGTTCTTCAAGTCAAAGTAGCCTGCTGATAGGGCACCAAGATTAAGCTGGAGATCAGAGATCTGTTTAGACTTCTGAAAGATTTCTTTTTCAAGCTCGGAAACTCGAATATCGAGGTTTCAGATCAGAAAGTCTTTCTCGATGATCTTCTGTTTAAGAGTAGTGATCTCCTCCTTGAGCTCTGAGATAGATGGGTCTGCTCCCCCATGAACTTCCTTCACTTGGTCCTTTTAGGGTCGGTTGAGTTGGTGTAGCAGCTGTGGCGGGTTGTTGGACTGGTGGTGCTTGTTCTTGGATAATTACTCCCTGCCTCGGATCAAGTCGTCTTCTTTTCACAAGAGGTGGGTGGTTTGTGTCAGTATCTGATCACTCATCAAATGGCAATGAAGTTGGAATAGCAACTGGAAGGGGAGGAATCCTTGATGTTGTATCCATATCGGTTGAAAGGTGTCGGCCATCTAATCAAAAGTTTGAGACTTCACTTTGAGAACACCACTAACTCATTCTGTCTAGGTTGCACAACATCATGTACAGTATCAAAGAAAGCATCGAGGTCTTCACTGCTTAACCTTATATCATTATCCGTAGTCCATAAGCTGATCTGTGAGACACTCAACAAGCTACATTTTAACTCAAGAGCGTATATGACGTTCTCAAAACTCAGCACTCCATTTATAACTATTCCTTTTTGAGCGATCTTCCCTCCATATCCTCCCGCGAAGGAAACATAGCCCCCATTAATAGTCTGAATGACGTGCAGTTGGGAGATGTCTCCTGTCGTGTGCCTGGAACAACCGCTGTCGACGTACCAAGGCTTGACGACATTCCTCCACAGCTGTTCCTGCACAATGAGCGGGATTATTTAGATTTGGGGACCCAGGTCATTACACGCCTGGGTCCCAACAAATGATAGGGTTTACGGTCGCACAAGGGATTACAACCGTACACGCCAACCGTACACACCAACCGCAGACTCAACCGCACACTCCAACCGCACACACCAATAGCACACTCAACCGCACACTCCAACCGCACACTCAACCACACACTCCAACCGCACACTCAACCGCACACTCCAACCGCACACTCAACCGCACACCTTCAAAGTTCCAGCCGCACACCTTCAAAGTTTCAGCCGCACACCTTCAAAGTTCCAGCCGCACACCTTTAAAGTCTCAGCCGCACACCCAAAAATACTAGATTTTTGAATGAATTTTGATTCCAAACTAGTAAAAACGATGATTAGAAGCAGTTTCTCAATCAAAAAGTATAAATGCACCTCAAAAGCCACAACTATCTTCAACCGCACACTCTTATGATTCTTCAAATTGACACTGAATTGGCTCTGATACCAATTGTAAGTCCCGATCTATAGATCCAAATCAGTAATCAATGAATTGCAAACAATCAAACAGAGTGTAGAAGGAGTAGAAAGAGAATAAAGCCAAGCATGCACACATCTATAACGTATAAATGTCAGGTACACCTTGAAAAATACGCACACATTCGTCACCCTCATTCGTCACCTAATACTGACAGAAACACCTACTATTTATAGCACACCCAGCAGCACACCAGTGTACAGCCACACACGCGTGTGCGGCTGCACACAGGGTGTACGGCCACACACACATGTACGACCGCACACAGCCACACAAAAGTTACAACCACCATAACAAACCCCAAAGCCTACCAAGACCTATACAAGATGAATGCCTAGCTCAAACCACAAAATTGTGACCTAACAGATGTACGTTACTGAGTTAGCGAGGTAGATTGAGTTTGTAAGTTACAGGACCGATTCTAGCGAGAATATCGAAGGGCCCTACGTATCTTGGATTTTAGCTTTCCACGCTTTCCGAAGCGTATCAAGCCCTTCCAGGGTGAGACTTTCAAAGGAACTCGGTCTCCCACCTGGAATTTCAAAGGTCCGAAGATCATTTGGGACCTTTGGAGAATTACCACTGCCTCTAACTCCAGATCGTGTGTCGTATAGCTGGCTTCGAGTGTCTTAAGTTGACGGGAGGCTTAGGCAATGACCTTACCTCGTTGCATCAGAATACAACCGAGCCCTTGATTTGACGCATCGCAATAGACCACGAAGTCTTCTATCCCTTCGGGGAGGGATAGTATCGGTGCGGTGCATAAGGCTCGCTTCAGCGTTTGGGACGATTTCTCTTGCTTCTCTTCCCAGTTAGAGGCCACGTCCTTCTGGGTCAAAGTCGTAAGAGGTTTCGAAATCTGGAGAGAAGTTCTGAATGAATCTACGATAGTAGCCAGCGAGGCCTAGAAATTGAAGAATTTCTGTAGGCGTCTTCGGTGCTGACGAGTTCTCAATGGCTGACAATGTGACCCAGGAATTCGACTCTTCGAATCCAAAATTCGCATCTAGAGAACTTCGCGTAGAGCTTCTTTGATCGTAATGTTTCTAAGATCTGATGAAGATGTTGACTATGCTCTTCCTTACTACGAGAGCAGATAAGTATGTCATCGATGAAGACGATGACGAACTGATCCAAGTAAGGACGACACACCCTATTCATTAAATCCATGAATACTGCGGGCGCATATGGTCAATCCGAATGGCATCACTACAAACTCGTAGTGTCCATAACGGGTTCGGAAGGTTATTTTCGAAACATTCTCCTCTAGCACTCGTAACTGGTGATATCCGAATCTCAGACCTATTTCTGAAAAGAAGTTCGCCCATTGAAGTTGGTCGAACAAATCATCTATACGAGGCAGAGGGTAACGATTCTTAATGGTAAGCTTGTTGAGCTCCCTGTAGTCGATGCACATACGAAACGATCCATCTTTCTTCTTGACGAACAAGACCGAAGCTCCCCAGGGTGAGAAGCTTGGCCTTATAAAGCCCTTGCTGAGCAGTTCGTTAAGTTGACTGAACAATTCTTGCATCTCTGCAGGTGCTAGGCGATATGGCGATTTGGCTAATGGGGTAGCCCCTGTAATTAAGTCGATTCTGAACTCGACTTTGACGTTGAGGAGGTAATCCTGGAAGTTCTTCTGGAAGGATGTCGAAAGAATCATGTACTACTGGAATGTCCTTTTTGTCCTTCATTTCTTGGCTCATATCGACAACATGAGCAAGGAATGCGCGACATTCCTTCCGCAAGTATTTCTGGACTTGAATACTCGAGATGATACGAAGGTCCATTCTTGATTGTCGTCATATATAACTAGAGTTTCGTTGTTAGGGAGGTTAAGACGAATTGCTTTCTCAAAGTACATGATGTCGGCTTGATGTAGACTCAATTCGTACCGGTTATGACGTCAAAACCTTGTGGTGGATTAGATGTCGTGTAGATCTGAAAGAAAGTACGAATACTTCATAAATTAAGGAAAAGGATAGGTACTTCTGTTCCATCTGAATCTCTTGTCCCGATCGGCGGAAAGAGTATTTGTTTGGCTTCTAAGTTTATTCGCGTGGCAGCACGATCACTCGTAGTCTTGAGTAGTCTCCGTCCTGGAGTTCATATTTGGAGGTCATGTTTGGTTCATCAATCACAGCTTCGCATATACGAGTCGTATATAATTAAGATTGAAAAGGCCGTCGAATAAATGATTCTTCTCTAAGCTCACATCCAAACAAGGAAAAGATGTTAAAGCGGAATCATCAATTCTAAGCCTGTAGAACCTTGATTATATACCACCCTTGCGTATACATTCCTTAGCGATAGATTAACCGTATGGGTCTTCGGATTGAACTTGACGTACTGCACGAGCGGTATAACGGGGAGGTTTCTTCGGGAAGGATACGAAACATAAGATACCCTATGCGTGAGTATCTCGGAGCTCTGGAATGACGGCTTCGCTAGAAAGGCGATTACAGGGAAAGGAATTTTCACACGAGACTGGCGTTGTGAGGATCGAATTGACTGATGTTACATGATAATGTCGGACTACTCGGAATAAAAGGCATTAGACTAGATCATAAAGGTGTTACAAAAACATAACGGTGCAACTTTGACAGAGTTTCAGTACTTTTTAGTTTTATCTTACAAGACTATTGCTGCGAAGAAGGTACACTACAAAAAGCAAGTACACGCAGCACGAGAGTCCCTTGACTGACGGGATCTCGCAAAAAGATATGACTCGAGTTGCACTAGTTTTTAACAGTTTATAAGTCTACTATAACGAAACGCCCTAGAATTTCAATGTGGGTCCGGAGTAGTCTCTCCTTCAGCAGTGATCCTTAGTATCTTCCCGTCTGCACCAGAGTTCTTTGTTATTGGACAATCCTTCTTGAGATGTCCTATCTCACCGCATAAATGACATATCTGGCTTGTACCAACATCGGTGGTGGAAGTGATGTGTCGAGTCGGGGTTATGTGGACACGAGCGCTTTTGTTGTTCCTCTCTTTTGGACAATTCCTTTTATAGTGTCCGGTTTCACCACAACCATAGCACGCCGGGCTGACCCCGATGCTAGTGGCTTGGAAGACGGTTCGTGCCGGCGCCCTACAGACACGAGTAGTGTGCCCCATTCGATTGCAATTCATGCATTACAAATCACGGCAAACTCCGTTATGATGAAAATTACACTTTTCACACTTCGAGAGTGTTCCCTCATATGGTCTGATCGGTGTTGAAGTGGCAGGGGTCACCACTTGTTGCTGTTGCATGGCAAGTCTTTGAGATTTCTTGTGCTCCTTTTGGGCTTGACGCTTTCGCTTCCTATACTCAGATTTGTGGCTTTGGGTGTTTGTGACAGTTATCATTTGTTGATTTCCCGGATCGTTACAACGATTTGAACTGTCAACACCTTTTCCACCTTTGTTTGCGTTACCAGCGTTGAGTTGTGCTAGGATAGCTGCCACGGCAGCTGTTACCGCGACTTGGAAGGTGGCGACGTCTATATGAAGGATCGGGGTTTCGTCGTTCGGCTGACCATTTCTGGATGACGACATGATTCTGATATATGACAAGGAAAGGAGTTCGTGAGTGATTATGGTCGGTCCTATATGTATTCTACTCATTCATGTAAATGTAAATTTCTCGTTTTGTTAAACTGTTCTCGATGGTTCGGCCTACATCCCTATGATGTAGTACTGGTAAAGAATAGAAGTAAGTTCATAGAATAGTCACAAGACGTTTTTCATCCGAACCAGGCTATCATTGGTTGGTGGATAACGTGATCCCACTTCCGAAAAGAATTGGAAGTGATCCATGAGTTAAATTACCATAGTTCGATGAATTTGACGAGAGTGAGATTTAGATAGAATTCTAATGATAGTAGAATGAAAGTATTTGGACAAGGATTGCCACAGGGATTAGCCGACTGTCAATATCAGTGATATTTAAGATGTAATACGTTAGGGAAAATTGACCTTGGAGTTGGTCTTACATCATATCCGAAGTAGAAAAGTTTTGACAGAACAACGACCTACGAAAAGTACTTACAGTACAGGGGTAGTTACATAGGAAAGTGATACTTAGAGCATAAATAGGAAAACCATTCCTTAGTCCAAAAAGGAAAGAAGGTAGAGCATCTCCTAATGACGGCGGGTATCCCTCAGGTGAACCCTTAGTTCAGCCAGCTGACGCTCCACATCAAGTAGGTGTCTTTCGTATACCCTCTGTCATACTCGGAGCTCTATGACTTCGGCTCGAGTCGTAGCAAGCTCTTGCTGCAGGGCCTCGTGGTCTCTCCTAGACCTCTCACGAGCATCTTCAAGATGAATGGTGCGGATGGTATGCATTCTCGCATTGGCATCAACTTCTGTGATTCGATGGAGAGCTGTCCTGCCCTGAATTTCGTTTCGGGCAACTCTGCGGACCAGGATTGGCAAGACCCTGTCTGCTGAGCCTCCTTCGCTCAGATCATAAAAGCTTTGGTCTCCATTGAATGGTATGGGCTGATTCTGTTCTTGGCTCCATGTTTCCAAGCTTTCCACCCACGGAGGCGTCGGGCCTTGAAAAGTCGGACGAGGGTTAGGATTTGGGATTGGAGCCTCTGGGGGTAGATTCTCCACTTATGGCTCGGGATCAAGATCCTCTGGAAGGTCTTCTGCTAGACCATCATCTAAGTGGAGTCCAGGTTCTGCTTCTGGTTCTGCATTTAGCCCTCCTCCATTCTCTTGGCCGGGAAAGTAAGGGTTGTCGGGGAGGTGGAATTCAGCCATGTTATCTAAGCGAGAAGAGGGGTAAGAGAAATAATTAATATACGAACTAATTAAGATAATTATAATATGATCCTTACTAGTTACTCTAACATTTGCGTAGTGCATACCAGTCATATGTAACCAAAATAGGATAGACCTTCGATTAAGTGACCCTAACTCTAATTCCACAACCAAACAAGGAACAGGAAGTAAAGCAAAGGTCACAGATTCTAAGTCTATAACACCTTAGTTACATGTAACCTTAGCGTGTCCACTTAGAAACTATTGCCCTACTAGTAAAGACCTTTTTAGTTCTCAAATAAGTAATTATAGTAACACAAAATACTCCTATAGTATTTTAGGTTTATTTTCTGTTCTATTGTTCTAGTTGTAGTAGTGTTGGTAAGTTTTTAGACTTGTTGCAACGCCACAACCATTCTTAGGCACATGCTAGTCACTCCTCGGCAAATATAGTTGATCAGACTATATCCTCCCAGGTTTGACTATATGTCTCTAAGCCTAATCGTGTTGTTCAATAATCGTAATACTTTTGTTCTGTCCTAATGACACTGATTTTAGTATGAATGTAGGTATGTATACTTAGTTAAACATTTTATTTTTTAAAAGTATAACTCTTGGTCAGAGTATATTAATCCAATTGTGTTTATAGTTTGTATATATTTTATGGGTTGATATACTCGATTCACTATAAACAATGCTCTGATACCAATCTGTCACACCCCAAAACCGGAACGGCGGAAACGTGCAGGGGTGGAAGACGTCATGTACAGTATCATAACAATGCAAAGTAGTAAACAAGCAACAACATCATCCATTGCATTAATAGTATAATTTAATACAAGTGTGTTCTTTCATAGTAATAAGATATCAAAAACAAGTAACCAAAATAACAGACGAGTCTGGAACACGCTCCGTCTTCTCAAAACCTGGTCGACTGTACCTGTCTACTGATGACCTGAGAATACAAGTTATTTTGAAAGAGTTTATCAGCATTAAATCTGGTGAGTTCATAAGTATTTAGTGTCATTGCTTGTATAAAAATGTTTGTATTTGAAGAAAATGTTCGTAATAGTTCAATGTAAATGTTTACTGCAAATAATTGTATCTCCTAGAAAATCCTATATTTTCTACTAAAAGTAGCCTTCTACCAAGGCATCAAAATGTTCTGTATGTTTGTTCCTTGTAAAAGTGTGTATTTTCCAAAGGATGACTATCATTAACTAAATATAGTTTATACATTAATGAGTATGTGATAAGATCACAAAGTAAATGTAATAGGGAAAATAATGTTTTACCTCAGCAGTGACACTGCTGGTTATAAAGTGATAAAATACAGACTACAGGTAGTATTAAATGTACAATACCCCTCGGGGAGTCTTTTGCCTTTAATCCCAAGTTGGTTAATTAAAGGTTTAAATGTGAACTCGTATGTAACCATGCTGATCGACGACTGAATAAAAGATGACCCTCCGGTGTCATATGTAGTGAGGTGACATTTTGTCACCCCTTGGCCTTATCGGCTGGGACTGTAGCTAGCAGTCGGGGTGTGGGAGTGTCTGTCCCGTATAGATCTATACACAAGATTCCCTCTCTCCCTCCAGGAGACTCTGGTTACAATATGATACAACATTATCTTGTTGTATCCTTAAATGGTACGTCACATTAAATTATCGAATATCAGTGTTTGTATAGTAAGTCATAACGTAGTAATGTTCTTTCTGTACTAGTGTATAGTATATTCTCCTAGTTTCTCATAATAGTATGTTCTCTTAGTTTCTCATAATAGTATGTTCTCTTAGTTTCTCATAATAGTATGTTCTCTTAGTTTCTCATAATAGTATGTATTGACTCATGTATGAACCGACTCTTTGTATATTTCATTGTTCTAGTAATAATATTAGTAACTTCCTAAACTATACCTAGTATAGTTTACTAGCAATGTTGTTTGTATGAATGAACATGTTTGTATACCTTTGCTACCCAAAGGTATTGAACTGAATGAAGGACTTTTTATATCTATATACATATACATAATATATAACTAAGACTCAAACGACCTCCGGACAAACAACCGATACCCTAAGTCCACAACCAAACAAGGAACAAGAAGTAAGGTGAGCTATCAGTCCTAACTCCTTTCAATCCTACTTATATAACTATATATCTATATAGATACGCATTTGACAAAATATGAGTTTAGCAAGAAGTTTTGTAAAACCTTTTGAAGAGTTTATATAAATATTGATGACTTGGTGTCATTTCATAAGACGATTTAAAAGCAGTTTGGCATATAAGAACAAGTTTAATAGAAAGTATTTAACATGTAAAAGAGTTTATAAAACGATTTGAAGTAATTTGTTTGATAACACAGTTTGAAAAGTAAGAAATCCACTTGTTTGGTAGTTATTAATCACATGTGATTGATATAATAACTATATTAGTTCAACTTGTATTCCCAGCCATAAAAGCATTTAAAATCATTTAAAAGGTTGATTAAGGGGTATGAACTCACCTGTAGTGAGTGGTTTGGATGAACGAGTGGTATAGGATGCTAGGTGTCAAGTGAAGACTTGAGCACACACACGGATCCTATTTGTCATATAATGACACATATATGGTTACAATTAGTGTTTAAACAACTAATTATGCAAGTAAAGACACCCTAGGACATGGAAAACACCTTGATTCAAGTGTTAGAAGTACAAAGGGTTGCATCTAAGGGGTGTAGGGCCTCACATAGGAGTTTACGGCCCAAATGGTAATACCCCCATGAGTTCACGGCCCATGGGTTTACGGCCCAATGAGTTTACGGCCTTAAACTCATGGTATCTTATACCATTTTGATGTTTAAGGTCCTATACTCATCTTGGAAGTGTTCTAGACCTAGATCCAAGGCTTAGGAAGGTGTTTGTGGCAACTTTGCACCAGTAAGTAGAGTTTACGGCCAAGGGAGATTGCCTTGGCCGTAAACACCCTTTTGTCCATGATTTCTTTGTGTTTTAAGGTCTTACAAGTCAATAGGAAGTGTTCTAAGTTCAAGTCTAATCCTTAGGAAGGAGTGGTGGCACAAATGCACCACTTATGAGTGTTTACGGCCCAAGGAGATTGCCTTGGCCGTAAACACCATATGTTCTTGAGTTCTTGATGATTTCCAGGTGTAAACTAAGTGATTCAAGCATTAAAACAAGCTAAGGCAAATGTACTTACAAGATAGAAGCTTGATAGGGTGTTTAAGGTTCAAGAACACTAGTGTATGTTTTTGGTGTTCTTGGTGAAATGAAGAACACTTGAAGATCTAACCAAAAGAAGAGATTTCATGGATGAAATCATGTATATTCACTAGATATGGAAGGATATCAAGTTGAAAATGGAAAGATTACTTACTAGATTGAAGATTGGAATGAAAGTTCTTGATGATACTTGAGAGCAAAACCGAGTTCTAGGCTTGAAAGTGTGATAATGAATGAAAATGGCCAAGTATTTCATATATAGGCATGGAGTTTACGGCCACCATGAGTTTACGGCCGTAAACCCATGGTCTCATGGCCGTAAACTCCTCATTTGAGGGTTTAAGGCATGTTTGGTGGTTTGGAACTTTAGTTGACCCATTCTAGTATTTGATCCTTTGATGTACTAAGCGCAGGATGTTCAAACAGACTCAAAATAGTGCTAAAAGTTAGCAGAAGCAAGTTTGACTTGTTTGAAATGTAGGGTTTGTACAAGATAGAAATTTTAGGTTGTCACATCTCCCTTAACCCTATCTAACATGCGATTCTCAGATTCATAAACCAAGTCATAACAGATATATATATATATATATGGGTATTCTGGGAAACTTACTTGAGCTCAGCCGATTGCATGCACCACACCCTTCCTTGTTTTAGAAAACTTTTTTCTTGAAAACATTTTTCTTTTTGAAAACTTTACAGATCCTCAGTTTGAGTTCAGACATGCCCGAAGGTATACCCGAATCTCTCAAACCAAGGCTCTGATACCAACTTGTAACGACCCAAAAACCAGGGGTAAAAATTTCTTTTTGATTATAGCTAAAACATTGATACCATTTATTTCAAACATGTCAAATCCTCATTAAGTAAAACATTTATCAGAGTTTATCCCAAAATCATTCATTGCGGAAATCATATGTGTGTGCACTACGATCAATCCGAGCCCTTCTTTTCCAAATCGATGATACCTGAAACCATAAACAAAAGTGTAAGCACGAAGCTTAGTGAGTTCCCCAGAGCATACCCCACACAATCCACATAACCACATAATCCATATCAGCTATAACAGCTACATAAACCATAACAATCGCATAAGCATGCATATACACATATAAAGATGCCATGGAAACCCTCCAAGGTCTTATTCACATACTCATGTAAATCATATCAACTGCCCAAGCCATGCATATAAACATATAGGGAAGCCCGGAAACCCTCCAAGGTCTTACACTGGGTGCCCTGGAAACCCTCCAGGGTCTTAGCCCACTGCCATGGGAACCCCCACATGGTCTTCACTAACTACCAATCAAACCATACATACAAACGTATAAGCTAAACATGCAAACACATAAGGATGCCCTGGAAATCCTCCAAGGTCTTACACCGGGTGCCATGGGAATCCCCACATGGTCTTAGCCCAATGCCATGGGAACCCCCACATGGTCTTAACTAAGGATGCCATGGAAACCCTCCAAGGTCTTACACCCTAGTGCCTCGGGAACCCCCCGAGGTCTTTACCTAGGATGCCGTGGAAACCCTCCAAGGTCTTACACCTAAGTGCCCCTGGAACCCCCCAAGGTCTTCCATGCAAGAATCACAAAGACAACTAGCATATCATGTACCACATAATCAATTAGCATACCACATAGCACACAACCAACTAGCATATCACGTAATACATAATGGCCCGACCTTGGTGTCACACCCCCAAACCAAGGATGGCGGAAACGTCCGGGGGTGGAGGACTTCATGTATAGTATCACAACAACGAGTATAATAGTGCCCAAAGTAAATACAACCATCATAAATATAATTGAAAAAGTTATACAATAGTATGTGTTTACATGTTTCCAATCAATTACACTTATGATGACAAAAATGAAATGTTTGACGATTTAACGTCCCATCCTCGAAAGCGGTTGATTTCCTGTTTCACTGTATTCCTGAGAATACAAGTAGTTTGAAAAAGCGTCAACAATTAAGTTGGTGAGTTCATAAGAGTTTTATTTGAGAAAGAAGTCGTTTTCCTTGTAAAAAGCGATAGAATATGATTCCAGAAAATTTAATATTTTCCTATGTTATGCAATAATGTACCCTAGAAAGACCTGTAGATTCCTTCTATAATCACCCAGTGTATATAAGTTATATAAAATTTAAGTTAAATAAACGGTCGAATATAATGGGTCTGCCCTAGTCCACAACCAAACAAGGAACAGGAAGTAAGGCGGGCCCACCAATTCTAGGTCGATTGCGACTAGATTCTTATATAACTCTAGCATATACACTTAGCAATTATAGCTGAAGTCTAACAATTCTAGATGAAATGTAGTTTTGATAGAAATATGTTTCCAAAGAAAATCCAATATTTTCCTTATAAAAGTCATGTAGCCTTAAGCGTCAAGACCGAGAATCTACAAGTATTTTTCCATACTTAGAGTAATTCATGCAAGTTTAAATCGGCATAAACTCGTTTAATTTAGAAGTAAAACCCCTTTTCAAAGTAGAATTTTTCATGTAAACTTGAAAGATTGTTAACTCCCTATGTGAGTCGCTATAACCATACTACGACAGAATAACCTGCTTGCGACGTTCTTCAGGCGTCGGAATCGAAATGACACTTGTCACCCCCGATCGGCCGATCGGACTTATGCAAGCAGCATGGGTGTGGGTTGTCAATCCCAATATAGATCTATACACAATTATCACGCTCTCCCTACAAGAGACTATGGTTATAACTAATTTAGGATTTTCTGTGGTACTTAAGAGTACCCCGAAGGAGAATGTCTCACAACTTACGTTAACTAGTTTACATATAGTTTTGAGTATAAAACCTCTTCCGTGGAGGAAGTGAAATCACCTTTTATGAAAATACATTTGTGATATAAATCCATAAACTATTACTATTATAGTGTATCAAGTAGTATATGAAAAACCCATTTGTTTTGAGAGTAAAACCTTTTCCATGTATTATGCTTTTATCGAAAATTCATAAACTATACTTAATGTAGTTTATTATATGTGTTCGAAATGAATGGAGGAAAAACCTTAACATGAATGACTAATTTCTGTTTATGATGATAAACTAACAAGAATGCATCCAAACATTGAGAAACTTATTGTTATGCACTTTGCTCAACATACTACAAAGTGTTATTAATAAGGTAAACTATGCAACTAGTTTTTATCCTTTCTGCACCGTTTTGCAATTATCATAGAAAAATCATACGGAGTCGAAAACTAACTCCGTAAACTCTGAGAGTTTAGAAAATGTGTCTAGTTTATTCATAATTTTTATTATGATTTTTAGAAGTCTCTAACTTATGTGAAAGTGTTCATAATCACAGACTGGTCCGAATTTGTTTCTGAAATGATAGGCAGTTTTGTAAAAATCACCATAAATCGTAGAAAAATCATATGGAGATGTGAAAGTAGTCATTTTAAAGGTATAAACCTGAACTACTTGCATATTAAACAGTTTTGAAAGATATTAAGTTTAAGTTTGGTAAAACAGTTCGTGAACAGGTCACAACGTTTCTGTTGTAAGCTGTCAAGTTGAGTTTTGAATATGTTTTGGTGTTTTAACTTGTATTCTGATGGGTTTTAGGTACAATAAATAAACTAGAAAACAATTCCTAAGTTCACATGCAACCTACTTTGGATCTATGTTTTAACTATTGAACATACAACTTTGAATTGCAAAACAAGAACCCTAGAGGAGAGAGGCTAATTTTGAAATTAACAAACTAGGGTTTAGGGTTTACATACCTTTCAATTGCTATAGCAAACAATTGATATTCCCTTGATCTTGATCTTGATCTTCTTGGAAGCTTTAGCACCACAAGTGTAATGCCTCTAATGGAATCACACCCAAACTAGCAAGAAGGAAAGTAGAAGAGAGAGAGGAGAGGGAGTATGCAAAATCTCGGCCTTAGGGTTTCTTCAAAAGAAAGAGTGACACTAAAATGTGAGCCAGAAGGCTCCTTAAATAGTTGAGGGAACTAGGGTTTAGGGAAAACCCTAGTTATCCTTTGCTTAGGGCCTAAGCAAGACCCAAGGGCCTTATCCAAGCCCCTATGGACGAAATTATTAGGGTTTCCCCTAAAGATTTCGTCCACCCTCTTCCAAGGGGGTTCTAGAGCCTTCCACTCAACTATTAGATAATTGCAAACTAGTCCCTGCACCTTATAATTAATTCTTTTAACCCCAAAAGCAATTCTGATTAATTTCTGGCTAACAATTAATTAAACATAATGATTTCTAATTAATATATTAATCCATTAACATATTAATAAATCATTTATATATATATATATATTAATTTATTAACCTTATAAATTAATATCTCTCCTTTCATAATTTCCTTGTCCAGTTGCTAGGTTGAGGGCAACCCAAAAGGACTGTGCTGCTATCAATTCAAGTACATACCAATTATAGTTAAGGGCTTAGACACCTAATCCAACAGTCTCCCACTTGGATAAGTCTGTAACTATAATTGCTAGTATGCCTTCTAAATTTGACCAACAAATTGTAGCTTCCAAAAAGCTGCTGCCGAACTCTGACCCAGTCAGTTACGTGTCCTAAGATAAGTGATCATATAACCCTTCGTTCTGCTTGATATCCCCAGACAAAAGACATGGAATGTAATCAATCTGTTTGTCCAGAATCTATGTTTCCCGATTCCTGATTTGTGATGATGTAGGACTTCTAATCGAACACATCAATCTAGTCCTGGCTGGGCCCAGCACATAAGTCAACACCAAATCATCGAGGGGCCCACATATATCGCTTTTCCTGTTAGGGCAAAAGGAACGAATAAACGTTGACTCATATGCTTGTATCTTTTACTCATCAAATCATGCATGACAATACGTTTTATAACATCAAGTTACTGATGCGTTTTCGTATCACCAATGCACAACCGACTTGTAAATTACAACTCATATATCTTTGTTTCAAGATTATAAGATATTATCGTCTCAGTATTACTCGTGATGAGTTCCATGAAGTAATACTCTGAGCGAGGGTTTATCCAATACTCAAATCTCAATTTCTGAGTACTCATGAACGTTGCAGCAAATCTATTGCCATGTCTATCCTTAGACAATCTACAATCCAGTTCATGACAGTCTTGATTCACTATTTACTTCCAAAAGTACGAGCGACTGTGGAGTTTGAATAATCTCATTATTCAGGAAGTAAAACATGCAAAATATGAAACACAATAATAAACAATTGACAAAAGGTAGTAGCCAAACTTATAAATAATACTTTATTATTTAATCACCAAAAGTCAATTACATTTACTTTGTTACAAGTTTCAAAAACTAATCTAACTACTAAAACTAAGATCATCTTTCAGTCCTATGCTCCGAGCATGCTGAATATGCTTAGCCCTACTCAGACCCTTTGTGAGAGGATCTGCTGGGTTATCTTCAGATGACACCCTCTTTACTATAAGATGGCCTTCTTCTACTCTATGTCTGATGAAATGGTACTTTCTGTCGATATGTCTGGTCTTACCATGATCTCTCGGTTCCTTTGTCAAAGCAACCGCTCCTTCATTATCGCAGAACAGTTCCATAGGCTCCTGGATGGTTGGAACAACTCTGAGATCCCCGATGAAGTTCCTCAACCAAGCTGCTTCTTTCGACGCTTCACTTGCTGCTATGTACTCTGATTCACAAGTAGAATCAGCCACCGTATTTTGCTTGGAACTCTTCCAAGTAACTGCTCCTCCATTCAGTAAAAACACCCAGCCTGACTGAGAACGGAAGTTATCTCTATCCGTCTGAAAGCTGGCATCACTGTAACCATCTACTCTCAAAGTATCACTGCCACCAAGCACAAGAACCCAGTCCTTTGTCCTTCGCAAATACTTGAGTATATTCTTAACTGCTATCCAATGAGCTCTACCTGGGTTTCCCTGATAGCGACTGACCATGCTCAAAGCAAATGCCACATCAGGGCGAGTACATGTCATAGCGTACATGATCGATCCGACAGCGGAAGCATAAGGTACACGACTCATGTCATCTATTTCAACATCTGTACTCGGGCATTGAGTCTTACTCAATTTGGTATTGCTCTGGATAGGTAGCTCTCCCTTCTTGGAATTTTCCATACTAAACCTCTTTAGTACCTTATCCAAGTATGTGCTCTGACTAAGTCCAATTAGTCTCTTCTTTCTATCTCTCAATATTCTAATCCCAAGAATATAGGCAGCTTCTCCAAGGTCTTTCATGGCAAAACACTTTCCAAGCCAAGACTTAACTTCTTTCAAGGTTGGAACGTCGTTACCAATGAGTAATATGTCATCGACATACAACACCAGAAAAGTTACTATACTCCCACTAGCCTTGATATACACACAGAACTCATCTTCACTTCTAGAGAAACCAAACTCTTTGACTTTCTCATGGAAGCAAAGATTCCAACTGCGAGATGCTTGTTTCAATCCATAAATGGATTTCTCAAGCTTGCACACTCTATTGGGGAACTTTGCATCAACAAAACCCTCTGGCTGACTCATGTAAACATCTTCAGCCAACTTCCCATTAAGGAAAGCAGTTTTGACATCCATCTGCCATATTTCATAATCATGAAAGGCAGCTATGGCGAGCAATATCCTAATAGATTTAATCTTAGCCACTGGTGAGAAGGTCTCATCATAGTCAACCCCTGGGGTTTGAGTGAAACCTTTTGCAACCAGTCGAGCCTTGAATGTGTGCACATTTCCATCCATGTCTGTCTTCTTCTTGAAGATCCATTTACACCCAACTGTCTTACGACCTGGTGCACTATCAACCAAACTCCAAACTCGGTTGTCATACATGGACTTAATCTCGCTGTCCATTGCCTCTTTCCACTTGGAAGCCTCTGGGCCTGCCATTGCTTCCTTATAAGTGACTGGTTCATCTAAGTTTACCAGTGTTCTGTCACTTATGAATGTGTCACCATCTGAAGTAATATGAAAACCATACAACTCAGGTGGCACACTCACCCTAGTGGATCTTCTAAGAGGTAATGAGTTATCGATTGGTTCAACAGGAACCGTTTCCTCTGGTTGAGTGCTAGTGTCATCTAAGGTTCCTTCATTGGCTGACTCTTGAATTTCTTCAAGGTCAATAGTGCTCCCACTGTCCTCTTTGAATATGAGCTCTCTTTCAAGAAAGACTCCTCTTCGTGCTACAAAGACCACGTTCTCACTAGGCCTGTAGAACAAATATCCAAAAGACTGCTTTGGGTAACCAATGAAAACACATTTCTCACTTCTAGCTGCTAGCTTGTCGTGAGTCTCTCGTCTTACGAAAGCTTCACAACCCCAGACTTTAATATGTGCTAACGAGGGAACTTTCCCTGTCCACATTTCGTGAGGTGTTTTGGCAACCTTCTTTGTAGGGACAAGATTGAGGATGTGGGCGGCTGTCTCTAAGGCATACCCCCAGAAGTGAATAGGAAGCGAAGCCCGACTCATCATAGAACGAACCATGTCTAACAAGGTTCGATTGCGCCTCTCAGCTACACCATTTAACTGTGGTGTCCTAGGAGGAGTCAATTGTGAGACTATCCCACATTCTTTCAGATAGTCGTTAAACTCGATACTAAGATACTCCCCGCCTCTATCGGATCTAAGTATCTTTATCTTTCTGCCCAATTGATTTTCGACTTCATGTTTAAACTCTTTGAACTTTTCAAAAGTTTCTGACTTATGCTTGATCAAGTAGATATATCCATATCTGCTATAATCGTCAGTGAAAGTCACATAGAATCGATTAGCATCTCTTGTAGTTGATCTGAAGGGCCCACACACATCTGTGTGTATGAGATCCAACAGACCTTCACCTCTTTCACAAGACCCTGTGAATGGTGATTTTGTCATCTTTCCCAAAAGACAAGATTCACACATATCATCTGACTTTAGGTCAAATGATTCCAACACTCCATCCTTTTGGAGTTGGGCTATGCGTTTCTTGTTAATGTGTCCAAGACGACAATGCCACAAGCATGCTTTGTCTACACTATTAGACAAGTCAATATTAAGTACACTATTTCCTAAGCTATCAACACAAGTCACTGTTTCATACACACCATTACAAGGCAAAGCTTCAAACATAAAAACACCATTCTTATAAACAGAAATTGAACCATTCAAATCATTAAAAGAATATGTAAAACCTTGTCTGAACAATGCATGAAATGAAATAATGTTTCTCGTCATCTCAGACGAATAGCAACAATTTATTAAATCTAATCTAACATCATTACTAAGCAGAAGCTGATAAACTCCGATCTTGGTTACTGGTGAAGACTTTCTGTTTCCCATGATCAGGTTTATCCTTCCTCGCTCTATCTCCTCACTTTCCTTTAGACCCTGCAAATCAGAACAGATATGAAAACCACATCCTGTATCAAGGACCCATGAACGAGAAGATAATGAGTTATTAGCAGAAATAGTGTAAATACCTGCCGAAGATGGCTTCACTTTGCCATCCTTGATATCTTGCAGATATTGTGGGCAAGATCTCTTCCAATGCCCCTTTTGGTTGCAGTAAAAGCAAACTGCCTCTTTTGGATCAGAAACATGGGGAGTGGAACCATTGGGCTTAGCCTTTGGGCCATTACTAGATGACCCAGCTTGAGCCTTGCTCTTCCAGTTTTGCTTGGGAGGACCTTTCCTCTTTTTCCCCTTTCCCTGTCCAATAGCCAAAACAGGGGCACTCGTAGGTGTGGAGGGTATACTTTTACCCTTCATCCCTGCCTCAGCTGTCTGCAACAAGTTGTGCAATTGGGCCAAGGTCTGCTCAGTATTGTTCAAATGGTAAGTTAGAATAAACTGACCATAACATTCAGGAAGTGAGTTCAAGACCATGTCAATGGCCAATTCCTCATCAAAGTGAATATTGAGCTTGACCAAACGCTCTATGTAGCGTTGCATTCTTTGCACATGTGACACAACCGACTCCCCATCTTTCATCTTGCAAGCCATGAGTGACTTGACTACTTCGAACTTTTCTTGACGAGCTCGCTTATGGTACTTTTCCATAAGGTCCTTGTTCATCTCGAAAGGCCAGTAGTCCTCATAGTACCTCTGCAGTTCTGGGGACATAGTTGCCACCATGATGCATGCCACTTTGGTAGCATCATCGTAATGTTTCTTGTAGGCAGCAAGATCTTCAGGAGTAGCTTCATTCTCATCAAGCTCTTTGAGCTCCTTTTCAAGAACATATTCTTTGTTCTCGAAACGAAGAGCCATCTTGATGTTGCGCATCCAATCGTTATAGTTTGAGCCATCCATAACGACTTTGGAGCAGATATTGAGCAAAGAGAAGTTTTGGTTGGAGGAGGATGAAGCAGAAGTGTTTCCAGGAGTAGACATCTGAAAAAAGTTTTAGTTAGATTTCAAGATACCTTAATAGAATAACCCAAAGATATAATATCAAGGTTAGGATCCAACTATGAAGATTCACAACTTAGAAATGGGATGCCGAGATCCAAGTGCAAATTTCATAAAGGTAGGTGAATGACGATTCACCAATTCCACCATTAGACGAAACAAACGAAGTGAAATTCCTAATTCTTTTGAGATACATTGAAACTATTCAATGGCATGTTTTATTCTCAGATTATGCTCTTCTATTTGTGACTGGGATGCCGAGGATCACAAACAAGATGTGAATAACCATGCAAATGTGCTTGGTAACCTCATTGTCTTTATCATTAACTATTGATGTGCTGGTAAACCACACACGCTCCATCAAAATGACAATTATGAGATACCCATTGCTACTCTTTATTAGTGCCTTTTAGTGTGCTGGTTAACCACACACGCTCCACTAACGACCAATAAAGCATAATGTGCAATTTCATGGATTAGCATACTTTTCACATTTTTCCTAAAGTAACTAGAGTTGGGATTTTTGAAAATAATGTTCTAGTACTTTTAATATCATTATACTTTTAATGAGAAGTAGTTGTCCTATCAAATCCGTTCTGCTAACGACCCTCCACTAATCAAGGAAGCGGTGGGTGAGAGTGGACACCCATTCAACTACCATTTTATAGGCAGTTTCCTTATACCCCCCTTATAGATTAGCTTCGTGAATGAGGCATACTAGCGATTTTACTGACCATGTTCTTATACATATATAATATTAAACTTTTAATTATAATATATATATAAGGTGTGTTTTAAAACATTTTAAAACTTCAAGGGTTTATATAAATTTCGAAATTTAAGCTATTAAATTCAAATTTAAATAAACCAATTAACTAGATTTAATATTTATCTTTTAATTAACTATTAATCAAATTATTAAATCTTGTAAGGATTATCTAATTAAATTAATCAATTAATTTAATCCTAATCCTTATCCCTCTAAATTTCGAAAAATAGGGTAAGGATAATTATCCAATTAATCTAATTAAGTAACAATTATCCAAAAACAAGAAACCCTAGTTATCCTCTAGCATATTTCGAAATTTACAAGGGAGGAGGCTAGGGTTTTCAAAACCCTAACCCTAATTTCGATTAGGGTTCTTTGGAGGCTAGGGTTTTCGAAAAAACCCTTTGATCCAAAACCCTAGAAATCGAAAATTTTGGCCTTTAGGGTTTAATAGCTATAAACCCTAATTTGCAATTCAACAATTGTAGCAATTCAATTTAAAACAACAATGGCTCTGATACCACTGATGGGTTTTAGGTACAATAAATAAACTAGAAAACAATTCCTAAGTTCACATGCAACCTACTTTGGATCTATGTTTTAACTATTGAACATACAACTTTGAATTGCAAAACAAGAACCCTAGAGGAGAGAGGCTAATTTCGAAATTAACAAACTAGGGTTTAGGGTTTACATACCTTTCAATTGCTATAGAAAATAATTGATATTCCCTTGATCTTGATCTTGATCTTCTTGGAAGCTTTAGCACCACAAGTGTAATGCCTCTAATGGAATCACACCCAAACTAGCAAGAAGGAAAGTAGAAGAGAGAGAGGAGAAGGAGTATGCAAAATCTCGGCCTTAGGGTTTCTTCAAAAGAAAGAGTGACACTAAAATGTGAGCCAGAAGGCTCCTTAAATAGTTGAGGGAACTAGGGTTTAGGGAAAACCCTAGTTATCCTTTGCTTAGGGCCTAAGCAAGACCCAAGGGCCTTATCCAAGCCCCTATGGACGAAATTATTAGGGTTTCCCCTAAAGATTTCGTCCACCCTCTTCCAAGGGGGTTCTAGAGCCTTCCACTCAACTATTAGATAATTGCAAACTAGTCCCTGCACCTTATAATTAATTCTTTTAACCCCAAAATCAATTCTGATTAATTTCTGGCTAACAATTAATTAAACATAATGATTTCTAATTAATATATTAATCCATTAACATATTAATAAATCATTTATATATATATATTAATTTATTAACCTTATAAATTAATATCTCTCCTTTCATAATTTCCTTGTCCAGTTGCTAGGTTGAGGGCAACCCAAAAGGACTGTGCTGCTATCAATTCAAGTACATACCAATTATAGTTAAGGGCTTAGACACCTAATCCAACATATTCCCCCCCCCCCTGAAAACTGAAGAAAACTAGAAAATGTAGGGGTATGAACTCACCTTGAGTGATTTCTTGTAGAGTGGAAGGTTGAAGATGATGAGTTTCAAGTCTAGATCACTTGATGAACACACGAAGTTTTGGATGATCCTAAGAACGATTTTTGGTGTGAAGATATGAGTCGTTAATCCAAGAGTGTTATGAAAACATGTAATAACACTTGAGTTAGAAGGAAATACTTACCAATAAGTGAATAAATGACTCAAGAACACATCAAAAGTGTGGCTGAAAGTTGAGAGAAAAGAGGCCCTCTTGATGGTTTAAGAAGTGTATAATTTTGATGGTGAAGTAAAAGATCAAGGGAATCCCAGACATTTCCTTATATGGAGGGTTGCTGGAGCAAGTGGCTAGGGTGAAGGGATGTTTGTCTTGGTTTGTGTGATGTGGATAAGGTTGGACCAATGAGAAAGTGACACATAGGAGGCAAGTGGGCACACTTGACCCACTTGTGGTGTAGAATACTCTTCTTATTGTAAAATAATGATTTATAATTAATAAATCCTTGAAAAATAATTAAAATAATAGTTCTGGGGGTTAAAAATGATAAAAATATGAATTTGGTGAAAAAAATCCCGTCAAAAATGTCAAAAACGGGCTTAGGAGGCGAAAGTAGTCGAAAACCGGACAATAGGGACCGAACCTGCGAGGTTCGGCTCTTAGGAGTGTGAGAACCGAGAGGGAACCGAGAGTAGGAGGGAAGACCGAAGGTCCGAAGTGGGGGGGTGCGAGGGTCTCGCATGGGAGCCGAAGTTCGGTCCTCGCTGCTGAGCTTCGGTCTGCTGAGGTTTCGGTCCGAGAGGCTTCTGACACTTTCGGCTCATAAGAGTTTCGGTTCCTAAGAGGAGTTTCGGTTCCTAAGAGGGGTTTCAGTTCCTAAGAGGAGTTTCGGTTCCTAAGAGGGGTTTCGGTCCTATATAGCTGTTTTTCGAGAAATCTTTCCGTTTTGCGTGATTTTTGAACAAGTTAAGGGTCGAGATGACCCGGATGACTATAAAAAGTTCGAGAGAGATTTGGGAGAGATTTCACATACTTGGAGAGATTTCACATACTTGGAGAGATTTGGGAGAGATTTCACATACTTAGAGAGATTTGGGAGAGATTTCACATGCTTGGAGAGATTTGGGAGAGATTTCACATACTTGGAGAGATTTGGGAAAGATTTCACATACTTGGAGAGATTTCACATACTTGGAGAGATTTCACATAGTTAGAGAGATTTAGGAGAGATTTCACATGCTTGGAGAGATTTGGGAGAGATTTCACATACTTGGAGATATTTGGGAGAGATTTCACATACTTGGAGAGATTTCACATACTTAGAGAGATTTAACCTTAGCCATTATTATCGCATAATCTCGCAAATACAAGGTTCGCGAACCCCTTTATACTTCGTTAATGATCGTTTTAAGTCCCCGAAAGGGTCCTTAGTCGTGTTTTGATGCGTTTAACTCCCTTTTTAAGGTTTTTACATTGTTAACACATAGATTCTTCGAGACACTTGAATTTTTGACATAAAGATGCACATTTTTATACATAGAATAACTTTTAACATACAAGTACTAGTTAAGTTTGACCGGTTTGACTTGTTGACTTTGACTTTGACTTTGACTTGAATTTGACGGTTGTCACACTTGGTGCCTTCGACCCATTGGTATGGTGAGGAGACTCACCTGGTACTGCTGAAGTACCGCAGACAAAACCCTGGCTACTAGATGACAGCTTCCCGAACTGTCAATATCAAAACAATACCCAATTAATAATCGGATCCCAACACATAACCATGAGTTCTTGGAGTAAAAGGCTACTTTACCCCATCTTGGCTTGATTCAAGCCCAAAGCCCAATCCAAAGGCCCAAAAGCCAAACTAGGAATCAAAGCCCAACATATGGCCCAATTTTCCAAATTGGGCCCAAACCTCTACATGTACTTATTTTAAGGCCCAACCAATTATTCTAGTCCAAATGATTGGCATTCTGATGGCCCAATAGCTGATAATCCTCGAGGCCAAATTATGGCCCACTTATGGCCTAATTTTCCAAATTGGGTCCAAGTCCCTCTAATGGGTATTATCCTGAAGCCCAATAATTTCCTTAGTCCATACATATGTTCCCAATTGGCCCACAAAGGCCCACAACAGCTTAGTCCAATAAGTAGCCCAATAAGAACCCAAAACCCAATTAGGGTTTTTCACATAAAATGACGATTAGGGTTAAGTGTTCCTACTTAACCCATTAAGGAATTAATTTTTTAAGGACTTAATCCATTAAGTCTAACATACAATGAAATCGTCTTGAGTCATATCTTCACTCCAATGGTCCAAAATGCGGGTCCCGATAAGTCCAAACCAATAATTCCAAAATTAGGGTTTTCTAAACCCTAATTAGGGTTTTCAACCCAATCCTAACCCAATAGGCCCAAAACTAAGTCCTTAGGCCCATTAGGGTTTCATAAGGCGGGCACCACCCACTACCACCTCGGGTAGTGGTGGTCAACGACGGCGGCCACCACCTCACGGTGGTGGTTACAGGTTTCCTTTTCATTATTTTGTCACGATTACACTTTACAACACCATTCCCACTAACACACACACTCCTAACATAAACACACACACAACCACCCTAGTGATGGCCGGCGGTGGTACATGACGGCAGCCACCACCGCGAGGTGGTGGTGGTGGTGGCTTTTCCAGCGAAATCCGACCAACAATACATGCAACATAATACATCAACACACACACACACACCTAAACTCATGGCAGAACACGCACACAGCCACCTTCCACGGTGGGTGGTGGCGACGGAAAGTGGCAGCAGATGGCGGTCATGGCGGTGGTCAAGGCTCAAGTGTAACAGCAACATACGAACACAAATGACACCTCCAAGCAAGCTATTCATGGGATGCCGGTGGCCACTTTTTCTTCCACGACACCGGGCAGCGGCGACACAACGGTGGCTCACCATGGTCTCGTTTCTCCAGCTTCACAGAGGAGGAGGAGGTGGCGTAGGCTGCTATGACTTGCATCCTTCAATTCCGATTGGACAACATCCCACCGACGGACTTTGACTCCAGCAACAACAGAAACGGCGACAACGGTAATGGCGGCCGACATCGACTAGGCGGCGACGGCTGCAGCTTCGCTCGTTCACTCCTCACAGCCTCGTCGCCAAGATCTCAACTTGTTGAACCCTCCTTCGCCGGCAGCAAACATGGTGGAAGTCCGGTGTCTCCGTCGTCGCTTACTAAACAGAAACGGGAGTGAATGGGGGTGGTGGTGGTGGTGGCGGCGCCGGTGATGGGAGACATAAGGTGGCGGCGGGTGTTATCATTTAGGGTTAGGGTTAGTGTTACCATTATATATGGAGGCTGCACGAGAGGTTGACGGGTTTAACCCATGCTCCTTCAAACTTCTACTTATTTTACCAATATTGGCCCCTCCCCACCGGATCTTTTCCAATTTAACCCAAAACTTACCTTTTAGCCCCTGCCTACATAAAACCTTTTCAAAGTCAGTCCGCAATTTACCCAACAGCCCTTAGCTTTCCAAAATCCTTTCATAATAAGTCCAATACTTACCAAACACTCCCTGACTTCTAAAAATCTTTATGAAATAAATCCTGAAATTACACTTTAACCCCCGAAAGTCTAAAATATATCATTTGGCTCCCCGAAACCAACTCTCCGCTAAATATTATTGACTTTAGGGCCATTATAAAATAATATAAATTATAAATCTACATCTTGAGGTTCCGGGTTTATTATTTAATTACTCGATTTCAAACGGGATGTTACATACACACTGTTTTACCATTTCAAGATACAATACAAAAATAATTATTTAAAGGCATAATTATTTTATACCATGTAAACACTATAAGAGGATGATGCATACATTTACAAGAAAAATGGCTTTTCATTATACTACACGTAAACCGTTAATGCGGCTTTGTGAGACATTCCTTCACCATACTCACCACAGTACATACTAAAGTTCCTGCATTATAACCAAAGTATCCTGGATGGAGAGCGTGACACTTGTGTATAGATCTATACGAGACTGACAATCCCGCACCTAAACAGTTAGCTACAGTTGGACCGGCAGGCCTGGGGGTGACAAATTTCGTACCATTCCGACGCTTGAAGAATGTCGTAGCAGGCCAGCAGGTCATTAGCACGGTTATAATAACTCACAAGGGGTATTAGCAAACATTTGGTTTATGGGGCTAGTATACATTCAAATGATTTTATTTAGATAAAATTACATTACTCTATTTTCAGTACAATACACTTTACATTTCTGAAAACATGCATATAAATAGTTTTATAAAGATATAACACTACGTTATACTACTTCAGATTACAACAATACTTATATATTTTTAGTCTTAGGGTGTTTAAGACTACAATTCATTTCTAAAGAAAATATTGGATTTTCTGGAAGAACACACTATCATTTTTCAAGGAACAATGGCATACCTTTCTCATACAAAATGCTTATGAACTCACCAACTTAAATGTTGACACTTTTTCAAAACCACTTGTATTCTCAGGAAATCAGTAGACAGGTACCCACACAGGTTTTGTGAAGATGGAGCATTGTAGTGTCATGTCATATATTTTGTCGTATATTTTTGGAGTCGAACAAACAATGATACGAACTAAATGTAAATATTAAATTATCAATATGATGATTGTAATGCTTTGATCTATATTATTTAATTGTTATGATATTGTACATGACGTCATCCACCCCCAGACGTTTCCGCCGTTTTTACTCGGTTTGGGGGTGTGACATATTTATAGGTTCACAATAACGATTATGAACATAAATATAAGTTACACTTGAAATCAACGGAAAACATTTGCAAAGTGTAGATATTACCTTGACGATTAGCCTTGAGAACAGTGACATTCTTTTGATCAATCACATTTCCTTCCTTCTTGTTAAAGTGAACTTCATAGTCAGCATCACATAGTGCACAAATAAAATAAAATTGTGTTGAATTCCTTTGGCATAAGACACATTCTTGAACTCGACAGAATTGCACTTGATGGTACCATAACCTTTTGGTGCTCCTTTGTTGTTGTCTCCGTAAGTCACTGTAGGGTCATCCTTTTTTACATAATCATCCAGGAGAAACTTAGATCCTGTCATATGGCTCGAATATTGTAACGCCCGTGTTTTGGGGCTAAGCATTAATATAGTGATGTAATAGTCAGGTCAACCGTTTTAACCTATTTTGAATTAATAAAGATGAATTATTTGAATATTATGTGAATTTATGTGCTTATTACTTATTTATAAATGTATAATAATTAAAGGATAAAAATAAGCGCCAAAATTTAAGTGTTATATAAACCCGATATCTATACATGAAGTAGTAGTGGTCGTGACAAGGATTCCGGACATATAAAGAACGCCGAAATCCGAGCTATAACGAAGAAGTTTTGACCTGTCGAAGTTTTACGGCAAAACCGGCACGACACTATGTGACATAAATAGTGAATTTATGATAGAGCGATTTTTAGCCTTAGCAATCTAAACAAAAGTCATAGTTTTCGTTAAACCGAGAGCGTACATAAAAAGAACGCCCAAATCTGACTTTGTATGAGGAAGTTATGATTTTTCTAAGTTTCGGGTCAGCACTACACAGCCCGAAGTCCGAATATTAGATCAAGCGACTTTTGGCCGACACAACCTAAACGAGAATCGAAGATCTTGTTAATAGTAGCGCAACGGTAGAAATACAGACGAAAACGGACGTCGGATGAAGAAGTTATGAATTTTTAACAGACTATTCCTGTCCCCGCCTTTTAAAAATATAAATTTAAAAATAAAGTCAAAATTAGCCAACGGAGTCTAAACGAAAGTTGTAGAGTACGGTCCCGCCGACGCGTGGATATAAAGAACGTCAAAAACAGAGCTCGTATTCGAAAGTTACGGATTTTAGAAGATAATTAGTTTTTGGGTAATCTGCGAGTGACATGTGGCGCAATCTGGGTCACATCTTCTTCCCCATGGCTTGGAACAAGATGGCGACGCGTGGAAAATAACGTGTTGCGTTCGTCTAGGGAATGCGTCGCGTTCGCGAACGCGCTGCGTTCGCACCCAACTCAGCCTATAAATAGAGGCGCAAATCTCCCATTTTCTTCACACCTCTCCATTTCTTTTCTCCCAAATACCCCCCAAACCTTCAAGGTTTTTCCCTAGCACCTCCAAGGTGTTAGAAGCAAGTCCTGGAGCACCGGAAAGCTCCGAGAAGAAGAGCTGTTGGCTCAGAAGCTCTGCCCGCGTAAAGCCCAGTTTTTAGCAAAACTCGCTGTAAGTGAGATACGCCTACCCTACTTTAAATATAGCTTATGTATAAATATAATATCGTTAATATGAACCTATAAATAAGATTTATCCGTGATTCAAAGTCGTTATACTGATTGATCTACTAACGGGAATGATGTCTAGGCTGTAATTTAGTGAGGTGTTTAAAGTGGGATTTCCAAACAGTATACTTCGTATACCAAACGGACCCTACCTCCGATATGATCCTACCTGGTTGTTCCTTACTTGATAGATTATGAAGTAGACTTTGAGTTAATGATGAATCTAGACTAATAATTAGTCGCAATGAATATTAGACTAAAATCTAGTGGTAATAATACTAGGTTTCGTCGAAGGAAATCATATTTTGTTAAAAAGCGAAGCACTACTCGAATTTCGAGTCGCCACTTGAACAAGTGAGTGCATAGTTACTTTCATCTTACACATAGATATGAATTATTTTATATAAATTACGTGCTATGTGTGCATATTATCTGTATACTTGCTATCTATGCTGGATGAACGATTTTATACATGTTTTAAATGATTTAAACTGTATATGTATTTTATATCTACAAAATGTGTTGGGTAAAACATGGGTAGATGTAATAGTTGCTGTGTGATAAAATAAAATAATGAGAGGCCTCGATGTTATTGATGATCTAGTCATCTAGCGGAGTATAGATGACGACCACAGACTATTATAGACAGTCCAGTGGAACGCTAGCAGGCTCGCAACCTGTAGGTGTTTATTTGAACTGTGTGCTCACCAACAGTACTCCATCCCCCACATGGTTGCCTTATTTGACATAAATTGTTGAGGAACCCCTGAAGCAGTGTTGTCACCCTGATGAAAGTCCGTAGACTAGGTCCCTTGTGTTAGATGTTTTAGGGACGTAAAGTGAGGATAACGGGAACGGGTAATCGGGTTTGTTTGGTTTAATACAGTTAATAAATTTATTTATTATGGGTTGAAAATCCTATGTGCTCACCATACTCCCAAGCCTGACCCACTCAGTTTCTTGTATTACAGGTAGTGACACTTGAGCATAGATGTGATGTCTTGGATGATGGATTACGGATTATAGGCCTGTAGATATAAATAATGTAGTAAGGCTTATATTGTACTGTTTATGCTTTTTATCTGTATCGAACATGACATCCCCAGGTTTTTAATGAAATACATTTGTTCGGAAATGATTTGATAATTCTTTATCATATTTTCTTTTGGGAACAAATTCCACAAAACTTTTCTTTAAAAGGTTACTCTGGTTTTCAAAATAAAGCATAAACAAATCGGTCTTTTTTGGCCGTTAAAATGGGGATGTCACAGTTGGTATCAGAGCATTAGTTTAAGCGAACTAGGAATTTGTAGGATTTCTAGACTTAAACTTAGAATGCTAAGCGATGATTGTAAGATGTGAGCACTAGTTTATTTTAGGAATTATGCCTAAAAATGCTTTTATGTGCTAAGTGCTTTGTGCCTGATATGCTGTTATTTGTTCGGATCTATGGTCTGTTGCCGACAGGATCTGGAAACCTTATGTGTTTAGGATTCTAAACGTACGACTACGATATTAGAACTAACATGTAAACGTTTCAGAGTGATAAGGACGGTTTAAACGACTATCCTAAATAAAGATCTAAATTCACCTTATTCGGTGTATAGATCAAAATGGTAAGAACCCGCAGTGGAGCTGGGAATGCAAATGGAAACAGAAACCAACCTCCAGTGATTGAGCAAATAACGGTTGTGGTAGCCGCTCCTGAGCCAATAACGATGGCCGGAGTGCAAGCGATGATCCAGATGATGTTGGATCGTCAAATGGAGGAAACCAGACGTTTGCTCCAACAGAATCGAGAGGAAGCTACCATGCCGATCGAACAGCCCGAGTTGAACGAAAGGTAGTCTGAGGAGGGGAACTACAGCAGGACCGTTGGTCAAGCTGATCCGCCAGTGAATAGGAGGAACAACGAAGACGACGGAGTCGAAAGAAACGGATGCAAGTACAAGGATTTTCTGACTTGCAAGCCATCGACTTTCACGGGAAAGGAGGATCCGATTGGAGTTATGGACTGGATCTCGGAGATGGAACTAGCCTTTATGACGTGTGGTTGCATAGGCAAGTTGCGGACCATGTTTGCAGTATGCCAGTTCAGAGGAGGCGCGGTGCGTTGGTGGAACACCCTGGGGAAGACTTTAAGCCCCAATGAGCCCCTGCAACTGACGTGGGCAGAATTTTTGGTGCAATTCAAAAGCAAGTACTGCTCAGCCCAAAACCTGCTCGGGCTAGAGAACCAATTCCTGACCTTGAAGAAAGGATTCATGTCAATTTATGAATACACCAACAACTTCACAGAGAAGATGGAGTTCGCCTTGCGTCTTGTTCCGGATGAGCTGACGAAAATCGACAAGTACGCAAAGGGACTTCCATGGGAGTACGCGGTGCCAATGCGTCAAACACCTACTCTGGAGGTAGCTATCTGGGCTGCCAAGTCTGTGGAGGATATGATTAAGGGAAGAGCTGCCAGCAAGGTTGAGGTTGGCGAGAAGAGGAAGTTCGAGGGGTCTGCAAGGCCCAACAATAAGAAAATCAAGTCTGGTTCAAGAATGTTCGGAGGAGGAAATGAAGCGAAGTGGTGCGAGAAGTGCAAGAAGAAGCACTTAGGGAAATGTAGCGAGGAGGTGACCTGCTACAAGTGTGGGAAGACCGGGCATTACGCCAATGAGTGCACCGCCAACAAAAGGGTGTGATATGGATGTAACCAGGAAGGGCACATTGCGAAGGATTGCCCGAAGAAGAGCGAGGCGACAAGGCCCAATGTCCCATCGAAGCCGAAGGTGAGAGCCTTCCAGATGATGCTCAAGGCTGCGAAGGAGGCAGCCGATGTCGCTTCAGGTACCTTTCTTGTAAATGGGTTGCCTGCCAGTATACTATTTGATTCGGGAGCAAACTACTCCATTGTATCGCATAAATTTGGTAGGAAACTAGCATTGCATGTAGAAAAACTTGACAATGCCTTGGTTGTGGAAGTTGCTAGTGGCAAGTTCATACCTGTTACTGATCGTATTAAGAACATCGTCATTGACTTAAACGGAAACGAATTCCATGAAGAATTGCTACCCATAGAGTTGAACGGTTTCGACATCGTTCTGGGAATGGATTGGCTTAGCGCCAACGATGCTGAAATACTTTGCAGAAAGAAGGTAGTGAGGGTAAACCCACCTGGAAAAAAGTCATTTATGGTGTACGGGGACAAACGCATAGTGAATTCTGGAATCATCTCCCTGATGAAAGTCGGGAAATGTTTGTCCAAGGGATGATCATCGTATTTGGCATTTGTGACCGATGCTAAGAAGGAAAAGAAGGTGGTGCAGAATATACCAGTGGTGTGTGATTATTCGGAAGTCTTTCCCGAAGATCTTCCCGGATTACCGCCTGATAGACAAGTAGAGTTCCGAATAGACTTGTTACCAGGGACGACACCAATAGCAAAAACACCATACCGACTAGCACCGACGGAGATGAAGGAGCTCATGATGCAACTTCAGGAGCTGTTGGACAACGGTTTTATTAGACCTAGTTCATCACCCTGGGGAGCTCCGGTGTTATTCGTGAAGAAGAAGGACGGAAGCATGAGAATGTGTATAGACTACAGAGAGCTGAACAAGGCAATAGTGAAGAACAAGTATCCATTGCCAAGGATTGATGACCTATTCGATCAGCTGAAAGGTTCGAGCTATTTCTCAAAGATCGATCTTAGGTCAGGATATCATCAGCTGAAGGTAAGAGAGCAGGATATTGAGAAAACTGCGTTCAGAACGAGATATGGACACTACGAGTTCTTGGTTATGTCGTTTGGACTAACCAATGTTCCAACAGCATTCATGGATTTGATGAGCAGGGTTTGTAAACCATTCCTCGATAAATCTGTGATAGTGTTCATAGATGACATTCTCATCTACTCGAAAAGCCAGGAGGAGCATGGCAAGCATCTACAAGAAGTGTTGGAGGTGTTGAAGAGGGAGAAACTTTATTCAAAGTTCTCCAAATGCGATTCTTGGATCCGAGAAGACCAATTCTTGGGTCATGTGGTTAACGAAGAAGGGATAATGGTTGAACCGGTAAAGATCGAAGCTGTGATGAAGTGGGAACGACCGAAAATCCCACGGAAATTCAAAGCTTTCTGGGATTAGCCAGATATTACCGAAGATTTATCCAAGGCTTTTCTTCGATAGCTGCTGCATTGACAGCTTTGACCCACAAAGGAGCTACTTATACATGGAGTGAGAAGCACGAAGAAGCGTTCGAGAAGCTAAAGAAGAAGTTATGTGAAGCACCGATTCTTTCTCTACCCGATGGAAGTGAAGACTTCGCAGTCTATAGTGACGCATCTGGAGTCGGGTTGGGATGTGTTCTCACCCAAAGAGAGAAGGTGATAGCATATGCATCTCGATAATTGAAAGAACACGAGAAGAACTACCCCACTCATGATTTGGAGTTGGCAGCGGTAGTATTTGCCCTAAAGATATGGAGGCATTATCTCTATGGCACGAAATGCAAACTTTTCACTGATCATAAGAGTCTCCAGTATCTCTTTAATCAGAAAGAATTGAATATGAGGCAACGATGCTGGCTAGAGTTACTCAAGGACTATGACTGTGAGATACTTTACCACCCTGGTAAAGCAAATGTTGTCGCTGATGCTCTCAGTCGGAAGGTAAACCTTGAAAATAAAAGGCCAAGAGCGTTGAGAATAGAAGTTGTCTCGACTATTGTGGAAAGTATCAAGAAAGCTCAGGAAGAAGCTTCAGAGAAAAATGACCGAAAGGAAGAACGTTTGGGAAAAACATTGGAGTTCGGTACAAACAACCAAGGGTTGAAGGTATTCCAAGACAAGATTTGGATACCTAAGACGGGAGGAGTAAGAGATCTTCTGATGGAAGAAGCTCACAAGACCATGTACTCGATTCATCCCGGCAACACTAAAATGTATAGGGACCTAAAACCCTACTACTGGTGGCTGACGATGAAGCTCGATGTTGCAATGTATGTGGTCAAGTGTGTAACATGTGCAAGAGTTAAGGCACAACATCAGAAACCGTATGGGAGTTTAGAACCTTTACCTGTACCCATGGGTAAATGGGAAGACATCACCATGGATTTTGTGACTAAACTGCCCAGAACGAAGAACGGTCACGACATGATTTGGGTAGTCGTGGATCGTTTCACCAAGACTGCACACTTCATAGCAGCCAACGAAAGGTGGTCTATAGATAAGCTCGCAAATGCTTACGTGAAGGAAGTGGCAAGACTTCATGGTGTTCCTCTAACGATTGTATCGGATCGTGATAGTCGTTTCACATCAAGGTTTTGGAGAAGTCTACAAGAGGAATTGGGTACGAAGTTATGTTTGAGTAGAGCCTACCATCCGCAAACTGATGGTCAGAGCGAAATAACGATTCAAACACTGGAAGATATGCTGAGAGCATGTACCCTGGATTTCCAAGGTAACTAGGATGAGCACTAACCTCTGGTAGAATTTTCCTACAACATTAGTTTCCACTTGAGCATCAAGATGGCACCTTATCAAGCCTTGTATGGACAGAAGTGTCATATACCATCTTGTTGGCTTGAGGCTGGAGAAAAGCAGTTTATGGGCCCCGAGATAGTCCATCAGACTGCTGAGAAGTTAAAGGTGATCAGGGAAAGGATGTTAGCAGCTCAGGATCGTCAAAAGAGCTATGCTGACAAGTAAACACGACCGATGGCATTTGAAGTTGGAGATTCAGTTTTGCTTAAAGTCACACCGTGGAAGGGACTTATAAGATTTGGGAAACGAGGAAAGTTGAGTCCAAGGTTTATTGGACCATTCAAAGTTCTTCAGAAAATTAGGAACCAAGCTTACAAGCTCGAATTACCAGAAGAACTAGATGGTATTCATAACACTTTCCATGTGTGTTATTTGAGGAAGTTCACAGGAGAAGTTCCTGACATAATTCCAATCTCAGAGTTAAGGATGGATGAGAATAATAGGCTAATAGAAGAGCCCGAGGCAATTGTTGACAGTAAGACTAAGAAGTTACGACGCAAGATGGTCGACTTAGTGCTAGTCCGTTGGAAACAGACGAATGGGCCGAATCTCACTTGGGAAACAGAAAGTGACATGATGAGTCGCTATCCGCATCTGTTTGCTGGCGCATGATTCCGGGACGGAATCATCCTAAGGGGGAGAGAATTGTAACGCCCGTGTTTCAGGGCTAAGCATTAGTATAGTGATGTAATAGTCAGGTCAACAGTTGTAACCTATTTTGAAGTAATAAAGATGAATTATTTGAATATTATATGAATTATGTGAATTTATGTGCTTATTACTTATTTATAAATGTATAATAAATAAAGGATAAAAATAAGCGCCAAAATTGAAGTGTTATATAAACCCAATATCTATACATGAAGTAGTAGTGGTCATGACAAGGATTCCGGACATATAAAGAACGCCGAAATCCGAGTTATAACGAAGAAGTTATGACCTGTCGAAGTTTTACGGCAAAACCGGCACGACACTATGTGACGTAAATAGTGAATTTATGATAAAGCGATTTTTAGCCTTATCAATCTAAACGAAAGTCGTAGTTTTCGTTAAATCGAGAGCGTACATAAAAGGAACGCCCAAATCTGACTTCGTATGAGGAAGTTATGATTTTTCTAAGTTTCGGGTCAGCAGTACACAGCCCGAAGTCCGAATATTAGATTGAGCGACTTTTGACCAACCTAAACGAGAATCAAAGATCTTGTTAATAGTAGCGCAATGGTAAAAAGACAGACGAAAACGGACGTCGGATGAAGAAGTTATGAATTTTTAACGGACTATTCCTGTCCCGGCCTGTTAAAAATATAACTTTTAAAAATAAATTCAAAATTAGCCGACGGAGTCTAAACGAAAGTTGTAGAGTACGGTCCCGCCTACGCGTGGATATAAAGAACGTCAAAAACAGAGCTCGTATGCGAAAGTTACAGATTTTATAAGATAATTAGTTTTTGGGGTAATCTGCGAGTGACACGTGGCACAATCTGGGCCACACCTTCTTCCCCACGGCTTGGAACAAGATGGAAACGCGTGGCAACGAACGTGCTGCATTTGTCTAGGGAACGCGCTGCGTTCGCACCGAACTCAACCTATAAATAGAGGCACAAATCTCCCATTCTCTTCACACCTCTCCATTTCTTTTCTCCCAAATACCCCCAAACCTTCAAGGTTTTTCCCTAGCACCTCCAAGGTGTTAGAAGCAAGTCCCGAAGCACCGGAAAAGCTCCAAGAAGAAGAGCTTTCGGCTCAGTAGCTCTGCCCGCGTAAAGCCCGGTTTTTAGCAAAACCCGTTGTATGTGAGATACGCGTACCCTACTTTAAATATAGGTTATGTATAAATATAATATCGTTAATATGAACCTATAAATAAGATTTATTCGTGATTCAAAGTCATTATACTGATTGATCTACTAACGGGAATGATGTCTAGGCTGTAATTTAGTGAGGTGTTTAAAATGGGATTTCCAAACAGTATACTTCGTATACCAAACGGACCCTACCTCCGATATGATCCTACCTGGTTGTTCCTTACTTGATAGATTATGATGTAGACTTTGAGTTAATGATGAATCTAGACTAATAATTAGTCACAATGAATATTAGACTAAAATCTAGTGGTAATAATACTAGGTTTCGTCGAAGGAAATCATATTGTTAAGAAGCGAAGCACTGCTCAAATTTCGAGTCGCCACTTGAACAAGTGAGTGCATAGTTACTTTCATCTTACACATAGATATGAAGTATTTTATATAAATTACGTGCTATGTATGCATATTATTTGTATACTTGCTATCTATGCTGGATGAACGATTTTATACATGTTTTAAATGATTAAACTGTATATGTATTTTATATCTACAAAATGTGTTGGGTAAAACATGCGTAGATGTAATAGTTGCTGTGTGATAAAATAAAATAATGAGAGGCCTCGATGTTATTGATGATCTAGTCATCTAGCGGAGTATAGATGACGACCACAGACTATTCTAGACAGTCTAGTGGAACGCTAGCAGGCTCGCAACATGTAGGTGTTTATTTGAACTGTGTGCTCACCAGCAGTACTCCATCCCCCACATGGTTGCCTTATTTGACATAAATTGCTGAGGAACCCCCGAAGCAGTGTTGTCACCCCGATGAAAGTCCTTAGACTAGTTCCCTTGTGTTAGATGTTTTAGGGACGTAAAGTGAGGATAACGGGAACGGGTAATCGGGTTTGTTTTGTTTGATAAAGTTAATAAATTTATTTATTATGGGTTGAAAACCATATGTGCTCACCGGACTCCTAAGCCTGACCCACTCAGTTTCTTGTATTACAAGTAGTGACACTCGAGCACAGATGTGATGTCTTGGATGAGGGATTACGGATTATAGGCCTGTAGATATAAATAATGTAGTAAGGCTTATGTTGTACTGTTTATGCTTTTGATCTGTATCGAACATGACATCCCCAGGTTTTTAATGAAATACATTTTTTCGGAAATGCTTTGATAAGTCTTTATCATATTTTCTTTTAGGAACAAATTCCGCAAAACTTTCCTTTAAAAGGTTACTCTGATTTTCAAAATAAAGCATAAACAAATCGGTCTTTTCTGGCCGTGAAAATGGGGATGTCACAAATATCCATTGTCTAAGTACCAAATATATTCCTGACCCTACAGTGCTAAGACACACAATTAGGACATACCGACCCATTTTCCAATGGGTATCTTAAGAGGAAAAATATTATAGCATTCTTCAGGGAGTCAATCTAGAGAATTTTTCTTTTTGATCCACTTATTATTTCGAAGAATAATATTGTCAGTGCGTTTAGCATTTTCCTCGAATGGGCACTCACTAACTTTGTGAGTAGTGTCTCCACAACGATAACACACCCTGATTCTAAAGTCTTTCTTTTTAGAACTGGAATATTGATTTCTTTTTGGTTTCCAGGGAGCAGAATTATGTTGAGTTAATTTGAAAACCCTTTCTTTCGTTCAGGAATCAGATGTGTTGTTGACGCTATACTGAGGCAAAGCAGGATCATTGCACTAAGATGTGCTGAGAGAATCATCAATGTCAGAAGTTTTTGAAGAAGAGTCAGCGTCAGGATTACTAATAATGCATTGAGGAAACTCGCTAAGAATTTTGTTCACAGATTGAACTTCATATTTAGAAATAGGAAACTTCAACAAAATATTAGTATTAAGCAAAACATACTCATGATTGGGAGGTTGTTTAAATGGGTCAAGTGCAGATAATTTAGATTTACACTCAGTGTGACCATTTAGAATTGGTGATGCAATGTTTGACAATCTGACTTTGATTTATGAAAGTTATACCTACAAATCTAGTTTTAAAATCCTTTTCAAGATCAAGAGCATTGTCAAACTTTTGCTCAGTTTCAGTATTTTTGAAATTTTCAACAACATTGCCAATATTCCCAAAAATAATTTTCTCACATTGATAAGGAATTTGAGTGTTTATAATTTTGTTCACCTTGAAGAGAGAATGTGCCCAATTGTTAATGATAGATTGAATCTTTTTGACAAGTTCATCATATTTTTCTTTTTCAGAGAAGAGAAATTTATTTGATAAAGAAAGATTTGTGTTTTCATTTTTAATAAAGAAAGAGAGTTTTCACTGGCAATCAGTTTTTCTTTTAAGATCTGAATCTCGGAGTTAAAAATACACTTCTCTTGATTGGATCTTGAAAGATCAAAGCACAAATGATTATGCATATCATTTTTTTTCATTTGAAGAATATTTAATGAAGTTCTTAACCTGATACATCGTGGAGGAGTCCTAGTCCTGCATCTTGGATTCCTTTGCAACTTGTGATAGATCAGCTTCGAATGTGCTAGAGCTGCTACCTGATTCCTCAATGTGACACTCATTGATGTGAGCCATTAGACACTTCACTTTTGACATACTTTTAGACGATACGTCATGTATCCGTTCTTTTGGTTTCTTTTCTTTAGTGCCTTTGAATGCAACTGACAGAGTCTTCATCATCTTTTGTGTAGTTTCACAATTTTGAACTTGACGATAGACATGATAGGGAAGAGAGTTTCCTATAGCATCTCTTGCCTTTACGTCTAGACTTATGAGTCTCTTGTCTCCTTCGTTATGGCTTAAATTTAACTTCTGCTTTAAGTATGGACCGTGTTCCATGATGTGTGGCATGTCGTAGTCCATGGCTTCAAGAACAACCATGGCCTTTGACTTCCACATAGCAAAATTGTTTTCATCAAACGAGGGAATTTTGTTCAAGTCAAAGGATTTTAGAGTATATTGAGATGAGGAGGCCATAATAACTTGAATGTATCATAAAACCTGCTCTGATACCACTTGTAGGTTTGATAATCGGATACAAACAAGTAAGAACAATATGATTATCACAAACATGGTTTTCACTAAGAATGGCTCTCACAAAGAGAACGAGATGCATAAAGCAGCTATTAGGGTCGAACCCTATTACAAGAATATATAGAGAGAGACAATCATAGAAATCCCTACATTAACGGGATTGTATCTAATCTATAATATGGATTGATCCTAATCACAAAGATATTGGATCAGTCATCTAACGACTGTAGTTACTATAATTACAAATACAATCTAAAGTAAATTGTACAAAGTTTACACGCTGACGCTAGCCTTCGTACACGTTGGTGCTGCCGCTGGCGCTGATGATCAGTGTGTGATAGTGTTTGACTCATCAGATTATAAGGTTCGACCTTATAATTTTACTTAAATAAAACATTGGCACTTAACCATGATACAAGAGTACAACCTTATAATATACACAATCTTATCCCAACTTGTATTAGTACTTTTATAGTGAATTCCGGGGCTACATCGAGTTTATAACCGAGCTATATGACGTAAATTTTCCTCTGAGAAGCGCAATATAGTTTAGTTGTAACGTCTCATTTTCACAACCAAAAATTTATATTTTTTATTAAGGTAAAACTTCCAAATTATAAATCCAGTCTAAGAAAAACCATTTATTCCCAATTATATTATCGAAAATCATAGTATTATAATAAACGTGGATTCCTCCATGTCGCTGATAAGTGTGTACAGTCTCATCTTCGCCTTCCACGACCACCGATAAAACCTGGAAACATAAACAACTGGGTAAGCACAAAGCTTAGTGAGTTTCCATCAAAATATCACAGAGGATAAACATACAAGCATGTGTAACGGGCCCACAATCATCAGATTGAAATACCCTAGCCCAATCAGTCATCAGATTGGAATGCTAACATGCAACGGGTCTAATCAGTCATCGGACTGGAAACGCAGGGTTTGTTGGCTTGCCGCCTCAACCCAACCGCTCTTTCCAAGCCTCCGTGCCTACGGCTTGCAGCCGACCCACACTACGTATCTTGGCCTACAACACAAAGCATGGCCGCCTCAACCCACCACCACCATATGTCGACAAATAAACAAATAATGATCAAGTAAGCACATAATATAGGTAATATAAATCACACAAATCACTACCGCCTACCAGTACTCTCACAACACACTGCCTCACTACCAGCTAACCTGCATGAAATGCATAACCATTTGTAGCCAGAGGTGAGATAGCCACCCGGACAGATGATCATACTCTAGATCCACAACTAAACAAGGAACATGAAAGAAAGCCTAGATTAGGAGTTCTCAAGCTATCCTACATGACTACATACAACCCTTAAGGCACTCCACTAGACGATAACCGACCTACTGGTGCTCTAACCAACATACCACTACTGCTGCATCCTATCCTACAAGGATATATACGTAAATCTAGCCTATCACTATAGCGCAACAACATACTATACACAATGATACATAACCAAAAATCCATGGAATACATAACTGCATATACCCAAATGTGAGATAAACACTCGGATAGGTGATCCTACTCTAGAGCCACAACCAAACAAGGAACATGAAAAAAAGCCTAGATAAGAGTCCTCAGTCTATCCTACGTGACTACATACAGTCTGTAACGTCCTAAAAACCTATAACCAAAAATTTTGTTTTTATATTAAATAAACATCAACCATACGTGTTAACCAAACCCATAGAAAGTCATAGTGTATCAATAATCATCTGAAATACACCAGAGTCAATAAAGAGGAAAAATCATGGTGTGTGTGCGATGTGATCGTCCTGAGCTATTCCCCTTCGATCCGGAAATACCTGAAACATAAACTGAAAACTGTAAGCACAAAGCTTAGTGAATTCCCTAAAATACCACATACAATACATATGAAACATACATCGGGCCCTGCCCGACATTCATTAGGCCCCCGCCCGACATCGGGCCACGCCCGATATTCATCGGTCCCCGCCCGATATAGATCTGTCAGTAAAATGTGATGGGCCCTACCCAACATACTCATCACGTCCCGCCTGGCATCGGGCCTCGCCCGATATACATACAAACACAGACAACACACGAAAGAGTCACGCAGATAGCTAGCATACAAATAACAATAATCCATGGTGCGACATTGGTGCCTTCGACCCGCCAATCACTGGGAGGAAACTCACGTCAAACTGCTGAGAAATCAGATAAATGCTTGGACTGCTGATCTGGGAAATATCCGCACTAAATATGATCAAATATTACCCTAATTAATAATTAGGTCATAAACTATAACCATACGCCCAAATCTATAATCTCGACTCTTAGGGTAAAAGGCTATTTTACCCTTCCTCAAATGGCCCAAACTAAGTAGCAGTCAAAGCTCTAAAATGGCCCACGTCCATAAGATATTCCAATAGCCCAAAAGTGACCCAAAATACAAAGGAGGCCCACAACTTGATGTACGCCCCGCATTCCCAACACATATGCCCCGCGTATGCATGTTGACTCGGAAGCGGGTTGCCGACCCAGTATGTGCGGTGTACTAAGGAGTACGCCCAACGTACTGGCTAGAGTCCCAAAAGCTAGACTAGGGTCTTAATCCCTTAATACCTTTACATCCAAACCTCAAATCTACTCCTAAATAAGGTCCTAAACCATAAAGTTGGCAACTTTACTCACTTGCATGCCTTAATGGGACCCAACACTAAGCCCTAGGTCCAAAGCTTCATATAAAAGCCAACAACTCAAACATGGGTGAACTTTAACTTCCATTCTTATATATGTGGGCTTGTGGTCCAAGATTCCTTATGTTGGACTAAGTCCATGGGGTGACCCATGGATACTCCATGGAGGCTAAAATCCATGGAGCATAAGGAATGGGTAAAGTTATGAGTTACATGGTGTAACCCTAATAGCCACCATATAAAAGAATCCCATGGCTCAAGAAATCGTGCACTAATGTGTGAGTGTGAGGGCTAGACGATTTCAAGGAGTGTTCAAGTTTCTCTCAAGTTATTCCAAGTGTATTTGGTGTTGTGTGAACCATTTGAGGTGTCACACTTGGGGCACTAGGCACTCAAGCTTCATGAAGACATTCTACATCAAAGAGGTATGTATTCTATCTTGTTATGTTTATTATTTTGTATGCTAGATTAGGATAATACCTTGGATGTTCATAATTGTATGTATAATAGAGAAAACATAGATCCAAGGTATTTAGGGTTGCATGTACACTTAGGAGTGTTAGAATGCTCATAACCCAACAGTGGTATCAGAGCCTAGGCTTGTTTTCTTGTTATACTTGCAAAAGTAGCTGAAAAATCGAGTTGGATGCATATATTCGATTGTTTTGGCTGGAATTTGACTAGGAACATTACCCTAAGATGTTTTTGGACTTATAAACTTGTTTTTGATGTGGTAATGTTCATGCTAATCCAATTTCTAAGATAATTGTCATAATTTCAAGATTTGTATTAGTTTGTATGTTCATGCTAATTTCTTGAAGATTGATGATTTGAATTATCTTGTTCTTATGAGGTTCTTAGATTAATAGAAAAGTTGTGTGAAATAGTTGTTTTCAATCCATTTTAATCTAAGAGTTGATTCCAAAGTGTGTTTTTGTAACTTGTCCTCAAGTTATATGAAAAGTCACATTTAAGAATCATAAAACTCATAAAAGTTGGCAAAGGTTACAAAATGAAGAGTCTAGTTCTAATTAAATGGTTTTATGACTCCATAACTTGTCCTCAAGTTATGGAGGTTCAAGAGTCTCTTCATTAAATTAAAAAAAAAAGTGTAACCTTAATTAGTTCCATAAGTTACAATAAAAAAAAAGTTATTTTTTTTATTAATTAGTTTAAAGTCTTCCATAACTTGTCCTCAAGTTATGGAAGTTGAAGGGTTTTTTTTTTTTTTTTTTTTTTTTTTTTTTTTTTTTAATTAAAACTACTTTAAACTCATAAGTTATGGAATTAATTAGTTTTGAATAGTTTCAAAACTTGCCCTCAAGTTTTGGAATTTTAAAAGTTTTCACTTATGAATACTTTAATTCCAAGTTAGCCCTTAGAATTTTAAAAGTTAAAATTCAACCCTTATACTTTATAATATTATAAGTTAATAATATTTATATATATGTATAAGAGTAAAGTCAGTCTTACCGTTAGTAGGCCTCATTCACGAAGCCGGTCTATAAGGGGGGTATAAGGTTACTGCCTATAAAATGGCAGTTTAATGGGTGTCCACTCTCACCCACCGCTTCCTTGACTGGTGGAGGGTCGTTAGCCGAACGGGTAGGACAAGGACTATAATTCTCCTTTCATTAAAAGTATTAATGATAAATACTAAGTAACTAAACTCTTATTAATACCAAATCTTAGTTACTTAGGAAAATGTGAATTTGGTGCTAACCCATGAAATTACACTTTGCACTTTGCTTAAGTCGTTAGTGGAGCGTGTGTGGTTAACCGGCACACTAACCTGGACTTAACAAGGTAGGCAAAGGGTAACTTAATATTTATCATAGTATCGGTGGAGCGTGTGTGGTTAACCGGCACACTGATTAAGGGGTAAATAATAAGGGTACCAAGTATATTTGCATGGTTATTCACACCTTGTTTTGTGATCCTCGGCATCCCAGTCACAAAACCTGAAGGGCACACTCGAGATTGAAACATGCCTTTGAACAGTTCAATGAATCTCAAAGATCTAGGACTTTCAAATCCAATTAAAACCTAATAAATTATTTCGTTTTTCATGGTGGAAATTGGTGAATCGTCATTCACCTACCTTCAAATATTTTATAGCTTGGATTACGGCATCCCTCTTCTAAGTTATAAAATAGTTTGTTGGGTCCTAGCCTTAATATTTCATATTGGGTGTCATATTAAGGACTTTAAATCAACTATCTTGAATATCTCCCAAAAAGATGTCTGGTCTAGACATTTATGATCTTCCCAAATCTCTTGAAACAAGCTTTCCTAAATGAAGATGATGTCCCACGGATATCATACTTCTTTCACCTCCTCCAATTATTCTCCCTAACCCACAAGTTCCTAAAAAGTTTAAGGTCACTCAAGCCCTATTGGCAAGGCAAGGTCTAGGTGTGATCACATCTTGGAGATGTAGTCACTGTGGGAAGCTTCCATTCAGGTAGAAAAGTTCCTACCTTGATCACTAGTTCATTAGATTCCCTTTTTGTCCCTAATTTGTGGTTTTCAAGCCCTAAAACCACAAACTCCATGTGTTTATGCTCTATGTTCTGAAAGGACTTCAGATCTGGACCTTATGGACATCTTAGAAGTGTAAAGTCTGTATGGTTGAAGTGATGGAGGCCCTTATTGAGTGTTTGACCTCATAAAGAGCTTGAAATTGCCTTTTGGAGCTCATAGGGCCATGCATGCATGTAAAGTTTGCAACTTTACGTGATAAGCATGCCCTAGGAGCTTAGATCTATGGTTTGGAACCGTTGCATGTCTCAGATTTGGTCTGTATGGGAGCAGGGTTGAAGGGACTCGGCGAGTGCCAAAGTGCACTCGACGAGTTCTATGAAGATGGTCTTAGACTCGACGAGTTGGATGAACCACTCGGCGAGTCCTATGAAGATTGCCTGGGACTCGACGAGTTTGTTGGATTAATGTCTAAGTCCAT
This sequence comes from Lactuca virosa, assembly GCF_052849685.1. Classification (NCBI taxonomy): domain Eukaryota; kingdom Viridiplantae; phylum Streptophyta; class Magnoliopsida; order Asterales; family Asteraceae; genus Lactuca; species Lactuca virosa. The sequence continues at coordinate 394,786,518 of NC_136433.1, forward strand.
AACTATAATTGGTAAGACTTGACCCGACCCGGCATGGTCCATTTGGGTTGCATGGCATCATGTATTTGGATAGACTATAATGAGAGAAATAACACTTAAGGTTGGTTAATATATTATAAGTTCTAATATATTAATAAGGTTATTTAATTAGTATTGATCAAGAATTAATTTGGAATTAATTAAGTGATCAAAAGGAGACTAATTAAATATATGGGTTGATTGTGTAAATCATTCATTCTTATATATGTGGGCTTGTGATCCAAGATTCCTTATGTTTGACTAAGTCCATGGGGTGACCCATGGATACTCCATGGAGGTCAAAATCCATGGAGCATAAGGAATGGGTAAAGTTATGAGTTACATGGTGTAACCCTAATAGCTACCATATAAAAGAATCTCATGGCTCAAGAAATCGTGCACTAATGTGTGAGTGTGAGGGCTAGACGATTTCAAGGAGTGTTCAAGTTTCTCTCAAGTTATTCCAAGTGTATTTGGTGTTGTGTGAACCATTTGAGGTGTCACACTTGGGGCACTAGGCACTCAAGCTTCATAAAGACATTCTACATCAAAGAGGTATGTATTCTATCTTGTTATATTTATTATTTTGTATGCTAGATTAGGATAATACCTTGGATGTTCATAATTGTATGTATAATAGAGAAAACATAGATCCAAGGTATTTAGGGTTGCATGTACACTTAGGAGTGTTAGAATGCTCATAACCCAACAGTGGTGTCAGAGCCTAGGCTTGTTTTGTTGTTATACTTGCAAAAGTAGCTGAAAAATCGAGTTGGATGCATATATTCGATTGTTTTGGCTGGAATTGGACTAGGAACATTACCCTAAGATGTTTTTGGACTTATAAACTTGTTTTTGATGTGGTAATGTTCATGCTAATCCAATTTCTAAGATAATTGTCATAATTTCAAGATTTGTATTAGTTTGTATGTTCATGCTAATTTCTTGAAGATTGATGATTTGAATTATCTTGTTCTTATGAGGTTCTTAGATTAATAGAAAAGTTGTGTGAAATAGTTGTTTTCAATCCATTTTAATCTAAGAGTTGATTCCAAAGTGTGTTTTTGTAACTTGTCCTCAAGTTATATGAAAAGTCACATTTAAGAATCATAAAACTCATAAAAGTTGGCAAAGGTTACAAAATGAAGAGTCTAGTTCTAATTAAATGGTTTTATGACTCCATAACTTGTCCTCAAGTTATGGAGGTTCAAGAGTCTCTTCATTAAATTAAAAAAAAAAGTGTAACCTTAATTAGTTCCATAAGTTACAATAAAAAAAGTTATTTTTTTTATTAATTAGTTTAAAGTAGTTTTAATTAAAAGTAGTTTTTTTTTAATTAAAACTACTTTAAACTCATAAGTTATGGAATTAATTACTTTTGAATAGTTTCAAAACTTGCCCTCAAGTTTTGGAATTTGAAAAGTTTTCACTTATGAATACTTTAATTCCAAGTTAGCCCTTAGAATTTTAAAAGTTAAAATTCAACCCTTATACTTTATAATATTATAAGTTAATAATATTTATATATATATGTATAAGAGTAAAGTCAGTCTTACCGTTAGTAGGCCTCATTCACGAAGCCGGTCTATAAGGGGGGTATAAGGTTACTGCCTATAAAATGGCAGTTTAATGGGTGTCCACTCTCACCCACCGCTTCCTTGACTGGTGGAGGGTCGTTAGCCGAACGGGTAGGACAAGGACTATAATTCTCCTTTCATTAAAAGTATTAATGATAAATACTAAGTAACTAAACTCTTATTAATACCAAATCTTAGTTACTTAGGAAAATATGAATTTGGTGCTAACCCATGAAATTACACTTTGCACTTTGCTTAAGTCGTTAGTGGAGCGTGTGTGGTTAACCGACACACTAACCTGGACTTAACAAGGTAGGCAAAGGGTAACTTAATATTTATCATAGTATCGGTGGAGCGTGTGTGGTTAACCGGCACACTGATTAAGGAGTAAATATTAAGGGTACCAAGTATATTTGCATGGTTATTCACACCTTGTTTTGTGATCCTCGGCATCCCAGTCACAAAACCTGAAGGGCACACTCGAGATTGAAACATGCCTTTGAACAGTTCAATGAATCTCAAAGATCTAGGACTTTCAAATCCAATTAAAACCTAATAAATTATTTCGTTTTTCATGGTGGAAATTGGTGAATCGTCATTCACCTACCTTCAAATATTTTATAGCTTGGATTACGGCATCCCTCTTCTAAGTTATAAAATAGTTTGTTGGGTCCTAGCCTTAATATTTCATATTGGGTGTCATATTAAGGACTTTAAATCAACTATCTTGAATATCTCCCAAAAAGATGTCTGGTCTAGACATTTATGATCTTCCCAAATCTCTTGAAACAAGCTTTCCTAAATGAAGATGATGTCCCACGGATATCATACTTCTTTCACCTCCTCCAATTATTCTCCCTAACCCACAAGTTCCTAAAAAGTTTAAGGTCACTCAAGCCCTATTGGCAAGGCAAGGTCTAGGTGTGATCACATCTTGGAGATGTAGTCACTGTGGGAAGCTTCCATTCAGGTAGAAAAGTTCCTACCTTGATCACTAGTTCATTAGATTCCCTTTTTGTCCCTAATTTGTGGTTTTCAAGCCCTAAAACCACAAACTCCATGTGTTTATGCTCTATGTTCTGAAAGGACTTCAGATCTGGACCTTATGGACATCTTAGAAGTGTAAAGTCTGTATGGTTGAAGTGATGGAGGCCCTTATTGAGTGTTTGACCTCATAAAGAGCTTGAAATTGCCTTTTGGAGCTCATAGGGCCATGCATGCATGTAAAGTTTGCAACTTTACGTGATAAGCATGCCCTAGGAGCTTAGATCTATGGTTTGGAACCGTTGCATGTCTCAGATTTGGTCTGTATGGGAGCAGGGTTGAAGGGACTCGGCGAGTGCCAAAGTGCACTCGACGAGTTCTATGAAGATGGTCTTAGACTCGACGAGTTGGATGAACCACTCGGCGAGTCCTATGAAGATTGCCTGGGACTCGACGAGTTTGTTGGATTAATGTCTAAGTCCATAACTATAATTGGTAAGACTTGACCCGACCCGGCATGGTCCATTTGGGTTGCATGGCATCATGCATTTGGATAGACTATAATGAGAGAAATAACACTTAAGGTTGGTTAATATATTATAAGTTCTAATATATTAATAAGCTTATTTAATTAGTATTGATCAAGAATTAATTTGGAATTAATTAAGTGATCAAAAGGAGACTAATTAAATATATGGGTTGATTGTGTAAATCATTCATTCTTATATATGTGGGCTTGTGATCCAAGATTCCTTATGTTGGACTAAGTCCATGGGGTGACCCATGGATACTCCATGGAGGTTAAAATCCATGGAGCATAAGGAATGGGTAAAGTTATGAGTTACATGGTGTAACCCTAATAGCTACCATATAAAAGAATCTCATGGCTCAAGAAATCGTGCACTAATGTGTGAGTGTGAGGGCTAGACGATTTCAAGGAGTGTTCAAGTTTCTCTCAAGTTATTCCAAGTGTATTTGGTGTTGTGTGAACCATTTGAGGTGTCACACTTGGGGCACTAGGCACTCAAGCTTCATGAAGACATTCTACATCAATGAGGTATGTATTCTATCTTGTTATATTTATTATTTTGTATGCTAGATTAGGATAATACCTTGGATGTTCATAATTGTATGTATAATAGAGAAAACATAGATCCAAGGTATTTAGGGTTGCATGTACACTTAGGAGTGTTAGAATGCTCATAACCCAACAGTGGTGTCAGAGCCTAGGCTTGTTTTGTTGTTATACTTGCAAAAGTAGCTGAAAAATCGAGTTGGATGCATATATTCGATTGTTTTGGCTGGAATTGGATTAGGAACATTACCCTAAGATGTTTTTGGAGTTATAAACTTGTTTTTGATGTGGTAATGTTCATGCTAATCCAATTTCTAAGATAATTGTCATAATTTCAAGATTTGTATTAGTTTGTATGTTCATGCTAATTTCTTGAAGATTGATGATTTGAATTATCTTGTTCTTATGAGGTTCTTAGATTAATAGAAAAGTTGTGTGAAATAGTTGTTTTCAATCCATTTTAATCTAAGAGTTGATTCCAAAGTGTGTTTTTGTAACTTGTCCTCAAGTTATATGAAAAGTCACATTTAAGAATCATAAAACTCATAAAAGTTGGCAAAGGTTACAAAATGAAGAGTCTAGTTCTAATTAAATGGTTTTATGACTCCATAACTTGTCCTCAAGTTATGGAGGTTCAAGAGTCTCTTCATTAAATTAAAAAAAAAGTGTAACCTTAATTAGTTCCATAAGTTACAATAAAAAAAGTTATTTTTTTTATTAATTAGTTTAAAGTAGTTTTAATTAAAAGTAGTTTTTTTTTTAATTAAAACTACTTTAAACTCATAAGTTATGAAATTAATTACTTTTGAATAGTTTCAAAACTTGCCCTCAAGTTTTGGAATTTGAAAAGTTTTCACTTATGAATACTTTAATTCCAAGTTAGCCCTTAGAATTTTAAAAGTTAAAATTCAACCCTTATACTTTATAATATTATAAGTTAATGATATTTATATATATATGTATAAGAGTAAAGTCAGTCTTACCGTTAGTAGGCCTCATTCACGAAGCCGGTCTATAAGGGGGGTATAAGGTTACTGCCTATAAAATGGCAGTTTAATGGGTGTCCACTCTCACCCACCGCTTCCTTGACTGGTGGAGGGTCGTTAGCCGAACGGGTAGGACAAGGACTATAATTCTCCTTTCATTAAAAGTATTAATGATAAATACTAAGTAACTAAACTCTTATTAATACCAAATCTTAGTTACTTAGGAAAATATGAATTTGGTGCTAACCCATGAAATTACACTTTGCACTTTGCTTAAGTCGTTAGTGGAGCGTGTGTGGTTAACCGACACACTAACCTGGACTTAACAAGGTAGGCAAAGGGTAACTTAATATTTATCATAATCGGTGGAGCGTGTGTGGTTAACCGGCACACTGATTAAGGAGTAAATATTAAGGGTACCAAGTATATTTGCATGGTTATTCACACCTTGTTTTGTGATCCTCGGCATCCCAGTCACAAAACCTGAAGGGCACACTCGAGATTGAAACATGCCTTTGAATAGTTCAATGAATCTCAAAGATCTAGGACTTTAAAATCCAATTAAAACCTAATAAATTTTTTCGTTTTTCATGGTGGAAATTGGTGAATCGTCATTCACCTACCTTCAAATATTTTATAGCTTGGATTACGGCATCCCTCTTCTAAGTTATAAAATAGTTTGTTGGGTCCTAGCCTTAATATTTCATATTGGGTGTCATATTAAGGACTTTAAATCAACTATCTTGAATATCTCCCAAAAAGATGTCCGGTCTAGACATTTATGATCTTCCCAAATCTCTTGAAACAAGCTTTCCTAAATGAAGATGATGTCCCATGGATATCATACTTCTTTCACCTCCTCCAATTATTCTCCCTAACCCACAAGTTCCTAAAAAGTTTAAGGTCACTCAAGCCCTATTGGCAAGGCAAGGTCTAGGTGTGATCACATCTTGGAGATGTAGTCACATATTGACAAGCCGGGAGAGTTGGGTGTCAAAGTCTTGAGAAAGTTGGTGGCTCAACTACTTTCTAAGTCACATAGTGAGTTCTTTTGGGAATCCTATGAAACAGACTACGACAAGACCCTTAATGATCTTATCTATTTGCTAAGATCAACTTCCTAAAACGCTATGGACATTGACAATGATGACATTGGATATCCAGTAAAGCTCTCTCTTCCCAATGGAAAGGGATCGGCCATAGTCAACTCGGTTGACCCAATGGTAAAGAGAGAGGCGAAGTCTGAGATAGTCCCATTATCAAGGGTCCATAGGTAACTATTGCCAAAGGAAGGGGCATTGGTTACGAAGCTGCCAAATTTACCTAAGGATGTTAAAGTCAATAAGTTTGGCTCTACTTCAGGTAAAGTCCATTGTCTAACTCTATTAAGTACATGCTGATTCTGATCGCGAAGATGGATTTCAATCGCATGGTTCGGTGATTAGAATTTTGGGCTATTACTTAAGAGTTATGATATTTATATTGCTTAGGAATAGATGACAACAAGGTTTTCATATGGATTGTAAGGATAAGTTTTTCCGCAAAGTTTTAAAATAAAAGAAAAAGGTTTTGATTTTATTTATTTTAAGTATCCTTACAATGGCATTTGTGAAAAGTTGTTGCTTATAAGATTCCTTTGATAGCAATATTGGAAAAATGGATTTGATTCTTTCGGTTGTGGTAGTGTCTAATATTACCAAATAAGGAAAGATTCTCATCACCCAAGGTTCAATTGGACCGAAACTTGGAATCATGCAAGTTGTATAGTATGATGAATGAGAACTTTCAGCTTGGAAAATTAAGACTAATTCCTTATGTGAATAAGGAAAGGACTAAGGGATCGAGTACACATTCTTGTGCACTGGTCAAGTCCACCACAAAAGATCAAGAAGACTATTCGTCATGATTTACTTAAGTTCAGTAAATATGGTTATACTTATAAGTTTAAGTATAAGTCTGTAGCATTGGAGAAGTTTCAATGTGAGACAGAACGAATAAGAAGAATCAAAGTATGGCAGAAAGATAAAAGTTTCTCAAATCTGAAAAGATAGGAGAGTACTTTAGTATCATGTTTATGATCATCTTAATGATTAAGATACCATATCACAATTGGTCCTCTAAAGTCATCTTAGTGCATTCTTATGACTAAGAAGAGGAGTCATGAATTGTTGAAATGGTTAAATCAAAAAGATGAGTCATACTTCGTTCCAAAACAATTCTTAGAGTCATACTCCAAGATTGTAACTTGAGTGACATATCTTAAAGAGGGTTTGTTAACACTAGTCAAATGTAAGAGTAAAAGGTTATCTACTCTTGTACATTTGAAATTGGTAAGTTGTGATGTTTTGGATAAAACAGAGACCAACTTAGGCCAATTGTGTAAAGTGTTAGTCTTGATAAAGAATCCGCACTATCTCTTGAATATTTGACAAGGGAGTCTTATATGTCAAGAGGACAGTGGGAGTCTTAAAGCTCTTGAAAGTTTCAAGACTTAATCAAGAATAAAACCTAAAGTCCTTCACTAGCACACGACTTGAGGTTTATAACCTATCGTGTTGAAATTTTTGTGCCTATTCAAGTTGGATTTGCATAGGAGTTCTGAGAGTTCTCAATTGGTTGCACAACTACTTGGAAGCAATGGCAGGCACCTGAGCTGCCAAATGGCAAGAATTTAAGATTGCACAAGTTTAATCAATATGAGTTTGGATTTGTCACTAACCTTGTCTTGTGATTATGGTTTTGACAAATTCACATGGATAAGAACACATACACTATTAAATCTAAGTGTCATAAGGTTTCTCTCCGATTCATGAAAATGATGGTGAGGAAAAACTTTCACTAAGTAGATTTTAGCTAGATAGCAATTGTGATATTTGCATTCTCAAAGTCGTTAGTGGAGCGTGTGTGGTTTACCGGCACACTAACATGGACTTGTGAGAAGTGGCAAAGGTCTAAACAATTGAGACTATGATTACGGCATCCCTTTTCATAGTTCTAAAATTGTTTAGACACACATGTGAGCTATCTAAGAGAGGTGTATGATTTTGATAAAGTTTTATCAAAACAATCTAGTATCAGAAATCTGAACTTTGGTAAGAAAGTCAGCTAATTTCTGAGTACATGTCAAAGCTAGTGGGAGCATAAGTGTTATGCTAATAATCATCATGTTAGTGGGAGCATGATAATTATGACAAAGGTTGCAAGTTAGCAATGTTAATTATAGAAAACAAAAGTTTCAATTCGTGAGGTTGCAGGGGTTGAAAAAGTTGTTTTGCTATAATTAAGGGAGAGGAAATTATACTTCATTTCAATTCTAAAAGCTTAGATTGAGATTTTAATCGTATTTAATCAAGGATATATATATGAATTTCATGTTGGAATGGCTCAACATAAGGAAATTCTATATATGGGTCCATTATTTGCGTTCTAAAATTCGATTATGATTACGGCATCCCTTTTCATAATCTGAATTTTGAGAACTTGGCAAATTGAAATGGAAATATTATAGCAAAAGACTGGTTTAGTCTTTATGTGAGACATCATGAATCGTGTCCCATATGCTTCGGATATAGGATCGACTACATGTGCTATATTCATCCTTTCTAAAATTTTCCAAATGCCTGGGGCATTATGAAGGGAAAAGGTCTAGAATTGGATATGTCTAAAATGATTAAGCAATTGTCGAGGACAATCTAAGGTTTACCAAAGATTGGTTGCTCAAGGACAGTTGGAAGTATAATGTTAATTCTGGAAGGACCATATTGACATAATCTGTAAGGAGGCAACTCTTGTTCAGAAGTGATAGTTAAAATGGAATATGGAAATGTTTCAAAGTTAGAAATGATTCAATGTGTGTAAGATTAGGAAACTTAATGAAAGAAGGATGTTTCCAAGGAGCTGATCTCCTTTGGAATGCTCTGTAATGATTGTTGTCAAGTCTTTCTGACTTCGTGCATAATCATTAAGAGGATCAATGCATATAAGTTTAGAATCTAACAGATTTCAGTAAATGGCATGAATTTGGAATTCTTGCATTTGCAGTAAGGATTTGGGACTGTGAAAAGAGGATCATTGGAGTGATGTTCAATTGATCTATTTTACAAAGTAAAGATCATAGACAAACATAGTATGCATACTTGGTGTATGGCATGACTAGTGTTTAGAAAACATAGTGTACATGCTTGGAGCATGGGACAACTATTGTTTTAAATTCAAGTATAAAGTTGATAAAACCGAAACAATGAATAATGAGTAATCAGTATGGTGATAAATAAAAGTGTTTATTTATATTCATAGGGTTTGATACCATATTTGATTCATTTATTCTTGTGTTTCACTTTGCATGTTTTGACTTCCAGAATAACTAAGTCGCCCTTCCTGAATGATTAAGTTATTCAAACCATCCACAGTCGGTCATATGTTGGAAGTAGATAGGAATCAAGACTGTCATGGGTTGGTTTGCAGAGGTCCAAGTTGGTGGACAAAGTGGTGCTACAACACTCATGAGTGCTCATAAGTTCTGAGTATTGGATTCAACCCGCGCTCATTTGAATCACTTCATGGATTTTATCACGAGTGATCATGAGACGATAATATCTTATATTCTTCAAACCTAGAGATATGAGTTGTTACTATGAGTTGGTTATACATTGATTGCACGAAAACGCATTGGTAACTCGATGTTATAAAACGTGCCTTTGTGTATGATTCAACAAGTAGTAGAACAAGCCATATGAGTCGAAGTTTATCCATTCCTTTTACCTTCGGGATAAAAGCGATATCTGTGGGCCCCTCGATGATTTAAAGATGATACATGTGAGTGCTTGGCCAAGCCAGGACTGATTTGATTTGTTCAATCAGTCAGTCATCATGAATCGGAAATCGGGAAACAACAAATGGACAGAGAGAATGATTGATAATCCATGTCTCAGTCCATATGATATCTAGAATGGAGGAATATATGATCCCTTATCTAATGGACAAGTCATTGACAAAGGTCAGAGTTCATCGACAAGGTCAGAGTTCGACAGAAGCTTTTGAGAGCTACGATTGCTGATCGGTTCCTGAAGTCATACGCAATAATAGTTTTAGACTTATCCAAGTGGGAGACTGTTGGATTAATGTCTAAGTCCATAACTATAATTGGTAAGACTTGACCCGACCCGGCATGGTCCATTTGGGTTGCATGGCATTATGCATTTGGATAGACTATAATGAGAGAAATAACACTTAAGGTTGGTTAATATATTATAAGTTCTAATATATTAATAAGCTTATTTAATTAGTATTGATCAAGAATTAATTTGGAATTAATTAAGTGATCAAAAGGAGACTAATTAAATATATGGGTTGATTGTGTAAATCATTCATTCTTATATATGTGGGCTTGTGATCCAAGATTCCTTATGTTAGACTTAGTCCATGGGGTGACCCATGGATACTCCATGGAGGTTAAAATCCATGGAGCATAAGGAATGGGTAAAGTTATGAGTTACATGGTGTAACCCTAATAGCCACCATATAAAAGAATCCCATGGCTCAAGAAATCGTGCACTAATGTGTGAGTGTGAGGGCTAGACGATTTCAAGGAGTGTTCAAGTTTCTCTCAAGTTATTCCAAGTGTATTTGGTGTTGTGTGAACCATTTGAGGTGTCACACTTGGGGCACTAGGCACTCAAGCTTCATGAAGACATTCTACATCAAAGAGGTATGTATTCTATCTTGTTATATTTATTATTTTGTATGCTAGATTAGGATAATACCTTGGATGTTCATAATTGTATGTATAATAGAGAAAACATAGATCCAAGGTATTTAGGGTTGCATGTACACTTAGGAGTGTTAGAATGCTCATAACCCAACACTCCCATCATAATTTCGTTCATCCCTTTGTCCCATTGGGTTTCCCAGCCCAAAATCCAACTATCACACATTTGACAGTTTAAGTCCCTTTATTCAATTAATTTATTTTAGTCACCAAATTAATTCTTAATTAATTTATGACTAATATTAATTAAATAATATGACTTCTCTTTTAATATATTATTCTTATAATATATTAATAAATCATAATAACCTCTTTCTCTATTATTTCTCTAGTCAAGTTGTTTTGGTGAAGGCAACCCAAAAGGACCATGCACAACCGGGTCAAGTACTTACCAAATATGGTTACGGGCTTAGACACTAATCCAACAGTCTCCCACTTGGATAAGTTTAGTAACCATAAATTCAAGTAGAATCTGATTAGCAATCGTAGCTCTCAAAGACGTTGTCGAACTCTGATCTTATCAATATCCTGTCCTTTAGATAAGGGATCGAATGATCCTCTGTTCTAGATATCGTGCGGACAACCACATGGAACATAGTCATACTTATTGTCCAGCAGTTTGTTTCTCGATCTCAGACTCGTTTGACATAGAACTTAATTGAACACATCAATTCAGTCTTGACCGGGCCAGGCACATAAGTCAAACCAAATCATCGAGGGGCCCTGATATCGCTTTTACCCTCTTGGGATAAAAGGAACAGATAAACTTCGACTTATATGCATCTACTATTCACTAATCAAATCATACACAACAATGCGTTTTATGACATCAAGTTACTGATGCGTTTTCGCATTATCAATGCACAACCAATCAGCAAACAATAAACCATATACCTAGGTTTTAAGACCATATGATATTATCGTCTTGCGATCACTCGTGATAAATTCCATGAAGTGATTCCAGCAAGCATGGGTTTATTCCAATGCTCAAAACTTGTTCATAAGCACTCATGAACGTTGCAGCAAACCTTTGCTATGTCTAATACCTTTCAGACAATCTACATACCAATTCATGACAGTCTTCATTCATACCTACTTCCAACATATGAACGACTGTGGACCGTTCGAATAATTCGATTATTCTTAAATAACTCAATTATTCAGGAAGTCAAAACATGCAAAGTGAAACAATAGTTAAACAATTAACATAAGACAGTAACTTTACTTATAAATAATACTCCTTTATTTAATCATCAAATGTTAATTACATTTATATATTACACGTTTCTAAACTATCTAATCTAAACTAATATCGTCCTTCAGCCCAATGCTCCTAGCGTGCTGCAAGTGCTTTACCCTACTCAGTCCCTTCGTAAGCGAATCTGCTGGGTTATCTTCCGAAGATACCCTCTTCACTACGAGGAGTCCTTCTTCTACACGATGTCGAATAAAGTGATATTTTCTGTCGATATGTCGAGATCTACCATGATCCATTGGTTCCTTGGTCAAGGCAACCGCTCCTTCATTAACACAGAAAATTTCCATGGGCTCCTGTATGGCTGGCACAACTCCAAGGTCTCCAATGAAATTCTTCAGCCATATTGCCTCTTTTGATGTTTTGCTCGCTGCAATGTACTCTGATTCGCACGTTGAATCAGCTACGGTTTCTTGCTTGGAACTTTTCCAAGTCACTGCTCCTCCGTTAAGGGTAAAGACCCAGCCCGACTGCGAACGGTAGTTGTCCCTGTCGGTCTGAAAACTGGCGTCACTATACCCTCGCACTTTTAAGTCATCACTCCCACCGAGGACTAGAAACCATTCCTTGGTCCTTCGAAGGTACTTAAGAATATTCTTGACTGCGGTCCAATGTGCTTTTCCAGGGTTCCCTTGATATCTGTTGACCATGCTCAAAGCGAAGGCCACATCAGGGCGAGTACAAGTCATAGCATACATGATCGAGCAAACTGCGGAAGCGTAAGGTACTCGGCTCATCTCTGCTATCTCGGCTTCGGTACTCGGACTGTGAGTCTTACTCAATTTGGCATTACTTTGGATTGGTAACTCCCTTTTCTTGGAATTCTCCATACTAAAGCGTTTTAGTACCTTGTCCAAGTAAGTATTTTGACTAAGTCCTATTAGTCTTTTACTCCTGTTTCTCACTATCCTTATTCCCAGAATATATGCCGCTTCTCCGAGGTCCTTCATAGCGAAGCACTTCCCGAGCCATGATTTAACTTCCTGCAGAGTCGGAATGTCGTTTCCTATGAGCAGTATGTCATCGACATACAATATGAGGAAGCTCACTATACTCCCACTGGCTTTGACATATACACATGATTCATCCTCGCTTTGCAGAAAACCAAACTCTTTGACTTTCTCGTCGAAACAAAGATTCCATCTGTGAGATGCTTGCTTAAGTCCATAAATGGACTTCTCAAGCTTGCACACTCTATTGGGATGCTTTGCATTGACAAAACCCTTTGGCTGAGCCATGTAAACATCCTCAGCCAACTTCCCATTAAGGAAAGCGGTTTTGACATCCATATGCCATATTTCATAATCACGAAATGCAACAATGGCCAGCATCACCCTAATAGACTTTATATTCGCAACTGGTAAGAAGGTCTCATCATAGTCAACTCCGGGAGTTTGAGTAAAGCCCTTCGCAACCAATCGCGCCTTATACGTGTGCACATTCCCATCCATGTCGGTCTTCTTCTTGAAGATCCACTTGCACCCGACCGTCTTTCGTCCGGGCACATGGTCAACCAAATTCCAAACTTGGTTGTCATACATGGACTGAATCTTGCTGTCCATCGCCTCTTTCCATTTTGCAGACTCTGGGCCTGCCATGGCTTCCTTATAGCTGTTAGGTTCGTCCAAATTCACTAGTATACTATCACTAATGAATGTATCCCCTGTTGGGTTATGAGCAATCTAACACTCCTAAGGTGTTCATGCAACCCTAAAACCTTGGATCTATGTTTGTCTAAGAATACATGCAACTTTGATTTTTCCAAGGTTCATAATCTATCTAGCATGGCATGGGGAACATTAAACATAATGGCTAGAAGAGTTACATACCTTTCAATTAGTGAGTTGATTCCTTGGAGTTTGAGAGCCTAGCACCAATAATGTGGATGCCTCAAATGGAAATCACAAATCACCACAAACTTGGAAAAACCTTATGAGAGTGCATGCTAGCTTATAGAAATCGGCCACACCTTCTTACACACACACTAGTGCCATTTCAAGCATCACAAGCTCCTTTATATAGTGTGGAGGATTAGGGTTACATCCATGTAAACCCTAATACCCATGACTCTTCCTTTCCAAGGATCCATGGGTTAAAAACTCCATGGACTATCCATGGACTCCCATGCATGCCAAGCCCATTCCAAATGAGTATTAGCCTACACTTATATAAATACAAGAGCCCATATTTAATTAGTCACCTTTTTTATCACCAAATTAATTCTAAATTAATTTATGATCAATACTAATTAAATAATATGATTTCGTATTAATACATTATAACTTATAATATATTAACAAATCATATACATACATTTCTCAAAGATTTAACCATAAATAGTTCGGGTGAAGTGCAACCCAAATGGACCATGCCGGGTCGGGTCAAGTATATACCAAATAAGGTTATGGAGTTAGACACCTTATCCAACAGTCTCCCACTTGGATAAGTCTAATAACTATATTTGCCTATATTACTTTAGGAACCAACCGGCAATCGTAGCTCTCAAAACTCTGTTGAACTATGAAGCGCCATTTTAGATAAGTGATCATATAATCCTCTGTTCTAGATATCAGCCGAACAAATACATGGAACAATGTCGTACTTATTGTCCAGCAGTTTGTTTCTCGATTTCTGATTTGTTTGACATAGAACTTAATTGAACACATCAACTTAGTTCTGACCGGGCCCGGTACATGGGTCAACAGAAAATCATCGAGGGGCCCAAATATTGCTTCTAATCTAAGAAGGAACAGATAAACTTCGACTCATATGCTTGTTCTACTACTTGTTAGATTATACACAAAGGCACGTTTTATAACATCGAGTTACCAATGCGTTTACGTACAATCAATGTATAACCAACTCATAGGCAACAAGTCATATCTCTAGGTTTGAAGACTTATATGATATTACCGTCTCACGATCACTCGAGATAAATTCCATGAAGTGATGCCATTGAGCGTGGGTCTATTCCAATACTCATAACTTATGAGCACTCATGAATGTTGTAGCAACCATTGCTATAGCTAAACACATTTAGTCATCTACAAGCCCAATTCATGACAATCTTAATTCATACCTACTTCCGATGTATGACCGACTGTGGAGGTTTGAATAATGTAATTTATTCTGGAAGTCAAAACATGCAAAGCTGAAACAATAGTAAATAATTGACAAAGACAGTAACACCTTACTCATAAATAAATACACCTTTTATTCATCATCAACTGTCGATTACATTTTACAAGTTTCAGAAATAGCTATTTAATCTGTAAAACTAATATCATCTTTCAGCCCTATGTGCCTCGCATGCTGTAAGTGCCTAACCCTCGTCATTCCCTTCGTAAGGGGATCTGCAGGATTCTCTTCTGATGATACCTTCTTTGCCACGAGGAGTCCTTCTTCTATCTTGTGTCTTATGAAGTGGTATTTTCTGTCAATGTGTCTGGATCTGCCATGATCTCTCGGTTCCTTGGCTTAGGCAACCGCACTATTGCTGTCACAGAAAATCTCCATAGTCTCCTTAATAGCTGGTACAACTCCAAGGTCTCCGATGAAGTTCTTCAGCCATATCGCCTCCTTTGCCGCTTCACTCGCTGCTATGTACTCTGATTCACAGGTAGAATCAGCTACCGTCTCCTGCTTGGAACTCTTCCAAGTAATTGCCCCTCCATTTAGGGGTAAAGACCCAGCCCGACTGAGAACGGAAGTTATCCCTATCAGTCTGAAAGCTAGCATCACTATACCCTACTACTCTCAAGTCATCACTCCCACCAAGGGTAAGAATCCAATCCTTAGTCCTTCGTAGGTACTTGAGAATATTCTTTACCGCAGTCCAATGAGCCTTGCCAGGGTTCCCCTGATATCTGCTGACCATGCTCAAGGAAAAGGCCACATCAGGGCGGGTACAAGTCATAGCATACATAATCGAGCCAACAGCAGAAGCATATGGCAATCGACTCATCTCATCTATCTCAGCCTCTGTACTCGGGCTCTGAGCCTTGCTCAGTTTGGCATTGCTTTGGATCGGTAATTCTCCTTTCTTGGAATTCTGCATGTTGAACCTTTTCAACATCTGATCCAAGTACGTACTCTGACTAAGTCCAATTAGTCTTTTACTCCTGTCTCTTAATATCCTTATCCCTAGGATATAGGCAGCCTCTCCAAGGTCCTTCATAGCAAAACACTTCCCAAGCCAGGACTTCACTTCCTGCAAAGTTGGGATGTCATTTCCTATGAGCAGTATGTCATCCACATACAGCACCAAGAAGCTAACTATAATCCCACTAGCTTTGACATAAACACAGGACTAATCTTCACTCCTCGAAAAACCAAACTCATTGACTTTCTCATCGAAACAAAGATTCCATCTGCGAGGTGCTTGTTTCAATCCATAGATGGATTTCTCAGGCTTACACACTCTATTTGGGTGCTCTGTACTGACAAAACCCTCTGGCTGACTCATGTAAACATCCTCAGCCAACTTCCTATTAAGGAAAGCAGTTTTGACATCCATTTGCCATATTTCATAATCATGAAATGCAGCAATAGCTAACATAACCCTAATAGATTTAATCTTTGCTACTGGTGAAAAGGTCTCATCATAGTCAACTCCCGGAGTTTGAGAAAAGCCCTTTGCAACCAGTCGCGCCTTCTAAGTGTGTACATTCCCATCCATGTCGGTCTTCTTCTTGAAGATCCATTTGCACCCAACTGTTTTACGACCTGGTACATTGTCAACCAAGTTACAAACTTGATTTTCATACATGGATTGTATCTCGCTGTCCATAGCCTCTTTCAATTCAGCAGCCTCAGGGCCTGCCATGGCTTCCGTGTAGTTGTTAGGTTCATCCAGATTTACCAGTGTACTATCATTGATAAGTGTGTCACCTTCAGCAGTAATATGGAAACCATAGTAATGCTCAGGTGCATTCCTAACTCTCGTGGAACGCCTCAGAGGTACAGACTCATCAGTTGGATCAATAGGAGTTTCCTCCCCCGGTTGATTGCTAGGGTTTGAGGTTCCTTCACCACTTGACTCTTGAAGTTCTTCAAGGTCAATTTGCCTCCCACTATTTCCTTGGCTCATGAACTCTCGTTCACGAAAGACTCCTCTCCTTGCCACAAAGACCACATTCTCACTGGGTCTGTAGAAGAGGTAACCAAAGGATTTCTGTGGGTAGCCGATGATGTAACGCCCGCAGATCCGGGCTAGTCAATTTAGAGACGATGAGCATCAAAAATGAGTTTTTGATGGAATATTATTTAGAAGGGTTAATCTTAACCAATTTGTAGTATATGTTACAAGGGTTCCGTACATATAAAGAACGCCGAAATCCGAGTTATAAGGAAGAAGTTAGCCATAGTGATCTAAACAAAATTTGTAGTATACGTTAAACCGAGAACATACAAAAAAAGAACGCCCAAATCTGACTTCGTATGAGGAAGTTATGAATTTTCTAAGATTTCGCATAGCAGTGCACGGCCCGAAACTCGAATTTTAAATCGATCGATTTTTGGCCAACGCAACATAAATGAGAATTGAATATCTCATTAATAGTAGCGCAACGGTAAAAAGACAAACGAAAACGGACGTCGGATGAAGAAGTTATGAATTTTTAACGGACTTTTCCTGTCTCAGCCTGTTAAAAATATAACTTTAAAAATAAATTCAAAATTAGCCGACAGAGTCTAAATGAAAGTTGTAGAGTATGTCTCCACCTACGTGTGGATATAAAGAGCGTAAAAACGGAGTTCGTATGAACAAATTACAAATTATAATAGCATATTTACGTATTAAAATAAAGTATAAATCATATATACGTACACATATATATACATATGTATATATCATTAGAAAGGTATCGACGATGCGGTCATTATAAGACTAGTGTTGAGTACTTTCGACATTAGTTTAGTACACATATCGTTAAATCTATTTAAAATAGTATTATGAAGGGATGTTTAGTCGTTTATATAACTATAAGGTCATTAAGTAAGTATGGAGGGTAGTTTTTGTAAATTCAATTACTATAAATAAGAGGCTTGGGCTCTCATATTTCTTGCACCATTCTCTTGATTCAAGAGTCTTTCTCTTCTTATCCCCCGAGCATTTCGGTCCCTCGTGATTCGACTTCTCTTTCTGTAGTTTTAGTATAGTAAGGTGAGCGCTCAAGCGCTGCACGAATCTTTCTTAGAAAGATCTAGCCACGAAGTTCGGCCCCTGCAGAGCCCGACTCATAGCTAAAACCCCCTTGTAAGTAAGTTATGCTTACCTTTTTTAATATAGATTATATTTAAAATTAGTATTGTTATTATGAACTTATAATAAATATTTGAGCTATTATTATGACTTATATAAGTGTCGTTATAATATCTTTTTAACTACTCGCGGTACGGGGAATCTGGTTTAAAGGGCCGCATATGGTTGTTGGGTTTCAGAAGTGCTATATGCCAAAATGGTCCTGCCCTCCGGTGTTTTATGTCTGGCCCCTATCTGTACATAGTGGTTGGAAAGTATTGTTTAAACGCTTTTATAATAATAATAATAATAAGACTAATAATTAGTCACGGTAAATATTAGACTAAAATCTAGTGGTAATAATACTAGGTTTCGTCGAAGGAAATTATTTTAAAGTAAACGAAGCGCTGTCCGAGTACCGAGTCACCACCTTATCAAGTGAGTGCATAGTTACTTTCATCTTACACATAGATATGAAGTATTTTATATAAATTACGTGCTATGTGTGCATATTATCTGTATACTTGCTATCTATGCTGGATGAACGATTTTATACGAGTTTTATATGATTTAAACTGTATATGTATTTATATCTACATAATATGTTGGGTAAAACATGGGTAGATGAAATATGAGATGGACGATAAGTTGAGAGGTAATATAGACCATGAGGTAAGGGTGAGAGGTGGACGATGTGAGAAGCCTTTTTCCTAAATGATGTCCCCGTCATCTAGCAGAGTATGGATGACAACCACAGACTATTCTAGACAGTCCAGTGGAACACTAGCAGGCTCGCAACCTGTAGGTGTTGTGAACGATGTGTTCACCCGGTGTACTCTAAACCCTGGCGATGATGCAGACTTGGTGCCTAAACCTTGACGATCATGCAGTCTTGGTACCAAAACCCTGGCGACTATGCGGACTTGGTGCCTGTTGTATAAACCCTGGCGACTATGCAGATTTAGTGCCTAAACCCTGGCGATTATGCAGACTTAGTGCATGTTGTATAAATCCTGGCGACTATGCAGACTTAGTGCCTAAACCCCGGTGACGATGGACTTCGTGCCGATTCGTTAGGATGATCCTTAGGAATGAATGAACGAGGAATAGTTGATTCTTAGGGTAGATCCTTAAGAGTAAAGAAGATAATGGGGATGGGTAATGGGGTTAATTGTTTGATGATTAAGCATAATAATTATATTATTGTGGGTTGAAAACCCTATGTACTCACCAGGTTTCCCAACCTGACCCACTCAGTTTATTTGTATCACAGGTGTCGATATGAAGTTACATTATACTGAGAGATTAAGGAGATATAAATCACTAGTGATAATGAATGTAAGTTCTGTTTATGCTTATGTTTCTGTATTGACAATGACATCCCAATATTTTTAAATGAATAAAATACATTTCTTCGGAAATGCTTTGATAACACATTTATCATGTTTTTCTGGGAACAAATTCCGCAACATTTTTATTAAAAGAGGTACTCTGATTTTTATAAAGCATAAACAAAATCGGTCTTTTCTGGCCGTGAAAATGGGGATGTCACAGTTGGTATCAGAGCATTAGTTTAAGCGAACTAGGAATATGGATTTATTTCTAGACTTAAACTTAGAATGCTAAGCAATGATTACGAGGAGTGGTCTAATAAAATTTAGGTAATACACCTGAATAGACACAAGCACTAGCTTATCTAAGGAAAATGCCTAATATGCTTTTATGTGCTAAATGATTTATGATATGCATTATATGATCGAATCTATGGTCTATTACCGACCGGATCTGGAAACTTTATGTGTTCAAATTTCTAAACGTATAATTACGGTATTAGAACTGGAATGTAACTTTTCGAAGTGATAGGGAAATTTACACGTCGATTGTAAATAAAATCTTTCCTATCTTAATTCTCATCATCACACACCGAACGTCTGAATTGGTGTATAGATCGAAATGGCAAGAACCCGAAGTGGAGTTGGGAACGCAAATGGAAATAGGAATCAACAACCCCCAGTGATTGAGCAAATACATGTTGTAGTAGAAGCTGCACCTGAACCAATCACCATGGCTGGAGTACAAGCCATGATTCGGGCTATGTTAGCTGAACAAAGGGAAGAAATGAGGAGGATGTTACATGAAAATAGGGACGAACCTACCATGCCCATTGAGCAACCTTAGCTGATTCCCGAGCAATCGGAGGAAGGGAACTATAGCCGCCCTGTAAGTCAAGTTGGGACTCAAGGAGAACGAAGGAATGGCCCGGAGAGGGGGAATGACAAGGATGGACGAATGTATAAGAACTTCTTGGGAGCCAAGCCACCAAGCCTTTCTGGAAGCCTGAATCCGGTTGAGATTATGGATTGGATCTCCGAAATGGAGATGGTGTTTGAGAGCTGTGACTGTAGCGACAAGCAAGAGACCGTCTTTGCAGTCAGACAACTAAAGACTGGAGTGCTAAGTTGGTGGAAGTTGTTGGCAGATACAATGCCACGAGGAGAAGCCATGCGAATGTCTTGGGAAGAATTCGTGGAGCAGTTGAAAATGCAATACTGCTCAGAGATAGATCTGATAGACCTAAACAACGAATTTCAAAACCTGAAGAAAGGAAAGATGAGTGTGGATGAGTATGCCACCACATTCACCGAGAGGATGAAGCTATTCCCCTACTTGGTGCCTACTGAACTCTCCAAGATCGATAGGTTTGCTAACGGACGGCCCACAGACTTTGGCCCGACAGTCAAAATGGCAACTACCTTGAAAACAGCCGTTAGAGCAGCAAGAATGTTGAGACCCAGATTAGGGAAAAAGGTCTGGAGAGAGATGAATTTGGCGAGAAAAGGAAGTACGAAGGATCTTCAAAATCCAACAAAGAAAGGAAATTCTCAAAGACCGAAGGAGGAGGAGGAGGTGAAGCTAAGTGGTGCGAGAAGTGTAAAAAGAAACACTTCGGGAAATGTAGCGAGGAGGTGGCTTGCTACAAATGTGGAAAGACAGGGCATTACGCCAGCAAGTGTACATCCAACAAGAGGGTGTGCTATAGATGTAACAAAGAAGGGCATGTTTCTAAAGACCGCCCAAAGAAAAACGAGGCATCAAGGCCAGAAACAACACCAAGGCCAAGGGCATTCAACATGATCCTCGACGAGGAAGAAAATGACGCAAGAAAGCGAGGATGAGGAGTTCGTATCCGAAGATCGAGTTATGCAGTAGCCATAGTATCGTATGATGTAGCCTACTAGAGGCATAGTTTAGGGTAAACTTGAACGCCTATGTAATCATTTCAAGGAATAATATAAAACCTTCATTTTGTTATCTGATGTGTTAAATTGTTATGTGATCTTATTGTATGGTGACTTGGAAAACTGCGAGACAATACTTGGGACGAGTATGAGTAGGTGTGAATGGTAGTAGAGGCCTATACTACCGGAAGCACAGGACTCACGCTTGGATAAGGGAAAGTCACAAGGTTACCAAGGAGCTAGTAATTGATTTTGTTTTATTCAAGTATGTCGTTACCATCGTTTCGGTAATGACTAAGAAGATGATTGTTATTTCGACCCTAGTGGTCATATCAAATTGAGTCCGACTACGCTGAGTATGTTATGTGGTTCAGAGAATCAAGTTCGATGTAGCATCTGACTTAAGACGGAAGATTGAAATAAAAAGTGATCAGTAGAGGTATCGCGAAAAGTTGCTTGCAGCTAGAAATGCTACCTTTTAAGATGAGATTAGAACATGAACGAAGTACAGTCTGTTCTGGAAGACTCTAAGAGACCTGAGTCTAAGCGTTGTAACATACGATGATAGGTCATTAGAATATGACACATCGTTCCATTGTAGTAATAAAAAAAACTTATCTTAAGTTCGTATCCAGTGAGGATCGAGATTGTGACTTGGAGGTCATAATTTGGAGTCAAACGTGAGATAGGGAGCAAGTGCAAGATCGAGCACCGCCTGCAGTCGAGAAGTCCAAGAATTAGATACTCATTCGAAGGAACATAGAAGTTACGATTATTACCTAGGATAAAGAGATAACGTACGGAGTCATTATACAACCATGTTTCGTTGATGATTCCGGGACGTAATCATCCTAAGGAGGAGATAATTGTAACGCCCGCAGATCCGGGCTAGTCAATTTAGAGACGATGAGCATCAAAAATGAGTTTTTGATGGAAGATTATTTAGAAGGATTAATCTTAACCAACTTTTAGTATATGTTACAAGGGTTCCGTACATATAAAGAACGCCGAAATCCGAATTATAACGAAGAAGTTATGGCTCGTCGAAGTTTTACGGCAAAACCGGCACAGCACCGGGAGACGTAAATAGTGAATTTATGGTAGAAGACTGTTTAGCCATAGTGATCTAAACAAAATTTGTAGTATACGTAAAACCGAGAACATACAAAAAAAGAACGCCCAAATCTGACTTCGTATGAGGAAGTTATGAATTTTCTAAGATTTCGCATAGCAGTGCACGGCCCGAAACTTGAATTTTAAATCGATCGATTTTTGGCCAACGCAACCTAAATGAGAATTGAATATCTCATTAATAGTAGCGCAACGGTAAAAAGACAGACGAAAACGGAAGTCGGATGAAGAAGTTATGAATTTTTAACGGACTTTTCCTGTCCCAGCCTGTTAAAAATATAACTTTAAAAATAAATTCAAAATTAGCCGACAGAGTCTAAATGAAAGTTGTAGAGTATGTCTCCACCTACGTGTGGATATAAAGAGCGTAAAAACGGAGTTCGTATGAACAAATTACAAATTATAATAGCATATTTACGTATTAAAATAAAGTATAAATCATATATACGTACACATATATATACATATGTATATATCATTAGAAAGGTATCGACGATGCGGTCATTATAAGACTAGTGTTGAGTACTTTCGACATTAGTTTAGTACAAATATCGTTAAATCTATTTAAAATAGTATTATGAAGGGATGTTTAGTCGTTTATATAACTATAAGGTCATTAAGTAATTATGGAGGGTAGTTTTTGTAAATTCAATTACTATAAATAAGAGGCTTGGGCTCTCATATTTCTTGCACCATTCTCTTGATTCAAGAGTCTTTCTCTTCTTATCCCCCGAGCATTTCGGTCCCTCGTGATTCGACTTCTCTTTCTGTAGTTTTAGTATAGTAAGGTGAGCGCTCAAGCGCTGCACGAATCTTTCTTAGAAAGATCTAGCCACGAAGTTCGGCCCCTGCAGAGCCCGACTCATAGCTAAAACCCCCTTGTAAGTAAGTTATGCTTACCTTTTTTAATATAGATTATATTTAAAATTAGTATTGTTATTATGAACTTATAATAAATATTTGAGCTATTATTATGACTTATATAAGTGTCGTTATAATATCTTTTTAACTACTCGCGGTACAGAGAATCTGGTTTAAAGGGCCGCATATGGTTGTTGGGTTTCAGAAGTGCTATATGCCAAAATGGTCCTGCCCTCCGGTGTTTTATGACTGGCCCCTATCTGTACATAGTGGTTGGAAAGTATTGTTTAAACGCTTTTATAATGATAATAATAATAAGACTAATAATTAGTCACGGTAAATATTAGACTAAAATCTAGTGGTAATAATACTAGGTTTCGTCGAAGGAAATTATTTTAAAGTAAACGAAGCGCTGTCCGAGTACCGAGTCACCACCTTATCAAGTGAGTGCATAGTTACTTTCATCTTACACATAGATATGAAGTATTTTATATAAATTACGTGCTATGTGTGCATATTATCTGTATACTTGCTATCTATGTTGGATGAACGATTTTATACGAGTTTTATATGATTTAAACTGTATATGTATTTATATCTACATAATATGTTGGGTAAAACATGGGTAGATGAAATATGAGATGGACGATAAGTTGAGAGGTAATATAGACCATGAGGTAAGGGTGAGAGGTGGACGATGTGAGAAGCCTTTTTCCCAAATGATGTCCCCGTCATCTAGCAGAGTATGGATGACAACCACAGACTATTCTAGACAGTCCAGTGGAACACTAGCAGGCTCGCAACCTGTAGGTGTTGTGAACGATGTGTTCACCCGGTGTACTCTAAACCCTGGCGATGATGCAGACTTGGTGCCTAAACCTTGGCGATCATGCAGACTTGGTACCAAAACCCTGGCGACTATGCGGACTTGGTGCCTGTTGTATAAACCCTGGCGACTATGCAGACTTAGTGCCTAAACCCTGGCGACTATGCGGACTTAGTGCATGTTGTATAAATCCTGGCGACTATGCAGACTTAGTTCCTAAACCCCGGTGACGATGGACTTCGTGCCGATTCGTTAGGATGATCCTTAGGAATGAATGAACGAGGAATAGTTGATTCTTAGGGTAGATCCTTAAGAGTAAAGAAGATAATGGGGATGGGTAATGGGGTTAATTGTTTGATGATTAAGCATAATAATTATATTATTGTGGGTTGAAAACCCAATGTACTCACCAGGTTTCCCAACCTGACCCTCTCAGTTTATTTGTATCACAGGTGTCGATATGAAGTTACATTACACTGAGAGATTAAGGAGATATAAATCACTAGTGATAATGAATGTAAGTTCTGTTTATGCTTATGTTTCTGTATTGACAATGACATCCCAATATTTTTAAATGAATAAAATACATTTCTTCGGAAATGCTTTGATAACACATTTATCATGTTTTTCTGGGAACAAATTCCGCAACATTTTTATTAAAAGAGGTACTCTGATTTTTATAAAGCATAAACAAAATCGGTCTTTTCTGGCCGTGAAAATGGGGATGTCACAGATGAAAATACACCTCTCACTTCGAGGTTCGAGCTTATCATGAGTCTCTCATCTCACAAAAGACTCGCAACCCCAAATCTTGATGTGGTCCAAGTTGGGAACTTTCGCAGTCCACATCTCATGAGGTGTTTTGGCAACCTTCTTTGTAGGGACCAGATTAAGGATATGGGCGGCAGTCTCTAAGGCATTCCCCCAAAAAGAGATTGGTAGCGAAGCTCGACTCATCATGGAGCGAACCATGTCCAACAAGGTCCGATTACGCCTCTCAGCCACACCATTCAGCTGTGGTGTCCTGGGAGGTGTCAATTGTGAGACAATCGCACACTCCTTAAGATAGTCGAGGAACTCTGTGCTAAGATACTCACCACCTCGATCGGATCGAACAATCTTAATGTTCCTGCCCAATTGATTTTCTCCTTCCTGTTTTAACTCTTTAAACCTATCAAAAGTTTGTGACTTATGCTTGATTAAGTAGACATAACCATATCTACTATAATCATCAGTAAAAGTCAGGTAGTAGCGATTAGCATCCCTTGTGGGGGTTTTGAAGGGTCCACATACATCGGTATGTATAAGGTCCAACAATCCCTCACCCCTTTCACAAGAACCAGTGAAGGGTGATTTTGTTATTTTTCCAAGCAAACAAGATTCACAACTATCATCTGACTTTAGGTCAAATGATTCCAAAACTCCATCCTTTCGGAGTTGGCTTATGCGTTTCTTGTTTACATGTCCAAGACGAAAATGCCACAACGATGCTTTATCCAAGCTAGTAGAAGAATCAATACATAACACATTATTACCTAGGTTATCTACAACCGACACAGTTTCATACACACCATCACAAGGTAATGCTTTAAAATAAAGAACATTATTAAAGAAAGCATTAATACTACCAATTTCATTATCAAAAGAAAAGGTAAACCCTTGTTTGTACAAACTATGAAAGGAAATAATATTCCTCGCCATTTCAGATGGGTAAACATATTTATTCAAATTTAACTTTAACCCACTATCTAGCAACAAAGTATAAACTCCAATCTTGGTAATAGGTGTAACCTTCTTGTTCCCCATGATTAAGTTTATCTTGCCGTGCTCCACATCCTCACTTCTTCTTAGGCCCTGCAAGTCACAACAAATGTGAATACCACAACCTGTATCAAGAACCCAAGAATTAGAATATGGTGAGCTATTAGACAATATAGTGTAAATACCTGCATGGGATGGTTTCACTTTTCCATCCTTGACATCCTGCAAGTACTTTGGGCAGTTTCACTTCTAGTGCTCCTTATTCTGGCAATAGAAGCATTCAGCATCCTTAGGGATGGCAGAAGGAGTAGCAGAACCACCTTTGGTTCCACTTGATGAGGAGCCATCAAGAGACTTTCCCTTGGTACCCTTCGAACGGTTCTTCCTCTTCTTCCCTTTGCCTTGCCCGATAGCCAAAACAGGGGTAGCTATAGGAGTAGGAGTGGTAACAACCGACTTACCTTTCAGACAACTTTCGGCGGTCTTCAGAAGTCCTTGAAGTTTGCTGAGTGTAACTTCCTCCTTGTTCATGTGGTATGTCATGCGGAATTGATCATAACATGAAGGTAAGAAGTGCAAAATGATGTCAATTGCCAACTCCTCAGGGAAGTTCACATTCAATTTCTGCAAACGGTCCACATACCTTTGCATTTTCTGCATGTGGCCCGTGATGGGTTCACCATCCTTCATTCGGGTTGTTATCATGGAGGAGATGATTTCATATCGCTCTTGACGAGCACTCTGATGGTAGCGGTCCATCAAATCCTGGTGCATCTCAAAAGGATAGTAGTCCTCATAGGACTTTTGAAGCTCGGCTGTCATAGTGGCCATCATGATGCATGCCACTTTTGTAGCATCTCTTTCATGTGCCTCATATTCAGCAAGCTCCCCAGGAGTAGCAGTTTGCTCGGGCACCTTAAGCTCCTTGTTGAGAACATATTCTTTGTTCTCATAGCGCGTGACCATCCTGATGTTCCGGATCTAATCCATAAAGTTGGAACCATCGAAGATGACTCTCCCACAAAGGTCATGAGAGAGAAGGAGCCAGTAGGGTTAGAACCCGAAGCATTGTTGGAAGACATCTGAAAAAAAAAGACAAGTTTAGATTAGATATATAGAGTCCTTAATAAGACACCCAAATGTAATATTAAGGCTAGGACCCAACACAATATATTATAACTTAGAAGAGGGATGCCGTAATCTAAGCTATAACATATTTGAAGGTAGGTGAATGACGATTCACCAATTTCCACCATGAAAACGAAATGAATTATTAGGTTTAATTGGATTGAAATTCCTAGATTCTTTTGAGATTCATTGAACTTTTCAATGGCATGTTTCAATCTCGAGTGTGCCCTTCAAGTTTCATGAGTGGGATGCCAAGGATCACAAAACAAGGTGTGAATAACCATATAAATTCACTTGGTACCCTTAATATTATCACCTAATCGATGTGCCGGTTAACCACACACGCTCCACCGATCTATGATAAACATTAAGTCACCCTTTGTTATCCTTACTAGTCCAAGTTAGTGTGCCGGTTAACCACACACGCTCCACCAACGACTTGGTAAGGTACAAAGTGTGAATTTCATGGGTTAGCACCATTTTCACATTTTCCTAAAGTAACTAAGATTGGGAATTACTAAAACATTTAGTTACTTTATAATAATCATTATACTTTTAATGAGAATTAAAGTCATTGTCCTACCCGTTCGGCTAACGACCCTCCACCGATCAAGGAAGCGGTGGGTGAGAGTGGACACCCATTAAGCTGTCATTTTATAGGCAACAACCTTATACCCCCTTATATATCGGCTTCGTGGATGAGGCCTACTAGCGGTAAAACGACTTGATCTTATACATATATATATATATATATATATATATATATATATATATATATATATATATATATATATATATATATATATATAACCATTAATCTTATAATAGTATAAGGGTTGAATTTTAACTTTTAAAATCCTAAGGGTTGGAATTTAAAGTATGTGTCTTTACAAATTCCAAAACTTGAGGGCAAGTTTTGAAACTCTTCAAAACTTTTCATTTCATAACTTATGAGTTAAGGGTTCATAAAAGTGAAGACTCTTCATTTTTATGTAACTTATGTGTTTAAATGTTCATTAAAAGAGGTGACCTTTTGAAATCCATAACTTGAGGACAAATTATGGATTCCATTAAAACACATAATTGATCAAGAATTAATCATTAAACAATTTAGAAAGTAATTCCTATGATCTAACAATAACTCATAAGAACATGAATCTTCATATCAAAATTTCAAGAACATATGAACACATATAAACATGGAATTTTGATATTAGCCATTGTAAATTGATTAGAACAACCATTACACCATCTAAAACAGGTTTTAAAACATCAAAACAGTTTAGGGTAATGTTTCTAGTCCATTTCCAGCAACAAAAGTCGAAAAACTGCATCCTGTGTCTCCTACTCGTCGAGTGCATGAACCTACTCGACGAGTAGGATGAATTTGTGCTTGGACTCGTCGAGTCCCCCCATGGACTCGGCGAGTCCACTGCTCAGACAACTTAATTTTGCGACTTTTCAACATTTTGCATCAAGTATTCAAGAAAACAATCCTAGGCTCTGATACCACTGTTGAGTTTTGAGCAATCTAACACTCCTAAGGTGTTCATGCAACCCTAAAACCTTGGATCTATGTTTGTCTAAGAATACATGCAACTTTGATTTTTCCAAGTTTCATAACCTATCTAGCATGGCATGGGGAACATTAAACATAATGGCTAGAAGAGTTACATACCTTTCAATTAGTGAGTTGATTCCTTGGAGTTTGAGAGCCTAGCACCAATAATGTGGATGCCTCAAATAGAAATCACAAATCACCACAAACTTGGAAAAACCTTATGAGAGTGCATGCTAGCTTATAGAAATCGGCCACACCTTCTTACACACACACTAGTGCCATTTCAAGCATCACAAGCTCCTTTATATGTGGAGGATTAGGGTTACATCCATGTAAACCCTAATACCCATGACTCTTCCTTTCCAAGGATCCATGGGTTAAAAACTCCATGGACTATCCATGGACTCCCATGCATGCCAAGCCCATTCCAAATGAGTATTAGCCCACACTTATATAAATACAAGAGCCCATATTTAATTAGTCACCTTTTTGATCACCAAATTAATTCTAAATTAATTTATGATCAATACTAATTAAATAATATGATTTTATATTAATATATTATAACTTATAATATATTAACAAATCATATACATACATTTCTCAAAGGTTTAACCATAAATAGTTCGGGTGAAGTGCAACCCAAATGGACCATGTCGGGTCGGGTCAAGTATATACCAAATAAGGTTATGGACTTAGACACCTTATCCAACATCCCCTTCCATAGTAATATGAAAACCATAAAACTGGGGTTGAACCCTAACTCTTTCGGAACGTATAAGAGGTAAGGACTCATCAATTGGCTCAACCGGAGTTTCCTCCTCGGGTTAAAAGCCAGCGTTAGACGTTCCTTCATCACTCAACTCTTGAATCTCTTCAAGATCGATTTTCCTCCCACTGTCCCCTTGGCTTATGAGTTCTCGCTCTCAGAAAATCCCTCTCCTCGCAACGAAGACAACATTGTCACTCAGTCTATAGAAGAGATATCCAAAGGACTTTTGCGGGTAGCCGATGAAAATACATCGCTCACTACGAGGTTCGAGCTTGTCGTGAGTCTCTCGTCTTACGAAAGCCTCGCAACCCCAAACCTTGATATGTGCCAACGAGGGAGCTTTCCCTGTCCACATCTCGTGAGGTGTTTTGGCAACCTTCTTCGTAGGGTTCGATTACGCCTCATCATGGAACAAACCATGTGTAGCAAGGTTCAATTACGCCTCTCAGCTACACCATTCAATTGTGGTGTCCTCGGTGGCGTCAATTGCGAAACTATTCCTCATTCCTTGAGGTAGTCATGGAATTCAAGACTTGGGTACTCTCCTCCTCGATCGAATCGAAGCATCTTGATTTTCCTGCCCAATTGATTCTCCACTTCTTGTTTAAACTCTTTGAACTTTTCAAAGGTTTCAGACTTATGCTTGATTAAGTAGATATACCCATATCTGCTATAATCGTCGGTGAAAGTCACATAGAAGCGGTTCCCATCCCTTGTGGTGGATCTAAAGGGCCCACACACATCGGTGTGTATGAGATCCAATAGACCCTAACCCCTCTCACAAGTGCCAGTGAAGGGTGACTTGGTCATCTTTCCAAGTAAACAAGACTCACACACGTCATCGTCCCTAAGGTCGAATGACTCCAACACTCCATCCTTTTGGAGTTGGGCTATGCGTTTCTTGTTGACATGTCCAAGACGACAATGCCACAAGCATGCTTTATCCATACTATTGGAAGAATCGATACACAACACATCATTTCCTAGGTTATCTACAACCATCACAGTTTCATAAATTCCATTACAAGGCAATGCTTCAAAATATAAAACACCATTTAGATAAGCATAAATAGAACCTTTCTCATTATCAAATGAATATCTAAATCCTTGTCTAAACAAACCATGAAATGAAATGATGTTTCTTGCCATATCTGGCGAATAGCAACAATTATTTAAATCTAATCCTAATCTATTACTAAGCGCTAGAGAATACACTCCAATCTTGGTGACAGGCGACAATCTTCTGTTCCCCATGATTAGATTTATCCTTCCACGCTCCACATCTCTATCTCTTCTTAGTCCCTGCAAATCAGAACATATGTGAAAACCACATCCTGTATCAAGAACCCAAGAAATAGCATGTGATGAATCATTAGATTTAATCGTGTAAATACCTGTGAAAGATCGCTTGATCTTCCCATCCTTGATGGCTTGTAGATATTCCAGGCAACTTCTCTTCCAATGCCCTATTTTGTGGCAGTGGTGGCACTCTGCCTCCTTCGGGTTAGAGTTGGGCTTAGCAGAACTAAATTTGGTTCCACTAGAAGAGGTACCATCTTGGGACTTTCCCTTGTGGTGGCTCTTTGAAGGAGCCTTCCTCTTCTTGCCCCTCCCTTGACCTATTGCCAAGACAGGCGCAGCAGTGGGAGTGGGAGTCGATGTAACAGACTTGTCCTTGAGATTGCTCTCAGCAGTCCTCAAGGTGACCTCTTCCTTATTCATGTGGTAGGTCATGTGGAACTGGTTGTAGCAGGGAGGCAAGGAGTGAAGGATAATGTCAATTGCCAGCTCTTCATCGAAGTTAACATTCAACTTCAGCAGGCGATCAACATATCTCTGCATATTTTGCAGATGAGCGGTAAGGGACTCTCCATTACCCATTTTGGCAGTGATCATCGAAGTGATGATCTCATACCTTTCTTGCCTCGCACTTTGGTGGTACCGGTCCACCAAGTCTTGATGCATCTCGTAGGGATAGTAGTCCTCATAGGACTTTTGGACTTCAGCAGTCATAGTCGCTAGCATGATGCAATGGACTTTCGTGGCATCACGCTCATGGGCCTCAAAGGCAGCGATTTCTTCGGGAGTAGCAGTGTTGATGTTCACCTCCTTCAGCTCCTTATCGAGGAAATACTATTTGTCCTCATAACGAGTGACCATTCAGATGTTACGGATCCAATCATTGAAATTGGACCCGTCAAAGATCACTCTCCCACACAAGTTCATGAGTGAGAACGAGCCGGATAAGGTTGAGCCTGAAGCGTTGTTGTTGTTTGAGTTCGACATCTGAAGAAGAAAAGAACAAAGTTTGATTAGAAATGAATCCCCAATTAAACACCCAAATGAAAAATTAGGGCTAGGATCCAACAACATTATTTACAAATTAGAAGTGGGATGCCGTAATCTAACATGCAAATAATTTGAAGGTAAGTGAATGACGATTCACTAATTCTCCACCATGAAAAACAAAAAAAGATTAAGTTTTAAATGTATTGAAAACTCCTAGATTCCTTTGAGATTCATTGAACTTTTCAATGACATGTTTCAATCTCGATGTGCCCCTCTAGTTTGTGACTGGGATGCCGAGGATCACAAAGCGGGTGTGAATAACCATGCAAATGTACATGGTGCCCTCATTGTTACAGTCACCTATTCGATGTGCCGGTTAGCCACACACGCTCCATCGAACTATGACAAACAATGAGTGACCCTTTGCCACCTATGCTTAGAATCCAATTAGTGTGTCGGTTAACCACACGCACTCCACTAACGTCTTAGCAAGGGTGCAAAGTGTAATTTCATGGAATTGTACCAATTCCACTTTTCCTAAAGTAACTAAGATTGGGAATTGTTATAAAAATATTTAGTTACTTTTATAATTCATTATACTTTTTAATGAGGAAAGGTTTGCCCTATCCTACCCGTTTGGCTAACGACCCTCCACCAATCAAGGAAGCGGTGGGTGAGAGTGGACACCCATTAAACGGCCATTTTATTGACCATAACCTTATACCCCCCTTATAGATTGGCTTCGTGAATGAGGCCTACTAACGGTAAGACTATCATTTTAGTTATACATATATATATATATATATATATATATATATATATATATATATATATATATATATATATATATATATATATATATATATTAATCTTGTAATAATATATTAGTATAGGGTGTATTTTAAACATTTCAAAATACTAGGGTTTTAGTTTCAATTTTAAAATTTTTCGAAATTTAAAACTTTTAAATTTTAAAATTTTAAATATTAAAACTCTTGATTTAATAATTATCCTTAAATTAAACAAATAATTTAAATTATCAAATCTAGAAGGGTTATCTTTTAAATTAAACAATTTAATTTATCCTAATCCCTTAAAATTCGAAAATATAGGATGGGATAATTCAAAATCTTTAATTACCATATTTAAACCATTAAAAGATAATTACAATATATGGAATTATCCAAATCCCTAAAATTTAGGATCTTATCTTGGGGAGGAGGCAAATTTCGAAAACCCTAGGGTTTGCAAACCCTAGATTTCGAAATCTTGGGGGCTAAGAAAAGGGTTTGAAAAACCCTTATCAATTTTCGAAAAACAGGGTTCAAGAACCCTAATTTCGAAATCCTTGCCTCCTAGGGTTTATTGGACATAAACCCTAAAGTGTCAAATTCATACAATTGTATAATTCTAATTGAAAACAAAAACCATAAGCTCTGATACCACTGATGGGTTGTATACAAACAATCCTATGTGTGCATGCAACCCTAGAATTGGATCTATGTTTTCACTATTAGATACACAAAATCATGAACACATGAAGAACCCAAACATGCTCCTATGAATTTCGTAAAACGTAAGTAGAGATGGTTTACATACCTCTTGTTGTTATATTGTAATAACAACTCAAATCTTCAATCTTCTTGTTTTTGAAAGCAAGTACCACAAGTGTAGTACCTCTAATGGCTCACAAACACCAAGAGAAAATGGAGAGGCAAGAGAGAGAGGGAGGAGGCTACAAAATTCGGCCTTAGGGTTCTTAGAGAAGCAAGTGGACGAAATCTTGTAGCCTAGGGTCCTTATTTATACTATGAGCAGCTAGGGTTTCCTCCAAAACCTTAATGGACAGCTTAAACATTAAGCAGCCCATGGAACCTTCTGGAATAAGGCCATGGACGAAAATATGATGGGCTCCCATCATAATTTCATTCATCCCTTTGTCTCATTGGGTTTCCCAGCCCAAAATCCAACTATCACACATTTGACAGTTTAAGTCCCTTTATTCAATTAATTTCTTTTAGTCACCAAATTAATTCTTAGTTAATTTATGACTAATATTAATTAAATAATATGATTTCTCTTTTAATATATTATTCTTATAATATATTAATCAATCATAATAACCTCTTTCTCTATTATTTCTCCAGTCAAGTTGCTTTGGTGAAGGCAACCCAAAAGGACCATGCACAACTGGGTCAAGTACTTACCAAATATGGTTACGGGCTTAGACACTAATCCAACAGTAACAACCGGTTATTTGAAGTCAATACAAGTCAAACAAGTCAACTATGTGAAACAAAAGTCAGATAATGAAAATTATTTGACTTTATAATGAAAATTTACATTGCTTTATGGGTTTTCGGTTTTGAGAATCAAATCCCACTAGGACTGAAATCCCTTCCTAGACCGAGAACTCCATCCGAGGACCCACCCTTCCGACCGAAATCATCCTGCACCAAAAACCATTTGGACTGAGAACCTTGACCGAAAACTACCTTTCTCAGTTGGAACATTTAGACCGAAATCAAAGATTTCGGTTGAAAGGATAAGCCGAAATCTCTAATTTAGGAGGTGCCACACATTCCAAAGTGATAAATTACACATTCCAATGTAAACATC
Source organism: Lactuca virosa (assembly GCF_052849685.1). Classification (NCBI taxonomy): domain Eukaryota; kingdom Viridiplantae; phylum Streptophyta; class Magnoliopsida; order Asterales; family Asteraceae; genus Lactuca; species Lactuca virosa. The sequence continues at coordinate 394,820,608 of NC_136433.1, forward strand.
CCATCACTTTTACCCCATATTTATATGGTTAAACCGAAAACATACCACATTTATCACATTTTCACTACGAAACCTCCTCACTTTTGCTCTCAAAACCCATCGGAAACCTTCATATCTTCATAATCTCTCAAGAACACCATCCTAATTCTCCAGGAAAACATTTACTAAAGACTTATTTCTTAGAAATCCTTGTAAGTATTTTATACATAAACTAGTGTTATTTAACACCTTAAATTTTTAGTTATCTAAATTGCACATGTATTATGTGTTTAATACTATTAGGATTTCGGGTTTTCGCGTGTTCTAACACGAAGAACATCACTACCACATCGTACCAAACCAAGAACACACACTCGAGGTGAGTTCATACCCCTATGTTTTCACGATTTTCTTTCCATGGTTTAGGGGGAGGGGGGAATAGAAGTAAAACACAAGGAAGCTTGTGTTAATATTCAAACTATTTCAAACTGTTGTTTTACCAATATATATATATATATATATATATATATATATATATATATATATATATATATATATATATATATATATATATATATATAATTAAGATTCTACAAGCTTAGAATTGATGATTTTGCCTTAACTCCTGTTCCTTGTTTGGTTGTGGGCTTAGGGTAGAATTATTTATTCGACTGTCTTTTCAATCTTAATTATATATGCCTTATATATATATATATATATATATATATATATATATATATATATATATATATATATATATATATATATATATATATATATATATATATAAGTATAAAATTTATTTCATTAAAACTTTAACCCCTTTTGTAACACGTTGTGCAAAAAAGATATTTTCACAACTTATTTATTACCGTTTGTAGAAAAATGTTAAACTTCACGAATTATCTTTATCTCAGAATTTCGAATATAAACATACAAATTTGTTAAAAATGCAAAGATTTTCATCTCAATAGAACATACACTTTAAACTATAATATGTACAGTTTATGGAACAAACATATCATTTTACTAGTCAGGGATTACAATACAAAAATAATTATATAAAAGTATAATTATTTATACTACGATTACACTATGAAAGAAGACATACATACGGTTTATTCATTACAAAATGAATTTTCATTATTCTACACGTAACTGTTAATATAGCTTTGTGAGTCACATCTTCAAGTACTTATCCAAGTACAAACGAAAGTCCTGAGTTATTGTCACACCCCAAAACCGGAACGACGGAATCGTTCGGGGGTGGAGGACGTCATGTTCAGTATCACAACAGTGCAACGTAGTAAACAAGCAACAACATCATCCATTGCATTAATAATATAATTTTAATACAAGTGTGTTCTGTCAAGTTAAATAGACACCAAAATATGAATCAAAATAAAAGATGAGTCTTGAACGAGCTCCATCTTCTCAAAATCTGGCATCGGTACCTGTCTACTGGCGACCTGAGAATACAAGTTATTTTGAAAGCGAGTATCAGCTTTAAAGCTGGTGAGATCATAAGTATATTAGTGTATGTATTTGTATGAAAGTATTTGTAAGAAAGTGATGTGTGAATTTGTAAAAAGGTTTGAATCTCCTAGAAAACCCTATGTTTCCTACTAAAAGTAGCCTTCTACCAAGGCATCTAGTATCCGTGTGTGTGTCTCTTGTAAGAGTATGTATTTTCCCAATCTGACTATTATTTACCAAAAATATAGTTTCTACATTACTGTTTATTGTGTGAAGATCACAAAGTGAATGCAATGGGAAAATGAAATAGTACAGTAGTATTGTATTAAGTAACTACTGCTGTACTAACTATCTTAAACTAATTGTAATTTAAAGTACCATGTGGTCGGCATGTACCCTGCTACCGACTATAGAACACGACAATGTAAGATGTCGGAAGAAATGACGTTTGGCACCCGTAGACTTGTAAGTCCCACTGTAGCGAGAAGCAAGGTGTAGGATAGTCAATCCAGTATAGATCTATACACAAACTCATACGCTCCCCACTTAAGGAGATTCTAGATACAAAACGGTCATGACAGGTAGTGCCATGCCCCGTTACGTGGCTCACATATCTGAAATAGTATTCTTGTATATGTATTGAATGTACTAGCTGTATTGTGTGTTCTCTCTCTGTCTAGTATGTATGTATGTTCTCTCTGTATGGTATTGTACGTTCTCTCTCTGTCTAGCATGTATGTTTCCTTGTAAAATGTATAGTATGTACTAGCTGTATTGTAATGTATAGACTCATGTATGAACTGACTCATTGTATGTTCCATTGTTCTAGTAATAGTATTAGTAACTTCCTAAACTACGCCTATTGTAGCTTACTAGTAATGTGATTTGTATGTATGAACATATCTGTATACCTTTGCTACCCAAAGGTATTGAATAGAAAAAAGGAACTTTTATATCCATATACATATACATAATATATAACTAGGATTCAAACGACCTTCGGGCAAATAACCGATACCCTAAGTCCACAACCAAACGAGGAACAGGAGGTAAGGTGAGTTATCAGTCCTAAGTCCTTTCAATCCTACTTATTTAACTATATCTATATAGATATAAATTTAACAGAATATAAGAGCAAAGGAAATTGAATAAAAGTATTTGACATGTAAAAGAGTTTGATAAAAGTATTGGACATGTAAAAGAGTTTGATAAAAGTACTGGACATGTAAAAGAGTTTGAAAAAACAGTTTGAAAAGTAGTTGTTTGATAACACAGTTTGCAAGTAAGGAATCCACTTGTTTGGTAGTTATTAATCACATGTGATTGATATAATAACTATAAAAGATCAACTTGTATCCCCCCCACATAAAAGCATTTAAAATCATTTAAAAGATTGATTAAGGGGTATGAACTCACCTGTAATGAGTGGCTTGGATGAACGGATAGTATAGGATGATAAGTGTCAAGTGAAGACTTGAACACACGTGTGGATCCTATTTAACATATAATGATACATATATGAATACAATTAGTGCTTATAACAACTAATTATTGAATTTGAACCACCTTAGGGACTAGTAAACACTTATATTGAAGTGTTACAACCATATATGCTTGTATATAAGGGGTATATGGCTATACAAGGGAGTGTATGGTCAAATTACACACTATTTGTGTGTGTGCGGCCAGGGTGTGTGTGTGGCCAGGGTGTGCGGCCAGAGTGTGTGTGCAGCCGCACACTCACTATGAAGTGTGCTAAAACGTTTTTCCAAGCCTTAGGAGTGTTCTAGGGAAGGTGTTTTGACCATTGGCTAGCTGGAATGGAAGTTTGTTGCCATATTAGACCCTTAAAAGGGTGTGTGCAGCTATACTTGGTGTCTGCGGCCGTACACACTTGAAGATCATATGAAATGGCGTTTTTCATGTGTAAATTCAATGGTCTTTAGCTTATAACAAGCTATTGCAAGTATATACCCGATTTAGAGGCTTAAAAGTGTAGTTAAAAGTCCCAAAAGTAGTGTGTGTTCTTGGTGTTCTAACACCAAATAGGTGTTTTCATGGATCAAATCAAGTAGAAAGGCTAGTTTAGGTCATATATTAGCTATTCAAAGGATGAATCACTCACTTGATTGAAGATTGAAGTGAAACTTTGGATGATACTTGAGAGAAAACGAGTTCTAGCTTTGAAGAAGTGGAAAAAGTGTTCAAAATGGGTAAGTGTTCTATATATAGGTGGGAGTGTGCGGTTGGGATTGGTGTGTGGCCGCACACTCGGGTGTACGGCCGCACACACCTTGTGTTGGTGTGTTTGGCTCAATTGCAAGGTGTTACACTCACAATACTCATCCCACGACTCATACCTTGATTAAACTAGGTTTTAACCACTCTAATTGACTCTAAATAGTGCTAGAAAATAGCAAAAACGAGTCTAACCTTCATTGATTTGAATAAGTGTATAAAATAAAAATTTCGGATTGTCACATCATCCCCCCGTTAGAGAGAATTTCGTCCCGAAATTAGAGTTTAAGCCATTAAGTAGTTACAAATAACTAAGCAAAAAGATGAGGATATTTCAGTTTCATCTGATCCTCTCGCTCCCAAGTGAATTCAGGTCCCCGCTTGGCGTTCCGGCGAACCTTCACTATCGGGATACGGCTTTGCTTTGTTTGCTTGACTTCTCGGTCCATGATCTCTACAGGTTCTTCCACGAAGTTGAGGCTCTCGTTGATCTCGATTTCGTCGAGTGGGATTCCAAGAGTCTCGTCGGACAGACACTTTTTCAAGTTCGAGACGTGGAAAGTAGAATGTACGTTACTGAGTTCACGAGGTAAGTTAAGTTTGTAAGCTACAGGGCCGATTCTTGCGAGAATCTCGAAAGGCCATATGTATCTTGGATTTAGCTTTCCACGCTTTCCGAAGCGTATCAAGCCCTTCCAGGGTGAGGCCTTCAATAGTACACGATCGCCCACCTGGAATTCCAACGGTTTCCTTTGTTTATCTGCGTAGCTTTTCTGTCGGTCTCTAGAGGCTTTCAATCGTTCACGAATCTGAACGATCTTCTCTGTCATTTCCCGAATGATCTCCGGACCCGTGAGAGTGCTTTCAGGAATTCGTCCTTTAGCTAACTGGGTATCACCCACCTCAGCCCAGCACAAAGGGGATCTGCACTTTCGGCCATAGAGGGCCTCGAATGGAGCAACCTTTATGCTCGTGTGATAACTGTTGTTGTAGTAAAATTCGACAAGGGGTAAATGAGTATCCCATGCTTTCCCAAAGTCGATCACACAGGATCGCTTGAGCGTTTGGAACGCTCTCTCCTGCTTCTCTTCCCAGTCAAAGGCCACGCCCTTCTGGGTCAGTGTTGTAAGAGGTTTCGCGATGCGGGAGAAGTTCTGCTCTAACTGAATCTCTTTTCTCGATCGACGAGAAGGCATTTGATTGGATTCTAAGTTTTTCCGCATTGCAATACGATCACTCGTAGTCTTGGGCAGTCTCCGTCCTAAAGTTCATATCAGAAGTCATATTGGGTTCATCCATCACAGCTTCGTGTATACAAGTCGTATATAATTAAGACTGAAAAGGCAGTCGAATAAATGATTCTTCTTTAAGCTCACATCCCAAACAAGGAAAAGAAGTTAAAGCAGAATCATCAATTCTAAGCCTGTAGAACCTTGATTATATACCACCCTTGCGTATGCCTTCTCCAGCGATAGATCAATCGTATGGATCTTCGGGTTGAGCTTGACGTGCTGGACGAGTGGTACTCCGGGGAGGTTTGCTGCAGAGTCTTCGGGAAGGAGACGAATCATAAGGTACTCTCTGTATGAGCACCTCGGAGTCATGGAATGGCGGCTTCGCTAGAAAGGCGATTTCGGAGAAAAGAATTTACGCATGAAACTGGCATTGTGAGGGTTGAATTTACTCAAGTTAAACGATAATGTCGGACTACTAGGAATAAAAGGCGTTAGACTAGATCATAAAGGTGTTACAAAACATCACGGTGCAACTTTTACAGAGTTTAAGTACTTTAGTTTTATCTATAAGACTACTGCTGCGAACAGGGTATACTACAAAAAGCAAGTACACGCAGCACGAGAGTCCCTTGACTGACGGGGTCTCGCCAAAAAGATAAGACTCGAGTTGCACTAGTTTTTAACAGTTTATAAGTCTACTATTACGAAACACCCTAGTATTTCAACGTGGATCCGGAGTAGTCTATCCTGCGGCTGTGATCCTTAGTATCTTCCCGTCTGCGCCAGAGTTCTTCGTTATTGGACAATCCTTTTTGAGATGCCCTATCTCACCACATAAATGACATATCTGGCTTGTACCAGCATCAGTGGTGGAAGTGAATTGTCGGGTCGGAGTTATGTGGACATTGTTGCTTTCGTTGTTCGTCCTTTTCGAACAATTCTTCTTAAAGTTCCCGATTTCACCGAAATCATAGCAAGCCTGGTTGACTCCGATGTCAGGGACTTGAGTGATGGGTCGTGCCGGTGCTCCACAGCTACGAGCATGGTGCCCTATTTTGTGGCAATTGCAGCATTGCATTTCATGGCAAGCCCCATTATGATGAAAGCTACACTTGTCACACTTCGGAATTTTCCCTCGTATGGTCTGATCGGGGCTGGGATGGTAGGGGTTGCCACTTGTTGCTGTTGCATGGAAAGTCTTTGGGATCGCTTGCGCTCCTTTTGGGCTTGACGCTTTCGTTTCATGTTCTCGGTTTTTCGGCTTTGCAAGTCTGTGACTGTTATCATTTGTTGGCTTCTCGGATCGATACAACGATCGGAATTGTCAACCCCCTTGCCAGCCTTGCTTGTGTTGTTAGTACTGAGGTTTGTAAGGACAGCTGCCACGGCAGCTGTTACCACGGCTTGGAATGTAGCGGCGTCGATATGAAGGATAGGGGTTTCGTCGTTCGGCTGGTTATTTCTGGATGACGACATGATTCTGTTATTCAGAAGAAAATGAGTTCGTGAGTGATTATGGTTGAACCTAGATGTATTTTGACCATTCATTCAAAGAGTAGGAGTAAGTTCTCGAGGGTTTGACCTACATCCCTATGATGCAGTCCTAGTAAAGTGTAGAAGTAAGTTCATAGAATGGTTGTAAAACAATTGTTATCCAACCTTCGACAAGAATTGGAAGGAATCCTTGAGCTAATTCACCATAGCTCCATAATTTGACGTAGTGAGTGTTTAGATAGGATCCTAACGATAGCAAAACAAAATTATTTGAACAAGGATTGGTACAGAATTTAGCCGACTGTCAATATCAGTGACACTTAAGATGTAATACATTTGGGAAAAAAAATGACCTTGAAGTAGGTCTTACATCATATCCGAAGTAACAAAAGTTTTGACGGCATATTGGTCTAACTAGAAAGTACTTACAGTACAGAGTTAGTTACCTAGAAAAGTGGTACTTAGAGCCTAGTTAGGAAGACTATTCTTTCAACCAAGGAAATAAAGGTAGAATATCTCCTACTGGTGATGGTTATCCCTTGGGTGAACCCTCAGTTCAGCCAGCTGACGCTCCATATCAAGTAGGTACCTTTCGTACACCCTCTGGCGTACTCGGAGCTCTATGACTTCAACTCGAGTTTCAGCTAGCTCTTGATGTAGGGTCTCATGGTCTCCTCTAGACCTCTCACGAGCATCTTCCAGACGAATGGTGCGGATGGTATGCATTCTCGCATTGGTGACAACTTCCGTGATTCGATGGAGAGCTGTCCTGCCCTGAATCTCGTTTCGAGCCACTCTGCGGACCAGGATTGGTAAGACTCTGTCTGCTAAGCCTCTTTCACTCAGGTCATAAAAGCTTTGGTCTCCATTGAATGGCATGGGCTGGTCCTGCTCTTGGCTCCATGTTTCCAAGCTTTCCACCCATGGAGGTGTCGGGCCTTGAAAAGCCGGACGAGGGTTAGGATTTGGGACAGGAGCCACCGGGGGTAGGTTCTCAACTTCAGGCTCAGAGTCAGAACCATCTGCAAAGCCTTCATCCTGGTGATCATCCACAAGTATTGGGTGATCATTTTCTGGCTCTGCTTCAAACCCTCCTCCATTACCTTGGTTAGGGAAGTACAAGTCGCTGTGGGGATGGAATCCAGCCATGTTATCTACGCGAGAAAAGGGATATAAGAATCTAGCACATAAGTAGTTTATAGTAACACAAAATACCCCTATAGTATTTTAAGTTTATGTTCTGTTCTATTGTTTTCATTGTGGTATTGTTGGTAAATTTTTAGACTTGTTTCAACCTCACAACCATACTTAGGCACATGCTAGTCACTCCTCGGATAATATAGTTGATCAGGCTATATCTTCCCAGATTTGACTATATGTCTCTAAGTCTACTTGTGCTGCCCAACAATCGTAATACTTTTGTTCTGTCCTAGTGACACTGATTTTAGTATGAATGCAGACATGTATACTTAGTTAAATATTTTATTATTTAAAAGTATAAACTCTTGGTCAGAGTATTTTAATCCCATTGTATTTATAGTCTGTATATCTTTTATGGGTTGATATACTCAATTCACTATAAACAATGCTCTGATACCAATCTATCACACCCCAAAACCAGAACGGCGGAATCGTTCGGGGGTGGAGGACGTCATGTTCAGTATCACAACAGTGCAAAGTAGTAAACAAGCAACAACATCATCCATTGCATTAATAATATAATTTTAATACAAGTGTGTTCTGTCAAGTTAAATAGACACCAAAATATGAATCAAAATTAAAGATCAGTCTTGAACGAGCTCCATCTTCTCAAAACCTGGCATCGGTACCTGTCTATTGGTGACCTGAGAATACAAGTTATTTTGAAAGCGAGTATCAGCTTTAAAGCTGGTGAGATCATAAGTATATTAGTGTCTGTATTTGTATGAAAGTATTTGTAAGAAAGTGATGTGTGAATTTGTAAAAAGGTTTGAATCTCCTAGAAAACCCTATGTTTCCTACTAAAAGTATCCTTCTACCAAGGCATCTAGTATCTGTGTGTGTGTCTCTTGTAAGAGTATGTATTTTCCCAATCTGACTATTATTTACCAAAAATATAGTTTCTACATTACTGTTTATTGTGTGAAGATCACAAAGTGAATGCAATGGGAAAATGAAATAGTACTGTAGTATTGTATTAAGTAACTACTGTTGTACTAACTACCTTAAACTAATTGTAATTTAAAGTACCATGTGATCGGCCTGTACCCTGCTACCGACTATAGAACACGACAATGTAAGATGTCGGAAGAAATGACGTTTGGCACCCGTAGACTTACAAGTCCCACTGTAGCGAGCAGCAAGGTGTAGGATAGTCAATCCAGTATAGATCTATACACAAACTCATACGCTCCCCACTTAAGGAGATTCTGGATACAAAACGGTCATGACAGGTAGTGCCATGCCCCGTTACGTGGCTCACATATCTGAAATAGTATTCTTGTATATGTATTGAATGTACTAGCTGTATTGTGTGTTCTCTCTCTGTCTAGTATGTATGTATGTTCTCTCTGTATGGTATTGTATGTTCTCTCTCTGTCTAGCATGTATGTTTCCTTGTAAAATGTATAGTATGTACTAGCTGTATTATAATGTATAGACTCATGTATGAACTGACTCATTGTATGTTCCATTGTTCTAGTAATAGTATTAGTAACTTCCTAAACTACGCCTATTGTAGCTTACTAGTAATGTGATTTGTATGTATGAACATATCTGTATACCTTTGCTACCCAAAGGTATTGAATAGAAAGAAGGAACTTTTATATCCATATACATATACATAATATATAACTAGGATTCAAACGACCTTCGGACAAATAACCGATACCCTAAGTCCACAACCAAACGAGGAACAGGAGGAAAGGTGAGTTATCAGTCCTAAGTCCTTTCAATCCTACTTATATAACTATATCTATACAGCTATACATTTAACAGAATATAAGAGCAAAGGAAATTGAATAAAAGTATTTGACATGTAAAAGAGTTTGATAAAAGTATTGGACATGTAAAACAGTTTGATAAAAGTATTGGACATGTAAAAGAGTTTGACAAAACAGTTTGAAAAGTAGTTTGTTTGATAACACAGTTTGAAAGTAAGGAATCCACTTGTTTGGTAGTTATTAATCACATGTGATTGATATAATAACTATAAAAGATCAACTTGTATAGGATGAACGGATAGTATAGGATGCTAAGTGTCAAGTGAAGACTTGAACACACATGCGGATCCTATTTAACATATAATGATACATATATGAATACAATTAGTGCTTATAACAACTAATTATTGAATTTGAACCACCTTAGGGACTAGTAAACACTTATATTGAAGTGTTACAACCATATATGCTTGTATATAAGGGGTATATGGCTATACAAGGGAGTGTATGGTCAAATTACACACTATTTGTGTGTGTGCGGCCAGGGGGTGTGTGTGGCCAGGGTGTGCGGCCAGAGTGTGTGTGCGGCCGCACACTCACTATGAAGTGTGCTAAAACGTTTTTCCAAGCCTTAGGAGTGTTCTAGGGAAGGTGTTTTGACCATTGGCTAGCTGGAATGGAAGTTTGTTGCCATATTAAACCCTTAAAAGGGTGTGTGCAGCTATACTTGGTGTGTGCGGCCGTACACACTTGAAGATCATATGAAATGGCGTTTTTCATGTGTAAATTCAAGGGTCTTTAGCTTATAACAAGCTATTGCAAGTGTATACCCGATTTAGAGGCTTAAAAGTGTAGTTAAAAGTCCCAAAAGTAGTGTGTGTTCTTGGCGTTCTAACACCAAATAGGTGTTTTCATGGATCAAATCAAGGAGAAAGGCTAGTTAAGTTCATATATTAGCTATTCAAAGGATGAATCACTCACTTGATTGAAGATTGAAGTGAAACTTTGGATGATACTTGAGAGAAAACGAGTTCTAGCTTTAAAGAAGTGGAAAAAATGTTCAAAATGGTTAAGTGTTCTATATATAGGTGGGAGTGTGCGGTTGGGATGGGATTGTGGCCGCACACACCTTGTGTTGGTGTGTTTAGCTCAATTGCAAGGTGTTACACTCACAACACTCATCCCACGACTCATACCTTGATTAAACTAGGTTTTAACCACTCTAATTGACTCTAAATAGTGCTAGAAAATAGCAAAAACGAGTCTAACCTTCATTGATTTGAATAAGTGTATAAAATAAAATTTTCGGATTGTAACAGTTATAACCAGAGTCTCCTGGAGGGAGAGCGTGACACTTGTGTATAGATCTATATGGGACCGACAATCCCGCACCTAAACTGTTAGCTACAGTTAGACCGGAAGGTCTGGGGTGACAAAAATGTACCATTTCCGACGCCTGAAGAACGTCGTATCAGGCCATCTTAGGTCATCAAGCATGGTTATAATAACTCACAATTTGGTATTAAACAATACGATTAGTGTACGAGTACATAACTAACTTCAAAGAGTTTTATTTAATAATAAAACTACAATATAATATTTTATAGTACAACTGGTGGATCCAGGCACATACATTCACAGAGTTTCATACAAGTACAATTATAGTATACTATTTTTCAGTACAGAGAAACTTACATTTTTGGAAACATTTATTTTATGGTTTTATGTGAATTAAAACTACGTCATACTATTTCAGAGTACTACAACACTTACACATTTTGGTCTTTAGGTATTAAGAATAAAATTCATTTACAACAGAAAATATTGGATTTTCTGGAAGAACACACTAACGTTTTCAAAGAACAAATGACAGGTTTCTAATACAAAAATGCTTACGAACTCACCAACTTAATTGTTGACACTCTTTTCAAAACCACTTGTATTCTCAGGGAATCAGTAGACAGGTATCCACACAAGTTTTAAGAATACAGAGCATCATAGAGTCACGTCTTTTAGTTTTTGCTATATACTTTTGGTGTCAAGTATACAATGATTTGAACACAAATGTAAAAACTATACATTATCAATATGATGGTTGTTGTGCTTTGATTACAATTATTCAATTGTTATGATATTGTACATGACGTCATCCGCCCCCGAACATTTCCCTCGTTCTGGTTTGGGGGTGTGACAATAAGCATAATGAATTATAAAGTAACTAAATTCATTTTATATAAAATTCCCAATCTTCGTTACTTTAGGAAAAATGTGAATTTGTATGCTAACCCATGAAATTGCACATTGCACTTTATAAGTCGTTAGTGGAGCGTGTGTGGTTAACAAGCACACTAATAGGGACTAATAAAGGGTGGAAAAGGATGTCTCGTAAATTATCATTGATTAATGGTTCGTGTGTGGCTAACCGGCACATTAATGAGATGATAAATGGCATCGAGAGTACCAAGCTAATTTGCATGGTTATTCACATCTTGTTTGTGATCCTCGGTATCCCAGTCACAAATGGAAGAGCATAATTGAGATTAAACATGCCATTGAATAGTTCAATGAATCTCAAAAGATCTAGGAATTTCATTAAAAATCTAATTCGTTTAAAATTTCATTTTCGTGGTGAAATTGGTAAATCATCATTTACCTACCTTTATCCAATTCACAATTAGATTACGGAATCCTTTTTCTAAGTTGTGAATTATCTATTTGGATCTTAGCCTTAATATTTCATTTGGGTGTTATATTAAGGATTATTCTTATCTACCCAAAACTATATTTCTTCTCTTTCAGATGTCTACTCCCAACAATGGTTCTGGTTCCTCCTCCTACAACAACTTCTTGATTTTGAACATCTGCTCGAGGGTTACTTTCAATGGCACCAATTATAATGATTGGATGCGTAACATCAATATGGATCTACGTTTCGAGGACAAAGAGTATGTGCTCGAAAAAGAACTTCTCGAGATTGATGACACTAAAGCTATTGTCGTAGAACTAGCTGAGTATAGGAAACACTATAATGATGCAACTAAAGTTGCATGCATCATGGTGGCAACTATGACTCCTGAGCTACAAAGGTTCTACGAGGATTACTGGCCTTACGAGATGAACAAGGACTTGATGGAAAAGTACCATCAATGAGCTCGTCAAGAGAAGTATGAGGTAGTAAAGTCCCTCATCAATAGCAAGATGAAAGATGGAGAGTCCATTAGTAAAGAATGCAACGATACGTGGAGCGCTTACTAAAGCTTAATGTGAACTTTGATGAGGAATTGGCTATTGATATATGTTGGGTTTTGAGCATTCTAACACTCCTATGGTGTACATGCAACCCTATAAACCTTGGATCTATGTTTTCTCTATTATACATGCAAATATTAAATATTCCAAGGTTTCATCCTAACTAGCATATTATGAAGCACCTATACTACAAAGTTCTAGTTAGATGACATACCTTTTGATGTAGCTTGATGTCTTCAAGCTTTAAGAGCTTAGCCCCAATAGTGTGGAAGCCTCAAGTGGAATCACAAATCACCAAAACACCTTGGAAAACCTTTAGAGAATATGGATACTTGGCTCACACTATGAAATTGGTTATTGCCCTCTTTAGTGTATCCACACTAGCCACTAGCATATTATGAACCATAAGACCCTTTATATAGTGTGGAGGATTAGGGTTAAACCCTAATACCCATGACCTTTCATTTCCTAGGATCCATGGGTTAAAGCTCCATGGACTATCCATGAAGACTTAGCCCAACCTAAATGAACTTGGCCCACTACACACACACACACACACACATATATATATATATATATATATATATATATATATATATATATATATATATATATCTAAGAGTCCATATTTAATTAGTTCCTTTTGATCACTTAATTAATTATAAATTAATTCTTCATCAATACTAATTAAATAATATGATTATCTATTAATATATTAGAACTTATAATATATTAATATAAATCATAAATATACTATTCTCAAAAGACTATCCATATAAATTATGTCGGTGAAGTGCAACCCAAATGGACCATGCCGGGTCGGGTCAAGTACATACCAAATATAGTTATGGACTTAGACATTAATCCAACAGTCTCCCACTTGGATAAGTCTAAAACTATTATTGTGTATGACTTCAAAAACCAACTAGCAATCGTAGCTCTTAAAGCCGCTGTCGAACTCTCATCTTGTCAATGAACTCTGACCTTTGTCAATGACTTGTCCATTAGATAAGGGATCATATATTCCTCCATTCTAGATATCATATGGACTGACACATGGATTATAATTATTCTCTCTGTCCATTTGTTGTTTCTCGATTTTTGATTTATGATGACTGACTGATTGAACAAATCAAATCAGTCCTGGCTTGGCCAAGCACTCACATGTGTCATCGCTAAATCATCGAGGGGCCCACAGATATCGCTTTTATCCCGAAGGTAAAAGGAATGGATAACCTTCGACTCATATGGCTTGTTCTACTACTTGTTGAATCATACACAAAGGCACGTTTTATAACATCGAGTTACCAAATGCGTTTTCGTGCAATCAATGTATAACCAACTCATAGTAACAACTCATATCTCTAGGTTTGAAGAATATAAGATATTATCGTCTCATGATCACTCGTGATAAAATCCATGAAGTGATTCAAATGAGCGCGAGTTGAATCCAATACTCAGAACTTATGAGCACTCATGAGTGTTGTAGCACCACTTTGTCCACCAACTTGGACCTCTACAAACCAACCCATGACAGTCTTGATTCATATCTACTTCCAACATATGACCGACTGTGGATGGTTTGAATAACTTAATCATTCAGGAAGAGCGACATAGTTATTCTGGAAGTCAAAACATGCAAAGTGAAACACAAGAATAAATGAATCAAATATGGTATCAAACCCTATGAATATAAATAAACACTTTTATTTATCACCATACTGATTACTCATTATTCATTGTTTCGGTTTTATCAATTTTATACTTGAATTAAAAACACTAGTTGTCCCATGCTCCAAGCATGTACACTATGTTTTTCTTAAACAATAGCTTTGCCATACACCAAGTATGCACTCTATGTTTGTCTATGATCCTTACTTTGTGAAATAACCAATTGAACATAATTTCAATGATTCTAATTTCACACTCCCAAATCCTTATCTAAAAATGTGAGAATTTCAAATTCCTATCATTTATCGAAATCTGTTTAGATTTTAAACTTATATGCACTGACCCTCCTGTAATGAATATGTACAAAGTCACAAAGACTTGTCAACAGTCATTATAAGGTATTCCAATGGAGATCAACTCTATGGAAACTAAGTCTCATATTCAAAGTACATTGCTTTGGACATGCTTCTTGCATTAAGTTTTCTAATCTTACACAGATAACTTCCACCTATGGAGACAACTCCATATTCTCATTTTGACTATCACTTCTGAATAAGAGATGCCTCTTTTCAGAATATGTCAATATGGTCCTTCCAAAATTATCACTATACTTCCAACTGTCCCTGAGCAACCAATCTTTGGTAAACCTCAGATTGTCCTCGACAATTGCTTAATCATTTTAGTCATATCCAATTCTAGACCTTTTCCCTTCTTAATGCCACTGGGCATTTGGAAAAAATTTAGAAATGACAAATATTATAGCACATGCAATCGATCCTGTACCCAAAGCAAATGGTACATGATTCATGATGTCTCACATAAAGACATGATTCTAGACAGTCTTTTGCTACAATATTTTTATTTGCCATGTTTTCAAAATTTGACTATGAAGAGGGATGCCGTAATCATAATCGAATTTTGAGAACGCAATATATAGAATTTCCTTAAGTTGAACCAATCCAACATGAAATTCATATATATATATATATTCTTGACTAAAGATGATTAAGGTCTCAATCTAAGCCTTTAGAACTGAAATGAAGTATATCCTCTCCCTTAATTATAGCAAAACAACTTTTTCAATCCCTGCAGCCTCACGAATTGAAACTTTTGTTTTCTATAATTAACATTGCTAACTTGCAACACTAACAATAATTATCATGCTCCCACTAACATGATGATTATTAGCATAACACTTATGCTCCCACTAGCTTTGACATGTACTCAGAAATCAGCTGAACTTCTAGAAATCAATACTTTATTGACTTTCTTACCAAAGTTCAGATTTCTGATGCGAGATGCTTTGATAAAACTTTATCAAAATCATACACCTTTCCTTAGATAGCATGCATGTGTGTTTAAACAATTTCAGAACTATGAAAAGGGATGTCGTAATCATAGTCTCAATTGTTTAGACCTTTTGCCATCTGCTTCAAATCTACTTGGTGGAAGTGTTTCCTCACCATCATTTTCATGAATCGGAGAGAAACCTTATGACCCTTAGATTTTATGGTGTATGTGTTCTTATCCATGTGAATCGTCAAAACCATAGTCACAAGACAAGGATAATGACAAATCCAAACTCATATGGACTGAACTTATGCAATCTTAACTTCTTGCCACCTGGCAGTACAGGGCCTGCCATTGCTTCCAAGTTATTATGCAACCAATTGAGAACTTTTAGAACTCCTATGCAAAGCCAACTTTAACTAGAATGGGCACAGAATATGTCAACACGATAGGTTATAAACCTCAAGTCGTGTGCTAGTGAAGAACCTCAGGTTTTATTCTTGATTAGTTCTTGAAATTCTTTTTAGGATCTTTAAGACTCCCACTATCCTCTTGACATATAAGACTATCTTGCCAAATATTCAAGAGATAGTGCGGATTCTTTATCAAGACAAACACTTCACACAATTGGCCTTAGTTGGTCTTTGTTTTATCCAAAACATCACAACTTACCAATTTCAAATGTACAACAGTAGGACACTTTTACTCTTACATTTGACAAGTGTTTTAAACCTTTCTTTAAGATATGCCACTCAAGTTACAATCTTGGAGTATAACTCTAATAATTGTTTTGGAACGAAGTGTGACTCATCTTCCTGATCTAACCATTTCAACAATTCATGACTCTTCTTCTTAGTCATAAGAATGCACTAAGATGACCTTTAGAGGACTAATTGTGATATGATTTCTAAATCATTAAGATGATCACAAACATGATACTAAAGTACTCTCCCATCTTTTCAGATTTGAGGAACTTTTATCTTTCTGCCTAATTTGATTCTTCCCATTCGTTCTGCCATACATTGAGACTTTTCCAATGTTTCAGAATTATACTTAAACTTGTAAGTATAACCATATTTACTAAACTTTAGTAAATCAAATAGTCTTAACGAGCTTTGTGGTGGACATGACCAGTGCACAAGAATGTGTACTCGATCCCTTTAGTCCTTCACTTGACTCACACATCCATGTGAACAAGTAATTAGTCTTGATTTTCCAATGCTTGAAAGTTCTCATTCATCATACTATTCAACTTGCATGATTCCAATTTTTGGTCCAATTGAAACTTGGGCGATGAGGAACTTTCCTGATTTGGTAAATTTAGACACTACCACAAATGAAAGAATCAAATCCATTTTCCAATATTGCTGTCAGTGGAATCATATAAGCAACAATTTTCCACAAATGCCATTGTAAGGATACTTCAAATAAATAAAATTAAACAATTTTTCTTTTATTTTAAAACTTTGCGGAAAAACTTATCCTTACAATCCACATGGAAAATTGTTGTTATCTATTCCTTAGCAATATATCATAACTTCTTAAGCAACTGCTCAAAATTCTGATGCGATCGAAATCCACCTTCGCGATCAGAATCAGCATATACTTCCTTTAAGATTTCTCTCTATTCTTTGATTCTTAAAACATCAACATGTGACCCAGTCACATCATGTAATGAGGATCTCAGAATAGAACTTAACAGAGTTAGATAATGGGCTCTACCTGATGTAGAGTCAAACTTATTGACTTTAACATCCTTAGGTAAATTTGGCAGCTTTGCAATCAACGCCCCTTCCTTTGGCAAAATAAACATATGGACCCTTTGGTAATGGGACTATCTCAGACTTAGCCTTTCTCTTTACCATTTGGTCAACCTAGTTGACTATGGTTAATCCCTTTCCTTGGGAAGAGAAGGCTTTTCTAGATATCCAATGTTACCATTGTCAATGTCCATGGTAGTTTGGGAAGTTGATCTACTAATCAAATCTGCTCTCCCAGTGCTCCAAATTATTGCTGATTCAGCAGCACCAAGCATATAGATAAGATCATTAAGGGTCATGTCATAGTCTGTTTCATAGTAGTCCCAAAGGAATTCACTATGTGACTTAGAAAGTGATTGAACCACCAACTTTCTCAAGAGTTTGACACCCAACTCTCCCAGCTTGTCAATATGTGACTTCATCTCCAAGATGCGATCACACATAGACCTTGCTTGCCAATAGGGCTTGAGTGACCTTGAACTTGTGGGTTAGGGAGAATAATTGGAGGAGGTGGAGGACGTGAAGTTCCAAGAGATTTGGGAGGATCATAGATGTCTGAACCAAACATCTTTTTGGGAGATATTCAAGATAGTTGATCTAAAGTCCTTAATATAACACCCAATATGAAATATTAAGGCTAGGACCCAGCAAACTATTTTATAACTTGGAAAAGGGATGCCGTAATCCAAGCTATAAAATATTTGAAGGTAGGTGAATGACGATTCACCAATTTCCACCAAGATAAACGAAATGTATTATTAGGTTTTAATTGGTTTTGAAACTCCTAGATTCTTTTGAGATTCATTGAACTTTTCAAAGGCATGTTTCAATCTCGAGTGTGCCCTTCAGGTTTTGTGACTGGGATGCCTAGGATCACAAAACAAGGTGTGAATAACCATGCAAATATACTTGGTACCCTTAATATTTACCCCTCAATTGATGTGCCGGTTAACCATACACGCTCCACCGATACTATGATAAACATTAAGTTACCCTTTGCCTACCTTGTTAAATCAAGCTAGTGTGCCGGTTAACCACAGACGCTCCACTAACTGACTTAAGCAAAGTGCAAAGTGTAATTTCATGGGTTAGCACCAAATTCACATTTTCCTAAGTAACTAAGATTGAGTATTAATAACAGTTTAGTTACTTAGTATTTATCATTAATACTTTTAATGAAGGGAGAATTATAGTCCTTGTCCTACCCGTTCGGCTAACGACCCTCCACCGGTCAAGGAAGCGGTGGGTGAGAGTGGACACACATTAATCTGCCATTTTATAGGCAGTAACCTTATACCCCTCTTATAGACCGGCTTCGTGAATGAGGCCTACTAATGGTAAGATGACTTTACTCTTATATATATATATATATATATATATATATATATATATATATATATATATATATATATATATATATATATATATATAAATATTATTAACTTATAATATTATAAAGTATAAGGGTTGAATTTTAACTTTTAAAAATCTAAGGGCTTAACCTGGAATTAAAATATTCATAAGTGAAAACTTTACAAATTCCAAAACTTGAGGGCAAGTTTTGAAACTATTCAAAACTTTTTATTTCATAACTTATGAGTTTAATTAAGGTTTAATGAAAAAAAATTCAAGTTCCATAACTTGAGGACAAGTTATGGAAGACATTAAATCATTTAATGATGACATTAAAAATAGTGACTCTTCTATTTTCATAACCTATGACACTTAATGACACTTTAAAAAGAAAAACTCTTCACTTTCCATAACTCGAGGACAAGTTATGGAGTTCATAAAAACCATTAAGATCAAATATTCCAATTAACACAATAATCAAATAATTTTTCTATGATCTAGATTAAACTCATAAGTAAAAATAATTCACATCAACAATTTTCAAGAAATTAGATAATCATATAAACTAATACAAATCTTGAAACTTTGACAATTATCCTTTGAAGACTCTTGGAATTCATAACCTAAAGAGTTAATAAATGAGACATTTCACATCCATAACTTATGGAAGTTTCAAAACTCTTAAGATCATAACTTTAAAAAAAAACTTTTGAGTTCCAAAATTTTATGACAAAATTTGTAACTCCTTAAAACCATTTAGATCAAACTTTTAAAACAAATAAAATAATCATATCATTCTATCTTTTAATAAATTGACCTAATACAACTCTTGTAGTAAAGTGACTCAAATTTTATAAATAATTAGTTTTTCATAAAATCAAGTAATTATAATAAAATTTGACAAACTTCATGTTTTTTTTTCTTTTTTTTTCCTTCAACTTGAAAAAAAAAATACATTTGCATCAATATAACAGAAAACAACCCATGGCTCTGATACCACTGTTGGGTTTTGAGCATTCTAACACTCCTATGGTGTACATGCAACCCTATAAACCTTGGATCTATGTTTTCTCTATTATACATGCAAATATTAAATATTCCAAGGTTTCATCCTAACTAGCATATTATGAAGCACCTATACTACAAAGTTCTAGTTAGATGACATACCTTTTGATGTAGCTTGATGTCTTCAAGCTTTAAGAGCTTAGCCCCAATAGTGTGGAAGCCTCAAGTGGAATCACAAATCACCAAAACACCTTGGAAAACCTTTAGAGAATATGGATACTTGGCTCACACTATGAAATCGGTTATTGCCCTCTTTAGTGTATCCACACTAGCCACTAGCATATTATGAACCATAAGACCCTTTATATAGTGTGGAGGATTAGGGTTAAACCCTAATACCCATGACCTTTCATTTCCTAGGATCCATGGGTTAAAGCTCCATGGACTATCCATGAAGACTTAGCCCAACCTAAATGAACTTGGCCCACTACACACACACACACACACACACACACACATATATATATATATATATATATATATATATATATATATATATATATATATATCTAAGAGTCCATATTTAATTAGTTCCTTTTGATCACTTAATTAATTATAAATTAATTCTTGATCAATACTAATTAAATAATATGATTATCTATTAATATATTAGAACTTATAATATATTAATATAAATCATAAATATACTATTCTCAAAAGACTATCCATATAAATTGTGTCGGTGAAGTGCAACCCAAATGGACCATGCCGGGTCGGGTCAAGTACATACCAAATATAGTTATGGACTTAGACATTAATCCAACAATATAGTCTTGCACTCATTGCCTAGTTGTTATGATTAGTTTATTTTGACTTATCATCTGAACAACCAAGAGACCATATTGGCTCAGCTTCAGAACCTCATGCAAACTGCTGAAGCAGGAATGAAGGGAAATGTGTTGCCTCCACCGCTACTGATGCTCCTGTCTTGGCCATTGGGAAAGGAAAATGGAAGAAGAGGAAAGGTCCTCCAAAGCAGAATTGGAAGGGAAAGTCCCAAGCTGGGTACTTAAGCAATAGACTCAAAGGAAAGGCTAGTTCTGATGGTGCCCTTCCTCCGATCCCAAAGAGGTTACTTGCTTCTATTGCCACGACAAATGGCATTGGAAACGAAGCTGCACGAAATACTTGCAAGAGATAAAGGATGACAAAGTGAAGCCAACCTCGGCAGGTATTTACACTATCTTATCTAATAACTCATCATATTCTCATTCTTGGGTCCTTGATACAGGATGTGGTTTCCACATTTGTTCTGATTTCTAGGGGCATTGAGCATGGAATGATGAACTCGACTACCAAGATTGGGTCCTTGATAAGTCGAGCTTCACTTCCAATCTCATTTTGGGGGTATGCCTTAGAGACTTCCGCCCACATTCTTTATCTTGTCCAAACTAAGAAGGTTTCCAAAACACCTCACGAGATGTGGACAAGGAAGGTTCCCTCATTAGCACATATCAAGGTTTGGGGTTGTGAAGCTTTCGTTAGACGAGATACTCATGACAAACTTAAACCTCAAAGTGAGAGATGTATTTTCGTCGGTTACCCACAAAAGTCCTTTGGATTTTTGTTCTACAGACCTAATGACAACGTGGTCTTCGTAGCACGAAGGGGAGTCTTTCGTGAGAGAGAGCTCATATACAAAGAGGACAGTGGGAGTACTATTGATCTTGAAGAAATTCAAGAGTCAAACGATGAAGGAACCTCTAAAAATGCTAGGGCTCAACCTGAGGAAGAAATTCCAATTGAACCAATTAACGAGTCATTACCTCTTAGGCGTTCCAGTAGATTTAGAATGCCACCTGAGTTTTATGGTTTCCATATTACTACAGATGGTGATACGTTTATCGGTGATAGTACACTGGTAAATTGGGATGAACCTTCTAACTACAAGGAAGCAATGGCGGGCCCTGAGGCTGCCAAGTGGAAAGAGGCAATGGATAACAAGATCAAATCCATGTATGACAAACAAGTTTGGAATTTGGTTGACAATGTACCAGGTCAGAAGACAGTTGGGTGCATATGGATCTTCAAGAAGAAGACCAACATGGATGGAAAGGTACACACTTTCAAAGATCGACTGCTTGCGAAGGGCTTTACTCAAACCCCAAGGGTTGACTATGATGAGACCTTCTCACCAATAGCTAAGATTAAATCTCTTAGGGTAATGCTAGCCATAGCTGCGTTTCATGACTATGGATGTCAAAACCGCTTTCCTTAATGGGAAGTTAGCTGAGGATGTTTACATGAGTTAACCAAAGGGTTTTGTGGATGCAAAGCACCCCAATAGAGTGTGTAAGCTTGAGAAGTCAATTTATGGATTGAAACCAGCTTCTCGCAGATGGAATCTTTGCTTTGACGAGAAAGTTATAGAGTTTGGCTTCTCTAGAAGTGAAGATGAATCTTGTGTATATGTCAAAGCTAGTGGG
This sequence comes from Lactuca virosa, assembly GCF_052849685.1. Lineage (NCBI taxonomy): Eukaryota > Viridiplantae > Streptophyta > Magnoliopsida > Asterales > Asteraceae > Lactuca > Lactuca virosa. Next base: position 394,842,765 of record NC_136433.1, read on the forward strand.
AGTATAGTAACCTTCCTGGTATTGTATGTTGATGACATACTTCTTATAGGGAACGACATTGCAACTTTGCAAGAAGTTAAGTCTTGGCTTGGAAAGTGTTTCGCTATGAAGGATCTAAGAGAGGATGCCTATAGTCTATGGATAAGGATTTAGAGAAATAGGAGCAAAAGACTAATTGGACTTAGTCAAAGTACGTATTTGGATAAAGTGTTAAAATGTTTTAGCATGGAGAATTCCAAGAAAGGAGAACTGCCTATCTAGACTAATACCAAACTGAGTAAGACTCAAAGTCCGAGTACTGATGCAGAGATAGCAGAAATGAGTCGAGTCCCATATGCTTCCATAGTTTGATCGATCATGTATGTTATGACATGTACTCGCCCTGATGTGGCTTTTGCTTTGAGCATGGTTGGTCGATATCAGGGAAATCCGGGTAGAGCTCATTGGATAGCAGTCAAAAATATTCTTAAGTATCTGTGAAGAACTGAGGACTGGGTCCTTGTGCTTGGTGGCAATGATAACTTAAGAGTAACTGGGTATAGTGACGCCAACTTTCAGATAGACAGAGACAATTTTCGTTCTCAATCTGGCTTGGTGTTTACAGTCACACCCCCAGCCGACGGCGGAATCGCCAGGCGAGTGACGAAAATCGAATATCACAAACATAACATATATCAAACATTAAACAATCACTTAAAGTTTTACATCACATACGACATAATTATATCTTACTTTGTTACATGCTTCATGACAAATCTTTAATGACTCAAAAAGAGGACATAAAACGTAATTTATAACATAAACATAAGACGATGATTCCATACTCCTCGCGTGGATTTCTTGCCTTAATTTCCTGAGAATACATGTTAAAATACGTCAACAATGATGTTGGTGAGTCCTACAGGTTTTGACTCCATATATTCTTAAAATAACATAAGATTTTTATAAAAAGAATCTAATACAGAGATAGAAACCTTTATCCTTTTCAAAATATATTTTGACAAATTTTTACCAAGAAATGATTATTTTACTGCTATATTGGTTGTACCAACATATTTAGTAAATGAGTCTCTATTTGTCAATTTGTTATATGATAATTATTATTATCGGTTGTCATTTTTATTAATATAAAAACCAAAGGAATATTTAGTATGTTAAGATTTCTCTTACATATCTTATTTCTCTAACCAAATTACGATGGCAGATAATTCCTGAGTGGATATTTTTCCGTTTTTTTGTAAGATGTTGGGAATTTCTATGATTTTTAAAATATGATATAACTGAACTATTGACACTAAACTTTATTATCGCACCGACTCCATAATAGGGCATGCTAAAGTCATTCACCCCGTTTGTAACACGTGGTAATGTTCGATAATGCTAACGCTAGCGCCAAAAATCCATCTCGTCAGACGTAGTTGTAGCTAGCAACTATGGGCGGGCGTTCGTACCGTTTAAGATCAATATTATGACACTTATACCTAGCGTTAGTCGTTCCCTTGCGGATTAACGGTTATATAATGGAGGGTCTCTACTAAGTATTGAGATCTTAGCTTTCGCGAAACCGGGAATAGTTGTAATGAATACTCAAACGGATTGAGTTTGGTATTTGGAATAGGTATAATAAACCTATAAGGAATAGGTATGATGAACCTATATGGAATATGTATGATAAACCTATATTGTTCATTCTAGATGTGTAAAGTTATTCGCCATTTAGGAACAATGATACCCGAAGTTCTTAAGACTTCAAGAATTTATTATTCTAGATACGAATTTGATATCGTATTATTATAATAGTTAAAATTTGAATTTATCCAAGTTTGGATCGACCGGGAACCTACATTCCCCATATTTTATATAACTCATGCGAGGTTATTTTAATACCTTTAAATTTTGGAAAATGATAAAATCTTTAAATGTAATACTCGATAAGTATTTATTTCTAACGACTTTTATACCGAACTTTTATGATGTAACCAAACCACATTAACCTTTAACATACTAGGGTTAATTCTATAATTTACTAAAACTTATATAATTATTCACTTAAGTTAATAATCATGTTAAATTTAACGTGATTATTATTTTAATGCAATTTTTCCTTGGAGTCCTTAATATTTATTACACATATTAGAAGTTCTAATTTATTAGTATAATATAACTATGACCATTTAACCTTCCACGTGTATTTATTTTTAGTTTGTTTTCTTTCATATATATATATATATATATATATATATATATATATATATATATATATATATATATATATATATAGAGAGAGAGAGAGAGGAAGGATTATTTGAGAACTTATATATTCCTGAGAACCTGAGAACTAAAAGTGGATCGTTGGATCAATTGTTTGGATGGCTTAGATAATCAGTGGCATACTTTGTAAATATTAGTAAAATTAGTGGTATATTAGGTTTTATTAAGAATAATCATGAGGGTAATCTGGGTATAAAAAAATTGATCCTAAAAATCATCGACTAGATATTTTCCCCCAAATTCAGACTTTCTCTCTCTAATCCTTCGATCACCTCTTTCTCTCACATGTTCATCGTTGAATCTTTGATGAAATCGAATGCCACCGTCTGAAATCCATGGCCGCCTCCAGTAATCGCCACCACATCGATTGATCTCCTTCTTCATCGTCTTCCTTCCGTCTCCATCGATATCCCCTGTTTCCGATCAAATCTGTAGAAGGAGCTGAACAAAACAAAAATTTGGTGCTGTGATATATACCCGGTGAGACTGATAACTTCTGCTACCAAAGAAGAAGCATCCTTCTTCCTCGAATCGCACAACTTCGATCTCGATTCTGCCGTCTCCACCTTCTTCGAAACCGCTACCGCCGTAGAAGAGACTCCCATGTGTTCTCCGTCTCGCTCCTGATCAGGCTCCCCACCTCCTGCTATTGGTTTACAAAATCCTTACAATCTACAATCTAGGAACACCGCTACGGATAAGAAGCCATCAGGTAGTCGGTCTACTGGACGCATACAGACTTTCTCAGATCTGAATCGACAGGGTGATGACTCTGGAAGTTACTCCGATGAGCCCAGGAGTATTATACCTATGGTGAAAAGAGGTAAATAATGGTGTGCCTCAGCTTCAATGCTTACAGCTTCAAATATACATAATAATACCAAATTAATTTTGATCATTCAACATATGAATGCAAGTTTTGATTGGATTTGATCGTTGCTTTGCCTATTGAAGAATAGTATTGAAACAGGTTGTTTGTTTTGTATATTACAGGTAGAAATCAAGCGCAAGCAGGTTGTATGGATTTCTGGCGCCTTCCCTTCCCTCTTTTTACTGGTAGGGTAAACTTGTAAGATTTTTATTCTTCATGTATGTATTTATGTATGTAGTTTAGTCTGTAATTAAAGATATGTAAAGATGTTTTTTGACTGTTCAATGTACTTTATAAAGATGATTTGCTGTGCTTTTGGCTGTTCACTATCTGCAGTGCAATTGAGAAGCTTTTGTCAAATACTAGGAGTTTGTTTTTTGGTGGTTAATGTATATGATGTATATCTCGAATATAAGACAAATAGCAAGTTAACAAATGACTAACGGTAAGAAGTGACTTTCTCAAATAAGAAGCCATGAGAGACATATGTAGAAGTCATGAGTTCAAATCTCTTTGGGAGACATACGTAGTATTTATAAGAAGTTGACTTGATTTTCTATCTAGTCCTTCCACCATGTGGTCTGACTACTTTCACTGAAAAAGATTTAGGAAATTTTTAATTCTGATAGTAAATTTGAGGACATTCTAGCATTTTGCTCTGGTCAGGTCTTTTCTTTATAAAGTCGATTTTGAAATATTAGTTTAAGTTGTATATTGGTTCTTTCTTTATATAGTTTGAAAAGCTCCTTACTCTATTGCGTACTCATGGTGTATGGATGATCAAAGGAATTAACCAGGTAATATTCTATCTAGTTGTATGCCAACTTTTGTCATTTTTTTATATTTTTATACATCTTTTACTCTATGATCATCAGGTACTATTTCATCCAATAGTTGTTCTTGTTTTGTCTGTGTTCATTATTTGTGTTTATTGTTTCAGTGTTAACTTTATTTGTTCAAAAGCAGAGAAATTGAATTTCATTATGTTTAAATTTTGACCTGTTTCTGATCCTAAACCATGAAATCCAAGTTAATAGTTATAAAATTAGTGTTTATGTGGTATAGACGGGTGTTAGAGACAATCTAACAAGTTCATAATTGCCTTTTGAGCAAAAATTCAACTTCATTCATGCTTAGAAATCAAAACCTAGTTATTTTTACTTGCCTAAACTTTTCAACACAATAATAGAGCTTTATTGATTACTTTACTATATATAGGATCACCAATAATATGAAAGAAAAAGTCTTTGGTGATCCAAATGGATCTTTGCACTTTCTGCTTATATTTGGATTTAATTGTACTCTAAAACATTGACAATTTTGCAGCCAAGTTCGAAAGTTGAATGGTGTCTAACGATTTTCAAATAAGTTGGTTTGTGTCATAATATATTGGTTATTGTGTTCCAATAACACATAATTTCTTGTTATCTTGATAGGTTGCTAAAGAACAAGTAGAGAGGAGGAAAAGAGCTCAATTAATGTTTGATTTAGGCCAAAGGCTTATAGAAAGGGTATGTATGGGCAACGAATTGAATTAACATATTAATCACATGTAATTCACATATGAATTACATGTGATTAACATGTAAATCGCAAGTGAATCACATATGAATCATATGTAATTCACATGTAAATCATAAGTGAATCACATATGAATTACATGTGATTCACATGTGAATCACAAGTGATTCACATGTGAATCACAAGTGATTCACATGTGAATCACAAGTGATTCACATGTGAATCACAAGTGATTCACATGTGAATCACAAGTGATTCACATTTGAATCACAAGTGATTCACATATAAATCACAAGTGATTCACAGATGAATCACATGTAATTCACATATAAAATCACATGTAATTCACATGTAAATCACAAGTGAATGTCATATGAGTTACATATGAATCACAAGTGATTCACATATGAATTATATGTGATTCACATGTAGATCACAAGTGAATCACATAAGAATTACATGTGATTCACATGTAAATAACATGTAACTCACATATGAATTACATGTGATTCACAGGTAATTCACATATGAATCACATATAAATCTTAATGATATATGCATGTGCATTTTTGTAAGTGTTTTTGTATTAATCAATTTTTTTTAATTTTCTTGTAGATTTTGAAGAATTTGTGGAAAATATTGAAGAGGTGAAAAGTGATAAACTGAAGAAAATATGAAAATCTTGATATGACGAAATGATAACATTGTGAATCTTCGTAGCATTTTTTATTTTTTATATTTTATTTTGTATTGAATAAAATACTTGTACTATTATGTTTATAGATTGATTAAAAAAAATGAGATTTTTTATGATTTACTTACGAATATTATAGTATAAGAAATATGCATATATTCATTTGAAAAAATATGAATATATGCACCAAAAATGTTGATTTTTTTTGTTAAAAAAATTAGAGTTTTTTTTAAATATTCTAGTTTTTTTATATAAATTTACTGATTTTTAAAAATTTATATTTCTTTTAAAAAATGCAGCTTTATTAAAAAAACTGCAGTGTTTTTTAAAAAAAAATTGCAGTTTTTTTTTTAAAAAGTTGCACTTTTTTTGAAAAAAATTGCAGTATTTAAGAAAAAAAATGCAATTTTTTTTGAAAAAATTACAGTTTTTTTTTAAAAATTACCGTTTTATTAAAAAATTTGCAGTTTTTTTAAATACAGTTTTTTTTTTTCAAAAAAATTGCAGTTTCTTTTTGAAAAAAATGCAGTTTTTAAAAAAATTCAAATTTTTAAAAAATTTATGCTTTCCAAAAAAGTTAAAAAAATCTGCAGTTAAAAAAAAACGAAAATTAGTTTTTTTAATAAAAAAATCCAAAATTTTGTTTTATAATGTTAATTTGAGAGATTTTTATTAATATTTCCAATAATACAAAAAATTAAATGAGATTGGTATGATGACGATCATGCCCTTAATGATTTGATTTTGATCCAACGCTCCACCTTTAGCTCTTAGATTCTCGGGAAACTATGAGTTCTCAACCGATCTCAACCCTATATATATATATATATATATATATATATATATATATATATATATATATATATATATATATATATATATATATATATATATGCTTTTACATAGTTATTTACATCATTTTAGTTATCACGAAGATCAGAAAAAGCTACACGAAATAATTATGTATATGCATTTATATTCCCTGCATTTATTTATAACCATGGCTTTTAAAACTCACTGCCATATCTATTTATCCATTCTCTTCATACATATTCATACCTTATTTATAGCAATTTGTATAATCCAAAATCATTTATTTTAAATCCATTTTGGCTATCAAATATTGACCAACAAACATGTATTCTCCCCCAAACAATGGAATCAGAAATGAGGGGCCATCGAAATCACGTTAGTTGCGAGAGTCGGGAGTGTCGGGAAGCTCGTGTTCTAAGCGGGATCTGTAACGGGAATCTTGAAGTCGACCTAAACATCACATGGCAGAAAAAACAATGGAGTCAGGAGCTATACCCACCTGATTAGGGCCAAACCCGCCACCGGGCCGTCCCGTCGGAACTGTTCAGGCCACCGGCCACCATGGCAGGTGCCGACTGTTCATGGTGGTTGTAGAACATGTTTTGATCAGAAAAGAAAGGGAGTTACCTGAGATCGATGGAAGAGTATGGAAAAACGATTGGAAATTGTTTGAGGGTCGAAATGAGATGCAGACAGGAAGGAACTTGGTGATGGTCGTTGTTTCTTCTCCTTCGGTGGACTGTGCCAACTGGTCAGCTTATCATCGCATGTAGCCAGTGGCGGATGCCTTTAGGGGCTGGGGGAGGCCATGGCCCCCCAGCTTTTTGCTCCACTAAATATCACATTTTAATTTTGACATGCTTTGACTAGATAGTATATAAATATTTTGTACTAAAATCTTTATCAATGAGCTTCCAAATCAAGAAGGAGATACAATTTTAATTTTCATTTAAATATACAATGTAAACCCTTTTTATAAGTTAGATCATCAAGATGTAGGACAAAATTAAAATAAAAATTCTTTTTATCCACGCTAGTCTCATATACGATATTGAAGCAAAATTGGAGTTGAATACTTTTTTCTTTAAATAGGTATGTTCATATAATATATTTATAATATAAATCCGATGCCTTTGATAATCATTATGATAAATGAATAAAAACAATTAATTTTTCCATGGGTTTGTTTTTATAAGGTATGATTTTTTGTAAAGGCTTGTTTAGAAAGGGAAAGTTTTTTATTTGTTTTTTTATATGTGGTATGTACAAAACTAGTTCAAAAATATATTGAAACATCCAACTTAATATACTAATAAATCTATTATTATTTTGTGGTGAGTCGAATAATCAAGATCAATTAGACCTCTGAAACTTCTTTAGTACAATTAATACTGCCCGATGTAAATTTGGTATAAACATATATTAGAAAACAAAATTGTTCGGTGTAAAAGACTATAAAAACCTTGAATGCCTTTTATTGATATGATTGGAAGTGAATATGGTTTTGGCCCCCTCACTTCTATTGATCATGTTCCGCCCCTGCATGTAGCAGGCAGAAGAGGGACTGGGGTGGAGAAGGCAATAACTTTGGTTGTTGCTGGGTTTTCTTCTGGTGACCATGAGGGAAGACGAGAGTGAGGGAGTTTGGGAAGATGAAGGGAGGAGTGAGTGAAAACCTTGAATGAGTTCAGTGATGAGTTAAATAACTGGTGAAGCTTCTCTAAATCTCATTGTACAGCTGTGAATCATTTGAGATATTTGGTTGTACGTTTGCAATATATGCAGGATTTTGTGCATGTGCATAATTTATGTGTGTGTGTGTGTGTGTATCTTAAGGAAAATCGTGAGAGGGGAGGGTGGTGAGTGAGGTAATTTATCATTCTTCCTGATATATTAAATCAGATTTCCTCACATAATTCATTGTACCATTGAGGATCGAATGAAGATACAAGAGTACATGTGAAATAGTTCCAGGGATATTAAACATGTGGTGGTAATTGTGAGTATGCACGTGAGAGAGGTGAGAGAGATATAAAGGAAAGGAACGAGTAGGATATGATCTTATGAATATTTGGAATGATCAAAGATTGTACTATGATATCTCCAATTTTATTTTAGGATAATGACTTGAAAGGGTAACGAACTTTCGACTTTGTTCACATTTAGTCACTAAACTTTTTTTCGTTATCTATTTGCCATTGAACTCTTGAAACTGTTCACATTTTACCCTTATGACCGGCTGTTGCCGGTCATAAGGGTAAAATGTGAACAGTTTCAATAGTTTAGTGGCAATTAGATAACGAAAAAAAGTTTAGTGACTAAATATGAACAAAATCGAAAGTTCGTTTCCCTCTAAAAAGTTCAATGACTAAATGTGAACAAACTTCCTCTTGTATTATGTTTTAGCAAATTATTTATTTTTGTTAAATTGTAGCAACATTTGTTGATGAAGAAATCTATGAAATAAAAAAAAAAAAAAAACAAAACCCTGAAAATATATTTAAAAAAAACAAAAAACCGAAACCGAAATAAAAAACCAATGGTTTGACATTTTCCAAAATAAAAAATCAAAATTTCCAATCTGATTTTGGTTTTACAAAAAAATGAACCATTCTCACTGATGTGAATTATGACCATTGGTTTGGCATGCGGAATTAAAGAACACACAAAGAACACAGTGATTTGGGTGTTTAAGAGATGCATTCGATTATGAAAGGTGTTTACAAAAAAGGATCTAGATCTAAATCTACATGATTAACACACACTAACACTCTCAATGTTACATCTCTCAAGCACACCTCTACATGTGGTATGGACTCACCTTATATAGAGGTGTTTACATGCTTCTCTCTCTATCTCTCATGTCATAAAGGGGGAGTTTTGGATAGAAAATTCTGAATTGAGCGCTTTCTCATTCCCTTTTTGGTTTTATAATCATTTTTCGATTATAAAAAGGGGGGGGGGGGGATTTAGATATGGAAATCCGAAAGTTGAATTTTTGTAAAACCAAAATCAGATTGGAAAATTGTGATTTTTTATTTTGGAAAATACCAAACCATTCGTTTTTTATTTCGGTTTCGGTTTTTCGTTTTTTTTAATATATTTTTCGGGGTTTTGTTTTTTTTATTTCATAGATTTCTTCATCAACAATTGTTGCTACAATTAAACAAAAATAAATAATTTGCTAAAACATAATACAAGAGGAAGTTTGTTCACATTTAGTCATTGAACTTTTTAGAGGGAAACGAACTTTTGATTTTGTTCACATTTAGTCACTAAACTTTTTTTCGTTATCTATTTGCCACTAAACTATTGAAACTGTTCACATTTTACCCTTATGACCGGTAACAGCCGGTCATAAGGGTAAAATGTGAACAGTTTCAATAGTTCAATGGCAAATAGATAACGAAAAAAGTTTAGTGATTAAATGTGAACAAAGTCGAAAGTTCGTTACCCTTTCAAGTCATTATCCCTTTTATTTTCATGTGCATAATTTAATTTCTATGCACTTGGGTTTTAAAATGGGAGTGAGCGAGTAAGGAGAGTGTAGAATTTGTGAGGGGACTTTACGTGAGTGTTAGTAAACAAATTGAAAGGAAATAATGGCTGAACCTCAGGTGTACTTTATATATATATTTGTTATATTATTTCAATTGTACGTCAAAATCTATGAGGATCTATGCATGTTGGGTAGTTCTTAACGTATTTGGGGTAAATGATGCATATACTCTTATAATATAACTATTTATATAAAAAAAAATCAAGATTTATACGTGTACATATCATATGGATTGCAATTACACATTAATTTATAAAGTGTATAACCATGTGCATACACATTTTTTTATGAAATTATTTAATTTGAATGTTGTCATCTTTCTGTCGTCTTTATTCATAATAAACGACTTCAATATCGAAATAATTTGTACATGACCATTATTTGTGATGTTTCCACAGATGTAAACGGAATAATTTCCTTGCCAATTCGTGAAATATCGTTCAAGTTTCACTTTAATAAGGTTCCGATTTAATCATTTGCAATAGTTTGATTTCGTTTGTGCTCAATATTATAAAATTAGAAATCAAGTATCGGTCTAACTTGTGTATAAGTGGATTTAATTGCAAGTAGTTAAAACGACGACCTAAATTGTTTATAACAATACCAATAAATACACAATAGCTTCTATTTTAATAATATTCGTGCCGATTGACCGACAAAACTTGAACCGATTTTTGCCAATTGTTACATTTACCCTTAATGGAGGAGCAGTAACTTGAAAAAGTTCCAAACAGGAGACGGTGACTGATTCTACCTGTGAATTAGAGTACATAGCAGCAAGCAAAGCATCGGAGGAGGCTATATGGTTGAAGAACTTGATCGAAGACCTTGGAGTTGTGCCAACCATAAAGGAGTCGATGGACATTTTCCGTGATAATGGGAGCGGTTGCCTTGACGAAGGAACCGAGGGATCATGACAGATCAAGACATATCGACAGAAAATACCATTTTATCAGACATAGAGTAGAAGAAAGACACCTCGTCGTAAAGAGGGTATCATATGTAGATCCCCTCACAAAGAGTCTGAGTAGAATTAAGCACGTTCAGCATGCAAGGAGCATTGGTCTGAAAGATGATATTAGTTTTAGTAGTGAGATGAGTATTTAGAAACTTGTAACAAAGTAAATGTAACTGACATTTGATGATGAAGTAATGGAGATTTATTTATGAGTATTGTTTACTATCTTTTGTCAATTGTTTATTATTGTGTTTCATTTTGCATGTTTTACTTCCTGAGTAATTAGATTATTCAAACATCCACAGTCAATCATACTTTTGGAAGTAAGTAATGAATCAAGATTGTCATGAATTGGATTGTAGATTGTCTAAAGAGTTTTAGACATAGCAATGACTTTGCTGCAATATTCATGAGTACTTTGAAATGGAGATTTAAGTATTGGATTAATCCATGCTCAGAGAATTACTTGTAACAACCCAAATTTTCTTCCGTCAGTAAGGTTAGTTCCATTACTCGATTTATTCTTTTATTTTAAAAGGAAAATAATTTAAGTAATATTTAGCAGATAAAAGAAAATATATAATAACAATTTAGGGTGCAATAATTAATTATGTGATAATAATTCATGGAAGGATGTAGATCTAAGTTGAGGGGTTGAGATGTCATAAAAAGAAACTTATATTGTCAACTTGCCTAAGGTTAGGGTGGAAAGGGCTAAAATCGAAATTTTAGGGGCTAGGAGGTAAAATTCGGTTGTAACCCTCAAGGAATTGGACCGATTTCTTTCCTCACCCGTTACTCCTCGTGCGACTTAAGAGCCTTGGTTATCCACTCCTTGGCGCCTTATTGCTTGACGTCGACTTGGAGTGACAAAAAAGGAATCGATTCTTGGCCATTCGTTCCAGCGATCGACGAGTAAGGAGAAGGAAAAAAAACGATCGACATTGGGGAAGGAGGTAACGATCGCAAGAATGGGCAAACTTGGAGTGTGGCTGTCGACGTGAGGAGGGAGGACGAGCTTGGTTTAAGGCTTGAGGCTGTATTTCAACTCCTTTGGTATCATTCTTAAATCACCACTTTCTCATGTGATCAAACTCTAATTCCTAGAAATTTGATTGTATTGTGAATTTAAATTGCCTTCCAATTGATGCAATTCATCTTGTCTTTCTATTCTACACTCTAGAACTTATGTTGGATCAGTTTCTAGCCACATGGAGTGTGTTTCTTGATGAACTGTGGCTGTGAAAATCACATAAAACAATCTTTCACAAGTTGGTGTTGGTGCTCAAATGATAATTGGAATGCTGAAGTAGAAAACAAAAAAAAAATTGTTTTCCTGTTGTTATAACTCTTATCCCTTTTATCTCCCATCCTTGTGGGTAATTCCATACATAGAAGTCATGTTTTGGGCACTCCTTAAGACCCTCAAAACAGCCCCTAGAAGTTTTGATATGTGGGTAATTATGTTGTTGTTTGGACTAGCAAAGATTATATCAAAAGTCTAGCTTGAAAGTTCTCACAACTCTTGGTAGCATTGCTTGTATTTTTGGTCTCCATAACCATGACTTGGAGGCTAAAACAACAGACTTGAAAACCACATAATGTGTGTCTAAATTTCACTCAAATTTCATCCCTACATGTATCTTGATTTGAACTAAAAGAAGTCTTTATTGGTGTATGTAGATTTTTGGTGATTGGTTCATTAGGGCATCTTACTTTCAATCATCTTTTAGTTAATTCTTGGTATTTTCATAAACTACTTAATTGATGTCTTAATACCTTCACTCAAGCTTTTGGTGTTTTAAATCGTGTGGCTTTAATCCCTTGTCCATGGTCATGAATCATATGGTGATTTTTGGCAATTATTGGAAATCTGCACAACAACTTTGCCCATCTTTCGAGGGCTGTATCTGCTACTCTGAGCAGAATTGGCCGATGCCCCACTCTGGATAAAATGTAGGAAACCGAGTCTAGTTTTCAGAAAGTCCAAATTCATCTTAATCGGAGTTACGGATTCTGTTTTATGCCCAAAACATTGAACAGTGGTCAGGCTGTGAAACTTTAAACAAAATATGTAACCCATTAAGAAATTAAGGGTGTTAATGAAACTTGGACCCCATTTTGATGATTGTTTAGTATGTGTGATTATTAGGTGAACTCTTGAAAACTTCAAGAAAGGCCAATATTTGAAGTAAAAGGAGAACTCACTTCAAAACACAAAGTGAGTCCACAATTTTTCTTGACTTTAGTGCATAACCGAAAACCACATCTCATACGTGGATTGTTGATGCAAATTAGGATTCATGCTAGATTTATAAATGCTTGTGATAATTGTTGAAAATATGTTGCTTGCATCTTGTGTATGGTTGTGCCTTGGTATCGGTTGATATAGTGAAATTCATGTTATGTGATAGTTGTAAATTGCATGCGGATATGATGTTTCATAAATTGGTAGTTATATGCTAAAGTATGGTGACATCTTGATGAACTTTATTACATGTTAATTGATCGTTTAAGCTGTATGAGTAACATGATTATTTTGGTGTATCCATGTTTTGCGGGGTGTAATGGTGACATGGGTAGAACCTTGCAAGTCTAATAGGTTGAAAGAGCTTAAGCCTTATCGGTTGTTAGTTGCACAAACCTTCTAGATGCTCGTGTGACACGTGGTTCATGTGCACCTCGGTGTACGGGAACTGAAGTGGTGTTGGCTTTATGGTGTGGCCGGATCAAACATCACGTGGGAATCGGGAGGTATATCGTTAGAATTGACACCGTTTGTACCGATCCTGAACGACACCGTGAAGTACTTGTACTTTGCAGGTCGGAGTAGCGAAAGTGGAAGTATTGGGGTTGGTGTATTCGGGTGGAAGTCATGAGCCACTTAGAGCACTAAACTGGCTGAGCACACAAGTAGTGAACGTGGTTAAGTTGTTGGGTAGACTGTCACTAAGGAACCCCAAAGCAGTTGATCGGTTGAATTAAAAATTACATATAATAAACAGTGAATTAAATTATATGTAATAATCTGTTGAGTTAAGTTGAAAACTATATGATTGAAATAAATTATGATATAATGTTACTTGTTTTTATTGACTATGCTATTATCATTATTTGCATGGATAACCCATACAAGAATTGTGTGTTTTCTTTTTTGTTGTGTACAACTTGTCGACTCACGAGACGATTGATGACACTTGTTTCTTTGTTGAATGCCTTTTGATTGGTATAGGTAGCTTAGGAGCATGGCTTGGTGAGGTTGGGTTCCTTTTGGGTAGTTAGTTTTAATGAAGATGCCACTTGAGCACGTTTGGTTTTTATTTTTGGAACCTCTTTTCCGCAATAATTAAACGGTTGAATGTTTGTTTTTGAAAACGGTAACGTGTGGTTTGTTGAGAATGGTTTGAAAATAATTAAATAAACAAATAAAGTCTTTCGTTTCATTTTTCTGTTAACGAGGTTGTTAAAGTAAAAAAATGGAGTAAAAATCACGACGTTACAAGTTGGTATCAGAGCCATGTTGTGAGTGAACTGAATACAGATGTCGGTGTTCAGACTCACAGCTTCGTTGGCTTAATTAGGACCTTTAGGTACTTAAGGCGGGGGGGGGGGGGGGGGAGGGTGTGTGTTGTAGGATAGTTGCTTATAAACTTTCCCTTGCTAATATTTGTATATGTATCTAAAAAAATGAAACTCTTTATAAATTAGGATAATGTCGAACGCTGAGGAGAATGTGAATGCTGAATGACTTTTCACATTCTTATGCTCCATGGGTTTAACCTCCATGGACTATCCATGGATTAACTTATTGGTTTAGCCCATCTAAATAATCATGGATCATTGGCCCACACTACAAGAATCATTGATTTACATAATCAATCCCCATATATTTAATTAGTCTCTTTTGACCATAAAATTAATTCCAAATTAATTCTTGATCAATACTAATTAAATAGTTTCATATTAATATATTATACTTGTAATATATTAATAAACCATATATAACCTTATTCTCAAAAATCCATCCTATCAAATTTCACTGGTGAAGGCAACCCAAAAGGACCATGCTACAATCGAGTCAAGTACATCCCAATTATAGTTATAGGCTTAGACACTAAATCCAACAAGTTAGTCACTGTTCGGGAGAAGTATGATGTGTGTGTCATTTCTTTCGGTGAACATACATTTCCATTGACACTGATTCCTATTGGGGTCGGTAGTTTTGATGTTGTGATCAGTATGGATTGGCTATCGGCCAACCGAGCCCATATTCTTTGTGCAGAAAAGCTCGTGTGTATACCTCTCTCTTTCGGCGATTATGCCATCGCCTACGGTGAACACCACTCTAGGTCTACATCTTTTATATTTGTTATAAAAGCACGCAAGTGCATCGCAAAGGGTTTTCTAGTGTTCTTAGCACATGTTGTTGATTCCACTTCCGGGAAATTAAGTCTGTCTAAGGTGGATGTGGTTAGAGACTATGTTGACGTCTTTCCTGATGAATTGTCGGGTTTACCACCGTCACAACATATAAAATTTCACATCGATCTCATCCCTGGTGCTGTGCCAATTGCCAAAGCACCTTATCGGTTGGTTCCTTCAGAAATGAAGGAGATGATGTCTCAGCTGCAAGAGCTCCTCGACAAGGGGTTCATCCGACCGAGTTCCTCACCTTGGGGAGCACTGGTGTTGTTCGTAAAGAATAAGGATGGTACAATGTGAATGTGTATCGATTATAGGGAATTGAACAAAATTACTATGAAAAACAAGTATCCACTTCCGAGGATCGATGACCTATTCGATCAACTTTAGGGGGCATGTTATTTCTCAAAAATTGACTTGCGATCTGGTTATCATCAGGTGCGGGAGGGCGCAAGATGTTCCGAAGTCAGCTTTTAGGACTCGATATGGCCACTACGAGTTCTTGGTCATGCCCTTTGGCTTGACGAATGCACTAGCGGTATTTATGGACCTGATGAACTGGATATGTCATCATTTCTTGGATAAATCGGTCATTATCTTTATTGACGACATTTTGATTTACTCACGTAGTGTTGAGGATCATCGGAGACATTTACGCAAGGTTCTTGACACACTTCGTAAGGATAAGCTCTACGCGAAATTCTCCAAGTGTGAATTCTGGTTACGGGAGGTTCGATTCCTTGGACACTCGGTCGGTGGGGATGGGATTAAAGTAGATCTAACCAAGATTGAGGCAGTAAAGAAATGGTCCAATCCGAAAACTCCTACCGAAATTCGGAGTGTCTTGGGTTTGGCAGGCTATTATCGGAGGTTCATTAAAAACTTTTCCAAAATTGTTGCTCCTTTGAGAAAGTTGATAAGGAAGTTAGAGCCATTTGTTTGGACTAACAAGCAAGAACAAGCATTTCAGACAATGAAGAGACACCTTTGCGAGGCTCCTGTTCTTTCTTTACCTAAAGCTAATGAGGATTTTGTGGTTTACAGTGATGCATCCTATTCTGGATTGGGATGTGTATTGATGCAACGAGGGAAAGTGATAGCTTATGCTTCTCGACAGCTGAAAAATGTTGAGGTAAATTATATTGTTCGTGATCTGGAGTTGGAGGCCGTGGTTTTTGCCTTGAAGTTATGGCACCACTATCTGTATGGGACAAAGTGTATGTTATATACTGACCATAAGAGTCTGCAACACACAGAACCAAAAGGAGTTGAACATGAGGCAGCGACGTTGGGTTGAGTTGCTCGCTGACTATGATTGTGAAATTAGTTACCACCCTAGGAAGGCAAATGTAGGAGCCGACGCCCTGAGTCGTAAGGAGCCAAATCCGTCCTACCATCTAAAGCATATGCGACTGGTGGTTGTTCCTAACAATTTTGATTAAATTCGAGCATCACAAATCGAGGGTTTGACAGAAGACAATGTAAAGGCCGAGGTAATGGTGAAACCACAGGATCTGCTGATGGAGGATAGACGAGGTCTCAAGACCTTTTGGGGGCGACTTTGGGTCCCTTAAGGTTGGTGGTGTACGCGACACATTTTTGCGAGACACACACAAATCTAAATACTCGATTCACCTAGGTACAACAAAGATGTATCGTGACCTAAAACCGGAATATTGGTGGCCAGGCATGAAGAGAGAAATAGAAAAGTATGTTTCAGAGTGTGTAACGTGCTCTCAGGTCAAAGCTGATAATCAAAATCCCAATAGAGAATTGCAACAACCTAAGATACCTGAATGGAAGTGGGATAAGGTCACAATGGATTTTGTCACAAAACTACCGAGGACTTCATGCGGAAACGATATGATATGGGTGATCGTTGACCGATTGACAAAAAGTGCTCACTTTTGGCAACCAAGGAAAAGGAAAAGGTTGAGGATCTAGTAAAGCTTTATGTTGATGAGGTGGTCACGAGACATGGAGTTCCACTATCCATTATTTCTGACCGTGACAGCCGCTTTGCTTTACGATTTTGGAATAAAATCCGAGAGGAATTGGGCACGAGAGTTCATTTGAGCCCGACCTATCATCCACAGACGGATGGCCACAGCGAGAGAACCATCTAAACGCTTGAAGATATGTTGCGGTCATGCGTGATTGAGTATGGTGGTTGTTGGGATAAATACTTACCTTTAGTGGAGTTTGCCTACAACAACACTTACCATGCTAGCATTGACATGGAACCCTATGAGATGTTGTGTGGGAGAAGGTGTCATACACCTAGTTGTTGGCTTGAGCCCTGGGAGAAACAATTTGGGAGTTCGGAGATCGTTCAGATTATAGAGGATAAGGTGAAAATAGCTAGAGATCACTTGCGAGTGGCTCGAGAAAGACAAAAGAAGTATTCAGACAAGAAGCATCGACCGAAGACCTTCGAGGTGGGAGAAAAGGTGATGTTGAAAGTCTCACCTTGGAAGGGTATCATTCGATTTGGGAAGCGGGGTAAGTTAGGACCTCGTTTCATTGGTCCACTCATTGTGTTGGAGCGAATAGGAGATGAGGCTTACAAGTTGAATCTACCACCAGAACTGGAGGGAATACATGATGTGTTCCAGGTTTGCTATCTCCGAAAATGCTTAGCGGAAGAGCCAAGTGTCTTAACGTTGGACGAGCTGCGAGTGGATGAACCGAAACGCTTAGTGGAGGAACCGATGGCTATTTTGGAGCGGGAGACTAAACAACTATGTAAGAAGAGGGTCAAGCTTGTTCAGGTTCAGTGGAAGAACAAACATGGTGGTGATATAACTTGGGAAGTTGAAGACGACATGAGAGCTCGTTATCCTAGTTTGTTCGTGCCGGTACCTGATTCCGGGACGGAATCCTCTTAAGGAGGGGAGGAGTGTAACGACCCAAATTTTCTCCCGTCAGTAAGGTTAGTTCCATTACTCGATTTATTCTTTTATTTTAAAAGGAAAATAAATTAAATAATATTTAGCGGATAAAAGAAAATATATAATAACAATTTAGGGTGAAATAATTTAATTATGTGATCTTACAAAACCCATTCATGATAATCTACTTTCATAACCTACTTCCAAAGTATGATTGACTATGCATAGTTTGAATAATCTTATTATTCGGGAAGTCAAAACATGCGAAGTGAAAACACAAGAATAGTCGAATCCAATATGGTCTCAAAACTTTTTTAGTATAAATAAAACACCTTTTATTTAATCACCATATTGATTACACATTATTCATTGTATAATGTTTCGATTAATCAACTTAATACTTGAATTAAAACAATAGTTATCCCATGCTCCAAGCATGCACACTATGTTTACCTATGGTCCTTTCTTTGTGAAATAGATCAATTGAAAAACATTTCCAATGAAGCTCATTTCACAATTCCAAATCTTTATCACAAGTGTAAGAATTCCAAATTCTTGCCACTATAAGAATGTGTTAGATTCTAAATTATCATGCAATGATTCTTTTGTATTGTCGAAGTAACAAAGTCATAGAGACTTTGCCAACGATATTACAAAGCATTCCGTTGGAGATTGTTAACAAAACAACTCTATGGAAGTGAAGTCTCACATTCAAAGTACATTTCTTTGAACATCCTTCTTACACAAAAGTTTATAACTTTCACATAGATTCTTAATTTCCAACTCCCATTATGGAAACATTTCCATATTTGCCATCTGACAACTCATTATTAATAGAATCCTGTGTATTCATAATAATGACAATATGGTCCATCCATTACTATACTTCCAACTGTTCCAAGCAACCAATCCTCAACGAGCCTTAGATTGTCCTTCACAGTTAACCAATTTAGTCATATTCGGTTCTAGTCATTTTTCCCTCTTAATGCCATAGGCATTTGGAAAATTAGAACACGTGAATATTATAGCATATGCAATCGATCCTATACCCGAAGAATATGGGATACGATTCATAATGTCTCACATAAAGACATGATACTCGACCAGTCTTTTGCTATAATATTTCCATATATATAGAATTTCCAATGTTGAACCATTTCAACATGATATTCATATATACTCATGACTAAGTTAGATTAATATTTTAATCTAAACTTTTAGATTCGAAAAAAAGTATAAGTATCCTCTCCCTTACTATAACGAAACAACTTTTCAACCTTTGCAACTTTGCAAATTAGAACTTTGTTTCCTATAAATAGTATTGCTAACTCGCAACACTTACCATAATAATTATGCTCCCACTAGCATAACAAGTATTTGTTACTAACATAATACTTATGATCCCACTAGCTTTGACATGTATCCAAAATCAGCTGGACTTCTAGAAATCAATACTTTATTGACTTTCTTACCAAAGTTCAGATTTCTGATACGAGATGCTTTGATAAGCCTTTATCTAAGCTCATACACCTTTATTAGAAAGCCCATATGCGTGTCTAAATTATTTCAGAACATATATCAATAAGTTCCGAATGTTCAAACAATAGAAATTGCATGATTCCAAGTTTCTGTCCAATTGAAACTTGAGTGATGAGAATCTTTCCTTATTTGGTAAATTTAGACATTACCACAAACGAAAGAATCAAATCCATATTGCTAAAAATAGATACACACAAACATCAATTTTCACAAATGCCATTATAAGGAAATATAAAAATAAGATAAAATCAACTTTTTTCTTTATTTATAAAAATTGTGGAAAAACTTGTCCTTACCATGCAAACACAAATGAAAACTATGTTACTAAATATTTCCTAAGCAATCTATCATAACTCTTAAGCAGCAACTCAAAATCTGATCATCGAACCATGCGATCAAAATCCATCTCTTCGTGATCAAACTCAGCTCACTCTTCCTTTAATCTTCCTTCGATTCTTCAAAACATCAAAATGTAATCTTATCACATAATGTATTAAGAATCTACAAATAGGAACTTAATAGAGTTAGATAGTGGACTTACCTGAAGTAGAGTCAAAACCTTTGACTTTAACATCCTTGCGATCCTTCAAGTAGATAAGGCAGATTCGCAACCAATGCCCCTTCTCTTGGCTATATAAACAAATAGATTCTTTTGGAATGGTACACGGGACAATCTCAGACTTAGCCTTTCTCTTTACCATTTGGTCTAATGACTTGACCATGGCCGATCCCTTTCCATTGGGAAGAGAAAGTTTTTCTGAACTTCCAATGTTGTCATTGTCAATGTCCATGGGAATTTGGGAAGTAGATATTCCAATCAAATTTTCTTTACCAGTACGCCAAATCATTGCTGATTCAGCATCAATTAGCTAAATAGGTAAGATTGATAAGGGACATGTCGCGGTCTGTCATATAGTAATCTTTAATGAACTCACTATATGACATATGAAGTGACCGAAGAACTAAGTTAACAACCTACTTCCTCGAGACAACGACTCCTAACATTCCCAGCCTGTCAATGTGTGACTTCATCTCCAAGACATATGCACACAAAGACCTTCCATCTTAGTGATTGCTTGCCAATAGGGTTTGAGTGACCTTGAAATTTTCAAGTCTTTGAACATGTGGGTCAGGGAGAATTATTGGAGGAAGTGAAACATGATATCCATTTCCACGATCCAATCGTGGGACATCATATTCATAAGGAAAGCTTTTTCCAAAAGATTCGGGAAGACCATAGTTGTCAGAACTAGACATATATAAGGGAGAAATTCAAATTAGTTGATTTAAGTACTTAATATAACACCCAAAATGAAATATTAAGGGTAGGACCCAACACAATATTTTACAATTCGGAGGAGGGATGCCATAATCCAATTGCAAAATATTTCAAGGCAGGTTGTTGGAAATAAAACCTTAAAGATCGTAAAGATTCAACAGAAAAGTAACAAGAACACGATATGGATCAAACAGCGCTGAACGATTAACAGTCACGCCTCAGAAGAACTCGATGAAGAATTACTTCTGTAGAGGCATAAAATAGGGTTACAAAATATTATCAGAGTTTACAAAAATACGATGCATGCATGCACCTTATATACCCTAACCCTAGCAATAAATACGAGTGGACAGGCCCAACTCGTTTATACAAAACGGACTAAACAAATAGGCCCAATGAGGCAATACATAATACTCATCAATCTCCCCCTTTGCGTCAATGGAGACCACGATCCATTAATTGGTGATTCGCTTCTGCACTTCGTAGACTTTGGGAATGAAGCTTAACAGCAGCTTGCGAACCTGGATATACCACAAGATCATATCCGAGAAACACTTGACATTATCCTTGGGGTTGCCTTTGAACTTCGAAACTAGATCCAAAATAAACTCCAGACAAGAAGTAGTATACAAATGCTTATCTTCAAGATAGAAGTAGGACTTGTGACGGTCTGCTCCTACACGTTCTCTAGACGAGTATACCACGAACCATCCTTCCTTGTAATTTTTTCCTGGCTTTAACTTATCAAAGTCCTTCGGAGCTTCCTTAGGAACAACGCTCGGTTTCTTCCTTAAAACAGTGGCAATATCCACATCCATCGATCCAACTTCTTGAATGTATGACTTGATCATAAGTTGAAGAAGGGACATCATAGGTTCGTACTTCTCCTTCTATCGCAACAACATGTTGAAGAGTACCATCCAGTCATGGGGGTTCAGACAGGGCAGGTCTGCGAGGGTAAATTCGTAGGCTTGTCAAGCTGATCCTCTCGCAACCTTAAACTTCGCATTGGCACTCCAAGTTTCAAACCGGGGCTTCATGTGCTTCAAGTAAAAGGCGAACAAAATTTGATCTGCCCTGGTGTCAGTGAGCGGTGCATTCGCAACCTTCACAAAGGCACGAAACCTGAAAGCCTTTGGAGTGATCGGAAGGTCTAGTTGCGAATCTTGAGTGTTTTGAATATCAAAGGAGGCAACTGGATCCAACCAATATTGGCTTGGTAGATCCACGACTTGGTTCTGGATTCGCTTCAGGGTCCACTTAGGAAATAACAACATTATGCTCTTGAGAGTGGCCTGAGCTTCCTTTTAAGCCTTTTCTTTCTCTTCTGCTTCCCTGACGATGCGAGCATGTTCATCTATTTCTGCTTCGCGAGCCTTCCGCCTTTTCAGCTCAGCTTCATCAGGCTCTTCGTCTTCGTGATCATCAATAATTGGTTCGTTTCTAAACAGTTTTTCATTCCCTTTGGGCTCTTGCTTGATGATAGGTTTTGGTGTTGCTTGATGGAAAGAAGTGTCGAGTGAACAGTTTGATCTTGAACAGATGCATTTTCAGATGAAGCTGCCATTGATGAAGCTTGAGGAAGAAGATGAATAGTTGACAGCTTTTTGATCGTTTAGAGATTTTTGAAAGTGGTAATGAGAGACAGAACCGTCAAAATCTTTATATACGATTCGATATGTGAGGAAAATCAGGAGAGAGATTGCATCGGTTATCGAAACGTCGCCTGAAAAATCATGACTTGACAACTATAGAGGTGTCGGATCCGTGCGTCATGCGGCGATAATGTAGTTGTCGATTCAAATTATCACGCGCCCATTTGAATTCTTATCTCTTGAGATTTCCCGCGTCAGCATATTCCCTTTCTCAGTGAAGAAGCGTTATGAATCTCTATGCCACGAAGATTTAGTTCAATGACCATGGATACAACTGTGAACCTGAAATATCATTAGTAACCACTAGCCAGACTTTTTGAAAAGCACAAGGATCTTCGTGAAAGAGTGTCAAAGATAAAGAAATAAATCTAAACATATCTGTGGGATTTTAGTGATGTCTAAATAAAGACATGAAACTATGGATCCCAGGCATATATCTATTTCTTCAAAGTCAAGAGAGACTAAGAAGTGTCTGTGTGGTTTCCCGTTGAATAACGATCAAATGTTTGATGAGAAACATTGAAAGGCTTCTTTTGATACGACTTATAAAGGGTGGTTTAGTCTTCTACCAAACTACGAACTTGACATAAGTGCGAAAGTTGGAAGAAGTACTCGTGTGACCAGTATAGTCAGTTGAACGAGTAGGTTTGAAAATATTTTAGTGACTTGGAGAATAATTGAAATCTCAAAAAAAATTAAAACTGGATCCATTGGGAAGAAACATCGTAGGACGAGAATATTTCATTAGGATCACACAAAAGAAAAGAGATTTCTTGGTATAGACCACGAAAGTGGACTTTCGTTAATTCCTTGGTGAAAATACTAGAACGTTTGATTGTTCACCGTCAATTCATGAAATGTATTGAATTTTGGGTTTCACTCAGTTCGTGGTTTACGAAACTAAGATCATGAACACAGAATTTGTGTAACCAAAAACCTCAGTGGTAATAATTGAGAGTCTCAAGGGTTACAAGTATGAATGTGAAAGTAATGGAGGAATGTAAAGATGGTTATTAGAAAGCGAATGTACCTCTGCAATGTGAAAGTGACCATGCATATAACTCTTAACACAATGTAAGAAGAGTAAGGTAGCTCATGACTGATGTGAATTAGCAGCCTGATTTGGAAGAATTGATTGGTAGTATCAACTCATTAAGGCTTTGCATTCGAGTCGTTGAGGCTTAGGTCAATATGCAGCAACATGCTTCTAGGGACACTTAGCTAATACATAAGTGAAGAGATTTATACCTGCCCCATCATACAAATTGACAGATGTTGCGAACATCTTCTTCCATGATCATGGTGTGAATTTATTAATTTTTGGAATTTTGAGTCTTGTGAAAAAAAACATAAAATAAACACAAGATGAAAATATTTTTGTAATTTTAATTTTTCTGAAAAGCAATAAAATAGAAACAAATAAAATATTTTTGATGTTTTTTTTTAGGATTTCTGAAAAGAAAAAAAAACAGAAAGAATACAAATAGAAAAAAAAAATAAGCAACAATATACAAAAAGTACAAAATGATATGAAAAACAAAACCATGAATGAACAGTGTTATGGGAACTACTGCGAGCGTTCACACCGATTCACATCCTTGAATAACGCTGCAAATGAACAGTTGACTGCGAGTTACTGCGAACGTTCGCACCGATTCGCAGTGAAACTTTATGAGAGTAAAAGTGGTTTTGGTACAGATTCAGCTTCCATCATTCCCAGCCCTTGAAGTATTATATTAAAGGTTGTTTCAGGTAGGGCCTTGGTGAATATGTCAGCTAACTGATCAGCAGATCTAACGAAATGTATCTCGACGTTGCCATCTTCCACGTGATCTTTTATGAAGTGATACCTCAGTGGTATATGTTTCATCTTTGAGTGTAGCACTGGGTTGTGACAAATGCGAATTGCACTTTCGGAGTCACAGTAAAGAGGGATTCTTTTCATACTAAATCCATAGTCGCGAAGCTGGCTTTGGATCCAAATTACCTGGGATGTGCACGAAGCTGCAACTATGTATTCAGCCTCAGCTATTGACAACGAAACACACATTTGTTTCTTTGATTGCCAACTCACTAGTTTGCCATCAAGAAATTGGCATCCACCAGTTGTGCTTTTTCTATCTAATCTGCATCCCCCTAGGTCATCATCTGAAAATGCGTGCACGAAAAACCCTGAATTCGCAGGATACCATATTCCAAGAGATGACGTTCGTTTCAGATACCTAAAGATGTTCTTATCTGCCACCATATGAGGTTCGCGAGGGTTGGCTTGGAACCTAGCACAATAACAGACTGAAAACATAATATCCGGTCTACTGGTTGTTAGATACATTAGTGAACCTATCATCTTACGATAAATGGTCATATCCGCAGCTGGTTTATCCAGTGAAGGAGTCATTTTCGTTCCGAATGCCATTGGAACCTTTACCTTTGAGTCTCCCACCATTCCAAACTTAGCGAGTAAGGTCTTCGTGTAAGCTTCCCGATTTATAAAAATTCCCTCTTGTCCCTGTCTAATGTTTAATCTAAGGAAAAAGTTAATTGGACCCATTGAGCACATCTCAAATTTAGGTTCCATCAACTTTCGGAACTTAGTTGTTAGGCTGGGATTAGTAGATCCGAAGATGATGTTATCAACATAGATTTGGAAGATCATCAAGTGGTCACCCTCTTTCTTGCAAAAGAAGGTTGGGTCAACCGAACCTTGTTTGAATTTGGACATTTTAAGAAAACGAGTTAATGTTTCATACCAGGCTCTTGGACCTTGCTTTAGACCATAGACTGCTTTGTCGAGAATATAACAGTGGTTGGGATACTTTTAATTCACGAACCTAGGTGGTTGCTCCACGTAAACTGTTTCTTCAAGTTCGCCATTTAGGAACACACACTTCACATCCATTTGAAAAACTTCCAGGTTCTTGTGTGCAGCATAAGCCAAGAATATGCGAACGGATTCCAACCTCGCAACTGGTGCGAAGGTCTCTTCGTAGTCAATACCTTCTTCTTGACAATAACCTTTGACCACAAGTCTTGCTTTGTTCCTGATCACGTTCCCTTCTTTATCCATCTTGTTGCGAAATACCCATTTCAAACCAACAACTGATGCATCTGGTGGAGTTGGAATTAACCTCCAAACCTTGTTACGTTCAAGCTCAATGAGTTCATCTTGCATTGCTTGCACCCAATCAGAGTGATGAAGAGCAGTGTCGATGGTTTTAGGCTCTATCTTGGATACAAATGAGTTAAACATACAAAATTATACTTTTGAAAATACTGCAGTTTGCTTCGCTTTTAGTTGGGATAGTGTAAGGACACCAACAGAAGATTCACCAATGACTTGAGCTTTTGCGTGATATCGGTTCCATTTGGTCATAGGAGGATAATTGGGATCTAAGGATGGATTTAGTTCAACATTAATTTCCTCAAAATCTGATTGAACAAATTGAGCGTCCGAATCATCATTCGCTTCCTTATTCTCCCCCTCGAATGATGCGAACTCATTAACTTCAGGAATCGAATCATCGCTTGCGAACGGAGGTTCATGAGTCATCGAAGGAGGTGAACAATCTCCATCAGAAGGAGGTTCAGAAGAAACAGGTGAAGCGAAACCCTCCCCCCGCAGTGGAGTATTCGTGCTTTGAGGTGTTGCATCCTCCCCCTGGAAATGTGTATTAGATTCAGAATTCTCCCCCTGGAGAGTAGTGTTCGTGTATTGAGGGATGTTCGCAATGGGTGGCTGTTGTGGCATGTTTTTTGCAGCATCATCAATGATCTTCTTTAGTTTGTCTACTTTGTTATCAGCTTCCTTGGCTTCAGATGTGATGGCTTTCTCAGGTTCATCAAACAGTAACATGAACTCCTCATATAGGTTGGAAATGGGAATAACGATAGGACTGGGCTTAAGAAAGATTTCCTGTATTCGACTTTAGTTTGACTGAATCCTCTTCAGATAGTTGTCATCAAACGTGACATAATAGGTTTCTTCGATTTTCTTTGATCGTTTGTTGAGAACCCTATATGCCTTAGAGGTCAGTGAATATCCCAAAAATATACCCTCGTCAGCTTTCGCATCGAACTTGTTCCTTTGTTCCTTAGAGTTGAAGATGAAACACCTGGAACCAAAAACGTGGAAAAACTTGACATTAGGTTTGCGATTATTTAAAATTTCATACGGAGTAATAGAAAATCGCTTATTCAAGATGGATCTGTTTTGGGTAAAGCAGACATTAGCGATAGCATCTGCCCAGAAGTAGAGTGGCAGACATGCGAACGTTAGCATGGTTCGTGCAACTTCACACAAGGAACGGTTTCATCTTTCAACTACGCCATTCTGTTGTGGAGTGTAAGGAGCAGAGAAGTTATGCGTGACTCCCTTTTCAGTAAGAAATTCTTCAAACGCTTGGTTTTTGAATTCTAGACCGTTGTTGCTGCGAACGTTGCGAACCAGCTTTCGCAGTTGAAGCTCGATTTGCTTGATAAAATCTTTGAGCTTTGGCGTTGCTTCAGATTTCTGTCTAAGAAAGAACACCCAAGTGAAACGAGAAAAATCATCAATAATTACTAGAATATACTTACTAACACCAACGTTTTCAATAGCAGAAGGCCCGCAAAGGTCGATGTGTAGAAGTTCCAAAGGTTCGATAACTTTCGTGTTCACTATAGTTGGATGACTTTTTCTACTTTGCTTTCCCATCTCACAGGCAGCACACAAATGATCCTTTTCGAGTTTCAATAGAGGAAGTCATCGCACATGATCACCAAGAACGAGCTTGTTGATGTCTTTGAAGTTTAAGTGCGAAAGACGCCTATGCCATAACCAGCTTTCGTCTGAGTGTGCTTTTGTAAGCAGGCAAATGGCTGGCTTCCCTCATATTGGGTTTAGATTTAACGGATACATCTCACCCTTTCTTTGTGATTTCAGAAGAACAGACTTGGTTTTCTTGTCAATGATTTCTGATCCTTCGTCATCAAATGACACCTTCAATCCTGTCCCCACAACCAATTGCGAGACACTGATAAGGTTGTGTTGTAATCCTTCAACATAAGCCACTTTGCGAATTGAGAAGTCTCCATTCGTTATCATTCCATATCCTTTTATTCTTCCATACGAATTATTCCCATACTTTACATTATCACCATCCTTAAGAGCCCTGAACTCTCGTAGCTCCTCCTTCCTTCCTGTCATGTGACGCGAACAACCACTGTCAATGTACCATTCAGTGCCGAACTGTTCGTCATGAATTACATGCAAAAATCAAGCAGATTTAGGAACCCAAAGTTTCTTGGGTCCTTGTGAGCCTTTTACAGAAAGAGGAAAAGTAATGTCAAGATTAACCATGTATGTTCGTTTTATTAGCGTGGTTTCATCTTTTCGTTTGATGGTGAAAACTTTGATTTTGTTATCTTTTAAGTTCGTTACATTAGACTCAGAAGATTTGTGATTGGTGTTAGCTTGATTCTTAACTGACTTCTTTTCAGTTTCCTTAGGGTTAGCATTCATTGCCTTGGTTGGAACTTTCGGCTCCGAAACAAGCTTTCCCTTGCCTTTGATGTCTTTGGGTGTAGACTTCGTGGATTGAGAGTGATAAGGCTTTGGTCTCTCCATTGGTCTCTTTGTGAAGAAGGGTTTTGGAGTCCCCTTTTGCTGAGAGTTCCTTGGACCGTGAGAGCAGCAATGCGAACATTGACTGGGATTTACCTGCGAAGGTACTTTTGCATTGTGATTAGACCTTCTTTCGTTGTGAACATAGCGAGAATTTTGGGATTGCCAAAATTGCTTCCTTTCATTGAGATTTCTTTTATATCTCTCATTTCTTTGTCATTTTTGATCTGCAAGTTGCTTAGACGACTTGTGAATATTCACATTTGGTTTGGGTTTTACCACACCAGATTCGCTGTTCACTGGTTTGGATTCGATGTGAACTTCTTTGGTACCACTTGGGCTACCTTTTTCAAATGCTGAGCGATTGTTTATGGGTTCAGCCACGTATCTTCCCTTTGCTTTCCATGAGGTCCTTTCAGATAAGCCAACAGTTTCATCAGCATTATCTATTGGGGCTGACCAGAAGAACTCATCGCAGCCATCTTTGTTATCTTCATCGACAATGGACTTTAATTCGACAGTTTGAGTTTCGGTCACTCCATTAACTTTAAAAACTTGATTTGGAGTAGTTTGGACCTTTGGAAAAACAATTGCTTTTTCTTTCAAAAATTTTGGTTTATTTTGAGAAATTCTTGCGAACTCAACTGAATTTTCAGAAATAAGAGCTTTCGCAGGTTGAGGTTCGTTTTTAATGAATTCCGAGCAGTCAATCTCATCCTCTACAGAGATCTCACTCATATCACTATCCTCATCGAATTCAGAACTGTTTTCAACATTCAATTTATTTTCTGAACTCAACTTGGCATTCAATGAATCAAATTTCTGCACGGTATCAGATTTAATCTGCTCTTTATCATTCTCATCCAAAATTTGTTTCAACATATTTTTATGATCCTTGGACTTAATGTAATTTTCAATTCGTTCAAGTCCATATTTGTACGCATCAGAAGTTTCTTCAGACGAAACAATAGATTCGCATTTGTAGCAGTCTGTGTCTATTTTATCTTCCTTTAATTCGAGAAATGGTAAAATCATCTTGTGGATTTTCTTACCAATTTAACAATCAAGGTGCAGTTGAGTGATATTAAAGTAAAGCCGTTTTTGCAATTAAACAAAAAATGTTGCGCTGTTTTAAAAGCATAAGATTATCCCTTTGCAAATAAATAGGTTCATCCCTAGACTTAGACAAATTCGACTCGATCTTCTGAATCCACATACGCCTCTCATCACTCTTGGATGTAGCCCTGCTCAATTGATCAGTTAGGTTAGAGTTTGTTAACCGGGTTCGCTTTAAACTATCACTTATACTTGAAAAGGTGAATTTTAAGTCGCTTAACTCAGTTTCATATCTGGACACAGGAATATTTAGAGATTCGAGAATTGAATTTACCTTATTGATCAGTTGTTCGCACTTATTGATTTGTTCTGAAACAGGTCGTGCGGTAAAACAACTATCATCCCGTCTCTCACTTCCGCTAGCATTCTCCTCCATCTGCGAACTTCCACCAGTCACGATCAAACATCTTCCTGAGAATTGTGAACTTGTTTCTTTTGCTACGAACACCCTTCCGTGTGTAGGCTTGCGAACTTCATCATCTTCTGAGTCTGTCGACCAGATTTACACTCCTCCAAACTCGCCTTCTGCCATATTTTCCTGCACAACTAACACATGCATAGAGTTATCATTAGTTTTCTTCCTCTTGATTTCCTCCAGCTTTCTTAGATGGTAAGCTTCCTCATCCTCTCCTTCATTCTTCTCATTCTTCCTTCGCATCATACACTCCTTGGCAAGATGGTTTTTGCCATGACAATAGTTATAGTCATATCCAGAGTCACCAACCAACTTTTTCTCCTTCTTCTCTTCCTCTTTCTGAGAACCACTCCTGTTCTCCTCTTTCCCTTTCTCCGAGCTATAGCTTCCCTACCAGTTTCTGTTTTTACTTGAGGGAAACTTCTTTCTAGCCAATCGCTTAGGGTTTGACACCATTAAAGCGAAATCTTCGTTTGAGAGCTCATGCTCAGAGTGATCTGATCCAGATCCGTCATCAGTCATTGTCTTGCCATTCGCAACCAAGGCTAAAGACCCCATTCCTGAAACCACCTTCGCTTCTTTCATCACTTCACTCTCTCGTGTCTTCAGAATACCCACAAGCTTCACAAGAGTATAGTTCTTGAATTGTTCGTGCGCTTTAACAGTTGACACTACTGCCTTCCACTCTGATCGTAGTCCGTTCATGAACGTGACCTTTTGCTCATTCAGTTCAAGTCCTATTCCATGCTTCGTCATTTTGCTGAGAAGATGATTATATCGATTGAACGTGGCAGTCAGTGTTTCTTCAGGCTTTTGAATGAATTTTCCAAACTCGGATAGCAAGAGCGTTTGAGTCGAATGCTCTAGATCTGCGTCTGTGGAGTAGAGCTCTCTTAACCTATCCCAAATGGCCTTCGCTGTGTCACAAGAGCTCACGAGATGGAAAGTATCCGCTTGCAAAGCAAATCTGATGATTCTCATTGCTTTAATATTGCTTGTGAGTTTGTCTTTTCTCGTCTTGAGGCACGTCCTTCACATCAAGGAGCAGTTGGTTGAGATCTTTCTGGGTTTTGATTTTTCTCTTGGTCTCTGTGTGAACAAACGGACCTAGAGTGATTGCCTCCCAAATCAGATAACCATTATCTTCCGAGCCTAGAACATAATCTTCAAAGTGCATCGCCCAAACTTCATATTCGTGAGGAAAAAGATTCGGGATTCTGGTTGTCGATCCAATGCTGCTTGAGATATTCAAGGAGTTGATGTTTGAATTTTCGTTCTGCATGGTGAAAAACCTTTTGATATTTGTAATGAATCAGACATGTAAACAAAGATTGTTTATAGGGTAATATTAAGATCTCTTTGAGCCGTCAGAATGACAAAGAAGACGACTAAGTTAGATCCAATATTAACGGAAACCCTAAAACTCTATAAATAGAAGATATGCGTATAGATTACACAGTCTCCTACTCTGATACCACCTGTTGAGCGTCAACGCTACCGGTTGATCTAAAACCAATTGGTGTTAGAAAGGGCGAAACCTTACCCATATAGCGCATTCAGCCCTCCAGGACTAGGCATTCGATTGCGGCACTCCACACCATCGTGCGAGGACTTGGTCGATGCCATTTCTGACCCCCAACAGGTAAGTCTAATAACTATAAATGCAAGTACGACTTCAAAATCCGATTAGCAATTGTAGCTCTCAAAATCTGTTGTCGAACTCTGACTCGTCCTTTAGACAAG
This sequence comes from Lactuca virosa, assembly GCF_052849685.1. Taxonomy (NCBI): domain Eukaryota; kingdom Viridiplantae; phylum Streptophyta; class Magnoliopsida; order Asterales; family Asteraceae; genus Lactuca; species Lactuca virosa. The sequence continues at coordinate 394,874,114 of NC_136433.1, forward strand.
GGATCGTATAGTCCTCCGTTCTCAAGATATCGTGCGGACAATTACATGGAACATACTCATACTTATTATCCAGCAGTTTGTTTCTCGATCTCTGATCTGTCTGGCATAGAACTTAATTGAACGCATCAATTCAGTCCTAACCGGGCCCGACATATAAGTCAAACAAAATCATCGAGGGGCCCAGATATCGCTTTTACCCTCTTAGGATAAAAGGTACAAATAAACTTCGACTTATATTCATTTACTATTCACTCATCAAATCATACACAACAATGCATTTTATAACATCAAGTTACTGATGCGTTTACGCATTATCAATGCACAACCAACTTGCAAACAATAAACCATATATCTAGGTTTAAAGACTATATGATATTATCGTCTTGCGATCACTCGTGATAAATTCCATGAAGTGATGCCAGCAAGTGTGGGTTTAATCCAATGCTCAAATTTTATTTCATAAGCACTCATGAACATTGCAACAAACTTTTGCTATGTCTAATACACTTTAGACAGTCTACAAACCAATTCATGACAGTCTTCTTTCATACCTACTTCCAAAGTATGAGCGACTGTGGATAGTTCGAATAATCTTATTATTTAGGAAGTCAAAAATGCAAAGTGAAACAATAGGTAAATAATTAACACAAGATGGTAACTTTACTTATAAATAATACTCCTTTATTTAATCATCAAATGTTAATTACACTTTATCTATTACACGTTTCTAAACTATCTAATCTAAACTAATATCGTCCTTCTGCCCAATGCTCCTAGCGTGTTGCAAGTGCTTAACCTTACTCAGTCCCTTCGTGAGGGGATCTACTGGGTTATCCTCTGACGATACCCTCTTCACTACGAGGAATCCCTGTTCTACCCGATGTCTAATAAAGTGGTATTTCCTGTCGATATGCCTGGATCTGCCATGATCCCTCGGTTCCTTAGTCAAGGCAACCGCACCTTCATTATCGCAGATAATTTCCATAGGCTCCTTTATGGCTGGAACAACTCCAAGGTCTCCGATGAAGTTCTTCAACCATATTGCCTCCTTCGACGCTTCGCTCACTGCTATGTACTCTAATTCGCACGTTGAATCAGCTACGGTTTCCTACTTGGAACTTTTCCAAGTCACTGCTCCTCCATTCAGGGTAAAGACCCAGCCTGACTGAGATCGATAATTATCTCGGTCTGTTTGAAAACTGGCGTCGCTATACCCTTGCACCCTTAAGTCATCACTCCCATCGAGGATAAGAAACCATTCCTTGGTCCTCCGAAGGTACTTAAGAATATTATTGACTGCGGTCCAATGCGCTCTACCAGGGTTTCCTTGATATCTGTTGACCATGCTCAAAGCGAAGGCCACATCAGGGCGAGTACAAGTCATAGCATACATGATCGAGCCAACTGCGGAAGCGTAAGGTACTCGACTCTTTTATGCTATCTCGGCCTCGGTACTCGGACTTTGAGTCTTACTCAACTTAGTATTGCTTTGGATTGGTAACTCCCCTTTCTTGGAATTCTCCATACTAAAACGCTTTAATACCTTGTCCAAGTAAGTATTCTGACTAAGTCCTATTAGTCTTTTACTCCTGTTTCTCACTATCCTTATTCCCAGAATATAGGCAGCCTCTCCGAGGTCCTTCATAGCGAAACACTTCCCAAGCCAGGACTTAACCTCCTGCAGGGTCGGGATGTCGTTTCCCATGAGTAGTATGTCACCGACATACAATACGAGGAAGCTAACTACACTACCACCGGCTTTGACATATACACATGACTCATCCTCGCTTCGCAGGAAGCCAAACTCTTTGACTTTCTCATCGAAATAAAGATTCCATCTGCGAGATGCTTGTTTCAATCCATAAATGGATTTCTCAAGCTTACACACTCTATTAGGATGCTTCACATCTATAAAACCCTCTGGATGACTCATGTAAACATCTTCAACCAACTTCCCATTAAGGAAAGCGGTTTTGACATCCATTTTTCATATTTCATAGTCATGAAATGCAGCAATGGCTAGCATCACCCTAATAGACTTTATCTTCGCAACCAGTGAGAATGTCTCATCATAGTCAACTCCGGGAGTTTGACTAAAGCCCTTCGTAACCAATCGCGCCTTATAAGTGTGTACTTTCCCATCTATGTCGCTCTTCTTCTTGAAGATCCACTTGCACCCGACCGTCTTACGACCTGACACATTGTCAACCAAATTCCAAACTTGGTTGTCATACATGGACTGAATCTCGCTGTCCATAGCCTCTTTCCATTTTGCAGACTCCGGGCCTGCCATGGCTTCCTTGTAGCTCTTAGGTTCATTCAAATTTATTAGTGTACTATCACTATTAAACGTATCACCCTCACTTGTTATATGAAAACCATACAACACAGGTGGAACACTAACTCTTTTAGAACGTCTAAGAGGTAAGGACTCGTCAATCGGTTCAACAGGAGTTTCCTCCTCAAGTTGAGCATCAGTGTTTGAGGTTCTTTCATCGTTCGATTCGTGAAGCTCTTCAAGATCGATTTGCCTCCCACTAGTCTCCTTGGCTTATGAGTTCTCGCTCTCGGAAAACCGCTCTCCTCGCAACGAAGACAACATTGTCACTCGGTCTATAGAAGAGATATCCAAAGGACTTATGTGGATAGTCGATGAAAATTCACCGCTCACTACGAGGTTCAAGCTTGTCGTGAGTCTCTCGTCTTACGAAATCCTCGAAACCCCAAACCTTGATATGTGCCAACGAGGGAGCTTTCCCTGTCCACATCTCGTGAGGTGTTTTGGTAACCTTCTTTGTAGGGACTAGGTTAACAATATGGGCAACAGTCTCTAAGGCATACCCCCAGAATGAGATAGGTAACAAAGCATGACTCATCATGGAACGAACCATGTCGAGCAAGGTTCGATTACGCCTCTCAGCTACACCATTCAACTACGGTGTCCTAGGTGGCGTCAATTGCGAAACTATTTTGCATTCCTTGAGGTAGTCGTGGAATTCAAGACTAAGATACTCACCACCTCAATCGGATCGGAGCATCTTAATTTTACTGCACAAATGATTCTTCACTTCCTGCTTAAACTCTTTGAACTTTTCAAAGGTTTCTGACTTGTGCTTGATTAAGTAGATATACCCATATCTGCTATAATCATTAGTGAAAGTCACATAGAATCCGCTCACATCCCTTATGGTGGATCTAAAGGGCCCACACACATCGGTGTGTATGAGATCCAATAAACCCTTACCCCTTTCACAAGTACCAGTGAAGGGTGACCTGGTCATCTTTCTAAGTAAACAAGACTCGCACACGTCATCGTCTCTAAGGTCGAATGACTCCAACACTCCATCCTTTTGGAGTTGGGATATGCGTTTCTTGTTGACATGTCCAAGACGACAATGCCACAAGCATGCTTTATGCAAATCATTGGGAGAATCGATACATAACACATCATTTCCTAAATTGTCTACAACCATCACAGTTTCATATATTCCATTACAAGGCAATGCTTCAAAATAGAAAACACCATTAAAGAAAGCATTAATAGAACCCTTTTCATTATCAAACGAAAATCTAAATCCTTGTTTATATAAACCATGAAAAGAAATGATGTTTCTCGCCATTTCTGGTGAATAGCAACAATTGTTCAAATCTAGTCCTAACCCACTACTAAGCACTAAAGAGTAAACTCCAATCTTGGTGACAGGCGACACTCTTCTGTTCCCCATGATCGGATTTATCTTCCCATGCTCCACATCCCAATTTCTTCTTAGGCCCTGCAAATCAGAACAAATGTGAAAACCACATCCTGTATCAAGAACCCAAGAATAACATGCGATGAGTTATTAGATTGAATAGTATAAGTACCTGCGAGAGATGGATTTATCTTTCCATCCTTGATGTCCTGCAGATACTTCGGGTAACTTCATTTCCAATGCCCCTTCTCATGGCAGTAGTAGCACTCTGCATCCTTCGGGTTGGAGGAGGGTGCAGCAGGACCAGCCTTGGTTCCACTAGAAGAGGTACCATCTTGGGACTTTCCCTTGTGGTGGCTCTTGGAAGGAGCCTTCCTCTTACTACCCTTCCCCTGCCCAATAGCAAAGATGGGGGCAACAGTAGTAGGAGTTGATGCAACGGATTTGTCCTTGAGGTTGCTCTCAGCAGTCCTCAACATGCCTTGAAGCTTGCTCAACGTGACCTCCTCTTTGTTCATGTGGTAGGTCATGCGGAACTGGTTGTAGCAAGGAGGCAGGGAGTGAAGAATAATATCAATCGCCAACTCTTCATCGAAGTTAACACTTAACTTCTACAGGCGGTCGACATATCTCTTCATTTTCTGCATATGAGCGGTGACAGACTCTCTGTCTCTCATCTTGGTCGTGATCATCGAAGTGATGATCTCGTACCTCTCCTGCCTGGCACTTTGGTGGTACCTGTCTAGTATATCCAGGTGCATCTCATAGGGATAGTAGTCCTCGTAGTACTTTTGGAGTTCTACAGTCATAGTCGCGAGCATGATGCAATGGACTTTCGTAGCATCTCGCTCGTGGGCCTCAAAGGCAGCGATCTCCTTGGGAGTAGCAGTGTTGACATTCACCTCTTTGTCGAGGACATACTCCTTGTCCTCGTATCGGGTAACCATTCGAATGTTTCGGATCTAATCACTGAAATTGGACCCATCGAAAATTACCCCCCCCCCCCACACAAATTCATGAGTGAGAATGAGCCGGAAGCGTTGTTGTTCGAGTTAGACATCTGAAAAAGAAAAGAGACAAAGTTCGATTAGATAAGAATCCCCAATTAAACAACCAAATGAGAAATTAGGGCTAGGATCCAACAACATTATTCACAACTTAAAAGAGGGATGCCGTAATTTATATTGCAAATAATTTGAAGGTAAGTGAATGACGATTCACTAATTTCCACCATGAAAAACGAAAAAAGATTAAGTTTTAAATGTATTGAAACTCCTAGATCTTTTGAGATTCATTGAACTTTTCAATCGCATGTTTAAATCTCGATATGCCCTTCAAGTTTGTGACTGGGATACCGAGGACCACAAACAAGGTGTGAATAACCATGCAAATGTACTTGGTGCCATCAATGTTACAGTCACCTAATCAATGTGTCGGTTAGCCACACACGCTCCATTGATCTATGACAAACATCGAGTCACCCTTTTCCACCTTTGCTAGACCCAAATTAGTGTGTCGGTTAACCACACACGCTCCACTGACGTCTTGGCAAGGGTACAAAGTGTAATTTTGTGAACACACACATTGTAAACACTTTCTTTTGAAATGAAATGATTGTTCATTACTTACTTACCATATACATATCTCGTGATACTAAACATGACGTCCTCCACCCCTGAACGATTCCGCCGTTCCGGTTTTGGGGTGTGACAGATTGGTATCAGAGCATTGTTTATAGTGAACTAAGTATATCAACCGATAAAAGATATACAACTATAAATACAATGGGGCTTAAGTGCTCTGGATAATGATATATTTTTAGAATATAACTACAAGTTATAAAAATATACCTACTTGCTTATACATGTGCATAATAGAACTAGTGTCACGAGGAGAACAAGACTAAAAGTATTTAAAGGTTGGGCATTGTCGTCAACCTGAACAGTTTTGTAATCATAGCTAGGATCAATATAGCCTGATCAACTATATTCATTCGAGATGTGACCGACATGTGTTTGGGAATGATGTGGTGTTGCAACAGTGTTAAAACTTACCTGAACACCAGAACAAGTACATCCAGAGTTAGAATACTATAGGAGTATTTTAGTCCATATAAATAACTTAAGTGATAACCTAAAAAGACCCTCACGGGTAAGTCTATAATCTTGCAAGGAATATTCCTAAAGTTTTATATACAATCAAGATCTTATAGACTTAGAATCTGTGGTCTATGCCTCGCTATCCATTCCTCTTAAGGGTGTAATGTTGGAGTAGGATCACTTATTCGAAGGTCTATTTAATCTTCAATTATATACAAACTTGTGTACCTTGTACTATTTGTAGGAGGACTCCGTAAGGATCACCCCATAAAGTTACCTTAAAGCTCATAGATTCTTTAGTCACATTCATTCTCGCACGACAGGCCCAGATAGATGTAACCACTTCCTCATAGTAGACAACAGAAGAGTCCAGGAGGAACAAGAACAAGTTTATGAGAAGTTTTCAAAGAGGGATCAGCCGAAGTAACCAAAACGTCTTACACGTCACACTAATAAATAATAATCTGGTTAATTTAATGAGCGAGTGAAAACACTGCTCACATTATATGTTAAGATTATTTTCTTACATGCAGCTGGTAACAGTTATTCAGGAAACAGATATTTATTCGAGGATAGTTATTTCGAATTCAAAGAGTTTATTAGGTATAGACTCTTTTATGAATTGTTTCTAGAACCCTGTGGAAGTCAGGACCCGATACATCCAGAACTAGGATAACCTTGTCTTTTCAGCTTTCGGCTTGTGTCCATTGCTTTAGACTTATTCCGTCTCAACTTTGTATTCTTTTAGCAAAGATGCCTCCTCGCAGATCTAGTAGACATACTACTCCGATAACTCCAACGCCACCTCCTTCGCAAATAGATATGACAGCTATAAACGCTGCAGTGGCCGCGGCTGTGGCAACAGCCATGGCTCAATATCACTCCATCAGTACCAGTGCAGGTGGAACGCCTACTGATTCTACTCGAGGTTAGGTCCTCGTGCGCTCGAGAGAGTTCTCCTACAAGGACTTCACCAATTGCCAGCCAGTGTCCTTTAATGGGACTGAAGGAGTCATTGCCCTCACGCAATGGTTCGAGAAAACAGAGTCGATCTTCGAAATCTGTTTATGCCCAGAAGGATGCAAAGTGAAGTTTGCTGCCTGCACCTTCTCTGGCAAGGCCCTAACATGGTGGAACAGCCATGTTAAGTCACTGACCCTATCAGTGGCTAACTCAATAGGTTGGGAAAACCTAAAAGAGTTAATGCGGGAGGAATACTGCCCGTTAGGCGAAATTCAAAAGCTGGAACGAGAGCTGTGGGATCTCACTATGGTCGGCTCAGACATAGTGACCTACACTGACCGGTTCGGTGACCTAGCAGCTTTATGCCCCGGGATGGTTACCCCTGAGAGCAAGAAGATAGAAAGATACATTTGGGGTCTGACTGCTCCGACCCATCGAAATGTGTTGTCTTCTAACCCAGCCACATTCGATAGTGCTAAACGCCTGGCTCAACGACTCATCGACCACGGAGTCTGCCATGGTATAAAAGTCCCTATTCCCGAACCATCGAGGGAAGAGGACTATAATCAGAAGTCGGGGAACAAGAGGAAGAAGGAGCGAACAACACAGGACACCCCGCAAGGGCAACGAGTGAGTACTATGTACGCCGCTACAACGCCTACTACTCCAGCACCTGCCAATCGATATGCTGGAACCCTCCCGAAGTGTGGAAAGTGCAACTTTCACCACATCGGAGTATGCCGGGAAATGCAGTGTCTGAACTGCCACAGAAAGGGACACACGGTCTGTTTCTGCAGGGCACCGGCTCAACCGATCTCCCAAGTCCTCGGAGCTGAAGAAAACCAAGCCTGCTATGGCTGTGGTGAGACTGGACATTTTCAGAGGGACTGCCCGATAAAAAGGAACTCAGGCGCGGATGGACGCATTCTGATGATCACCACTGGAGAATCTACCCCGGAGTCATCGACGAGTAGCGGTACGTTTTCGAAATAGTAATTACTTTGAAAATTAATTTATATTGATATAAGATTAAAATTTGGGGACAACACTTAAAAGTAATTATAATAACCCACATATTGAAATAGGTCACAGTATTCCAGAGAACTAAAACATCCGTTTAGAGAAGCTATTATGGCTTACCATATACATCAGGGTTGTGCATAACTAAGATGTTGCAGACTTAGCGTGAGTGACTCCGCTTAGGTCCCCATTCCTTAGTTGGTTGAGGATTTGAGGCAGAGTTACTCAGTCGACTGCCTGATTCACCTTAAATATTCATAACTTGTATATGGCAAGCGATTGTAGTGGTACCAGGGAGGATCATGATATAAAGTATCCCCACCAGTTATGAAAACACTTTCATTTGTATGTATGCGCACATAGCGGCACGATACGTAGGAGTGTTAACATCAAAGGTAAAACAGAAAGCCTTGGACCATTTGCAAAGGGTACATTGTCGAGCACACTAGCAGTACAATTATCGAACACACTAGGGATACATCATCGTATAACAGACGCTTCTTTCAATTGGCAAAAACTTTGTTCAGTAAAGAGTCCGTTGCTTTCATTCATCACGATTTGGCGTGGTCCTCACCATACTAAGTTCATATGTTTCTATCGCCTCGATCGGCAAGTTCTCGAAACTTTCGTCATTCGTATCGAACGTCCGACCTAAACCTCAGTTTTATCTTTCGTATTCTAAACCCCCGAAATACTCGTGCGAAGAGTACTTTGTCCTCCGAAGCCTTATCGTCAGATGTCCGCAGACCGTCACGAAATACCACTCGTCCAACAGACCAAGTTCGAGCATAGAGGCTAAGGATGAATACAGCCCACCTATCACTATTCAGTGTATACGCGAGGGTGATATATGATTATGATTACGCAGATTTAGTATGTGTGTTTCCGCCCTATCTCCTGTTCCTTGTTTGGTTGTGGACTTGGGGCAGAGTCGCACATCCGACCGTCTTACTAACCCTAATTATATACGACTTTTATACACGAGGTAATGATAGATGGGCCAAGTACGAATCATATCATGAACAGAAGGGCAAAGTTGCCAGGTCTACGAGTAGGTATGCTGCCAATCAGAGGAGCGCAACCCCAGTAGTAATGCTAAGAAAGGTAATTTCGGGACGAAATTCCATCTAACGGGGGGATGATGTGACAACCCGGAAAATTTTTTAAATTTAAAGCCCAGTCAATCAACTCAAATGAGTGTCAAACTCATTAGTACCGAGTTCTAGCCCGGTTAAAGGTCTTTCTAAGGAGTTTTAGCCTAGTACACTTAAGGAATAAGTGTTGGATTTTATCTGCTAAAGGCCACAGTACAAGATTCAAGCCCTAAACTCCATCCTGTGGAGTTTACGACCGTAAACATGGAGTTTACGGCCGTAAACTCATGTAGGCCGTAAACTCCTCCATATAAGTTCATTTCCTTCACTTTTCTTCATTCTTTCACTTTCACCTCAAGAACACATGAGTTTTCTCTCAAGTATCATCCCGATCTTCATACTTGATCTTCAAAAATCGTAAGTGTTCTTTCTCTAGTTAGTTGTTAATCCTTCTTAACTAGCTTCATCCTTATGATTCATCCATGGAAATCATGTTTTCATAGATCTTCAAGTTTCACCAAGAACACCAAGAACACACACTAGTGTTCTTGGCCAATATCAACCATTTCAAGCTTCTAGATCGTAAGTACACTCCCCTATACTTCATATCTAGTTAGTATCCATGCTTAGAGACTTGAAAACATCAAGAACACAAGATCAAATGGAGTTTACGGCCGTAAACTCCCAAGACCGTAAACCCCTTTTTGGTGGCCATTAGGGCCATAAACCCTATAGGATGCAAGGCAAGTGACCCAGAACCCTTCCTTGATGTTTGAAGGACCTTAAACTTCACTCAAGTTCATAATGACCATGAGTTTACGGCCGTAAACCCCTTTGGGCCGTAAACTCATCAAAAGCCTTATTTGAGGTGGTCTTTCTCATACAAGTGTAGAACAAAAGCCCTTAAAGTTTCCCTAGCTTTCAAACCAACACTTAGCCATGTTTGACCATGAGTTTACGGCCGTAAACTCATGAGGAATGGTCCATGGGCCGTAAACTCTAAAAGGTGGTGCAATGGTACCACAATTACTTCCTAAGGCTTGGACTTGATCATAGTATGCTTAACCTTAACTTGTTAGACCTTAAAATACCAAATGGTAGAAGTTACCATTGGTTTACGGCCGTAAACCCATTAGGACCGTAAACCCATGACCGTAAACTCATGTTAGTGCCATTTCACTTTCCTTTAATGAATCACATGTGATTCCAACACTTAGTCAAGGTGTTTCCTAGTCCCGGAAGGTGTTTCCTTTCATATAGTTGTTTATAAACACTATATTCATGTCAATATGTGTCCTTATATGTCATTTAGGACTTATTGAGTCTCGGGACTTCATTCGTGGAACTTCTCATCCTTACACGCATACCCGTTTGAATCACCCACATCAGGTGAGTTCATACCCCGTAATGAATCTTTTAACTGTTTTAATTGTTTTAAGGGGGGGAATACAAGTTGAACACAATGATAATTGTGTAATTGTTTGGTATAAACATCTTTCAAAATGTTACTTATGTCATTAATAAGTTGTCAAAACATTTCAAAAACTCTTTTAAAGTTATGTTACTTTATAGTTATACAAAACTCCGTTTTTAAAGTACAAGCATAACTTAGTAGATAAACGAGTCTTTTCAATAGCAGTTCAAGTAGAACTTTAGTAAACTATAATAGGTATAGTTTAGGAGGATACTATGCATTACTTCTAGTACAATGAAGCATACAAAGAAACAATAACATACAGAGAGAGAGAGAGAGATACTATGTTGAGAAACAAACAATACCATACAGAACAAAGAAACTAGGTTGCTATAGCATGGAACTACTACAGGATCTAATTATACCAATGAATCACTAACTCATTGTTCTAAACAAAAGGTGATAGTTATATTGGGTATACATGATCATATAACTCCAATGTGAATTACACGGCTTGCAAGAATTTGTAGAGGTCGCGTTTGGTTCCCTTAATCTCTAGACAAGGAGAGCGTTTAGTAGAGGTACTAGCCTTCACATTATGACCATAATAAAACAAACATGTTTTAGGTCATCAGTACATCCGCATGTTATTGTAAACAACAATTGTATACTTACATTTCCCATTACTTTCATAAAGTGACAGTACCACTTGAAAGTCAAACTCAAACTATTTTCGAGTTAAGATAGTTATAAACTAGGGAAAACATACATTTTTACAAACAACAAACGGAACCGTCAAGTCTAGCACATAACAGTAGATGCCTTGGTAGAAGGCTACGTTTAACAGAAGATGCCTCGGTAGAAGGCTACGTTTAACAGAAGATGCCTTGGTAGAAGGCTACGTTTTAAAAGAAAGCACCATAATTCTAGTCTTATGATTCCTTAATGTATACATCACAGGATATATATACCAATAGGGTCCGACAGGTAATAGGATGTGTGCTCTCCGCTTCATTTCCTGTTCCTTGTTTGGTTGTGGGCTTGGAACGAATTCACCCAATCTATTTTCTACCCGATTCTATATAGATGTATGCTTAGTATACATTAAGTCATCATAAGGGTACCAGGTATGGGTCAGGTTATAGGACACAGAGTCAAAGCACAGTTTTTCTAGTACAAAACATACTTTCCAAAATCAGTACTTTTGGTATACAAAACTAGAAACTTCCCTGTAAAGGGTTTAATCCATTTTATTAAACCAGTACAATTTAGAGGACCTTAGGTGAGTAACTCTATAATACCTTAGTTTATACATCATGTTTATATATAAAACTAATACCTAATAGGTAGTTGGATCCGTGATTTCCGCCTTAATTTCTGTTCCTCGTTTGGTTGTGGGCTTAGGGCAGAGTCGCCCAATTAACTTTCTATCCGATATTAGATTATATATATTAGTATAAACTAAGCTATTATAAAAGTAGTCACTGTGGTCACCATTTTATTATAATAAATATAGGTTTTCTTAAAGAACATTTTCATTAGATATAAAGGAACCATTACAATTAACTCCATGAGTAACAAGTGAATACACCATGGTTGTATACGACGATGATCTAACAACCAATGGGATGTGTGCTATCCGCCTTAACTTCTGTTCCTCGTTTGGTTGTGAGCTTGGGGCAGATGCACACAATCGATTGTTTGTTTACTCTGAGTCTTATATAATTTGTATCCGCTTAGTACCCATAGAAAGGGTTGTAGTGTCATTTTACTTAAACTTGCATCAAAGTAGGAAATATAGGATTTTCTAGAGGAACAGGCGAACTTTCCAAAACAGAACTTACAACTTACAACATTTTTCAACTACATGTTACAACTACATTTTCAACACCATTTTACATCTACTTTTTTTACAAATCTTTACAACTTACTCACATCACTAAACTCTTATGAATTCACCAGCTTAATTGATGATCAACTCTTTCAAATAACTTGTATTCTCAGGAGACTATTAGACAGATGCTCGTGCTGGGGATTCAAAAGATGGAGCATTATAGCTTCAAGTCTTGTTTTGTTATTTGTGTATGAATTCTATGTTTTGTGAACACACACATTGTAAACACTTTCTTTCGAAATGAAATGATTGTTCATTACTTACTTACCATATACATATCTCGTGATACTAAACATGACATCCTCCACCCCTGAACGATTCCGCCATTCCGGTTTTGGGGTGTGACACTTGTTACAAATGTGGAAAGCCTGGGCATTATGCCAATGAGTGCACCTTCAATAAGAACTTCTGTTTTGGGTGCAATGAAGAAGGGCATATTTTGAAGGATTTCCCGAAGAAGAAGGATGCAGCAAAGCCCAATCTTCCACCAAAGCCGAAGGCGAGAGTCTTTCAGATGACACTTGAAGCTACAAAAAAAGAAGCCGATGTCGCTTCAGGTACCTTTCTCGTAAACGAATTGCCTGCCCAAATTTTGTTTGATTCTGGAGCCAATTACTCCTTTATTTCGCATGAATTTGGTAGAAAACTAGCTTTGCCTGTAGATAGACTAGTTAATGCTTTAATAGTCGAGGTTGCTAGTGGCAAGTTTATACCTGTTAGCCATCGTATGAAAAACATCTTCATTGACTTGAATGGGAATAAGTTCCACGAGGAATTATTACCTATCGAGTTAAATGGTTTCGACATCGTTCTAGGAATGGATTGTCTTAGCGCCAATGATGCCGAAATACTGTGTAGAAAGAAGATAGTAAAAGTAAAACCGCCAGGGAAAGAGTCGTTTATGGTGTACGGAGACAAACGCAGAGTAAACTCTGGAATCATTTCCCGAATAAAATCCAGAAAGTGTTTGGTCAAGGGATGTACATCATATCTAGCATTCGTGATCGATGCTAAGAAGGAAAAGAAGGAGGTGCAGAATATTCTGGTGGTGTGTGACTATCCGGAAGTCTTTCCCAAAGATCTTCCCGGATTGCCCCCTGATCGACAAGTAGAATTCCGTATCGACTTGTTACTAGGAACGACGACAATAGCAAAAGCACCGTATCGATTAGCACCAACAGAGATGAAAGAGCTTATGACACAACTTCAGGAGTTATTGGACAAAGGTTTTATTCGACCTAGTTCATCACCCCGGGGAGCTCCGGTGTTATTCGTAAAGAAGAAAGACGAGAGCATGAGAATGTGCATCGATTACAAAGAGCTGAATAAGGCAACAATAAAGAACAAGTACCCATTGTCAAGGATTGATGACCTGTTCGATCAGTTGCAAGGTTCGAGCTATTTCTCGAAGATCGATCTTAGGTCAGGGTATCATCAACTAAGGGTAAGAGAGTAGGATATCGAAAAGACTGCGTTCAGAACAAGATATAGACACTATGAGTTCTTGGTTATGTCGTTTGGACTAACCAATGCTCCAACAGCTTTCATGGATTTGATGAACAGGGTTTGGAAACCATACCTTGATAAATCCGTGATAGTGTTCATAGATGGTATTTTGATTTATTCAAAAAGAAAGCAGGAGCATGACAAGCATCTGCGTGAAGTGCTAGAAGTTCTGAAAAAGGAGAAGCTGTATGCAAAGTTCTCCAAATGTGAATATTGGATTCAAGAAGTCCAGATTTTGGGTCATGTGGTTAACCAAGAAGGGATAATGGTTGACCCAACGAAGATTGAAGCTGTGATGAAGTGGGAACAACCGAAGAGTCCTACGGAGATCCGAAGCTTTTTAGGATTAGCTGGATATTACCGAAGGTTTATCCAAGGCTTTTCTTCGATCGCTACTCCATTAACAGCTTTGACCCACAAAGGAGCTACTTATACTTGGAATGAGAAGCATAAGGAAGCTTTTGAGAAGTTAAAGAAGAAATTGTGTGAAGCACCGATTGTTTTGTTACCTGAAGGAGTTGATGAGTTCGTAGTTTATAGTGATGCCTCTGGAGTTGGGTTAGGTTGTGTTCTGGCCCAAAGGAATAAAGTGATAGCGTATGCATCGAGGCAATTGAAAGAGCATGAAAAGAACTACCCCACTCATGATCTGGAGTTGGCAGCGGTAGTATTCGCCTTAAAGATATGGAGGCACTATCTTTATGGTACTAAATGCAAACTTTTCACTGATCATAAGAGTCTTCAATATCTCTTTAATCAGAAGGAATTAAACATGAGGCAACGGCGCTGGCTAGAGTTACTCAAGGACTACGATTGTGAGATACTTTACCACCCTGGTAAAGCAAATGTTGTTGCTGATGCTCTCAGTCGGAAGGTAAACCTTGAAAAGAAAAGGCCAAGAGCGTTGAGAATTAAAGTTATCTCGACAATTGTGGAAAGTATAAAGAAAGCTCAAGAAAAAGCTTTAGAGAAAAATGACCGAAAGGAAGAACGTTTGGGAAAAACGTTAGTGTTTGATACAAACAGTCAAGGATTGAAGGTATTCCAAGATAGGATTTGGGTACCTAAGACGGGGGGAGTAAGAGATCTTCTGATGGAAGAAGCTCACAAGACCATGTACTCGATTCATCCCGGCAACACAAAAATGTATAGGGATCTAAAACCCTATTACTGGTGGCCGACGATGAAGCTCGATGTTGCTAAGTATGTGGTCGAGTGTGTAACATGTGCTAGGGTTAAGGCACAACATCAGAAACCGTATGGGAGTTTAGAACCTTTACCTGCACCCATGGGTAAATGGGAAGACATCACCATGGATTTCGTGACTAAACTGCCCAGAACAAGGAACGGTCACGACATGATTTGGGTGGTCGTTGATCGCTTCAGTAAGAGTGCGCATTTCATAGCAGCCAATGAGAAATGGTCTATGGATAAACTTGTGAATTCTTACGTGAAGGAAATTGTGAGGCTTCACGGTGTTCCGTTAACGATTGTATCCGATCGTGATAGCCGTTTTACCTCAAGGTTTTGGAGGAGTCTACAAGAGGAATTGGGTACCAAGTTGTGTTTGAGTACAGCTTACCATCCGCAAACCGATGGTCAGAGCGAACGAACAATTCAAACGTTAGAGGATATGCTGAGAGCATGTACCCTGGAATTCCAAGGTAATTGGGATGAACACTTACCTCTAGTAGAATTTTCCTATAATAATAGTTTCCACTCGAGCATCAAGATGACACCTTATCACGCTTTGTATGGAGAAAAGTGTCGAACGCCGTCATGTTGGCTGGAAGCTGGGGAAAAGCAGTTTATGGGACATGAAATAGTCCATCAGACTGCTGAAAAGTTGAAGGTAATTAAGGAAAGGATGTTAGCTGCTCAAGATCGTCTAAAGAGCTATGCTGACAAGAAAAGACAACCGATATCATTCGAAGTTGGAGATTGGGTTTTACTTAAAGTCTCGCCGTGGAAGGGACTTATAAGATTTGGTAAAAGGGGAAAATTGAGTCCAAGGTTTATTGGACCGTTTAAAGTTCTTCAGAGGATTGGGAATCAAAATTACAAGCTAGAATTACCGGAAGAACTAGAGGGTATTCATAACACCTTTCATGTGTGTTATTTGAGAAAGTTCACGGGAGATGTGCCCGACATAATTTCAATTTCTGAATTAAGGTTGGATAAAAACAAGAGGTTAATTGAAGAACCTGAGGCAATCGTTGACCGTAAGACTAAGAAGTTGCGACGCAAGATGGTCGATTTAGTGCTTGTGCGTTGGAAACATACGAATGGGCCAAATCTCACCTGGGAAACGGATAGTGACATGATGAGTCGCTCCCGCATGTGTTTGCTGATGTGTGATTCCGGGGATGGAATCACCCTAAGGGGGAGAGAATTGTAACGCCCGTGTTTCTAGGCTAGGCATTAATATTGACGTAATAGTCTAGGTTAACCTTTGTAACTCATTTTGAAGAAATGAAAAGGAGTTATGTGAATATTATGTGAATTATGTGTTTTATGCTTAATTACTAGAATTTAATTAATTAAGAGTAAAAAATGAGCGTCGAAAATAAATATTAGATAAAGCCGATAGCTATTAAGAAAGTTGTAGTGGTCGTGACAAGGATTACGGATATATAAAGAATATCGAAATCCGAGTTATAACGAATAAGTTATGACCTGTCGAAGTTTCGCGACAAAACCGGCATGGTGCCGAATGACGTAAAAAGTGAGTTTTTGATAAACTATTTTTTTAGCCTTAGTGATCTAAACGAAAGTCGTAGTGTTTGTTAAACTGAGAGTATGTATAAAAAGAACGTCCAAATATGACTTCGTATGAGGAAGTTATGATTTTTCTAAGTTCAGCTTAGCAGTAGACAACTAAAAACTCGAATTTTAGATCGAGTAATTTTTAGCCGACACAACCTAAACGAGAATGGAAGGTCTCGTCAATATTAGTACAACGGTAAAAAGACAGACGAAAACGGACGTCGGATGAAGAAGTTATGAATTTTTAACGGATTTCCTGTCCCGGTCTGTTAAAAATAATAATATTAAAATTAAAGTAAAAATTAGCCGGCAAAGTCTAAATGAAAGTTTTAGAGTGTAATTTTACCTACGCGTACATATAAAGAACGTAAAAAATGGAGCCCGTATGCGAAAGTTATGGATTTTAGAAGTTGTGGCACAAAAATCAAGAAAAAAACACGAAATCCGAGAAATTTCGCATAGTCATGCTTCGGCCACGTCACCTTCGCTCTATGCGCGCCACGTGTCCGAATTGCTGAGTCACCCGAGGCCAGCTGGCGAGGCGTGTCGCACCCTCCTCGCACCGAAGGCTCGGCCAAACAGAAGCTGCCCCGTGCCTTCTCCGTGTCCGATCTCGGTGAGTCATCCGAAGCAGGTGAGTCATCCAAAGCTGGACCAATCCGAAGACCACACGTGTCCGAGCCTCGCACCGCCATCAGCCTTCCCTCGCCTCCAAACCTCGCAGTTGCGACGTGTGTCTTCTTATCGTTGCTTCAGGTCCGAACCTCGGCCCTATAAAAGGGAGGCTGCGAGACCTCCCGGGTAACTTTGGAAATTTGCCATCTTTCACCCTTAATTTCATAATTTAGCTATTTTCACTTCCCCTAAAGCCCCGGTATCATACCAAACACCCGAAACACGTCCCGAAGTGCCCGAGATGCCCGAGATGCCCGAGAACTTTATCTTTTCAGTTTTGAAGCCCAACCCTCGCAGAGCCCAGTTTCTCAATAAAACTCCCGGTTTTATTAGAAACGATCGTCTTAGGAAACAAAGTGCTGCCCGATTATCATTAAATCATGTGAGTGTGTAGTCACTTTCATCTTACACCTAGATATGAAGTATTATCTATAAAATACGTGCTATGTATAATTATATTAATTGTTTATTTGAGGTGACTGTTGAATAGATGTTTTATACAAGTTTTAAACAGTATATATATTTTATCTACAAATATGTTGGGTAAAACATGGGTAGATGAAATAGTCGATGTGTGTTAAAATGAAGAGAGGCCTCGATGTTGTTGTTGTTGTTGTTGTTGTTGTTGTCGTCTAGCGGAGTATAGATGACGACCACGGACCTTTCTAGACAGTCCAGTGGAACACTAGCAGGTTCGCATCCTGTAGGTGTTGGAGAACTATATGTTCATTGGTGTACTCCATCCCCCTCATGGTTGCCTTTAGGACATGTATGGCTGAGGAGTCCCCTTATCAATAGTGTCCATCCCGATGATATTCCTTAGGCTAGGTCCCTTGTGATAGGTGTTTAGGGACGTAAAGTGAGGATAACGGGAATGGGTAATCAGCGTTATTGTTGATTGATGAACTTAATAAGTTTATTATTATTGTGGGTTGAAAACCCAATATGCTCACCAGGCTCCCAAGCTTGACCCACTCAGCTTTTTATATTACAGGTAGTGGACCCCGAGCATAGTCAGATGATGATGAGAGATTTTTGGATTATAGGCCAGTAGTTGTAAATAACTGTTGTAAGGCTTATAATGTCTTGTTTATGCTTTTGATCTGTATCGGAACATGACATCCCGAGGTTTTGATATAAAAGGAAAATATATACTTTCTTAAAGAAAGGTTTTGATAAACTTTTATCATGTTTTGTTTTGGGGACCAATTCCGCAACATCTTTTAAAATGATTTCTCTAATTTTATTTGAAAAGCATAAATTAAATCGGTCTTTTCTGGCCGAGAAATTAGGGGATGTCACATTATGTCTGTTGCATATCTGGGGTTATGAGGGTTGCGATCTTTGTGAAACACTTGACAAGAAAAAACTCAAATCATAGAAATGTTACTTCATTGGTTATCCCAACAAGTATCTTAGTTATTTGTTTTACAAACCATCTAAAAACAAAGTGTTAATTTTTTGAATGACATCCCTCCGAGAGAGGGAGATAATATCCAAACAGGCCAGTGAGAGCCAGATTGATCTTGTAGAAATTCAAGAGTCAACCAACAAAGAACTTGAGGTTGGCACTAGCTATCAACAAGAGATTTAAATACTTATTAAGTCTCAATAAAGGGTTGATGAGGAATCTAAGACATCTTCATCTCTTCTCCAAACATCTTATAGAGGACCTCATGCATCTAGTTATATAGATTTATATTACTAAAGGAAATAAGTCAACTGGTAGATGGCGATCATAGTTTACCAGCTATTGGGAAGCTATGGCCGAACTAAATGGCTGGAAAATGAAATGAGGCTATGGAGAGCAAGATTCAGCCCAAGCATGATACGTAAGTTTCTAATGTATTTGCTCACACGCCTGGTCCTAAAATAGTTTAGTTAAGTGGATCTTCAAGAATAAGACAACCATGGATAAAAATACACACATATTCAAACCATTATAGGTTGTGATGAGCGTGTAAGCTTGAGAAGTCCATTTAATGAACTAAAACAAGCATTTCGTAGTTGACATATTTGCTTCGATGAGAAAATCAAAAAAATTTTGATTTTCGACAATAAAAAATTAGCCATTTGTATATATTAAAGCTAGTAGGAGCGTTGTTGTCACCCTTATATTGTATATAGATGATATACAAATCATAGGAAACAATATCCTAACCTTATGAAGTGTAAAATATTGGTTTAGGATTCGTTTTGATGGGAAACACTTGGGAGAAGCAGCATACATACCGAATGTAAAGATATATGGAGATAGATCTAACCGAATTGTTGGATTAAGCTAGAGTACATAATGTGTTGAGGAAATATAAGATGTTGAACCTCTAAAGAGTTTGTTCCTATAAAACATGGTATGAGAAATGTTTAATGTCTTGGTTCTAGTGATTAGCTAAAGGAAAAGAGTCGAGTTCCATGTGCTTCTGTTGTGGGATGGATCAAATATGTCATGTCATGTGTTAGGTCAGATATCTTGTATGTCGTGATCATTATGAGTCAATATCATATTAAATTTGGGGAAAATCATATAATTGAAATC
This sequence comes from Lactuca virosa, assembly GCF_052849685.1. NCBI lineage: Eukaryota > Viridiplantae > Streptophyta > Magnoliopsida > Asterales > Asteraceae > Lactuca > Lactuca virosa. The sequence continues at coordinate 394,893,773 of NC_136433.1, forward strand.
AAGATGATTGTTTAGTATCCTATGAGGACAAGATATATGTTCTTGTAAGTATGAAAAAGAATAATGTAAAAGTTATACTGATTCTAGGTTCTAGACTAATAGATGCAATTCATGTTCGGAGTCATGATTCGTGCTCTTACTCAATGGTGAAGCGGTAACTTGGAGGAGTATCAAGTAAGACACCATAATGGACTTGTTGTTTTTCCAATCATTGATGGTCTTGTTGAAATCTTTTGTGACTATAAGGGTGCGGTTAGCTTGACTAAGGATCCCAAAATCACAAAAGGGCACAAAGAATATACTTGGTAAGTACCATCACATTTGATAGTTAGTCAAATATGAAGACATCATAGTCAGTAAAGTCACATCAAATGAGAATCTTTTTGATCCATTCACTAAGTCACTGTAACTGACCAATTATTATTGGCACACAAGGATAAAAGGCATAGGATTTGCAAATGAATTGGCTTGATTGCACTTAGTATAGTTTGTTTTAATTTGGGAACTTAAGACATATAAATCTATATTTGATTTGGTGATTATTATGTGAATATCTTAATATATGTTGGAGAGCAGTCATTTCATTAGTTTATTACTGTGTTCCTCTTTGCATGTTTTAACCAACTTTCAAAGTATTAATTTACTCAAACCTCCAAAGTCGATCGTACTTTTGAAGTAACTAGTAACTTAAGACTATAATGGAGTATTGGTAGATTGTTCATGGTGATGAACATAGCATGGAGATTGTAAGGCTTGTTTCCGTTTAATGATTTTAAGATACAGTTCACAAATAATAATGAATAATTATCTATAAAATGATTAAATTTTTGTAAGATTGACAAGTGAATTCACTAAATGAAAGGCATTATAAAAATGTAAAGAGTTAAAATAATAATAATAATAATAATAATAATAATAATAATAATAATGATGATAATAATAATAATAATAACCAAAATGATTAAATAAATATAATTATTGGAAATAAGTAGAAAATCTAATTTTAAGGACCATTCACTAATTTTATAAATTTAGTTTGTAAGGCAAACTAAGTTTGGGGTGAAATGGTTCAGCAAGGGAATTTTAGGGGGACTAAAGCTAACTATCTCGAAAAGCTTGTATATGCCTTCTTCCTTAGAACCCGATGTATCCAAATACGTTGTCTTCTTCCCGTTTTCAGACCTACGATCACCAAACCTTCGAAAGCCATTTGTTTCTAACCTCAAATAATCATTCCCTTTGACTTTAAATCTACCTTTCTTCATTTAATCGATATTTGAGAAAAATCAAAAGAAAAAATTGTTTGTTTGTAGTGTGTGTATATGTGGGTTATCGTATTCTAGAAATCAGATAAAACTGTTGATGAGAGAAGAAAATAAAGAGAGTGCAGGTTGTTGTCCTTCTCCAGCAGCCTTTCTTAAAGAGAGAGAGAGAGAGAGAGAGAGAGAGAGAGAGAGAGAGATACAATAATAAGGAGTTATAGATAAGAGGAGAACAAGATGAAACATAAATCTAATTCTTCCAGACACCAACTCTGAACATTTTTCAGGTGGAAATCCACAACTGAAACATCGGTGGTGAGGGAGAGTCTCAAAGGAGTTAGAAGGAGATTTTGGGGAATAAGAACATGGTATTTGTTGGATTAGGTGTCTAATCCAATAACTAAATTGGTATATACTTGAATTATTAGCAAATACCTTTGGGTTGCCTTCAAACCTAACAATTGAATATGATAACTTTTGGAGAGAGATAGAGATTGGTTTATTGATGTATTATATGATTAATAAATAAAAATAAATGATTTATTAATATTTTATGAGAATAATATATTAATTAGAAATAATATTATCTAACTAAGAATTAATAAGAAATTAACTATAATTTTGGGATTAATTGGTTTAATTAAAAGTGCAAGGATTAAATATGTAATTGTTCAATAGTTGAATAAAAGGGATCCCAAAACCTTCCAAGGTGGTGGACGGTTTAAGGAGCTAAATTATGGTTTCTGGAATATTTCATATAGATAATATGGATAATTAGGAAACTAGATAATTACCTGATTTGAAATAATATTATTTTAATCAAGTAAGGGTTATCTAGGGTTTTCCTATCAGCTATAAATAGGGTCCTTAGGCTACCCATTTTTTACCATTACTTCTCCCAAGATAATAGCCAAAAAAAATTCTCATATGTCCTCTCTCTTCAAGTTTCCTTAGTTGCTAGGGTTTGGGTGTGCACCATCAGATGCACGAGATTTCTGGTGCTTGCTTCCAAGAGCATTTGAAGAAGGTTTTTATTGGTTATTTACAAAAGTAATCAAAAGGTATGTAAACCCCAACTTATTTATGATTTTAAAAAATAATAGGGTTTCTATAGGGTTCTTTGATGTTCATAGATTATAACTTTCAATAGTGAAAACATAGATCCAATTAGGTTATATGTGAACTTAAGAGTTAAGTTATTTTCCGTCACATGAATTTTTGTAACCTATAAAACCTATCAGTGGTGCCAGAGCCCAATGTTTTCAATTGTATATGTATAATAGTTGAATAGATCAAATTAGGGTTTATGGAAATTAAACCCTAAGGCAAAGGATTTTCAACTTGGGCTAGGGTTCTTGAAACCCTAGCATCCTCCCTTGTTTTCGAAAATATGGTAGGGATATTAGGGTTTCCTTATTTGATCATTATTGTTTTAATTGTTTAAAATATAATAATTAATATTGGATAATCCATATACCCTTATTTTTTGAAAATTTAGTTAGGTAAGGATTATGATTAAATTTAAATTATTTAATTAATAGTTTAATAGTAAATAATTATTTAATCCTCATATGATTTAAATTAATTTAATTAATAGTTAATTAAAATATAAAGGTTAAATCATAATTGCTTTGTTTTTAAATTAAATTAATTTTTTATAATAATTTCGAAAAATTTAAAATTAAACCTAGTATTTTAGAAACGTTTTAAAATACACCTTATACTTATATTATTAAAAACTTAATATATTATATGTATAATAAAAGTCAGTCAAATCGCTAGTACGCCTCATTCACAAAACCATGCTATAAATAGGGTATAAGGAAGCGGCCTAAAAATGATCGTTGAATGGGTGTCCACTCTCACCCACAACTCTCCTGTGTGGTGGAGGGTCATTAGCCGAACAGATTTGATAGGACATAATCTCATTAATAAGTATAATGATATAAAGTAACTAACCATTTTTTAAAATCCTACTCTTAGTTACTTTTGGAAAAATGTGAAAAGTATGCTAATCCATGAAGTTGCACATTATGCTTTAAATGTAGTTAGTGGAGCGTGTGTGGTTAACCGACACACTAATAGTGACTATAAATAGTAGTAATGGGCATCTAAAAAATAATCATTGTTAATTGAGAGCATTTGGTTAACTAGCACATTAAGTAGAGATGATAAATAACATCGAGGTTGGCAAGCATATTTGCATGGTTATTCACATCTTGTTTGTGATCCTCGGCATCCCAGTCACAAATACAAGATCATAATTGGAGATTAAACATGTCAATGGTAAGACTCAATGAATCTCAAAAGATCTAGGAATTTCATATTTTCAAAATGGTGAATGTTTTACCTACCTTCATAAATTCGTGATAAGATTACGGCATCCCTCTTCTTAGTTGTGAATTGTTATTTTGGATCCAAGCCTTAAATATTTATTATGGGTTAAAATATTAAGGATTTATTTTCATCTAACTAAAACTTTTCTCTATAGATGTTTACTCTTGGTGATGTTTCTGCTTCTCAAAACTCTACCAACAACTTCTCGCTACTCTCGATCGTGTCCAAGGTGACATTAGATGGCACCAACTACAAAGATTGGATGTGCAACATCAAGATGGCTCTTCGATACGAGGTCAAAGAGTATGTCCTTGAAAAACAACTTGTTGAGATCGATGAAGCCACTACTACTCCTGAAGAAATCCTCTCATATGAGAAACATTACGCTGATGCAACAAAGGTTGCTTGCATCATGGTCGTCACCATGGTTCCTGAATTGCAAATGAGGATTAGTGGCCATACAAGAAGAACTTGGATCTTGTGGAAAAGTTTCACAAGAGAGCTCGTCAAGAAAAGTATGAGGTCGTCAAAGCCCTAATGGCTTGCAAGTTGAAGGAAGGAGAGTTGGTATGAAATCACGTGCAAAGGATGCAAAGATACATGGAGCTATGACATCCCCAAATTTCTCGGCCAGAAAAAACCGAATTAGTTTATGCTTTTAAAATAAAATCAGAGTAATCTTTTAAAAGATGTTGCGGATTTTGTCCCCAAAACAAAATATGATAAAAATTTATCAAAACATTTCTTAAAGAAATATATATTTTTATTATATATCAAAACCTCGGGATGTCATGTTCCGATACAGACCAAAAGCATAAACAGTACATTATAAGCCTTACAACAGTTATTTACAACTACTGGTCTATAATCCAAAAATCCCTCTTCATCATCCAACTATGCTCTGGGTCCACTACCTGTAATATAAAAAAAAGCTGAGTGGGTCAGGCTTGGGAGCCTGGTGAGCAAATAAGGTTTTCAACCTACAAATAATAATAAATTTATTAATTTCATCAACCAACAATAAATTTATTAATTTTATCAACCAACAATAACCATGATTACCCGTTCTCGTTATCCTCACTTTACGTCCCTATACACCTATCACAAGGGACCTAGCCTAAGGATCATCATCGGGATGGACACTACTGCTAAGGGGATTCCTTAGCCATACATTTCCTAAAGGAAACCATGAGGGGGATGGAGTACACCAATGAACATATATTTCACCAACACCTACAGGTTGCGAACCTGCTAGCGTTCCACTGGACTGTCTAGAAAGGTACGTGGTCGTCATTTATGCTCCGCTAGATGAGTACAACAACAACATCGAGGCCTCTCATCATTTTAACACACATCAACTATTTCATCTACCCATGTTTTACCCAACATATTTGTAGATAAGAATACATATACAGTTTAAAACTTGTACAAAACATCTATTCAACACTCATTTCAAATAAACAAACAATATAATTACACATAGCACATATTTTATAGAAAATACTTCATATCTATGTGTAAGATGAAAGTGACTATATACTCACTTGATTTAATGATAATCGGGCAGCACTTCGTTTCTTAAAACACTCGTTTTGATAAAACCGGGATGTTTTCTTAAAAACCGGGCTTCACGCAGAAAGAGTTTCGGCTCGAAAACTCTTTTTCTCGGGATCTTCGGGCTCTCCGGGACTTGCTTATGATGCTAGGATGATATAATAGGCTTGGGGGTAATTTTTGCAGTATAGAAGAAAGTATAGGGGTGAGAGGATGAAAGTTGTAACCTAAAATCGGATGGCATCGTTCACTATTTATAGGGCTGAATACTCGAGTTACGTTGGGCGTAACTTTAGAGTACGCTGCGCGTACGCCTTCTTCAGCCAGTACGTTGGGTGTACCTCGTGTACGCTGGGCGTATGAAGAGATCATATCAGACGCGTCAAGGCTATGACACATGTCTCTCATGCGAAGAAGTAGGGTTACATGGCCAAGCTCGGACCGTGAACACGAGTACGCTGGGCGTACTCCGAATTTTCAAACTTCAAAAATTCGTAACTTTCGCATACGAGCTCCGTTTTTGACGTTCTTTTTATCCACGCGTAGGTGAGACCATGCCCTACAACTTTTGTTTAGACTCCGTTGGCTAATTTTGACTTTATTTTTAAAGTTATATTTTTAACAGGTCGGGACAGGAAAAGTTTGTTAATAATTCATAACTTCTTCATCCGACGTCTGTTTTCGTCTGTCTTTTTACCGTTGAATTACTATCAACAAGATCTTCGATTCTCGTTTAGGTTGTTTCGGCTAAAAATCATTCGATCTAAAATTCAAGTTTCGGGTTGCATACTGTTATGCTGAAACTTAGAAAAATCATAACTTCCTCATACGAAGTCAGATTTGGGCGTTCTTTTTATGCACGCTCTTGGTTTAACGTATACTACGACTTTCGTTTATATCACTAATGCTAAAAAGTACTTTATCGTAAATTCACTTTTTATGCCACCTAGCGTCGTGTCGGTTCTGTCGCGAAACTTCGACAGGTCATAACTTCTTCCTTATAACTCAGATTTCGGTATTCTTATTATCTCCGGAATCCTTGTTTCAACGACTACAACTTTCTTCATAGATATCAGGGTTATCTATCATTTATTTTCGATTCTTATTTTTATCCTTAATTCATTAAATTATAATAATTAAGCATAAAACACATAATAATCAAATAATACATTTTATTATTTCAAAACAAATTACAAAGGTTAACCTAGACTATTACTGTTGGGTCAAAAATACTGGTTTATACTTTACTTTTCTAGCAAAAATGTATTTTTCAGTCATGTAATAGGTGTTTGTGGTTGTGTTTACAGCCGTGAACCCATTCACGGCCCATGTGCCATATATATAAGTGTTAGTGGTGAGGTCATAAGAGAGAGGGGAGTTCATGGCTAAGAGAGAAGAGAGAGAGAGAGAGAGAGAGAGAGAGAGAGAGAGAGAGAAAGGAGCTTAAGTGTGTGTAAGTGTGTGAATCTTGTGTAAGGGAACTTCATTCTCATCATCAATTCAAACAAGATTCATATTCTTCTTCTTCTCCTTCTTCTTCATTTTGATCTGGCATCGTCCGCTTGATTGGGATTTCGCACCATCAAGCGGATCTGATTGATACACAAGCAGATATGGGACTTACAAGTGGTATCAGAGCTTGGATTGTATCGTTCATTTTGGCCAAATCTGGAGCGTATTTGATCTTATTTTTGAAGAATTTTTGCGTTTTTGGATAGCTCTTGGCAAAATAGGGGGGTTTGTTCTTCGCGTTTTCATAAAAACGAGTTTTTGATCGAGTTTTGGAGTAAAAAGGGGCAAAAATCGATGTTTTTCACGTCATCTCCGAAGTGTTCACGGCTGATCCAAAGAAGGATTCACGACCTCGGAAGAAGGGTTCACGGCCGAGCCCGAAGAAGCTTTCACGGCCAGTCCTCGGTGGGTTCACGGTCCTCGGTGTCTGGCCAGCCTCGCACGTGTTCGGTCAGGCGAGTTTGCGGTGGAGCATCTCGTTTACGGTCTCGCACGTTCCCGGTCAGCCTCACGTTCTTGGCCAGCATCCTCGCACGCGCGCACGCTGCGTCCTCGCTTCAGAATTAATTTAAAAACGTTTTGGGGGTTGCCAAGGATCGAACCCGGGTCCCCTGATTCATCAAAGGGCATTTTTGATAAAAATGAGTTCCGCATCCCTCCTGGTCAATGACGTTTCATGTACTCCATCTTGTGAAACTACTATTAAGTTTCTTCGTAAACAAATCGATTTTTTAAAAGAGAAAATGAGGAACATAAATATGAGGGGTACCAACTTAGGAAAGGCCAGAAACCATTGAAAGAACAACTAAAGGCCAAGACTAAGGACTTTAGGAAATTACAGGCAGAGTACAGTGAAAAGTGTGTCCATTATAGATATCTTAAGAAAGATTTTGATGTTGTGACTGCCGAGCTTGACACATTGAAAAACAAATTTGAAAATGCAGATTTTAATTTCATAAAATATGATGTGTCAAGTGAGGTAGTTGCATCCATGATTGAAAAACAATTAAAATTTAAAGATAATCAAAATAAGGGTCTAGGGTACCACAGTGTTCCACCTCCCTTTAATGAAAACTATAACCCACCCCTTAAGACCAATGAGGAAGAAATTCTTGCTCAGTCCAGCCCACTCCCTGAACCAGCTTCAGTTAAGAATGAACAATCTGGGCCAACTGAGAATGTTGAGGTGAACGTTTCTGATGCTTCTACTTCATGTGCAGGTAAAGTAGTAGAGGATGAGGACAAGGAGAACAAAACTAATTCTAGTTCTGCAAATTTTGTTGACTGTCAAACCAATGACTCCTTGAACTCTGAATCTGCTGCTTCTAACTCAGTTACTTCCAAACCTGCTGTTGAGAAATACAAACCACCAAAACAAGCGAAACCGACGGCTTGCTGTATGTGTGCATGTGGGAACAACCAGAAACGAGGCAAGGGAACGCCACCAGGGACAGGAAGAAACAACTTCCGAGTGAAGAAAAAAACATGTTTTCACTGTGGAACACCTAGACACATTTCCATAAATTATCCAAATCGCCCATACGTTCCCTACTACGCACAAGGCTGGCAAAATGCGCCAAGAGGGAGATTTTTCAAAAGAAACCCCTCAAGATCACAATCGCAAAATGGCGACTGGAATGCCAAGAAGAGCTAGAATTCAACTCCCAAGGCCAAGAATCAAAATCCCAAGGACAAGAAGGGAAAGTCGTCCAAAAAGGTCAATTCAAGAGATGGTCCAACGAAACCAAGACCGGCTAGGTCAAAGTCATCTCAATGGCCGACATCAAGCTCAAAAGCAAGCGATAAGGCACCCATTGGATCGAACAAGAAATGGGTTAAACCCAACTACAAATGGGTACCGAAGGTTCACTCTCCCAAATCTTTTAATGATTTTAATATTTCTTCATCTTCTATTTGTGATAAGCAGGATATGTCTTGGGAGAGATTACCATGCGTTGATAACAAAGGTTAACCCAGTTTCAAAATGGACTGGGTTCCAAAGACCAACTAATCCCGATTTGTGTCGGAGCAGCTATGGAGGCATATCATCAGACTTCGGTTTGTTGATAGTGGCTGTTCCAGGCACATGATAGGAGGCATCTCTTAACTGTGCAACACTCAGAACTTTGTTTGAGAGTATGTGTCCTTTGCGGGAAAGGAAGAAAGGAAGGGATCACACATGGGGTTAGTGCTTAATGACATGGAGAATTTTTGGATCTGTTCAGAGATTATGCGTGATGTTCTCAGACCTTCTGGATGCAAGTTCAATCGGTGACTTACGGTTTGAGTTTTCTTCTCGATACTCCTCAGTTTATCTTACACTGATTCGTTTTGAAGACAATCTTTTATTTTCTTATAGTTTTTCGTTTGTAGGTATTATTTGGGAAGTGATATCAAGAAAGTGATAACGGGCAGTCTAAACATGTGTAAGGGACTGAATCTGAATTGTCTAGACTCTGTGTTCAATGTGCTGGTAGGCACGAAGGATTTGATAGTGTGGATTTAGATAGGATTGTTTGGACTGACCATACGACGCTCGGGTAGATTGAGCAGTGAGATAAACACGGGAACCCACGGGATACACTAACTTAATACGCATCTAGAACTGTGGCTTAACGTTTTCCTTGATGTATGGACTTATGTCCTTAATTCTGGTTCAGATAGGGCGACTAGGGGGTTCTGATAAAGTAGGTCTGTAGGAAATTATTTTCTTGCTTTCTATCTATCAGTCATATGTTGCTTCCTCTGCGTGATTGGAAGAGATCCGACCTGGATTGCAACATATGTAACTCTAATTCAACGCACCTCCTTATCTATGAAATTCTTTATGTCTTTTAGCCATATGTTGTCCCCTCTGCGTGATCGGAAGATCCGACCTGGGACACAACATATGCAACATTCTACCTCTCAATCCCTCTATCTCTTTTAGTCATATGTTGTCCTCTCTGCGTGATTGAAAGAAATCCGACCTGGGACACAACATATGCACCTATTTCTAAATCTGACTTCCTCCTTAATAATTGTTTACTCACCTAAAGTAAGGAGTTCTTTGGAAGTTCTTGATAACCAGAGTATATCGGGAAGTGGGGAACACGTTCTAGTGCACCTAAAATTGAACCATTTAGAGGTTGTATGTAGATCTCGCTGCATAATTTAAGTGGACAACAATACCCATGGTCGTCGTCAGCTAAATGGTTTATTTAGAAAAGTTTGTCAATATTCTTCGTGTTTAAATGGATCACAATACCAGCAATTGACCAGATCTATTCATGAAGGTGAAGGTACTGATAAACAAAGTTAAGACTGTCTCACAACTTTGATCCCAAATATTTTTGTTCTTGTTAAATTTGTTCATAGTTTTCCTCTATGCAAAAATTTAGGGGGAGAATTAAAAAAATTTAAAAATCAAACAAAAATCAGAAAATTCAAAAATCAAACAAAAATCAAAAAATTAAAAAAATCCAAAAATAGTGTTATTTCTGTTTTATTTCTTGTTCAGAAAAATCAAAAATCCAAAAATATTGTGTGCTAACTTTGTTTTTAGTTTTGTGTTTATATCAAATTTTGTTTTGTCTTGAAAAGTGAATTCAGATGTAGATGAGACTCATGGAAACTGAATAGAAAATTTCTGAGCCAAGGCTTCGTCTGTGATGTTCGAAGAATTCTCATTCGAAGGAGCAAGTAATGAAGATTATTCTTTCAACTTTCAATCTTTCAACTCCAAAAGCAAGGTAAAGCTGACTTGAAGATTATGTGACAGATTGCATTGAAGCCTCCTCAATCAATTTGCTGCTATTCTTGTACCTGCTAAAGTGATCCAGAAGATTAGATCTCTCTATTGTTCTCTCTGAAGATTCTCAAGCTGAAAGCGCCATCTTTCAAGAATCTTTTCAAGAAGCCTCCTCACCCAACGTGCGTTCAAAGCCAAATTCTAAAGAAAAGCCCAAGTGCTCAAGATGAAATCATTTATTGAAGATTCATCATGTTCATCTTGAAGCTGTGAAGAAATCAAAGATAAACGCTGAAGCCAAGATCCAAATGAAGATTGACAAGAAAATCCAACTACTTTTTAGGGGGACTTTGTTGGGTCAATTAGAAAAGAAAGCTATAAACCAAGGAGGAGATTGTTGGGTCAAAAATCTTGGTTTATACTTTACTTTTCTAGCAAAATGTATTTTTCAGTCATGTAATAGGTGATTGCAGTTGTGTTTACGGCCGTGAACTGGTTCACAGCCGTGAACCCATTCACGACCCATGTGCCATATATATAAGTGTTAGTGGTGATGTCATAAGAGAGAGGGGAGTTCACGGCTAAGAGAGAATAGAGAGAGAGAGAGGGAGAGAGAGAGAAAGGAGCTTAAGTGTGTGTAAGTGTGTGAATCTTGTGTAAGGGAACTTCATTCTCATCATCAATTCAAACAAGATTCATATTATTCTTCTTCTCCTTCTTCTTCATTTTGATCTGGAATCGTCCGCTTGATTGGGATTCCGCACCATCAAGCGGATCTGATAGATACACAAGCAGATTTGGGACTTACAATTACATCGTCATTAATGCCTAGGCTAGAAACACGGGCGTTACAATTCTCTCCCCCTTAGGATGATTCCGTCCTCGGAATCACACATCAGCAAACAAATGCGGATAGCGACTCATCATGTCACTCTCCGTTTCCCAAGTGAGATTTGGCCCATTCGTATGTTTCCATCGCACAAGCACTAAATCGACCATCTTGCGTTGTAACTTCTTAGTCTTAAGGTCAATGATTGCCTCTGGTTCTTCGATTAACCTCTTGTTTTCATCCAACCTTAATTCAGGAATTGGAATTATATCGGGAATATCTCCCGTGAACTTCCTCAAATAACACACATGGAAAGTGTTATGAATACCATCTAGTTCTTTAGGTAATTCTAGCTTGTAAGCTTGGTTCCCAATCCTCTGAAGAACTTTAACCGGTCCAATAAACCTTGGACTCAACTTTCCCCTTTTACCAAATCTTATAAGTCCCTTCCACGACGAGACTTTTAGTAAAACCGAATCTCCAACTTCGAATGTTATCGATTGTCTTTTCTTGTCAGCATAGCTCTTTTGACGATCTTGAGCTGCTAACATCCTTTCCCTAATCACTTTCAACTTTTCAGCAGTGTGATGGACTATCTCAGGTCCCATAAACTGCTTTTCCCCAGCTTCAAGCCAACACGACCGCGTTTGACACTTTTGTCCATACAAAGCTTGATAAGGTGCCATCGTGATGCTTGAGTGGAAACTATTATTGTAGGAAAATTGTACCAGAGGTAAATGTTCATCCCAGTTACCTTGGAATTCTAGGGTACATGCTCTCAGCATATCCTCCAATGTTTGAATTGTTCGTTCGCTCTGACCATCGGTTTGCGGATGGTAAGCTGTACTTAGACACAACTTTGTACCCAGTTCCTCTTGTAGACTTTTCCAAAACCTCGACGTGAAACGACTATCGCGATCTGACACAATCGTCAGGGGAACACCATGAGATTTCACTATCTCTTTCACATAAACCTTTGCATGATTTTCCATAGACCACTTCTCATTGGCTGCTATGAAATGTGCACTTTTTGTGAATCGATCAACGACCACCCAAATCATGTCGTGACCACTTTTCGTTCTGGGCAGTTTAGTCACAAAATCCATAGTGATGTCTTCCCATTTACCCATGGGTACATGTAAAGGTTCTAAACTCCCATACGGTTTCTGATGTTGTGCATTAACCCTCGCACATGTCACACATTCGGCCACATACTTTGCAACATCGAGCTTCATCGTCGGCCACCAGTAGTAGGGTTTCAGATCCGTATACATTTTTGTTATGCCGGGATGAATTGAGTACATGCTCTTGTGAGCTTCTTCCGTCAGAAGATCTCATAATCCTCCCGTCTTAGGAACCCAAATCCTGTCTTGGAATACCTTCAACCCTTGGTTGTTTGTACCGAACACTAACTTTTTTCCCAAACGTTCTTCCTTTCGGTCATTTTTCTCTGAAGCTTCCTCCTGAGCTTTCTTTATACTTTCCACAATTGTCGAGACAACTTCAATTCTCAATGCTCTTGGCCTTTTCTTTTCAAGGTTTACCTTCCGACTGAGAGCATCAGCGACAACATTTGCTTTACCAGGGTAGTAAAGTAATCTCACAGTCGTAGTCCTTGAGTAACTCTAGCCAACGTCGTTGCCTCATGTTCAATTCCTTCTGATTAAAGAGATATTGAAGACTCTTATGATTAGTGAAAAGTTTGCATTTTGTGCCATAAAGATAATGCCTCCATATCTTTAGGGCGAATACTACCGCTGCCAACTCCAAATCATGAGTGGGGTAGTTCTTTTCATTCTCTTTCAATTGTCGAGATGCATATGCTATCACATTTTCTCTTTGAGTTAGAACACATCCCAACCCGAATCCCGACACATCCCTATACACTGCGAAGTATTCAACTCCATCGGGTAGAGAAAGAATCGGTGCTTCACATAATTTCTTCTTTAGGTTATCGAATGCCTCTTTATGCTTCTCACTCCAAGCATAAGTAGCTCCCTTGTGGGTCAAAGCTGTCAATGGAGCAGCTATCGAAGAAAAGCCTTGGATAAATCTTCGATAATATCCAGCTAATCCTAGAAAGCTTCGGATCTCCGTAAGACTCTTTGGTTTTTCCCACTTTGTTATTGCTTCAATCTTAGCTGGGTCAACCATAATCCCTTCTTGGTTAACCACATGACACAAAAATTGGACTTCTTGAATCCAAAAATCACATTTGGAGAACTTTGCATACAACTTCTCTTTTTTCAGAACTTCTAGCACTTCATGCAGATGCTTGTCAGGTTCCTGCTTGCTTTTTGAATAAATCAAAATATCATCTATGAACACTATCACGGATTTATCGTGAAATGGTTTACAAATCCTATTCATCAAATCCATGAATGCTGCTGGAGCATTGGTTAGTCCAAACGACATAACCAAAAACTCATAGTGTCCATATCTTGTTCTGAACGCAGTCTTCTCAATATCTTGCTCTCTTACCTTTAGCTGATGATATCCTGACCTGAGATCGATCTTCGAGAAATAGCTCGAACCTTGCAACTGATCGAACAGGTCATCAATCATTGTCAACAGGTACTTATTCTTTATTGTTGCCTTGTTCAGCTCTCTGTAATCTATGCACATTCTCATGCTCCCATCTTTCTTCTTCACGAATAACACCGGAGCTCCCCAGGGTGATGAACTAGGTCTAATGAAACCGTTGTCCAACAACTCCTGAAGTTGCATCATAAGCTCCTTCATCTCTGTCGGTGCTAATCGATATGGGGCTTTTGCTATCGGTGTTGTTCCTGGTAACAAGTCTATTCTAAACTCCACTTGTCTATCAGGGGGCAATCCAGGAAGATCTTCGGGAAAAACTTCCAGATAGTCACACACCACTGGTATACTTTGCATATCCTTTTTCTATTTCTTATCATCGATCATAAATGCCAAGTATGAGGTGCATCCTTTAGATAAACTTCCAGATAGTCACACACCACTGGTATACTCTGCGCTTATCTCCGTATACCATAAACGACTCTTTTCCAGGCGGGTTTACCCTTACTATCTTTTTCTTGCATAGTATTTCGGCATCATTGGCGCTAAGCCAATCCATTCCTAGAACGATGTCGAAACCATTCAACTCAATGGGTAACAGCTTCTCAAGGAATTCGTTTCCGTTAAGGTCGATGACGATATTCCTAATACAATCGCTAACAGGTATGAATTTGCCACTAGCAACTTCTACAATTAGGGCATCATCAAGTTTTTCTATAGGCAATGCTAGTCTTTCACCAAATTTATGTGATATAAAGGAGTAATTCACTCCGGAATCAAACAATAAATTGGCAGGCAATCCATTTACAAGAAAGGTACCTGAAGCGACATCCGCTGCATCCTTTGCGGCTTCCAATGTTATTTGGAAAGCTCTAGCTTTTGGCTTTTGTGGAGGATTGGGCTTCGCTGCCTCTTTCTTCTTCGGGCAGTCCCTCAAAATGTGACCCTCTTCATTGCACCCGTAACAAACGTTCTTATTGAAGGTGCATTCATTGGCATAATGCCCAGGCTTTCCACATTTGTAACAAGTGACTTCCTCGCTACATTTCCCAACATGTTTCTTCTTACACTTGTCATACCATTTCGCTTCGGCTCCTCCTTCGAATTTTCTCGAACCAGACTTTGAGAACTTATTCTTCTTGTTAAAACCTGAAGTTCCTTCAAACTTTCTCTTTTCGCCAACTTCAACCTTGCTGGCGGCTCTCCCCTTAATCATATCTTTAACAGACTTGGCAGCCCAGATAGCTGCCTCTAAAGTAAGTGCCTGACGCACTGGCACTGCATACTCCCATGGAAGTCCCTTTGCATACCTGTCTATTTTCGTCAGCTCATCTGGGACAATACGCAAAGCAAACTCCATTTTGTATGTGAAGTTATTAGTGTATTCATCGATGGACATACTTCCCTTCTTCAATGTCAGAAATTGGTTCTCAAGCTCACGCACATTTTGGGTCGAGCAGTACTTGCACTTGAACTGCACCAAGAACTCTGCCTAAGTTAGTTGTAGTGGCTCATTAGGGCATAGAGTCTTCCCCAAAGTGTTCCACCAGCGAACAGCGCCACCTCTGAACTGACGCACCGCAAATATGGTTTGTAACTTGCCTTGTCAACCACATGTCATGAAGGCCAATTCCATTTCCGAGATCCAATCCATTACTCCGACGAGATCTTCTTTTCCAGTGAAAGTTGATGGCTTGCAAGTCATAAAGTCTTTATACTTGCATCCATTTCTATCCACTCCATCCTTGTGGTTATTTCTCCTAACCACAAGCGGTTCAGTTTGACCAACAGATCTACTATAATTTCCTTCCTCGGATTGATCGTCATTTAATTCCGGTTGTTCAACGGGTATTGAAGGTTCACTCCTGTTGTTCAGCAATATTTGACTCATTTCCTCCCTTTGTTCAGCCATCATTGTCTGAATCATGGCTTGTACTCCAGCCATTGTGATCGGTTCTGGTGCAGCTTCTGCTATAGGCACCTGTTCCATCACTTGGGGTTGAGGTTGCTGGTTTCTATTTGCATTTCCAGCTCCACTTCGAGTTCTTGCCATTATAATCTATATACCAAATAAGGCGAATTTAGATCTTTATTCATGGTAGATATTTAAATTCTCCTTATCACTCCGAAACGTTTACATGCTAGTTCTAATATCGTAGTCGTACGCTTAGAATCCTGAACACATAAGGTTTCCAGATCCGATCGGCAACAAACCATAGATCCGAACAATTAATGGCAAATATGGCAAACATATAGCATTTAGCACATAAAAGAATTTTAGGCGTCTTTCCTAAAATATACTAGTGCTCGTGTCTAAAATATGGTAGACACTCATCTCACGATCATCACTTAGCATTCTATGTTTAAGTCTAGAAATCCCACAAATTCCTAGTTCGCTTAAACTAATGCTCTGATACCAACTGTGACATCCCCAAATTTCTCGGCCAGAAAAGACCGAATTAGTTTATGCTTTTAAAATAAAATCAGCGTAATCTTTTAAAAGATGTTGCGAAATTTGTCCCCAAAACAAAATATGATAAAAATTTATCAAATCATTTCTTAAAGAAATATATATTTTCATTATATATCAAAACCTCGGGATTTCATGTTCCGATACAGGCCAAAAGCATAAACAATACATTTTAATCCTTACAACAGTTATTTACAACTACTGGCCTATAATCCAAAAATCCCTCTTCATCATCCAACTATGCCCTGGGTCCACTACCTGTAATATAAAAAAAGCTGAGTGGGTCAGGCTTGAGAGCCTGGTGAGCATATAGGGTTTTCAACCAACAAATAATAATAAACTTTTTAATTTCATCAACCAACAGTAAATTTATTAATTTCATCAACCAACAATAATCATGATTACCCTTTCCCGTTATCCTCACTTTAGGTCCCTAAACACCTATCAGAAGGGACCTAGCCTAGGGATCATCATCGGGATGGACACTACTGTTAAGGGGATTCCTCAGCCATACATGTCCTTAAGGCAACCATGAGGGGGATGAAGTACACCAATGAACATATAGTTCACCAACACCTATAGGTTGCGAACCTGCTAGCGTTCCATTGGACTGTCTAGAAAGGTTTGTGGTCGTCATCTATACTTCGCTAGATGACTACAACAACAACAACAACATCGAGGCCTCTCATCATTTTAACACACATCAACTATTTCATCTACCCATGTTTTACCTAACATATTTGTAGATAAAAACACATATATAGTTTGAAACTTGTATAAAACATCTATTCAACACTTATTTCAAATAAACAAACAATATAATTACTCATAGCACGTATTTTATAGAAAATACTTCATATCTATGTGTAAAATGAAAGTGACTATATACTCACTTGATTTAATGATAATCGGACAGCACTTCATTTCTTAAAACACTCGTTTCCGATAAAACCGGAATGTTTTCTTAAAAACCGGGCTTCACGCGGACAGAGTTTCAGCTCGAAAACTCTTTTTCTCGATATCTTTGGGCTCTCCAGGACTTGCTTATGATGCTAGGATGATATAATAGGCTTGGGGGTAATTTTTTTCTGTGTAGAAGAAAGTATAGGTGTGAGAGGATGAAAGTTGTAACCTAAAATCGGATGGCATCGTTCACTATTTATAGGGGCTGAATACTCGAGTTACATTGGGTGTAACTTTAGAGTACGTTGGGCGTACGCCTTCTTCAGCCAGTACGTTGGGCGTACATCGCATACGCTGGGCGTACGAAGAGATCATATCAGACGCGTCAAGGTTATGACACGTGTCTCTCATGCGAAGAAGTAGGGCTACGTGGCCAAGCTCGGACCGTAAACACAAGTACGCTAGGCGTACTACGAATTTTCAAACTTCAAAAATTCGTAACTTTCGCATACGAGCACCGTTTTCAACGTTCTTTTTATCCACGTGTAGGTGAGACCATGCCCTACAACTTTTGTTTAGACTCCGGTGGCTAATTTTGACTTTATTTTTAAAGTTATATTTTTAACAGGTCGGGACAGGAAAAGTCCGTTAATAATTCATAAATTCTTCATCTGACGTCCGTTTTCATCTGTCTTTTTACCGTTGAATTACTATCAACAAGATATTCAATTCTCGTTTAGGTTGTTTCGGCTAAAAATCACTCGATCTAAAATTCAAGTTTCGGGTTGCATACTGCTATGCTGAAACTTAGAAAAATCATAACTTCCTCATACGAAGTCAGATTTGGGCGTTCTTTTTATGCACGCTCTCGGTTTAACGTATACTATGACTTTTGTTTATATCACTAATGCTAAAAAGTACTTTATCGTAAATTCACTTTTTATGTTAGCTAACGTCGTGCCGGTTCTGTCGCGAAACTTCGACAGGTCATAACTTCTTCGTTATAACTCGGATTTCGGTATTCTTAATATCTCCGGAATCCTTGTTTCAACCACTACAACTTTCTTCATAGATATCGGGGTTATCTATCATTTATTTTCGACGCTTATTTTTATCCTTAATTCATTAAATTATAATAATTAAGCATAAAACACATAATAATCAAATAATACATTTTATTATTTCAAAAAAAATTACAAAGCTTGACCTAGACTATTACATCATCATTAATGTGTAGCCTAGAAACACGGTCGTTACAAGCGCCTTGAAAGGCTTAATGTGAATTTCGACGAGGAGTTGGCCATTGACGTGGTCCTTAACTCCTTTCCACCTTGTTATGATCAGTTCATATTGGCTTATCATTTGAACAATACTGAGACCACATTGGCCCAACTCCACAACCTATTGTAGACTGTTGAGTCGAGTTTGAAGAAAAATCAAAACTCTGCTCCTACTAGTGCTCCTGTCCTTTCCATTGGGAAAACAAAGGAAAGAAGAGGAAAGATGCTCCTAAAACGAACTGGAAGGGCAAGGCCCATGTTGGGTCGTCTAGCAATGACCTAAAAGCAAAGCTAGGGTCTTAAATTCCTTCTGTTAGTGATCCCAAACAGGCCACTTGATTTTATTGTAATGAAAAGGGCCATTGGAAACGAAGATGCCCCCAAGTACTTGCAAGACGTCAAGGATGGAAAAGTAAAGTCATCGTCAGCAGGTATTTACACTATTCAAACTAATAACTCACAATCTACTTGTTCTTGGGTACTTGATATAGAATGTGGTTTTCACATTTGTTCTGATTTGCCGGGGCTAAGAGAAAGTGAGGAGGTGGATCATGAAAGGATGAATCTGATCATAGGAAATAGGCGATCTTCTCCTATTACCAAGATTGGAATTTATAGTCTTGTGCTTGATGGTGTTAATAGATTAGACTTAGTTGATTGTTGTTATTCATCAGAAATGATGCGAAACCTTATTTCTTTGCATCCACTATTTAGACAAGGCTTTCGATATTCATTTAATAATGTGAATGGTTTGATTTTGGTATATAAAAATGGCATTTTTATGTTTGAAGCCTTACCTTGTAATGTTGTTTATGAAACTATGATTTGTTTTCATAGCTTAGGTAATTGTGTATTTCATATTGATTCCTCTAATGGTTTAGACAAGGCATGCTTGTGGAATTGTTGTCTTGGGCACACTAACAAGAAACGCATCGCCCAACTCCAAAAGGATGGAGTGTTGGAATCGTTTGACTTTAAGGCCAAATGATGAATTCAAATCTTGTCTTTTGGGCAAGATGACAAAATCACCTTTCACTGGATCTTGTGAAATAGGTGAAGTTTTGTTGGATCTCATACAAACAGATGTGTGTGGAACCTTCATATCCACCACAAGGGATGCTAATCAATTTTATGTAACATTTATAGATGATTATAGCATATACGGCTATATCTACTTAATCAAACATAAATCAGAAATTTTTAAATAGTTCAAAGACTTTAAACATGAAGTCGAGAATTAATTAGGTAGGAAGATAAAGATTCTCTAATATGATAGAGGCCAAGAGTATCTTAGTATCGGTTTCCACGACTATCTCAAGGAATATGGAATAGTTTCACAATTGACTCCTCCTAATACACCACAACTTAATGGTATGCATGGGAGGCGTAATCGGACCTTGTTATACATGGTTCGTTCCATGATGAGTCGAGCTTCTCTTCCCATTTTCTTTCTAGGGGTATACCATAGTAACAGCCACCCATATCCTCAATCTTGTCCCTAACAAGAAGGTTGCCAAAACACCTCATGAGATGTGGACAGGGAAATTTCCCTTGTTAGCACATATCAAGGTCTAGGGTTGTGAAGCTTTCGTTAGACGAGAGACTCATGAAAAGCTAGAACCTAGAAGTGAGAAGTGTATTTTCATTGGTTACCCAAAGAAGTCTTTTCCATATTTGCTCTACAGACCTAGTGAGAATGTGGTCTTTGTAGCACAAAGAGGAGTTTTTCGCGAGAGAGAGTTCATATGAAAAGAGGAAAGTGGGAGTACAATTGACCTTGAATAGATTCAAGAGTCAACCAATGAAGGAACCTTAGAATATACTAGCTCTCAACCAGAGGATGAGACTCCTGTTGAGCCCATTGACAATTCATTACCTCTTTGACGTTCTAGTAGAGTTAGTGTACCACCTGAGTTCTATGGTTCACATATAACTTCATATGGTGACATGTTTTTTAGTGATTGTACACGGGTAAATTTGGATGAGCCAGCTAACTACAAGGAAGCAATGGTAGGCCTTGAAGCTACCAAGTGGAACGAGCAAGTGGACAGCGAGATCAAATCCATGTATGATAACCAAGTTTGGAATTTGGTTGATCAAGAACCTGGTCGAAAGACAGTGGGTTGCAAATGGATCTTCAAGAAGATGACCAACGTATATGGAAAGGTACACACTTTCAAGGCATGACTGGTGGCGAAGAGCTTTACTCAAACCCCAGGGATTGACTATGATGAGACCTTCTCAGCAGTGACCAATATAAAGTCTATTAGGATAATGCTCGCCATAGCTGCCATTCATGATTATGAAATATGGAAGATGGATGTCAAAACCGCTTTCCTTAACAGGAAGTTGGCTGAAGATGTTTGCATGAGTCAGCCATAGTTTTTTGTAGATGCAAAGCATCCTAATAGAGTGTGTAATCTTGAGAAATCCATTTATGGATTGAAACAAGCGTCTCACAACTGGAATCTTTGCTTCCATGAGAAAGTAAAAGAAGTTGGTTTCTCTAGGAGTGAGGATGAGTCTTGTGTGTACGTCAAGGCTAATGGAAGTATAGTGACTTTCCTAGTATTGTGTGTTGATGACATACTCCTTATGGGAAATGAAATTCCGAACTTGCAAGAAGTGAAATCTTGGCTTGGAAAGTGTTTTTCTGTGAAGGATCTAGGGGAAGCTGCATATATTCTTGGGATAAGAATTTTAAGGAATAGAAAGAAAAGACTAATTGGCCTTAGTCAGAGTACATACTTAGATAAGGTACTAAACGTTTTAGTATGGAAAATTACAAGAAAGGATAGTTACCTATTCAATGTAATGCCAATTTGAGCAAGACTCAAATCCCTGGTACAGATGAAGAGATAGCATAAATTAGTCAAGTCTCATATGCTTTGGTTGTAGGATCAATCATGTATGCTATGACATGTACTCGCCCTAATGTGTCTTTTGCTTTAAGCATGGTTAGTCGCTTTCATGGAAATCCTGGCAAAGCTCATTGGATAGCAGTGAAGAAAATTCTCGAGTATCTGTGAAGGACGAAGGACTTGGTTCTAATCCTTGTTGGCAGTGATACGTTGAGAGTAAGTGGATATAGTGATGCCAACTTTCAAATAGATAGGGACAACCTTCATTCCCAATATGGTTGGCTTATCCTATTAAATGGAGGAGTAGTCACTTGGAAAAGTTCCAAGCAGGACACGGTGGTTGATTCTACTTGTGAATCAGAGTACATAGCAGCAAGTGAAGCATCAAAGGAATCGGTTTAGCTGAAGAATTTCATCGGTGATCTCGGAGTAGTTCCGACCATTCAGGAGCCAATGGAACTTTTTTGCAATAATGAAGGAGCGGTGGCTTTGACCAAAGAACCGGGAAATCATGGTAAATCCAGACGTATCGACAGAAAGTATCATTATATCAGACAATGGGTTAAAGAAGGTCATCTCACTGTAAGGAGAGTGTCAACAGAAGACAATCCTACAGATCCTTTAACGAAGGGTTTGAGTAGGGTTAAGCATAATCAGCATGCTAGGAGCATTGGTTTGAGACATGATGTTAGTTTTAGTAGTTAGATGATTAGTTTGAAACTTGTTATAGAGTAAATGTAATTTATTTTGGTGATTGAATAATACAGATTATTTATGAGATAATTTACTGCCTTTGTCAATTATTTATTCTTGTGTTTCGATTTGCATGTTTTACTTCCTGGATAATTTGATTATTAGAAACTCCATACTCGCTCATACTTTAGGAAGTAAGTAATCAATGATGAGTGTCATGAATTGGATTGTAGATTATTTTAGGAGATTAGACATAGAAATTGTGTTGCTACAACGTTCATGAGTACTTAGAAAATGGAGGTTTGAGTATTGGATAAACCAACACTCAATTATGTAACATCCGGATTTCCAGGTATAATATTTTAAGTATTTATTTTGTGATATGTGGAGTGACTCGACGAGTTGGTGCCTCAACTCGTTGAGTAGAGTCGCGACTGGTGACGTGGATTAATGAGTGGATTCGACGAGTCCGTGAGTCGACTCGCCGAGTCAGCGCTGCTGAAGGAAACCCTAATTTCTCGGGCTTGTGGCCTATTTAAAGGCCCTTATGGCCTCCCTTTAAGGCCACCTTCCCCATAAAGAAACCCTAACCTGCCCTTTTCATTGTATATAGAGAGAGAGGGGCCATCTTGTGCATTCTTGAGCTTTTTGGAGGAAAGATTGGAAGAGTTGGTGGATCTAATCAAGAGAAGGCTGTGGATCTTGCATCCTTCTGTCATTAGCTGCTATTCAGAGGTATAAAGCTCTCATCTTGACCTCTTGTTTTTTAGATCCCATTTTTGGGAGCTTTTAGGGTATTCTCTCAAGCATATTGTGTTCTTGAGCTATTTGAGCATGGTTTGAGGTTAGAACCACAAATCTGGACTAGATAGGACCTTGAGGGTCCAAAGATTCGAACTTTATTGAGTTAGAGGCAAGTCCCCATGCATTTGACCTTCCTTGGAGCTTGTGATGGCATTATGGAGCATTTATGTCATTCATGGTCATCAAGATCGAACCTTTACATGACTTTTGGGTATTAGGAGGCTAGATCTAGAGGTTGGAGTTGCAGATCTGACCTCAGGCGTCCAAATGAGACATCCAGATGAGTCAACTCGTCGAGTATATGAGATGACTCGACGAGTCGGATCGGGTTGCCCCAGCGATTCGTGACCTAGTGATAACCGGTCGAGTTAGGGGTTAACTCGACGAGCTGTGTGAGACCCTTGGAAGAATTCAGAGGATACTAGTGGACTCGGCGAGTCACCTGAGTGCACTCGGCGAGTCACCTGAGTGCACTCGGCGAGTCACCTAAGTGCACTCGGCGAGTCGGGTCAACTTTGGTTGTTGACTCATATTGACTTCTGTTGACTTGAGAGTGGGTCAATTAGGAACATTGAGACCATGGAGGGGTAAAATGGTCTTTTACCCATCCAAGAGAGTAGAAAGAGAAAAGAA
Source organism: Lactuca virosa (assembly GCF_052849685.1). Classification (NCBI taxonomy): domain Eukaryota; kingdom Viridiplantae; phylum Streptophyta; class Magnoliopsida; order Asterales; family Asteraceae; genus Lactuca; species Lactuca virosa. Next base: position 394,917,179 of record NC_136433.1, read on the forward strand.
GACTTTAGGTGTAAATGAGGAAATGAGGTAAAATTGATTGTAATGTTTGTCTAATGCGTTAGGCGGAGGCTAGTTCGGGATTCTCGAGTGCGTGTGTATTTCCTACTAGCTGCGAGGTGAGTTTTCTCACTATACTTTACCTATAGTGGTAGTTATGTGTGACCAGAGGGTCTTATGTGGTTACTTGAGTTGTGCATTGTTTATGTGATATGTATATTCGTGCTATATTATGTGATTGGTGAGACCAGACCAGAGGGTCCAACGAGCCATGAGACCGGAGGGTTCTCACTTAGACTGGACCAGAGGGTCCAACGAGCCATGGGACTGGAGGATCCCACTGAGACACACGGAACGGAGGGTCTTACAATGTTATAGCCTCGAGTTGCTAATGTGATATATGTGGTATTTTGGGGAATTCACTAAGCATACGTGCTTACCGTGTTATGTGTTATGTGTTTCAGGTACCTCATAGGATCGCGGGAACGCACCGACATGATTGTACACACGCTATGGAGTTGGAGTTATATTTTGTGGATCCTGGATTGTGAATTAATGTTTTTGAAAACTATGTTGAATATTGGTATTTGGAGTTTTTGAGAAATGGACATGTGTTTTTGGGATAATTAAGAAAATGAAAAATTGGTTTAAAATTTTTACGTCGTTACAAGTTGGTATCAGAGCCTTGGTTTGAGGGATTCGGATACACCTTCGGGTATGTCTGGACTCAAACTGAGGATTTGAGAAAAATTTTCAAGAAAAACGATTTTTCCTAAAAATGAGTAAGAGTTTACAAAAGAAAAGCGGAAAGGAGCAGTGTGTACAATCAGCCAGCGCCCGAACGGTGATTTTCCCAAAATACCCCTATTTTATGTGTTATGAGATATATTATGCATGCTAGAGAGTAGGGTAGGTATTTCATATCTTAGGACTAGAGTGGCCTGATTTGGGATGCCGTAGCCTAGGAGTTACTGCTGCTGTGAGTTGCCTTGAGTGCGAGTAGGTAGCAGAGAGTAGCCTGTGTTCGGAGAGGCATAGAGTACTTGTGATCTAGGATCCAAGGAGGAGGACTTGGGATGAATACGGATGTGTTGTGAAAGGTAGTATTGGGCCTGTACTACTAGAAGCACCGGATTGGTAAGCAGTCCAAGTAAGAATCTCTAGGGTGCTAAGGAACAAGTAGGGGTGAGTGATCGAGTGTGAGTATTCTCGATCGAGTCTCTGATTATTTTGTGTTGTGTTTCAGAGAGACATCATGGTGGGTACACGCCACAACCCAGGGGGCAGTGGTACCAGTGACGAGGAGATACGCAGGATGATTCACGAGGAGGTGGCCACAGCCATACAAGCAGAGATTCCCGAGATGTTTGGGTCTATCAAGACCACCTTGATTGAGACATTTGATGAGCGTTACGCTGTGATTACCGAGGCGGCTGCTGCTTCCAGGCCACATGGGAGTGACTCGTTGCTGTACCGAGAGTTCAGCAACACGAACCCACCGGAGTTTGACGGGACTCAGGATCCGATTGCCGCGATGAGATGGATCTCTGACATTGAGGGATGTTTCTACACTTGTTCATGTCCGGAACACTTGAGGGTACGGTTCGCGCTGAACCAGCTTCGCTTGGGAGCGAAGGACTGGTGGAAGTTTGTGACAGCTCATTTCACTCCTGCAGAGCACGCTGCAGTGACCTGTGAGAGGTTTACTGTGATGTTTCGAGACGAGTATGTTCCCCCGGTGGAAAGGGAACGGTTGGCCCAGGAGTTTCTGTCCCTCAAGCAGAGGACAGAGTTAGTGACAGTGATTACGAGGATGTTCCATGAGAGGGAAATGTTCTGCCCTGAGCACGTGTCTACCGAGCAGGCACATATGAGCCGGTATCTGAGCATTTTGAGGAGGGACATTCGCGAGTTCGTAGGGAACTCGACTTACCGTATATTTTCTGAGCTCCAGGAAAATGCCCGGAAGAGGGAGATAGAGCTAGAAACTCAGGCCAGGGAGGAGGTGGAGTCTCAGGGGAGGGATCTGCGACCGGCACAGTCTCAGCCGGCAGCCAAGCAGGCGAAGCCCGCTAATTCGAGATCTGGAGTCCAGAAGGGCCGCATTTGTGGAAAGTGCGGCAAGAGTCATGAGGGGGTGTGTCGAGCTGGTGTTTGCTACAAGTGTGGCAAGGAGGGGAACATCGCAAGGGATTGCCCCAAGGGGTTTGCAGTTTGTTTCCACTGCAACCAGACCGGCCAACGGAAGACCGAGTGCCCACAGCTGCTTCAGGGATCAACACAGGGATCTGCCCCTGCTACTGCACGAGCTACAGAGAGCCGGCCAGTGAAGGCTGAGGCATCGAAGGCTCACGGGAGAGCTTTCCAGATGACAGCGGAGGAGGTCCACGCAGCACCTGATGTCATGGCCGGTATGTGTTCTCTTATTTATTTTATTTGAGTTATGTTGTGCTTATATTGTGTTATGCATAGGTACTTTTCTTGTGAGTTCTGTACATGCCTTGGTGTTATTTCACTCGGGTGCGAGTCGATCCTTCATATCATTAGCATTTAGTCGTCACATCAGTATCCGACGAGAGGCGCTGAGTCGACCTCTGAGTGTCTCCATAGCCGATGAGCATGTGGTGTTTGCGACCGATGTGATCTGGGGTTGTGTACTTGAGATTTTTGGAGTTGAGTTTCCAATAGATCTGGTACCGATTGCGATGGGGGATGTCTGTGTCATCGTGGACATGGACTGGTTGAGTCGATTCGGAGCTATGATCGACTGCGAGCGTCAGTTGGTGACCATACGAGACCCTAGTGGGGGAGTGCTTACACTATACGGCGAGGGTACCCAATCTGGGTCGGCATTTTGCTCGGCCGCCAGAGCGAGACAGAGTCTACAGTAGGGTTGTAAGGGTTTTGTAGCGTATGTTATGGATACGCGAGTTTCTGCCGAGAGATCGAGTTCTGTCGCTGAGGTTCCGACAGTGAGAGAGTTTCCATATGTTTTTCCCGAGGAGTTACCGGGTGTGCCTCACGAGAGGCAGGTGGAGTTCCGGATCGATTTGGTTCCGGGAGCGGCGCCTATTGCCAAGGCCCCTTATCGCCTTGTGCCGCCTGAGATGCATGAGTTATCCTTACAGCTTCAGGAGCTGTTGGGGAAGGGATTCATTCGACCGAGTAGCTCGCCGTGGGGAGCGCCGATCCTTTTTGTCAAGAAAAAGGATGGTTCACACCGGATGTGCATTGATTACCGGGAGTTGAACAAGATGACGGTCAAGAACCGTTATCCGCTTCCGAGGATCGACGATCTGTTCGATCAGTTGTAGGGTACATCTTGGTTTTCCAAGATCGATTTGAGGTCCGGATACCACCAGATGAGAGTCCGCAAGGAGGATGTTCAGAAGACGGCCTTCAGGACTCGCTATGGGCACTACGAGTTCGTGGTGATGCCTTTTGGGCTCACCAACGCACCGGCAGCGTTCATGGATCTCATGAACCGGGTGTGCAGGCCTATGTTGGATCGTTCGGTGATCGTGTTCATCGACGATATCTTGTTGTATTTGAGATCCAGAGAGCAGCATGAGGAACATTTGCGAGAGATTCTTGGAGTGTTGAGATCGGAGAGGCTTTATGCCAAATTCTCCAAGTGTGATTTCTGGTTACGGGAGGTCCAGTTCCAGGGACACTTCGTTAACCAGAATGGGATATTGGTCGATCCGGCCAAGATTGAGGCAGTTATGGGATGGGAAGTGTTGAAATCCCCTACCGAGATCAGGAGTTTTCTGGGTTTGGCCGGCTACTATCGGAGATTTATCAGGGATTTCTCCAAGATTGCCGTCCCCTTCACCAGATTGACCCGGAAGTTCGTTGCTTTTACTTGGGGTCCTGAGCAGTAGACCTCATTCGAGACTCTTCGCCAAAAGTTGTGCGAAGCCCCGGTGTTAGCCCTTCCCGAGGGGATGGAGGATTTTGTGGTTTACTGTGATGCATCAATATCTGTGTTGGGTGCGGTGTTAATGTAGAGAGGGCACGTGATAGCCTATACATCGAGGCAGCTGAAGCCTCATGAGACGAGGTATCCCACCCAAGATCTAGAGTTGGGGGCGGTGGTGTTCGCCCTCAAAATCTGGCGCCACTATTTTGTATGAGGTTCGGTGTACCATATACACGGACCACAACAGCCTGAAGTATCTCATGGATCAGCCCAACCTGAATATGTGCCAGAGAAGGTGGTTGGATGTGGTGAAAGACTATGACTGTGAGATCGTGTATCATCCGCGCAAGGCTAACGTGGTAGCCGACGCCCTAAGCCGCAGATCAGAGTACACCCCGATCCGAGATGTGTGTATGAGGATGACCGTGATGACTCCGGTCTTGGATACCATACGAGAGGCCCAGGTGAAGGCCGTGAGACCGAAGAACCGCAAGAGGGAGCGGGTGATTGGGCAGGTGTCCGAGTTTGTGACAGACAGTCGAGGACTTACGACTTTCCGAGGGCGATTTGAATGCCCTATACGGGCGGAGGTCGGCGTATACTGATGGAGGAGGCACATAGATCGAGGTTCTCGATCCACCCTAGGGCCACTAAGATGTATTTGGACCTGAAGAAAGATTACTGGTGGCCCTGTATGAAGAGGGATGTTGCCTGGATAGTTGAGAGGTGCTTGACCTGCCGCATGGCCAAGGCAGAAAACCAGCGCCCACATGGTCCACTGCAGCCTCTGGAGATTCCCCAGTGGAAGTGGGAACAGATCTCGATGGACTTCATCACCAAGTTACCGAGAACTGCGCGTGGAGTTGACGCGATTTGGGTGATTGTGGACCGACTGACGAAGAGTGCTCACTTTCTTGCTATCAGTGAGAGCTCTTCTGCGGAGCGTTTGGCTGAGATCTATATGAGGGAAGTGGTAGCATGACATGGGGTGCCGATCTCTATCGTGTCGGATCGAGACGTGCGTTTTACTTCCAGGGACTGGAAGAAATTTCATGAGGAGTTGGGCACACGCTTGCATTTCAGTACTGCGTATCACCCTCAGACAGACGGACAGAGCGAGCGGACGATCCAGACACTCGAGGACATGTTACGGGCATGTTTCATGGACTTCGGAGGAAGTTGGGACACCTACATACCATTGGATGAGTTCTCCTACAACAACAACCATCATTCGAGTATTGGTATGCCTCCTTTTAAGCTCCTGTATGGGAGGAGGTGTCGGACTCCCATTTGCTGGGGAGAAGTGGGGCAGAGGGTGATGGGCAGCATAGAGATAGTGCTGAAGACGACCGAGCAGATTCAGCAGGTCAGACAGAGGTTACTGACAGCCTAGAGTCGCCAGAAGAGTTATGCAGATAGGCGGCGATCCGAGCTAGAGTTTTAGGTCGGAGATTTTGTACTCCTGAAGGTATCCCCCTAGAAAGGGGTGATCCGGTTCAGGAAGCGGGGCAAGCTGGGCCCCCGATATATCGGTCCTTTTAGAGTGACCGCCAGAGTGGGTAGGGTAGCATACCAGTTGGAGATACATGCAGAGTTAAGTCAGATTCATAACACCTTCCACGTGTCCCAGCTGAGAAAGTGTGTGGCCGACGAGACGGTAGTAGTACCGCTAGAGGACATTCAGGTGGATGCGATCCGGAATTACATTGAGAGGCCGATCGCGATTTTAGACCGAAAGGTGAAGGTTCTAAGGAACAAAGAAGTGCCCCTGGTTCAGGTCCACTGGCAGCATCGGAGGGGATCCGATTTGACTTCGGAGCCGGAGTCAGAGATGCGGGACCAGCATCCTGAGCTATTTGAGAGACATGACTTCGAGGGCGAAGTCTGATTCTAGTGGGGGAGAATTGTAACATCCGGATTTCCAGGTATAATATATTAAGTATTTATTTTGTGATATGTGGAGTGACTCGACGAGTTGGTGCCTCAACTCGTCGAGTAGAGTCGCGACTGGTGACGTGGATTAATGAGTGGACTCGACGAGTCCGTGAGTCGACTCGCCGAGTCAGCGCTGCTGAAGGAAACCCTAATTTCTCGGGCTTGTGGCCTATTTAAAGGCCCTTATGGCCTCCCTTTGCGGCCACCTTCCCCAGAGAGAAACCCTAACCTGTCCTTTTTGTTGTATAGAGAGAGAGAGAGGCCATCTTGAGCATTCTTTAGCTTTTTGGAGGAAAGATTGGAAGAGTTAGTGGATCTAATCAAGAGAAGGTTGTGGATCTTGCATCCTTCTGTCATTAGCTGCTATTCAGAGGTATAAAGCTCTCATCTTGACCTCTTGTTTGTTAGATCCCATTTTTGGGAGCTTTTAGGGTTTTCTCTCAAGCATATTGTAACGCCCGTGTTTCTAGGCTAGGCATTAATATTGACATAATGGTCTAGGTTAACCTTTGAAACTCATTTAGAAGAAATGAAAAGGAATTATGTAAATTTTATGTGAATTATGTGTTTTATGCTTAATTATTAGGGTTTAATTAATTAAGAATAAAAATGAGCGTCAAAAATTAAATATTAGATAAAGCCGATATCTATTAAGAAACTTGTAGTGGGCGTGACAAGGATTACGGATATATAAAGAATGCCGAAATCCGAGTTATAACGAAGAAGTTATGACCTGTCGAAGTTTCACGATAAACCAGCACGGTGCCGAATGTCGTAAAAAGTGAGTTTTTGATAAACTACTTTTTAGCCTTAGTGATCTAAACGAAACTCGTAGTGTTCGTTAAACCGAGAGTAGGTATAAAAAGAACGCCCAAATCTGACTTCGTATGAGGAAGTTATGATTTTTCGAAGTTTCAGCTTAGCAGCAGACAGCTAAAAACTCGAATTTTAGATCGAGAGAATTTTAGCAGACACGACCTAAACTAGAATTGAAGGTCTCGTCATTTATAGCACAACGGTAAAAAGTCTGACGAAAACGGACGTCGGAGGAAGAAGTTATGAATTTTGAACGGATTTCCTATCCCGGTCTGTTAAAAATAATAATTTAAAAATTAAAGTCAAAATTAACCAACGAAGTCTAAACGAAAGTTGTAGAGCGTAATTTTACCTACGCGTGCATATAAAGAACGTCAAAATCGGAGCCCGTATGAGAAAGTTATGGATTTTACAAGAATGGGCACAATTTTCGAGAAAATTCGCAAGGAATGGTGTTGGCCACGTGATCCTCGCATGTATAGCCCGTGCGAAACACGCGTGTCGCTTGCTGATTTGACTGAGGGTGCGGTCCAATGATCTTCCGATGCGCCTCGCTTTTGACTCATCATCCGAGCTTTGCTGGCCCAATCCGAAGGCGCCGCGTGCCCTTCGCGTGTCCGAAGCTCGCACCCGCCACCTGGCCTCGCTCTACGGATGCCACCTGCCTTCGCTGACTCCTCCTTCTCGGCCGAACCCTCGCAAGCTCACCCCTATAAATAGAAGCCATGCGAGATCTTCCGGGGGAAATTCCAAATTTGTCATTTTTCACCCATTTTTCAATATTTTAGCTATTTTGACTTCCCCCGATGCCCCGACATCATTTGCAACGCCCAGAACACGTCCCGGAGTGCCCGAAGGCCCAGAAAATTTATCTTTTCGGTTTCGAAGCCCGACCCTTGCAGAGCCCGGTTTCTCAATAAAACTCCCGGTTTTATTAGAAACGATCGTTTTAGGAAACGAATTGCTGCCCGATTTTCATTAAATCAAGTGAGTGTGTAGTTACTTTCACCTTACACATATATATGAAGTATTTTCTTTAAAATACGTGCTATGTGTAATTATATTGATTGTTTAATTAAGGTGACTATTGAATAGATGTTTTATACAAGTTTTAAACTGTATATATATTTTTATCTACAAATATGTTGGGTAAAACATGGGTAGATGAATTAGATGATGTGTGATGAAATAAAAGTGATGAGAGGTATCGATGTTTAAGATGATCTAGTCATCTAGCAGAGTATAGACAACGGCCACAGACTATTTTAGATAGTCCAGTGGAACGTTAGTAGACTTGTAATCGGTACGTATGTTTGAACTATATGTTCATAAAGTGTTCTTGAACTATATGTTCATTAGGTGTTTTTGAACTATGTGTTCATCCATTAGTTCTTCCTTTTGACACTATTACGTGTCGGGGTACGGGAGCGTACGGGAGTACTTTATCAGTATTTTCCCTATACTTTTATTTGGAAGAGCTTTGGAGTCTTTGTTCTTTTATGAAGTGATCAGACTAGCTTCATGAGTTAGTGATATAGATCATGAGTTAAAAAGTGGATGTGTGATGAAAGGTGAGTTGGATAGATGAGATGATCAGTGATATAGATCATGAGTTGAGAGTGAGTGGTGAAATATGGGAAAAGCTTTTACCCAAACGTTGGCATGAGTGGTGCAATATGAGAAAAGACCTTACCCAAACGTTGACCCCCGTCATTCAGCAGAGTAGGGATGACAACCATGGACTGTTCTAGACAGTCCAGTGGGAAACATTAGCAGGCCCGCAACCTGTAGGTGTTAATGAACTTGAGTGTTCATTCGCTGTATTGTATTCCCCTCATGATTGCCTTTAGTGCGTGTGTGGCTGGGGAAACCCCTTAGTATGTTCATCAGCTGTATGGAAAACCCATTGACATGTATTGCGGGGGGAACACCTGTGGGAAATACCGTCGATGAATAAGAGCTATGGACTTAGCATATGGAAAACCCACTGACATGTATTGCGGGGGGGGGGGGGGGGGGACTCCCGTGGGAAATACTGTCGATAAATAAGAGCTATGGGCTTAGCACATGGTAACGATGTGACTTCATGTCTTATTTGACATAAATTGCAGAGGGAAGCAATGTTGTCACTTTATAGGTTGTTTTATGTTAGGATGTCTTGTTTGACATAACTTGCTGAGGGAAAGAAATGTTGTCACCCCTAGTGATAATCCTTAGGCTAGGTCCCTTGTGATAGTTGTTTTAGGGACGTAAAGTGAGGATAATGGGAATGGGTAAATAGGGTTATTTTTGGTTGATGAAATTAATAAATTTATTATTAACGGAGAACTTAATAAGTTTATTATTTATTGTGGGTTGAAAACCCTATATGCTCACCAGGCTCCCAAGCCTGACCCACTCAGTTTATTTGTATCACAGGTATCGATACGAAGTTGCTTTACACTGAGAGATTAAAAGAGAAGTAGATCACTAGTGTAAATGAATGTAAGTTTTGTTTATGCTTATGTTTTTGTATTGACAATGACATCCCAATGGTTTAAGTGAATAAAATACATTTCTTCGGAAATGATTTGATAACATAGTTATCATGTTTATCTGGGAACAAATTCCACAACACTTTTAATCAAATGATTACTCTGAAATTATTTTAAAAGCATAAATTAAATCGGTCTTTTCTGGCCGTGAAATTGGGGATGTCACAGTTGGTATCAGAGCATTAGTTTAAGCGAACTAAGAAATTATAGGATTTCTAGACTTAAACTTAGAATGCTAAGCGATGATTGTGAGTTGAGTGTGTCTATTATATTTTAGGTAGTACACCTAAATTGACACGAGCACTATTTTATTTTAGGAAGGATGCCTAAAATGCTTTTATATGCTAAATGTTTTGTGTTATAGCTATAATGATGCTATTATTTGTTCGGATCTATGGTCTGTTGCCGATCGGATCTGGAAACCTTATGTGTGTAGGATTCTAAGCGTATGATTACGAGATTAGAACTAACATGTAAACGTTTCGAAGTGATAAGGAGATTTATACGTTTATCGTAAATAAAGCTTTCTTATCTTAAATTCTCGCCTGGTACACCGAACGTCTGCTTGGGTGTACAAAACGTTATGGTAAAGACTCGTAGAGAATTGAGTAGATGGAGGAAATGAAAAGCTTATGATAGTGAATGATACCTATCAGAAGATATCGTAAGAGTGGTATATTGTCTTAGAATATGTTTGATAAAATAATGAAACGTTTAGACGAGTATGGTACGTCTGAAGTACACCTTCAAGTGGCAGGATGATGGAACGATTGGTGTAATTCCTGAAGTTGTCCCATCATCTGGAATTTCCATCACCAACCAAGTTGAAGTAGAATTGATGACTGAAGATACGCATGGAAGAAGTCCTAGTAGAGTCTAGGAAAATTCTATGATTAATTGGACACATTCGTATGTGTTAAATTGTTTTGTGATTTTAAGACTTGGGGACTGCGAGACAGTACTTGGGACGAGTATGAGTAGGTGTGAATAGTAGTAGAGATCTATACTACTGGAAGCACAGGACTCACACTTGGATCATGGAAAGTCACAAGGTTACCAAGGAACTCATAATTGATTCTGTCTTATTCTAGTCTGTCGTTACCATCGTTTCGGTAATGACTAAGAAGATGATTGTTATTCCGACCCTAGTGGTCATATCGAATTGAGTCCGACTACGATGAGTTTGGTATGTGGTTCAGAGAACCAAGTTCGATGTATCAGTTGACTTAAGCCGAATTGAAGTAAAGGCTGATCAAAGCGATCAATAGAAGTATTGCGTTCGTTGTTAAAGATGTTGGGTTAGTTTTCTGTTCTGACCCAGAGGGATAAAGTGATAGCGTATGCATTGAGGCAATTGAAGGAGCATGAAAAGAACTACCCCACTCATGATCTGGAGTTGGCAGTGGTAGTATTCGCCTTAAAGATAGGGAGGCACTATCTTTATGGTACTAAATGCAAACTTTTCACTGATTATAAGAGTCTTCGATATCTCTTTAATCAGAAGGAATTGAAAATGAGGCAACGACGCTGGCTAGAGTTACTCAAGGACTACGACTGTGAGATACTTTACCACCCTGGTAAAGCAAATGTTGTTGCTGATGCTTTCAGTCGGAAGGTAAATCTTGGAAAGAAAAGGCCAAGAGCGTTGAGAATTGAAGTTGTCTTGACAATTGTGGAAAGTATAAAGAAAGCTCAAGAGGAAGCTTTAGAGAAAAATGACCGAAAAGAAGAACGTTTGGGATAAAACGTTAGTGTTTGATACAAACGGTCAAGGACTGAAGGTATTCAAAGATAGGATTTGGGTACCTAAGATGGGAGGAGTAAGAGATCTTCTGATGGAAGAAGCTCACAAGACCATGTACTCGATTCATCCCGGCAGTGCGAAAATGTATAGGGATCTAAAACCCTATTACTGGTGGCCGATGGTGAAGCTCGATGTTGCTAAGTATGTGGCTGAGTGTGTAACTTGTGCTAGGGTTAAGGCACAACATCAGAAACCATATGGGAGTTTAGATCCTTTACCTGTACCCATGGGTAAATGGGAAGGTATCACATGGATTTTGTGACTAAACTGCCCAGAACAAGGAACGGTCACGACATGATTTGGGTGGTCTTTGATCGCTTCACTAAGAGTACGCATTTCATAGCAGCCAACGAGAAATGGTCTATGGATAACTTGTGAATTCTTATGTGAAGGAAAGTGTGAGGCTTCACGGTGTTTCGTTAACAATTGTATCCGATCGTGACAGCCGTTTTACCTCAAGGTTTTGGAGGAGTCTATAAGCGGAATTGGGTACCAAGTTGTGTTTGAATACAACTTACCATCCACAAACCGATGGTAAGAGCGAACGAACAATTCAAACATTAGAGGATATGCTGAGAGCATGTACCCTGGAATTCCAAGGTAACTGGGGTAAACACTTACCTCTAGTAGAATTTTCCTATAGTAATAGTTTCCACTCAAGCATCAAGATGGCACCTTATCACGCTTTGTATGGGGAAAAGTGTCGAATGTTGTCATGTTGGCTGGAAGCTGGGTAAAAGCACTTTATGGGACTTGAAATAGTCCATCAGACTGCTGAAAAGTTGAAAGTGAAGGGGGGAAAGGATGTTAGCTGCCCAAGAGAGCTATGCTGACAAGAAAAGATAACTGATATCATTCAAATTTGGAGATTCGGTTTTACTTAAAGTCTCGCCGTGGAAGGGAATTATAGGATTTGGTAGAAGGGGAAAGTTGAGTCCAAGGTTTATTGGACCATTTAAAGTTCTTCAGAGGATCGGGAATCAAGCTTACGAGCTAGAATTACCGGAAGAACTGGAGGGTATTCATAATACCTTTTATCTGTGTTATTTGAGAAAATTTACGGGAGATGTTCCCGACATAATTCCCATTTCTAAATTAAGGTTGGATGAAAACAAGAGGTTGATTAAAGAACCTAAGGCAATCGTTGACCGTAAGACTAGGAAGTTGTGACGTAAAATGGTAGAATTAGTGCTTATGTGTTAGAAACATACGAATGGGCCAAATCTCACCTGGGAAAACGGAGAGTGACATGATGAGTCGCTACCCGTATTTGTTTGTTGATGTGTGATTCTGGGGACGGAATCATTCTAAGGGGGAGAGAGTTGTAACGCCCGTGTTTCTAGGCTAGGCATTAATATTGACATAATGGTCTAGGTTAACCTTTGAAACTCATTTAGAAGAAATGAAAAGGAATTATGTGAATTTTATGTGAATTATGTGTTTTATGCTTAACTATTAGGGTTTAATTAATTAAGAATAAAAATGAGCGTCAAAAATTAAATATTAGATAAAGCCGATATCTATTAAAAAACTTGTAGTGGGCGTGACAAGGATTACGGATATATAAAGAATGCCAAAATCCGAGTTATAACGAAGAAGTTATGACCTGTCGAAGTTTCACGATAAACCGGCACGGTGCCGAATGTCGTAAAAAGTGAGTTTTTGATAAACTACTTTTTAGCCTTAGTGATCTAAACGAAACTCATAGTGTTCGTTAAACCAAGAGTAGGTATAAAAAGAACGCCCAAATCTGACTTCGTATGAGGAAGTTATGATTTTTCGAAGTTTCAGCTTAGCAGCAGACAGCTAAAAACTCGAATTTTAGCTCGCACCCGCCACCTGGCCTCGCTCTGCGGATGCCACCTGCCTTCGCTGACTCCTCCTTCTCGGCCGAACCCTCGCAAGCTCACCCCTATAAATAGAAGCCATGCGAGATCTTCCGGGGGAAATTCCAAATTTGTCATTTTTCACCCATTTTTCAATATTTTAGCTATTTTGACTTCCCCCGATGCCCCAAGATCATTTCCAACGCCCAGAACACGTCCCGGAGTGCCCGAAGGCCCAGAAAATTTATCTTTTCGGTTTCGAAGCCCGACCCTTGCAGAGCCCGGTTTCTCAATAAAACTCCCGGTTTTATTAGAAACGATCGTTTTAGGAAACGAATTGCTGCCCGATTTTCATTAAATCAAGTGAGTGTGTAGTTACTTTCACCTTACACATATATATGAAGTATTTTCTTTAAAATACGTGCTATGTGTAATTATATTGATTGTTTAATTAAGGTGACTATTGAATAGATGTTTTATACAAGTTTTAAACTGTATATATATATTTTTATCTACAAATATGTTGGGTAAAACATGGGTAGATGAATTAGATGATGTGTGATGAAATAAAAGTGATGAGAGGTATCGATGTTTAAGATGATCTAGTCATCTAGCAGAGTATAAACAACGGCCACAGACTATTTTAGATAGTCCAGTGGAACGTTAGTAGACTTGTAATCGGTACGTATGTTTGAACTATATGTTCATAAAGTGTTCTTGAACTATATGTTCATTAGGTGTTTTTGAACTATGTGTTCATCCATTAGTTCTTCCTTTTGACACTATTACGTGTCGGGGTACGGGAGCGTACGGGAGTACTTTATCAGTATTTTCCCTATACTTTTATTTGGAAGAGCTTTGGAGTCTTTGTTCTTTTATGAAGTGATCAGACTAGCTTCATGAGTTAGTGATATAGATCATGAGTTAAATAGTGGGTGTGTGATGAAAGGTGAGTTGGATAGATGAGATGATCAGTGATATAGATCATGAGTTGAGAGTGAGTGGTGAAATATAGGAAAAGCTTTTACCCAAACGTTGGCGTCAGTGGTGCAATATGAGAAAAGACCTTACCCAAACGTTGACCCCTGTCATTCAGCAGAGTAGGGATGACGACCATGGACTATTCTAGATAGTCCAGTGGGAAACATTAGCAGGCCCGCAACCTGTAGGTGTTAATGAACTTGAGTGTTCATTCGATGTACTCTATTCCCCTCATGATTGCCTTTAGTGCATGTGTGGCTGGGGAAACCCCTTAGTATGTTCATCAGCTGTATGGAAAACCCATTGACATGTATTGCGGGGGGAACACCCGTGGGAAATACCGTCGATGAATAAGAGCTATGGACTTAGCATATGGAAAACCCACTGACATGTATTGCGGGGGGGGGGGGGGGGGGACTCCCGTGGGAAATATTGTCGATAAATAAGAGCTATGGGCTTAGCACATGGTAACGATGTGACTTCATGTCTTATTTGACATAAATTGCAGAGGGAAGCAATGTTGTCACTTTATAGGTTGTTTTATGTTAGGATGTCTTGTTTGACATAGCTTACTGAGGGAAAGAAATGTTATCACCCCTAGTGATAATCCTTAGGCTAGGTCCCTTGCGATAGTTGTTTTAGGGACGTAAAGTGAGGATAATGGGAATGGGTAATTAGGGTTATTTTTGGTTGATGAAATTAATAAATTTATTATTGACTGAGAACTTAATAAGTTTATTATTTATTGTGGGTTGAAAACCCTATATGATCACCAGGCTCCCAAGCCTGACCCACTCAGTTTATTTGTATCACAGGTATCGATACGAAGTTGCTTTACACTGAGAGATTAAAAGAGAAGTAGATCACTAGTGTAAATGAATGTAAGTTTTGTTTATGCTTATGTTTTTGTATTGACAATGACATCCCAATGGTTTAAGTGAATAAAATACATTTCTTCAGAAATAATTTGATAACATAGTTATCATGTTTATCTGGGAACAAATTCCCCAACACTTTTAATCAAATGATTACTCTGAAATTATTTTAAAAGCATAAATTAAATCGGTCTTTTTTGGCCGTGAAATTGGGGATGTCACACTTATTGTGTTCTTGAGCTATTTGGGCATGGTTTGAGGTTAGAACCTCAGATCTGGACTAGAAAGGACCTTGAGGGTCCAAAGATTCGAACTTTATTGAGTTAGAGGCAAGTCCCCATGCATTTGACCTTCCTTGGAGCTTGTGATGGCATTATGGAGCATTTATGCCATGCATGGTCATCAAGATCGAACCTTTACATGACTTTTGGGTATTAGGAGGCTAGATCTAGAGGTTGGAGTTGCAGATCTGACCTCAGGCATCCAAATGAGACATCCATATGAGTAAACTCGTCGAGTCTATGAGATGACTCGATGAGTCAGATCGGGTTGCTCCAACCATTTGTGACCCAGTGATAACCCGTCGAGTCAGGGGTTAACTCGACGAGCTGTGTGAGACCCTTGGAAGAATTCAGAGGATACGAGTGGACTTGGCGAGTCACTTGAGTGCACTCGGCGAGTCGGGTCAACTTTGGTTGTTGACTCACATTGACTTCTGTTGACTTGAGAGTGGGTCAATTAGGAACATTGAGACCATGGAGGGGTAAAATGGTCTTTTACGCATCCAAGAGAGTAGAAAGAGAAAAGAGGACTTTAGGTGTAAATGAGGAAGTGAGGGATAATTGATTGTAATGTTTGTCTATTGCGTTAGGCGGAGGCTAGTTCGGGATTCTCGAGTGCGTGTCTATTTTCTACTAGCTGCGAGGTGAGTTTTCTCACTATACTTTACCTATAGTGGTAGTTATGTGTGACCAGAGGGTCTTATGTGCTTACTTGAGTTGTGCATTGTTTATGTGATGTGTATATTCGTGCTATATTATGTGATTACTGAGACCGAACCAGAGGGTCCAACGAGCCATGAGACCGGAGGGTTCTCACTTAGACCGGACCAGAGGGTTCAACGAGCCATGGGACTGGAGGGTCCCACTGAGACACACGGACCGGAGGGTCTTACAGTGTTATAGCCTCGAGTGGCTAATGTGATATATGTGGTATTTTGGGGAACTCACTAAGCATGCGTGCTTACCGTGTTATGTGTTATGTGTTTCAGGTACCTCAGAGGATCGCGGGAAGGCACCGACATGATTGTACACACGCTATGGAGTTGGAGTTACATTTTGTGGATCCTGGATTGTGAATAAATGTTTTTGAAAACTATGTTGAATATTGGTATTTGGAGTTTTTGAGAAAGGTGACATGTGTTTTTGTGATAATTAAGAAAATGGAAAATTGGTTTAAAATTTACGTCGTTAAAAATTACTTCATGGATTCTATCACGAGTAATTATGAGATGATAATATCTTATATTCTTAAAATGGAAATATATGAGTTGTAATTTACAAGTCGGTTGTGCATTGGTGTTATGTAAACGCATTAGTAACATGATGTTATAAAACTTAGTGTCATGCATGATTTGGTGAGTAAAGGATACAAGGATATGATTCAAAGTTTATTCATTCCTTTTACCCTAATGGGAAAAGCAATATGTTTGGGCCCCTCGATGATTTGGTGTTGACTTATAGTGTTAGGCCCAGCCATGACTAAATTGATGTGTTTAATTAGTAAGTCATATGAGGTCATACAAATCAGGAAATCAGGAAACAAAATTTTTTACAATGAAATTGATTATAATCCATGTCTTGTGTCCATACGATATCTGGTAGAACGAAGGAATATTTGATCACTTATCTTAGGACTATGGTCTGATCAGATCAGATTCTAGAGTTGCTTTGGGAAGCACCATTTGTTGTTTAATTTAGAAGTTATATTGGCAGTTGTAGTTATAGACTTATCCAAGTGGGAGACTGTTGGACTAGATGTCTAAGCCAGTAACTAAATTGCTATATACTTGAATTCTTACCAAAGTCCTTTTGGGTTGCCCTCAAACCTAGAATTTGAATATGATAACTTTTGGAGAGAGAGACCGATTTATTGATTTATTATATGATTAATAAATAGCAATAAATTATTTATTAATATATTATGAGAATAATATATTAATTGGAAATAGTATTATCTAATTAAGAATTAATGAAAAAGTAATTAGAACTAATTTTGGGATTAATTGGTTTAATTAAAAGTGCAAGGACCAAAGTTGTAATTGTTCAATAGTTAAACAAAAGGGATTCCAGAATCTTCCAAGGTGGTAGACGGTTTTAAGGAGCTAAATTATGGTTTCTGGAATATTTCATATAGATAATATAGATAATTAGGAAACTAGATAATTATCTGATTTGAAATAATATCATTTTAATCAAGTAAGGGTTATCTAGGGTTTTCTTGTTAGCTATAAATAGGGTCTGATGCGTGCCAAAAGCTACACCTAATTTTACCTCCTATACTACTAGCTATTCGACCCAGGGCAATGTACCCTTTCGCAAATAGTATAGCACAAACAGTCGGGTATCGATCTCAAGGAACGAAATTAATTATTTAACATATTTACTATTAAAGTAACCTAAAATTATAGCAAAAGTAAAATGGTTTTTATCTAATTTTGAAATTTAGACAAACTTAAATTCTCAACAACTTATTCAATCAAATATTAAAAACACTTATGTTAGTTTGAATCCACTTTCCCTCAATGGTTAGTTATTAATTATGGATAATTCCAGTTGGTTACCAAATATTATATTATTAGTAATTCAAGTCCAAATATACTAATGTTGAATTAATTCATGTAGAGCTATGCATGATCACACATAATCAATTATTAGATAGGATTGGAGCTATGTAAGATTAAGTTAACAAACACAATTATGGTCACAATATGTGTTCTCTAGCACAACCAAATTCGAATACTTTAATCACTTATCTAAGATTGGTTCGATCTTAGCTTTAAGAATCTAATGGTCACTAAATTACTAGGTAATCTAATTCATGCAGATTAATGGTCACTAAACTACATAGAATATGAATTTAAGCAATCTAGTATCAAATTAAGCATGCTAGGTATAAACAATGAAACACAAGCCATTAACCAACTAGAAAAATCCATACTAACATAACCAAATCATGAGTTTCAACTTCATCTAGCTAACAGAAGCAGCTAGATTTAGCTACTCATAGAAGCAATCAAACAAGTAGACTTCATAATTAAAGACATAGTAATGTACCAAACTAAAAACAAAGTATGATCTTCTTCTTCTTCCTTGGTTTCTGCCTTAATTTTCCTCTAAAAAACGTCTCTGGAAACTCTATTCTGTCCAGCCAACCTATCAAATCCGTAAGCATTAAGGATATTTATACTTTTCAAAATTTTTAACTCCATGTCGTAGATTAAGATTCCACGTCGTGAATTTGGATAATTCTTCCAGAATTATCCATGCTAGGTCTTGTAAGTGAAGTCCACGACGTGTCTTCGGCTTTTTATGTGAGCTTTCTTTTCTTTAAATCTCCAAGCATCCAAAATCCATCACTTGTCGCTTTTAGTCCTTGTTCTTCAATAATGCTCCTTCTAGCTACAAAATACAATTTTAATCATATAAGTACCACTTATCTATGAAAATAACTAAAATATTAATCAAAGTACAATCAAATATTGCCTAGAAATATGTATAAATATGACAATATCAAGTACCCCACACTTAGCCTTTGCTTGCCCTCAAGCAAAACTAATTATGTTTAATTCAAACATTCATCACTAGCATCACATAGAACAATCCATTTTAAACTCAGCCATTATACCAAGACCTCAATGCGTATATTTGTGTCTAAATCTCCTAATAACTTCCCCAATCCTAGCTACTCACAATCCATATGAACCTTCACCCCTTAGCTTATACGATACTCATTTCTGCAACCCTCCGAATCAATCATCAAAAATCTTTCTTAACCTAAAGGTATTTTTGGTTAAGCTACCCACACATACATAATCTAGAAATTACAACTTTTGATACCACAATGGAGGTCTTTGGAATTCTTCACTTCTTTGATATTTTCTCTTTGATCTCTTTGAATTCACCACCTTTTTGTTTGATTTTCGGTATCTTCAACTTTTTGATTCTTCAGAATTTTGATCTTTTGATCTTCATACTTTGATAGCTCCAAAATTCTTACAACTTTTTGGTAATTTTTCTCTTTTTTTTAACATGTATCACACTTCTCTTTTTTTATATACCTCACTTTTTCCGCTCAAAACCTACATGCTTATGCAAGGGAGCTTAACTTCAACCCTTATTGGTTAAAGATATTAGTCTAAGTGCAATGACTACATAAACTCTCCTGGATAGATTTTAGGTACAGGCTGCAAAACTTATTATGCCATATAAACTACCAGATTACCTTTCATATCTCCTGACTTTTCACTAAGACTTGGGAAGCCACAAATATACTATAACATATGTTGGCTCAGCTAAACATTTGAGCTCTCATCGGATCATCCCACATAACACTAGAAACTTAAGTTCAAACTAATATTACTAGATTTAATTTTTAGATTATTATTTCAAATCTATTTCTAAATTATTTCTAAATTTTTAAATTTTTAAATTTTAAATTTTTCTAGAAATTTACTTTTTGACCCCCTACCCCACACTTATAACATACAATGCCCTAATTGTATGCAAAAAAAATAATATAAAGCAATAAAAGGGAGAAAAAGGAACAGACTCCCCTGGGGTGGTAGTGGTGAGAACGGATTCTGAACAGTGCGGATAACTTGAACATCTAAACTTGGACTTGTTCAAATATGGAACTTGGATCTTCAATAAATGAGATATGTAAATGTGCCGACAAAAATTTGAATCCGAGACTTGAATCTTCAATAAGAGTGGTGTAGAAAAATCTTCAAAGTAAAATAAGACAATATGGGAAAGCATACGCCACATTGCATGGTGTAGAGAAAAAAATATTCTAACTTCTGCACTCCACGTCGTGGTGTGTGAGTACACGACGTAGTATCGAGTAATAACCTTTTCTGAAATCATGATTTATACTGAATTTACGACGTAGAGTTGATGTCCACGTCATGTAAACTGGACACCACCATTTACACAAGCTGTGTATCAAGTTAGATGCAACTTGATTAAATAACTTTTAGACTTCGTAACTCTTCACTCATTTTTTACTTGTTTCTCTAATGAATATAACCCCACACTTATCAAAGACAGTGGGTCTCGAATTTTCACACCCCGCTAAAGCGGAAACACGAAGCATGACAGCGATAACGGTTTCATAGAAAAAGTTAAAGATACATCACCATCATAAAAACATTTATAGTTTACAATACATATTTAAAGAAATCACATCCAAGACAAGTCTCAAAATAAACAACATTTTTCAAAAACTAAAAACACAACAACATTTTCCCACTTGATGCAGCATACTTATGATGATGAATCTTTCGACCACTTACTAATTATTTCCTGAAAAAGCATGTAAAACGAGCATCAACTATAGAAATAGTTGGTGAGTTCACAGGTTTAAAAAATAATGGTTTCATAAATCATAATCAAAGTTTTGATGGAAGTTTCCATAAATAAAAGTACATTGCTAAAATGAGTAAGTAAGTTTGCATAAACAAAGTTTGTTATCGACATGAGAAATATAGTACATTGCCAAAATGAGATATCAAGTTCATATTCTCATGGGAAATAAAGTTTGTTGATAAAACGAGTAAACAAGTTTTGTATGTACATAAAGATTTCATCCATGAGTTCACAACCAAAGCCTAATGATCGAATCGTGTCCTATTAACTACTATGTGTATCGCAAACATAGTGTATAAATATGGTAAAATGCACTCAATCGAATCGTGCGAGTGAGGAGTTGTCTACCTCCTAATAGCACTATCCATAATGACCATGGGCTCAAATGAGTTAATGAGTTGTGTCAAATGATTCCAGTGACTTAACCACGATACAGTCCTCATGAATTAAAGTAACATACACATACATGAAAAATATAGCAACCAAGTTTATATGAATCAAAATAAATACAACGAACATAAATAGTTTAGGACATGCTTTTCCACCCCAAAACATTTAAAACAGAAAATAGGGGGAGGCGTGAATACTCACAATGCTTCAAAAGTTACAAGTGATTCCTCGGGATACACCAACACATCTTATAACCGGGATCCTATGATAACAATACACTCTAGTGAGCTTCTATGCCTAAAAAAAATCTAATACTAATATACTAATTTCTACATATAGAGAAATGCCAAAATTTTATTCTAAGAGTTTGGTTTTACTTATTTGGTAACTGATTTTCTGAAATGTTGGTATTTTATGACTTATGTAGTTAAGACAATTTTAGGTGTTATTTTTCAGATTTTTGTAATATTAATCATGGGGTACTTTAACACTTTTAAAGGTGTTTTAAAATCTAAAAATCCAAAAATACTACCAAACAGTTTCTAAAATTTTCTAAAATTTACATTTTCATTCTAATTATAGACAAGGACGTCCAGAAAATTTCTCTTGAATGTTTGATATGCTTAGGTATTTTACCTTTATTTAATATTTCAAACCAACGCAAATTCATGAAAAATACCAACTAGTTAATAACATTCTCCAAAATTTCTGTAACTCTTTTATTCATCATATATAATCTGGGAAAAATATAAAACTGGGATTTTAAACAGATTATGGTGATTTTATGATTTTTTGTGTATTTATTATAGCAAAAAACAAAATAAATAGGAAATATTTATAAAATTCTCCAAACATTTGTTGGCACTGTTATTTAACATATATAAGCTAGGAAAAATATCAAAGTTAGTTTTCAATCAGTTTAACTATTTTTCTTAATTTTATTCACTTCAATAAAATTCGTGGAAAACTATTTAACAGTAGCTAAAATTCACTATACTTTTTCTTTACTATTCATATGTAATTTAAGATATTCAGATGAAGTTTAATAATTTTTGGATAAGTGTAACTATTTTTCATCAATTTAATCCCTTAACAACTCATTAAATCGGGAAAAATAAGAAATTGTTATGGAAAAATCTGTAAATTTTTGCATGGAGTTTTTATGATGTCCAGAAGCTTCGAAAATTATTAAATATGGTTTTGGACATTCATAACTATATTTTACTATTTATTTCTCTTTAACAAAAATAAATTCAAAATTAACACAAAACAGCCCTATAAGTTCATGCAACTTCATACAATGTCTTTAATCAGTGTATGGATCGTCTCAAAATATTCTTAGAATTTATTGGCTGTAAAAAGTATTTTATATGAATTTATGCTCTATTTTATTGAAATAATAATGTTCAATCGAGAAAAATAAATTTTCTGAAAATTTCCAGAACTTCTCATTTTGTTGGTAAGATTCTGGGAAAAATTGGATTCATGTCAAATATGAGTTTTAGATAGTTTGGTGGATTTAAATCACTTCATGCATGAGTTTGAACATTTTAACAACATACTTTGATCATCAAACATCGTAGGCTTGAAGATCAACACATGCATGTTGGTTTAAGGCCATGCATGAGCTTGAAAAGTGTGAAAATCGTTTTTGAAAGAAAACATTGGTTAATATTATGATATCTCTACCAAAACTTGTATAAAAGTGGTTTATTTTGATTTTGACATAGGTTTGGATCATGGGATTCCACCATTTGCAACATGCATGTTGTTTTATTGTGAAATCCTACCACCGTCATCATCAAAAGTGTGGTTATTGTATGTGGTTCAAAAATCTTTTCATAGAATGGAGTAGAAGTAGAAAGAAATGCATAAAATAGTGAAATTTTGACTAGAAATGAAGGAATAATGCTTGGTTTTTGTGATTACCTTAAGAAGAATAATTGAAGAATATGATTTTTGGTGTTGAAAGAACTTCTTGGCTGCTAAATTTCGTGAGTTAGAGAGGGAGAAAGAGAGTGTTGAGTAGTGGAAGTGATAGAAAATGAGAGAGGGTGAGAAAGAAGTTAGAGTGCAAGTGAGGTGAAAATGATTAGGTGTGTTGGGAAGGGGAAGGGTGTATTGGGAGAGGAGAGGCCGAGTTTTTTTAGGGTATTAGAGAGTCTCCCTCTCACTTATTTCTTCTAATTATAATCTCTCCTATTTTTATAAATTTTCCATATTTTTATAAACTATGCATTAACCTAGTTTTCTTTTCATAAAATCTTGACATTTAACTTGTAGATTAGGGTTAAATGTTGATAATTAAATTTTCTTTCCTTGATTATATTTACTAATTTTTTTTAACTTAAATTGATCTTATAAGGTTCATAATAAATTTTATGGAGTTTTAGGTGTTAAATTTTATAAAATTTAGGTTTTTAGGGCTTTTTAGGGTTTTGGGACCTTGTTAGCTATTTAAAAATATAATGAAGTGAAATTAGAAGATTTTAATTTATTTTAGGGTTTCATACCCTTTTCAGTTATATCAACGTTTGTATTTTATTCTAATTCGGGTATTGGCATTCTCTACAGTAGTTGAACAATTCACTTGAATTGTAAGAGTCAAGTATGTTAGTCCTAGATTTTAGTTGGATCCAAGTTTCTACATGATTTGTGTAACACTAGCAAAAAGTAGGTCAATAAAAATCACATGTGATTATACCATCATGTAATGTGATCTTGTGAAAACTAGTAATGTGATAAACTTACTATGTATTTCATGATAATTCTAATACAAATATGAACTTTCTTTATGATACAACTCAAAGTATACATCCATACGATTCCAAAAATATAGAGAACGTCTAAATCTGACTTCGCGTGAAGAAGTTATGATAAACCAAACACTATAAATCTCTATAAAAAGAGAAATTAAAAATATACTTAGAATTAGCTATTTGAGTCTAAAGATAGTTTTAGTACTCGTAAATACCTACGCGTGGATATAAAGAACGTCAAAAACGGAGTTCGTATGCAAAAGTTATGGCCTTCCGAAGATTTCGCTGTCAGAAACCCTAATTTGACTGAACTCACGACGTGAGCATAAAAACTCACGACGTGAGGAGTCAATCCGCCATATTTTGGATCTAGAAGGTGTGACGAGGCTGCGAGGGGATAAGATCCAAACTAACGACGTGAACAAGGAGTTTTTCACGACGTGAGGAGTCATTTTGCCACCTTCGGAAGCTAGAAGACGGATGGCAAGTCTACGAAGAGATAAGATCCAAACTCACGACGTGAACAATGAGTTTTTCACGTCGTGAGGGCCAAAAATCTTACTATAAATAGCAAGATCGACCCCAGCCATTCTTACACCTGAACTTCTTTCTCCTCTCTCCTTTACTGAAGCCCTCTTGCATCCCGAGCCCCGACGAGCTCGTACCGCTGACCGTTTCTGCTTAGATTACATAAAATCACGCTATTAAGGTGAGTTTCACGGCCCCACTTTCTAATATTTTCGGGGGAAAACGCATGCTAAATATTATATATACGTTATTATTATGTCTATATGATAGTATATTAGTATCAACGTAAATAGTTATAATAACCGGGATATAGTTATTTCGTATATGAAATTATACAACTATCGTAAAGTTGTTAGTATGTTATTGTTATAGTAGTATACTAATGTAGATCTTGAGTTATACTTAGGATTCTATATATATGTGTTGTGTGCGATATAGTTCCAGAGTTATACTTAGAAGTTCTATATGTTAATTGATAAGTATGTTGTTATTGTTGGTTTTATGTCAAGATAAAACCAGGTATGTTATATGTTGTTGTTATTGGTTTTAATTCAAGATAAAACCTGGTTTTAATTCTAATTATAGCTGTTGTACTACCGTAAGGTGTAATCATTGTACTACCGCAAGGTGTAATCCTTGTACTACCGTAAGGTGTAATCCTTGTACTACCGCAAGGTGTAATCCTTGTACTACCGCAATGTGTGATCCTTGTAATAATAATAAGAGGTATAAAACTAAGTCATATAGTCGCAGCTACAGACTCATGGTAGCACAACTTTAGAAGCATTATACTTTGTCGATATACAAGTATGAAGGTTAAGTATAAGTTCCCCAAAGACTTATACTCTAAGTATAAGAATCTAGTAGGTATATTACTTGTATATTAAGTAGACCACTACACCTATCCTACTTACTCGTATAGAATTGAAATAGATTTATACGTAGCGGTTTTACTCGTATAGAATTGAAATAAGATCTATACGTAGCAACTTCGTTTGTATGGAATTACAAACATTTATATATATATATATATATATATTAAACGTTGGAGAGTCAAAATGATACTTTCAAAACTATACTTTTGAATTGAGAAAAAGTACTATTTCTACTTAGAGTCAAAACCTGTGAACTCACCAAATTTATGTTGACGTATTTTAAATTGCATGTGTTTTCAGGAAGTTGATAACTATGATACGAGAAATAACGTTACACTGCCCGGTGTTTCCGCCGACGGTCGGGGTGTGACAGATTGGTATCAGAGCTATTAACTATAGTGAATTAGTACTTTCTTAGGAAAGCACGACTATAGTTTAGGGCTTACTCTGTTAGGTTTAGGTATATCCCTTAGCCTAGTAATATAAAGTATTAGTAATTATACTACTAAAGGACTACTTACGGGAGCGGTGACAAGGATAGACATGTCGATTTGGGTTGCTGGATTTCAGAACGGATATATGCTAAAATGATCCTGCCCTTCGACTGTCCTGACTAGCCGGTGCCTTATCAGCTAGACCTAAAGTAACAAACAATAACTAATAGAGCATGAATACAACAAAGAATAAATATAGAGTCATATATGAAGACTCAGACCCGCGATGAGAATACACCTAAATACCCGAAATGTTTTTGATCTCAAGGATTTAGATCAGATATTCCAACTAAAGTTCATATGTGCATAGATCTTATCACAACTAGGTGTAGGTGTACAACTATATTTTATTATGATCAGATCATATGAACTATTTAAATTGGGAGTAATATTTGATAGACTAAACACTTGATGATCTAAAATGTATAGGAACTAAACAAAATGCCTAGAAGAAGTAGCGCTCGTCTAAACCTTAACCAACGACCAGAACCACAACAACAACAACAACCGCAACCACCACCACGAGAAACAAACCCTCCAATAAGTTCAGCAGAACTTGAAGAAATCATAGCTCAAAGAATCGCTACAGCACTTGCTAATGTCACAAGAGGAGGAGTTAGAAATGAAGGCAATGTAGGGACCGCCAGAATGTGTACCTACAAGGGTTTTATGAATTGCAAACCTAAGAGCTTCCATGGAACGGAAGGGGTTGTTAACTTGACCCGGTGGATTGAAAAGGCAAAATCAGTATTTCAAATAAGCTTCTGTCCGGACGAATGTAAGGTACGATTTGCTGCGTGTACCTTCGCTGATGCGGCACTTACATGGTGGAACAGCCATGTGAATACAACGGGTATTGATGCTGCCAATTCCATGCAATGGGAAGAGCTGAAGAGGATGCTAGTAGAGGAGTATTGTCCCAGGGAGGAAATACATAAGCTGGAACAAGAATTGTGGACCCTAACCATGAAGGGTTCAGAGATAAATGCTTATACCGCTAGATTCAATGATCTTGCGGTGATGTGTCCAGCACTAGTAACCCCAGAGTATAAGAAGATCGAGCGATATATCTGGGGTCTAGCATCACAAATCAAAGGAATGGTGATCGCATCGAAGCCTACAACATACGACAGTGCAAAGCGTATAGCTCATCAGCTAACCAACACAGAAATCCAAGTAGGATTTATAGCTGAGTCTCCCGAATCTGGAACGAACAAGCGCAAATTTAATGGGAAGAATCCCATACAATCATCTGAGGAGAGACAAGAGGTGACAACTAATTATGCAACCACAACAGCAATACCCCTACAACCAAGGAAGTATGCTGGAAAACTCCCAATGTGCACTCAGTGCAATCGTCATCACCTAGGTAACTGTTCATGGTGGAGTCAATGTAACCGTCAGCACGCAGGTGACTGTTATATTTGCATGAAGTGCAAAAAGAAGGGACACACTGCAAATTACTGCAGGAGCACAACACCTATAATAGAAAATCAAGGAACAAACACTGGAACAGGCTATGATGGAGGAAGAGCATGTTTTGAGTGTGGTGAAATTGGACATATCAAAAAGGAATGTCCAACGTTAAGGAGTCAAGGAAGTTAGGCCGTTACAGGGCATTCGTAATAGGAAGCAGGGAAGCTATCAAAGACCCTGCAGTGGAATTTGGTACAAGATAAATTTCGGGACGAAATTTTATCAACGGGGGGAGAATGTAACACTAGCAAAAAGTAGGTCAATAAAAATCACATGTGATTATACCATCATGTAATGTGATCTTGTTAAAACTAGTAATGTGATAAACTTACTATGTATTTCATGATAATTCTAATACAAATATGAACTTTCTTTATGATACAACTCAAAGTATACATCCATACGATTCCAAAAATATAGAGAACGTCTAAATCTGACTTCGCGTGAAGAAGTTATGATAAACCAAACACTATAAATCTCTATAAAAAGAGAAATTAAAAATATACTTAGAATTAGCTATTTGAGTCTAAAGATAGTTTTAGTACTCGTAAATACCTACGCATGGATATAAAGAACGTCAAAAACGGAGTTCGTATGCAAAAGTTATGGCCTTCCGAAGATTTCGCTGTCAGAAACCCTAATTTGACTGAACTCACGACGTGAGCATAAAAACTCACGACGTGAGGAGTCAATCCGCCATATTTTGGATCTAGAAGCTGTGACGAGGCTGCGAGGGGATAAGATCCAAACTAACGACGTGAACAAGGAGTTTTTCACGACGTGAGGAGTCATTTTGCCACCTTCGGAAGCTAGAAGACGGATGGCAAGTCTACGAAGAGATAAGATCCAAACTCACGACGTGAACAATGAGTTTTTCACGTTGTGAGGGCCAAAAATCTTACTATAAATAGCAAGATCGACCCCAGCCATTCTTACACCTGAACTTCTTTCTCCTCTCTCCTTTACTGAAGCCCTCTTGCATCCCGAGCCCCGACGACCTCGTACCGCTGACCGTTTCTGCTTAGATTACATAAAATTATGCTATTAAGGTGAGTTTTACGGCCCCACTTTCTAATATTTTCGGGGGAAAACGCATGCTAAATATTATATATACGTTATTATTATGTCTATATGATAGTATATTAGTATCAACGTAGATAGTTATAATAACCGGGATATAGTTATTTCGTATATGAAATTATACAACTATTGTAAAGTTGTTAGTATGTTATTGTTATAGTAGTATACTAATGTAGATCTTGAGTTATACTTAGGGTTCTATATATATGTGTTGTGTGCGATATAGTTCCAGAGTTATACTTGGAAGTTCTATATGTTAATTGATAAGTATGTTGTTATTGTTGGTTTTATGTCAAGATAAAACCAGGTATGTTATATGTTGTTGTTATTGGTTTTATGTCAAGATAAAACCTGGTTTTAATTCTAATTATAGCTGTTGTACTACCGTAAGGTGTAATCCTTGTACTACCGCAAGGTGTAATCCTTGTACTACCGCAATGTGTGATCCTTGTAATAATAATAAGAGGTATAAAACTAAGTCGTATAGTCCCAGCTATAGACTCATGGTAGCACAACTTTAGAAGCATTATACTTTGTCGATATACAAGTATGAATGTTAAGTATAAGTTCCCCAAAGACTTATACTCTAAGTATAAGAATCTAGTAGGTATATTACTTGTATATTAAGTAGACTACTACACCTATCCTACTTACTCGTATAGAATTGAAATAAGATCTATACGTAGCAACTTAGTTTGTATGGAATTACAAACATTTATATATATATATATATATATATATATATATATATATATATATATATATATATATATATATGTATATATATATATATATATATGTATATATATATATATATGTATATATATATATATATATTAAACGTTGGAGAGTCAAAATGATACTTTCAAAACTATACTTTTGAATTGAGAAAAAGTACTATTTCTACTTAGAGTCAAAACCTGTGAACTCACCAAATTTATGTTGACGTATTTTAAATTGCATGTGTTTTCAGGAAGTTGATAACTATGATACGAGAAATGACGTTATACTGCCCGGTGTTTCTGCCGACGGCCGGGGTGTGACAGATTGGTATCAGAGCTATTAACTATAGTAAATTAGTTCTTTCTTAGGAAAGCACGACTATAGTTTAGGGCTTACTCTGTTAGGTTTAGGTATATCCCTTAGCCTAGTAATATAAAGTATTAGTAATTATACTACTAAAGGACTACTTACGGGAGCGGTGACAAGGATAGACATGTCGATTTGGTTTGCTGGATTTCAGAACGGATATATGCTAAAATGATCCTGCCCTTCGACTGTCCTGACTGGCCGATGCCTTATCAGCTAGACCTGAAGTAACAAACAATAACTAATAGAGCATGAATACAACAAAAAATAAATATAGAGTCATATATGAAGACTCAGACCCGTGATGAGAATACACCTAAATACCCGAAATGTTTTTGATCTCAAGGATTTAGATCAGATATTCCAACTAAAGTTCATATGTGCATAGATCTTATCACAACTAGGTGTAGGTGTACAACTATATTTTATTATGATCAGATCATATGAACTATTTAAATTGGGAGTAATATTTGATAGACTAAACACTTGATGATCTAAAATGTATAGGAACTAAACAAAATGCCTAGAAGAAGTAGCGCTCGTCTAAACCTTAACCAACGACCAGAACCACAACAACAACAACAACCGCAACCACCACCACGAGAAACAAACCCTCCAATAAGTTCAGCAGAACTTGAAGAAATCATAGCTCAGAGAATCGCTGCAGCACTTGCTAATGTCACAAGAGGAGGAGTTAGAAATGAAGGCAATGCTGGGACCGCCAGAATGTGTACCTACAAGGATTTTATGAACTGCAAACCTAAGAGCTTCCATGGAACGGAAGGGGTTGTTAACTTGACCCGGTGGATTGAATAGGCAGAATCAGTATTTCAAATAAGCTTATGTCCGGAGGAATGTAAGGTACGATTTGCTGCGTGTACCTTCGCTGATGCGGCACTTACATGGTGGAACAGCCATGTGAATACAACGGGTATTGATGCTGCCAATTCCATGCAATGGGAAGAGCTGAAGAGGATGCTAGTAGAGGAGTATTGTCCCAGGGAGGAAATACATAAGCTGGAACAAGAATTGTGGACCCTAACCATGAAGGGTTCAGAGATAAATGCTTATACCGCTAGATTCAATGATCTTGCGGTGATGTGTCCAGCACTAGTAACCCCAGAGTATAAGAAGTTCAAGCGATATATCTGGGGTCTAGCATCACAAATCAAAGGAATGGTGATCGCATCGAAGCCTACAAGATATGACAGTGCAAAGCGTATAGCTCATCAGCTAACTAGCACATAAATCCAAGTAGGATTTATAGCTGAGTCTCCCGAATCTGGAACGAACAAGCGCAAATTTAATGGGAAGAATCCCATACAATCATCTGAGGAGAGACAAGAGGTGACAACTAATTATGCAACCACAACAGCAATACCCCTACAACCAAGGAAGTATGCTGGAAAACTCCCAATGTGCACTCAGTGCAATCATCATCACCTAGGTAACTGTTCATGGTGCAGTCAATGTAACCGTCAGCACGCAGGTGACTGTTATATTTGCATGAAGTGCAAAAAGAAGGGACACACTGCAAATTACTGCAGGAGCACAACACCTATAATAGAAAATCAAGGAACAAACACTGGAACAGGTTATGATGGAGGAAGAGCATGTTTTGAGTGTGGTGAAATTGGACATATCAAAAAGGAATGTCCAACGTTAAGGAGTCAAGGAAGTTAGGCCGTTACAGGGCATTCGTAACAGGAAGCAGGGAAGCTATCAAAGACCCTGCAGTGGAATTTGGTACAAGATAAATTTCAGGACGAAATTTTATCAACGGGGGGAGAATGTAACACTAGCAAAAAGTAGGTCAATAAAAATCACATGTGATTATACCATCATGTAATGTGATCTTGTTAAAACTAGTAATGTGATAAACTTACTATGTATTTCATGATAATTCTAATACAAATATGAACTTTCTTTATGATACAACTCAAAGTATACATCCATACGATTCCAAAAATATAGAGAACGTCTAAATCTGACTTCGCGTGAAGAAGTTATGATAAACCGAACACTATAAATCTCTATAAAAAGAGGAATTAAAAATAGACTTAGAATTAGCTATTTGAGTCTAAAGATAGTTGTAGTACTCGTAAATACCTAAGCGTGGATATAAAGAACGTCAAAAACGGAGTTCGTATGCAAAAGTTATGGCTTTCCGAAGATTTCGCTGTCAGAAACCCTAATTTGACTGAAATCACGACGTGAGCATAAAAACTCACGACGGGAGGAGTCAAACCGCCATATTTCGGATCTAGAAGGTGTGACGAGGCTGCGAGGGGATAAGATCCAAACTCACGACGTGAACAAGGAGTTTTTCACGACGTGAGGAGTCATTTTGCCACCTTCGGAAGCTAGAAGACGGATGACAAGTCTACGAAGAGATAAGATCCAAACTCACGACGTGAACAATGAGTTTTTCACGTCGTGAGGGCCAAAAATCTTACTATAAATAGCAAGATCGACCCCAGCCATTCTTACACCTGAACTTCTTTCTCCTCTCTCCTTTACTGAAGCCCTCTTGCATCCCGAGCCCCGACGACCTCGTACCGCTGACCGTTTCTGCTTAGATTACATAAAATCACGCTATTAAGGTGAGTTTCACAGCCCCACTTTCTAATATTTTCAGGGGAAAACGCATGCTAAATATTATATATACGTTATTATTATGTCTATATGATAGTATATTAGTATCAACGTAGATAGTTATAATAACCAGGATATAGTTATTTCGTATATGAAATTATACAAGTATCGTAAAGTTGTTAGTATGTTATTGTTATAGTATACTAATGTAGATCTTGAGTTATACTTAGGATTCTATATATATATATATATATATATATATATATATATATATATATATATATATATGTGTGTGTGTGTGTGTGTGTTGTGTGCGATATAGTTCCAGAGTTATACTCGGAAGTTCTATATGTTAATTGATAAGTATGTTGTTATTGTTGGTTTTATGTCAAGATAAAACCAGGTATGTTATATGCTATTGTTATTGGTTTTATGTCAAGATAAAACCTGGTTTTAATTCTAATTATAGCTGTTGTACTACCGTAAGGTGTAATCCTTGTACTACCGCATGGTGTAATCCTTGTACTACCGCAAGGTGTAATCCTTGTACGACCGTAAGGTGTAATCCTTGTACTACCGCAAGGTGTAATCCTTGTACTACCGCAATGTGTGATCCTTGTAATAATAATAAGAGGTATAAAACTAAGTCATATAGTCGCAGCTACAGACTCATGGTAGCACAACTTTAGAAGCATTATACTTTGTCGATATACAAGTATGAATGTTAAGTATAAGTTCCACAAAGACTTATACTCTAAGTATAAGAATCTAGTAGGTATATTACTTGTATATTAAGTAGACCACTACACCTATCCTACTTACTCGTATAGAATTGAAATAGATTTATACGTAGCGGTTTTACTCGTATAGAATTGAAATAAGATCTATACGTAGCAACTTAGTTTGTATGGAATTACAAACATTTATATATATATATATATATATATATATATATATATATATATATATATATATATATATATATATTAAACGTTGGAGAGTCAAAATGATACTTTCAAAACTATACTTTTGAATTGAGAAAAAGTACTATTTCTACTTAGAGTCAAAACCTGTGAACTCACCAACTTTATGTTGACGTATTTTAAATTACATGTGTTTTCAGGAAGTTGATAACTATGATACGAGAAATGACGTTACACTGCCCGGTGTTTCCGCCGACGGCCGGGGTGTGACAATTTGGACGTGATTTCTATTGCTAGGTCAAATGTATGAGGTGTGTATATGATTTATGCAAAGGTGTTCAAGTCGAAGAATGACCTGAATTTGATAGTTGTCACACGAATCATAACTCTAAATGACACAGCTTCTCTCGAAAAGTCCTATCTCTAACTTTTAA
Source organism: Lactuca virosa (assembly GCF_052849685.1). Taxonomy (NCBI): domain Eukaryota; kingdom Viridiplantae; phylum Streptophyta; class Magnoliopsida; order Asterales; family Asteraceae; genus Lactuca; species Lactuca virosa. The sequence continues at coordinate 394,950,160 of NC_136433.1, forward strand.
CTTCCCGCTCATGAAAACTCATGAAATCTGCAACAAAACAAGTTATAGAGAAGAAAAGAAAATACCCTTCCATCATTTGGTTACAAGTTTTAAACATAAAAACAAACAGGCAAACTTCAAAAACCAAATAAAACTTAAAAATAAAAACTAATAATCATCGTCATCGCCTTGAGGTCCACAAGTTCCTGCTCCGTCTCCTTGTCTCGTCCATAACTCTTCCCATGGTTGAATATACAGGAAATGAGGTGGTATTGTGGGAGGTCGCTCCATAGTCATATGTGTACATAAATCATCGAGCACTTGGGTGTTGTACTTGACGCCTCCACGATATCCAAATTTAAACCAACCCGACTTTGAAATGGATCAGTCGGTATCCCACCCTCAAATTGTTGAGTTGGTTGTTGCGGTTGGCCTCTCTCTCCGCGAGCTCTAACATTACTCCTCCCTCATTGCCTAGGTTGTTCCCCTTGTTCATCCACGGATTGCTCAACGTCTTCTGGAGGTATAACAAATCCTTCTCCCGTATTTACCACGACCCGCATTACACTCAAAACTTGGATAGTCAATTCATTGTCCGGAAAGCGTGTGAGGTTCCTAATAAAATTAGGACTCAAGATACCATAAGACCGAGCAAGTCGGGTGACTAAGTGTCAACCCGTAATGGGACTGCCGGGTCTAGAATTAGTCTCCTTCCTCCCCATGAACTGTGCAAGCATATAAGGGATGTCACAAAAAACGTCAGGTGTAATTATGCTCCACAAATGAAACAAATTCTAAATAGGCACCTTATCCCCATGATTCTTATGATTGATTGAGAACGTGATGAGGCGATGTAGAAAACGGTAAACGGGATTCCGGATTTGTCCTTCGCTTGCATCACGAGAATTATACCCGTGATTAGAAATCGTTCTCCAAAACTCGACATCAATAACCCTAGAGGTGAAATCTCGAACACACCCTTGTAAAAATATCACAAAATATGGTGATTGTGTTTCCTCCTCGGTGTAAAGTCCCATGTGCCATGCAAAATCCCTAAGGCTACACTCACGTTACACTCCCCCTAAACAAAAATCAAGTGCCCGATTATAGTTGGGATCGATGGTCTTATCCTCAAAATTTACGGTAGCAAAAAACTCAACCGATAACTCCCGGTAAACGGGTTCTTGAATACCAAAGAGATTCCTCCAACTGTTGCATGTGAACGAAAACCCATCTCCCACAAATAATTTTGACCAAAACCTTTCCAACTCCACAACCATCCCTACCCCGCGTAACCATGCCCAATCCACAATAGGAGCAATTGCGAACGTGCGGTTGTACAACCACCCCAACCGATTCTCATAATTATTTAGCATAGCACGAGAGAGGTTTTGAGGGAACCGTAGAGTGGGTGGATACTTGACACATCAATAGGATCTTGTTCTTGTGGAATTGCTCTGTGAGGGCCCATTGCTCCTGAAATAGACAAACCAAACCCACCAAGAGATTAAATAACAAGACAAAAAAAACTTGTCGCCCAGTATCTACGTCGTGGATCTCAAACCCACGTCGTGGACACGGTTCATGTCGTGACTTCTGGACGGACCGAGTAAGGTCAAAATCAACCAACAATTTCACTTGGGGTATGTCTATATTGTATATCTAAGTTCTTACATGACACATGCATTCGAAAATAATCAACCAAGCGACTAAATTTCGGGTATTTCATCTCCAAGAAAAACCCTAACCACTAAATGCACAAAATTAGGAGAAATTAAGAAGAGCATGGAATGAAACACTTACCAAATGTTGTTTTGTAACACGTAAAGCAAGAAATTGTAGAAGTGGATTGCAAAAATCAGGTGTGGGGTTACTGTTTGTCTCGTTCGTGTGGATGAAAGGTAAAAGAGAATTTTTTGCTCAAAGACTTGGTATAAATTGTTCCCCCTTCCATTTCAAAGTCCACGTCGTGGGCTAGAGTCCACGCCGTGGGCTAGAGTCCACGTCGTGGGCTCGTCTGCTGGGCTTAGAATGATCGGGCCAATTGAATTCACCACTAGGTGGCTGTTGGCCCACGACGTGGTGTCGCAAAAATGCCAACAAGTCCAAGTTTGTTCCGTAAAACCTTAATTTTATTTCTAAAAAATTTTTCAAGCAATATTTATGAACCCCACACAAGATTTCTGCCTTTTCTAAACGTTAAGAGGACTTAGATGATTATTATCCTAGAAATGCAAAAACTAAAAATGTAAAAATGAAAAGAATTTCAAACCGAGCTCGGGTTGCCTCCCGAGAAGCGCTTCTTTTTGTTGGAGTCATGAGTCGGACTCCGTACCGCTTCACGTTGAATTTTTCGGAGTGTCCATCACCAATTGTGTTTTCTGCTCCTTCCATTTTCTAATATAAGCCTTTTTAGAGTTCTCCTTTTTACTCTTCGAATTCTCTTCTTCAAGTTTTCTCTTTAGCCCTTTGTTCACCATCGGTGTCCATTTTTCTTCATTCTTCAGCTCTAATGATTCAACTTCCATAGTTGTCTGGTTAAACCTTGAAGTAACCACTTCATCATCACTAGAAATTAATTCTTCTTCACTCTCCTTACTTACCCAAGATGTTGGAGTTTTATAAGAAATTACTTCAAGGACCGTTAGAATGGACGCTCTTGGCTTTGTATGCCTAACTTGTTGGATAGACTTAAGTTCTTCTTCCATAAGTTTTTCCAATTCTTCAAGATCATTTTCTTCATCAATGTTAAAGACTTCACCTTGAGCATCACCATTTTGAAATCCATCTTCTACCCAAAAGGTAACTTCATCATCTCCCACTCTTAAAGTAAGTTTGGACTCGCAAATGTATACCAAGGCCCTAGCATTATTTAATAAAGGGTGACCAAGAATAATTGGGACATTGGCATCTTCCTTCATATCCAAAACAACAAAGTCAATTGAAAAAACAAATTTCCTAATTTTTACCAAAATATCCTCCACAATGCCCCTTGGATGTGTCGTTGAGCAGTTAGCCATATGAATTGTCATTCTTGTAGCCTTTAAATCTGGAATATTTAGCTTTTGATGGAACGAAAAAGGAATTAGATTTATGCTAGCTCCAAAATCGGCTAAAGTATAAGTCTTTGTATTATTTCCAAATTCACACGGAAGAGTGAGGCGTCCAGGATCTCCCATTTTCTTTGGCAACTCTCCCAATATTACTTTAGAACTTTGCTCACTAAGTATTACCTTGGAATTCCTTTCTATTTTCTGGCGAGTGTCAAGTAGATCTTGCAAGAATTTGGCATATTCAGGCACTTGAGACAATGCTTCAATAAAAGGAGTATTAATTGAAATACCCTTCACTTGCTTCATAAACTTTAAGTGCTCTTGCTCCAGTGGGTGAATATGAGCTCGTGAAGGAAACAGTAAAGGAGAACGATAAGCTTGAACATTATCAAAAATCTTCTAATCAGACCCTGCTCACGTCGTGGGATTTGAATCCCCACGTCGTGAGTTCGGTGTTTCAGCAACATTTTTTTTCTTCGAGTTGTGACTTCTTCGAGCTTGGTCCGTATTGATGTGGTTCGAATTTAAGTGCTTCAAGGAACTCATAGATGGTATCCTCTTCAGTTTCTATTACCATTACATGTGATTGAGGCTTTTTCTCAGGAATTTTTGGAGATAATTTTTCTTGTACAAAAGTAGTTAGTTGACCTAGTTGGACTTCTATATTTTGGATCGATGCTTGGCGATTTATTAGCAAAACTTGCTGGTCCTTCATGATATTTTGATGTTCCCTTATCACTGCATCGGTCTCATCGTGTCTTTTCTCGGAACCTCCATAAATCTATGTAACATAGACTCAAGATCAACTCTCTTTTCAAGAGGTGGTTGTTTTTTTTGGTATAAGCCTCGGTCGGTCTGCCTATATTTTTCTTCTTTCTGCTTCTTATATCCGTCGTATGGTAACCACTCCTTCTTTGGTTTCCTCCAATTTTCTTCATACTTATCTCCACTTAAGTAGCAAACTTGCACCTTTTTATTTCCATTATCATCCAAGTGGCAATCTTTTGTTAAGTGTGGACCATTGCACCTTTCACATCCTACTCTAATCGCATGAATTGACTGGTCCATCTTAGTCATTCTCCGGTCCATAGTATTTAGCATGGCTAGTACAATATCCATGTCTTCAGAATTTCCTCCCCCAATTCCTTTAACTCCATCATGTCTTGGATTGTGGTACTCATGAGAATGCTTTGAGAACTCTTCAATTAACTCCTTAATTTCAACCAGATTTTTCTTCGTAAGTGGTCCTTGAGAATCAAGGAGTTGCCTCGTCATGACATTCACCCCGTCATAAAAGATAGACACTTCTTGTTGTATGTTAAGGTCATTTTGAGGGCAGATTCTTAGTAACCCTTTATACTCACATGCCTCATAAAGCGACTCGCCCGGTTGTTGCTCAAAGTTGGCTATTGCCTTCTTGATTTTAGACATCTTTGATGGTGGGCAGAATTGTTCTAGGAATTGCTCACGCATCTGTGCCCAAGTAGTAATTGCACCGGGTGGAAGTGCTTTCAACCAATCTTTTGTAGTTCTCCTAAAAGTAACAGGAAGCATCCTTAACAAAACTGTCTCTCTAGGAACATTTGGGACATTGAAATAGTCTGCAATGTCATTGACCTCATCTAGGTGCGTATAAGCATCCTCATGATCCTTCCCAGAAAATGTTACGTCCTTAAGTGCAGTAAGAATGTGTCCTTTCAACTCGAATGTTGCAGCGGCGGGAATTGCAGGTTGTACTAGACCGGGACCGGTGTCCTCTCGGATCCTCTTCTTGTATGCCTCCATGGACATATCAACAATGTTTTCCATCTCATTCTTAGGCTCGTCCTCAAAATCGCTTTCTTCAAACTCGTGTTCAGTCTCGTATTCGGTATCTTTTGGATTAGGATTTTGTTCAAAGCTTTCAAACTTGCTCTCGTCCTTCTTTTGATTGATCGACTCTCCTACGTTCTTCCCTTTCCTCTTTCCAACAACTGATTTAAGGTCTTTGAAAGGCGACTTCTTTGGTGGTTGGTTTTCTTCTACATTTTTATCTGTCTTTTTGTGAAGGGCCGACTCTGGATCTTCAAGAGGTGGTATCAAAGGTGTGTTGGAACCTCTGGTCATGAATTACTACAATAAAACAAAATTAAAAACGTAAATCTGAACAAAAACTAAATAAAAATCGCTTACTGACTGGTCACCACGACGTGGTAAAGAGCACCACCTCGTGTTGTCGCAGAAAATCTAAACAGAAACGAAAAACGAAAAAAAACGTAAAACGACTAGACTCACGTCGTGAGTTCAGTACTGCAACAAAAATTAATGCAGAAACTTAACTTTTTGCAGGTTTTGCCCCACAAAAAGGATCGATTAACCTAAAGCAAATAAATCAACAATCAAATAAGCTGTTCCCCGGCAACGGCGCCAAAAGCTTGATGCGTGCAAATAGCTACACCTAATTTTACCTCCTATCCTACTAGCTATTCGACCCAGGGCAGTGTACATTTTCACAAATAGTATAGCACAAATAGTCGGGTATCGATCTCAGGGAACGGAATTAATTGTTTAACCTACTTACTATTATTAACCTAAAATTATAGCAAAAGTAAAATGGTTTTTATCTAATTTTGCAAGTTTAGACAAACTTAAATTCTTAATAACTTATTCAATCAAATATCAAAAACACTTTTGTTAGTTTGAATCCACTTTCCCTCAATGGTTAGTTATTAATTATGGACAATTCCAGTTGGTTACCAAATATTATATTATTAGTAATTCAAGTCCAAATATACTAATGTTGAATTAATTCATGTAGAGCTATGCATGATCACACATAATTTAACACATAATCAATTATTAGATAGGATTGGAGCTATGTAAGATTGAGTTAACAAACATAATTATGGTCACAATATGTGTTCTCCAGCACAGCCAAATTCAAAACCTTTAATCATTTATCTAAGATTGGTTCGATCTTAGCTCTAATAATCTAATGGTCACTAAATTACTATGTAATATAATTCATGCAGACTAATGGTCAATAAACTGCACATAATATAATTTAAGCAATCTAGTATCAAATTAATCATGCTAGGTATAAACAATCAAACTGATGAGAATAATATTCTCTAAGATCGATAGATTCAAACAGATATCAATAAGACAATAACAAGTAATAGAAAACGATAAACACCACGATGAATCAAACGAGTGTCGAATGATTAATTTGCTCCACCTCAGAAGAATTCAATGAGAATTGCTACTGTAGAGGTGTGCTAGGGTTACAATACAAGATCTATAAAATAATAATCAAGAAGCGCCCACAATATAATGCATGCATGCACTATATATATACTAAACCCTAAAAAGAAAACACGGTTGGACAGGCCCAGACCGAGTATACAAATGGACCTAAGAGATAAGCCCAATGACGCAACCTCTTAGACTCAACAATCTCCCCCTTTGCGTCAATTGGGGCAAGAGATGAAGTTGGTTGAGCAAGAGTGCTTTTCTTCACCGTCTTGAATATCTTCGGTATGATAGCAAGAAGATTTTGGCGAAAAGAAATGTACCACCGAAGCATATCCGTAAAGTTCTTCTTATCATTCTCACGGTTCTGTTTACACCTGTGTATAATGTCAAGAATGTGCTCCAAACATGTAGTGGAGAACAGGTGTTTATCGTCGAGAGCGAACACAAATTTTTAACCTTCGCCTCGAGTGAACATAACAGTGTGATATTTTGAATCAATTTTGCCCATCTGCATTCTGTTCACATCACCAATCTTCCCAATCGGTTTGACAGTGGGCTTCTGTTGGATTAATGTCTAAGTCCATAACTATAATTGGTAAGACTTGACCCGACCCGGCATGGTCCATTTAGGTTGCATGGCATCATGCATTTGGATAGACTATAATGAGAGAAATAACACTTAAGGTTGGTTAATATATTATAAGTTCTAATATATATTAATAAGGTTATTTAATTAGTATTGATCAAGAATTAATTTGGAATTAATTAAGTGATCAAAAGGAGACTGATTAAATATATGGGTTGATTGTGTAAATCATTCATTCTTATATATGTGGGCTTGTGATCCAAGATTCCTTATGTTGGACTAAGTCCATGGGGTGACCCATGGATACTCCATGGAGGTTAAAATCCATGGAGCATAAGGAATGGGTAAACTTATGAGTTACATGGTGTAACCCTAATAGCCACCATATAAAAGTATCCCATGGCTCAAGAAATCAGGCACTAATGTGTGAGTGTGAGGGCTAGACGATTTCAAGGAGTGTTCAAGTTTCTCTCAAGTTATTCCAAGTGTATTTGGTGTTGTGTGAACCATTTGAGGTGTCACACTTGGGGCACTAGGCACTCAAGCTTCATGAAGACATTCTACATCAAAGAGGTATGTATTCTATCTTGGTATATTTATTATTTTGTATGCTAGATTAGGATAATACCTTGGATGTTCATAATTGTATGTATAATATAGAAAACATAGATCCAAGGTATTTAGGGTTGCATGTACACTTAGGAGTGTTAGAATGCTCATAACCCAACAGTGGTGTCAGAGCCAGGTTTGTTTTCTTGTTATACTTGCAAAAGTAGCTGAAAAATCGAGTTGGATGCATATATTCGATTGTTTTGGCTGGAATTGGACTAGGAACATTACCCTAAGATGTTTTTGGACTTATAAACTTGTTTTTGATGTGGTAATGTTCATGCTAATCCAATTTCTAAGATAATTGTCATAATTTCAAGATTTGTATTAGTTTGTATGTTCATGCTAATTTCTTGAAGATTGATGATTTGAATTATCTTGTTCTTATGAGGTTCTTAGATTAATAGAAAAGTTGTGTGAAATAGTTGTTTTCAATCCATTTTAATCTAAGAGTTGATTCCAAAGTGTGTTTTTGTAACTTGTCCTCAAGTTATATGAAAAGTCACATTTAAGAATCATAAAACTCATAAAAGTTGGCAAAGGTTACAAAATGAAGAGTCTAGTTCTAATTAAATGGTTTTATGACTCCATAACTTGTCCTCAAGTTATGGAGGTTCAAGAGTCTCTTCATTAAATTAAAAAAAATGTAACCTTAATTAGTTCCATAAGTTACAATAAAAAAAGTTATTTTTTTTATTAATTAGTTTAAAGTCTTCCATAACTTGTCCTCAAGTTATGGAACTTGAAGAGTTTTTTTTTTTTTTAATTAAAACTACTTTAAACTCATAAGTTATGGAATTAATTAGTTTTGAATAGTTTCAAAACTTGCCCTCAAGTTTTGGAATTTGAAAAGTTTTCACTTATGAATACTTTAATTCCAAGTTAGCCCTTAGAATTTTAAAAGTTAAAATTCAACCCTTATACTTTATAATATTATAAGTTAATAATATTTATATATATGTATAAGAGTAAAGTCAGTCTTACCGTTAGTAGGCCTCATTCACGAAGCCGGTCTATAAGGGGGTATAAGGTTACTGCCTATAAAATGGCAGTTTAATGGGTGTCCACTCTCACCCACCGCTTCCTTGACTGGTGGAGGGTCGTTAGCCGAACGGGTAGGACAAGGACTATAATTCTCCTTTCATTAAAAGTATTAATGATAAATACTAAGTAACTAAACTCTTATTAATACCCAATCTTAGTTACTTAGGAAAATGTGAATTTGGTGCTAACCCATGAAATTACACTTTGCACTTTGCTTAAGTCGTTAGTGGAGCGTGTGTGGTTAACCGGCACACTAACCTGCACTTAACAAGGTAGGCAAAGGGTAACTTAATATTTATCATAGTATCGGTGGAGCGTGTGTGGTTAACCGGCACACTGATTAAGGGGTAAATATTAAGGGTACCAAGTATATTTGCATGGTTATTCACACCTTGTTTTGTGATCCTCGGCATCCCAGTCACAAAACCTGAAGGGCACACTCGAGATTGAAACATGCCTTTGAACAGTTCAATGAATCTCAAAGATCTAGGACTTTCAAATCCAATTAAAACCTAATAAATTATTTCGTTTTTCATGGTGGAAATTGGTGGATCGTCATTCACCTACCTTCAAATATTTTATAGCTTGGATTACAGCATCCCTCTTCTAAGTTATAAAATAGTTTGTTGGGTCCTAGCCTTAATATTTCATATTGGGTGTCATATTAAGGACTTTAAATCAACTATCTTGAATATCTCCCAAAAAGATGTCTGGTCTAGACATTTATGATCTTCCCAAATCTCTTGAAACAAGCTTTCCTAAATGAAGATGATGTCCCATGGATATCATACTTCTTTCACCTCCTCCAATTACTCTCCCTAACCCACAAGTTCCTAAAAAGTTTAAGGTCACTCAAGCCCTATTGGCAAGGCAAGGTCTAGGTGTGATCACATCTTGGAGATGTAGTCACATATTGACAAGCCGGGAGAGTTGGGTGTCAAAGTCTTGAGAAAGTTGGTGGCTCAACTACTTTCTAAGTCACATAGTGAGTTCTTTTGGGAATCCTATGAAACAGACTAAGACAAGACCCTTAATGATCTTATCTATTTGCTAAGATCAACTTCCTAAAACGCTATGGACATTGACAATGATGACATTGGATATCCAATAAAGCTCTCTCTTCCCAATGGAAAGGGATCGGCCATAGTCAACTCGGTTGACCCAATGGTAAAGAGAGAGGCGAAGTCTGAGATAGTCCCATTATCAAGAGTCCATAGGTAACTATTGCCAAAGGAAGGGGCATTGGTTACGAAGCCGCCAAATTTACCTAAGGATGTTAAAGTCAATAAGTTTGGCTCTACTTCAGGTAAAGTCCATTGTCTAACTCTATTAAGTACATGCTGATTCTGATCACGAAGATGGATTTCAATCGCATGGTTCGGTGATCAGAATTTTGGGCTATTACTTAAGAGTTATGATATTTATATTGCTTAGGAATAGATAACAACAAGGTTTTCATATGGATTGTAAGGATAAGTTTTTCCGCAAAGTTTTAAAATAAAAGAAAAAGGTTTTGATTTTATTTATTTTAAGTATCCTTACAATGGCATTTGTAAAAAGTTGTTGCTTGTAAGATTCCATTGATAGCAATATTGGAAAAATGGATTTGATTCTTTCGGTTGTGGTAGTGTCTAATATTACCAAATAAGGAAAGATTCTCATCACCCAAGGTTCAATTGGACCGAAACTTGGAATCATGCAAGTTGTATAGTATGATGAATGAGAACTTTCAGCTTGGAAAATTAAGACTAATTCCTTATGTGAATAAGGAAAGGACTAAGGGATCGAGTACACATTCTTGTGCACTGGTCAAGTCCACCACAAAAGATCAAGAAGACTATTCGTCATGATTTACTTAAGTTCAGTAAATATGGTTATACTTATAAGTTTAAGTATAAGTCTGTAGCATTGGAGAAGTTTCAATGTGAGACAGAACGAATAAGAAGAATCAAAGTATGGCAGAAAGATAAAAGTTTCTCAAATCTGAAAAGATGGGAGAGTACTTTAGTATCATGTTTATGATCATCTTAATGATTAAGATACCATATCACAATTGGTCCTCTAAAGTCATCTTAGTGCATTCTTATGACTAAGAAGAGGAGTCATGAATTGTTGAAATGGTTAAATCAAAAAGATGAGTCATACTTCGTTCCAAAACAATTCTTAGAGTCATACTCCAAGATTGTAACTTGAGTGACATATCTTAAAGAGGGTTTGTTAACACTAGTCAAATGTAAGGGTAAAAGGTTATCTACTCTTGTACATTTGAAATTGGTAAGTTGTGATGTTTTGGATAAAACATAGACCAACTTAGGCCAATTGTGTAAAGTGTTAGTCTTGATAAAGAATCCGCACTATCTCTTGAATATTTGACAAGGGAGTCTTATATGTCAAGAGGACAGTGGGAGTCTTAAAGCTCTTGAAAGTTTCAAGACTTAATCAAGAATAAAACCTAAAGTCCTTCACTAGCACACGACTTGAGGTTTATAACCTATCGTGTTGAAATTTTTGTGCCTATTCAAGTTGGCTTTGCATAGGAGTTCTGAGAGTTCTCAATTGGTTGCACAACTACTTGGAAGCAATGGCAGGCACATGAGCTGCCAAATGGCAAGAATTTAAGATTGCACAAGTTTAATCAATATGAGTTTGGATTTGTCACTAACCTTGTCTTGTGATTATGGTTTTGACAAATTCACATGGATAAGAACACATACACTATTAAATCTAAGTGTCATAAGGTTTCTCTCCGATTCATGAAAATGATGGTGAGGAAACACTTTCACTAAGTAGATTTTAGCTAGATAGCAATTGTGATATTTGCATTCTCAAAGTCGTTAGTGGAGCGTGTGTGGTTTACCGGCACACTAACATGGACTTGTGAGAAGTGGCAAAGGTCTAAACAATTGAGACTATGATTACGGCATCCCTTTTCATAGTTCTAAAATTGTTTAGACACACATGTGAGCTATCTAAGAGAGGTGTATGATTTTGATAAAGTTTTATTAAAACAATCTAGTATCAGAAATCTGAACTTTGGTAAGAAAGTCAACTGATTTCTGAGTACATGTCAAAGCTAGTAGGAGCATAAGTGTTATGCTAATAATCATCATGTTAGTGGGAGCATGATAATTATGACAAAGGTTGCAAGTTAGCAATGTTAATTATAGAAAACAAAAGTTTCAATTCGTGAGGTTGCAGGGGTTGAAAAAGTTGTTTTGCTTTAATTAAGGGAGAGGAAATTATACTTCATTTCAATTCTAAAAGCTTAGATTGAGATTTTAATCGTATTTAATCAAGGATATATATATGAATTTCATGTTGGAATGGCTCAACATAAGGAAATTCTATATATGGGTCCATTATTTGCGTTCTAAAATTCGATTATGATTACGGCATCCCTTTTCATAATCTGAATTTTGAGAACTTGGCAAATTGAAATGGAAATATTATAGCAAATGACTGGTTTAGTCTTTATGTGAGACATCATGAATCGTGTCCCATATGCTTCGGATATAAGATCGATTACATGTGCTATATTCATCCTTTCTAAAATTTTCCAAATGCCTGGGGCATTATGAAGGGAAAAGGTCTAGAATTGGATATGACTAAAATGATTAAGCAATTGTCGAGGACAATCTAAGGTTTACCAAAGATTGGTTGCTCAAGGACAGTTGGAAGTATAATGTTAATTATGGAAGGACCTTATTGACATAATCTGTAAGGAGGCAACTCTTGTTCAGAAGTGATAGTCAAAATGGAATATGGAAATGTTTCAAAGTTAGAAATTATTCAATCTGTGTAAGATTAGGAAACTTAATGAAAGAAGGATGTTTCCAAGGAGCTGATCTCCTTTGGAATGCTCTGTAATGATTGTTGTCAAGTCTTTCTGACTTTGTGCATAATCATTAAGAGGATCAATGCATATTAGTTTAGAATCTAACAGATTTCAGTAAATGGCATGAATTTGGAATTCTTGCATTTGCAGTAAGGATTTGGGACTGTGAAAAGAGGATCATTGGAGTGATGTTCAATTGATCTATTTTACAAAGTAAAGATCATAGACAAACATAGTATGCATACTTGGTGTATGGCATGACTAGTGTTTAGAAAACATAGTGTACATGCTTGGAGCATAGGACAACTATTGTTTTAAATTCAAGTATAAAGTTGATAAAACCGAAACAATGAATAATGAGTAATCAGTATGGTGATAAATAAAAGTGTTTATTTATATTCATAGGGTTTGATACCATATTTGATTCATTTATTCTTGTGTTTCACTTTGCATGTTTTGACTTCCAGAATAACTAAGTCGCTCTTCCTGAATGATTAAGTTATTCAAACCATCCACAGTCGGTCATATGTTGGAAGTAGATATGAATCAAGACTGTCATGGGTTGGTTTGTAGAGGTCCAAGTTGGTGGACAAAGTGGTGCTACAACACTCATGAGTGCTCATAAGTTCTGAGTATTGGATTCAACCCGCGCTCATTTGAATCACTTCATGGATTTTATCACGAGTGATCATGAGACGATAATATCTTATATTCTTCAAACCTAGAGATATGAGTTGTTACTATGAGTTGGTTATACATTGATTGCACGAAAACGCATTGGTAACTCGATGTTATAAAACGTGCCTTTGTGTATGATTCAACAAGTAGTAGAACAAGCCATATGAGTCGAAGTTTATCCATTCCTTTTACCTTCGGGATAAAAGTGATATATGTGGGCCCCTCGATGATTTAAAGATGATACATGTGAGTGCTTGGCCAAGCCAGGACTGATTTGATTTGTTCAATCAGTCAGTCATCATGAATCGGAAATCGGGAAACAACAAATGGACAGAGAGAATGATTGATAATCCATGTCTCAGTCCATATGATATCTAGAATGGAGGAATATATGATCCCTTATCTAATGGACAAGTCATTGACAAAGATCAGAGTTCATCGACAAGGTCAGAGTTCGACAGAAGCTTTTGAGAGCTACGATTGCTGATCGGTTCCTGAAGTCATACGCAATAATAGTTTTAGACTTATCCAAGTGGGAGACTGTTGGATTAATGTCTAAGTCCATAACTATAATTGGTAAGACTTGACCCGACCCGGCATGGTCCATTTGGGTTGCATGGCATTATGCATTTGGATAGACTATAATGAGAGAAATAACACTTAAGGTTGGTTAATATATTATAAGTTCTAATATATTAATAAGCTTATTTAATTAGTATTGATCAAGAATTAATTTGGAATTAATTAAGTGATCAAAAGGAGACTAATTAAATATATGGGTTGATTATGTAAATCATTCATTCTTATATATGTGGGCTTGTGATCCAAGATTCCTTATGTTCGACTAAGTCCATGGGGTGACCCATGGATACTCCATGGAGGTTAAAATCCATGGAGCATAAGGAATGGGTAAAGTTATGAGTTACATGGTGTAACCCTAATAGCCACCATATAAAAGAATCCCATGGCTCAAGAAATCGTGCACTAATGTGTGAGTGTGAGGGCTAGACGATTTCAAGGAGTGTTCAAGTTTCTCTCAAGTTATTCCAAGTGTATTTGGTGTTGTGTGAACCATTTGAGGTGTCACACTTGGGGCACTAGGCACTCAAGCTTCATGAAGACATTCTACATCAAAGAGGTATGTATTCTATCTTGTTATATTTATTATTTTGTATGCTAGATTAGGATAATACCTTGGATGTTCATAATTGTATGTATAATAGAGAAAACATAGATCCAAGGTATTTAGGGTTGCATGTACACTTAGGAGTGTTAGAATGCTCATAACCCAACAGTTCTCCCCCACTTGGAATCAGCCAATCCCTAACGACTTCAAGAATTCCACTATATGTCTACAATTCATAACGACAACACCCTATGATTTCCAACTTGTGATCACAATTCATAATAATAAACATTCCAACCATAAAACCATCTCAAAGTAATATTCCAATCTTAAATAATTGAACAGATCCTACAATTGCTCAACTGATTGAACCAGACTTCCTGTTTGAAGGAAAACTCCATAATTAACCTGAATGCTATCAAAACCGAGATCGGATTGACTCCTTTCCAACCCTATTGTCACAACCCACCGAAATTGGATTTTATGTAGATCTGAGGCCCTTGCAGAAAACTGGTCAACGTTGTTTCGACACTCTAAACAGGGGTCCAAAATATCCATTTCTCTGCACTTGACGAAAGATCGATGCACCCACAGCACCGTCAATTGATACAACTCAACAATTCTCAAACATTCTCAACCACTGAATAATACCCATATGAACGCGCATCCACCACACCTAAAGTTTGTTGATAAATCAACAATAGCTCTACCCTTACTAATGATATCGATTGGTTCAATGAGTGTTGAGAGAAAAACTTGGAGACACACTTGAACAAAAGTTAGAACAAGTATAATGCGGAATAGTTAATCTCAAAGGATCTAAAAGCTCAACAATAATATAGTTAGATAGTTAGAGAGTTAGTTGCGGAAATGTAAAGGAATGGAAATGACAGCAATTGTTATATCAAGAAGACACTTCAGCTGATTCATAACAAGGAATGCATTCACTCCAAGTTAATAAGGAAGATCAAGCTTAGTGATTGTCTTAAAGACTTGCTCCGAAGAGGGATTATGATCAGCAGGATTATGATAAGATTTAAGTAAGAAGATCTGAGTGAAGAAAGATAAGAGAGATAACTTCAGAATGTGTATTCAGATAGAATTCATAAGTTATTGGTTCCTTTTCTTATCTCTGTGAATACAAAGAGAGTAAGTCTCTATTTATAGAGACTTAGAAACTACACTAGATTACAACTCTATAAGCAGTCGTGCAAGGCATACTGGATAATAGAGTGTATTACATAAAAGACAAATAACGTAATCTAGCTAAGTTGACTGTGGTAGCTGACTCAGGTTGCTGATGCGGTTGCTGATGAACAAGATTGACTCCGGGTGCTGAAGCGGTTGCGGTAGAAAGATGGTTGCGGTAGCTGAGATGGTTGCGGTAGCTGAGTTCAAGAGGGTCGCTTTTATGATTCAACAATTTCCCCCTAAGTGACCTCTTTAACTCCGGTTCAGCTATCAAGTTTGAGGAACTTGATCAAAATCCACCAGAACTTCCTGACGTTTTCCAACCATGTGATTCTTCTTGTGATCTCGAACTTGACTTCTGCGGTAGTATGCTGAGATCTTTCAATTGTAGTCCGGCATATGTCAAGTTGTTTCTTGGTCAGACGGTGCATGGCAGTCATAGGAATGAAATATTTGACGTTGTCAGTCTTCCTTTTGAATATGACTCCAAGTTCAGGGTAGTTTGTTGCGCCTAGAGATCTTTCTTGGAAGCCTTCGGTAGGCATTGGCACAGATTCAAAAGGTGGGAGATCAAACTTCTTGAGGATGGTGGGGTAGATATCCGCATCTATCTTGGCAAAGTCACAGACCGTATCCCTGAGAAAAGAGTTGGCTTTTTCAAGCGCTATCTGCATTTTAGGGTGCTTTTCTGACTTGTTTTGGAACACCCTGGCAATAAGGAAAATTTCTTCCGGATTCATACAAGGAAAGTCTGCCTGGGTGCGGATGTAGTCATGCTCCCTTCTGGTGAGGGTATACTGGATGTAGTCAGCCTTCATAAATTTCCTGACTTTGTAGTTCTTGACTGCGGATGGTCTGTCGTTAGACCATATGTTTTCAATGGAGGAGGCATGTTTAGCATGAAAAAGACTAAGTCTCTCAAACTCCATTGGCAGTCTCTTGTGATCTGGAAGGCTTTGGTCAAACTGCTCAAATACAGTGAAGTACTTGGCATTTGGAGAAATTGGTATATCCCAGTATCCATCAGCAGGGGATTCATCATAAGTGAGGTGCGGTCTGTAATCTTCGTCTAGGAGCCTGCGGTGTGGATTGATCCAAGAATTGATCAAGGACTCATCCATCATGGTGTCAAACCCGCATTCTCTCCAGATTAACTCTGCCAGCTTGGCTGCTTTCCAATCATGCTTCCTTTGAGCAGTGGCAGGGGAGTCTGTGGTGCTTGGAGAAGACATGTTTTCAGCCAAGTTCTTGAAGTGCGGAGGAGTCTCTGGCTTTTTGGGAGTATCTTTTGGAGGTGAAGTGTGAGGAGATGGAGTATGTTGAGATGGTTGCGGTGGTGTGGGAATTTTTTCAGTGATGATGGGGGGACTCTGATGAATAGAAGTATCAGAGTGATGGACTTCTTGTTCTTCATCACTTCCCCCTCTTGAGGGATGCAACCCCGGTGCTTCCTCAAGCCATTGCTTAAGTCCATCCACCTTGTTGAAGACTTCTTGGAACTGAGCTTTGAGAGCTTCTGCCAAATGTTGGTTGTTTGGAGTGGAGGAGCTGAAGAGCAACTTGTGGATTTCTTTGGTGAGCTGGAGGATCTCAGGGCCATGGAAGTTGGAGGAAAGGGATTTCTGCAGTCTGTTGATGGTTGCTTGAAGAACAGAGATAGTGGACTCATAAGCAGTATGAGTCTCATCTATCAATTTCTGAGACTGAGAAGCTTGATCCGCGATGGCCGCTTGAAGATCCGTTTTGATTGCGGTCACCTCAGTAATGAGGCGTTCCGCTGCAGCCATGAAGTCCTTGTGGTCAGCCTTGCGGTTATTGTCAAGGGACCGGATCCCCATCTCTACTTTGAGAGAGATTCGTTCAGCAGCCATGCGTTCCCTTGATTCCAGACGCTCTATTCTTTCAATCAGTGACTGCGGTCCTGGAGTGTCTTCAGGTTGTGGTTGAGTAGGCTGGACTGCAGCTAGGATCTGATCGATTTTGGCTTGAAGGCTCATGAACTCCTTTCGGGTGACAACATTCTTCTTCTTTTTCTTCTTCTCTTTAGGCTTGGAAGTCGAATGTTGAGAACCGCTGGACTCCTCTTCTTCAAACATCATGAGGTCATCATCAGAAGGGCTTGGCTTGTTTACTTCTTGGATGTCTTCATCATCAAGACCGAAGGTGGGAGCTGAACTGAGTTCAATTGCAGGTTCTTCGTCTTGTGATGGATTGACTGTAGGAGTGGGAGATGGAATGGGAGTTGGAGTAGGAGGAACTTTGGAGGTACCTGCGGCTGCACCTGAAGCTTGAGCTTTTGAAATTGTTTCAGCCATCTGATCCATCCAGTTCTGAATTTTTTGAATGGTGGCTACGGTACTGGCATTGCTGATGGCATTTGCCCAATATCTAGCAACGGACTGGATCTCCTGTTCTTTCTGTTGTTGCTGCTTGATTTGTTGTTCCTTGCGGGCTTGGAAAGCCCTTTGGAACGCAGCATACTTCTTCTTGTCTGACTCAGTTACTGGATTGTACTGTAACCAAGAGTCATTGGATGCATCATGGTCAAATCCTTCAAAGCGCACCGAAGTGTCCTTCGGTTCCACGGATCCTTGCACATTTGTGCTCACCGTGCCTAAACCACCTGTAAAGGATGAAAGCAGAGTAGGATTTCCTGAGCTTCCTCGGTCTCCTTGACCCATGGTCAAGTGTGGCCTCTGCTCAGTTCTGGCATGGGCGAAAGAAGTGCCCTGCGGGTGGGAAGGTGTTTGTAGTGTTTGGGTGACGGAAAGAAGAATGAAGTGCAACTCCTCTGGGGAAAAGAAATACAGTCGGGAAGCCCTGGAGACCTTAGGGCGTGAACCAGTGTCGTCCTCTTGGGAGTGCACTGGGGGGAGTCTCCACGTAGTTGAGAATCAGACTCACTTTCTGAGTCTGACTGGAAAATGATGGTAGTGTCGAATGGGTGTGCGGGCACCCCAAGGACTACTGGAGCCTGTTGAGAGGCTTCAGCATCGGTCCGGTCACGCATATGGATAGTGGTATCGGTTGTTTTCCTTTTCTTGAAGATAGAGATTGGATGCCTATCCTCATCTGAATCACTGCTAGATATGATTGGGGCAGGTTTTGTTTTGCGTTTCTTGGTGGGTGCGGTTCGTTTAGGAGCATCCTTCTTGGGTGTTCTTTGTTTCTTGGATGCCAACTGCTTTCTTCTTTGAGAAAGATTGGATAGTGTAGTGGAAGAGGGGACTGCGGTACCCTCAGGGATAATGGCTGCGGATGGAAGAGGCGGGGTATGAGGGTATGGGGCAATACCCTCCGTAGCCTCAATGTGGTCTGAGACATCAGCAGTCTCAAGACCAAGAGAAGAAAGGATATGAGTAGGGAGTCTGCGGATCGGTCCAAATATCATTTGATCAGAAGAAGGGTTGTACCTTTTAAGATCCTTAGTGACGAAAAAGTTGATGTCACTACCCATGTCTATTCCAGCATCCGCATGTAAGTCTGAGATGCAAAGTGACCAGAACCGTGCAAATGTGAGCTCGGTTGGGTTCTCCCTTGGGTGCTCTTTGGGAATGTATTGGAGGAAGTCGTCCCAAAGGATTTTTCCATAGTTTACGTTGTGGCCTGTGTAGATGCTCCATACCAATTCCAGTAGCTTCAGTCCCATGTTGTCGTGCCTCCGGTTCTGCTGGATAGGCAGCGGATGACAAAATGACACACAAACTGCCATACCGCAGGCAGCTGATTCTTTTTGAACTCACCACTCCCTCGAATTGGTTTCTGATACCCCATCTGGTAGAGTGCGGATGTAACGTCTGCCATTGAAGGTGAGAAAATCTTGATGGAGGGGTGAACCAGAAGATTAATGGCATTTAAGAACTTTTCTTTGGACAAGATGACCAAAGAATCGTTCATGAGATTGAGGTGAACTTCTTGGGGGTTCTCCATTGGGCAATATGCAGAGAATGCACATTTAAATAGAGTAGAAATTGGAACAACGTCTGTAAATGCATCGAATGGACCAAACAGAGGGTGGTTCCTGAGAAACTTGATCATAAGCTTGATGGGAGCATTATATGAAGGATGATCTTCAAATATTGCTCTGAAATTACTTGAAGCGATTGTTGGAGAGTCGGAACCTATCGGATTTACAGAACCTGAAGCCTTGGATTGCTTCTTTGATGCACCTGATTTCACCATTGTTGAAGATTTGAGAGAAGAAAACAGAGTTCTTGAAAGTTTTGAAGGTTTTGAGGAATTTGGGAGAAAGAATCGATATTCAGAAAATGTAAAGTATTGTTTGGGAAGAAGATGGGTTTATAAAGGGGGTAAAAAAATGTTTAACCCTAGGTAAATGGTAAGGATAGGGTAAAACGTCGATTGGGGTTTTGGGGGGAATCGATGAATTTTGGATTAAATCTCAGCCACACATAATTAAAACGGGTTTGAAGAGATTTTGGGAGATTTCCAAAAGGGGTTTTGCATTTAATGTAAAGTCAGACGCATGTCAATACGTCAGGTGATCGAGGGGGTGATGGGAGAGGAAGTTGTAATGGATGGGACGTATTGGGGAGAGGAAAGGACAAATTAAGGATGAGTTTATTGAAAAACGTTCTTTTTGTCATCATCCCTAAAATAGGTCTGATACAAGGATTATTCAGAAAGAGAATGTGACAGTTTCTAAAGAGAATGTTTTTTGTCTTTAATGTTTAATTTAATGAAGGATCATTAAATAGCACACAAAGATTCAAGAGTTGATAAAACTGTTGAGAAATTATCATGATGATCACGGATGGAAAATTCATTGCAGTTGGAAACGTCATTGCGGGTGGAACTTTCATTGCGGGTGAGAAACGTCATTGCGGGTGGAACTTTCATTGCGGTTGAGAAACGTCATTGCGGATGAAACTTTCATTGCGGTTGAGAAACGTCATTGCGGATGAACAAGGAAAGACTGTAGTGACAAACTGAGGAAAACACTTATACAAAGATTAGTAATAACAGACCATAAAGACCCATGAGAGATACGTATGATATATGGTTGCGGTACCTAGACAGCGGTACCAAAACCATCTATCACATGTAATTCTCAGTTAGAACCGCAACGGAGGCCAAGGATGGTCTGCGGTAACTAACAATTCAAAAAGAATTGCGGGTCTGGATTCATCATTCCTAACATTTGCAGGAAGATGTTAAGCTTTGTTGAATCGAGCGCTTTTGTGAACACATCAGCAATCTCTTCATGAGAAGGGACAAATATGAGTTCAATATTACCTTTTAAGATGTGGTCTTTGATGAAATGATACCGTAGTTCAATGTGCTTAGTCTTGGAGTGCTGAATTGGATTGTGAGAAATAGCAATAGCACTTTCAGAGTCACAATAGATCGGTATCCGCAGCATTCTATACCCGTAGTCCTTTAGTTGAGTTTTCATCCAAAGGACTTGAGAGCAACAGCTGGCTGCGGCCACATACTCGGCTTCTGCAGTTGATAGAGAGACACAACTTTGTTTTCTTGAGGACCAGCTGACTAGTCTTTCACCCAAGAATTGACATCCTCCTGAAGTGCTTTTTCGATCGAGCTTGCATTCGGCATGATCCGCATCTGTGAAAGCTTGCAGGCTGAAGCCATTGCCTGCGGGGTACCATAGACCAAGAGATTTGCTTCCTTTCAGGTACCATAGTATCTGTTTGACTGCGGTCATATGTGAGACTTTTGGGTCAGCCTGATACCTTGCACATACACCAGTTGCAAAGACAATGTATGGCATGCTTGCAGTGAGGTACATCAAAGAGCCGATGATGCCTCTATAAGTCTTGTGATCCACAGATTCGCCCGAGGGATCAGGAGAGATCTTATAACCGAAGGCCATGGGGACCTTAGCAGATGAACAGTTGTCCATAGAATATTTCTTCAATAGTTCAGTGGTGTATTTTTCTTGATGAATGAATATGCCTTGCGGTACTTGTTTCACTTGAAGATCTAGAAAGAAATTAATCTCTCTATTCATGCTCATTTTGAACTTGTTGGTCATGAGCTTAGCAAATTCATCCACCATGCCTTGATCAGTCGAACCGAAGATGATATCATCCACATATATCTGTACCATCATGAGGTGGTCGCCATTTGCTTTTCTGAATAGTGTGGGATCAATCACTCCTCTCTTGTACCCGGATGAGACAAGGAATTCAGAAAGAGTCTCATACCATGCTCTTGGGGCTTGCTTCAGACCGTAGACTGCCTTTTCAAGCTTGTAGCAGTGGTCTGGGAATTTAACATTTTCAAAGCCTGGAGGTTGCTGAAGATAAACCTCTTCTTTTAGTTCCCCATTAAGAAAGGCACTCTTAACGTCCATTTGGTGTACCTTGACGTTTTTGTGGGCTGCGTATGCTAGAAAGATCCTGATAGCTTCCATGCGTGCTACCGGAGCATACGTTTCATCGTAGTCAATGCCTTCAAGTTGACTATACCCCTTTGCAACTAGCCTTGCCTTGTTTCTGACTACCGCACCAGATTCATCCAACTTATTTTTGAACACCCATCTAGTGCCAACAATGGAGTGACCACGTGGCTTCGGAACGAGCTGCCAAACTTTATTTCTTTGAAATTCTTCAAGCTCTTCTTGCATTGCGGCTATCCAGTCAGATTCAAGCAATGCTTCTTTGATCGTTCTGGGTTCTACCGAGGACATAAATGATGCATAGTGGCAGTGTTCAGATAGGTCCTTGGAAGATCTAGTATGGATGCCTGCGGATGGGTTCCCAATGATTTGACCTGGTGGGTGGTCTTTCGTCCATACATGAAGACGTGGCAGCAGATGATCAGCAGCTACGGTAGAGGGAATATCTTGAATGTCAGAGGAATCTGCGGTTGGAGATGACAGTTCCCCATGGACTTGAGAACATCCTGCTGAGTCATCTTGATCTATTGGAACGGAATTCTCTTGAGCAGTTGGGAGAGGTTCCCCCTGGGTTGCAGATAGGAGTTCCTCTGGAACCTGAGAAGGTTCCCCCTAGACTGCGGATGGGAGAGTGACAATCCTTGGATCAGTTCTAGTGTCGATATTTTCTATGAGTTCATCATCCGAATCCGAAGATACGTTTGATGGTAATGCTTCTCTGCGGACAGGAATTTGAACAACATCAAGTATTGGAACCTCGACGGTTGCGGCTAGATCCGGAGTAGATCTTTCCCCCTCAACCGGAGAGGTGGAAGTATTGAGAGAGGCTACTTCAGATAGAGATGGTCCAGAAACATAAACATGTTGTTGTTGAGCTGTGGGTGACACAAGAACTTCGGATAGTTTTGCCATTTCAATAAGATCGAAAAGATCCTCATAGTTGACTTCAACTAGATTCAAGGGACCTGAAGAGGCAGGAATGTCACTTTCCATGATTGCGGTGGTTTCAGTAGATGGAGGGGCGTCGTGGATGTGAGAATCATCAAATTTCACATCGAAGCTTTCAATGATCAGCCTTGTATGCCTGATGAGCACTCGATAAGCAACCTTGTTAGTGGAGTAACCAAGGAATATGCCTTCGTCGGACTTCGGTGCAAACTTGTTGAGCTGATCTCTGTTGTTGATCACGAAGCATCTACACCCAAATATATGAAAGAAGCGAACATTGGGCTTGCGGTTGTTAAGGCCCTCATATGGTGTTTTGTTGAGGCGTTTGCACACGATACTTCGGTTTTGGACAAAGCATGCGGTTGCTACTGCTTCAGCCCAGAAGTAGAGAGGAAGTTGGGCGAAGTTAAGCATGGATATGGCTGCTTCTACTAGTGTGCGGTTCCTTCTTTCTACTACGCCATTTTATTGCGGTGTGTAGGGTGCTGAGAAGTTATGAGAAATGCCTTTGGACACCAAGAAACTGTTAAGAAGATGATTAGTGAACTCGGTTCCATTATCACTGCGGATGCGTCTAACTGGAAGCTTGATCTGAAGTTCGATTTCTTTGATGAAGTTGATGAAGATCTGCGGTGTCTCTGATTTGAGTCTGGGGAAGAAGACCCATGTGAAGCGTGTATAGTCATCAACAATAACCAGTATATACTTCTTGTGGTGGAGGCTGGCTACGGTTGATGGACCGCAGAGATCAATGTGCAATAGCTCCAGTGGTTCAGAAATAGAAGAGTCCATTATCAGAGGGTGACTTGCTTTAGACTGCTTACCACATTCACAAGCCGGACAGAGAGTATCGTTGCTAAATTTGAGAATAGGGAGACCGCGGACTAGTTCTCTAGTGACTAAGTTGTTGATGTACCGGAAGTTGAGATGAGCTAGCTTACGGTGCCATAGCCAGCTGACTTCGGATACAGCTTTAAACAAGAAACACAATTGCGGTTTACCAATGATTAGAGAAACATCCAAAGGGTACATGGTACCTTCGGATCGAGATTTGATCAGGCAAGTGTTTCTATCACTCGTCATTACGTAGCAAAACTGATCATCAAATTCAACACGATGTCCTGCTTTACATAGTTGGCCAACACTGATGAGATTGTGTTTAAGGCTTTCTACATAAGCAACCTTCTGAATGGAAAAGTTCCCCGTAGTGAGAACACCGTAACCTCGGATGACACCGTTTGCATTGTTACCAAATGTGACATTTCCACCATTGCATATAGGCCTGAAATCCCGAAGGTACTCTAACCTTCCGGTCATGTGCAAGGAGCAGGCACTGTCAATTAACCACTCTTCTTCTTGTTCCTCATTGCACAAAGCCTGAGAATTACACGGTTAGTTTAGGCATCCAAACAAGTTTGGAGCCTGGGACAATTGATGTGTTTCTGAGTGATGCATGGTCCGAGGTTGCAGGGACAGGTCTCTTGTCAACTTTTGAGCCTAGTCCTGGGTGTTTGAGTAGTTTTGGAATGTTGTGATTTTTTGAAAAAATACGAGGTTTCTGACTCTGACTCGATTTGACATGAGATAAAACCTTTTGACAACTACACTGACATTTACAAAAGGAGATTTTGTCTTTTGATCTAACACTGTGATTGGTCAGCGGTTTTAAGGATGTTTTGGATCTGTTACCGGTCCAAGATGGGTTATTCCTGACACGAGTGTTTTTGGGTTTTGAAAAAGTCTGTTTATGAAAGGTTTTAGCACGTGTAGATTTCTGAATTCTTTTTGATGGATTTGGTAAGATACCCTTCCATTTGAAATTTTGACGTGACTTTAAAAGTGTTGGAGTGGATAAAATATCTTTCCATTTAGGATCATTTGAAGAATAGACCTGAAAAACATAGTTTCGAAAAGATTGAACACCCTTTTGGGTTGTGTCAGAAGGAGTAGGAATGACTTTTGAAACTGAACTTTCCTTTTTGTTTGTTTTCTTGAAAGAAGAGTTTTTTGAAATGTAGTGAGAGAAAACAAATTTTTTAGGACTTTTGGATTTAGGAAATCTGACTTGCTTCTTGTTTTTTGAAAAAATTTGTCTATTAGTACCGCGAGATCTGATTTCTTCTTTAAAAGCCTTTTTTGCCAAAGATTTTGGTGAACCGCAGTCATTGTTGTTCAACTGCGGTTTCCTGGAATTCTTAGAATGATTTTGAAAACGCGGAGTTGAGTCATCAGAACTTGAGGATTCAGGAATTTGGGAACATTGACCTACTTCAAAATTTTCTATAGGTAGTTCATGAAATATTGGCTGAAGAGTTACAGTTCCTTGAACTGATGACTGCGGTAGGGATGACTTGACTACCGCTGAGTAAGTCTTAGATGGGACTTCGGTGGGACATTTGTGGGACATTTGACTACAGTGAGAGACACTGCGGTCTGAGGACAGAGATGGAAAATCTTTTGAGACTTCGGGGCCCTCAACAACAATCTCTTCATCAACTACGGATGAAGTTTGAGAATTTGGATAGATGGTGCCACAGATAGGAATTTGATCACATGTGTGACCCAAAACCTCCGGCACAATTTCCTCAATGACACAATTATTGCTTAAGTTGTGCAGTCTACCGAAGTGAGTTTTAATATCTTCGGGAAAAGTCTTGTCATTGACAGGGAAATGAAATTCTCGATCAGGAGGGACATACAGTCTGTCTTTGTTGAACCGGAGTGAGGAATCCATTGAGGTAGGATATCTATTTGACCAACCCCAATTGTATGTATTGTCCACGGTTCCATTGTTTACCAAATTTTCAATAGCTTCACTTTCATTAAACAATTTTTCAATTAAGAGATTTAAGCGTACAATTTCTCTCTGAGCTAAATCTCTCTGGTTCAAAGCTATCTCTAATTGGGTTTCACTTAACATTCTTGCATCCTTTTCTAACTCTAGGTCCTTCTCTAACATAGCCATCTTAAGTCTTTTGTTATCTAGTCGTCCTCTCACGTGGAACATCTCTTGGGACACAATGTTCTTCTCATCTAAGGCTTTATTATAGTCTGTAAGGACGGCAGCACAAGTGTCATTAAGATCATCTATGTAAGGCTGACAGTCATGCATGCTATAGTTTAGAGTTTGGATCATGAGTTTTACCTGTTCAACGATGCTTAGTGTTCCATCCTTTGCCATGTACCAGTAGTTCTTGTTCAACATTGTAGACCCATCATCATCCGCAGTGGCTAGCATGCAGATTTTCCCTTTTCCTTTGACACTGCTGATGGCCTCATCTTCGTCTCCGGATGACCAGACTTGATGGTCCCTTTTGACATGGGCCACGTATGCCCTTGCCTTTTCGGCTTTTTCTTTGTCTTCCAACTCTTGAGCCATTCTAAGGTAGAATGCTCTGTCTTTTACTACATTGGCCTTACAATCTCGTGCAAAGTGATTTTCTTTGTTGCATTTGTGACAAATTACAACATCAGTCTTGTCTTCTAAAGGAGTACCAGAGTCAGTGATTTGAGGAGACTACGGTACCTCCTTTGGTTGAATATTCTGAGATTGCGGTGGTGGATGAGAACTTTTGGGAAATCGAGAGTAGTTATTCTGAGAACCGAAGTTACGGTTGAATGGAGGTTTGCTGAACTGCTGATTCTTGCGGAAGGAAGGAGGTGGTAGACGGTTGAACTATTGGCTAACCAGAGCAATAGCCTTCTGAAAATCTTCTTCATCATCATATTCAGAATCTGCTTCGTATGACTGTGGTAGAGTGTCATACGAGGAAGGGTAAGGTGACTGCGGTGGAGCTTGTGCTATGAGAGCAATTGGTCCTTCGAACAGCACAGTCTTTGAGTACGGTGGATTCTTGAGCTTGCAGCTCTCCATAGAGCTTGTAAAGTGACAGGGAGTGAATCTTTCTATCGCCTTGGACTATCATCTTGGCCGTAGTCCAATGTCTGCCCAAACCATTAAGAAACTGAAGATTGATTTCATGGTTACTGCGGATGGTGCTCGCATTGGATAACTTGGTGACTATTAGGTTGAACCTTTTGAAGGAGTCTTCCAAACTTTCTCCAGTATGAGCTTTGAAGTTGTTGAACTCGTTGAGTGCGGTAGTAAGCTTCTTATCTTGTGCTTGTTCTGAGCCTTCGTACAGGTTTTTGAGAACATCCCAGATCTCTTTCGCTGATTTTCAATTTATGATAATATCGAAGTTGTCAGGAGCAACTCCGCAGGAGATTTCATAAAAAGCAACAGCATCATTTTCCATTTTATCGAGATCATCCTTGGTGGGACGGCTCATGGCTGGTTGACCTCCTCCTAGCCTGGTTGCAACGCCGTCAGTTTGGACTGGTGTAAGGACTGGAACATTTGGTCCTTCTTCTACGGATCGCCATACATCTCTACCCAGTCTTCTCGAGTACCTTTCCATTCTTTGTGACCAGTGATGATATTCATTTGCGACTAGTATTGGGGCTCGGTTAGAACCACCGACACTGTTGGAAACATTTAGAGATAATGATTGTGCCATTTGAAATTGTTTTTTTTTTGTTTTGAAGAAATGAGCTTTAGTGGTATAGAAGGCTCTTTGAAAAATCAGAGTTTCGTTTTCAAAAAGCAACCACTTTGGCTCTGATACCAATTATTGAGAGAAAAACTTGGAGACACACTTGAACAAAAGTTAGAACAAGTATAATGCGGAATAGTTAATCTCAAAGGATCTAAAAGCTCAACAATAATATAGTTAGATAGTTAGAGAGTTAGTTGCGGAAATGTAAAGGAATGGAAATGACAGCAATTGTTATATCAAGAAGACACTTAAGCTGATTCATAACAAGGAATGCATTCACTCCAAGTTAATAAGGAAGATCAAGCTTAGTGATTGTCTTAAAGACTTGCTCCGAAGAGGGATTATGATAAGATTTAAGTAAGAAGATATGAGTGAAGAAAGATAAGAGAGATAACTTCAGAATGTGTATTCAAATAGAATTCATAAGTTATTGGTTCCTTTTCTTATCTCTGTGAATACAAAGAGAGTAAGTCTCTATTTATAGAGACTTAGAAACTACACTAGATTACAACTCTATAAGCAGCCGTGCAACGCATACTGGATAATAGAGTGTATTACATATAAGACAAATAACGTAATCTAGCTAAGTTGACTGCAGTAGCTGACTCAGGTTGCTGATGAACAAGATTGACTCCGGGTGCTGAAGCGGTTGCGGTAGAAAGATGGTTGCGGTAGCTGAGTTCAAGAGGGTCACTTTTATGATTCAACAATGAGCTAACCAACCCTTCAACTGATATTTAACACGAGCAACACACGCTCCTCTTAACTCTATTTTGTTGTCCTAGAAGGGACAGTCGGTACAGCGAGATCTTTGTCTAGAAGCTTCTGACTCAAGGACCATATGCGCAGACCTGAAAGCATGAATCTAATAGCAACTCACCCTGCACCCATGTTCTGATCAATCCCTTAATCCTTGCTACCATAAAATATCTTAACAATCTCGAATACCTAAAATCTAATGAACTTACACTGAAACTTCTTCTGAACCATTGTGTTGGACCCATCAAAATCCATCTGGCTGCTAATCCTTCAAGCAGAACACTCAGTCTTCCTCCACTTAGGGGTTACTCCCTCATTGGTCGACGTCTTCCACATCAAATTCTAAAACCTGTTCATCTAAAAAACCCTCTAAACACTTCTCTCGGTATGCAAAATGGCATATGAATATCCTTCGAATAATGACCAAACAATCATGAAGAAACCTTGAACCTCAGATAGAGGCCTTGGAAACTCTTACCAGCATTGACTCCTCGACCTTAACGAAATCGATCAAAATACCATTGGATTGACGAGGCACCTTATGAACAGATCTTTGGGTAACCCAAACTTGCATTAGATGTTTTTATCCACAACCTTATCTTCCTTTGGAGCTTCAAGGATCCAATTTAGATGTTCAATCAACAACTCTGAAAAACTTATCATACCAATGGGACTCTCCATTCCGAATTAGAACATCTCAATCCTCCCTAGATATCCCGATCTTCTCGAAACTGTGTCACATATCCGACTTGAGACATGGTCCTCACCTAGGCCACTAAATGAAAAGAACAGTCGAGTCTCGAACATTCCCTTGCTAAAAGACGGAAATGATTCACCATGAATTGAACGATACCCTCTTGCAGAAGAAATTACCATAATGAACACCCTCCCTCCCTTATTTCTATCGACTGACACACATATGATCCCTTCCCCCTCAAACGCGAGACGTTGGAAGAACATAACCTCGTCGTAAGGGACAACGTCCCAAGCTATTGGATGACCACCCAACCACAGGCTGCAAACCTCAGACCGATCATCACATTCTCTTTCTTCATGAGTCACGCGAATCAAAATGGCACTACTCTGAACAAGGTCTTGACACCTTAACATTAACTAACTTGTATAGATATATACCCTTCAGATCCAAACTGCCATGGCCTCTAAGGCCCGAATAAATATAAAGCTCATCCTCATTCTGAACAACCATAACCAAAAGGCAGTCAGATACAAAAATAATGCACCGAATCATGGGATCAAACCATGATATCTATCCTCAACCAGCTCCTTAGAATCCTCGTGACTTTCCCTGATTTGAGTATGGATCTTGTGCTTCTAGTAGTATGGGCCTAATACCCATACTAAAGCACTTCCTAGGCTCTCCTAGGATCCCCACCTCACCCTGTCATCAGCTGCTGAAAGACCCCTATTAATGTCAGCTAACTACTTTATGAATACAATTACATGCAACAAAACTTAAATAACCTTTCGACTAAAAGACCCAACCCTATAACTGTTAGACTCAAACGAGAGTTGCGCAATAGGGTCGAATAAATCATTCTAAAATTATTTAACCCTTGTATCATGTAACTTAACATATTCATTTAATAGTTAACTCACACCAATATGAGTTCTACAAAGCACAAAACAATCAACATTAGAGTAGTGAAACCAAATGACAATAAGACATCATAAAAAAAATCTGGCAAATCCTCACACGCAATCCTGACCACTAGGCCCAAGCATCTAGGATACACATACATCCTATATTCTCTCTCTCAAGAGTAACTAACAATTCCTTACTTGTTGTCTTACTAACAACCCCACTAGCTCATGAAACTTCCATTAACCCTACAGTCCCCTTGTGTATGCTAATCATACATAACACTGGATTCGATAGACAGTCGAATAACTGATTCTACCCTAAGTCCACAACCATACAAGGAGCAGGAAATAAGGCTAAGTCAATCATTCTCAAGCTATAAAATCTTAGGTATGTACAACCATGATACATACACTAAACAATTATACTAATAATGTCATTTTCATATAACAATATCAAGAAATCCCCTAGGCTATAAGGCATCATAAATCAAGCAATTCTTGAAGATCTATAGCCCATAAGATAGCATGTATTTCTAACATATCATCACTACACATAGAACAAGTGTAGGTATCTTGGGGAATAAGTTTCCTTGGGCTCCAACTGACTGTACACATCATATCCTCTCCGTTTATCATTTTTTCTAAATTAATTATGAAAAATACTTTCTAGATCCATAGTTTGATTCTGGAATCACACAAGTGTTCATCCAATTCTCTCAAACCATGGCTCTGATACCAACTAGTAACATCCTATAAACCATGATAAAAAGTTTCATTTTTACAAATCATTTCCACAAGACCATAAGATAGTGAACCATTGTTTTCAAAAACAAATTCATAGAATCAGAGTATCAAAAATCTCCCAAAACATAAATAAAAAGGAGGATGTATACAATCATGCCTTCCCCTTCCCATAATCACCAATGGTGCTTAAAAAACAATTATAAACAACTAGGTAAGCACGAAGCTTAGTGATATCCCCCAAAATACCCCACACATAACACAAAAATAATGCATGCACACAAGGCCTACAACACAAGGTTGGACCGTCACCCGAGCCTTCAGCAATAAGTTGGACCGCTCTCGAGCCTACATATCACACCCCCAAACCAGAACTGCGGAAACATCTAGGGGCGGATGGAGTGACTTCATATACAGTATCATAACAATTGAATATAAATGAAACATAGCAACACAAACATTCATACATTGAGATTTCAAGTTTACATTGATTAAAAAACATTGTTTGTTCAAAAGTTAAATACAAATAACTCAAAAGTAGAAAACATGCAACAGCGACACCAACCCTCAAAATGGTTTGAATACATGTTTACTGATTTCCTGAGAATACAAGTGATTTTGAAAAGTGTCAACAATTAAGTTGGTGAGTTCATAAGCATTTTGTATGAGAAGGATTTGTAATGTTTTCGTCTAAAATGATTTTGTATACTTCTATAAAATCTGATATTTTCTTTAATATGAACTATAAATGTATGTATCTCCTTTGTATCTTTTCCTTGTAAAATGATAATGTATGTTTCCAGAAAATCCAATACTTTCTTAAATATGAACTGTAGATGTATGTATTTCCTTTATATCTTTTCCATCTAGAATGATAATGTATGTTTCCAAAAAATCCAATATTTTCTTAAATATGAACTATAGTCTTAAACCCTAAGACCAAAAATGTAAGAAATGTTGTACCGAAAAATAGTATGTAGTTATATCTTTTTATAAAACTAATGAAGTGTAAGTTACCCCGTAAACCGAGTAGTTTTGTTAATCCCTATGTGAGTTATTATAACCATGTTAATATGACTGGTATGCCTGAACGACGTTCTTCAGGCGTCGGAGCAGGTAGACATTTGTCACCCTAGACTTGTCGGTCTAACTGTAGCTAACAGCTGAGGTGCGGGGTTGTCAATCCCGTATAGATCTATACACAACTATCTCGCTCTCCCTCAAGGAGACTCTGGTTATAATGCAGGACTTAAGGTGTACACTAGGTAGGTACGGTGAAGTGAATGTCTCACAAGAGCATCAACAGATTTACGTGAACTATGACTCCTTTGTAAAATGAAATAATTATACCTTTGAATAATTATATGGTTCTTCTGAAATGAAAGTGTGGTTTTGTGACTCCCAAACTATACCAATTATAATTTATCTTGTATGTTTGTTGAGACTATTTATATAATCTTTTATATAAATATAAAGTTGTAATCCATGTCTAGTGTCAAAAAATGTAATCAAAACATAATATCTTTAAGTTGTAACCCACCAAAATAATAAATAACTGTAATGTAACCATTTTTGCTAGAAAAGTTATCTTTTACTAAAAGTTTCCAACCCTTGTAGTTTTACAAATCTTATTTTCCTGATGATATTTGTATCATATAATGAGTTATGTTTTTGTCAACTTTGCATATCAAAACTAATATATCACAAATATTGTATAAAAAGTAGTGATAATCATAACTTGAGAAAATAATGGTTTTGTACTTTAACATCAAGAAGTAACAAGTATTTATGTAATAAATGAATTTTTACTTGTATTCCCCCCTCCTAAAAACATGAAAATCTAGAAAAAGTGGGGGTGTGAACTCACCTTGAGTGGATTTGTGGTTTGTTTGAGAAGATGGTGTGAAGATTTCCAAGCCTAAACACTTGAATGGTTTGATTGAACTTCCTTGGAAATATTAGTATCCTAAAGGTTTTAACATATAACATTATGTGTGTAAATATAATGAAACTAACACAAAAGTGTATAAAAACACTAGATTATTAAGGAAAACTTACCAGAATTCTAAGAACAATGCTTGGAGAATTTTAAACTTGGAAGCTTTGTGCTTAATCCTTGAGAGAATTTAGAGTAAAATGGGGAAATGGAAATGGTGGGGATTTTGGGTTTTCTGTCGTGTATAAAAAGGAGAAGATGAGGGGATGTTTACTTTGGTATCTGTTGGTTAATACATGGGATATTGTTGGGTATTATATTGCATGGGAAAAGGGTGAAACATCACTTCTTAAAGTCAGCTATCCTTATCTCTTTATTCCATAAACCGAAATCACCTTGGGAGGGGATAAATTTGGTGTTTCCGGCCATGCATGACCGATATCACCTCATTCCCTTTGTGATTTCGGTCCTAACTCCCTCACACAAGGAGTTTTCGGCCTTAGTGGGCTTGTTCTTGGTGTTTTCGATCCTACATCCTTTTCAAATGGTGATTTCGGTCTTAGGTGCTTTTGGTTTATGTTGTTTTCGGTTTGGTGCTTCACATGGAAGGGTTTTCGGTTTAGAGATCACCCACTAAAGGGTGATTTCGGTCTTGGGGGGTATTTTGTTAATGTGTGATTTTGTTTATAGTTTGTTGATTTTCAATGTTAATTACGACAAGGTTTTCTAAGTATAAATTACATTAACTTGTACAAACAATGCCCTTTTTGGTTTGTAAAATTTTATTGCAACAAAGTTACGTTGTGAATTCACTAGTACATGGTTACAATTTAGACCTTGCTTCATCCAAAATCTTCCAGTTGTCACACTACAGCATAAGATGGACCGCTCGCGAGCCTACATCATAAGCTGGACCGCTCCTTTGGCCTACGGTATCTACTGGACCGCCCGTGGTATATTGGCCTTAAGCACAAAGCAGGACTGCCTCAATCCAACCACAATATGTCGACATATGCAACAGATAACACTAACCAGCAAGTACATGTAATCATACATATCTAACAATATAACAGATCACTAAATCATAGCTATATCCTATACACAAGGATGTATATCACAATCTAGTGGCCCGACATTGGTGCCTTCGACCCACGAGTACACTGAGAAAACTCACCTCAATCCTAAACATAAGATAAACCACCCACTCGAGCCGATGATATCAAGCCTCCTCTTGCTAAATATATCCACAATAAAACCCTAATTAACAATCAAGGAAATAACTGGCCCACGAAAGGTCTAGGCTCCTAATTAAACCTCCTTTGGGAAAAAGACCATTTTGCCTTACCAACACTAACTCCAAGAGTTAAACCGGCCAAAAGTCAACGATCAACCCTCGGTTGACTTATGCCCTACGTAACTAATCTACGTCGCCATGTGTAATGCCCATGATCCCAAATACAGCAAGCCAAACCCCCAAACTCCAAGATCTGATCTAGATGAACATCTTAATTGATAAAGTCTCTGACTTTATCCATTTTCATGGTCACAAAGAGCACAAAACCAATACTTAGGTCCATAAAGTTATCTATTGCTCAAGAACTCATGCATGGATGGATGAGAGTGTCCAAGCTCTCATTTTTATGACTGTATATCGTTAAAAACATCATAAATAGGCATTCATGGAGTAACCCATACTCATAAGGACCAATATTATGGGACAAAAAGCATAAAAACCAAGAACTAACTAGATCTGACAAAAGGAGCATCAGGATGCAAGCTTTATACCTTCTTGAGATAGGTGATGAAGTGCAAAGTCTGGATCTACAAAGCTTAGAGCTCACACTTGCTTCTCCAATAGACTCCTTCTTCAAGAATGCACCCAAAAATCACACTAATGCTTCCGAAACTCGCAATTGGTGGCTAGGGTTTCAAAGGAACGATTTGAGGTGATGGACGCTGGTAATGGGAAGGGTTCCAAGAAGTTAGAGCCCTTAAATAGGGCCCAAAACCTTAGGATTAGGATTTTGGTTAGCAACAGTTATGCCCTGCGTAACCTAACTTACGCCATGCGTAGCCCATTAGAAACTCGATCCACATTCAGCAAGCTATGCCATGCGTAGGGCAAAACCCCAAACTTCCAATTCAACTTCAAACAACCATAACTTCTTCGTTTCAATCTATTTTCGGCGTTCTTTATATGTATGTAAAGGTATCGATGAGCCCCACATTCTTATCTAGTTACTTTTGAATAAAAACATATCGAACTAAAATCCTTAATTCATGCAAGAAGCCCAATATATCATCTTCCTAATTTTACCATTTGCTTCAAGGCACAAATTGATTGCTTTAATCACTTAATCCAACATTGCTAATATCTAAAAAGGGCCTAAACCCTACTCCTTTGAAGCCCAATATCATCACTTGATCAAATTCCGGCCCGACGTCTCGAAACTAGAACATCACTAAAACCAAGTGTCACATCAATGTTGCCGGAGAGAACAGGTTCACTGGCGAGAAGGCGTCGTTGGGGTGGAAGGAAGATGTCGGTTATAAGATGAAATGGTCATGCTTGCCATCGATGTTAACGAGTATGCGGTTGATTCTCTCTTTCTCTCTCTCTCACACTCACACACACACACACACTCTCTCTCTCTCTCTCATAATAGAAACTAGGTTTGATTTTGTTTGGGCCACATAATGGATTGACTAAAGAACTTGGGCTTAGTAATTTAGGTTAAAATGTATGAAAGAGGCAAAGTCTTATTTTTTGAGCTAACTAAATCTAAATACATGACTATTAAGATTTTAATATGATGGAAAATATTTATTAAGATATGTCTTGATTTAATTAATTAGAAGATGAGTTTATTGACCATTTTCTTTGTACGGATTAAGATTATAAAAATCTGATAGCTATTGGGTAATAATAGATAACAGCACATAAAATTTATTATTTAACAAGTTGGTTAATTACAAGTAATGTGCTTCATCTAAAGGCTAGATTATTTTGACGGTTAAGAGTGAGATAGGCTCAACCTAATAATTAAAATATGTTTTATTATAAAAAAAATAACATTGAATAATAAAAAATATTATGAAGTATTATTAAGAGATCATCGAGTTACGAACTAAGTACACATTATGAATATGGGAGGTAGGTGTTCATGGAGCTGGAAAACCATTCGATCGCTGCAATGGTTTTATTCTGTGTTAAATGTTTTAGGTGAGTCTCCTCAATATACTATATTGGTCGGTTGTTGTCTTTGTGATACTTGTATGGAAGATCAGGATCTGGCATCTGGCATTTGCATGAAAGACCATGGGGGAGCCCATGACAATTGCAGGAGTGATGTAGTATTCACTTAGGATGAAATAGCCCCGATGAGTGAAATAGGCCGTTGTAGGAGTGACTGTAAGACTATTATTAGGACCATATCATTCACTTGGGATGAAATAGGCTTGTGGCTGAAATAGGTCGTATTACATGTTTATGGTTATGTATGGTATGTGGTATTTTGGGGAACTCACTAGACTTGTCGGTCTAACTGTAGTTTTGTTAATCCCTATGTGAGTTATTATAACCATGTTAATATGACTGGTATGCCTGAACGACGTTCTTCAGGCGTCGGAGCAGGTAGACATTTGTCACCCTAGACTTTTCGGTCTAACTGTAGCTAACAGCTGAGGTGCGGGGTTGTCAATCCAGTATAGATCTATACACAACTATCTCGCTCTCCCTCAAGGAGACTCTGGTTATAATGCAGGACTTAAGGTGTACACTAGGTAGGTACGGTGAAACGAATGTCTCACAAGAGCATCAACAGATTTTCGTGAACTATGACTCCTTTGTAAAATGAAATAATTATACCTTTGAATAAATATATGGTTCTTCTGAAATGAAAGTGTGGTTTTGTGACTCCCAAACTATACCAATTATAGTTTATCTTATATGTTTGTTGAGACTATTTATATAATCTTTTATATAAATATAAAGTTGTAATCTTGTCTAGTGTCAAAATATGTAATCAAAACATGATATATTTGAGTTGTAACCCACCAAAATAGTAAATAACTGTAATGTAACCATTTTTACTAGAAAAACTATCTTTTAGTAAAAGTTTCCAACCCTTGTAGTTTTACAAATCTTATTTTCCTAATGATATTTGTATCATATAATGAGTTATGCTTTTGTCAACTTTGAATATCAAAACTAATATATCACAAATATTGTATAAAAAGTAGTGATAATCATAACTTGAGAAAATAATGGTTTTATACTTCACCATCAAGAAGTAACAAGTATTTATGTAATAAATGAATTTTTA
Source organism: Lactuca virosa (assembly GCF_052849685.1). Taxonomy (NCBI): domain Eukaryota; kingdom Viridiplantae; phylum Streptophyta; class Magnoliopsida; order Asterales; family Asteraceae; genus Lactuca; species Lactuca virosa. The sequence goes on from NC_136433.1 coordinate 394,986,747, forward strand.
CTTGTCCCCCCCCCCACCCCTCCTAAAAACATGAAAATATAAAAAAAAAAAGTGGGGGTATTAACTCACCTTGGGTGGATTTGTGGTTTGTTTGAGAAGATGGTTTGAAGATTTCCAAGCCTAAACACTTGAATGGTTTGATTGAACTTCCTTGGAAATATTAGTATCCTAAAGGTTTTAACATATAACATTATGTGTGTAAATATAATGAAACTAACACAAAAGTGTATAAAAACACTAGATTATTAAGGAAAACTTACCAAAATTCTAAGAACAATGCTTGGAGAATTTTAAACTTGGAAGCTTTGTGCTTAATCCTTGAGAGAATTTAGAGTAAAATCGGGAAATGGAAATGGTGGGGTTTCTGGGTTTTCTGTCGTGTGTAAAAAGGAGAAGATGAGGGGGATGTTTACTTTGGTATCTGTTGGTTAATACATGGGATACTGTTGGGTATTATATTGCATGGGAAAAGGGTGAAACATCACTTATTAAAGTCAGCTATCCTTATCTCTTTATTCCCTAAACCAAAATCACCTTGGGAGGGGATAAATTTGGTGTTTTTGTCCATGCATGACCGAAATCACCTCATTCCCTTTGTGATTTCGGTCCTAACTCCCTCACATAAGGAGTTTTTCGCCTTAGTGGGCTTGTTCTTGGTGTTTTCGGTCCTACATCCTTTTCAAATGGTGATTTCGGTCTTAGGTGCTTTTGGTTTATGTTGTTTTCGGTTTGGTGCTTCACATGGAAGGGTTTTCGGTTTACAGATCACCCACTAAGGGATGATTTCGGTCTTGGGGGGTATTTTGTTAATGTGTGATTTTGTTTATAGTTTGCTGACTTTCAAGGTTAATTATGACAAGGTTTTGTAAGTATAAATTACATTAACTTATACAAACAATGCCCTTTTTGGTTTGTAAAATTTTATTGCAACAAAGTTACGTTGTGAATTCACTAGTACATGGTTACAATTTAGACCTTGCTTGATCCAAAATCTTCCAGTTGTCACATCATCCCCCTATTAGAGGGAATTTCGTCCCGAAATTTGCTTCTTGACGGGTTCTTGTAATCTTAGGGAAAAGTTGTGAGTATTTCTGTTTCATTTGATCCTCTCGTTCCCAGGTAAATTTTAGGTCCTCGTTTGGTGTTCCAACGGACCTTCACTATGGGTATTTGGCTCTGCTTCGTCCTCTTGACTTCCCTGACCATTATTTCTACAGGCTCCTCGACGAAGTGGAGAGTCTCGTTTACCTCAATCTCATCAAGAGGGATGACAAGAGTTTCGTCGGATGGATATTTTTTCAGATTGGACACATGGAAAGTGGGGTGTATGTTGCTGAGTTCTTGTGGTAACCGAAGTTTATAAGCCACTGGACCGATCCTGACAAGGATCTCGAAGGGTCCAGTGTACCTCAGATTCAGTTTTCCACGCTTCCCAAAGCATATCATTCCCTTCCAAGGAGAGACCTTTAACAGCACGCGGTCGCCGACTTGAAATTCCAAGGGTTTTCGTCGTTTATCCGCATAACTCTTTTGTCGGTTCCTAGATGCCTTCAGTCGTTCCTGAGTTTGGACGATCTTCTCGGTTGTCCCTCTAATGATCTCTGGGCCGGTGATGGTGCTCTCAGGTACTTTCCACCTTGCTAGCTGCGTGTCACCCACTTCAGCCTAGCACAGGGGTGGCCTGCATTTGCGTCCATATAGGGTTTCAAGGCTTCGAGCTTGCGACTCTTCGATCTTCGGGGCGGATGTGAATGGATGGTCGTGGTCAATGAAAATTGTGTAGTTGACGCCCTAAAGGTAGTGTCTCTAGACCTTAAGGGGAACACTATTGTCACCAAGGTTAAGGTTGTGTGTGGTGCAGTTGGCCTTATAAATCTTAGGTTGTCTCGGGAATTTCTTCCTACGGAATTCTGAGCTAGTGGTATGCCGTCTTTGGCTCGTTCCTTGAAGTTGTTTGAATAGATCGTCGATTCATAATAGGGGATATTGGCCCTTGATGGCGGGTTTGTTTGGGTCTTGGCAGTCATTGGTCATATGGACAGTTCGCCCTTCCTCTTTACGAGCCAAACGGGTGCTCCCTGAGGTTAGAGGCTCGGTCTGATAATTTCCTTACTTGTTAGATCGTTCCATCGACTGGACAATTCCTGTATTTACGTCGGTGCTAAGTGGTATTGGGGATTTGGCTACGTGAGTGGTTCCAAGGGTCAGGTCGATTCTGAACTCAACTTGGCACACGGGTGGTATTTCTGGGAGGTCTTTTGGGAACACATCGGGAAAGTTACAGGCTTCTGGGATATCCTTGATGTTTTTCACTCCCTGTTCTTTATTACTATTGTGGGCTAAGAAAGAGCGTGGTACCCCTCGCATAGGTACTTGTGAGCCTGGATGCATAGGACAATTCGGATGTGTATGTTGGGTTTGTCGTTATAGATAACACGGGTTTCGTTATTTAGTGAGTTAAGTCGAACGGTTTCTTGTAACATATGATGTTGGTTTGGCGAGGGATTATCTAAAACATGTAAATGGTCGCGTCGGAGTTTCCTACTGTTACTGAATTTAGGTCGATTTAGAAAAAAAAATGTCCGTTTAGAGTAAGAGTGCATCCTAGGTATGTATTCTAAGTGGTTTTAGTTCTTCCCCTATTCATTTCTACCGGGAGAATTTTTGTGAATGTTTGAGGGTTTTGATTTAGCATGCAATTATACCTTGTGACTTACGAGTTTCCTTTCCGCACCTCTATTGTAAAGTACGCATGTGCATAAGTTAGTTGGGGAGAAATGTATCAGTAATCACAGTAGGGTCCTTCATTGCCTCCTCATGTTCCATTGTTGAAATGCTTCCGACGCCTCTAACATCTTTTTTATTAGTCCTTGGGCACTCCTTCTTGAAACGCCCCGCCTCTCCACATTCGTAGCAAACCCGACTCACCTTTGTAATAGTGGCTCGGTGATCTGTCGAGTTGGCATCCTGCAGAAACGGGTGGTATGCCCTTTTCTGTTGCAATTATTGCAGTGAAGCTCTTGACAGAATCTAACGTGATGGTAGTTACACTTGTTGCATTTAGGCAGTTTCCCCGCATATGGTTTTGTCGGTACGGAGTCAGTAGGGGTGGTGGTGGCATGGTTTGCCACTGTTCGTTGTCTTTTGGCAGGTCGTTGGGTCGAACGGCCCCTTCTCTTGATCTAGTAATTTCGCTTCTTGGGTAGTACTTCTCCATTGTCATGGGATTTCTTGGGTTTGTGATTTGGGGTGTCCTTGCAGGAACACACCCGCTGGTGTCCTTGGTTGCCACCGGGCTTGGTACTGTTGGCACCGCTCCCGTTTCCGTTTGTGTTGTTAACGCTAAGTTGTACCATGACAGTTGTCACGGTGGTTGCTATAGTGGCTTGAAATGTAGTGAGGTCCATTTGTAGAACTGGTGTTTCGCCGCTATGCTGGTTATTTCCTTGTTGTGGCATGATTCTGTTGTATGGTACGAAACGAGTCCGTAAATAACTATGGCCGTTGCTAGTTGTATCTCATCAATATATATATATATATATATATATATATATATATATATATATATATATATATATACACACGCATGCAAATTACATGTTTTGTTGTATGATTCCCAAATGTTTCGACCAACATCATCAAAACGTACTTATGGTGGTAAGTAGTAGGTATTGTACGAATGTTAGTTATCAAAATAGAGCATAGTCGTTAATACATTAAGTTTCTTCGGGTTACATAGGTCTTGGAGGGTGTACCTCTCTTGATTTACTACTACTAGTTGTGATGAAAGATGCAATAAACCTAAGACATAGTGCGAGTAGTGTAGTCACTAACTCACTCGGCTATACTAGTCTATCATACGCCAAAATCGCGCACAAGGTGCCCAGCCATTTCACGAGTGGCCTCCTCCACTCTATGTTCCGCTAAGGATGCTCTTGCTTCAGCTGCAAGGAGTTGTTGTCTAATGGTGGCCACTTCCTCCTCTAAGGAGTGTAGACGGTCTGTAATGTTCTCCTGCTCTGCTTGCTGGTTCAGTATGGCTCTTGAATGGTGTTCTTGTTCTTCGTGGAGGCGTCGAATTTGCATTGTCGCATTTGGGCTTCGCCTCCAATCTCCATTACCTCATGATGGAGAGCCTGAACCTGGGTGTCTAGACGGGCCACTTGTGGTACAATCATAGGTAGTGCTTAATTTGTGAGGGTACTGGGACCCGGAGTATGGTACAATGGGTGCATTCCTAATGCGTGATCGTCGGCTGTCTCCTCTAGTCCAGACATGTAGCTGGGTTGCCCCTTGTGGAGGTGCATCCTGGACAGAGGTAGATGTCAGCAACGAAGCTTGCCCTTGCATGGGCAATATTTTCTTACTAGGAATTTTCATCCAAAGAGGACCCATATTAGGTGCTTACGTACCTGGAAGGAAGGAGGTGAAAAGGTCTCTTTCCTGCTCCCGATAGGGTAAGGTTCGCTAATAACTCCAGCGCCTTCCTCCTCGTCTGACTCCTCATTAGAATCCTCCTCCTCGTAATCCACCTCTTGGTATTCTTCAGGACTTTCTTATGGGTCCTCCTCATGAACTTCTTCTGGTTCCTCCTTGATCCATCCGTTGGCTGCCATGGCAGGGTAGTAGGGGTCTTCATTGTGAAATTTGGCCATGTCGTATGTGCGAGAATAGAGGTATAAGAACTAAATAGGGGGTTTAAGTGTACGCTTCTATGGTATCCTAAAATACTCCTATAGTATTTTAAATGTTGCGTTTGATTCTTGGTATCCTAGTGTTGGTAAGTGTTAGACTTGTCGTTCACTACGACTATTTCCCAACATATGCTAGTCACACCTCGGATAACTATAGTTGATCGGGTTATATTTTTTCAAGGTCTAATTACATATCCCAAGGCCTACCCATAGTTTTCAACTCATCATACTACTTTTATTATGCTCTCGTTATGACACTGTCCTAACTTGTATGTACTTATACTTTACTTAAAATATTATTATATTTTTAAAAGTATATTTGTAGTCAGAGTGTTTTAGCCCCATTGTATTTATAGTTGTATATCTTGTATGGTTTGATATACTAGTTCACTATAAACATAACTCTGATACCAATCTGTCACACCCCCAAACCAGAACAGCGGAAACGTCTGGGGGCGGATGAAGTGACTTCATGTACAGTATCATAACAATTGAATATAAATGAAACATAGCAACACAAACATTTATACATTGAGATTTCAAGTTTACATTTTTTACAAAACTTTGTATGTACAAAAGTTAAATACAAATAACTGAAAAGTAGAAAACATGCAACAGCGACACCAGCCCTCAAAATGGTTTGAATACATGTTTACTGATTTTCTGAGAATACAAGTGATTTTGAAAAGTGTCAACAATAAAGTTGGTGAGTTCATAACCATTTTGTATGAGAAGGATTTTTAACGTTTTCGTGTAAAATGATTTTGTATACTTCTAGAAAATCCGATATTTTCTTTAATATGAACTGTAAATGTATGAATCTCCTTTGTATCTTTTCCTTGTAAAATGATAATGTATGTTTCCAGAAAATCCAATATTTTCTTAAATATGAACTGTAGATGTATGTATTTCCTTTGTATCTTTTCCTTCTAAAATGATAATGTATGTTTCTAGAAAATCCAATATTTTCTTAAATATGAACTGTAGTCTTAAACCCTAAGACCAGAAATGTAAGAAGTGTTGTACCGAAAAATAGTATGTAGTTATATCTTTTTATAAAACTAATGAAGTGTAAGTTACCCCGTAAACCGAGTAGTTTTGTTAATCCCTATGTGAGTTATTATAACCATGTTAATATGACTGGTATGCCTGAACGACGTTCTTCAGGCGTCGGAGCAGGTAGACATTTGTCACCCTAGACTTGTCGGTCTAACTGTAGCTAACAGCTGAGGTGCGGGGTTGTCAATCCCGTATAGATCTATACACAACTATCTCGCTCTCCCTCAAGGAGACTCTGGTTATAATGCAGGACTTAAGGTGTACACTAGGTAGGTACGGTGAAGTGAATGTCTCACAAGAGCATCAACAGATTTACGTGAACTATGACTCCTTTGTAAAATGAAATAATTATACCTTTGAATAATTATATGGTTCTTCTGAAATGAAAGTGTGGTTTTGTGACTCCCAAACTATACCAATTATAATTTATCTTATATGTTTGTTGAGACTATTTATATAATCTTTTATATAAATATAAAGTTGTAATCCATGTCTAGTGTCAAAAAATGTAATCAAAACATGATATCTTTAAGTTGTAACCCACCAAAATAGTAAATAACTGTAATGTAACCATTTTTGCTAGAAAAGTTATCTTTTACTAAAAGTTTCCAACCCTTGTAGTTTTACAAATCTTATTTTCCTGATGATATTTGTATCATATAATGAGTTATGTTTTTGTCAACTTTGCATATCAAAACTAATATATCACAAATATTGTATAAAAAGTAGTGATAATCATAACTTGAGAAAATAATGGTTTTGTACTTTAACATCAAGAAGTAACAAGTATTTATGTAATAAATGAATTTTTACTTGTATTCCCCCCTCCTAAAAACATGAAAATCTAGAAAAAGTGGGGGTGTGAACTCACCTTGAGTGGATTTGTGGTTTGTTTGAGAAGATGGTGTGAAGATTTCCAAGCCTAAACACTTGAATGGTTTGATTGAACTTCCTTGGAAATATTAGTATCCTAAAGGTTTTAACATATAACATTATGTGTGTAAATATAATGAAACTAACACAAAAGTGTATAAAAACACTAGATTATTAAGGAAAACTTACCAGAATTCTAAGAACAATGCTTGGAGAATTTTAAACTTGGAAGCTTTGTGCTTAATCCTTGAGAGAATTTAGAGTAAAATGGGGAAATGGAAATGGTGGGGATTTTGGGTTTTCTGTCGTGTATAAAAAGGAGAAGATGAGGGGATGTTTACTTTGGTATCTGTTGGTTAATACATGGGATATTGTTGGGTATTATATTGCATGGGAAAAGGGTGAAACATCACTTCTTAAAGTCAGCTATCCTTATCTCTTTATTCCATAAACCGAAATCACCTTGGGAGGGGATAAATTTGGTGTTTCCGGCCATGCATGACCGATATCACCTCATTCCCTTTGTGATTTCGGTCCTAACTCCCTCACACAAGGAGTTTTCGGCCTTAGTGGGCTTGTTCTTGGTGTTTTCGATCCTACATCCTTTTCAAATGGTGATTTCGGTCTTAGGTGCTTTTGGTTTATGTTGTTTTCGGTTTGGTGCTTCACATGGAAGGGTTTTCGGTTTAGAGATCACCCACTAAAGGGTGATTTCGGTCTTGGGGGGTATTTTGTTAATGTGTGATTTTGTTTATAGTTTGTTGATTTTCAATGTTAATTACGACAAGGTTTTCTAAGTATAAATTACATTAACTTGTACAAACAATGCCCTTTTTGGTTTGTAAAATTTTATTGCAACAAAGTTACGTTGTGAATTCACTAGTACATGGTTACAATTTAGACCTTGCTTCATCCAAAATCTTCCAGTTGTCACACTACAGCATAAGATGGACCGCTCACGAGCCTACATCATAAGCTGGACCGCTCCTTTGGCCTACGGTATCTACTGGACCGCCCGTGGTATATTGGTCTTAAGCACAAAGCAGGACTGCCTCAATCCAACCACAATATGTCGACATATGCAACAGATAACACTAACCAGCAAGTACATGTAATCATACATATCTAACAATCTAACAGATCACTAAATCATAGTTATATCCTATACACAAGGATGTATATCACAATCTAGTGGCCCGACATTGGTGCCTTCGACCCACGAGTACACTGAGAAAACTCACCTCAATCCTAAACATAAGATAAACCACCCACTCGAGCCGATGATATCAAGCCTCCTCTTGCTAAATATATCCACAATAAAACCCTAATTAACAATCAAGGAAATAACTGGCCCACGAAAGGTCTAGGCTCCTAATTAAACCTCCTTTGGGAAAAAGACCATTTTGCCTTACCAACACTAAGTCCAAGAGTTAAACCGGCCAAAAGTCAACGATCAACCCTCGGTTGACTTATGCCCTACGTAACTAATCTACGTCGCCATGTGTAATGCCCATGATCCCAAATACAGCAAGCCAAACCCCCAAACTCCAAGATCTGATCTAGATGAACATCTTAATTGATAAAGTCTCTGACTTTATCCATTTTCATGGTCACAAAGAGCACAAAACCAATACTTAGGTCCATAAAGTTATCTATTGCTCAAGAACTCATGCATGGATGGATGAGAGTGTCCAAGCTCCCATTTTTATGACTGTATATCCTTAAAAACATCATAAATAGGCATTCATGGAGTAACCCATACTCATAAGGACCAATATTATGGGACAAAAAGCATAAAAACCAAGAACTAACTAGATCTGACAAAAGGAGCATCAGGATGCAAGCTTTATACCTTCTTGAGATAGGTGATGAAGTGCAAAGTCTGGATCTACAAAGCTTAGAGCTCACACTTGCTTCTCCAATAGACTCCTTCTTCAAGAATGCACCCAAAAATCACACTAATGCTTCCGAAACTCGCAATTGGTGGCTAGGGTTTCAAAGGAACGATTTGAGGTGATGGACGCTGGTAATGGGAAGGGTTCCAAGAAGTTAGAGCCCTTAAATAGGGCCCAAAACCTTAGGATTAGGATTTTGGTTAGCAACAGTTATGCCCTGCGTAACCTAACTTACGCCATGCGTAGCCCATTAGAAACTCGATCCACATTCAGCAAGCTATGCCATGCGTAGGGCAAAACCCCAAACTTCCAATTCAACTTCAAACAACCATAACTTCTTCGTTTCAATCTGTTTTCGGCGTTCTTTATATGTATGGAAAGGTATCAACGAGCCCCACATTCTTATCTAGTTACTTTTGAATAAAAACATATCGAACTAAAATCCTTAATTCATGCAAGAAGCCCAATATATCATCTTCCTAATTTTACCATTTGCTTCAAGGCACAAATTGATTGCTTTAATCACTTAATCCAACATTGCTAATATCTAAAAAGGGCCTAAACCCTACTCCTTTGAAGCCCAATATCATCACTTGATCAAATTCCGGCCCGACGTCTCGAAACTAGAACATCACTAAAACCAAGTGTCACATCGATGTTGCCGGAGAGAACAGGTTCACTGGCGAGAAGGCGTCGTTGGGGTGGAAGGAAGATGTCGGTTATAAGATGAAATGGTCATGCTTGCCATCGATGTTAACGAGTATGCGGTTGATTCTCTCTCTCTCTCTCTCTCTCTCTTACACTCACACACACACACACTCTCTCTCTCTCTCTCTATCTCTCTCTCTCATAATAGAAACTAGGTTTGATTTTGTTTGGGCCACATAATGGATTGACTAAAGAACTTGGGCTTAGTAATTTAGGTTAAAATGTATGAAAGAGGCAAAGTCTTATTTTTTGAGCTAACTAAATCTAAATACATGACTATTAAGATTTTAATATGATGGAAAATATTTATTAAGATATGTCTTGATTTAATTAATTAGAAGATGAGTTTATTGACTATTTTCTTTGTACGGATTAAGATTATAAAAATCTGATAGCTATTGGGTAATAATAGATAACAACACATAAAATTTATTATTTAACAAGTTGGTTAATTACAAGTAATATGCTTCATCTAAAGGCTAGATTATTTTGACGGTTAAGAGTGAGATAGGCTCAACCTAATAATTAAAATATGTTTTATTATAAAAAAAATAACATTGAATAATAAAAAAATATTATGAAGTATTATTAAGAGATCATCGAGTTACGAACTAAGTAGACATTATGAATATGGGAGGTAGGTGTTCATGGAGCTGAAAAACCATTCGACCGCTGCAATGGTTTTATTATGTGTTAAATGTTTTAGGTGAGTCTCCTCAATATACTATATTGGTCGGTTGTTGTCTTTGTGATACTTGTATGGAAGATCAGGATCTGGCATCTGGCATTTGCATGAAAGACCATGGGGGAGCCCATGACAATTGCAGGAGTGATGTAGTATTCACTTGGGATGAAATAGCCCCGATGAGTGAAATAGGCCGTTGTAGGAGTGACTGTAAGACTATTATTAGGACCATATCATTCACTTGGGATGAAATAGGCTTGTGGCTGAAATAGGTCGTATTACATGTTTATGGTTATGTATGGTATGTGGTATTTTGGGGAACTCACTAAGTTTTGTGCTTATATTTTATGTTTAAATTGTTTCAGGTTTCTTATATTAAAGGAAGGGTGTCGTTTGTTTGCATCGCATCCATTGGGGATTTTCTCACTTATTAACTCTTATGTCTTTTACTCTTATAAATATTTTGAATCAAATGGTTTATCTAGACCTTTGAAGCTGTAATTGGAATAAATGTTTTCAAATTTTAAATGAAAATTCTGGTTTGACATTGCGACTAATACTCGTGAGTATTTAATGGAGATTAAGTATTTGAGTAACATGCACTTATGGGCAATCTTAAAAGGAATGTCTAGGTTTGACATGATGTGTAGACAAAGTCTATGTAGTAAAACTTTATTTGTTCCTTCTACCTTTCTACCTAACAGAAGAAGTGATATCCCTAGGCTCCTCGATGATTTGGTGTTGACATCAAATGTATGACATGACGGTGCTCAGACTACTAAATTGATAATGGATTGTTTCTAACTCAGAAGACGAGGGCATCTTGACCAAAACAAATGCTTATTTATTGTACCAATAAACAGTGTTTCAACGACTTTCTTTTCTTTTATTTTGATAAACTTTTTTGAACTTTGCATTACATCTATGCTCTACAAAACTTTGGACCATATAAGTATTGGCAGGGATTGAGCAAGCACATCTATATAAGTTTTAAAAGGCTGAGGTCTATGGGAAAGCAAAATCTCGATAGAGGAAATGGATTTTAAACAAATCCTCAAAAGACAATAGAGCATAATAAGAACCGGGGTAAATGCTTTTAGGTAGGGGTGGCAATCCCAATCCAACCCAATAAATAGCAGGTTGGGTTGAGATTTTGAACCCATTTAATTAAATGGATCAACCCGTTTAATTAAATGGGTTGTGTTAGGATTGAAATTCCCAACATGTTTACAACCGACCAACCTGTTTAAAACTTTTAAATATTTTTTTAATTTATATTTATTTAGTTGTTCATTATATTTTCATTATTTTTTATTTATCAAAAACCATGGTCAGTAAAAATGACAGTCAAGTTGCATAGAATTTAGAAATTAAACATTTATAATGTTTTATGATTGTAAACACTTATTTATATTTGTGTTATAGGCCTATAAAATTATTGTTGTATAATTTGTAAACTTGAACAATTATTATAACTTTTAAATTGTATGTAATTTTATTGGTTGAATTATTTGATTTTTAAGGGGAGTCTTTGTGAAAGCTTAAACATATCAACCATAATAAATAAGAAGGGTTGAAAAAACAATAAACAGGTCAATCTGTTTTTAACCCATTTACTAAAAATGTTGGATTGGGAATTCTCAACCTGTCACTTAAACAGATTGGGTTGGATAGAGATTTTCAACCTATTTAATTAAACAGGCCAATCCATTTATTACCCGATTCAACTCATTGCCACCCCTACTTTTAGGATGAGATGATAGCATTGGGTTGGATAGAGATTTTCAACCTATTTAATTAAACAGGTCAATCCGTTTATTACCCGATCCAACTCATTGTCACCCCTACTTTTAGGATGAGATGATAGCATATATATATATATATATATATATATATATATATATATATATATATATATATATATATATATATATATATGGTAGGTAGAAAGAACTTGAGGCCACCCACTATAAAAGGAATCAGCAAACTCAGACACGCAGTTGTATTTATACATGTATAAGCGACCACCTAGAGTATCAAATCATATAATTTGCCACTAATTTATTGAATGGGGAGTGCGGCGTACCTATTTACTATACACAGCTAGGTTGAGTAATCCAACCAATAACTTAACATAAGAAAATCATATGATTACTTAACCTACCTCTACAGCTTTGGCAATTTTGTCAAAATGTTAACAATACCACAATACGCAGAGAATGCCACAATTTGGTCATCGAATCTTAAATGGTTGTGTTGTCATCTGTAGCATCACGATTATTAACCCAGTTAGCCATATCATATCATATCTAGTTAATACACCAAGATAAAGCGGGCAGGCAACAAAGAACCTCTCTAATCATCAAACTGATAAGTTTGGTATACTTGAAGCAAAAGGTCCCGGCAAGGTACAACAGCACCAATCTTTATGCTAGCGAGGAAAGCACCAGCAAGCTTGCGATGTAGACTATAGACCTCATCAGGTGGTGGTGTCAATCTGTGTCTCAACATGGTTCCACCAATGTTTGAAAGGCTTTGAGTTATGTTGTTAGCACGGAAATCATAACCCCCAGGATGATTTTCTGCAAACGGCAACCCTACAACAAAAGCTGCCTGAACATGAGCCTCCAACATTATCTCTGATTCCTGCCCTGTCAGAAAACCAAGCCTCTGGGACATCTCGATTACGCCTTCCCGGTCACAATTTGCACACGCAACCACCTAATAACAATTCACCACACCAGATATCATCTTATGTGTTATTTTTTATTATTTTTAAATGTGGTAGGACCCACACCCACCACATTTAAAAATAATAAAAAAGTAACATAACGGCAAACAAGTCATTTTACACAAGTTTGGGAACAAAAATCAAACCTAGGGACCATTCTTGTAAATTACTCTTATTTTTATGAACTTCTGTTTGAACATAGAATACTATCTAGTTATTTTATAAACTTCTGTTTGAATCCCTTATAAAGTCTTACAGAATGACAATTACAGAAACAAAGAAAACCTACCATCCTCAAGTAATCATCAACAAAACGCTTGGGGTAATTTCGAGCTGCTCCAAAGTCTATGAGATTTATTGATTGTGTAGCCTCATCGTACAAAAAATTGCTCCAGTTGGGATCAGTCTGCATAAGATACATCAAAAAACTCAAGGGGGGTGGTACGACTAGCTGTCCAAATAATCAGTTCTGAAGCTTAATATACCAAATGCATAAAGGTGTGCTAGTATATTGCCATTTAAAAAAAGGCAAAAGTGTGACACAGCTTTTGCCTTTGCAACATGTATTTTTAGAGAAGTTGAATGCGGAAGCTTAGACAAAATAGAAAACTAGCATAAGAATTTTAAAAGATTTATCTGATAACCCACTTCAACCACTCTATTTGAGTAAGAACTAAATTGAAGATGGCTACAAGTTTTTGAGGATCTTTTTTACATGGAAAGAATTACACAAGGAGGAATTAATTCACAATTGAAAGAAATAAATATAAAACATGCCTGCATGAATCGGAAGACAAATAGCTCCATCAGTGTAAGCTCAAGCAACTTTTTCCCAACATTATTACGAGTCTCTTGATCCAGAACTGCAACCTTATCAATAGGAATTCCTGCAGCATGAAAAATATGTTATAAACTTTTAAGACCCAAAACAAGTTCATTTCCTAACAGAGATAGCATATTGAAGTGTAAAATTACTTAAGGCCTCGGGACAGGAACCATAGTTATTATTATACTGACTTTACCATGAACAAGTTCCGTAGCCAGAACTTTTTTACTTGATAATTCATCTACCACCAATGGAACATAAAACCCTTGTACATTTGATAGTAATCTGCGGAATGTTTTCTGATTTGAAGACTCCAACTCGTAGTCGCATTCACGTGATAACTCTTCTTTCGCCACCTGTAAAAGGGTTTCAAATGCAACATAAATTATGCTTCTTCAGTCTTCATAACATTTATACATTTTACAACCCGTGGAGTTCATACTTTGGACAATAATGATGATGTTAAAAAGAGAGGTGCACAAATGAATTTGATAACTTGTTCAATAGAGATAGGGAAGAGAATGTATGCCACGCGAGCGATCCTAATGAAAGATTTATACTTGGTAGGTGTGTTGAATGTCAAGGAAGCATAGACGTAAGTAAAAGTTTAGGGGTTGAAAGTTGTTAGTAAAAAAACATAAAAGCAAATATATACTGATGACATAATCTCTCTATTTCGAAGGTGGATGCAAAACATACACGAAGTACTCAATCTAATAAAGCTCCTTGCACTTCTCTAGGAGGTGGTTATAGTTTTTTCGCTATCTGCTCTATCTTTATGTGTGTATGGAGATGTTTATGGACAGCAGTGAAGGCAGTAAGGAAGAAGAAATGCAAGAAATGGATGGCCTAATCTCAGATGACAAGATAGGTCAAAAGCTTGTGATTAGTAAGTTACCTTCATAGCTCTATCGAGATACAAATTCTCTGGAATCAGATTTGTATAGTCTAAGAGCAATTTTACATTGTCAATGTCACTCTCAATGCTATCTGAGACACCAGGATATTGAATTTTCATTGCAAGTTGCAAACCATCCTTGGTGACAGCTTTGTGCACCTAAGAATTCATTTAAAACAGTTAGCAACAAAATATAAGAAATTTAAAAAATTAATGCATGTGTTATTGAATAACGTAAATGACAAGCATAGGAGCTCAGCATTCAAGAAGCTATTGTTTCATTACTATGAAATACTCAAATACTCATATTACTAGAGCTTATATTTCATAAGGTGAAACCTCTATTTACGTACAAAACTAAAAATCAAATACCAAAATAGGAAACTAGGAAAAACAACATTATGAATAGATAAAACCCTATACTATATATACATTCTAATACTCCCCCTCAAGATGGAGTATAGATGTTAATCATGCCTAGCTTGTTAAAAATGGTAGAGATTCGAGAACCGGGCAACACTTTCGTGAAGACATCTGCCAGCTGACTTCGATGTGTTTACTTCTTTCATGGAAGATAGGATTATTTGAAATGTGAATGGTCGCCTCATTATCACAACATAGGTTCATCGGTTTAGATTGAGCAAACCCAATCTCACCTAGCAGGTTTACGTAACCATATCAGCTCACAAGTGGTCTGGGCCATAGTTGTATTCAAATTTTACACTTGACCGGGAAACATTTTGTTTCTTAATTTTCCATGAAACCAGGTTTCCTCTAACGAACACGCAAGAGCCTGTGGTGGATAGCCTGTTTCTAGGGTCCCCATTATAGTCGGCATCTATAAACCCTTCAATGACGTGATTACCATGATTTTGATATAACATACCACGACCAGGTGCACCCTTTAGGTACTTCAGAATGTGAATAACCACGTCCCAATGAGAAGTCCTTGGAGATGACATAAACCGACTTACAAACTAGTATTTCCTTTAAACGAGCCACCGATCAATATGGATTAACTTTTATAGTAAACCCTTTTATTAACAGGCAACTCGACCAAACTCTGCATGGTATTTTGATCAAGGATATACATTTCGTCAACCATAGCAACACGCCAGGATGGGTTAAAGCCTCACAAACAGTTTTCGTGATCGATATCGAGTCTAATGTTGCAACCAATAAACGGGAAAGATGTAGAGAGCTTATCATAAGAAACATATGAAGCAACAAGGTAAGTACATGAACGCTAACATTTCCGAAAAGCTATAGGAATATCAAGATCCAAAAATTATGTATGGGAAGTTGGGGCCTCATTGATTGTTGTATCAGAGGCATCATTTGTCGATATTGCCTACTATATACATGAATCATTAATGGTCTTGCATGCTTTGGTGACGGCTCAGAGTTAGATGGTATGGGAAAATCTGTTGTCGAGTCAAGGACATGTATAGTATATATACCAATAAATCATCATTGTCTCATTGAATCAATGAAATACGAACCCAAATATAGCTTGAACAGTGAAATACGAACCGTAGTTGAAGTTAGAATCCAAAAAAAACGGCACCGGGAAGAGGGTTCACGTGCTTTCATGAGTGGCGGACAGACAGTGGAGAGCGGCGGCATGTGGCGGTTGTGCGGTGGTCCGTGGTCGGAACAGCTCCGTGTTTTCAGGGTTTATTAATCGGGGTGGGCGAAGACTGGTGGTGACGGTGAGATCAGATTCACTTCGGAACAAGGCTTTCTTGACAACAGTTGTGATAGGTTGTACTCTTAGGGTACAACCTCTAATGCTTGTACTGTACTCACAATGGTCCAACCTTTAATGCTTACTAACCTAGCTATGATACCATGTGAAATACTCAAACACTCATATTACCATGACTTATATTTTATAAGGAGGAGAAGCCTCAATTATGTACAAACCAAATACCAAAATAGGAAACTAGGAAAAGCAACATTAGGAATAGATAAAACCCTATACTATATATGCATTCTAACAATTACAAATGCAGGTCCAGAACTTGCAATGTGAAAACTCAATGATCTAATTATACTATCAAAAAGAAATAATTATATGTAGGTTATTTGATTTGAAGTGAAGAGGATTCTCAAAAAAAAATTGCAGAAAACATATGTCTACTGATATAAAACTAAATGTGGGATCATCAAGCCACCCATACAAGTTAAGATCTCATAACACAGATAAGAACAAACTTATAAACAACAATATCTTAGCTACGTAGCATTAAGGGACTCTCAGTTTTGAAAGTTGATTAAGGACCCCAATAGAACAAGCAGCAAAATCGACAACTAAAAGGAACCAAAACATCAAGAGTGCGTTTGGTTGTGGAAAATTTTCAAGTTTTCCATGAAAATTTTGTAAACGTGTTTGGTTGATTCAATTTTCAAATAATTTCCAAGAAAATGAAAACTTTCTGTTTTCCAAATTGTATGTAAATTAGAAAAGTGATTTTTACAGCTTTCCAAAGTTTTCTAAATTTCTAAAACAGAAAATGAAAACTCCACCGGTTTCAACCAAATGCATTTTCTAAAATTTTCATTGAAAACTAAAAACGAAAATTCAACTCTGTTTTCTGAAAACATTTTCTAGAAAAATGAAAACAATTTTCCACAACCAAATGCACTCTAAGCAAATCAATCAACTTTGACTCCCACTCACCTGCCCTATGCTTGCAGCAGCAAGGGGTTCATAATCAAAGCTTTTCAACTTGGACGACCAATTGGGGCCTAATTCAGATTCCAAAACTTGATTAAGCTGACTTCTTGGCATAATATCAGCACCCTGACGGACAATATCCAAAGCAGCCAAGATCTACAAGGAATAATACATCAAAGATTCAGAACCATAAACCAAGCACAAATAAGATTTGCATGTTCTGGAACAAGAATTACACGTAGTTAAAAAATACCACAAATACTACCAGTTTGTACATATTAAAAAATATATAAATATATATACAAATTACATCTAATTTACATAAAAATTTGTGTCTAACAGATATAAAATGTGTGTGTATAGTCATAATACTTAATTTGGGTGGAGTAGTCAACGGTTCTTCAATCGATTGATCTTGGCTAGTCGTCTTCGGTTAATGACTCAGTTCCGTACGAATTTAATTTTGGGATGTCATTCATCAACATCAGCCTGCATGGTCGTCTTTAGATGGTCGATTTGTTGGGTTCTCATGCCACCGCTTTTGGGTTTTCATGCCAGACTCAAGTTTTTTAGGTTTTCTCATTCAGGTCAGAAGGTTTCTGATTCATGAGTGTAATGCATGTTTATCTTACTAATGGAATCTAAAGATATTCGTAAAGCAGCCTTTAGAACTCATTATGGACAGAATAAATTTCTTGCCTTTTGGTCTTGCTAATGCACCCTCCACTTTCTAAAGTCTGATGAATAGTGTTTTCAAGCCTTACTTAAGGAAGTTCATGTTAGTCTTTTTTAATGACATCCTCATATATATAGCCCCACTTGGCTTACACACTTGAAACACCTCACTGTTGTCTTTAAGCTTAACATCATCATTCTTTATTTGCTAAGCTGACCAAGTATGCATTTGGAGTAACTCAAATCGAGTACTTGGGGCATATTATCACTCAAAACAGAATATCCACATATCCAAGCAAAATAAAAGTAGTTGTTGATTGGCCTAATCCACAAAATCTCAAAAGTTAAAGGGTTTATTGTTCAAAGTTGTGATTCTTAGTATGTTTCAGTTTGTATACAAACTCAGAGATTTCCATGACTTAAATGCCTTTTATTTCATCAAGGTTTATTACAACAAAATTTCATAAAAGGAAATACGTACAATACTATCTCAACAACTTATAACACATCCAAAAGATATGTTAAAAATAGTAACTACTTCATGTGGTTCCTACTCCTTTGCTGAGATACATACATGAATACGAATACATAAGCTTTAAACTTACCTGAGTAGTTATGGTTTTAACATTTAGCATAAACATTTAATCAAATTTAATGCGAAAATTAATAATTAATGCATTCTTTCTAGGGCCGTCAAAAATGTACTATGGAAAACCAACCAAACCAAGAAGTTAGAAGCCAATATATTTGGTAGCCAACATGTTTTGTTGACAGTAGCATACCAATCGAGTAATCATTGTACGGTAATAGTATAAAAGTTTACATGCCATGATATTACCGAACCAACAATTATATATATATATATATATATATATATATATATATATATATATATATATATATATATAGGGCAAGGTTAATGTGTTTCTTACATTTATTGTGTGGTAGAATGCACCAATAGAAATTTAGTAAAATTAAATAATTATTTAATTAAATAAAGATAGATATTAAATGATTTCCATAATTGTATGTATATTAAATAATATCCATAATTATATTTCTCTTTTTATGAAAACTAATTAAATTCGTCATTAATGTTAGCAATATCCTTCTTTCAGAATGAATTCATACCTAGGTTTTTATGTATGGGTTCGTTGTTTGTTTCAGGACTCACTCACTTAAAATACAATAAAGTTGCATGGAATATGAAGAACGAGAGTGTATTCTATTAGAATACACTCTCATTCTTCTAGATACGAATTCATTCTGAAAAAATATTATTGTTGACATTAATGACGAATTTAATTAGTTTCGATAAAAATAAATTATAAGTGATTTATGTATGGGTTCGTTGTTTGTTTCAGGACTCCCTCACTTAAAATACAATAAAGTTGAATGGAATATGAAGAACGAGATGTATTCTACTAGAATACAATCACATTCTGCTAGAATACACTCTCATTCTTCTAGATACGAATTCATTCCGAAAGAATATTATTGTTGACATTAATGACGAATTTAATTAGTTTCCATAAAAATGAATTATAAGTATGGATATCATTTAATATACATATAATTTTTACTAAATTCTTATCGGTGCATTCTAGCACACAATAGATGTGAAACATTTGAACCTATATATATATATATATATACACACACACACACTATCTCTCTCTCCCTCTCTTCTTCGGTAGTGTACATTGCCTTCCTCTTTATTTTTGTGCATGTATCCATTACAATTTCCGACACATCACCGGAGAAGACATCACCAGCAGCATAAACAACACCGACTTCATTTTCCGACTAGTGCAGCACACAGGTAAGTTAATTGCAGAAGCCATGTAAGTTTCCCACACTCCTTACACTCTCCTAAGTGCAAATCGCAGTACACTCTCCTAAGTGCAAACCGTAGCACCAGACACCTTCAATATCCCAGCCAGCCTAGCCCTAACGACAACCATATTTTTCTAAAACTAAACCCCATAAACCTCTTGTCGTGCCCGTACTAAACCCACAAATTCCCATCCTTGTCACCTCCATCTAAACAGCTGTTGGGACAAACCCAACTCCTGCTTCTGTCAAACTTTCTCCACCATTAAACATACAACCGCATAACCCTCCCCTTACCACCATACGACACCACATACCCTCATACCTTTCCCCACCATTGTTCTTGCTTTCTTATCGTTGTTCTTATTTTCCGTTACGTTCATAAAATCAGAAAACCCAATAAAAAACCACCCCCTCCGTACACGCATCGTCTGATCATGCGAGGACTGCATATATGTTATGGAATAGTATAGCCAATACGATCAAAGTGGTAGTTAAAGACACTATGGGATGTCGAGAGGGAAGGTTAAGGATCATAGAGAATCGTGGTGGTGAAGCAAGGAGGTACAAGCAAAGGTTAGGGTAAAACATGCTCACTATAAGGAGTTTTCAGAGGCTATCCGGGACAAAGATATAGGCAGGGCGAAAGATAGGTACGAGGAGGCCAATCGTGAGGCAAAGAGGGTCGTGTCTATAGCTAAGGTCATGGCTTACGAGGAGGTATATAAGAGATTGGACACAAAATAAGGGGAGCAAGGAATCTACAAGCCGGCTAAAACTAAAAGAATACAGAGGGACTTATGGAACGTTAGATATATTAAGGACGACAACGGCCAAGCTCTAGTAAATGATAAAGATATTTTGAGGAAATGGGGTAGCTACTTTCATTATTTATAATTTTATATAATGAGAGTTTCTTCACTGTGATAGATAGGAATAGAGATGATGTTTTAGATAGGTTTTAGACCGCCATAAAGGGCTCTTACTTAAGGATTAGTAGCGAAGAAGTAATGATGGCTTTGAGGAAGATGAGGAGGAACAAAGTTGTTGGTCCAAATCAAACCCTTGGAGAGGAAGAACTTGTGTGGATCAAAACATTATTCAACATGATCCCAATATATAAGAACTACAATGATCCCAATATATAAGGAGTGGAGAGCCACTACAATGATCCCAATATATAAGAACAAAGGTGATGCCTAAAGCTATGGTAACTAAAGCTAGGTTTTAAAAGGCGTGAAGCGCTCCGAGGCGATTAGCCATCCGAGAGCCTCATTTTTTGAGGCGCTTCGAATCAAGGGATTCACGTACGCAAGGCGCTTATATTTTCAAAAAAAGTTAAAGTATTTTAGAACCATAACTCCTAGACAAAACAACTTAATAACCAAGTTAAGAAGCAAAAACACCAATGTCATAATTCAAAGACAAATATAGAACATAACAGAAATCATAAATAACCAAAATGCCTAAAACTCATCAGCATCATCGTCATCAACATCAATCCCAAGTACCTACTCCTCCCCATCATCTTCAGAAACTCCATTATCTTCTTCTATCTCTTCATCAATCAAGCTAAATCCCCTAGAAGCCCTTTTACAATTTGAGGTTTCAGCAACACCATTTCCTTTATCTCTTAATGAAGTTGAACTTGGTGTAGATGACCTCCTAGTAGAATAATTAGGCTCAGATGCCCCAGAAGCTTTATCAACAACAGACCAAGTTAAATCATTTCCATCAAACACAAAGTCATCCTCCTCAACATTTTCCTCATCCATATGGCCCATCAACCACTCGTTACTTTCATCTATTTCTTTCAAAAGAATAGGATCTGTGGTGTCCTTTCTTTGATATCTTTTTTGCAAAGCACGATTAAACTTGATATACACCTAGGGATGTCAAAAACCCTCGTGGGACCTCGCTCCCGCAGGACCCCGATACCGTACGGGACTAAATTTTTTAAAAAACCGGGAGCGGGAGCGGGGGCGGGGGCAGAATTAAACCCCGTTTATTTTCGGGACCGGGGTCGGGAGTCGGTATTTCCGTCCCGTACTCCCGCGGGGGCCCCGGTTGAACATTTATGTAAAAAATATATATTTAATATAAAATACATATACAAAATAGATTTTCTAATTTTAGGTTTAGTGTAGGTTTAGCGAATTGATAATATATTTTTGGACATGTAAGTATTTTATATTTGTAATGTTGGATTTGTCGTATTTTATATTTGTAAGATTGTTGGAATTGTCGTTTTGTAATGTTGGATTCATAATGTTGGATTTTTAATTTTTTAGTTTCTAAAAGATTAGGTTTTATGCTTTTAAAGTTATTAAAAATAGCTTTTTTAGCCTAAAACAAAGCAGTTTTTTAGCAAAAAAAATCGATTTTTAAGCCTATAAACCGAGGGAACCGGAGGAACGGGGGCGGGACCGGGGGCGATGGATGTAACCGGGGGCGGGACCGGGGGCTATGTAAACGGGGGATCCGGGGGCGGGACCGGGGGCGGGGGCAACAACTGATTTCGGGAGCGGGAGCGGGGGCAGCTATTTCCGCTCCCGTTTGCATCCGTTGACATCCCTATATACACCATGTCATTTAATCTACTTTGTGCTAATTTGTTCCTTTTTTTGAATGAAGTTGTTGAAAGACACTTTGGTTCCTCTCGCAACCCGTAGCACTACAGGTTAAGCTAAGAACTCGGATAGCAAATTTCTGTAACTCCGGTGTCGACGCTCCATATGCAGACCACCAGTCAGCTGTTAACAGAAAAAAAAAAAAAAAAAATCAGCTGTTAACAGGAAAAAAAAATCAGGTAACAAAATCAGGGACCAATCCACTGTTTTTTTTTTACCTGGAGCTCTTTTGTCTCTTTGTCTTATGGCCATCGGATTGCCAAAAAGACCATGGGCATTTTGATACAAGTCTAGTTGTTCCCCAATCTTATCTTGAGTGCTCAAATCAGGTACCAACCTTTGAATGGTTGCATACAATCCATTCATAACCTCAGCACACATTACATTCTTGGGATTTTTGTAAAACAATTATGGATTTAAGAAAAATCCAGCTGCATGTAAGGGTCTATGGAGTTGGCAATACCACCTTGCATTAATATACTCAAAAGCTTTTTTATAATGTTCTTTATGCAAAAAAACTAGCAGCAATAGTCTCTTTAGCCCTATCCATGGACTCATAGATGTATCGCATGGCTGGCTTTTTGTCTCCATCTACCATTCTAAGAACCTTAACAAGAGGTCCAGTCAACTTTAAAGCATAGACTATATTTCTCCAAAACCTTTCTTGCAAAAAAGTTGATGTTAGTCTCTTCTCCGCAGCAACTTTTGACCACTTGATATTGTTCCACTCTGGAGACGTGATCATCTTCCGTAAAATATTTTTTTGTTTATGCATTTGGGAGAGAGTAATGAATGATGTTGCAAATCTCGTGATTGCAGGCCTATGTAGGTTTCTCTGATTTGTAAATCTCCTCATCATGTTGACAATGCCAACATGGTTATAAATATAACCATTGCAGAACATAGCTCCCTTCAAAGTATTCCACACCTTTGGGATCTTTCCAATATCTTCCAACATCAGATCGATACAGTGAGCAGCACAAGGAGTCCGGTATAAATGTGGTCTTGTTGCCTCTAACATTGATCTTAAAAGAGTTTTAAGAGAAATATGAAAGAATAAGACAAGTGTACTCAAAACAGTAACTAACGAGTAAAAAATTTACTAAGACTTAGTAACTTACCAGTTTTAACATAGTTAGATGCATTGTATGTCACCACTTGCACTACATTCTCCTCTCCTATCTCTTCCACCATATCATCGAGCATTTTAAACAATGTGTTTGCATCTTTTTTGATTTCTGAGATATCCAAGGACTTTAAAAGACTGAACCTTTAGGAGAATTCACTAAAAAGTTCACAATATCTTTCTAAACGGTTGAATCACACCATCGATCTGATAGAATCGAGCAACCTTTTACTGCCCATTCTTGCTTGTAATCTTTCAACACTTTTTGGGTGGATTCCACTTCATTTTTAGGTAGAGGAACTCTAAGCTCATATATGCTTGGAGGTATGAATCCCGGGCCAAATTGTGCAACAGATTCCATTGCAATATGAAAGCTATCATAAGAGGCTGCATTAAAACGTAGCCCTGCATCATAAAACCAACGACCTATCTCCTTACAAGCCTTGTCCCTAAGGTCTTTTCGACATACTTCGTTAATTGTTTGCTGTTTTCCACATTTTCTTCCTTTGAGTTTGTCTTCTGGTTTATTGGCATAAAACTTGTCTAGAGGACCCTTTTGTCTTGGTTTTTTAGGTGGAGGCTTGCTACTTCCTTGTCCCACGCCATCATCATCTTCACCATAGTCATTAAGTGCCCCTACATTTGAATGGTCAGTAGTTCTTTGTAACATCCCGGGATCAGGTATATATATCTTTGGCCCTTCATCTTTCCTTAAGTTGTCAACTTAGTCCTTGAAGAAGATTATGTGATAATCGAGTACGTTAGGCGTACGTGAGTGTACGTTGCGCGTACTCGTGAGCGTGTTCTTGACGCGGAGGTCACCCAGTACGCTGGGCGTACTAGGCTCAGAATGAAACCCTAATTGCTAGCAAGCTCCCTATTTAAAGAACATGATGGCCTCATTTCTGGCCACCATTCCCAGACCCCAAACCCTCCTAACCCTAAATCTTCGTCCTTGTAGCTGGAGAGTGCATCTAGGAGCTTGTGAGTGTATCTTTGTGTTCTTGAGGTGAAGAAAGAGCTTGGAGAAGGAGTGAGAGCCCCAGAAGTTTGGATCTGAGCTTTGCTACGTGAGAAGCTTCACAAAAAGGTATAAAGCTCCATTCTTTCTGATTCTTTGTCTTGGTTCTTCTTTTTGGAGTATTTGGGGTTTTTAGTCCCAAAGGTGGAGACTTTATGAGTAAAGGAACTCCATAGACCTTGATCTACCCCTTTTCAGTGTATATGATGATATAGAGCCATAAAAATCCAATCTTGGACGTTAAGAATGAGTCATGCATGAGTTAAGAACTTAATAAGGAAAGGGGATGGGTGTTTTGAGTGTTGGTGACCTTTACAGCCATGCAAAGGCGTAAAGTCACTGACTTTATGAATTAAGAGACATTAGAGGGTCCAGATCTGAGATATAAGCTTATGTCTTAACTGATTAAGACCAAAAATGTGAGAAGAGTGCAACTAGGGCGTACGCTGGGCGTAACCCTAGTACGCGCAGCGTAGGGGTCGAGCACCCTCGATTCTGTATAGCAGCCGAGTACGCCCAGCGTAGGGAGGTGGAACGCGCAGCGTACTCCCTGCTGTTGGCTTTTGTTGACTTTTAGGGTTTGGTCAAGATTGGGACTTGTAAGCCTTGGAGGGGTAAAATGGTCTTTTACCCTACAGTGAGTTGTAGAAGGACAGTCTAGCTTCTTGAGGGCCAATATTAATTAGGGATAATTATTATGTGTTAGGCGGAGGCTAGACCGGTGGGTAGAGCTCGAGATCCCGAGTACGAGATTTTCATTCATTAGCTTACGAGGTGAGTCTTCTCACTATACCTTACCTAGAGTGGTAACTATGTGTGACCGGAAGGTCTTATGTGCTTATAAGTGTTATGTGATATATGTTCTATGTGATATGTATATGTTTGTATGGTTTGGACCGGAAGGTCAACAGGGATTGGACCGGAAGGTCAACAGAGTTAGGACCGGAAGGTCATCATGGGTAGGACCGGAAGGTCTACCCAAGTTGTGGGACCGGAAGGTCCCACTGAGACACATTGACCGGAAGGTCTCGTAGAGTTATAGCCCGAGTGGCTGATTATATGTGTGTGGTATTTTGGGGAACTCACTAAGCTTTATGCTTACCGTGTTATGTGTTATGTGTTTCAGGTAGTTCAGAAGATCGCGGGAAGGCCCCGGCTTGATTGTACACACACTCGCTTGGGAGACATGTATTGGAGGATCCTGGTTTTTGTGATAAACAACTTTTGATAATAAATTGTATTAATGTTGATACTTGAGATTTTTGGGAAATATGACATGTGATTTTTATATGCTAAAATGAAAAATTTGTTTTAAAATTTTGGGTGTAACATTCTTGCATTTTTTTCTGCTTCTTTCTGGATCATATAGTTCTTCACTTCTTCCCGCACATGCTCTGGACACTTTTGGGCATCTTTTACAATTTTGAAACCTCCGACTAAATGTTGTTTTAGTCGGTATACTCCTCCAGAAGTTGACGTTCCACAAAATTTGCAAATAAACTTGTGCCTATTTGTTGGGTCAACTGTACCATATCTCCTGCTTGGATCCATTGGATCTTCAGTGTCAACAATAGGATTGTTGGTGTCCATAGTATCAGTGGAATGGGAAGAAGGGAAGTGGAATGAGAAGAAGGGATGACAAGAAAAGACTTCAGAATAATGAAAGCAAAAGAATATAGAGAACGAGGGAAGAAAACTACATGGATTAGAGAATAAGGGAAGAAGATACATGGATTTATAGTGATTGTCGAGACCTGTTGGAATACCCAGAAGTAATGCAGAGTCGGGTATGCTTTGGTGTATGCTTTTTGCCGATGACATTTTGTAGGTAGCCGAGTCAAAGATTTAGCTGAATGCTCGGCTAGACACTTGGTGGTCAACTTTAGAACAAAAAGTGTTACATATCAACCCACTTAAAACTAGGGGTACAAACGAGCCAAGCTACTCATGAGCTATACGGGATCGGCTTGTTAAAAGCTCGACTCGAAACCGATTTTAAACGAGCCCGAGCCGAGCTCAAGCTTAATATTAAGCTTGTTTATTAAACGAGTTTGAGCTTATGTCACTAAGCTCGATTAGGCTCGCGGGCCTAAACGAGCCTATATATAATATAATTTGTTATTATTTTTATATATTAAAATAAAAACATATTTGGGGAATTAGGGATTTAGGGTATTAACAAACGAGCTTCTTAACGAGCTTAAGCCGAGCTTTAGCTTATTTAGGCACGTTAGACAAAAAACGAGTCGAGTTTGAGTCCAAGCCGAGCTTGTATAATTATTTACGAGCTCGATCCAAACTCAATACAAGAAAGCCTGAATCGATCCGAGCTCGAGCCTCGTATAACTTAAACGAGCCCGACCAAACTCTTTGGTGCAATTTCAGTGGAGAGTCGAATGATGAAGGAGTAGATGTAAGTATAGGGGAGCAATCCTTATCCTGAAGGGGCGAGGTGGTAGGTTTCCTTTTTCACCTCTAAAATATGTAAGGATTTGTGTCGGTATGAATTAAGCCACACTTCCTGGCATAACCCGTTAAGCCACTCTTAATAGATTAAGTAAAAAAAAACCAACCATGTATAGATGTAGATATTGAGTGCTTGACTCATTAAGCCCATCAAGTAAAAAAGAAATATCACCTAACTTATAATCTTTCTCCACTTGGTATTTTTATGTTTTTATCTACATAAAGCATTTTAGGTGTTCAATAAAATGCTCAAATGAGATTAAAACAAGGAAATCATTTGTTTCAAAAATGAAATCTTTTTCCATCGTACATTTGCTCACGGTTGCACTTTTTGCTACAATAATCCTTCCTACGAAGGTTGATCTTCAATGGGTAATGTTATGTTTTTTTTTCATTTTTTGCTATTGTTTTTCCTAATCCTGAATTAGAAAATGACACTTTTACATTAGCTTCTACTCTACTTTGAAACGATCATGAAGTTGAAAACAATCTAAACAGGCACTAAAAGAGAGTTGAGGATTTAATAAATGGTTAATCTTGTTTTAAACCTATCAATCTGAATATCCATTTTAGTCCATTACAAAAAAAGATTTGTTAAAGTCCCTCAACTATGGTTTCTAGTTCCATTTATGCAGAACAAAACATTAAACATGTCGCATGCTGATTTGGCAGAATGTTCGCTCACATGGACCCCACGTGTACATTTTGAGGGTTTTATCATTTCAGGTGTGTATGGAAAGAAATATGAACAATAATTATTATGACAGAAAAATATAAAACTAAAACTAAAAAGCCACATCTGCGTAAATTATAAGGTGAAAATAAATCAAAAAACACATTAGCAAAATGTGACAACTCAGCAATTTTAGCAATTTTAACAGGTCAAACCGGTTCAGTCAAACTTTCACTATAAAAGGAATTGTGAGGGACTAAAGTAGACATTTTGGGTTGTTGTTTGATTTAAAACAACATTAACCCTTTTATAAAATGGGAGAGGATAAAAGGAATTGGTATGAGTTGTTTAACGTTCGTTCATTTGATTGATAAGGACAGATAAACAAGTAGATGGCATAGAAGCATTAGCGGTAGCTATCCAAATTGGCCACTCACCAACTAGTGATATAGAGATATAGCAATTGTATACAACTCGTAGTAAAGCCAGGAACATAACATTACCATATTAGAAATAGGCTACAAATATTGTGCTAGGAGAAGGTAGAAATTATGCTTCATTTAATATAATAGCCTAAATTAAATTGAGCACCTACCTCTCCCTCGAAAGTTGGAACATTTGTCTTTCTTTATTGTGTGTGTTTTCAAAATAAAACTTATTGAGGGTTCTAAGACATATAATTACTTGTCATGCATGATAACACAAACATCTTGCTAACCATAAATCGATATATATATATATATATATATATATATATATATATATATATATATATAGAGAGAGAGAGAGAGGAGTAGAAGAAGAAGAAGAAGAAGAAGAAGAAGAAGAAATTACCGGAGCAGGAACAAGGGATTCATCTTGGATGCTCAACATCTGTCCTAGTTTGAGTGCTGCCCCTCGCATCCTACATAGAGCCAGAGCCAGCCGTTCTGCATTTTTTTCGGATAAAAAAGGCGAAAGGGCAGACTGCTTGTTTTCTGATTTAGTTGTACCAAAGACGAGTCTCTTAGCAGATTCCTGTACAGTTCCCCAGGCAAGCCCAGCTCCTAGTCCAGCAAACCTTAACAACATAAGTTAGCAATCAAGGCAGCAATTTGCTAAAAAAGTAATAAATATAGGCATGCAATGCATATCAGACCGGACTTGTAAGTTGCATCTTGTTCCCCTCGATTCCAAAACATATACAACATGTCATTGAAAAGGTACAAAACATTAAAAGGAGGCGTACAAATAAGTAGAAAAATTATTGCTCTATATTCAGTGTAATAAAGGTAGAGCAGTTACTTAAAGGCTCAAAAAGAAGTTCTAAACCATTTGTTGTACAACCAGAAGTTCATTAAAAAAACTGACAAGTTATATAGATGTTCTATTAAACAATAGAGCATTCCATGGAAGTGGTCAACAATATGAGAGGAAATACTAAGCAATAGAACAGCGCAATCCAAATTATGCTAATGTCTATGTTCGCTGTGATGATATTGGAAAAAAAAATAGCTGGTAGCAAGAGATATTATACATAGATAAAGTAACTCACCCAAGCGCTCTCGAGAAGGGGGTGGAAGGAACCCTCCTCTCCTTGCGCCGCCTCTGTTTATTTATTAGTGGTGGTGCTTTAGGCGGGGAATTGGTCAAAGGAACAGCCTTTCCTTCTCCAATTGCAGCAGCATTGTTCTCCAAAGTAGCCGGAGGAGTAATGATCATAGTCTGAAGGGACCCCGATTCGACATCACCTTCCCTCTTTGCATTTTTTGGATGGTTTATACGAGCATCCGCGTGGACATTTCCATTGTCATATATAAGGGTAGGAGAAGGGAAATGTCTCTGAGAATCAAAATTCGCTTCTTTGGGGGTGTTTTGGTCAGAAGTTGTACGCCACAGTGCATTATCGGACGAAGAAGCTACCGATGTATACGAGGGTGCTACCTCCTCCCCAAAATAGACAACCCTGCTGTCTTGTTTGATACCGTCCGTATCACCAATGGCTTTGGTGATCACGAAATTGCGAACCTCGCCTTTAGTGAGACCGGATATGTCGGTGGCTGATAAGATGGCTCGCCGGATTAGGGATTGCAAGTCTGGCTTATCGATACCCCGTCTCATGGCCTCCTTGGCGACCAGGGAAAATCCATTCACGAGCTTGCCAAGGTCTTTCAACGATGCCATATCCAGACAACGATTTCAACGACGCGGAGGCGTCGTATCGATGAATTAGTGTTTATTCAAAGGCAAAGACGGTCGTATAGGGATTTCTACTATAGAAACCTATGATAAAATGGGGCAAGCCAACGGTGGCTAGTGTTTTTCAAGGGAAGGTTTTATGATTCATTAATTATATTTTAAATTTATTTCCGTGTTAATATTTTATAAATATTACACTATTATATAAGAAATCTCCATTTGAAATGGGAGGGGGTTATGAGTTGTCACTCATAAACAAAAATATTAAAGTGGTATTCACTATAGAACCTTGTTGGCTTCTGGCATGTAAACAAAAATAAATATTGAGGTGGTGTTCACTATAGAAGTCTGATGGCATCCATACCAGCATAAACATCTATTTTGTCTCAAATTTAAGTCTATAGAAGTCGGATGGCATCCATACCAGCAGATTCATCTATTTTGTCTCACATCGAAATCTACCTGGTATCTTTGGAATTGCTATCAAGAGACATCATTTAGAAGTTACATACTAGGAAACTTCTCCTACCTCCTATTGGTATTTGCTTCGGACACTAGTTTTCTTCTTCGCTTTCTACGTTTTACCATTTGTCGATTACCGCTACATGTACCCTACACTACCGTTATCTCTCCATGCCACCTTCCCTCCAATATATCCATCATATTCTCCATTTACTAATGTTTTAAAAATCGGTCTTTTAGTGGAACCGGTTCGAACGTCGCTTCAACCGTATTTTCTTATTTTTCTATATATATGTTAAAGATCAAATGAGAACCCCTAAAAGTTAAGAACTTTAAGTGTAACACCCGCTTTTTTCAGGATGGATCGATTTAGGGTTTTAAGGAGTCAACAGCTTGACTTTTGGAGAAAATCGAGTGTCACGATGTAACCATAAGGTGATCACGACGTGACAAGCAAAACACAAGAGGCGCGTTTTGGAACCATCCTCACGACGTGAGACATAAGGTGTCACGACGTGAGACCTGTTGCAGCCCAGTCCCATGATCTTTTATCACACCCCCAAACCAGAACGACGGAAACGTCCGGGGACGGGTGACTTCACGTCAAGTATCACAACACATGCATTATAGTAATCAAAGTACAACAACCATTGCATTAATAATGTATAAGTTTTTACATAAGTGCTCAAACATTAGATATTTGACATCAAAAGTAGGTACAGTAAAAGACAAAAGACGCAGCACGGTACTAGGTTGTCTTCTCCAAAAGCTTTAGGAGTGTTATACCCGGATCCTTGACCCGGTCCATAACCCATAGAATACAAATTATTTTGAAAGAGAGGATCAACATTTAAGTTGGTGAGTTCATAAGTATTAGTTTCATCTATGGTTGCTTTAGTTTTAAGAAAGTGATTGATTACGTTCCAGAAAATCCTATATTTTCTGCTTTACAACTGAAAAGTAGTTTTAATCTCATAAAACCGTCTCGTTTAAGTGTTATTGTACTTATAACATAGTATGACATAATTTTAACTCACCATAAAATTATAAGAAGAATGTTTTCTGTTTTGTTTGTGGAAAATGATTGGTGCAGTAGTATTTCTTAACAATACACTAGTGGTGTAATAACTACCCTATTGTTAAACTAGTTAATTAGGGTTAAAATGTGATTAGGTTGTAACCATGCTGATTGACTACTATAAACACGACGACCTTCTAGCGTCGAAACTGATGTGACATTTGTCACCCGTAGACCGACAGGTCCCACTGTAGCTAGCAGTGAGGTGTGGGATTGTCAGTCCCGTATAGATCTATACACACAATGTCCGCTCTCCCTCCAGGAGACTCTGGTTACAAAACGCGACATAACAAGTATATTGCTATGCCGTGAAGTAGTATCTCACATTTTTGGTTTATCTAGTTTTAAGTAAAGATTGAATTATATCATTTTCTTAACAAAGTAGTTTAAACCTTGTATACTTATCTAGTAAAAATAGATTTCTCGTTTGTTTCATAAATTATACCTATTATAATTTATATGTTCTATCTGATTAGCATGATCTCTCATGAATGTACCCCTTTGCTCAGCGTGATGCAAAGGTAACAATATTGATTGACGTATGGATGGATTATATAAGTTTAAATGAGTTAAACTGTATATGTATTTTGTATCTACAAATATGTCGGGTAGAACATGGGTAGATGAGGTTGTTGGTAGGTAATAAAAGATGGGTTGGACCACGAGATAAAAGGATAAAGAGATAAACTTGTTTTAGATCTAGGTGTATGGATCAGATCAAGAGGTTAGTTTTAGATCCGAGAGTATGGATTAGATCAAGAGGTTAGTTTTAGATCCGATAATATGGATTAGGTAAGGAGGTAAATTTTAGATCCGGGAGTATGGATTATGTATTTTTGAATTATGTGTTCATTCGATATGGTATCATGTGCATAGTCCCTTTCATGGACATGATTTAAATACAAGTATTGATTAAAGTATTAAATATATATGTATGTGAAGTATTTTTTATTGTCCGAAATACGTGTTAGATATATTTGATGATATACAACGTGCGAATCAGTTATGGTTCAATATGTGTTAAGATGTGTATATATGATATTATTACTTAAAACCTTGTGTTAAGTATACACTAGTTGGCATTGCTTAAACGGAGATAGTATCAGAAATTGATTATAAGTATTGTAGGTTTGCCTAGTGATGGGTTAAGACTTAAATGGGATGTTTAGTTCAATTAAGATTGGACTTTGGGTAGTCTCTTATTAAGAGTACGTGTGGGGTGAGATTGATGATCGGTGGAGTACGTCCTACGTACAGAAGTACATTTTATGTACGAAGTCCTTTTCAAAGCTCTGTGTCTGGGGTGCTGCTTGTGCCAGGGTACTATTATGTTCTCGGTTACGAGTCTTTCACATACCAAAGTACTATAATGTGCCAGAAGTACTATAATGTACAATGTCTTTTGACAATTTTGTGTGTCGGTTACGGGAGCGTACGGGAGTACTCTTTTTGTATTTCCCCATACTTTTATTTTGAGGGAGCTTTGGAGTCAACGTTTCTTTTATGAAGTGATTGACCGAGCTTCATATGTCAGCGTTTTCTTTCACGAAGTAATTAAGGGAACTTCGTAGACTGCCTAATAAAGTGTGTCGGTAATAGACCACTGCTAGGTATGTCTGGTGTTATATTGTTGGATAGGGTGCATCTGGGGGTGAAATACCTCATGTATTCAAGCCACTGCTAGGCAAAGTTCGATGTTGGATAGGGAGAGTCTGGGGGTATAATACCTCACGATATTCGAACCACGCCTAGGCATTGTTATCTAGATAACTACCTCTGACTTAACTGTCTTGTGGTTCTTTCTTTTACGAACGAAGGTTCGTGGTGAAACTTATTCCATTCCCCTCAATTGATGTCTTTATTGATCCTCGTTTGCTGCCAGGGAATTTCCGAAGCAGCTTCGTCAGTTGTTGTTCATATCGATTCCTTAGGCTAGACCATGTTGATGAAATTCATGGAAGCTTCAGAAAAAATACATGATGCTACTGACGCTGCAATGGAAGAACAAAGAAATATAATGAAGATCATCACGCAATAATGATAGATCAGCAAGCATTAATAAAGAATCAGCAAGCCTCCATTAATAACCTTGAAGTACAACTTGGTCAACTTACCACTTTGGTTAATGAGAAAATATTCCCGAAAAATCCTGAAAATAAAACCCAATCTCACGTAATGGCCATAGATATTGAAGAAGAGCCGATTTCTGAGTTCCTAGAGGCCTTGGAAGTGGAGCCCCAGCACCCCGATCCAAACCCGAAGAAGCTAAAATTCGAGAACAAAAATGTAGTTGAAGTACAGAAACCACGTCGTGGGAATCATATGTCCACGTCGTGGCCTTGGTCTGATCAGAAAATTCCAGAAACCGTCTCGACTTATAAACCGCCTTTGCCATTCCCGTCTAGAGCTAATCTCAGTCCACTGGAAAGAGAACATCTGGAGTTTATCAAACAATTAAAGGGTATTCCTATCAATACTCCTTTTATTGATTCGCTTGCAAAAATTCTAGAATATGCTAAGTTCCTACAAGACTTGTTAGACACTCGTCAGCAATTAAAGGAGAATTCTAAGGTGATTCTAAGTGAGCAAAGCTCAAAAGTTGTGTTGGGAGAAATACCGAAGAAAATGGGGGATCCTGGATGACTCACTCTCCCATGTGAGTTTGGGAATAATATGAAGATTTATGCTTTAGCCGATTCTGGGGCTAGCATAAATTTGATGCCTTATTCGTTTTATCAAAAATTAAATATTCAGAAGTTGAAGACTACAAAGATGACTATTCACATGGCGAACCATTCAGTGACACAACCCCGGGGCATTGTGGAAGATATTTTAGTAAAAATTGGGAAATTCATTTTTCCAATAGACTTTGTGGTATTGGATATGAAAGAAGATCCCAATGTACCGATTATTCTTGGTCGCCCGTTACTTAACACTGCTGGAGCTCTTGTTGATATTCGGGAGTCTAAGCTCACCTTGAGGGTTGGTGATGAAAAGGAAATTTTTGGGATAGAAGATGGCTTTCAAGGGAATCGTGCTCAAGAAGAGGTATTCAACATTGATGAAGAAAGTGAACTTGAAGAATTAGAGAAGCTCATGGAAGAAGAAATCAAAACAATTCAACAAGTTAAAAGAACAAAACCGAGAGCATCTGTTCCATTTTTGGTTGAAGTCGTTGCCTACACGAATCCAACTTCTTGGGTGAGCGAGGAAGATGATGAGATGTCGAGTGATGAAGAGGAGGTTACTTCAAAAGTAACAAGTCCAGTGGTGAAAGAAGAGAAGGATACTTTGGAGCTTAAAAATGATGGAAAATTGAAGACTAAAGGGACTAAACGCAAGCTTGATGGAGACGAGGTCAAAACTAAAAAGGAAAATTCGAAAAAGGCGTATAAAAGACGTGTTCAAGCTTACAAGAGGCGTTTCAAGGAACAAAAGATCCTAGTGGTGGACTCTTCAGATGATTCAACGTAGGAGGCACGGAGTCCAGCTCAAGACTCCTAAAAAAGAAGCGCTTCTCGGGAGGCAACCCGAGTTTGGTTTGCTTTTTCTTTTCTTTTCTTTTTAGTTTTTACGTTTTTTTTAAAAGGTTATCAAGTCATCATCTATAGACTATTACTTGGTAAAAAATTAGCTGTGGGATGCTTTGGTAATAATTGGAACACAAAGAACATAAATAAAAATTGTTAGATTAGCAAATTTTTGTGACCAGACATCAATCACGTCGTGGTCAGAAGAGCCACGTCGTGATTTTAAGGAACAATTCGGGGACTGAATTCGACTTGACCGGTTTATCTATTATTAAAAGTCACGACGTGGTATAGCCTGCCACGACGTGACCTTTAAAAGTCACAGGGGGGGACCAGTTATTAACCCCTTTGACCACAAGCTTCTTCCCCATTTGTTTACTGCCTCACGAACGGAAGAAAGGTCCCCACAGCCGATTTTTTTTTAACTTTTCCTCCAATTTTCCTGCATTCTCTTGTCCTTTTACTCCATCTGGTATGTATTTCATCCATTAATTGTAGATATTACTTACAATTTATACATTTTCATGGTTAGGGTTTATGTGAATGATAGGATTTCTGAAATTGGATGAAATTGGTTACTGTTTTTAGGTTGCATGCCCGTAGAATAGCAATAGAAACAAACCCCAAGTATTGTTTTTGGGTAGAATCGCGTAATTAGTGTTCGATCGATGCCAACGATCCGACTGCAAGACCACGACGTGGCGAGCCAAGCCACGACGTGATCCCTGGGCGACAACTTTTCTGCATTGTTTTTTATAACATATTTTAAGTGTTTTGTTTTTGTTTTGGTTTTGGTTTGTTTTTGAACATTGCAGGAAGATGGCACCTAGAAGGGCTGTTCAACAGGACAATGACCCGATTGATGTCTTGAATATCAATCTGTTATATCGATTTCCGCGAACCATTTCACGGGCCTTGTTGACGTCTTATCAAAACCGTTTGGGATGGTTATACAATAGGGAGTTTGCTATAGCTCCGATTATTGACTGGGATGGCTTGGTGGTGTTGGAATGGTTGTTGAGTTGGAGCGCCATTGGACAAAAGTATACGAGGGAGACCATTTTTCCTTTACTTGCCATGGATGGAGGAACTTGTTCGCGATCCAAGAACCCGTGTACCGGGAATTATCAGTGGAGTTTTTCTTTACTGTGAACTTTGAAGAACGCACCATGGATTTTGATTATAACCGGGCACTAGTTTTTCGGTTGGGCGGGGTGTATCGGGAGTGTAGTCTCCGGGAATTTTCATGGTGCATGGGGATCTATACGGAAGTGGAGACTCAATCCCCGTTCTTTGTTCCATTTTTACTTGGTTGTATTCGAGATTTTGTGCCCGGTATTTTTGATGTTCAATTTTGGCGCACTATCGCAAATCACGAGTACAGTTCTCGTGATTCAAGTGAAGCACAAATTCGGAATCCGGTGCATCGTTTTTTTCACCGCCTTATCACCTTTTCTATCAATCATAAACATCACGGTGATAAGGTTTCTTTACAAGATTTGTTCTTTTTGTGGAGTATTATTACTCCCGGGGTGTGTTGTGATATTCCTTACATGCTAGCAAGGTTTTTGGGAAAGAGAGCGGTTAGTTCACGACAAGGAAGTCCAATTACAGGTGGACATTTGGTCACCCGTCTTGCCCGGTCATATGGGATTTTGTCCCAAGAATTTGTGCGGAACCTTACCCGTTTTCCAGACAATGATTTGACTATTCAGTTTTTGGGTGTTATGCGCGTGGTGGTTGATGTCGGGGGACGTTATGTTATACCCCCGGAAGATAGAGAGCAAGAGGTGGAACAACCCGAGCAACCTCCTGCGAGAAGACGAAGAAACGTTAGAGATGTTGGATAAGGTGTCTAAGTCCATAACTATTTCTGGTATGTACTTGACCCGACCCGGCATGGTCCATTTGGGTTGCATGGCACCATGCAATTGGATAAACTAATATGAGAGAAATAACACTTATGGTTTATTAATATATTATAAGTTCTAATATATTAATAATATTATTTAATTAGTTTGATCAAGAATTAATTTAGAATTAATTAAGTGATCAAAAGATAACTAATTAAATATATGGGTAGATTATGTAAATCTTCCATATCTTATATAGTGGGCTAAGAGGCTCCATGGATTATCAAGTTGGGTTCCACCCATAGGATGCTCCATGATGCTCCAAGGGAGTTACAAACCCATGGGTCATGGAAATGAAGAGTCATGACACATTAGGGTTTACATGGTGTAACCCTAGATGTGTCAACACTATATAAGAAACCCATTCTCCACCAAAATTGGCTACACATAAGAAACAAGAGGGCTAGGCCGATTTTAGAAGTGTGTATTCTCTCTAAAGTCATTCCAAAAGCATTTGGTGTTGTGTGAAGCATTTGAGGCATCACACTTGGGGTGCTAGGCTCACAAGGTTTCAAGGATCATAAGCAACAACAAGGTAAGTTATTCTATCTTTCATGCAAGTTAAAATTTGTTCCCCATGTATGCTAGATAGGAATATAACCTTGGAATTCAACTTTGCATGATAATTAGACAAACATAGATCCAAGGTTATTAGGGTTGCATGTACACTTAGGAAGTGTTAGAATGCTCAAAAACCATCAGTGGTATCAGAGCCTAGGTTTGTTTGTTGTTGTTTTTTTTTTGTGTGCAAACAGCTTGAAAAAAAATCGTTATCTGTTTTCTGCTCGTATGAAAGTTTGCACATTTGTTGCTTGAAATGGACTAGAAACATTACCCTAAACTGTTTTGATGTTTTAAAGCTTGTTTTAGATGGTGTAATGTTTATGCTAATCCATTTACAATGGCAATTATTAAAATTACAAGTTTTTTTTAAGTGTAATTTTTTGATTCTTGAAAGTGTTCATATTCATGTTCTTGAACTTATGAAGATTAGATGATCATAGGAATTGTTTGTAACCTTCATGGTAGTTTAATTCATGATCATAATGTGTTTTAATGGAGTCCATAACTTGTCCTCAAGTTATGGAAAACCAAAAGTCTCACTTTTATTAAAGCCATTAAAAGAACACAAGAGTTATAAAAATGAAGAGTCTTCATTTTTATTACTCAATTAATTCATAAGTTATAAGAAATGAAAAGTTTTGGAAGTTTACAAAACTTGCCCTCAAGTTTTGGAACATGTAAAGTCTTGATTAAAACTTTAGTTCCAACCCTTAGAATTTTAAAAGTTAAAATTCAACCCTTATACTTTATAATATTATAAGTTACTAATATATATATGTATAACGTCAAGTCGTCTTACCGCTAGTACGCCTCATTCACGAAGCCGGTCTATAAGGGGAGTATAAGGTTGTTGCCTATAAAATGGCAACTTAATGTGTGTCCACTCTCACCCACCGCTTCCTTGATCGGTGGAGGGTCGTTAGCCGAACGGGTAAGACAAGGACTTATAAATTCTCATTAAAAGTATGATGAATATTATAAAGTAACTAAATGCTTTTATTAAATTCCCAATCTTAGTTACTTTAGGAAAATGTGAATAAGGTGCTAATCCATGACATTACACTTTACACTTTGTTTAAGTCATTGGTGGAGCGTGTGTGGTTAACCGGCACACTTTCCTAAAGTAACTTAACAAGGTAGGTAAAGGGTGACTTAAGGTTTACCATAGCATCGGTGGAGCGTGTGTGGTTTACCGGCACATCGATTGAGTGATAAACCTTGAGGGTACCAAGTGATTTGCATGGTTACTTCACACCTCGTTTTGTGATCCTCGGTATCCCAGTCACAAAACTTGGATGGCACACTCGAGATTGAAACATGCCTTTGAAAAGTTCATTGAATCTCAAAAGAATCTAGGAATTTCTAAGAACCAATTAAAAACCTAATATTTATATTTCGTTTTTCATGGTGGAAATTGGTGAATCGTCATTCACCTACCTTTCAAATATGTTATAGCTTGGATTACGGCATACCTCTTCTAAGTTATAATATATTGTGATTGGATCCTAGCCTTAATATTACATTTGGGTGTTTTATTAAGGACTCTCTTAATATCTAAACTAATCTTGTCCTCTTCTTTCAGATGTCTTCAAACAATGCTGCTTCTGGCTCTAATCCTAATGGCTCCTTTACCCTTATGAACTTGTGTGGGAAAGTCACTTTTGATGGATCCAACTTCAATGAATGGATCAGAAACATCAGGATGATTACCCGCTACGAGGACAAAGAATATGTCCTTGACAAGGAGCTTAAGGAGATTGATGAGACCACTGCAACTCCCCAGGAGATCGCTGACTTCCGGGCACATGAAAGGGATGCTACAAAAGTGGCATGCATCATGTTGGCCACCATGACAGCGGAACTCCAAAAGTCCTATGAGGACTTCTACCCTTTTGAAATGCACCAAGATCTGATGGAAAGATACCATCAAAGTGCACGACAAGAGAGGTATGAAATCATATGTTCTATCATAACAACCATGATGAAGGACGGGGAATTCGTCACGAGCCACATGCAGAAAATGCAAAGGTATGTGGATCGGTTGCTGAAGCTTAATGTGAACTTCCCTGAGGAGCTTGCAATAGATATCATTTTGTACTCCTTACCATCGTGCTATGATCAATTCCGCATGACATATCACATGAATAAGGAAGAGGTCACACTCAGCAAACTTCAGGGACTCCTCAAGACCGCAGAAACAGGTCTTAAGGGTAAGTCGGTTGTTAACACTCCTACTCCAAACTCCGCCCCGGTTTTGGCAATCGGGAAAGGTAGAGGGAAGAAGAGGAAGAGCTCTTCGAAGGGTACCAAGGCTAGGACCCTTGATGGCTCTTCTTCAAGTGGAACCAAGAAAGGTTTTGTCACTCCTTCTTCTGACCCTAAAGAGGCTGAATGCTTCTATTGCCATGAAAAGTCACATTGGAAGCGGAACTGCCCAAAGTACCAGCAAGATGTGAAGGATGGGAAAGTTAAACCCAACCATGCAGGTATTTACACTATCTTATCTAATAACTCACCCCATTCTAACTCTTGGGTCCTTGATACCGGTTGTGGTATTCATATCTGTTCTGATTTGCAGGGACTAAGAAGAAGTGAGAATGTGGAGCATGGAAGAATAAACTTAATCATGGGGAATAGGAAAGCTTTACCTGTCACCAAGATTGGAGTTTATACTTTATCGCTAAGTAGTGGGTTTAGTTTAGATTTGAATAAATGTTGTTATTCGCCAGAAATGGCAAGAAATATTATTTCCTTTCATGCATTGTATAAACAAGGTTTCACCTTTTCATTTGATAATGAAGTTGGTTCAATTAATGCTTTCTTTAATAATGTTCTTTATTTTAAAGCATTACCTTGTGATGGTGTGTATGAAACTGTATCTGTGGTTGATAACTTAGGAAATAATGTATTGTGTATTGATTCTGTTAATGATAATAACTTGGATAAAGCATCATTATGGCATTGTCGTCTTGGACATATAAGCAAGAAACGCATAGGCCAACTCCAAAAGGATGGAGTATTGGAGTCATTTGACCTAAAGTCAGATGATAGTTGCGAATCATGCTTACTTGGAAAAATAACAAAGTCACCCTTCACAGGTTCTTGTGAGAGGGGTGAAGGTTTGTTGGATCTTATACACACGGATGTGTGTGGGCCCTTCAAA
The DNA here is from genome assembly GCF_052849685.1 of Lactuca virosa. Classification (NCBI taxonomy): domain Eukaryota; kingdom Viridiplantae; phylum Streptophyta; class Magnoliopsida; order Asterales; family Asteraceae; genus Lactuca; species Lactuca virosa. Next base: position 395,027,108 of record NC_136433.1, read on the forward strand.
CATGCCACAAGGGATGCTAATCGTTATTATTTGACTTTTACTGATGATTACAGTAGATATGGATATGTCTACTTAATCAAGCATAAGTCAGAGACTTTTGAGAGGTTTAAAGAGTTTAAACAGGAAGTCGAGAATCAATTGGGCAGGAACATTAAGATGCTTCGATCCAATCGAGGTGGTGAGTATCTTAGTTCAGAGTTCCTCGACTATCTTAGGGAATGTGGGATTGTCTCATAATTGACACCTCCCAGGACACCGCAGTTGAATGGTGTAGCTGAGAGGCGTAATCGAACCTTGTTGGATATGGTTCGTTCCATGATGAGTCGAGCTTCGCTACCAATCTCATTTTAGGGGTATGCCTTAGATACTGCCGCCCATATCCTTAATCTAGTTCCCACAAAGAAAGTTGCCAAAACTCCTCATGAGATGTGGACTGGTAAAGTACCCAAACTAGACCACATTAAGATTTGGGGTTGCGAGGCTTTCGTGAGACGCGAGACTCATGATAAGCTCGAACCTCGAAGTGAGAGGTGTATTTTCATCGGCTACCCACAGAAATCCTTTGGTTACCTCTTCTACAGACCTAGTGAGAATGTGGTCTTTGTAGCTAGGAGGGCTTTCTTTCGAGAGAGAGAGTTCATAAGCCAAGGAGACAGTGGGAGGCAAGTTGACCTTGAAGAAATTCAAGAGTCAAGTGGTGAAGGAACTTCAAACCCTAGCACTCAACTTGAGGAGGAAACTCCTGTTGAGCCAATTGACAAGTCTGTACCTCTGAGGCGTTCCACAAGGGTTAGGAATGCACCTGAGCATTACTATGGATTCCATATTACTGCGGAAGGTGATACACTTATCAGTGATGAGACACTGATAGGTCTGGATGAACCTAACAGTTACGCGGAAGCCATGGCAGGCCCTGAGTCAGCCAAGTGGAAAGAGGCAATGGACAGCGAGATACAGTCCATGTATGACAATCAAGTTTGGAACTTGGTTGAGAATGTACCAGGTCGTAAGACTATAGGGTGCAAATGGATCTTCAAGAAGAAGACCGACATGGATGGTAATGTACACACTTATAAGGCACGACTGGTTGCAAAGGGTTTCTCACAAACTCCGGGAGTTGATTATGATGAGACCTTTTCTCCAGTGGCCAAGATTAAGTCTATTAGGGTTCTGTTAGCCATAGCTGCATTTCATGACTATGAAATATGGCAAATGGATGTCAAAACCGCTTTCCTTAATGGAAAGTTGGCTGAGGATGTTTACATGAGTCAGCCAGAGGGTTTTGTCAATACAGAGTACCCTAATAAAGTGTGTAAGCTTGAGAAATCCATTTATGGGTTAAAGCAAGCACCTCGCAGATGGAATCTTTGCTTTGATGAGAAAGTCAAAGAATTTGTCTTTTCTAGGAGTGAAGATGAATCTTGTGTATATGTCAAGGCTAGTGGGAGTATAGTTAGCTTTTTGGTATTGTATGTGGATGACATACTACTCATAGGAAATGACATCCCAACTCTGCAGGAAGTTAAGTCCTGACTTGGGAAGTGTTTCTCTATGAAGGACCTAGGAGAAGCTGCCTATATTCTAGGGATAAGGATCAATTGGACTTAGTCAGAGTACCTACTTGGATAAGGTGCTGAAGAGATTCGGCATGCAGGACTCCAAGAAAGGAGAGTTACCCATCCAGAGTAACGCCAGATTGAGTAAGACACAAAGCCCTAGTACTGAGGCTGAGATAGCAGAAATGAGTCGAATACCTTATGCTTCGGCTGTAGGATCGATCATGTATGCTATGACGTGTACTCGACCTGATGTACCCTTTTCTTTGAGCATGGTTAGCAGGTATCAGGGGAACCCTGGCAAGGCACACTGGACTGCGGTAAAGAATATCCTCAAGTACCTACGGAGGACTAAGGACTGGGTCCTTACCCTCGGTGGGAGTGAAGACTTGAGAGTTGTAGGGTATAGTGATGCTAGCTTTCAGACTAATAGGGATAATTTCCGCTCTCAGTCAGGTTGGGTCTTTACCTTAAATGGAGGAGCAATTTCTTGGAAGAGTTCCAAGCAAGAGACACTGGCTGATTCAACTTGCGAATCAGAGTATATAGCAGCTAGCGAGGCAGCAAAGGAGGCGATATGGCTGACGAACTTCATTGGAGACCTTGGAGTTGTACCAGCTATTAAAGAGCCAATGGAAATTTTCTGTGATAGTGAAAGTGCAGTTGCCTTAGCCAAGGAACCAAGGGATCATGGGAGATCCAGACACATCGACAGAAAATACCATTTCATCAGACATCGAATAGAAGAAGGACTCCTCGTGGCAAAGAGGGTATCATCGGATGAGAATCCAGCAGATCCCCTCACGAAGGGACTGACTCGGGTTAAGCATCTCCAGCATGCTCGGAGCATAGGGCTGAAGGATGATATTAGATTTAGTAGTTAGATAACCTTGAAATTTGTAAAGTGTAATTGACATTAGATGATGAATAAAAGGTGTTTTATTTATGAGTAAAGTGTTGCTATCTCTTGTCGATCGTTTACTATATTTCTTTTGCATGTTTTGACTTCCAGAATAATTATGTTTGGTATATCATATTATTCGAACCTTCACAGTCGGTCATATGTCGGAAGTAGGTATGAATCAAGACTGTCATGATTGGTTGCAGAGGTCTAAGTTGTTGGACATGGCTACAACACTCATGAGTGCTCATAAGTTCTGAGCATTGGACTCAACCCACGCTCACTGGAATCACTTCATGGAATTTATCTCGAGTGATCGTGAGACGGTAATATCATATAAGTCTTCAAACCTAGAGATATGATTTGTTACTTATGAGTTGGTTATGCATTGATTGTACGTTAACGCATTGGTAACTTGATGTTATAAAACGTGCTTTTGTGTATAATTCAATGAGTGGTAGAACAAACATATGAGTCGAAGTTTATCTGTTCCTTCTTGGATTAGAAGCTGATATCTGGGCCCCTCGATGATTTTGTTTTGACCTATGTACCGGGCCCGGTCAGAACTAAGTTGATGTGTTCAATTAAGTTCTTTGTCAAACAAATCGGAAATCGGGAAACAAACTGCTGGACAATAAGTAAGACATTGTTCCATGTATTTGTCCGGCTGATATCTAGAACAGAGGATTATATGATCACTTATCTTAAATGGCGTATCATCATCTTCTCAGTTCCGAGAGACCTTGAAAGAGCTACGATTGCCGATCGGTTCCTGAAGTATTACAGTTATAGTTATTAGACTTATCCAAGTGGGAGACTGTTGGATAAGGTGTCTAAGTCCATAACTATTTCTGGTATGTACTTGACCCGACCCGGCATGGTCCATTTGGGTTGCATGGCACCATGCAATTGGATAAACTAATATGAGAGAAATAACACTTATGGTTTATTAATATATTATAAGTTTTAATATATTAATAATATTATTTAATTAGTTTGATCAAGAATTAATTTAGAATTAATTAAGTGATCAAAAGATAACTAATTAAATATATGGGTAGATTATGTAAATCTTCCATATCTTATATAGTGGGCTAAGAGGCTCCGTGGATTATCAAGTTGGGTTCCACCCATAGGATGCTCCATGGATGCTCCAAGGGAGTTACAAACCCATGGGTCATGGAAATGAAGAGTCATGACACATTAGGGTTTACATGGTGTAACCCTAGATGTGTCAACACTATATAAGAAACCCATTCTCCACCAAAATTGGCTACACATAAGAAACAAGAGGGCTAGGCCGATTTTAGAAGTGTGTATTCTCTCTAAAGTCATTCCAAAAGCATTTGGTGTTGTGTGAAGCATTTGAGGCATCACACTTGAGGTGCTAGGCTCACAAGGTTTCAAGGATCATAAGCAACAACAAGGTAAGTTATTCTATCTTTCATGCAAGTTAAAATTTGTTCCCCATATATGCTAGATAGGAATATAACCTTGGAATTCAACTTTGCATGATAATTAGACAAACATAGATCCAAGGTTATTAGGGTTGCATGTACACTTAGGAAGTGTTAGAATGCTCAAAACCCATCAAGAGCCCGGGGAGAAGTTGAGAGAGACCGTCACCCGGGAGGAGTACCCACCGACCCGTTTCAAACCCGGGTTGGATCATATTTGGATAATCTACGTGGTGGGATGAATTACAACACACAAATTTTGGAAGCAATGTTTTCCCACATGGGTGTGGTGCTACCACCTGCGGTGCCACCACAATATCCTTATATTCCGACATGGGAAGCGCTTTGGATCCCGAGGGACGATGGGGAAGGACCGAGTGGAGTGCAGGGACGAGAGGATGATGATTAATTTCTTTTCTGTTTAGTTTTTTGTTTTTTGTTTTATGTGGTGCTAGTTAATGTTGAACTTGGTTTGTTGATGTAAGACTTTAGTAAACCATTATGTTACTCTTTTAGTTCTTTTGGTTGATTGCAGCTTGCTAAGGAATCATGAAAAGGAGTAAGGTCGAGTCAAGAGTCATGACCCACAATTTGAAATAAGTGTGGGGTGCGTTAAAGAGAGAGAGGATAGAGTCCACAAGTGTTTTTTTTACAACATTTGAAGAGTCTTAAACCATTAAGATGCTAGTCAAGGTGCTACGTTGAATGAAGCAGTGGAAACTCTTACTTTTCTGATGGTCCATTTTCCACGACATGGTGATTAAATTTTCACGTCGTGGAGTGATATATCTGGGATATTCTGTTCGCGTTTTTATACAATATCATGACGTGGTATTATACACCACGACGTGATTTCTGTACATTTCACTATTTTGAAGACCATTGGGTGTTTTTCCATATGGCTTTCCACGCATCTTCTTGGGGTCATTTTAACGACTATTGTGGTTCGTTTGCCTCCACCATATGCAGTAGCTTCAAGTCCGAGTTCTTATTTTAAAGAGGTCCATATTCGAGATGCACGTTTTTCCATACTTTTGGAGTTTCGTTCATGCCACTATCCCAGGGGAGTCTGTTCCTTTTTCTCCTTTCTCTTCATTTTTATATTATTTTAAGCATACAATGAGGGCATTGTATGACATAAGTGTGGGGTAGGGGGTAGAAAAAGTAAATTGCTAGATAATTTGGTAAATTTTAAAATTTTTATTAATTGGATCTAGTAGTAATAATTTGAACTGTACCTGCTAGTGGAATGATCCGATAAGAGCTCAAATGTTTAGTTGAGCCGACATATGTTATAATGCATTTGTGGCCTCCCTTATTTTAGTGAAATCATGGAACAAAAACATAACCCTTCTTAGTTTGAGAAATGCAACATGTTTAGCAGCCTAAACCTGAAATGTATCTAGGAAAGATATGTCTTAACCAATAAAGGTTGAAGTCAAGCTCCCCTGCTTAAGCATGTAGGTTTTTGAGTGATATAAAAAAGTGAGTTATACATGTAAAAAAAAGAGAGAGAGAGAAATTACCAAAAAAGTGAAAAATTGAAGAATTTTTGGAGCATAAAAGTATCAAAGTAAGAAGATCAAAGATCGAAAATTCTGAAGTTTCAAAAGTTGAAGATATCAAAATTACACACAGATGGTGAATTCAAAGAAAGTGAAAGATCAAACATTAAAGAAAAGAAGAATTCAAGAGCTCCAAGTTGTGGTATCTTCTAAAAAGTTGTAATTCTCTAGTTTATGTATGCTTGGGTAGCTTTACAAAAATACTTTGAGGTTAAGTAGGATTTCTGGGGATGGATTCGGAGGGTTGCATAAAATGAGCATTGTTCGAAAGAAGTGGGCGAGTGTTTATGAAGATTGTGAGTATTTAAAGTATGGGGGTTACTTAGGAAAAATTTAGACACAAATGCATGCGTTGAGGTCTTGGCATAATGGCTGAGCTGGAATTGGATTGTTCTATGAAATACTAGTGATGAAGGTTTAAGTTTAAATAAGTAGATTTGCTTGAGGGCAAGCAAAGCCTAAGTGTGGGGTATTTTGATATTGCCATACTTATACATAGTTCTAGGCAATATTGATCTACATTCTATTTAATATTTTGGTTATTTGCATAGAATTATGGTACTTATAAGGATAAAATGTTATTTGCAGCCAAAATAAAGCATTTTAGAAGAAAGGGACCAGAAGTGACAATTTATGGAACATTGGAGGCTTGAATCATAAAAGATGAAGTAATTCACGGAATATACTGGGGCCACGACGTGAACTTGATAATCACGACATGGAATCGATCTTTTCAGAAGATAAGTACGCGAAGAAAGAATCCTTGGTGAATACGGATAATTCCTGAAGTCACGTCGTGGAGCTTCCTGCCACGACGTGGAACATGATTTTCCAGAAAATATATAAACCCTTCTCCATTACGTTTTGGGAGACTTTTGGCGGAAGGAAGAGGTTCCAGGAGGCGATTTACAGCAGAAGCAAGGTCTTGGAAAAGGGTTTTCAACACCAAAAAGAGTAAAAGTTCATAATTCGTTTACTTGTTTGATGCTTATAGACATGTTTTCTTATTTGAGTTGTGTTTATATGTTAGATGCTACTATGAGCAGCTGAATCTAGCTACTCTTATCTAGCTAGATGAAGCTTCAAACTTATGAATAACATAACTTTACATGGATTTATTTAGTTGGTGAATTGCTTGTGTTTGATTTATTGTTACCTAGCATGCTCATGTTGTTGCTTAAATTGCTTAAACTCATGTTATGTGTAGCTTAGTGACCATTAACTGCATGAACTTGATAACCTAGTAATTTAGTGAACATTGAATTGCTAGAGCTAGGATCGACCAAAATCTTAGTTAGTAATTGAAGTAATTAACCTTGCTGTGCTAGAGAACATAGATTATGACCATAATTGTGTTTGCATGATAAATCTTACATAGCATATTCATAAACATAATTGGTTTTGTGTTTAATTGTGTGTGACCATACATAGTTTTACATGAATTAATTAACTATTGGTAAATTTAGACCGAAATTACTAATATAATAATATCCAACTTAATAATCCATAATTATTAGCTAGCCGTAAGGACGAAGTGGATTCGAACTAGATAAGAGTGTCTTTTTAATTATTGATTGAATTTGAGTTAAGCAAAATCAGATAAAAACCCCCTTTTTAGCTTGTTAATAATTAGATTAATTTAGTAGTAAATAGATTAATTAATAACACTGTTCCCTGTGATCGACACCCGACTTACCTAAGCTATACTGTAATCTGACTAGGTACACTGCCTACAAGTGCATAGTTAGTCTAAGTTTGTTAGGTTATAAATATTAAAATTAGTGGGTACTTCCGTGCACATCAGTTATTTGATGAAGTTCATGGGAGAAGTTCCCGACATAATTCCAATCTCAGAATTAAGAATGGATGAGAACAAGAGGTTGATTGAAGAGCCCGTGGCAATTGTTGACCGTAAGACTAAGAAGTTACGACGCAAGATGGTCGACTTAGTTCTAGTCCATTGGAAACATTCGAATGGGCCGAAACTCACCTGGGAAACAGAGAGTGACATGATGAGTCGCTATCCACATATGTTTGCTGATGCATGATTTCAGGACGGAATCATCCTAAGGGGGAGAGAATTGTAACGCCCGGGTTTCGGGGCTAAGCATTATCAGATGATGCAATAGTCTAGGTCAACTATTGTAACTCTTTTGAGATAATAAAGATGAAATATTTGAGTATTATGTGAATTATGTGCCTTTATATGCTTATTACTTATTTATAAATGTGTAATAAATAAAGAATAAAAAAAAGCATCAAAATTAAAGTGTGAGATAAACCCTATATCTCTACATAAAGTTGTAGTGGTCGAAATAAGGATTCCGGGGATATAAAGAATGCCGGAATCCGAGTTATAACGAAGAAGTTATGACCCGTCGAAGTTTCGCGACGGAACCGGCACGACACGGGACACGTAAATAGTGAATTTACGATAGAGTGACTTTTAGCCTTAGCGATCTAAACGAAAGTCGTAGAAAACGTTAAACCGAGAGCGTCCATAAAAAGAACGCCCAAATCTGACTTCATATGAGGAAGTTATGATTTTTCGAAGTTTCGGCTTAGTAGTGTACAGCCCGAAGTTCGAATATTAGATTGAGCGGTTTTAAGCCGACACAACCTAAACGAGAATCGAAGATCTCGTTAATAGTAGCGTAACGATAAAAATACAGACGAAAACGGACGTCGGATGAAGAAGTTATGAATTTTTAACGGACCAATCATGTCCCGGCCTGTTAAAAATATAACTTTTAAAATAAATTCAAAATTAGCCGACGGAGTCTAAACGAAAGTTGTAGAGTACGATCCCGCCTATGCGTGGATATAAAGAACGTCGAAAATGGAGCTCGTATGCAAGAGTTATGATTTTTAGAAGTCGGAAAGTGCATTTGAGAAATCTGTTGCGAGATCGATGACGTGGCTAAATTCCAGCCGTTCGATGATGATCAGGGGTCGCTTTGGATTACGACACGTCGCCTCGTATTACGCCCCACGTTTGAAACCAGGTACGCCCAGCGTACTTCAGTCTTATGCAGTTCCGAGACAAGCCACGTCACATCACCCGAAGACCACCACCTGGCAGCCTTATACGAAGCTACGCCCAGCGTAGCCTTTCCGAACGCCCAACGCTCCGAGGTCTGAGGGCCTATAAAAGGCAGCGAAGGCTGCCGAGTTCCATGCACCATTTCCTCTTCTCTCTCTAGTTTCTTTCTCTCTCTAAGGTTCCTAACCCCCCCTAAGCCTAGGTAAACCCCCTAATGATACTAGGTTTTATCAAGGGAAAATTGTTTTAAGAGTAACGAAGTGTTGTTCGAGTATCGAGTCACCACCTTATCAAGTGAGTGCATAGTTACTTTCATCTTACACATAGATATGAAGTATTTTATATAAATTACGTGCTATGTGTGCATATTGTCTGAATACTTGTTGTCTATGCTGGATGAAAGATTTTTATACATGTTTTAAATGATTTAAACTGTATAAGTATTTTATATCTACAAAAATGTTGGGGTAAAACATGGGTAGATGTAATAGACGATGTGTGATAAAATGATGAGAGGCCTCGATGTTGTTGTTATTGATTCTGTCATCTAGCGGAGTATGGATGACGACCACGGACTCTTCTAGACAGTCCAGTGGAACGCTATCAGGCTCGCAACCTGTAGGTGTTTGTGAACGATGTGTTCACCGGTGTACTCCATCCCCCTCATGGTTGCCTAAAGGACATTTATTGCTGAGGAATCCCCTTAGCAGTAGTGTCCATCCCGATGATGATCCTTAGGCTAGGTCCCTTATGATAGGTGTTTAGGGACGTAAAGTGAGGATAACGGGAACGGGTAATCGAGTTATTGTTGGTTGATGAAATTTAATAACTTATTTATTGTGGGATGAAAACCCTATGTGCTCACCATGCTCCCAAGCCTGACCCACTCAGTTTCATGTATTACAGGTAGTGGCGCTCGAGCATAGATGTGATGTTTTGGGTGAGGGATTACGGATATAGGCCTGTAGATATGAAATAATGTAGTAAGGCTTATATTATACTGTTTATGCTTTTGATCTGTATCGAACATGACATCCCGAGTCTTTTTAATGAAATACATTTCTACGGAAATGCTTTGATAAATCTTTATCATATTTTTATTTTGGGAACAAATTCCGCAACACTTTTATGTAAAATGTTACTCTGATTTTCAAACAAGCATAAACAAAATCGGTCTTTTCCGTCCATGAAAATGGGGATGTCACACAAAGGATCAAATAAAAAGGAAATCTTTTCAAACACTTCTGCAAAATTCCACAAGAAAGTCACATCTTTTCAAAAATATTCCTTAAACGATCCAAAGTGGAAAGGTATTTTACCAACTTCTGAACCTTCAAAATCACATCAATCCGTCATCAGGTCAAAACCTAGGAGTAATTCACGTGCCAAAGCTTTTTCAAATCCCAAGGGCACTATAACCAAACATCACCCAAGGACCGGTCACAAGTTTCCAACCACACGCTTTAGACTGTTGACCAAGTACGGTGTCTGGGTAAACGAGAAAAATCTCTCCTTTGGATTTTATCTGCTAAAAATGTCTCCTCCAACCCAACCTCATTACACGCCAAAAGTTGTGAAACATCCTGGACTAGGTTCAAAAATTGAAAAGCAATTTGTTCCTAAGTCACACGTGCATTCACCCATTAAGAAAATTTCTCATGTGTCCCTGGGCTCCAAACTTATTTGGGTGCCCAAACTAACAAATTAATTTTCAGGCAATGTGCAAGGAGGAACAAGAAAAGGAGTGGTTAATCGATAGTGCATGCTCCTTGTACATGACCGGAAGGTTAGAATACCTTCACGACTTCAGGCCAATCTGTAATGGTGGACACGTCACATTTGGAAACAATGCAAATGGAATCATCATGGGTTACGGTGTACTGACCATGGGAAGTTTATCAATTCAAAAGGTCGCTTACATAGAAAGCCTCAAGCATAACTTGATCAGCATGGACCAACTATGCAAAGCTGGTCATCGGGTTGAATTTCATAGTGAATATTGCTACATAATGACAAATGATAGAAACACCTGCTTGATCAAATCCAAAGTCGAAGGGACAATGTATCCTTTGGATGTCTCGTTGATCATTGGCAAACCGCAGTTGTGTTTCCTATCAAAAGCAGTATCCGAAGTAAGTTTGTTACGACACCGCAAACTAGCTCATCTCAACTTCAGATACATCAACAACCTGGTCACCGAAGAACTGATTCGTGGTCTCCCCATATTAAAATACAACAATGATACACTATGCCCAACTTGTGTGGGTGGAAAAAACAAAGGGAAGTCATCCTTTGATTATTGATTCTTTAATAGTTGAACCTTTAGAGCTACTTAATATTGATCTCTACGGTCCATCTACCGTAGCCAGTCTTCATCACAAAAAATACATTATGGTTATAGTTGATGACTTTACTTGCTTCACTTGGGTCTTCTTCTTGAGACTCAAATCCGAAACACTGCGGATCATGATCAACTTTATAAAAGAAATAGAGCTCCAAATCAAGCTACCAGTCAGAAGGATAAGAAGTGACAACAAAACCGAATTCACTAATCAACTCTTGAATAGTTTCTTGGTTTCCAAGGGCATCAGTCATAACTTTTCAGCTCCCTACACACGCAACAAAATGGAGTAGTAGAGCGAAGAAATCTCACATTGGTCGAAGCAGCTGGATCGATGTTGAACTTTGCCAACCTTCCTCTCTACTTATGGGCCGAAGCAGTGGCAACTGCATGCTTTGTTCAAAACTGAAGCATCATTTGCAAACGTCTTAACAAGACTTCGTATGAGGGTCGCAACAACCACAAACCCAATGTCCGATTCTTCCATATTTTTGGATGCAGATGTTTTGTGATAAAAAACAACGATCACCTTAACAAATTTGCATCGAAATCAGATGAAGGCATTTTTCTTGGCTACTCAACTAATAAGGTTGCCTACAGGGTTCTCATTAGACGTACAAGACTGATAGTCGAAAGCTTCGATGTCAAATTTGATGACTATTATGTCCGCAACACTGCTCCTTCAACGGAAACAAAAGCCATCCTAGAAAGTAATATATCAGCCTCTTCAGTTCCATTGAACATAGTTGAAATCAACTATGATGATCTTTTTGATCCCACAGAGACAACTCGTCTCTCTGAAATCCTGGTGTATCCGGTAGCCCAACAACATCATGTTGGGGTATCTGCTCCAACCTTGTCTGAAGATTGGTCACTCAATACTTCCACCTCACTGGTTGAGGGGGAAAGTTCAATTCCGGTTCAAGTGACAACCATCGAGGTTACAGTACTAGAAGATGCAGCTCTGGTTTCTACCCGCAGAGTCACTATCCCGTCAAATGTTTCTTCAGATGCTGAGGATAAAGAATTTGCGAACATCGACACAAGATCAGATTCAAGGGTTATCACTCATTCATTAATCCAGGGGGAACCGGTGTCATTGGTTCAAGGGGAACTCCCATCCTCAATTCAGGGGGAACATCCTTCAACGGCTGCAGTTCAAACTCCTACAGTCCAATATACTTATACGGGTTGCTCCCAAGTCGAGGGGGAACTACCTTCTCCAACCACAGAGTCCTCTGATGTTGAAGATATTCCCTCAACCGCAGCCGCAGATCACCAACAAACTCGTCTTCACATTTGGACGAAGGATCACCCATCGGGTCAAATTATCGGAAACCCATCCGTAGGTATCCAAACTCGATCCTCTAATGATTTAACTGACCATTGTCACTATGCAGCTTCCATGTCCTCAGTCGAGCCTCAAACCATAAAAGAAGCACTCATGGAGCCTGACTGGATCCGCAATGCAAGAGGAGTTAGCTGAGTTTGAGAGGAATAAAGTGTGGAAACTAGTACCAAAGCCAAAAGGCCACACAATCGTCGGTACAAGATGGGTATATAAAAACAAGCTAGATGAGTCCGGTGCCGTGGTGAGAAACAATACCCGACTAGTTGCTAAGGGGTACAGTCAACTTGAAGGCGTTGACTACGATGAAACATATGCCCCCGTAGCCAGAATGGAAGCAACACATATTTTCTTATCGTATGCGGCATACAAGAACATCAAATGGATGTAAAAAGTGCATTTCTGAATGGAGAGCTGAAGGAAGAAGTTTACCTGCAACAACCCCCAGGCTTTGAGAGTCTAGAATTTCCAAACCATTGCTATAAGCTGGAGAAAGCAGTATACAGTCTGAAGCAAGCACCGAGGCAATGGTATGAGACTTTCTCTGAGTTTCTTGTCATGTCTGGATACAAAAGAGGTGTGATTGATCCCGCATTATTTAGAAGGGCAATGAAGTCAAGAAGTTCAACTTTCCATACTTCGAGCCTGCACCAAGCTTTACTGAAGGTTATCAAGACATGTCATTCGGAGCAACAAACATCATCAGAGGACACAATGGATTCGCACTTATAGCACTCTGCGTCGATTTCATCCTCTTTCAATTCGAGAAAGGGTAAAATTATTTTGTGTATATTTTTACCTATTTCACAATCAAGATGCAGTTGAGTGATGTTGAAATATAAACGTTTTGCAATTAAACAGAAAATGTTTAATTGTTTCAAAAGTGCTAAATTGTCTTTCTTAAGGTAAATGACATCATCTTTTAAACTAGTTATCTCTAACTCCAACTTCTCGATCCACATCCTTCTCTCTTCACTTTTATTCGTTACCCTGCTGATTTGATCACTTAGGTTAGAATTACTTAGACATGTTCTCTTTAAACTATCGCTAAAATTAGTGAAAGTATAATTTAAATCATCTAATTCAGATTCGTAACAAGAAACATGAATATTGAGAGATTGGAGTATGGAGTATGGAGTGTACCTTATTGATGACTTTTTCACATTCACTCACCTGTTCAGAAACAGACCTCGCAGCAAAACAATTATCAGATGGCTCTCCGCCATCAGTTTCATATCCCCTCTGTTCCGAGACTCCGCTCTGAACCATGAGACATCTACCCTCGTACTCAGGCACTCTGTACTTCGCTACAAAACATCCACCATGTGTGGGCTTCCAAACCTCGTCATCTTTGGAATCAGTGGACCAAACATCAACACTACCAAATTCATCACCACCTTCCTGTACAGTCAAAGCAGGCTTCACATTATCAGTAATTTGTTTCTTCCTAAGCTCTTCTATCTTTTGGAGATAGTAAGCTTCATCCTTCTCTACTTCCTTCTTTTCACTCATTTTTCTTATCATACATTCTTTGGCAAAATGATTCTTGCCATGGCAGTAGTTGCAATCATAGCCAGAATCTCCCAACAACTTCTTCTCTTGTTTTTCTTCATCCTTTTGAGAGTTTTTAAAGCTCTCATCCTTTTGCTTGTCTGAGTTGTAGTTTCCCAGTCTGTCTCTATTCTTGAAACGTCCAAAGTTCTTTTTAGCAAACTTCTTGGGATTAGATACCAACAGAGCGTATCCTCTTTCATAAGATCACAATCTGAGAGATCAGATTCAGAGTCTTCTTCAGCAACCTTTTTACCCTTCGCAACAAGGGCTAATGATCCCATTCTAGATACAAGCTTTACATCCTTCGTCACTTCATCTTCGTGGGATCTTAGAATTCCCACGAGCTTTGCCAACGTGTAGCTCTTGAACTGTTCATGAACTTTTACTATGGATACAACTGATTTCCATTCAACTCTCAAACCATTCATAAAGGTAACTTTTTTTTCTATTGTTTCACGCTTGATCTTGTGTTTTAACATCCTGGTTAATAGATGATTAAAACGATTAAATGTTTGATCAAGTTTCTCTTCTGGCTTTTGAACAAAGGAACCAAACTCTGATAAAAGCAAAGTTTGTACAGAATGTTCCAAATCTGCATCGCTTGAGTAGAGTTCCTTTAACCTATCCCATATTTCTTTGGTTGTATCACATGCACTCACCAGATGAAACGTATCTGCAGGAAGAGAAAAACTGATTATCCTCATTGCCTTGACATTGCTTAAAAGCTTGTCTTTTTCATCTTGAGGAGTATCTTTATGATCAACCAGAATTGTGTTGTAGTCGGCTTGAGTTTTGACGATCTTTCTTGTAGTCGTGTGAGAGAAAGTCTGCTGCGTCATAGCCTCCCATATGGTTGAGTTGTGTTCTTCATGACCTAGAACATAGTCTTCAAAGTGTAAGGCCCAGACCTCATAATCTTGAGGGAAGAGGATTAGGATCCTAGTAGTTGATCTGATGCTGCTAGACAGATTGAAAGAAAGATTTTGTGCTGCATGATGTTGATTCACAAAAACCTGTATGAAATCAGATGTGTAAAACAATAATCGAGTTCAGGGCAAAACAAGGACCCAGATCTAACGTCTACAATCGATAAAAACGATGAAGATGACAAGAATAGATCCACCAAAAATGTAAAACCCTAATAATACTCGACAGAAGATTTGCGTATGTGTTACACAATCTCCCGCTCTGATACCAATTAATGAAACAATAACTTAAGATCGATAGATTCCAAACAGAATATTGAATCAAACAGTATTAACAATGATCGAATGTGTGCCGAATGCTTTATAATCAATGCCTTAGAAGAGTTCAACGAGAACTTTTCTGTAAAGACAATGTAGGGCAATACAAAACTATTAACCCTAGAACGATACATGCATGCACTATATATAGTCCAACCCTAGCATCATAATGACGGATGGACATGCCCAATCGGCTAATAATAAAGACTAAATACATACATAGTAAATTTGACACAACACTTTAAATGACCCAACAGATACTTGAGTGAGAACTGTTGTTATACGAAAATTCCACTAACCGAAGATACGTATCCGAACTCCCACCGAAATCCAGAACACGCACCCGCAGCATATCCTCAAGGGTCTGAATAGTCCACTCACTCTGACCATCGGTCTACGGATGAAAACTTGTGCTGAAATGGAGACGAGTACCCAACTCGTCATGGAACCTCTTCCAAAACCTGGAAGTGAACCAAACATCTCTTTCAGAAACCACTGATACTGGCACCCCATGTCGTGCCACAACCTCCTGGATATAAGTATCAGCCAACTTCTCTGAGGAAATACTTTCCTGAATCAGAACGAAATGCACGCGCTTGGTCAAACGATCCATGATGACCCAAATCGAATCCACTTCACGTGCAGTCCTAGGAAGCTTCGTGATAAAATCTATAGATATATCCTCCTATTTCAATACGGGAATCTCCAACGGCTACATCTTGTCGTGAGGACGCTGATGCTCAACCTTGCTTTATTGCAAGTTAAGCACCGCTCCATGTACCAAGTCACATTCTGCTTCATGCAGGGCCACCAATAATCAGAACGAAGATCCCTATACATCTTCATCGCCCCAGGATGAATAGAGAACCTAGACTTGTGAGCCTCCTCCATCAGAATCTAGCGTACACTGCCCCAATACGAAACCCAAAATTGTCGTTGCAAGTTCAACATTCCACGGCTATCATAATTGAAGGAAGCCACCTGACCCACAGTATGCTCGCTCTTTCGGTGCTCTTCCTTTATAGCCTCAACCTGAGCCTCACGAATCTGCTCCACCAATGGAGTAATCACATTCATCCTCAAACATATATCTCGGATTGGACCCGCGACCACCTTGCGGCTGAGAGCATCAACCACTACATTGGCTTTCTCCGGGTGATAAAGGATCTCGCAATCATAATCCTCCACCACATCCAACCATCGATGCTGGCTCATATTCAGATTCGGCTGGTCCATAAAGTACCTTAGGATCTTGTGATCCGTGTAAATAGTACAACGAACCCCATAGAGGTAATACCGCCAAATCTTGAGCGCAAAAACCATGGCCCCCAACTCTAAATCATGCGTCGGATAATTCACCTCATGAGGCTTTAGCTGCCTCGAAGCATAAGCGATCACGCAACCCCTCTACATCAACACTGCCCCCAATCTTGTGATCAAAGCATCACATTAAACCACGAAATCATCAACACCCTCTAGCAGGGTCAGAATCGGCGCCTTACATAACCGCTGTCTAAGAGTCTCAAAAATTGCATGCTGCTCAGGCCCCTAGTGAAATGTAACTGTCTTCTTTGTCAGTCGGGTCAAAAGAACATCTATCTTGGAGAAATCATGGATGAATCTCCGATAATAACCTTCCAAACCAAGAAAACTGTAAATCTTAAATGGAGACGTCGGAACCTCCCACTGCATCACGGCCTCCACCATGGTCGGATCGACCAGAATACCATTATGGTTGACAATGTGCCCCAGAAACTGCACCTCGCGGAGCCAGAACTCACACTTGGAGAACTTTGCGAAAAGTCTCTCCCTCCCCAACATCTCTAGCACTTCCTTCAAGTGCTCCTCGTGCTGCTCCTGATTCTTGGAATAAACCAAGATATCATCAATGAAAACTATCACAGAACAATCCAGCATCAGTCTGCACACGCGGTTCATGAGGTCCATGAACGCAGTTGTAGCATTGGTGAGCCCAAAAGGCATCACCACGAACTCGTAATGACCATAACGAGTCCGGAAAGCGGTCTTGTGCACATCCTCATCCCTAACTCGCATCTGATGATAACCCGATCGCAAATCAATCTTGGAGAACTAAGATGCACGCTGAAGTTGGTCAAAAAGATCATCAATCCTCCGGAGGGGATAACGGTTCTTCACCATTACCTTATTCAGCTCCCGGTAGTCGATACACATACGGTGAGACCCATCCTTCTTCTTCACAAATAAAATCGGTGCTCCCCAAGGTGAACTTCACGGTCAAATAAATCCCTTGTCTAACAGCTCCTGCAGTTAAGTAGACAACTCTTGCATCTTGGGAGGAGCCAATCAATATGGTGCTTTGGCTATCGGAGCCGCACCTGAACCAGATCAATCCTGACCTCAACTTGCCTCTCTGGAGGCACCCCAGACAAATCCTCTGGGAATGCATCCGGGTAATCTCGCACAATCGGCACATCATCCACAATCGCCTTACCCTTATCTCGGGTATCCATAACATAAGCGACATAACCGGAAAAACCCTGCTGAAGATAGCATATGCCCTCGATACTGAACACAAAGTCGGCCCACGCTAAGATCTCTCCCCATGAACTACTATCTCTCCCCCACTAGGGGTCCGAACCCGAACCAACTACTGCTCATAGTCGATCACTGCCCCATTAGGGCTCAACCAATCCATGCCCACGATAACCTTGTTCTCACGCAGAGGAATGGGAACCAAATCAAATGAATATTACACGCTGCATAATTGGAGAGTATAACCCCAATGAACCCTCGCAACTCGAACAGGCCTATCATCAGCAATCTCGACATCTAGAGGACAATCTAGCTCCAGGAAATCTCTTGCTCAACGCAAGCGATACAAACGATCGAGTTGTTGGGTTATGAGCATTCTAACACTCCTAAGTGTACATGCAACCCTAAATACCTTGGATCTATGTTTTCTCTATTATACATGCAAATATGAACTTTCCAAGGTATTCATCCTAATCTAGCATACAAAATAATAAATATAACAAGATAGAATACATACCTCTTTGATGTAGAATGTCTTCATGAAGCTTGAGTGCCTAGTGCCCCAAGTGTGACACCTCAAATGGTTCACACAACACCAAATACACTTGGAATAACTTGAGAGAAACTTGAACACTCCTTGAAATCGTCTAGCCCTCACACTCACACATTAGTGCACGATTTCTTGAGCCATGGGATTCTTTTATCTGGTGGCTATTAGGGTTACACCATGTAACTCATAACTTTACCCATTCCTTATGCTCCATAGATTTTAACCTCCATGGAGTATCCATGGGTCAACCCATGGACTTAGTCCAACATAAGGAATCTTGGATCACAAGCCCACATAATAAGAATGAATGATTTACACAATCAACCCATATATTTAATTAGTCTCCCTTTGATCACTTAATTAATTCCAAATTAATTCTTGATCAATACTAATTAAATAACCTTATTAATATATTAGAACTTATAATATATTAACCAACCTTAAGTGTTATTTCTCTCATTATAGTCTATCCAAATGCATGGCAAATGGACCATGCCGGGTCGGGTCAAGTCTTACCAATTATAGTTATGGACTTAGACATTAATCCAACAGTCTCCCACTTGGATAAGTCTAAAACTATTATTGCGTATGACTTCAGGAACCGATCAGCAATCGTAGCGCTCAAAAGCTTCTGTCGAACTCTGACCTTGTCGATGAACTCTGACCTTTGTCAATGACTTGTCCATTAGATAAGGGATCATATATTCCTCCATTCTAGATATCATATGGACTGAGACATGGATTATCAATCATTCTCTCTGTCCATTTGTTGTTTCCCGATTTCCGATTCATGATGACTGACTGATTGAACAAATCAAATCAGTCCTGGCTTGGCCAAGCACTCACATGTATCATCTTTAAATCATCGAGGGGCCCACAGATATCGCTTTTATCCCGAAGGTAAAAGGAATGGATAAACTTCGAGACATATGGCTTGTTCTACTACTTGTTGAATCATACACAAAGGCACGTTTTATAACATCGAGTTACCAATGCGTTTTCGTGCAATCAATGTATAACCAACTCATAGTAACAACTCATATCTCTAGGTTTGAAGAATATAAGATATTATCGTCTCATGACCACTCGTGATAAAATCCATGAAGTGATTCAAATGAGCGCGGGTTGAATCCAATACTCAGAACTTATGAGCACTCATGAGTGTTGTAGCACCACTTTTGTCCACCAACTTGGACCTCTACAAACCAACCCATGACAGTCTTGATTCATATCTACTTCCAACATATGACCGACTGTGGATGGTTTGAATAACTTAATCATTCAGGAAGAGCGACTTAGTTATTCTGGAAGTCAAAACATGCAAAGTGAAACACAAGAATAAATGAATCAAATATGGTATCAAACCCTATGAATATAAATAAACATTTTTATTTATCACCATACTGATTACTCATTATTCATTGTTTCGGTTTTATCAACTTTTCACTTGAATTTAAAACAATAGTTGTCCCATGCTCCAAGCATGTACACTATGTTTTCTAAACACTAGTCATGCCATACACCAAGTATGCATACTATGTTTGTCTATGATCTTTACTTTGTAAAATAGATCAATTGAACATCACTCCAATGATCCTCTTTTCACAGTCCCAAATCCTTACTGCAAATGCAAGAATTTCAAATTCATGCCATTTACTGAAATCTGTTAGATTCTAAACTTATATGCATTGATCCTCTTAATGATTATGCACGAAGTCAGAAAGACTTTACAACAATCATTACAGAGCATTCCAAAGGAGATCAGTTCCTTGGAAACATCCTTCTTTCATTAAGTTTCCTAATCTTACACATATTGAATAATTTCTAACTTTGAAACATTTCCATATTCCATTTTGACTATCACTTCTGAACAAGAGTTGCCTCCTTACAGATTATGTCAATATGGTCCTTCCAGAATTAACATTATACTTCCAACTGTCCTTGAGCAACCAATCTTTGGTAAACCTTAGATTGTCCTCGACAATTGCTTAATCATTTTAGTCATATCCAATTCTAGACCTTTTCCCTTCATAATGCCCCAGGCATTTGGAAAATTTTAGAAAGGATGAATATCGCACATGTAATCGATCCTATATCCGAAGCATATGGAACACGATTCATGATGTCTCACATAAAGACTAAACTAGTCTTTTGCTATAATATTTCCATTTCAATTTGCCAAGTTCTCAAAATTCAGATTATGAAAAGGGATGCCGTAATCATAATCGAATTTTAGAATGCAAATAATGGACCCATATATAGAATTTCCTTATGTTGAGCCCTTCCAACATGAAATTCACATATATATCCTTGATTAAATACGATTAAAATCTCAATCTAAGCTTTTAGAATTGAAATGAAGTATAATTTCCTCTCCCTTAATTATAGCAAAACAACTTTTTCAACCCATGCAACCTCACGAATTGAAACTTTTGTTTTCTATAATTAACATTGCTAACTTGCAACCTTTGTCATAATTATCATGCTCCCACTAACATGATGATTATTAGCATAACACTTATGCTCCCACTAGCTTTGACATGTACTCAGAAATCAGCTGACTTTCTTACCAAAGTTCAGATTTCTGATACTAGATTGTTTTGATAAAACTTTATCAAAATCATACACCTCTCTTAGATAGCTCACATGTGTGTCTAAACAATTTTAGAACTATGAAAAGGGATGCCGTAATCATAGTCTCAATTGTTTAGACCTTTGCCACTTCTCACAAGTCCATGTTAGTGTGCCGGTAAACCACACACGCTCCACTAACGACTTTGAGAATGCAAATATCACAATTGCTATCTAGCTAAAATCTACTTAGTGAAAGTGTTTCCTCACCATTATTTTCATGAATCGGAGAGAAACCTTATGACACTTAGATTTAATAGTGTATGTGTTCTTATCCATGTGAATTTGTCAAAACCATAATCACAAGACAAGGTTAGTGACAAATTCAAACTCATATTGATTAAACTTGTGCAATCTTAAATTCTTGCCATTTGGCAGCTCAGGTGCCTGCCATTGCTTCCAAGTAGTTGTGCAACCAATTGAGAACTCTCAGAACTCCTATGCAAAGCCAACTTGAATAGGCACAAAAATTTCAACACGGTAGGTTATAAACCTCAAGTCGTGTGCTAGTGAAGGACTTTAGGTTTTATTCTTGATTAAGTCTTGAAACTTTCAAGAGCTTTAAGACTCTCACTGTCCTCTTGACATATAAGACTCCCTTGTCAAATATTCAAGAGATAGTGCGGATTCTTTATCAAGACTAACACTTTACACAATTGGCCTAAGTTGGTCTCTATTTTATCCAAAACATCACAACTTACCAATTTCAAATGTACAAGAGTAGATAACCTTTTACTCTTACATTTGACTAGTGTTAACAAACCCTCTTTAAGATATGTCACTCAAGTTACAATCTTGGAGTATGACTCTAAGAATTGTTTTGGAACGAAGTATGACTCATCTTTTTGATTTAACCATTTCAACAATTCATGACTCCTCTTCTTCCTCATAAGAATGCACTAAGATGACTTTAGAGGACCAATTGTGATATGGTATCTTAATCATTAAGATGATCATAAACATGATACTAAAGTACTCTCCCATCTTTTCATATTTGAGAAACTTTTATCTGTCTGCCATACTTTGATTCTTCTTATTCGTTCTGTCTCACATTGAAACTTCTCCAATGCTACAGACTTATACTTAAACTTATAAGTATAACCATATTTACTGAACTTAAGTAAATCATGACGAATAGTCTTCTTGATCTTTTGTGGTGGACTTGACCAGTGCACAAGAATGTGTACTCGATCCCTTAGTCCTTTCCTTATTCACATAAGGAATTAGTCTTAATTTTCCAAGCTGAAAATTCTCATTCATCATACTGTACAACTTGCATGATTCCAAGTTTCGGTCCAATTGAACCTTGGGTGATGAGAATCTTTCCTTATTTGGTAATATTAGACACTACCACAACCGAAAGAATCAAATCCATTATTCCAATATTGCTATCAATGGAATCTTATAAGCAACAACTTTTCACAAATGCCATTGTAAGCTTCGTAATTTTGGCAGCTTCGTAACCAATGCCCCTTCCTTTGGCAATAGTTACCTATGGACCCTTGATAATGGGACTATCTCAGACTTTGCCTCTCTCTTTACCATTGGGTCAACCGAGTTGACTATGGCCGATCCCTTTCCATTGGGAAGAGAGAGCTTTACTGGATATCCAATGTCATCATTGTTAATGTCCATAGCATTTTAGGAAGTTGATCTTAGCAAACAGATAAGATCATTAAGGGTCTTGTCTTAGTCTGTTTCATAGGATTCCCAAAAGAACTCACTATGTGACTTAGAAAGTAGTTGAGCCACCAACTTTCTCAAGACTTTGACACCCAACTCTCCCGGCTTGTCAATATGTGACTACATCTCCAAGATGTGATCACACCTAGACCTTGCCTTGCCAATAGGGCTTGAGTGACCTTAAACTTTTTAGGAACTTGTGGGTTAGGGAGAATAATTGGAGGAGGTGAAAGAAGTATGATATCCATGGGACATCATCTTCATTTAGGAAAGCTTGTTTCAAGAGATTTGGGAAGATCATAAATGTCTAGACCAGACATCTTTTTGGGAGATATTCAAGATAGTTGATTTAAAGTCCTTAATATGACACCCAATATGAAATATTAAGGCTAGGACCCAACAAACTATTTTATAACTTAGAAGAGGGATGCCGTAATCCAAGCTATAAAATATTGAAGGTAGGTGAATGACGATTCACCAATTTCCACCATGAAAAACGAAATAATTTATTAGGTTTTAATTGGATTTGAAAGTCCTAGATATTTGAGATTCAATCTCGAGTGTGCCCTTCAGGTTTTGTGACTGGGATGCCGAGGATCACAAAACAAGGTGTGAATAACCATGCAAATATACTTGGTACCCTTAATATTTACCCCTTAATCAGTGTGCCGGTTAACCACACACGCTCCACCGATACTATGATAAATATTAAGTTACCCTTTGCCTACCTTGTTAAGTCCAGGTTAGTGTGCCGGTTAACCACACACGCTCCACTAACGACTTAAGCAAAGTGCAAAGTGTAATTTCATGGGTTAGCACCAAATTCACATTTTCCTAAGTAACTAAGATTGGGTATTAATAAGAGTTTAGTTACTTAGTATTTATCATTAATACTTTTAATGAAAGGAGAATTATAGTCCTTGTCCTACCCGTTCGGCTAACGACCCTCCACCAGTCAAGGAAGCGGTGGGTGAGAGTGGACACCCATTAAACTGCCATTTTATAGGCAGTAACCTTATACCCCCCTTATAGACCGGCTTCGTGAATGAGGCCTACTAACGGTAAGACTGACTTTACTCTTATACATATATATAAATATTATTAACTTATAATATTATAAAGTATAAGGGTTGAATTTTAACTTTTAAAATTCTAAGGGCTAACTTGGAATTAAAGTATTCATAAGTGAAAACTTTTCAAATTCCAAAACTTGAGGGCAAGTTTTGAAACTATTCAAAACTAATTAATTCCATAACTTATGAGTTTAAAGTAGTTTTAATTATAAAAAAAAAAAAAAACTCTTCAAGTTCCATAACTTGAGGACAAGTTATGGAAGACTTTAAACTAATTAATAAAAAAAATAACTTTTTTTTATTGTAACTTATGGAACTAATTAAGGTTACACTTTTTTTTTAATTTAATGAAGAGACTCTTGAACCTCCATAACTTGATATGGAGTCATAAAACCATTTAATTAGAACTAGACTCTTCATTTTGTAACCTTTGCCAACTTTTATGAGTTTTATGATTCTTAAATGTGACTTTTCATATAACTTGAGGACAAGCTACAAAAACACACTTTGGAATCAACTCTTAGATTAAAATGGATTGAAAACAACTATTTCACACAACTTTTCTATTAATCTAAGAACCTCATAAGAACAAGATAATTCAAATCATCAATCTTCAAGAAATTAGCATGAACATACAAACTAATACAAATCATGAAATTATGACAATTATCTTAGAAATTGGATTAGCATGAACATTACCACATCAAAAACAAGTTTATAAGTCCAAAAACATCTTAGGGTAATGTTCCTAGTCCAATTCCAGCCAAAACAATCGAATATATGCATCCAACTCGATTTTTCAGCTACTTTTGCAAGTATAACAAGAAAACAAGCCTAGGCTCTGATACCACTGTTGGGTTATGAGCATTCTAACACTCCTAAGTGTACATGCAACCCTAAATACCTTGGATCTATGTTTTCTCTATTATACATACAATTATGAACATCCAAGGTATTATCCTAATCTAGCATACAAAATAATAAATATAACAAGATAGAATACATACCTCTTTGATGTAGAATGTCTTCATGAAGCTTGAGTGCCTAGTGCCCCAAGTGTGACACCTCAAATGGTTCACACAACACCAAATACACTTGGAATAACTTGAGAGAAACTTGAACACTCCTTGAAATCGTCTAGCCCTCACACTCACACATTAGTGCACGATTTCTTGAGCCATGGGATTCTTTTATATGGTGGCTATTAGGGTTACACCATGTAACTCATAACTTTACCCATTCCTTATGCTCCATGGATTTTAACCTCCATGGAGTATCCATGGGTCACCCCATGGACTTAGTCCAACATAAGGAATCTTGGATCACAAGCCCACATATATAAGAATGAATGATTTACACAATCAACCCATATATTTAATTAGTCTCCTTTTGATCACTTAATTAATTCCAAATTAATTCTTGATCAATACTAATTAAATAACCTTATTAATATATTAGAACTTATAATATATTAACCAACCTTAAGTGTTATTTCTCTCATTATAGTCTATCCAAATGCATGATGCCATGCAACCCAAATGGACCATGCGGGTCGGGTCAAGTCTTACCAATTATAGTTATGGACTTAGACATTAATCCAACACGAGTAGCCTCCGAATCAAACAATACCAATGCAAAAATATCGTTCACAAGGAACGATCCTAAAATAAAGCACATAAGCATAAGCAAGCAATTCAATAAAAAAGAGATAAGGAGAAGATACATACTTGTCACCACGTCGGGAGTTGCATGTTCCTCCTCGGCCATCAACTGGAAAGCCCTGCTCTTCACCACAGGTGTGTCTGCCCGACCCTGGCGGCCGTTAGTAATCCGAAGAGTTGCAGGAGCGGGTGCTGACACCGGTCCTACTGCAGCCAAACTCGGATAATGGGACTTCTTGTGGCCCCTCTAATTGTAATGAAAACAAATCAGATTAGATATCGGGGTGGTGATGGTGGCAGCAGTGCAATCCTTGCTAATATGACCATTCCGACCGCACTTGAAGCAGCCAGAACCACCCACCCTGCACGTCCCCACATGCGACCTGCCGCACTTGCCGCATCGGCCTCGGCCCTGCTGTCCCTTCTCTCTCGTATCGACAACCTTGGGCCTCTTTCCCGAATCCCCTGATACCTGAACCTCATCCGGCTTCCTCTTCCTCTCCATCTTAAGATCAATCTCTCTCTCTTTCTCTCTATCCCTCTCTATCATATCCTCCAGCGTCTTGTAGATGGATCGGCTCACAAACTGTTGAATGTCGCTCCTCAACATCTCATGATACATGTCCTTCTTCATCTCCTCATCCGCCACACACTTTGGAAGCAAAAATGCCCCTCTCGAAACATCACGGTGATCTCAGCCACCGTCTCCGTAGTCTGGCGGAGATCCTGAAACTCTCGCGCCAACTGCTGCACCTCAATCACCAGTGCAAACGCAGCTTGGAACCTAGTCGAGAAATCATCCCATGACATCACATCAATAACATCATCACCCACTGCATATCCTACCTCCTCCCACCAGTCTCGTGCCCTGTCATTCAAAAGGCAAGAACCTAGTCTGACCCTATCCCCCTTGGGGCAACAGATGGTACAGAAGGTGTTAGCAACATCCGCTAACCACCTGGTCGCTATCGGATCCTTCGCCTTGTGATAATCTGGAGCTCCACATGCCCAAAACTCCCTGAAGGTCAAAGAACGCGACCAAACCAAGGCCACCATCTTTGTGCGAAAGGCGCTCAACCGCTCATCCAGAATATCCAGAATACCTTCCATGATCGTGCCAAAGATCACAGGAGTATGATCAAGGATACTACGTGTAATCTCAGATGAAATGAACTCCCTCGTCTGGTCATCTAGCTACCCGAATCCAGATCCTGAACCCGATCCCTCTCCAGCACCAGAACTGCCAACAGGTCTGCCTCGCAATGTCACCATACTGAAAATAAACCAGACAAACCATCATAATGCGCATCTATATATATATATATATATATATATATATATATATATATATATATATATATATATATATATATATATATATCGAGGCATCACAAACTCCACAAGCTCCCTGGTTTCATCGCATCCCTCCTTGAATCGAGTACGGATCCTCTGCTTCCAGTATTACGGGTCCATAATGCCTTCCACATTTATCCATACTTTCCTCAAGGATTGCCTAGACTCCACCAAGTCACTCTATATCCATACAATTACCCCTCTCTGATAAGGCTCCCAGCACTAGATCTCATCCTAGGCTTTCATAGGGCAAACTCCACACCACTCTCCACCATCAGTTGCATAAGGAACTCCCGCTAAATCCCTCTAACTAGCTCACAAATACAATTACATATTACTAAAACCATATAATTCTTCGAATGAGAGGTCTCACACTACGATGGTTGGACTCAGACATGAGGTGCGCAATAGAGTTAAAACCTAACCTTCTCAAATTATTTAGTTCTCATAATATGTAACTTATCATATTCGCTTACTAGTTAGCTAAAGTTAGTTAGAACTCCTATAAAGCACAAAGCAAGCAGCATTGGGGCATCAAGTAACCAGAATCAAGTATCACCTAATCACGCCACCCTATCACTAGGGGTGGCAAATCGGGCCATCATGTCGTGTTTTTGTCTGACACAACACGACATGACAAGGTTTTATGTAACACGAACACAACACGACACGATGTCATGTTTTTTCAGCTAACACGAAAAACGAATCGATTAAAAAACGACAAACACGACACGACACGACAAAGATAACATCAAATAACAATTAGTTTATTTAATTAATACTTAATCATACATAACATGACAAACACAGAAAACACGACTGAAAAATGCTAAATTGTGTCAATTTCGTGTTGAATTTTGAACACGACACGACACGACATCATGTTTTTTACACTTGACACGAACACGACACGAATACGAATTTGGATTTCAGTTTTTTCCTAATTTCGTTTCATGTTGTGTATTTTTGTTGTCTCGTATCATCAATTACCACACCTACCTATCACTGAATGAACAGTACTAGCATGCAAGTCTACAAGCTCATACAATAGGCATACAATGGCATCTCTCCTACCATTCTATCATGCAAAAACTGAGTGGATCCTTAGCTCTAACCAGCATGAGATTCACAGATCAAATCATATCAGATAACATGTATGGGTATTTTGGGTTCATACATACCCGAGAGTATGTCTGAATCCCTCAAACTAAGGCTCTGTTACCAACTTGAAACGTCCCAAAAATAAGACTCAAAAATTTCATTTTTAATTTAGTAAAATCAGTATTTCCAAAACATCATCAGTACAAACCAAAAAAAATAAATATATCAAACAACATATCAATCAAAATGAATCAAAAACGCGGAACGAGGTGGTGTGAGCTCTACAATCATCATGAGCCCTTCCCCTTAGAACTGGAAGTACCTGAAACATAAACTGAAAACCGTAAGCACAAAGCTTAGTGAGCTCCCCAAGATACCACATACCAAATCGTATAAAACATAATGGGCCCCACCCTAACTCGCATAACGAGCCTCACCCAATGAGTATAATGGGCCCTGCCCTAAATCGCATAATGGGCCCCGCTCAATGAGTATAACGGTCCCCACCCTAACTCGCATAACGGGCCTCTTCCACATACAATTCATACTATATAACAAGTAATAGCATACAGAATAATCAATGCTTGTCTAGTATAAACACATGCAGATACTAGTATCACACAGACAATGAGTATTCTAACATAACATATCATGGGTCGGCATCGGTGCCTTCAACCTGCTACACATAGTGAGGAAACTCACCTCGGACCGCTGAATCACACTAATAATCACTGGTTGTTGGTCCGACGAATCCCCAAGCTATCAATATCGAATATCACCCAATTAACAATTAGAGTCAAATCTATATCCTTCAATCCATACTTATGGGTAAAAAGACCATTTTACCCCTTACCTAGTTTGGTCCAAGACTAAGGCCCAAACTTTCAATCGAAAAGGCTCAAAAACCAATTATCCATCCAAGGCCCACATATGGCCCAATTTTCCAAATTGAGCCCAAATCCCTACAGGGGCCTTACCTAAGGCCCACCAATTTTTCCTAGTCTAAACTCTTATATTCAGATGGCCCAACAAGGCCCCACGCCACTAAGCCCAAAGAATAGCCCAAATCTGAAGCCCAATCATGCGAAGTCCACCAGACTGAGTACGCGGGGCGTACCCAGCACGTACGTGCAACGTACTTACTTGAGGGCTTGTACGCTAAGCGTACCTGCGTGTACGCCTAACGTACTCACCCATTCATCCAAAACTCAATTTGAGTCCTTAATCCCTTAAGACATAGCCCCAAAACTTAGATCTGAATTCCTTGAGCTGGAATATCATGAAAAGTTGCTAACTTTACATTCATGCATGGCTAAATGAAGCTCTTAATCTTAGTATTTCCCCTGGAACGAGACTGGCCAATGTGGGTAGTCTGTGTAGGGCTTCCTTGATTTACTGGAGTGCTATTTTTGTTATCGGTGTCCATTGGAAGTTGCTCTTTTCAATGCATCCTTTGAGTGTGTGGGAAAGTGGCATGGCTCTCTCTGTTGACTTGGAGATGAAACGGCTTAGGGAGATTAGTTTACCATTTAGCCCTTGGGCGTCCCTCAGAGTGAGTGGGGACGGTGCTTCCATCAGTTCATCCACCTTGGTTGGGTTAGGCTGTATTCCTTTTGTGGTGACATAGTATCCCAGGAATTGGCCCTCCTCGACACCGAAGGCACACTTCCCCGGGTTCAACTTCATCCTAACCTTTTCCAACGTCTTGGACGTTTCTTCCACGTCTTCCAGTAATCTTTTTTCGTCCGGGCTTTTTATGACCATGTCGTCGACATATACTTCAATGTTTCTTCCGATTTTCTTGGCGAAGAAAGAGTCGACGAGGCGCTGGTAGGTCTCTCCTGTATTCTTCAAGACGAGCGTCATTTTGGTGTAGCTGAAAGCTCTGTGGTCTGTGTAGAAGGTTGTTTTCTCCTCGTCTTCTTTGCTCATCAAGATCCGGTGGTACCCATTATATGCATCTAGGAAGCATTTTAGTCTGAAACCTTGTAGGGATTTGACTTTTTGATCAATTTCTGGTAGGGGGTAGCAGTCTTTAGGGCACGCCTTTTTAGATCAGAATAGTCGATGCACATGCGCCACGAGCCATCGTGCTTTTTAACCATGACGGGGTTTGCAATCCAGGTCGGGAAGACTGCTTCTCGGAGTATTCCCACTTTGGTTAGCTTGGCGACCTCAGCGTTGATTGCCCTATTCCTGTCTCCTCCATGAACCCATTTTTCCTGCTTGGTTTCCATGGTACCCAGCTTGATCATGAACTTGTGTTCTATGACCTCCCTGTCTACTCTTACCGTGTCCGTAGGAGTCCAGGCGAAGACATGCTTGTATTTCCTTAAGATGTTGATCAATGCTTGTCTCGTGGCCGAGGGAAGGTTGCTACCAATGCCGACCGGTTGGTCCAAGTATTCTTTATTGATGATTTCTATACCGCTTGCTAGCTCCACCCGTAACCTCTTGCTTTCGTGCAATATCTCTTTCGGTTGCATGATTTCATAACATCGTAGTTCTTTTGGTGGAGTTGCCAAGACTATTCGCGGTCCTTCCGTTGTGCTAAATTTTTTTACTCCATGCATTGTCGATGGGACTGCGCCAAATTTAAGTAGGGTCGTCCGTCTGAGAATGATGTTGTGTTATGTTGGGTGCCTTATTACGACAAAATATATAAGGGTTGTCTTCTTCCTTGCTTTTTCATGACTAGTTAGCATGAAGGGTAGGTGGATCGTGCCTAGGGGACACAGGTTGTGCCCTGTGAAGCCTGTTAGCCGCCCCGTTGCAGGTTTGAGGCTCTCCTTCCACCTGTCTGGTAAGAGACGGAAACAATGCTCGTAGATAATGTCTGTTGAACTAAAGGTATTGATGTATACACAGTTGATAGTAATATCTTTGATGGACCCTTGGATTACAAGTGGGTCGTCTGCTCGCCAGCCTGACGGTCGAGGATCTTTCGCTAAAAACGTAAATCCTTGCACGGATCTAGTGAGATTTTCTACACCACTTTGTTCCTCATACCTCCCCCTCTTTGACCTAATCATCAGAATTTCACGGGGTTGGTCACGCTCCCTAACTGCATCTTTGGCATTCTCGGCATCGAACTTAGCACGGAGACTCCTTGCCACCTCCATGAGGTTCCCTTTCAATTGTTTTTCTTCCATTTCCCTTTTTAACATCGAGCAGTTGACGGTGTCATGCGTTTTGCTCTTGTGGTACTCACAGTACTGTCCTTTTCCTCCCTTCATCGGTTGTTTTTCAAAGACTGCATAGATGTCTGATCGCCTGTCTCTTCTTTCGTCTCTTTGGAATGGCCTAAAGCGACCTTGTGGGCGCTTTCCTCTCCCGAAGTGTCTACCACCGCCCAGGGTTTCCGAGGGGTGCGATGGTAAGCCTTGGCGCTTTGTGGCTAAGGCGGTCACGACGTTTAAGTATGCTTGCTTTGTGGCCTCCCATTCCTCGTGTCTCAGGTAGCGTTCTACCTTCTCTTTTAGCTAAGCCTGTGTCTGGGGTTTCTTTCCCATGAGCTTCTGGGACAGCGGTCCCGGGAGGAGGCCCCATATGAAAGCGCCTGCTATTAACCCTTCTTCGTGTCCTGGGACGTCTAGTGTGGCGTTGGTGAACCTGGTGAAGTATTCTCGCACCGTCTCTCCTTCCTTCTGCTTGCAACCAATGATTGAGTGTGAATCTCCTTTGTATTTACACAGTTGCATGAAGTTCATCAGGAAGAGGTACTTTAGCTGGCCGAAGTTGTCGATGCTCCCTGGTCGTATCGTCTTGAGCCATGTTCCCGCGTTGCCATCTAAGGTTGTTGCGAAATACGTACACCATAATCGCTCATCAAGTTTGAGTGATGTCATTGTCCACTCGTAAGTATCAATATGGCTATCCGGATTTGTGGTTCCATTGTAGGTCTTGAGGTGTGGTAACTTTACTATGTTTGGAATTTTATAGTCTAAGAGTTTCTTGGATAACGGAGATGTTACACTTCGTGATAGACAGTCTTGATTTGGAATGGAGAAAGCATCATGTGGGTTATACTGTTGGGTGGTAAGGTAAGGTTACATTAGCATGTTGTTGTATGTCGAGAGGTGGCCAGGGTTTGGTCTGTAGAAGGTTTGATGCTGAAACGGGAAGGTTAATGTTTGGGTGGACAAGAGGGGTTGGTTTTGTGCGAGTGAACTGTTAGACATGAACGGTTGATGGTGTGGGATTGTGGTATTAAAAGGCATGTTTGTCACAAACGGAGATGTTTGGAAAGCCATTGTTTGTACTCTCACCATCTGGCTCAGCTGTGGTGCTTGGAAAACCGCCGGTTGTTCTTCCACCACTTGGTATAACGGTGGTGTTTGTGAGAAAACCGGTATGCTACTAACGTTGTCTACCGTTGGTGGTGTTGTACTACTTGAGATCACCGTTAGCAGTGGTATTTGCATGAAGGCGCTTTGTGCTATTACAGTGATGGAGGAAACTGATCCTTTGACGGTTGGCCTCCATAGTTTGTTTGTTGGGGTGGTGTTTATCGTCGAGCCACCCTATTGTGATGCTTCACCAGTGACTGGTGTGAGAACTGGGTAGATAATGTTGGGTTTTGAGCATTCTAACACTCCTAAGTGTACATGCAACCCTAAATACCTTGGATCTATGTTTTCTCTATTATACATGCAAATATGAACTTTCCAAGGTATTCATCCTAACTAGCATAATAACATTGATTCATATGAATATATCAAGTTAGAATTACATACCTCATTTATGTAGAATGACTTCATGAAGCTTGAGTGCCTAGTGCCCCAAGTGTGACACCTCAAATGGTTCACACAACACCAAATACACTTGGAATAACTTGAGAGAATTGGAACACTTCATAAAATCGGCTAGCCCTTTTTCCTCACACATAGTCTCCGATTTCTTGAGCCATGGGATTCTTTTATATGGTGGCTATTAGGGTTACACCATGTAACTCATAACTTTACCCATTCCTTATGCTCCATGGATTTTAACCTCCATGGAGTATCCATGGGTCACCCCATGGACTTAGTCCAACATAAGGAATCTTGGATCACAAGCCCACATATATAAGAATGAATGATTTACACAATCAACCCATATATTTAATTAGTCTCCTTTTGATCACTTAATTAATTCCAAATTAATTCTTGATCAATACTAATTAAATAACCTTATTAATATATTAGAACTTATAATATATTAACCAACCTTAAGTGTTATTTCTCTCATTATAGTCTATCCAAATGCATGATGCCATGCAAACCAAATGGACCATGCCGGGTCGGGTCAAGTCTTACCAATTATAGTTATGGACTTAGACATTAATCCAACAGTCTCCCACTTGGATAAGTCTAAAACTATTATTGCGTACGTCTTCAAGAACCGACTGGCAATCGTAGCTCTCAAAAGCTTCTGTCGAACTCTGACCTTGCCGATGATCTCTGACCTTTGTCAATGACTTGTCCATTAGATAAGGGATCATATATTCCTCCATTCTAGATATCATATGGACTAAGACATGGATTATAATCATTCTCTATGTTCATTTGTTGTTTCCCGATTTCCGATTTATGACGACTGACTAATTGAACAAATCAAATCAGTCCAGGCCCGGCCGAGCACTTACATTTGTCATCACCAAATCATCGAGGGGCCCACAGATATCGCTTTTATCCCGAAGGTAAAAGGAATGGATAAACTTCGACTCATATGGCTTGCTCTACTACTTGTTGAATCATACACAAAGGCACGTTTTATAACATCGAGTTACCAATGCGTTTTCGTGCAATCAATGTATAACCAACTCATAGTAACAACTCATATCTCTAGGTTTGAAGAATATAAGATATTATCGTCTCATGATCACTCGTGATAAAATCCATGAAGTGATTCCAATGAGCGCGGGTTGAATCCAATACTCAGAACTTATGAGCACTCATGAGTGTTGTAGCACCATCTTGTCCCACATCTTAGACCTCTACAAGCCCAACCCATGACAGTCTTGATTCATATCTACTTCCAACATATGACCGACTGTGGATGGTTTGAATAACTTAATCATTCAGGAAGAATGACCTAGTTATTCTGGAAGTCAAAACATGCAAAGTGAAACACAATAATAATCGAATCCAATATGGTCTCAGAACTTATGAATATAAATAAAACACCTTTTATTTATCACCATATGATTACACATTATTCATTGTATACTGTTTCAAACTATCAACTTTATACTTGAATTAAAACAATAGTTGTCCCATGCTCCAAGCATGTACACTATGTTTTCTAAACACTAGTCATGCCATACACCAAGTATGCATACTATGTTTGTTTATGATCTTTACTTTGTGAAATAGATCAATTGAACATAACTTCAATGATTCTCTTTTCACAGTCTCAAATCCTTACTGCAAATGCAAGAATTCCAAATTCATGCCATTTACTAAAATCTGTTAGATTCTAAACTTATATGCATTGATCCTCTTTTAATGATTATGCACAAAGTCACAAGGACTTGACAACAAACATTACAGAGCATTCCAAGGAGATCAACTCCTTGGAAACATCCTTCTTGCATTAAGGTTCCTAATCTTACACAAATTTCATAATTTCTAACTTTGAAACATTTCCATATTCCATTTTGACTATCACTTCTGAACAAGAGTTGCCTCCTTACAGATTATGTCAATATGGTCCTTCCAGAATTAACACTATACTTCCAACTGTCCTTGAGCAACCAATCTTTGGTAAACCTTAGATTGTCCTCGACAATTGCTTAATCCTTTTAGTCATATCCAGTTCTATACCTTTTCCCTTCTTAATGCCCCAGACATTTGGAAAATTTTAGAAAGGATGAATATAGCACATGTAATCGATCCTATATCCGAAGCATATGGGACACGATTCATGATGTCTCAAATAAAGACTAAACCAGTCTTTTGCTATAATATTTCCATTTCAATTTGCCAAGTTCTCAAAATTCAGATTATGAAAAGGAATGCCGTAATCATAATCGAATTTTAGAACGCAAATAATGGACCCATATATATAGAATTTCCTTATGTTGAGCCATTCCAACATGAAATTCATATATATATCCTTGACTAAATACGATTTAAAACCTCAATCTAAACTTTTAGATTTGAGATGAAGTATAATTTCCTCTCCCTTAATTATAGCAAAACAACTTTTTCCCAATTGAAACCTTTTGTTTTCTATAATTAACATTGCTAACTTGCAACCTTTATCATAATTATCATGCTCCCACTAACACGATGATTATTAGCATAACACTTATGCTCCCACTAGCTTTGACATGTACTCAGAAATCAGCTGAACTTCTAGAAAAACAATACTTTATTGACTTTCTTACCAAAGTTCAGATTTCTGATACTAGATTGCTTTGATAAAACTTTATCAAAATCATACACCTTGCCTTAGATAGCACACTTGTGTGTCTAAACAATTTTAAGAACTATGAAAAGGGATGCCGTAATCATAGTCTCAATTGTTTAGACCTTTTCCACTTCTCACAAGTCCACGTTAGTGTGCCGGTTAACCACACATGCTCCACTGACGACTTTGAGATTGCAAATATCACAATTGCTATCTAGCTAAAATCTACTTAGTGAAAGTGTTTCCTCACCATCATTTTCATGAATCGGAGAGAAACCTTATGACACTTAGATTTAATGGTGTATGTGTTCTTATCCATGTGAATTGTCAAAACCATAGTCACAAGACAAGGATAATGACAAATTCAAACTCATATGGACTGAACTCAATCTTAATTTCTTGCCATCTGGCAGCTCAAGGGTCTGCCATTGCTTCCAAGTTGCTGTGCAACCAATTGAGAACTCTAAGAACTCATATGCAAAGCCAAATTTAATTGGAATGGACACAGAAATAGTCAACACGATAGGTTATACACCTCAAGTCGTGTGCTAGTGAAGAACTTTAGGTTTTACTCTTGATTAATTCTTGAGACTTTCAAGACCTTTTAAGACTCCCACTGTCCTCTTGACATATAAGACTCTCTTGTCAAATATTCAAGAGATAGTGTGGATTCTAATCAAGACAAACACTTCACACAATTGGCCTTAGTTGATCTTTGTTTTATCCAAAACATCACAACTTACCAATTTCAAATGTACAAGAGTAGAAACCTTTTACTCTTACATTTGACAAGTGTTTTTAAACCTTCTTTAAGATATGTCACTCAAGTTACAATCTTGGAGTATGACTCTAAGAATTGTTTTGGAATGAAATATGACTCATCTTCTTGATTTAACCACTTCAACAATTCATAACTTCTCTTCTTAGCTACCAGAATGCACTTAGAGGATGAATTGTGATAAGGTCTCTTAATCATTAAGATGATTGTATAACATGATACTAAAGTACTCTCCCATATTTTCAGATTTGAGAACCTTTTATCCTTCTGCCTAATTTGATTCTTCTCATTCGTTCCGCCATACACTGAAATTTTTCCAATGCTTCAGAATTATACTTAAGCCTGTTAGTATAACCATATTTACTAAACTTTAGTAAATCATGACGAATAGTCTTATCGATCTTTTGTGGTGGACTTAATCAGTGCACAAGAATGTGTACTCGATCCCTTAGTCTGTTACTTGACTCATACATCCATGTGAACAAGTAGTTAGTCTTAATTTTTCCAATGCTTGAAGGTTCTCATTCATCATGCTCTACAAATTGCATGATTCCAAGTTTCGGTCCAATTGAAACTTGGGTGATGAGAATCTTTCCTTATTTGGTAAATTTAGACACTACCACAAATGAAAGAATCAAATTCATATTTCCACTCTTGCTCTTAATGGAATCTTATAAGCAACACAATTTTTCACAAATGCCATTGTAAGGATATTTTAAAATAAATAAAATCAAAAGATTTACCTTTTATTATAAAACTTTGCGGAAAAACTCATCCTTACAATCCATATGAAAACTTGTTGTTATCTATTCCTAAGCAAAATATCATAACTCCTAAGAAGTAGCTCAAGAATCCGATCTTCAAACTATGTGATAGAAATCCATCTACGCGATCAGATTCAACATATTCTTTCTTTAAGTTTCTTTACTTTTTCTTTGATTCTTAAAACATCACCATGTGACCCAGTCACATCATGTATCAAGAATCTCAGAATAGAAACTTAGCAGAGTTAGATAGTGGACTTTACCTGAAGTAGAGTCAAACTTATTGACTTTAACATCCTTAGGTAAATTTGGCAGCTTCACAACCAATGCCCCTTTCGGACATAGAGTCAAACTTATTGACTTTAACATCCTCAGAATAGAAACTTAGCAGAGTTAGAACGTCGAAATCGGACGTAGAATAAAGAAGTTATGGCCTCCGGGAGTTTGGTGGTTAAAGAGATAAGCCTAGTACGCTAGGCGTACTAGGAAGAAGAATCACGGACAACTTATGGAATACGTTGGGCGTACTGAGAGTACGCAGGTCGTACTCCATCCACATGAAAACCCTAATTTTTAGGGCATGATCCCTATTTAAATATCATTATGGCCTTTGGACACTTACCCTCATCAGCCTCCACTGTTCATTACGTCCCATTGAATCCCTCGTTCATCCTTTGAGGGTTTTTGAGCATTGGAAGTGAAACCCTAGTTCATCCTTTATGTGTATTCAAGAAGAAGGAACTTGGGGACCAAGCAATTATTGTGGTTAAGCTTCTAGATCCAGAATCTTCATCAACTTTGGGAGCTTTTGAAGGTATAAAGTTCTTACCTTAATAATCCATTTGGATAGTTAGAGTTTAGGGCTTGTTTATGAGCTTTACTTGGTCCCATGGGTTCTCTTTGTGCGTTTGGAAAACTCCAGGAGTTAGATGTGTTAGATCTCAGTCCCTTTGTTGCTATAGATGCATAAAAATGTCATTTTGATAGTTGTTATGGGTCCATGCAAGAGATTGAGTCCTTATCATGAGTATTGTTGGACAAAAATGGATGTTGGGTTCCATTAAGGCATGCTTAGGGATAAAGTTGCCAACTTTATATATTAGAACCCTATAATGGACAAGATCTGAAAGTTGGACCGAATGGTTGAAAGGATTAAGCACTAACTGACTTAAGGAGGTAAGCATCCCAGTACGTTGGGCATACCAAGAGGTACGTTGCGCGTACTTATGGTCGAAGTACGCTAAGCGTACACTATGTACGCGGTGTGTATGCCTCTTGGTGTGCTTTTGGTTATCGGTAGGGCTTTGGACTTTTGGGCCTTAGTTAGGTGTTGGGCCCTAGCCTGTTTAAAGTAGGTGGGCCTCAGAACTTATTAGTAGGCATTAAGATTTCATGAGTTGGTCCTTTATGAGCCTTGAGGTCATTATTTTGTTATTGGGCCAAGTTTGGGTAGGCCCATTATGGGAAGGGTAAAATGGACTTATATCCTAGGAGTTGGGTTTGGGTTTTAGACCCACATATATGGTTTATAACCTAATTTTGATTAGGGTTATTTGTTTGTGATAGTGTGGGATCTTCCAGTTCTACAGCTGAGCATCTAGTTATTTATTCAGCAACTTGAGGTGAGTTTTCTCACTATATCCATAGGGTGAAAGCACCAATGTCGGCCCATTACTTATTATGTGGAATGCTAGTTGTCTCTGTGATGCTTGCATGAAAGACCAGGATTTGGCCCTTGGCAATTGCATGAAAGACCAAGATTTGGCCCCTGGCAATTGTACAAAAGACCAGGATCTGGCCCCCGGAAAATGTATGAAAGATGAGGATCTGACCTCTGGCATCTGTATGTACGACCGGGATTTGGCCATCGGCACTGCATGGAAAGTCCATGGGGGTAGCCCATGACACTTGTATGTTTTGTTATGTGGTATTTTGGGGTAGTTCACTTCATGAGGATTACGTGACCCCTATGCATAAGAACAACTCCCAAACCCGAAATAGAGGCGTCTCAGTAAACCACAAACTCATCTAAACCCTCAGGGAGAGCAAGAATTGGGGCCTCACACAATCTATGCCTCAGAGTCTCAAAAGTGTAATGAGCCAAAAATTATGAGGTAAAAATTTCATTTCTAATTCAACCAAAACACCAACTATCTTTTATTCAAACATTCAAAAATAGTTTATAATAAAACAATCATTAGAGTACAATCCTAAAATCATCACCTTGCGGAACCATAGGTAGATGCAGTGTAATCATGTCGGGCCCTTCCCTTTCGTACCGGAAGTACTTGAAACCATAAACCATAAACCGTAAGCATTATCTAGAGTTGGGGGCCGTTGTTTTTTCCTACAATATATGGAGGGACTATCTGTATGGGGTACAGTGTAATATCTACACCGACCACAAGAGTTTGAGGTATTTGATGGACCAGTCGAATTTGAATATGCGGCATCGGAGATGGCTGGATGTGGTAAAGGATTACGATTGCGAGATCCTGTACCACCCTGGGACGGCCAATGTGGTGGTCGGTTCTTTGAGCCGTAAGGCAACGAGTACTCCTATCATAGATGTTTGCTTGAGGATGGTTGTCACCTCACCTCTATTAGATTTGATCAAGGAAGCTCAGGTGGAGGGTTTGAAAAAGGAGAATTGGAAGGTCGAGCGGATCAGGGGGAAAATTCCCTTGTTTGTCAGGGACAATCGTGGATTGTTGACTCAGTGTGGTAGAGTTTAGGTCCCGACATCAGGTGGGGTGAGACAGACGATTTTGGAAGAGGCGCATAAGTCAAAATTTTCTATCCATCCAGGGGCCATGAAGATGTACAGAGATTTAAGGTTGAGTTATTGGTGGCCCTGTATGAAAAAAGGAAATAGCTCAGTTTGTTGAGCGATGCCTGACTTGCAAGAAAGTCAAGGTCGAGCATCAGAGACCCAACGGCAAGATGCAACCTTTACCCATTCCCATGTGGAAGTGGGAGGAGATCACTATGGACTTCATCACAAAATTTCCAAGGACGGAACGTGGTGTTGATTCTATCTGGGTCATCATGGACAGATTAACCAAGAGTGCGCATTTCATTCCGATTGCCAAGAGCATATCCGCAAAGAAGCTAGCTGATATTTATGTTTGGGAGGTGGTAGTTCGGCACGGGGTGCCATTTTCGGTGGTCTCGAATCGGGATGTTCGTTTCACCTCCAGGTTTTGGAGGAGGTTTCATGAGGAGTTGGGTACTTAGTTGCACTTTAGTACTTTATACCACCCTCAGACCGATGGCCAGAGCTAGCGGACGATCCAAACGCTCGAGGATATGCATCGGGCTTGTGTGTTGAATTTTGGGGGGAGTTGGGATACTTACCTTCCACTGGCCGAGTTCTCCTATAACAACAGTTATCATGCCAGTATTGATCAACCACCATTTGAGATGTGGTATGAAAGGAGGTGCAAGACCCCAGTTTGTTGGGGTGAGGTTGGTCATCGGGTCATGGAAAGCACTGAGGTGGTGCTTAAGACCACAGAGTTGATTCAGCAGGTGCGCGGCAGATTGTGGTTCACGTAG
Organism: Lactuca virosa; assembly: GCF_052849685.1. Taxonomy (NCBI): domain Eukaryota; kingdom Viridiplantae; phylum Streptophyta; class Magnoliopsida; order Asterales; family Asteraceae; genus Lactuca; species Lactuca virosa. Next base: position 395,067,178 of record NC_136433.1, read on the forward strand.
AGCTGAAAGAAGAGTTATGTCGATCGACGACGTTCAGACCTCAAGTTTCAGGTAGGGGACTTAGTGTTGCTGAAGGTGTCACCTTAGAAAGTTGTCATCCAGTTTCGGAAGCGGGGCAAGTTGGGCCCCCGGTTTATTGGTCCTTTCGGGATTACTGCCCGGGTAGGCAGGGTTGCATATAGGTTGGATTTTCCTGATGAGCCCATTCAGATCCATAACACTTTCCACGTGTCTCAGTTGCAGAAGTGTATAGCCGATGATTCAGCAGTGATTTCGTTGGATGATATTCAGGTGGATGAGCGCCTGAATTACGTGGAGAGGCCGATTATGCTTCTCGACAGGAAAACTAAGACTATGCGCAATAATGTGGTGAATCTGGTGAAGGTGCAATGGCAGGACTGAAAGGGCTCTGAGTGGACGTAGGAGCCGGAGGGGAAAATGAGGGAGAACTACCCAGACTTGTTTGCACCAGCGAACTTCGAGGATAAAGTATAATTCAAGTGGGGGAGAGTTTTAACATCTAATTCCAGGTTCTACTTCTTATCCCTTAAGTTTGAGATTTTTTGGCAAATATGGTCCCTCGTACGCTGGGCGTACATTTGGGTACGCTTAGCGTATGAGATCGCTTTAGTCGCGGAGGGTTAACCACGTACGTTGGGCGTACGTGGTGTACGCGGGACGTACGTCTGTGTGGGTCAAGCCCTAATTTTTAGGGTGTGAACCCTATTTAAACATCATTATGGCCTTGGATACTTACCCTCATCAGCCTCCACTGTTCATTTCGTCCCATTGAAACCCTAATTCATCCTTTGATAGTTCTTGAGCTTTGGAAGTGATTTTGGGGAATTTTTTTGTGTATTCAAGAAGAAGGAACTTGGAGACCAAGCATTTGTTGAGGTTTATCGTTTAGATCCAGAGTCTATATCGACTTTGGAAGCTAGAGAAGGTATACAGTTCTTACCTTGATGATTCATTTTGATAGTTAGAGTTTAGGGCTTGTTTGTGAGCTTTACTTGGTCCCATGGGTTCTCTTTGTGAGTTTGGGCAACTCCAAGAGTTAGATATGTTAGATCTCAGCCTCTTTGTTGGTCTTGATGCATAAAAATGCCATCTTGATGGTTGATATTGGTCCATGCAAGAGTTTGAGTTCTTATTATGAGTATTATTGGACAAAAATGGATGTCGAGTTACATTAAGACATGTTAAGGGTTAAAGTTATCAACTTTATGTATTAGAACCCTAAAATGGACGATATCTGAAAGTTGGACCTTATGGCTGAACGGATTAAGCACTTTATGGCTTAAGGTGGCAAGCAGCCCAGTACGTTGGGAATACCAAGCGTACTAGCGGTCGAGTACGCCAAGCGTAAACTGCGTATGCGGAGCGTATGCCTCGTTGTGGGATTTTGGACTTCGGTTGGGCTTTGGACCTTTGGGCCTTAGTTGGGTTTGGGGCTTGGACTATTTAAGTATGAGTGGGCCTCAGGTTTCTGTTAGTGGGCCTTAAGTTGTGTGAGTTGGGCCTTTATGGGCCTTGGGGGCCATTATTGTGTTAATAGGCCAAGTTTGGTTAGTCCCATTATAGGAAGGGTAAAATGGCCTTTTATCCTAGAAGTTTGGGTTAGGGATTTTAGACCCACGGTTAAGGTTTATAACCTAATTTTGATTAGGGTGATTTGTTTGGGTTTAGTGTCAGATCTTCCGGTTCAGAAGCTGAGCAGATAATTAATTACCAACAGACTGAGATGAGTTTTCTCACGATATCAATGGGTCGAAGGCATCAAGGCCGACCCTTTATTTGTGATATAGGATGCTAGTTATATTTTTGATATGTGTATGGAAGACCAGGATTTGGCCCCTGTATTGTATGAAAGACCAGGATTTGGCCCCTGGTAATTGTATGAAAGACCACGATGTGGCCCCTGACATCTATATGAAAGACCAGGATCTAGCCCATGACACTTAAATGGATGACCGGGATTTGACCCTCAGCAGGAAATTACTTGTAAGACTATGATTTGTCCCACAGAACTAACTTATTTATGTTTGTATGTGGTACTTTGGGGAAAACTCACTAAGCTTTTGCTTACGGTTTATATTTATGGTTTCAGGTACTTCTGGTACTAAGGGAAAGAGCCTAGCGTGATGGCATAGCATTCTCCCCTCACTATTTTCTGCACTTTTTGATATTGTACTTTGATGATTTGACATTGTTACTGTGTGATGGTTTTCGAAACAATTTGATGACTGTAACTCTTGTTTAAAAATGAAAAATTTATCATGGTTTTTGGGCTGTCGCACTATATCTCTCTGAAAGTTCCAAAAATCTCTTAGGTTTTATGGTATTTAGCTAGGATTTGGAGGATCGGAGTGTCCAACAAATATATTTATGTTCATAGTCATTATTAAGAAGGAAAGTGATTCGTACACAACAATTTTTTGTCATACACAACAATTTATGCATTAAAGAGTTGTACAATGCAACACTTTAAAGCACAAATTGTTGTGTACGGAGAAAAAGTGTTGTGTACGAATTAGTTCCCTATTAAGAACCGATAAATAAGATTTATTAGTGATTCCAAGTCATTATACTGATTGGTCTACTTGCGGGGATGATGTTTAGGTTGGATTTAGTGAGGTGTTTAAAGTGGGATTTCCAAACAATATTCTTTGGATACCAAACACACCATACCTCCAATATGATCCTACTTGGTTATTCATTATGTGACAACCCGAAACTTTTTCCGTTACCGTTAGCTAAATTCCGTTAATAAAATTTTATTTTATTAAGTTCCCGTCAAACTTCTTGGTTTAGAAAATCATCTAGTTTTATGTATTTAAATTTTAGATGCGAGTCAAAATCAAAATCGCGCGAAAAACCTGAATCTTCTTGAAAAACCAAACAGTTTCCGGCCTAAGTGAGTTTACGGCCGTAAACCCGTGTACGGCCATACACTCGTTTACGGTTGGTGCCAGGTGGACCCCACCATTGACCATACCCCCAGTCTATATATATGAGACCCCCACCTTCATTTGAACTTTCTTGGCCGAAAACTCTCTCATTCTCTCTCTACCTCTTGACCGTAAACACCAAAAACACCCTTATTCTTCCAAAAATCATCGAGAATCGTCATTAGGAGTTGATTTGGAGCATCTAGAACACGTTTTTCATCAAATCCAGCATCCTTATTCTTGAGTGTACGGTCGTACACCCTTCAAGTCTGCAAATATTCATTGACCGTAAACCTTTTTACGGCCATACACACCTCAAACCTTCAAAGGTCGTACACCCTTCAAGAGGCAGTTCACGGTCGTAAACAGTTCACAGCCGTAAACCCCAGTTCACGGCCGTAAACCACTTTTCACGGTTGTAAACACTCCCTAAGTGGTGCATTAGACTAAAAACCCGTTTTCCTCAATTCAATCAAGTCCCGGTAACATTCCTTAACCGAAAGCAAGTGTTTTTCTAACACTTTATCTAACGAAATCACTAATTTAGATACATATATGTATTTAATTGTTATTAGGATTCCGTTAAGTGCCACACACTACAACTCGAGGGTCTTCATTTCAGTTCGTTGATTCGACGCTTGTACACAGCTAATAGTGAGTTCATACCCCTACGCTTTTATGATTTTTAATGTTTTTAGGGGGAATACAAGCCAAACACAAATGATTTTGTGAGCCAAAATAAAAGGTTTTAACGGGTTTAAAACTTATGTCATTGATACAGTCAAACGATTCCCACGTTTTATAAAATATTTAAATATTTTATCCCTTTTGTACTATGTTGAGCATAAGGGACACTTTTATCTTGGAAACATAATTGCATAAATTTCAGATCAATTTACAAACCAAGTACATAACATTTCAAGCAAACTATAATGGGTATAGTTTGGGGAATTCAATACACAGCTTTTACCGATTCAGATTACATACATGGGTAAACATATAAACTATGACAGATTTAGTTTATGATATACATTACTACAATAGTAATAATTATTTAAATATAATTATTATCTTATCCAGTATACACACGATTACAAATACAGTTGGTCGATACAGAACTACACGTAAACTAGTTAATACAGGATTGTGAGACAACACTTCAATTGTACCCTTCGGGGTACAGGTTAAATCCTATCATAGTATAACCAGAGTCTCCTGGAGGGAGAGCGTGAGATTTGTGAATAGATCTATTCGGGACTGACAATCCCACACCTGAACTGCTAGCTACAGTTAGGCATGCATGCCTGGGGTGACAAATGTCATTTAACCGACACTTGAAGAACGTCGTAAAGGTCACTAGGTCATATTAAGCATGGTTATACGACTCACAATAGTATAAACTAACCATTTGTTTACGGGATTTCATTCTTCATTATTTTTATTTAAAGTAATGAAACTACTATACGTACTGGTGGTAACCAGGGTTTTCATACAGAACATACTATACAAAGGTTTTTGTACAAGAATACACACATACTACGATTGGTAATAACCAGACATACAAACTAATGTTTTTCCTATACTACAACAGGATACAGTAACAAACATTCATAGTTAATTCTATAATTCCTTAGTTTAGGCATCAGGGCTACGTATGGAGAATATTCGATAGACTGTGGAATATGTGGTTTCCGCCTCATTTCCTGTTCGTTGTTTGGTTGTGGGCTTAGGGCAGATCCACATAATCAACTGTCTGTTCGATATTGGTTTATACATGGCTAGCATGAACTAAGTGGTCATAGATGGAACTGATATTATCACACTTTTACTAAAGAAAATATTGGATTTTCTTGGAAACATGCGAACATTTTTACAGAGTCATCAACAGGTTTTCATTACAAAAACATCGCTTATGAACTCACCAGCTTTATGTTGATACTCTTTCAAAACTGCTTGTATTCTCAGGAAATCAGTAGACAGGTACCTCCTAGAGTTTTGAGAAGACGGAGCGTATAGAGTCACGTCTTTTTCTTTTGATTATACTTTTGATGTATAAAAACAAGAATCAAACAGATGTAAATATCTTTTCATAAATGTATTCAATGTAATGGTTGTGTTTACTATGATTACTATGATGCAATTGTTGTGATACTACATATGACGTCATCCACCCCCGAACGTTTCCGCCGTTCCGGTTTGTGGTGTGACACATTACTTGATAGATCTTGATGTAGACATTGAGATTAGTGAAGAATCTAGACTATCATTAGTCACCAAGAGCATTAGACTAAGACTCAGTATTAATCATACTTAGGTCACATCAAAAGAAAAGCTAACGTGTTAGACAAAGCTCTGCCCAAATCATCAGTTGTCCACCTAAGGCGGGTGAGTGCAGTCTCTTTCATGAACATGATTTTAATACAAGTATAATTTAAAGTATTAAATATCTATCAAAAAATTTATATGTGATTTATATATCTATTGCCTGGAATATGTGTTAGAAATGTATTTGATAATATACGATATATGAATCAGATGTGGTTCTATATGTGTTAAGATATACATCTATTATTTCATGATAATAATAATAATAGAAGTATTATTAGAGATAAGGATATACTTAAAATACTCGGTGTCAAATAAATACACTAAGGTATGATAGTGTTGCCTAAGTAGAGTTGGTATTAGGAGTTGAGCGTTGTAGTCTTACCAAGAGATAAAATAAGACTTGCAAAGGAGGCTTAAGTTTAATTAAATTGGATATTGGGTAGCATCTTCTTAATAGTACGTGTGAGATGTGGACGGAGAGTAGAATTCTAACATTGATGATTCGAGAGTATGGATTATGTATAGTCATTCATTCCTGATCCGAGAGTATGGACTATGTATAGTCATTCATCACTAATCCGAGAGTATATATTAGGTATAGTCATTCATTCCTGATCCGAGAGTATGGATTAGGTACAACCATTCATCATTGATCCGAGAGTAATAATTACGTATAATAATTTGAGTATTCCATTCTTTTCTCTGTTGTCTCTATTACACCTCGTCTACTGCTAAGGAATCCCCGAAGCAACGTAGTTAAACTGTTGTTCACATTAATCCTTCTGGTTAAATGTCGCACGGTCGTTGTATAGGATCAATATGTAAGGATCGACGAGATGAGGTAGATTGCTTATATGAGATATATCTGTGTTAATGATAAATTTTGATCTTGCAGGTTTTAAGATATATATTATTAGAACATTGTGGGATTGAAAACCATATGCATCTCACCAGGTTTCCCAACCTGACCCACTCAGTTTGTATGCATCATATGTATCAAGATTTAAGCTTCTGAAACTTGATTAGGATGTTAAGTGATTAAGAGAAAGTCTGCAATGAGGTTCATAATCATTAAGAACCGGTCCCTGATCCGGTTCTAAAAGACCAAAAAACTGGTATTCATGTGAACTGGCAAAAACCGGTCAAAACCGGGGATTTTAAAAAATATTTATTTTTTATTTTTTGTATTTTTTATATAATTAAAGTTAATAATAATGTAATTATGACATCATCCGGTTTTTTCGGTTTTTGAGACCGGTCCAACCGGTTGGACCAATTGAACCATCGAACCAGTAAGACGACCAGTTCAGTATCCAGTCCGGTTTTCAGAACATTTGTGATTAAGAGAAAGTCTGCAATGAGGTTCGTAATCATTAAGTTTTTGCGTTGTAACTTATGTATCTCTATTGATTATGACATTCTTAGAATTTTATTTGAGGTAATCTTGTTCTCAAAAGATTTTTTATATATTGGGATTTTCTGCAAATGAAGTATCATGATTTTTAAAGCGTAAAGAAAATTCTTTTTGGTTCTGTGAAAAATTATAGGATGTCACAAAGACAAACGCCATCAATAACAAGCCTAACTTTGAAGATTCCAATTTATTATTTTGTAATTCAAGATGAAGTTGTCTCTAGAACTTTTGATGGATTCGTGGTAACTCCTTACCACATTTACTTTGTATATGTTGAGTCATCTTTTCATCAAAACTGGTCCGGTGGTATCTGGTATGGTATCATCCACGTGTTTCATGTTTATTGGTCAAATTCAGCATGAAATTATGTTCTTGCAGGTATGGAATGGATGGCCATTAAAACCATCACAAAAAGTGATCATAGTCAAAACAGAAACATCCACATCTTTGTAACCAGTATCTTAAACGATTAAATTAATTTACAAAACTTCATGGCGAGATCGATTATTACATTACATTGACCTTTGAATGGATTTAATGATGATATTATTTATGGTACGAATATATTTTAGCCTGTAAAACTACTATAAATAAGACCTGTATACGATCTCTGTATTTTTAGCTAGCTTTCATGAGAAAGTAGATTATATTTATTTGCTCAAATCCAAAACATAGCGTAAAGATGAAGGATGATTAAATAACACTATTAAAATGTGTGACTCACAAAGGTAAGGAATTGAAGGAGTTTGGAAATTTGAGAAATGCGACTGAACAAGCACAACACAAGAACAGGATACAAGGCACTAGTACAGCAACATGAGATGATTGTGGTAAAAGTTAAAATTTGATCCACCACCATCCAATCCCCCATGATAAAGAAAACATGTTTAAAAAGCGGGGACTACAAAGAGAAGAGAAGAGGGATGTATTGTATACACAAGATTCTATGCTGCCATTAGTAGTTTTTCCATTTTCATCAACATTCATGCACAGCTTCTTCAAAGAAAGAGAGATACATTACATATCAAACCTATTCACCCTCTAGGCATTGTGTTTTTTGTTGAGGTCGTATAGCACGCATAAATCTGCTGCTGTCTTCATCTGTCATTACACACACACACACATCATTTATTCATACAAAAATTTCACAAATATATTGCACCAAATCGCATTTAACACTGCCATATATAGAATAAATCATCCTTCCTATCCTAACACATGACTTAATCTGGTAAGTTATATGAGTTTTTCTTCTTATCTCATAACTAACAAAGACCATAGTCAATTCCAACATCTCTGTCCCTCAATATACATAAATGAACTTATTGTTTGTTGCAAGTTGTAACTATATATAAAAGAATATCTTATTTTTATTATTTGATAAGAGTATTTGTGTTTATTAAAACAAGCCATGGAATTGAATTCCATCCATTTGAAGCCATTACACTTATGTAATTCAATTGTCATCACCTCTTAAGAAGGTAAAAACATCTTTAACTACTATTAACACAAGACCCATGAGCAAAATGGAAGCAAAGACTCTAGATCAGTTTTTTGATGAAAAGAAGATAAAGTTATGTCATGATGATATTGATACCTGTATAATATTGACTAACTGCTTGGTTGCCCATCCAAATAGAAGAAAGGCAAGTAACGCAGAATTTATCAAACTTTGTTGTGCAACACCAAGCAAAACCTAAATTTTCATACAAAAAAAAATCACATCTGTAAAAGTTTAACCAGAAAAAAAAAACAAAAACAAATGTGGCACAAAAAAAGCTTCAGGCTTACATCAGTCATCTTTTCTGACTCCTTTGCAAGAAGAAACAAAGTTATGTAAAGAACCTACAGAGGATCAAGATCAAAATTTCAGTTCATAAATCATAACTAGAATAGACTTTGTAATTGTATTGAGCAATAAATGTGTAAGAAAAAAAAAATAAGCATTTTTACCTCACAAGCTATGCAGCAGTATCCCATAAACATCCTGTTTCCATAGTATAACTTAAATAACCAACTGGTGCTATCTTTCACATCTTTATGATTGGACTTTCCAACCAAGAAAGTACTGCATTCAAAAAAGGTGGTAATCAATCAATCAACATCTTGTCCCAACAAATGAAAGGATATTTTTGTAAATACCTGTACATTTGCAACCAGTGGCTGGCAATATCCAAAGCAAGCAAAGACAAGAAAACAAAGTTAGGCCTGGAAAATTAAAAAGCAAGAATGTTAGATGTATGGAAGAAAGTTCAGATATATACAAGTAGAGTTAAGAGTAAAAAACTAAAACCTGTAGACTTGAGAGAGAATAACCAGAAGACATGCAGTGCTTATCCTGAGAGATGACAAATTTCAGTTTGTTAATATGGAATAGTGTTAATTGCATCAAGAAAAATTAGGGAGATACATAAAAAGATAAATGTGAAGACTTCAACAAGAACTTGTTATATCTCACCTATCTGTAACCATATCCAGAACAGCTCCAAATGTTGAAACTACAAGGGTAAGATAGTAAACAACTAAATTAAATCGAGTATGAAAATCCATAAAATGGCTAGAAATTAAAAAAGATGGCACTGTCTAGAATGATTTGCAAGCTTCTGATTCTCAAAAGTCGGCAGTTATGACAAACAGTACAGATACAAAGTAAAAAAGGAGTAATAGATTAAACTCATGGACAAAAATCATCCTTCTTCAGTTCTTTGCATTTAAGAAAACACTTTTCTGTAGTTAATAAAGCTTTATAACTTTTAGACCATTTAAGAAAAGATTTTTCCCAGCTATTTGGTTTTGGAAAAAGTTGAAATACATAAAAGCTCAGTTGCTCTCAAGTCTCACCATCTTATTCGATTTAGCAACTGAACTATTATTTCTTTTATTATTATTATTATTATTATTATTATTATTATTATTATTATTATTATTATTATTATTATTATGATTATGATTGGGGGAGGGGGATATTTCAGTAGTCAAAACTGAAGGACACTGTGTATAAAGGATGACAAGAATTATGGATTACACCTTACCTTGATTGAATTTGCGTGCAAACCAACCATCCAAAGCATCACAAACAAAGCTGAAACAGAAAAAATAACCATTTAGTATCTTAACTACAGCCATTCAAAAAGTTTTATATTACCCTTTACCTGATGAAATACAGGATTGAAAAAAGCTCTTTATTGGAAAAGCATATAGCAAAGGCAAAGCAATTCATCAGAACTCTTATGTATCCTGTACATAAAAATAAGCAGTCAAATCCATAACAAAGCAATGTTGCATGCTACACCCCCATTGCAATACACTTATTCTAGAAGAAAGGGTAAAAATGGAATCGTAGGAAATACCAATTAGCATCTTCTCTATTGAAGGGCACTTTGGGAATTTTGAGGAAAAGCTTGTTACACCATATCTTATTTAGTATCTTGGGAATAAGGGGGAGAGCATGAATGAAATTCTTGGGATATTTTCCTGTGGGAGACGTTAGCATCTCGAATAGCTAATTTACTTTTTCTTTTGTAGTTTTTAAAGATATTGTGGTTATTGAATCCGATTGCTATCATTCTGTTGCTGTTTTTGTGCCCTTTTGGTTGATATTCTCCATCGTGTGCTTAGCAGGCTATAGCATTACATTACCCAAAAAAATGTGTCCTTCAAATTTCAGCTTTTTGAGCAAAGATACAGGAAGAAATAATGGGACTTTGACATGTGAAAGAGGATAGATATTTGAGACATGTGATATTATGAATTAACAGATTCTTTAATTCATTGATTGAAGTATCTTTTGGCGTATTTATAATTTTATATCACAAGAAATAATATGAATTTGACTTGTGAAAGAGCGCAAATGAACTCACCAATGATGTTGGGGATGTAAAGATATACGCTTAATGTTCTAGGTCTTGATTTGGATGCCATCTCTACTTTTCAGCCACAAATCAGAGCTGCTTTATCAACCTGAGAGTGTACTTTTCCTTAGTTGAGGGGCGTAGATGAAAATTTCCACTTCTGCAAAATCAGGAAAGATGGGGGTGCACGTAGGTTTGCTTTAAACGGAGGCCATCTTCGATTCGCCGTTGTCAAACCTCTTCGTTCTCACCCCCCCCCCCCATGTGTGTGTGTGTATATACACACACACACACACACACACACACATATATATATATATATATATATATATATATATATATATATATATGTGATGTATCAATCTGTATCTCCTCGTCATTGATTTGTCCCTTCTTCCTATCGTCTACTCGATCCTTTCGAATTAAATGATATTCTGAGAGACTGATAGTGGTGATTAATTCTTGAAAGGGTTTAGGGTTAGTAAAAGGATCTTTTCCGGAAGGGCGATTCATCATCCAGTTTTAAGCCAGATTTGATAACTCATATTATATTATATCCCGGCTATCAGTCTCTCAAAAAATCATTTAATTCGAGAGGACGATAGAAAGAAGGGACAAGTCGATGACGAGGAAATATATATATATATATATATATATATATATATATATATATATATATATATATGGGGAGGGAGAGAGAACGAAGAGTTTGACAATGGCGAATCGAAGATGGCATTCGTTTAAAGAAAACGTGTGCGCCCCCCATCTTTCCTGATTTTGCAGAAGTGGATAAAACGTAAACATATAATTATGTTATCATTTTGTGTCGATAGATACATATTCCAAAGTATGTTGTTAATGGGTACGATTAGCCATTAAGAAAAAAACATTAAACGTAAAGTCCCAAAGAGACCAGAAAGGTAATACTTAAAATCAAGGGATAATTCGTTGAATACAAGCAAGTAGGCAACCTGAGTTTCAAGAAATGTTTTCACCCACCAACTTGTTCCAGACCTAAATTACAAAACAAAATTTCACAAACATATAGCGAACAGCGAAAACAATCCCTATACATACAATAGTGGCATACATAAGAACAATGGCATACATAAGAAAAATGAAAGTGGTCACCCTTTCTGATACAAATATACATAGATTGAGAAACTCCAAGAAAAGAAATTGTAAAGAATGCACCATAAGATAACATGGATTCTTTTTTTTTGGTGGGTCGCCGCACTTCATCGAACAAATTTTGTATATTGTATGAAAAAACAATGGGAAAAAACATCAACTAAGAAATTGCAACACGCTCCAGGAAATCGAATAAAGCTATAAACGAGTCATTAGCAGGTACATTTTAAGCTCTATTAAGTTGCTATTTCGGGGTATTCATTCAACAAAAAGAGTACTGGATTTGACAAAAACTAATAAAATCGAACCTTTTCTTAAATATTATACAGAATCAGTAGTATGAAGAAAACCCTCACCTTATGAAAAGGACGAAAAAATTAGCAGAGGGCACCGGCAAAGAAGGTAGCGTCGGAGAAAGAAATCGGTAGAAGGTAGCGGCGGAGAGGACACCGACGCAAGGTACGGTGTGTGGGTTTTTTTGGTAAAACCTTAAAACAATATATTGGGTTCTTTCTCTAGGTTTAAATAGTTGGTCATCTGGGCTTTTATTATTTGATTAGTACGGAGTATTTTGCTAAAACAATATTCGGTTATTTCCCCGTAAAGGTCCAAAATAAATTTAAGACAAAATTGCAAAAATGGTCCCTGTGATATGTATTTTTTTGGGGTTTTAGTCCAAATCACGACTTTTTTGGATTAATGGTCCTTTTGAGCTAGTTTCGTTGCGTTTTTTGTCCATCAGAAAACTGGAAAGACTAAAATGCCCATCTGATACATTTTTTATGGTTTTTGCTATTTAATTTAAAGTTTTATTAATAAAAATTATAGGGCCCACCTCTCTCTCTCTCTCTCTCTCTCTCTCTCTCTCTCTCTCTCTCTCTCTTTTCTTGATCGTCGGCCAAAGCAACAATGGTTCTTCCTTCTTCAACCACTGCCCAACCACCCATTGTAGTTGTTTTGCTCCACTAGATTCGTGATAGCCGGTGACGGAGATTCGACCAACAAAGGAGCGTCGGTCTCGACGGACCCCTCCCCTTTCTTCACGATCTGGCTCACACAACCACCCCAATCAACCCCATGCCCCCGCTATCACCATGGATCGAAGGTAATAGCCCCGTCAGAAGCTTGCATCCGAGAGAAGACACGCTGGAAAACCTGTTGTCCCCTCTCCCTCTCGGCATTTCAGATTAAAAAACCATTGTCTCCATCCACCACCTGTTGTGTTGCCTCGGATTTGCTCTACCCTCTCCCTCCCGTTTGTGTTTTCTTCTAATCGGACAAGGAAGTAACCGCCAAGAAACCTCTCCATCTCCTCCAGTCGATCTTCGCAGTCCCTTCCATTTGATTCGTCGAGCACCACCACAGAACCACCATTCTTTCCCCTTTTTGTGTTTGCTACCAATCGATCCAGAAGAGAAAGAAGTCATCGGTGACAGCCATCTATCGGCGCCCCTACATGCGATTTACTCGATCATCGCCAGAATCTAGTGGCTGCCTCTTTCCCCTCCTCACGATTGATTTAACACCACCGAGCCACCACCCTTTTTCCTCCTTCGACTGCATTTTCTTCCCGATCGATTGAAGAAGACGCCCAATCCCTCTTTTTGTACATTTGGTGGTGTTGGTAAAACGAGTCCCTACATTTGGTTATGCAGCCATCGATGAACAATGTGTATGTTTGTTCATCAGATATAAATTGAGGAAGATGAAGAAGTAGGTATGGGGTTTGACTTTCTTGAGAGAGAAAGAGAGAGGTGGGTCTGGTTTTATATTTAATAAAAATAATAATTTTAAAAAGTGAAAGAAAAATGAAAACTAAATTCAGTAAGGGTATTATAGTCTTTTTAGTTTGGACAGAGACCAAAACTGCATGTAAACTAGCTCAAAAGGACCACCAATCAAAAAAGTTGTGGTTTGGACTAAAACCCCAAAAAAAATGCATATCATAGGGACCATTTTTGCAAAATCTGTCTAAACTTAAGGAAAGTGTCTCAAAAAACTTTTTTTTTGTTTTTTTAAAAAGGACAAAATTGCAAAAATGGTCCCCATGGTTGGCAAAATTATGTGGTTTTGGTCCAAAAAAGTTTTGTTGTGCAACAGTGGTCCAATTTCGAATACATTGTGTGGTTTTGGTCCTATGGTTGGTATTTCTGTGTGATTTTGGTCCATACTCCATCTGAAATGACCAATATGCCCTTAAATATTTCCCTTTTTAATTTATTTTATTTAACTTATTATTCTTTTAATTAAAAGAAAAAAAAAGAAATTATCAACCCCTGCCTCTCTGTATGATTCTCCAGATAAAAAAAAACCAACTCGTTTTTGAAAGTGTTCTCTACCAGATCCACTGCAGGCGTCATCATCCCATGCGTTCCCTACCAGATCCATTGCAGGCATCTCCGAATTCACAGATTCAAGCTTTTTTGGATTAAGAATGGAGGAAATGAAATGAGTGTTAGGAAATTGGGAATTAATTTGTTGGAACACCAGATCAAAACTGTGAAGGAACCGACATGTTGGAACCGGAGCTCTGGAGTGTGATCGTCGGAAAAGGTGGTGGTGATGGTGATTATTTAGAGGTATGAACTGTTGGATCGAAGTGGAGGGTTATTAGTGTCTGTATCCATGATCACACAGGATAATCTACAAAGTCTTTTTCTTTCTCCCTCTAGTTTCTCTCTCTAAACTTATATGAAGAATTGTTGGAGTATTTTGATTGAATTCCAAAGATCAAGTGTGAGATAAATCTGACCTGGCATCCCTTCAATCAGATTCTGAATCTGCTATTTTTCTCTTAGATATGTTTCTATACAGTCACTTTGAACGGTAGGTTTCTAGATGGTGAGAAATTTTGGGGGAAGATGTTGAACACAAGAATATTTGTTCTGGGTTCCTTGAAAAGATTGATTATCCGTTTCTTTGATTTTTACCATGAACAAATTTGGAAAGGGGTTCAATTCTTGAGAAAAAAACCAACAAATGATTTCAATTAAGGGTGGTGACTGTGACTGGAGGTGGTGGCAGGGTGAAGGTAATGTGAAGGGCTTGCGTTGGATTTTGTGACAACCCGAAACTTCTACTTTGTACCTTAGTCAAATTCTATCAATGTTAAACTCATTTCAGCTATCTTTTAGCATTGTTTTGAGCCTGTTTGGATGATCTAAAGCCTTGTACAACCAAAGTTTGAATTAGGGATGGGTTGGTTTAAGATTCAGGGTTTCAAAAAGGCCAAACACTCCATCAAAGAGGAGTGTGTGGCCGCACACCCGAGTGTGTGGCCGCACACCCGTTATCTATATATAGATGAGGCTCATTTTCACTTCATTTCCCATCTCCTCAACCGTACACACCTCTCTCTCTCTCTCTCTCTCTACTTTTATTATCCACAAACACTTCTAAGACTTCAAAAACGTAAGTATTCCATCCTTTTAGCCTGCTATACTTGAAAGACTTCATGATTTGAGCCTTGATTCCCCTTAAAGTCGACCACTTTAGCTTCACAAGCCAATTCAGAATGAGCCCATTAAATTTGAGCCCAAGAATTAAAATTCTTAGCCCAACCTATTTCATCCTTCCCTGCATTTTTACTTGCGGCCAGTACCCACACCTCTATTTTCTTTTCTTCTTCTTTTGTGAATCAATTCATATCTCAAAAACTCAAACACCAAAATCTAACCCTAAAATCCGTATATCTTTCTTCCAAGCCGACATCTCATCGATATCGTCTCGATTCGCCATTTCCAATCGCTGATCATTTCCAAATCGATGACTTCTGTTCCTTCGTTCACGCCGATCGTCTTCAGGAGTAGGCTTCCCAACCCCATACACTTAACCCTGACTCGTACCCTTGAGGTATGTTAACGATGAAGACATACAACATAAGCTAGTAAGCTTCCATTATTGAGAATGAATGGCTGCGTTCACACGAGATATTTATTATTTAAGCCACTTGTAAATTACTCGGCTGTTTCGCCAACATTGGGGAGAATTTACCTTCAAAACAGTGCCACCTCTCTCTCTCTCTCTCTCTCTCTCTCTCTTCGCCGGAACCCCAACCGAACCATGTCCGACTACGGCCGCCCCGACAACGGATCAGGCTGTTGCAGGTGTTGTTTCAGCTTCATACTAACCTTATGTCTCACTTCACTCTTCCTGTGGCTAAGCTTACGCACTTCAAATCCAGTTTGCTCCATCCAAGACGTTTACATTACCGCCCTCAATAAAACCCGAAATTCAACCTCCTATCAATCCATCTACCTCGATCTGAAGCTCGACAACGAGAACAAAGACAAAGGTATTTACTACGACCCACTCAACATCACCTTACATTATTACATCAACCAATCAAATGGAAATCGAATCCCTATTTCGAATTACGTGCTCAAAGGGTTTTATCAAGGACATCAGAAAAAAGCACGCCGGAAAAACTGGACGGACACGCAAGGAGTGCCGTGGGATGCAGCCGTGAACATCACTGGTGGAAGACCGCCGGTATTCAGGGTGGATTTGGCGACGGCGGTTAGGTTTAAGATATTATTTTGGAAAACAAAGAGACATAAACTCATACTTGGGGCTGATTTTGAAGTTAGTGACCGGGGTCAGAAACTGCAAAAGAAAGGTACACGGTCATCTGGGCTTTTATTATTTGATTAGTACGGAGTATTTTGCTAAAATAATATTCGGTTATTTCCCCGTAAAGGTCCAAAATAAATTTAAGACAAAATTGCAAAAATGGTCCCTGTGATATGTATTTTTTTGGGGTTTTAGTCCAAATCACGACTTTTTTGGATTAATGGTCCTTTTGAGCTAGTTTCGTTGCGTTTTTTGTCCATCAGAAAACTGGAAAGACTAAAATGCCCATCTGATACATTTTTTATGGTTTTTGCTATTTAATTTAAAGTTTTATTAATAAAAATTATAGGGCCCACCTCTCTCTCTCTCTCTCTCTCTCTCTCTCTCTTTTCTTGATCGTCAGCCAAAGCAACAATGGTTCTTCCTTCTTCAACCACTGCCCAACCACCCATTGTAGTTGTTTTGCTCCACTAGATTCGTGATAGCCGGTGACGGAGATTCGACCAACAAAGGAGCGTCGGTCTCGACGGACCCCTCCCCTTTCTTCACGATCTGGCTCACACAACCACCCCAATCAACCCCATGCCCCCGCTATCACCATGGATCGAAGGTAATAGCCCCGTCAGAAGCTTGCATCCGAGAGAAGACACGCTGGAAAACCTGTTGTCCCCTCTCCCTCTCGGCATTTCAGATTAAAAAACCATTGTCTCCATCCACCACCTGTTGTGTTGCCTCGGATTTGCTCTACCCTCTCCCTCCCTTTTGTGTTTTCTTCTAATCGGACAAGGAAGTAACCGCCAAGAAACCTCTCCATCTCCTCCAGTTGATCTTCGCAGTCCCTTCCATTTGATTCGTCGAGCACCACCACAGAACCACCATTCTTTCCCCTTTTTGTGTTTGCTACCAATCGATCCAGAAGAGAAAGAAGTCATCGGTGACAGCCATCTATCGGCGCCCCTACATGCGATTTACTCGATCATCGCCAGAATCTAGTGGCTGCCTCTTTCCCCTCCTCACGATTGATTTAACACCACCGAGCCACCACCCTTTTTCCTCCTTCGACTGCATTTTCTTCCCGATCGATTGAAGAAGACGCCCAATCCCTCTTTTTGTACATTTGGTGGTGTTGGTAAAACGAGTCCCTACATTTGGTTATGCAGCCATCGATGAACAATGTGTATGTTTGTTCATCAGATATAAATTGAGGAAGATGAAGAAGTAGGTATGGGGTTTGACTTTCTTGAGAGAGAGAGAGAGAGGTGGGCCTGGAATTTGTTGAATAAACAATTCCTTAAATTTGAGATTGTTGGATTAGTGTCTAAGTCCATAACTATTTTGGTATGTACTTGACCCGATTATGAGCATGGTCCTTTTGGGTTGCCTTCACCATAGCAATATATAGGATGAATTAAGGAGAGAAAGGTTTAATTATGATTTATTAATATATTATGAGAATAATATATTAAAGGAGAAATCATATTGTTTAATTAATATTAGTCAAGAATTAATAAAGAATTAATTATGTGGCTAAAAGAGATTAATTAAACTTAAGGGACTGGAATTGTAATTATAGGATAATTGCAATTGGGCTATGGATCACCTTGGAATAATAGGTTGGACGAATTCTATGGGGAAGCCCATTAGAAATCGTCCAAGGCATGTTCCAGAAGGGGTCCATGGGATGCTTAGGGCTTAAGCAGTCAAATTAGGGTTTCCTTGTTGGATAACCCTAATAGCCTAAGTATATAAGGAACCCTTGGGCACCAAAAACGTGGCTAACACTTGGATTAGGGTTTCCAGCCGTTTTTGGTGCCTCCCTTCTCTTCTCTCCTTCATCCAATTGCTTAGTGGTGTTTGTGACTCCATTAGAGGTGCAACACTTGAGGCACTAAGCTTTCTAAAGCAAATCAAAGGAAGGAATTGATTGTTATTACTATATAACAATCAAAGGTAATTATTAAACCCTTATTTCAGTTCTTATATGATAGATCTAGGGTTTATAAGTCTTAGAAGTTTATTGCATGTTCAAAGTAGAAAAACTAGATCCAAGCAATTAGAGTTGCATGAACACCATAGGATTGATGTTATGCTCAAAACCCATCAGTGGTATCAGAGCCTAGGTCGGTTTTTCTATTGAATAGATGCATAATTGAACTGCCAAAGACTTGAAAATCGAAATTTCTTGCTGTCTGCCTGATGAACTCGTCGAGTTGCTCTTAGAACTCGACGAGTAGCTTGAACTCGACGAGTTCCAAAGATGACTCGACGAGTTGGCTTTTCAGTTGCCGGGTTTTTCGAATTTTTGGTCAGATTTTGATGTGGATAATTACCAAAACTCATTTTTATTGCCTAAAATCGATTTTTTATGTTTGGAATGATTATCCTTATCAAAATTGATGGATTTGGTTAAATATGGATAATATAGGATTATTATAAGATAAATATTTGACCTAGTAAGTTTGAAAAGTTTCAATTTACACCCTTTAGGTTTTATAGTTTAAATTTGGACTTAATAGTTTTGTTTTTGAAATTTAAATAGTTAAACCCTAATGTTTTGAAAAGTTTCAAAACTTGCCCTCAAGTCTTTGAATTTAAATTTTTTATTAGAAGTTAATTTTGAAATATTTAAATTCTAATCCCAAATGTTTTAAAAAGTTTCAAAAATTGCCCTCAAGTTTTGGAATTTAAAAGTTGATTAAAAGTTTGATTTTGAAATGTTAAATTCTAAAACCCTCGCATTTTGAAAAGTTCAAATTACACCCTTATGGTTTTGTTAATTAATTAAAGTGTATAATTAAAAGAGAGTTAATAAATCCATAAAGTTTTGGTTTACATTTAATCAAAATTAAAAGTATAATTTATTAAATTAGACCACCTAGTATTTTTAAAAGTGTAAAATACACCCTATACTATATATATGTAACATTAAAAGTCTAATATTATATATATATATATATATATATATATATATATATATATATATATATATATATGAGTAAAGAGTCAGTCTTACCGTTAGTAGGCCTCCTTCACGAAGCTGGTCTATAAGGGGTGTTTTAAGGAAATTGCCTATAAAATGGCGATTGAATGGGTATCCACTCTTACCCACCGCACTCTTGACTAGTGGAGGGTCGTTAGCCGAACGGGTAGGATAGGACGAAACCTTCCATTATAAGTATAATGAAGTACAAAGTAACTACATGCTTTACAAATTCCCAAATTCTAGTTACTTTAGGCAAAATTGTGGAATTGTATGCTAATCCATGGAGTTACACTTTGTACCCTTGTCGAAACGTTAGTGGAGTGTGTGTCTTAACCGACACACTAATTTGGGTTTGGCATTGGTGGCGAAGGGTGGCTCGATGTTTATCATAGATCAATGGAGCGTGTGTGGCTAACCGGCACATTGATTAGGTGGTAGTAGCATTGGGTGCACCATGTGATTCGCATGGTTATTCACACCTTGTTTGTGATCCTCGGCATCCCAGTCGCAAACTTGAAGGGCATAATCGAGATTTAAACATGCCATTGAAAAGTTCAATGAATCTCAAAAGATCTAGGAGTTTCAATTAATTTAAAACTTAAATTTCTTTTTCGTTTTTCATGGTGGAAATTGGTAAATCGTCATTTACCTACCTTCAAATATTCTGCAACTAGATTTCGGCATCCCTCTTCTAGGTTGTAGAGTATTGTGTTGGATCCTAGCCTTGATGTTTCGTTTGGGTGTTACATCAAGGATTCTAATCAACTTGACTTGAATTTCTCCCGTTTTGTAGATGTCTAAATCTTACAATGGTCTTCCCAAGTCCCTTGGGACAAGCTTTCCAAATGAAGATGACGTTCCACGATACGATCAAGGAAATGAGAGTCATGCTTCACTTCCTCCACCTCCTCCAATTATTCTCCCTAAACCACAAGTTCAAAGGCTTGAAAAGTTCAAGCTCACTCAAGCCCTATTCGCAAGTAAACACGAAAATGGGAAACCTGTGTGTGCACACTGATGGGTTTTGAGCATTCTAACACTCCTAAGTGTACATGCAACCCTAAATACCTTGGATCTATGTTTTCTCTATTATACATGCAATTATGAACTTTCCAAGGTATTACCCTATCTAGCATACAATACTTGATACTTGGGTAATCAAATGGATAGAATACATACCTTTGTTTGATGTAGCTTGTCTCCATGAAGCTTGAGTGCTTAGTACCCCAAGTGTGACACCTCAAATGGTTCACACAACACCAAATGCACATGGAATGACTTGAGAGAAATGGAACACTCCTTGAAATCGTCTAGCCCTCATATTCACACATTAGTGCACGATTTCTTGAGCCATGGGATTTTTTTATATGGTGGCTATTAGGGTTACACCATGTAACTCATAACTTTACCCATTCCTTATGCTCCATGGATTTTAACCTCCATGGAGTATCCATGGGTCACCCCATGGACTTAGTCCAACATAAGGAATCTTGGATCACAAGCCCACATATATAAGAATGAATGATTTACACAATCAACCCATATATTTAATTAGTCTCCTTTTGATCACTTAATTAATTCCAAATTAATTCTTGATCAATACTAATTAAATAACCTTATTAATATATTAGAACTTATAATATATTAACCAACCTTAAGTGTTATTTCTCTCATTATAGTCTATCCAAATGCATGATGCCATGCAACCCAAATGGACCATGCCGGGTCGGGTCAAGTCTTACCAATTATAGTTATGGACTTAGACATTAATCCAACAGTCTCCCACTTGGATAAGTCTAAAACTATTCTTGCGTATGACTTCAAGAACCGACTGGCAATCGTAGCTCTCAAAAGCTTCCGTCGAACTCTGACCTTGCCGATGATCTCTGACCTTTGTCAATGTCTTGTCCATTAGATAAGGGATCATATATTCCTCCATTCTAGATATCATATGGACTGAGACATGGATTATCAATCATTCTCTCTGTCCATTTATTGTTTCCCGATTTCCGATTCATGATGACTGACTGATTGAACAAATCAAATCAGTCCTGGCTTGGCCAAGCACTCACATGTATCATCTTTAAATCATCGAGGGGCCCACATATATCGCTTTTATCCCGAAGGTAAAAGGAATGGATAAACTTCGACTCATATGGCTTTTTCTACTACTTGTTGAATCATACAGAAAGGCACGTTTTATAACATCGAGTTACCAATGCGTTTTCGTGCAATCAATGTATAACCAACTCATAGTAACAACTCATATCTCTAGATTTGAAGAATATAAGATATTATCGTCTCATGATCACTCGCGATAAAATCCATGAAGTGATTCAAATGAGCGTGGGTTGAATCCAATACTCAGAACTTATGAGCACTCATGAGTGTTGTAGCACCACTTTGTCCACCAACTTGGACCTCTACAAACCAACCCATGACAGTCTTGATTCATATCTACTTCCAACATATGACCGACTGTGGATGGTTTGAATAACTTAATCATTCAGGAAGAGCGACTTAGTTATTCTGGAAGTCAAAACATGCAAAGTGAAACACAAGAATAAATGAATCAAATATGGTATCAAACCCTATGAATATAAATAAACACTTTTATTTATCACCATACTGATTACTCATTATTCATTGTTTCGGTTTTATCAACTTTATACTTGAATTAAAAATACTAGTTGTCCCATGCTCCAAGCATGTACACTATGCTTTTCTTAAACAATAGATTTTCCATACACCAAGTATGCACTCTATGTTTGTCTATGATCCTTACTTTGTGAAATAAACCAGTTGAACATAATTTCAATGATTCTAATTTCACACTCCCAAATCCTTATCGAAAAATGTGAGAATTTCAAATTCCTATCATTTATCGAAATCTGTTTAGATTTTAAACTTATATGCACTGACCCTCCTGTAATGAATATGTACAAAGTCACAAAGACTTGTCAACAGTCATTATAAGGTATTCCAATGGAGATCAACTCCATGGAAACTAAGTCTCATATTCAAAGTACATTGCTTTGGACATGCTTCTTGCATTAAGTTTTCTGATCTTACATAGATAACTTCCACCTATGGAGACAACTCCATATTCTCATTTTGACTATCACTTCTGAATAAGAGATGCCTCTTTTCAGAATATGTCAATATGGTCCTTCCAAAATTAGCACTATACTTCCAACTGTCCCTGAGCAACCAATCTTTGGTAAACCTCAGATTGTCCTCGACAATTGCTTAATCATTTTAGTCATATCCAATTCTAGACCTTTTCCCTTCTTAATGCCTCTGGGCATTTGGAAAAATTTAGAAATGACAAATATTATAGCACATGCAATCGATCCTGTACCCAAAGCAAATGGTACACGATTCATGATGTCTCACATAAAGACATGATTCTAGACCAGTCTTTTGCTACAATATTTTTATTTGCCATGTTTTCAAAATTTGACTATGAAGAGGGATGCCGTAATCATAATCGAATTTTGAGAACGCAATATATAGAATTTCCTTAAGTTGAACCAATCCAATCATGAAATTCATATATATATATATTCTTGACTAAAGATGATTAAGGTCTCAATCTAAGCCTTTAGAACTGAAATGAAGTATATCCTCTCCCTTAATTATAGCAAAACAACTTTTTCAATCCCTGCAGCCTCACGAATTGAAACTTTTGTTTTCTATAATTAACATTGCTAACTTGCAACACTAACAATAATTATCATGCTCCCACTAACATGATGATTATTAGCATAACACTTATGCTCCCACTAGCTTTGACATGTACTCAGAAATCAGCTGGACTTCTAGAAATCAATACTTTATTGACTTCCTTACCAAAGTTCAGATTTCTGATACGAGATGCTTTGATAAAACTTTATCAAAATCATACACCTTTCCTTAGATAGCATGCATGTGTGTCTAAACAATTTTAGAACTATGAAAAGGGATGTCGTAATCATAGTCTCAATTGTTTAGACCTTTTGCCATCTGCTTCAAATCTACTTGGTGGAAGTGTTTCCTCACCATCATTTTCATGAATCGGAGAGAAACCTTATGACCCTTAGATTTTATGGTGTATGTGTTCTTATCCATGTGAATCGTCAAAACCATAGTCACAAGACAAGTGTAATGACAAATCCAAACTCATATGGACTGAACTTATGCAATCTTAACTTCTTGCCACCTGGCAGTACATGGCCTGCCATTGCTTCCAAGTTGTTATGCAACCAATTGAGAACTTTCAGAACTCCTATGCAAAGCCAACTTTAACTGGAATGGGCACAGAATATGTCAACACGATAGGTTATAAACCTCAAGTCGTGTGCTAGTGAAGAACCTCAGGTTTTATTCTTGATTAGTTCTTGAAATTCTTTTTAAGATCTTTAAGACTCCCACTATCCTCTTGACATATAAGACTATCTTGCCAAATATTCAAGAGATAGTGCGGATTCTTTATCAAGACAAACACTTCACACAATTGGCCTTAGTTGGTCTTTGTTTTATCCAAAACATCACAACTTACCAATTTCAAATGTACAAGAGTAGGACACTTTTACTCTTACATTTGACAAATGTTTTAAACCTTTCTTTAAGATATGTCACTCAAGTTACAATCTTGGAGTATGACTCTAAGAATTGTTTTGGAACGAAGTATGACTCGTCTTCCTGATCTAACCATTTCAACAATTCATGACTCCTCTTCTTAGTCATAAGAATGCACTAAGATGACCTTTAGAGGACTAATTGTGATATGATTTCTAAATCATTAAGACGATCACAAACATGATACTAAAGTACTCTCCCATCTTTTCAGATTTGAGAAACTTTTATCTTTCTGCCTAATTTGATTCTTCCCATTCGTTCTGCCATACATTGAGACTTTTCCAATGTTTCAGAATTATACTTAAACTTGTAAGTATAACCATATTTACTAAACTTTAGTAAATCAAATAGTCTTAACGAGCTTTGTGGTGGACATGACCAGTGCACAATAATGTGTACTCGATCCCTTTAGTCCTTCACTTGACTCACACATCCATGTGAACAAGTAATTAGTCTTGATTTTCCAATGCTTGAAAGTTCTCATTCATCATACTATTCAACTTGCATGATTCCAAGTTTCGGTCCAATTGAAACTTGGGTGATGAGGAACTTGTTGGGTTATGAGCATTCTAACACTCCTAAGTGTACATGCAACCCTAAATACCTTGGATCTATGTTTTCTCTATTATACATACAATTATGAACATCCAAGGTATTATCCTAATCTAGCATACAAAATAATAAATATAACAAGATAGAATACATACCTCTTTGATGTAGAATGTCTTCATGAAGCTTGAGTGCCTAGTGCCCCAAGTGTGACACCTCAAAAAATGGTTCACACAACACCAAATACACTTGGAATAACTTGAAAGAAACTTGAACACTCCTTGAAATCGTCTAGCCCTCACACTCACACATTAGTGCACGATTTCTTGAGCCGTGAGATTCTTTTATATGGTGGTTATTAGGGTTACACCATGTAACTCATAACTTTACCCATTCCTTATGCTCCATGGATTTCAACCTCCATGGAGTATCCATGGGTCACCCTATGGACTTAGTCCAACATAAGGAATCTTGGATCACAAGCCCACATATATAAGAATGAATGATTTACACAATCAACCCATATATTTAATTAGTCTCCTTTTGATCACTTAATTAATTCCAAATTAATTCTTGATCAATACTAATTAAATAACCTTATTAATATATTAGAACTTATAATATATTAACCAACCTTAAGTGTTATTTCTCTCATTATAGTCTATCCAAATGCATGATGCCATGCAACCCAAATGGACCATGCCGGGTCGGGTCAAGTCTTACCAATTATAGTTATGGACTTAGACATTAATCCAACAGTCTCCCACTTGGATAAGTCTAAAACTATTATTGCGTATGACTTCAGGAACCGATCAGCAATCGTAGCTCTCAAAAGCTTATGTCGAACTCTGACCTTGTCGATGAACTCTGACCTTTGTCAATGACTTGTCCAGAAGATAAGGGATCATATATTCCTCCATTCTAGATATCATATGGATTGAGACATGGATTATCAATCATTCTCTCTGTCCATTTGTTGTTTCCCGATTTCCGATTCATGATGACTGACTGATTGAACAAATCAAATCAGTCCTGGCTTGGCCAAGCACTCACATATATCATCTTTAAATCATCGAGGGGCCCACAGATATCGCTTTTATCCCGAAGGTAAAAGGAATGGATAAACTTTGACTCATATGACTTGTTCTACTACTTGTTGAATCATACACAAAGGCACGTTTTATAACATCGAGTTACCAATGCGTTTTCGTGCAATCAATGTACAACCAACTCATAGTAACAACTCATATCTCTAGGTTTGAAGAATATAAGATATTATCGTCTCATGATCACTCGTGATAAAATCCATGAAGTGATTCAAATGAGCGCGGGTTGGATCCAATACTCAGAACTTATGAGCACTCATGAGTGTTGTAGCACCACTTTTGTCCACCAACTTGGACCTCTACAAACCAACCCATGACAGTCTTGATTCATATCTACTTCCAACATATGACCGACTGTGGATGGTTTGAATAACTTAATCATTCAGGAAGAGCGACTTAGTTATTCTGGAAGTCAAAACATGCAAAGTGAAACACAAGAATAAATGAATCAAATATGGTATCAAACCATATGAATATAAATAAACACTTTTATTTATCACCATACTGATTACTCATTATTCATTGTTTCGGTTTTATCAACTTTTCACTTGAATTTAAAACAATAGTTGTCCCATGCTCCAAGCATGTACACTATGTTTTCTAAACACTAGTCATGCCATACACCAAGTATGCATACTATGTTTGTCTATGATCTTTACTTTGTAAAATAGATCAATTGAACATCACTCCAATGATCCTCTTTTCACAGTCCCAAATCCTTACTGCAAATGCAAGAATTTCAAATTCATGCCATTTACTGAAATCTGTTAGATTCTAAACTTATATGCATTGATCCTCTTAATGATTATGCACGAAGTCAGAAAGACTTTACAACAATCATTACAGAGCATTCCAAAGGAGATCAGCTCCTTGGAAACATCCTTCTTTCATTAAGTTTCCTAATCTTACACATATTGAATAATTTCTAACTTTGAAACATTTCCATATTCCATTTTGACTATCACTTCTGAACAAGAGTTGCCTCCTTACAGATTATGTCAATATGGTCCTTCCAGAATTAACATTATACTTCCAACTGTCCTTGAGCAACCAATCTTTGGTAAACCTTAGATTGTCCTCGACAATTGCTTAATCATTTTAGTCATATCCAATTCTAGACCTTTTCCCTTCATAATGCCCCAGGCATTTGGAAAATTTTAGAAAGGATGAATATAGCACATGTAATCGATCCTATATCCGAAGCATATGGGACACGATTCATGATGTCTCACATAAAGACTAAATCAGTCTTTTGCTATAATATTTCCATTTCAATTTGCCAAGTTCTCAAAATTCAGATTATGAAAAGGGATGCCGTAATCATAATCGAATTTTAGAACGCAAATAAAGACTAAACCAGTCTTTTGCTATAATATTTCCATTTCAATTTGCCAAGTTCTCAAAATTCAGATTATGAAAACGGATGCCGTAATCATAATCGAATTTTAGAACGCAAATAATGGACCCATATATAGAATTTCCTTATGTTGAGTCATTCCAACATGAAATTCATATATATATATATATATATATATATATCCTTGATTAAATACGATTAAAATCTCAATCTAAGCTTTTAGAATTGAAATGAAGTATAATTTCCTCTCCCTTAATTATAGCAAAACAACTTTTTCAACCCCTGCAACCTCACGAATTGAAACTTTTGTTTTCTATAATTAATATTTCTAACTTGCAACCTTTGTCATAATTATCATGCTCCCACTAACATGATGATTATTAGCATAACACTTATGCTCCCACTAGCTTTGATATGTACTCAGAAATCAGCTGACTTTCTTACCAAAGTTCAGATTTCTGATACTAGATTGTTTTGATAAAACTTTATCAAAATCATACACCTCTCTTAGATAGCTCACATATGTGTCTACACAATTTTAGAACTATGAAAAGGGATGCAGTAATCATAGTCTCAATTGTTTAGACCTTTGCCACTTCTCACAAGTCCATGTTAGTGTGTCGGTAAACCACACACGCTCCACTAACGACTTTGAGAATGCAAATATCACAATTGCTATCTAGCTAAAATCTACTTAGTGAAAGTGTTTCCTCACCATCATTTTCATGAATCGGAGAGAAACCTTATGACACTTAGATTTAATAGTGTATGTGTTCTTATCCATGTGAATTTGTCAAAACCATAATCACAAGACAAGGTTAGTGACAAATCCAAACTCATATTGATTAAACTTGTGCAATCTTAAATTCTTGCCATTTGGCAGCTCAGGTGCCTGCCATTGCTTCCAAGTAGTTGTGCAACCAATTGAGAACTCTCAGAACTCCTATGCAAAGCCAACTTGAATAGGCACAAAAATTTCAACACGATAGGTTATAAACCTCAAGTCGTGTGCTAGTGAAGGACTTTAGGTTTTATTCTTGATTAAGTCTTGAAACTTTCAAGAGCTTTAAGACTCCCACTGTCCTCTTGACATATAAGACTCCCTTGTCAAATATTCAAGAGATAGTGCGGATTCTTTATCAAGACTAACACTTTACACAATTGGCCTAAGTTGGTCTCTGTTTTATCCAAAACATCACAACTTACCAATTTCAAATGTACAAGAGTAGATAACCTTTTACTCTTACATTTGACTAGTGTTAACAAACCCTCTTTAAGATATGTCACTCAAGTTACAATCTTGGAGTATGACTCTAAGAATTGTTTTGGAACGAAGTATGACTCATCTTTTTGATTTAACCATTTCAACAATTCATGACTCCTCTTCTTAGTCATAAGAGATGACTTTAGAGGACCAATTGTGATATGGTATCTTAATCATTAAGATGATCATAAACATGATACTAAAGTACTCTCCCATCTTTTCAGATTTGAGAAACTTTTATCTTTCTGCCATACTTTGATTCTTCTTATTCGTTCTGTCTCATATTGAAACTTCTCCAATGCTACAGACTTATACTTAAACTTATAAGTATAACCATATTTACTGAACTTAAGTAAATCATGACGAATAGTCTTCTTGATCTTTTGTGGTGGACTTGACCAGTGCACAAGAATGTGTACTCGATCCCTTAGTCCTTTCCTTATTCACATAAGGAATTAGTCTTAATTTTCCAAGCTGAAAGTTCTCATTCATCATACTATACAACTTGCATGATTCCAAGTTTCGGTCCAATTGAACCTTGGGTGATGAGAATCTTTCCTTATTTGGTAATATTAGACACTACCACAACCGAAAGAATCAAATCCATTTTTCCAATATTGTTATCAATGGAATCTTATAAGCAACAACTTTTCACAAATGCCATGGTAAGGATACTTAAAATAAATAAAATCAAAACCTTTTTCTTTTATTTTAAAACTTTGCGGAAAAACTTATCCTTACAATCCATATGAAAACCTTGTTGTTATCTATTCCTAAGCAATATAAATATCATAACTCTTAAGTAATAGCCCAAAATTCTGATCACCGAACCATGCGATTGAAATCCATCTTCGCGATCAGAATCAGCATGTACTTAATAGAGTTAGACAATGGACTTTACCTGAAGTAGAGCCAAACTTATTGACTTTAACATCCTTAGGTAAATTTGGCAGCTTCGTAACCAATGCCCCTTCCTTTGGCAATAGTTACCTATGGACCCTTGATAATGGGACTATCTCAGACTTCGCCTCTCTCTTTACCATTGGGTCAACCGAGTTGACTATGGCCGATCCCTTTCCATTGGGAAGAGAGAGCTTTACTGGATATCCAATGTCATCATTGTCAATGTCCATAGCGTTTTAGGAAGTTGATCTTAGCAAACAGATAAGATCATTAAGGGTCTTGTCTTAGTCTGTTTCATAGGATTCCCAAAAGAACTCACTATGTGACTTAGAAAGTAGTTGAGCCACCAACTTTCTCAAGACTTGGACACCCAACTCTCCCGGCTTGTCAATATGTGACTACATCTCCAAGATGTGATCACACCTAGACCTTGCCTTGCCAATAGGGCTTGAGTGACCTTAAACTTTTTAGGAACTTGTGGGTTAGGGAGAATAATTGGAGGAGGTGAAAGAAGTATGATATCCATGGGACATCATCTTCATTTAGGAAAGCTTGTTTCAAGAGATTTGGGAAGATCATAAATGTCTAGACCAGACATCTTTTTGGGAGATATTCAAGATAGTTGATTTAAAGTCCTTAATATGACACCCAATATGAAATATTAAGGCTAGGACCCAACAAACTATTTTATAACTTAGAAGAGGGATGCCGTAATCCAAGCTATAAAATATTTGAAGGTAGGTGAATGACGATTCACCAATTTCCACCATGAAAAACGAAATAATTTATTAGGTTTTAATTGGATTTGAAAGTCCTAGATCTTTGAGATTCATTGAACTGTTCAAAGGCATGTTTCAATCTCGAGTGTGCCCTTCAGGTTTTGTGACTGGGATGCCGAGGATCACAAAACAAGGTGTGAATAACCATGCAAATATACTTGGTACCCTTAATATTTACCCCTTAATCAGTGTGCCGGTTAACCACACACGCTCCACCGATACTATGATAAATATTAAGTTACCCTTTGCCTACCTTGTTAAGTCCAGGTTAGTGTGCCGGTTAACCACACACGCTCCACTAACGACTTAAGCAAAGTGCAAAGTGTAATTTCATGGGTTAGCACCAAATTCACATTTTCCTAAGTAACTAAGATTGGGTATTAATAAGAGTTTAGTTACTTAGTATTTATCATTAATACTTTTAATGAAAGGAGAATTATAGTCCTTGTCCTACCCGTTCGGCTAACGACCCTCCACCAGTCAAGGAAGCGGTGGGTGAGAGTGGACACCCATTAAACTGCCATTTTATAGGCAGTAACCTTATACCCCCCTTATAGACCTGCTTCGTGAATGAGGCCTACTAACGGTAAGACTGACTTTACTCTTATACATATATATAAATATTATTAACTTATAATATTATAAAGTATAAGGGTTGAATTTTAACTTTTAAAATTCTAAGGGCTAACTTGGAATTAAAGTATTCATAAGTGAAAACTTTTCAAATTCCAAAACTTGAGGGCAAGTTTTGAAACTATTCAAAACTAATTAATTCCATAACTTATGAGTTTAAAGTAGTTTTAATTATAAAAAAAAAAAAAAAAAAAAAAAAAAAAAAAAAAAAAAAAAACTCTTCAAGTTCCATAACTTGAGGACAAGTTATGGAAGACTTTAAACTAATTAATAAAAAAAATAACTTTTTTTTATTGTAACTTATGGAACTAATTAAGGTTACACTTTTTTTTTTAATTTAATGAAGAGACTCTTCAACCTCCATAACTTGAGGACAAGTTATGGAGTCATAAAACCATTTAATTAGAACTAGACTCTTCATTTTGTAACCTTTGCCAACTTTTATGAGTTTTATGATTCTTAAATGTGACTTTTCATATAACTTGAGGACAAGTTACAAAAACACACTTTGGAATCAACTCTTAGATTAAAATGGAATGAAAACAACTATTTCACACAACTTTTCTATTAATCTAAGAACCTCATAAGAACAAGATAATTCAAATCATCAATCTTCAAGAAATTAGCATGAACATACAAACTAATACAAATCATGAAATTATGACAATTATCTTAGAAATTGGATTAGCATGAACATTACCACATCAAAAACAAGTTTATAAGTCCAAAAACATCTTAGGGTAATGTTCCTAGTCCAATTCCAGCCAAAACAATCGAATATATGCATCCAACTCGATTTTTCAGCTACTTTTGCAAGTATAACAAGAAAACAAGCCTAGGCTCTGATACCACTATTGGGTTATGAGCATTCTAACACTCCTAAGTGTACATGCAACCCTAAATACATTGGATCTATGTTTTCTCTATTATACATACAATTATGAACATCCAAGGTATTATCCTAATCTAGCATACAAAATAATAAATATAACAAGATATAATACATACCTCTTTGATGTAGAATGTCTTCATGAAGCTTGAGTGCCTAGTGCCCCAAGTGTGACACCTCAAATGGTTCACACAACACCAAATACACTTGGAATAACTTGAGAGAAACTTGAACACTCCTTGAAATCGTCTAGCCCTCACACTCACACATTAGTGCACGATTTCTTGAGCCATGGGATTCTTTTATATGGTGGCTATTAGGGTTACACCATGTAACTCATAACTTTACCCATTACTTATGCTCCATGGATTTTAACCTCCATGGAGTATCCATGGGTCACCCCATGGACTTAATCCAACATAAGGAATCTTGGATCACAAGCCCACATATATAAGAATGAATGATTTACACAATCAACCCATATATTTAATTAGTCTCCTTTTGATCACTTAATTAATTCCAAATTAATTCTTGATCAATACTAATTAAATAACCTTATTAATATATTAGAACTTATAATATATTAACCAACCTTAAGTGTTATTTCTCTCATTATAGTCTATCCAAATGCATGATGCCATGCAACCCAAATGGACCATGCCGGGTCGGGTCAAGTCTTACCAATTATAGTTATGGACTTAGACATTAATCCAACAGAACTTTACTGATTTGGTAAATTTAGACACTACCACAAATGAAAGAATCAAATCCATTTTCCAATATTGCTGTCAGTGGAATCATATAAGCAACAATTTTCCACAAATTCCATTGTAAGGATACTTCAAATAAATAAAATTAAATAATTTTCTTTTATTTTAAAACTTTGTGGAAAAACTTATCCTTACAATCCACATGGAAAATTGTTGTTATCTATTCCTTAGCAATATATCATAACTTCTTAAGCAACTGCTCAAAATTCTGATGCGATCGAAATCCACCTTCGCGATCAGAATCAGCATATACTTCCTTTAAGATTTCTCTCTATTCTTTGATTCTTAACACATCAACATGTGACCCAGTCACATCATGTAATGAGGATCTCAGAATAGAACTTAACAGAGTTAGATAATGGGCTCTACCAGATGTAGAGTCAAACTTATTGACTTTAACATCCTTAGGTAAATTTGGCAGCTTTGCAATCAACGCCCCTTCCTTTGGCAAAATAAACATATGGACCCTTTGGTAATGGGACTATCTCAGACTTAGCCTTTCTCTTTACCATTTGGTCAACCGGGTTGACTATGGCCAATCCCTTTCCATTGGGAAGAGAATGCTTTTTCTGGATTTCCTGTGTCACCATTGTCACTGTCCATAAAGTTTTTGGGAAGTTGATCTTCTAATCAAATTTGCTTTACTATCGTTCCAAATCATTGCTGATTCAGCAGCACCAAGCAAATAGATATGAGCATTAAGGTTCATGTCATAGTCTGTTTCATAGTAGTTCCAAAGGAACTCACTATGTGACTTAGAAAGTGATTGAACATCCAACTTTCTCAAGACTTTGACACCCAACTCTCCCAGCTTGTCAATATGTGACTTCATCTCTAAGATGTGATCACACATAGACCTTGCTTGCCATTAGGGCTTGAGTGACCTTGAACTTGTGGGTTAGGGAGAATAATTGGAGGAGGTGGAGGAAGTAAAGTTCCAAGAGATTTGGGAAGATCATAGATGTCTGAACTAGACATCTTTTGGGAGATATTCAAGATAGTTGATCTAAAGTCCTTAATATAACACCCAATATGAAATATTAAGGCTAGGATCCAACAACCTATTTATAACTGGAAGAGGGATGCCGTAATCCGAGTTATAAAATAGTTGAAGGTAGGTAAATGACGATTTACCAATTTCCACCATGAAAAACGAAATAATGTAATTAGGTTTTTAATTGGATTTGAAACTCCTAGATCTTTTGAGATTCATTGAACTTTTCAATGGCATGTTTTAATCTCGAGTGTGCCCTTCAGGTTTTGTGACTGGAATGCCGAGGATCATAAAACAAGGTGTGAAGTAACCATGCAAATATACTTGGTACCCTTAATATTTACCCCTCAATCGATGTGCCGGTTAACCACACGAGCTCCACCGATACTATGATAAATATTAAGTTACCCTTTTCCTACTTTGTTAAATCCAGGTTAGTGTGCCGGTTAACCACACACGCTCCACTAACGGTTTAAACAAAGTGCAAAGTGTAATTTCATGGATTAGCACCTTATTCACATTTTCCTAAGTAACTAAGATTGGGAATTTATAAGTGTTTAGTTACTTAGTATTTATCATTAATACTTTTAATGAAGGGAGAATTATAGTCCTTGTCCTACCCGTTCGGCTAACGACCCTCCACCAGTCAAGGAAGCGGTGGGTGAGAGTGGACACCCATTAAACTGCCATTTTATAGGCAGTAACCTTATACCCCCCTTATAGACCGGCTTCGTGAATGAGGCCTACTAACGGTAAGACTGACTTGCTCTTATACATATATTTATTATTAACTTATAATACTATAAAGTATAAGGGTTGAATTTTAACTTTTAAAATTCTAAGGGCTAACTTGGAATTAAAGTATTCATGGGGAAAACTTTACAAATTCCAAAAAATTGAGGGCAAGTTTTGAAAATATTCAAAACTAATTAATTCCATAACTTATGTGTTTAAAGTAGTTTTAATTAAAAAACTCTTCAAGTTCCATAACTTGAGGACAAGTTATGGAAGACTTTAAACTAATAAAAGAATGTAACTTTTCTTTATTCTTGTAACTTATGGAACTAATTAAGGTTACACATTTTATCATTTAATGAAGTGACTCTTGAACCTCCATAACTTGAGGACAAGTTATGGAGTCATAAAACCATTTAATGAGGACAAGACTCTTCATTTTTGTAACATTGCCAACTTTTTATGAGTTTTATAAAACTTAAATGTGACTTTTCATATAACTTGAGGAGAAGTTACAAAAACACATTTTAGAATCAACTCTTAGATTAAAATGGATTGAAAACACATAATCAATTAACTTTTCTATTAATCTAATAAACTCATATGAACAAAGATAATTCACATCAAATTTTTTTCAAGTAATTAGCATAACTTTTAAACTAATACAATTCGATTTTTCAGCTAATTTTGCAAGTATAACAAGAAAACAAAACCTGTCTCTGATACCACTGATGGGTTTTGAGCATTCTAACACTCCTAAGTGTACATGCAACCCTAAATACCTTGGATCTATGTTTTCTCTATTATACATGCAATTATGAACTTTCCAAGGTATTACCCTATCTAGCATACAATACTTGATACTTGGGTAATCAAATGGATAGAATACATACCTTTGTTTGATGTAGCTTGTCTCCATGAAGCTTGAGTGCTTAGTGCCCCAAGTGTGACACCTCAAATGGTTCACACAACGCCAAATGCACATGGAATGACTTGAGAGAAATGGAACACTCCTTGAAATCGTCTAGCCCTTATATTCACACATTAGTGCACGATTTCTTGAGCCATGGGATTCTTTTATATGGTGGCTATTAGGGTTACACCATGTAACTCATAACTTTACCCATTCCTTATGCTCCATGGATTTTAACCTCCATGGAGTATCCATGGGTCACCCCATGGACTTAGTCCAACATAAGGAATCTTGGATCACAAGCCCACATATATAAGAATGAATGAATTACACAATCAACCCATATATTTAATTAGTCTCCTTTTGATCACTTAATTAATTCCAAATTAATTCTTGATCAATACTAATTAAATAACCTTATTAATATATTAGAACTTATAATATATTAACCAACCTTAAGTGTTATTTCTCTCATTATAGTTTATCCAAATGCATGATGCCATGCAACCCAAATGGACCATGCCGGGTCGGGTCAAGTCTTACCAATTATAGTTATGGACTTAGACATTAATCAAACACACACGTCTTGGAGATAAAGTCACACATTGACAGGTTAAGGATGTTGGGTGTCGAGATTTCAGGTGAGTTGGCTGTTGACTGGGTTCTTCAGTCGCTTCCTGAATCATATAGTGAGTTCGTTAGAGAGTACTATATGATGATCCATGACGTGACCCTCAATGATTTGACCTATTTGCTTATTGCTGCTGAATCAGCGATGATTTGGCGCACTGGTTACATTGGAAAAGACTGAGATTGTCCCTTGCTATGTACCAAAGGAGTCCATTTGCTTTTATTGACAAGAGAAAGGGCATTGGAGACGAAGCTGCCCAAACTACCTGAGAGATCTAAGAGATGGGAGAGTTTACCAAATATGGGGAGTTTCTCATCGCCCAAGTTTCAATTGGACAGAAACTTGGAATCATGCAACCTGCATTGTGTGATGAATGAGAAACTTCATATTTGAAAATTAGACTAATTCTTTGACAAAGTGTCAAGTGAAGGACTAAGAGATCGAGTACACTAGGTTGTGCGTCGATCAAGTCCACCACAAGAGTAATAAAGATATTCGTCATGATTTACTAAAGTTTAGTAAATATGGTTATACTTATAAGATTGAGTATAATTCTTAGTTGAGTGAAAGAGTTCCAATCAATAGCAGAACGAATAAGAAGAATCTAGTAGGCAGAAAGATAAAAGTTTCTCTATTCTAAGAAGAAGGGAGAGTAACTTTTATTGTGTTTTATGACAGGTCTTAATGATTAAGAACCATGTCTCAATTGATCCTCTAAGTGAGTCTTAGTGCAATTGCATGTCTAAGAAGAGGAATCGAGAATTGTAGAAATGGTTAAATCAAGAAGTCAATCATACTTCGTTCCAATATCAAGTCTTAGAGTCAAGACTGTGACATGAGTGACAAGTCTTAAGTAGGTTTGTAACACTTATCAAATGTAGAATAAGAAAGTTTCTTATTCTTGTACATTTGAAATTGGTAAGTTGTGATGTCTTAGATAAGACAAAGACCAACTAGGACCAAATGAGTGAAGTGTTATACTTGATAAGAAGCTACACTAACTCTTGAATATTTGTTTTGTCAAGAAATGTTTCTTGACAAGAGAACCTTATATGTCAAGGAGTCAGTGGAGTCTTAGATGTCTTGAAACGTTTCCAGAACAAATTCAAGAGTAAACCAATAGTTAATCACTAGCACACGACTTGAGGTTGGCAACCTATCGTGTTGATATAATTTTGTTTCTGTGCCATTCCAGATTGAGTTAACTATGTATGTGAGTTCTATGAGTTCTCATTTGAATGCATAAAGGCAAGCACCTTGATCAATGGAAAGTACATTGATATGTAGGGGTGAGTTGCTAAACAACTTGGAAGACATGGTGGGCATTTGTGTTACCATAAGGCAAGAAATCAAGATTGAACAAGTTCAGTCCATATAAGTTTGGATTTGTCACAAACCTTAGTTTTGACAAATTCGCATGGATAGGAACGCATACACTTTAAAATCTAAGTGTCATAAGGTTTCCCTTCTTCATGAAAATGATTGTAAGGAAATGCTGTCACTAAGAGAAATTTTAAGAAGATTGCAATTGTGAAAATTGTATTCTCAAATTCGATTATGATTACGGCATCCCTTTTCATGGTTCGAATTGTGAGATTTGGCAATTAGTCTAAACATTTGGGACTTAGTAACATAAGTTCTAAATTTGTTTATACACACATGTGAGCTTTCTAAGACAAAGGTGTATGAGTTTAAGAAGCTTAGATAAAGGCTTATCAAAGCATCAAGTATTTAGAAATATGAACTTAAGGAATTCAATAAGCATTGTTTTCTGGAAGTTCAGATGTTTTCTAGATATATGTCAAAGCTAGTGGGAGCATAAGTGTTATGCTTGTATTGTAATAATCATCGTGTTAGTGGGAGCATGATTATTATTTCAAGTATTGCGAGTTAGCAATATTAATTATAGAAAACAAAGATTAACTTTGCAAAGCTGTAGGGGTTGAAAAGTTGTTTTGCTATAATTAAGGGAGAGAATATTATACTTCGTTTCAAAATCTAAAGCTTAGATTGAGAAATTTTAATAAATTTAGTCAAAGGATACATAGTGTGTTCTCAAATTTCGATTATGATTACGGCATCCCTCTTCATAGTTCGAATTGTGAGAACGTGACACATAAAATATTATGGCAGAAGATTGATAAAGTATCATATCTTTATGTAAGACATTATGTACCGTGTCCCATACGCTTAAGGTATAGGATCGATTGCAAATGCTATAATATATGACCATTCTAAAATTTTCCAAATGCCTAGGGCATTAAGAGGGAAAAGGACTAGAAGTGGAGTTGACTAAAATAATTAAACAACTATCAAAGGATGATCTAAGGTTCGCCAATGATTGGTCACTTATGATTAGTTGGAAGTATAGTATTGGATGGACTATATTGACATTATTATGAATAGATAAGATTCTTTTAAGAATGAGTTGTCATATAACAAATATGGAAATGTTTCCATAAATGGGAGTTGGAAATTAAGAATCTATGTAGATTAGAAACTTTTTATGCAAAAGGATGTTCAAAGGAATGTACTTTGAGTGAGAGGCATCACATCTATAGAATTATTTCATGACAATTTTTGATAGAGTACTTTGTGATTTCATTGGCCAAGTCTTGGTGACTTTTGTGCTATGACTTTACGAAAGGATCGTTGCATAAAATGTTAGAATCTGACATATTCTAAAAGTGGCAAGAATTTGGTACTCTTACATTAATGATAAGGATTGGGGATTGTGAAATGAGTTTCATTGGAAGAGTTTTTCAATTGATCTATTTCAAAAAATATGGACCATAGGAAACCAAAGTATGCATGCTTGGAGCATGGGACAATTGTGGTTATAATTCGAGTAATAAAGTTGATTTTCCGAAACATTAAACAATGAATAATGAGTAATCAATATGGTGTTTAAATAAAAGTGTTTTATTTACGCTCAAAAGTTTTGGGGCCATATAGGATTAAGTATTATTGTTGTGTTTCAGTTTGCATGTTTTGACTTCCAGAATAACTGGGTTATTCGAACCTCCACAGTCGGTCATACGTTGGAAGTAGGTATGAAGGAAGACTGTCATGAATCTGTCTGTAGATTGTCTAAGTGTTTAGACATAGCACAAGTTTGCTGCAGAGTTCATGAGTGCTTTGATAAGATTAGAGTATTGGATCAAACCCACGCTCACTTGAATCACTTCATGGTTTTTATCATGAGTAATTGTGAGACGATAACATTGTATATTCTTCAAACCGAGACGTGTAAGTTGTTATTTGTTGGTCGGTTGCGCATTGATAATAAGAAAACGCACCAGTAACTTGGTGTTATAAAACTTATTGTTGTGTGTGATTCGATCAGTAAATGCAAGCGAGCATTTGAGTCGAAGTTTATCCATTCCTTTTACCCAAAGTGGGATAAAAGCGATATATGTGGGCCCCTCGATGATTTAGTGATGACACCCTAAGCGCTTGGCCAAGCCGGGACTAAGTTGATGTGTTCAATTGTAGTCTGTTGTCAGTCGTCATAAATCGGAAGTCGGGAAACAGTATAGAGAGAATGATCGAAATTCATGTCTTGTGTCTATACGATATCTTGAGAATGGAGGAATATATAATCCCTTATCTAAAGGACACGCGTATCTGATAAGATCAGAGTTGACAACGGCTTTTGAAAGCTACGATTGCTGATCAGGTTCTGAAGTTATACAAAATATTTATTAGACTTATCCAAGTGGGAGACTGTTGGATTAGTGTCTAAGTCCATAACTATTTTGGTATGTACTTGACCCGATTATGAGCATGGTCCTTTTGGGTTGCCTTCACCATAGCAATATGTAGGATGAATTAAGGAGAGAAAGGTTTAATTATGATTTATTAATATATTATGAGAATAATATATTAAAGGAGAAATCATATTGTTTAATTAATATTAGTTAAGAATTAATAAAGAATTAATTCTGTGGCTAAAAGAGATTAATTAAACTTAAGGGACTGGAATTGTAATTATAGGATAATTGCAATTGGGCTATGGATCACCTTGGAATAATAGGTTGGACGAATTCTATGGGGAAGCCCATTAGAAATCGTCCAAGGCATGTTCCAGAAGGGGTCCATTGGCTGCTTAGGGCTTAAGCAGTCAAATTAGGGTTTCCTTGTTGGATAACCCTAATAGCCTAAGTATATAAGGAACCCTTGGGCACCAAAAACGTGGCTAACACTTGGATTAGGGTTTCCAGCCGTTTTTGGTGCCTCCCCTCTCTTCTCTCCTTCATCCAATTGCTTAGTGGTGTTTGTGACTTCATTAGAGGTGCAACACTTGAGGCAATAAGCTTTCTGAAGCAAATCAAAGCAAGGAATTGATTTTTATTACTATATAACAATCAAAGGTAATTACTAAACCCTTATTTCAGTTCTTATATGATAGATCTAGGGTTTATAAGTCTTGGAAGTTTATTGCATGTTCAAAGTAGAAAAACTAGATCCAAGCAATTAGGGTTGCATGAACACCATAGGATTGATGTTATGCTCAAAACCCATCAGAGATATCCAGCATAAATTTCTTTTGGTAAACAATTTGGAAGAATGCCCATATATTTGTACCAATTGATAAACCATCTTGGATATTCACAATTGAAGTTCAAATCAAAGAAGATTAACCATGAGTGTGAATAATTCCAAATAAGGAATGCCTTAGTCTAGGCATCTTGATAATCATAGTAGAAAAATATGGGATAAGCCATTCAAATCAAAGAAGATAAACCATAAGTGTGAATAATTCCGAATAAAGAATGCCTTAGTCCATGCATCTTGATAATCATAGTAGGAAAATCTAGGATAAGCAGGATAACTTATAAGAGGTTTTTCAGAGTGAAGATTTGGAACCCAACTTTCTGGAGAAATGATTTTGATAATATGAGCTTTGTTAAAATCAATGTTTCCTTCTTTTGAATTAGAGCAATGAACAAAATTGACTGAACCAAATTCTTGCAGAATAGCTTGATAATATTCTCGAGTTTTATATGAATCAACATAAAAGGTTTTCCCTTGACCAAAGAGATGATTTGTAAGAATATGAAAACCTTGATGTAACTTATGGATTTGATAATCTTCATGTCACACCCCCGAACCAGACGGCGTAAACGTCCGAGGGCTCGTGTGACTTAAATTGAAATATCATCACAATGAATATACATGAAACATAACATAAACATCACCATGCATTAATACATTACAACTGACCTTGTTCACATCAAGTACGTTGTTTACATTACAACATCACGGAACATAAATTGTTTAACGACTGACATTGCACAAAAGAAATTTCAGAAACACGCTTGATGATTCTTCATTCTAACGGTTACCTGAGAATACAATTTATTTTGAAAACGGTCAACATACATAATGTTGGTGAGTTCATAAGCATGTTTGATATAAAAATAGTTTGTATTGTTTGTAAAACCCAGAAAATCCGATATTTTCTGTAACAAAAACTGTTCACGAAAAAGATGTGATGATCCCATAAGTGTATATGTATGTGATTTCAAAAGATGTAAAAGTGAATGTTCTTCATAATTGTTCCTTGTATTATAGTTGTTGTATGTAGATGTGAATAATGTCGTTTCCTCGGAAAACCCGATGTTTTCCAATTTAAATGGTATGATAGTTTTGTATTATTGTATGAATCACTTTGCATCGTCACCGTGTATGAATATGATTTCCCATGAATACTTAGGTGGTAATGGATCTCTATGTGAGTCGTTATAACCATGCATAATAATGACTAATTCGCCTGTCTTGGCATTTTTCCAAACACCGGTTTTGATCAAGATTTTGTCACCCTAGACTGGCCGAGTCTAACTGTAGCGAACAACTCAGGTGTGGGGGAGTCACCCCCGTATAGATCTATACACAAACTCTCGCTCTCCCTCTAGGAGAATCTGATTATAACTACAGACTACGACCGACACTTATTGGTGTCACCCGTTATTTCTCACTAAATCCAAATGAAATTGAATAACATTGTTTTACAACCCGATTTATGTTTACTTGAATATAAGGTAAGCCTAACAGGCAAAGAAAAGAGGACTACGGAGGCCCACTAACTTTGTATGTTATTTCAGGCTGTCGAGTATGCTACGGACACGTTATTGCCCATTAAGCATATGATGAAAGTTTAGGACCATATTAGCAATGCAAGTGGACCACTAAGGCCCAATAGCATGTTAAAGCTGATATAGGCCCATTGGGTATGCAATTGGGTCACCAGAAGCCAAATAAACATGTGTGAATATATTGGATCATTTATAGCTTATCGATTTTAAGTTCGTAGTGTAGGTATTTGTTGTAAGCTGAATGTTTATTCGAAGTGTTAAAATACTTTGACGTTTGATTTATAACGAAGCTTTGGTTATACGTATATATATATTTTTAAAACCATGCGTTATAAACTTAATATTTTTAACCCAACAATTTAATATTTGTCTATTTGGCCCAAAAACATTTAGTTTGACCATTTCAGCCCCTTTACCTATAAAAATGGCACTTTTAATCCCCTTTTATGAAAATTGACATTTTTGGTCCTTAAACCGTTTTTC
Organism: Lactuca virosa; assembly: GCF_052849685.1. Lineage (NCBI taxonomy): Eukaryota > Viridiplantae > Streptophyta > Magnoliopsida > Asterales > Asteraceae > Lactuca > Lactuca virosa. The sequence goes on from NC_136433.1 coordinate 395,109,132, forward strand.
TTGACATTTTAGACCCAAACTTTATTTAAATAATAATTTCAGCCCAAAACTATTGTATTTGCCATTTCCAGCCCTTAGTTGTAAAAAGTTTACACTTTTGGCTCAAATTCCGTAAGTTTTACAATTTTGACCCCAAAATCAAAAACTTTGCATTTTTAGTCCAATTTTTGCATCAAAGTCATTTTCAGCCCCTAAAAATAGTTTATTCACGTTTTAGACTCATAGTTTGTTAAGTTTTCCATTTCAGTCCCTCAACATTTCATTTTTTCGCAACTTTGGGCCCAAAAACTCGTGAGGCCCAAATTTAAGCCCAATAAGCTAAAATTTATGTTTTTGACCCCTAGAAAAGTGTTATTTTCATAAAAGTCAGATTTTTATGTGAATAATACCATTTTATCCTTATAGAACCGAAAATATTATATTTTACCCAAATCTTTGTTATTTTTGCAAAAATGACACTTATAAGGATTTTGACTTTGTTTTCACTTCTTGAGCCTAAAGACCCTTAGATCTTTGAAGTAAGTTGTTTATTATGTTATTTGTTTATGTATCCTTCACACTTTAGCCATAGATTTCAAGATTTAGCAAATAATATCATGTTTTCTCAACATAACCCAAAGAAATCACATATAACAAGCATACACACATAGATCAACACATAATACTCGTATTCTCCCCCAAAAACATGTAAAAAAATGAAAACAAGGGGTATGAACTCACCTTGGTTAGTTGTTCTCGGTTTTGAAGAAGAAATGGAAGGAGTCTTGACCTTTAGCAAGCTTTCTTGAGTGGTTTTCGGACTTAGAAGGTTTCTAAGAGTTAGATCATGAAGTAAGGCTATGTAAGAAGGAGTTCTTAACATAAAGATGGAGAATAGATGTTTGTGTTTAATAACAACCTACCAAAGGTTGAAAAACTTGTGAAGATCCTTGAGGACAAGCAAATTTCGAGATTTTGATGAAAGAAAGAAGGTGTTCTTGAGAGAATTTGGAAGTGTTTGAAAAATGAATTATGTGTGTGGGTGTGTTGATGCTCTCGGCCGAGAGTTAAAGGGAAAGAGAGAGGAGAGAGTCTTGAGGTGATAGATACATGGGAACATGAGAATACTTGGTTACATGTTGAGTAATTGTCTAATTATCCATTAAAAAAAATGATGTGTCATGGCTTAGTAATCCTCATTAATCTCTTTTTTTTGTTGGGCCGAAAGCTTGGGCTAGGAGAAAAAGTTGCATTGTGTTGGGCCATTACTTGTCTTAGTTCGAAGTTTATAAGGCCCAACTTAGTATTTCCGGCCCATTGAGCTCCTAAGGTGGTTCACGGCCCATTATAGTATAAAAGAATGAGTTTATGGCCATTAGGGTTAATTAGATTTGTTATGGCCCAATCAGGCCCGTCAAGGGTAAACTAATCCATTTTAGGCCCATTATGACCCAAAATGTTAATTTTCATGGAAATGGGTCCAATTAGAGCCCATTTAAGGGTTCCAAGTCCAAAATAGTCAAATTTGAAGCTTATTGGCCCATTAGGCCTAATAAGGAAATCCTAGTCCATAACGAAGTTAAACCAGGACTTTTAGGGTTTCTAATATTTCGTTGACCATTTGAAGTGTTTGTATAGAGTTTTTGATGTAATTTTGTTGTTATTGAATAAACATCATGCATGCTTCTAGATTTCGTTTACAATTTTGTCCTTGATAATGATTACAAAAACATAGAATTTCCTAGTTGTGACATCATCCCCCCGTTAAAGGGAATTTCGTCCCGAAATTCTTTTTGAAGCTAGGTTTGAGGATGCGAGAATAAGTGAGGGTACTTTTGATTCATTTGGTCTTCGCGTTCCCATGTGAAATCCGGTCCACGCTTTACGTTCCATCGAACTTTCATAATTGGAATGCGACTTTGCTTAGTACACTTCACTTCCCTGTCCATGATTTCAACTGGTTCCTCGATGAACAGGAGATTCTCGTTGATTTCTATTTCTTCCAATGGGATGACAAGAGTTTCATCAGATAAGCACTTTTTCAGGTTGGTAACATGGAACACGGGGTGTACGCTGCTGAGTTCGGCAGGTAGCTGCAATCTATAAGCTACTGGACCGATTCGGGCTAGAATCCCGAATGTCCCAATGTATCATGGGTTTAGTTTCCCCCGTTTCCCCAAAACAAATCATCCCTTTCCAGGGAGAGACCTTCAATAACACCGATATCCGACTTGAAATTCCAGAGGCTTTCGACGTTTATCAGCATAGCTCTTCTGTCGGTCTCGCGATGCTTGTAGTTGAGCTTTGATTTGAACTATCTTCTCAGTTGTTTCACGGATGATCTCTGGTCCTGTTAGAGTGCTGCTCGGTGCCTGCCCCTTTGCTAGCTGAGAGTCACCCACCTCAGCCCAGCATAGAGGTGACCTGCATTTGCGACCGTATAACGCTTCGAAAGGAGCAATTTTGATGCTTGAATGATAACTGTTATTGAACGGAAATTCAATTAAAGGTAAGTGGGTATCCCACGACCTTCCAAAGTCTATCGATCATGCTCGAAGTATATCTTCAAGCGTCTGAATGGTTCGCTCACTTTGACCATCCGTCTGTGGGTGGTAAGCAGTGCTCATGTCGAGTTGTGTTCCCATAGCCTTTTGAAGTGATTGCCAAAAGCGTGAAGTGGATCTACTATCTCGATCCGAGATGGTAGATATTGGCACTCCATGAAGTCTCACTACCTCCTTGATGTATATCCTGGTTAATCTTTCCATTTTATAGGACTCTTTTGTTGGTAGGAAATGGATAGATTTGGTTAACCTATCGTCGATCACCCAGATAGTGCCCAATCCGACTCTTGTAATAATAAGCTTTGTCTTGTTGACTTCAAGAGTTTTATCCAATTCACGCAATGCTTCCTTCGCGATATTCTACGGCTTCGATGCCTCCCAAGCCGGTCGTAAGTGTTGACAGTGTTTGTTCTTGTTTCGCGAGCAGACGCGTATGTTATCAATGAAAATAATAAAAGTTTGACTAGGGATGGTTGGGAAATCTCGGTTCATGGGGTCCATGAATGCCGCGGGGGCATTCGTTAGACCGAAAGGCATCATAACGAATTCGAATTAAACGTATCGAGTTCGGAAAACAGTTGTTGGAATGTCCTCTTCTCGGATTCGGAGCTAATGATAACCGGATCTTAGATTTATTTGGAGAAGTAATTAGCTCCTTGGAGCTGGTCAAATAGGTCGTTAATCCGAGGGAGTAGGTAACGATTCTTAATAGTGAGCTTATTCAGCTCTCTACAGTCGATGCACAACCTGAAGGATCCGTCTTTCTTCTTAACGAAAAGAATCGGAGCTCCCCATGGCGAGAAGCTGGGTCTGATGAATCCTTTTCTCAAGAGTTCGCTTAATTGGCTTGACAATTCCTGCATCTCCGCAGGAGCCAACCTATAGGGTGAATTGGCAATTGATGTGGTTCCCGGTATGAGGTCGATTCGAAATTTGACCTGTCTCTTTGGGGTATTCCCGGAAGTTCTTCGGGAAATACATCCGAAAAATCGCATGCTACTGGAATACCTTGTATGCTTACTTCTTCCTTGGTCTTGTCCACAACATGAGCGAGGAAAACGTAGTTGTTCTGGCGCAGGCACTTTTGTGCCTTGATGCACGAGATAGGACGAGGATTGGCGCCAGGTTTTGTTGGATTAATGTCTAGGTCCATAACTATAATTGGTAAGACTTGACCCAACCCGGCATGGTCCATTTGGGTTGCATGGCATCATGCATTTGGATAGACTATAATGAGAGAAATAACACTTAAGGTTGGTTAATATATTATAAGTTCTAATATATTAATAAGGTTATTTAATTAGTATTGATCAAGAATTAATTTGGAATTAATTAAGTGATCAAAAGGAGACTAATTAAATATATGGGTTGATTGTGTAAATCATTCATTCTTATATATGTGGGCTTGTGATCCAAGATTCCTTATGTTGGACTAAGTCCATGGGGTAACCCATGGATACTCCATGGAGGTTAAAATCCATGGAGCATAAGGAATGGGTAAAGTTATGAGTTACATGGTGTAACCCTAATAGCCACCATATAAAAGAATCCCATGGCTCAAGAAATCGTGCACTAATGTGTGAGTGTGAGGGCTAGACGATTTCAAGGAGTGTTCAAGTTTCTCTCAAGTTATTCCAAGTGTATTTGGTGTTGTGTGAACCATTTGAGGTGTCACACTTGGGGCACTAGGCACTCAAGCTTCATGAAGACATTCTACATCAAAGAGGTATGTATTCTATCTTGTTATATTTATTATTTTGTATGCTAGATTAGGATAATACATTGGATGTTCATAATTGTATGTATAATAGAGAAAACATAGATCCAAGGTATTTAGGGTTGCATGTACACTTAGGAGTGTTAGAATGCTCATAACCCAACAGTGGTATCAGAGCCTAGGCTTGTTTTCTTGTTATACTTGCAAAAGTAGCTGAAAAATCGAGTTGGATGCATATATTCGATTGTTTTGGCTGGAATTGGACTAGGAACATTACCCTAAGATGTTTTTGGACTTATAAACTTGTTTTTGATGTGGTAATGTTCATGCTAATCCAATTTCTAAGATAATTGTCATAATTTCAAGATTTGTATTAGTTTGTATGTTCATGCTAATTTCTTGAAGATTGATGATTTGAATTATCTTGTTCTTATGAGGTTCTTAGATTAATAGAAAAGTTGTGTGAAATAGTTGTTTTCAATCCATTTTAATCTAAGAGTTGATTCCAAAGTGTGTTTTTGTAACTTGTCCTCAAGTTATATGAAAAGTCACATTTAAGAATCATAAAACTCATAAAAGTTGGCAAAGGTTACAAAATGAAGAGTCTAGTTCTAATTACATGGTTTTATGACTCCATAACTCGTCCTCAAGTTATGGAGGTTCAAGAGTCTCTTCATTAAATTAAAAAAAAAGTGTAACCTTAATTAGTTCCATAAGTTACAATAATTTTTTTTTTATTAATTAGTTTAAAGTCTTCCATAACTTGTCCTCAAGTTATGGAACTTGAAGAGTTTTTTTTTTATTTAAAACTACTTTAAACTCATAAGTTATGGAATTAATTAGTTTTGAATATTTTCAAAACTTGCCCTCAAGTTTTGGAATTTGTAAAGTTTTCACTTATGAATACTTTAATTCCAAGTTAGCCCTTAGAATTTTAAAAGTTAAAATTCAACCCTTATACTTTATAGTATTATAAGTTAATAATAAATATATGTATAAGAGCAAGTCAGTCTTACCGTTAGTAGGCCTCATTCACGAAGCCGGCCTATAAGGGGGGTATAAGGTTACTGCCTATAAAATGCCAGTTTAATGGGTGTCCACTCTCACCCACCGCTTCCTTGACTGGTGGAGGGTTGTTAGCCGAACGGGTAGGACAAGGACTATAATTCTCCCTTCATTAAAAGTATTAATGATAAATACTAAGTAACTAAACACTTATAAATTCCCAATCTTAGTTACTTAGGAAAATGTTAATAAGGTGCTAATCCATGAAATAACATTTTGCACTTTGTTTAAACCGTTAGTGGAGCGTGTGTGGTTAACCGGCACACTAACCTGGATTTAACAAAGTAGGCAAAGGGTAACTTAATATTTATCATAGTATCGGTGGAGCTCGTGTGGTTAACCGGCACATCGATTGAGGGGTAAATATTAAGGGTACCAAGTATATTTGCATGGTTACTTCACACCTTGTTTTGTGATCCTCGGCATCCCAGTCACAAAACCTGAAGGGCACACTCGAGATTGAAACATGCCATTGAAAAGTTCAATGAATCTCAAAAGATCTAGGAGTTTCAAATCCAATTAAAAACCTAATTACATTATTTCGTTTTTCATGGTGGAAATTGGTAAATCGTCATTTACCTACCTTCAACTATTTTATAACTCGGATTACGGCATCCCTCTTCCAGTTATAAATAGGTTGTTGGATCCTAGCCTTAATATTTCATATTGGGTGTTATATTAAGGGCTTTAGATCAACTATCTTGAATATCTCCCAAAAGATGTCTAGTTTAGACATCTATGATCTTCCCAAATCTCTTGGAACTTTACTTCCTCCACCTCCTCCAATTATTCTCCCTAACCCACAAGTTCAAGGTCACTCAAGCCCTAATGGCAAGCAAGGTCTATGTGTGATCACATCTTAGAGATGAAGTCACATATTGACAAGCTGGGAGAGTTGGGTGTCAAAGTCTTGAGAAAGTTGGATGTTCAATCACTTTCTAAGTCACATAGTGAGTTCCTTTGGGACTACTATGAAACAGACTATGACATGAACCTTAATGCTCATATCTATTTGCTTGGTGCTGCTGAATCAACAATGATTTGGAACGATAGTAAAGCAAATTTAATTAGAAGATCAACTTCCCAAAAACTTTATGGACAGTGACAATGGTGACACAGGAAATCCAGAAAAAGCATTCTCTTCCCAATGGAAAGGGATTGGCCATAGTCAACCCGGTTGACCAAATGGTAAAGAGAAAGGCTAAGTCTGAGATAGTCCCATTACCAAAGGGTCCATATGTTTATTTTGCCAAAGGAAGGGGCGTTGATTGCAAAGCTGCCAAATTTACCTAAGGATGTTAAAGTCAATAAGTTTGACTCTACATCAGGTAGAGCCCATTATCTAACTCTGTTAAGTTCTATTCTGAGATCCTCATTACATGATGTGACTGGGTCACATGTTGATATTTTAAGAATCAAAGAATAGAGAGAAATCTTAAAGGAAGTATATGTTGATTCTGATCGTGAAGGTGGATTTCGATCGCATCTGAATTTTGAGCAAGGAATAGATAACAACAATTTTCCATGTGGATTGTAAGGATAAGTTTTTCCGCAAAGTTTTAAAATAAAAGAAAATTGTTTAATTTTATTTATTTGAAGTATCCTTACAATGGCATTTGTGGAAAATTGTTGCTTATATGATTCCACTGACAACAATATTGGAAAATGGATTTGATTCTTTCATTTGTGGTAGTGTCTAAATTTACCAAATCAGGAAAGTTCCTCATCGCCCAAGTTTCAACTGGACCGAAACTTGGAATCATGCAAGTTGAATAGTATGATGAATGAGAACTTTCAAGCATTGGAAAATCAAGACTAATTACTTGTTCACATGGATGTGTGAGTCAAGTGAAGGACTAAAGGGACCGAGTACACATTCTTGTGCACTGGTCATGTCCACCACAAAGCTCGTTAAGACTATTTGATTTACTAAAGTTTAGTAAATATGGTTATACTTACAAGTTTAAGTATAATTCTGAAACATTGGAAAAGTCTCAATGTATGGCAGAACGAATGAGAAGAATCAAATTAGGCAGAAAGATAAAAGTTTTCTCAAATCTGAAAGATGGGAGAGTACTTTAGTATCATGTTTTGTGATCATATTAATGATTTAAGAACCACATCACAATTGGTCTTCTAAGGACATCTTAGTGCATTCTTATGACTAAGAAGAGGAGTCATGAATTGTTGAAATGGTTAAATCAAGGAGATGAGTCATACTTCGTTTCAAAACAAGTCTTAGAGTCATACTCCAAGACTATAAGTTGAGTGGCGTATCTTAAAGAAAGGTTTATAACACTTGTCAAATGTAAGAGTAAAAGTGTCCTACTCTTGTACATTTGAAGTTGGTAAGTTGTGATGTTTTGGATTAAACAAAGACCAACTAAGGCCAATTGTGTGAAGTGTTTGTCTTGATAAAGAATCCGCACTATCTCTTGAATATTTGGCAAGATAGTCTTATATGTCAAGAGGACAGTGGGCGTCTTAAAGATCCTAAAAAGAATTTCAAGAACTAATCAAGAATAAAACCTGAGGTTCTTCACTAGCACACGACTTGAGGTTTATAACCTATCATGTTGACATATTCTGTGCCCATTCCAGTTAAAGTTGGCTTTGCATAGGAGTTCTGAAAGTTCTCAATTGGTTGCATAACAACTTGGAAGCAATGGCAGGCCCTGTACTGCCAGGTGGCAAGAAGTTAAGATTGCATAAGTTCAGTCCATATGAGTTTAGATTTGTCATTATCCTTGTCTTGTGACTATGGTTTTGACGATTCACATGGATAAGAACACATACACCATAAAATCTAAGGGTCATAAGGTTTCTCTCCGATTCATGAAAATGATGGTGAGGAAACACTTCCACCAAGTAGATTTGAAGCAGATGACAAAAGGTCTAAACAATTGAGACTATGATTACGGCATCCCTTTTCATAGTTCTGAAATTGTTTAGACACACATGCATGCTATCTAAGGAAAGGTGTATGATTTTGATAAAGTTTTATCAAAGCATCTCGTATCAGAAATCTGAACTTTGGTAAGGAAGTCAATAAAGTATTGATTTCTAGAAGTCCAGCTGATTTCTGAGTACATGTCAAAGCTAGTGGGAGCATAAGTGTTATGCTAATAATCATCATGTTAGTGGGAGCATGATAATTATTGTTAGTGTTGCAAGTTAGCAATGTTAATTATAGAAAACAAAAGTTTCAATTCGTGAGGCTGCAGGGATTGAAAAAGTTGTTTTGCTATAATTAAGGGAGAGGATATACTTCATTTCAGTTCTAAAGGCTTAGATTGAGACCTTAATCATCTTTAGTCAAGAATATATATATGAATTTCATGTTGGATTGGTTCAACTTAAGGAAATTCTATATATTGCGTTCTCAAAATTCGATTATGATTACGGCATCCCTCTTCATAGTCAAATTTTGAAAACATGGCAAATAAAAATATTGTAGCAAAAGACTGGTCTATAATCATGTCTTTATGTGAGACATCATGAATCGTGTACCATTTGCTTTGGGTACAGGATCGATTGCATGTGCTATAATATTTGTCATTTTTAAATTTTTCCAAATGCCCAGAGGCATTAAGAAGGGAAAAGGTCTAGAATTGGATATGATTAAAATGATTAAGCATTTGTCGAGGACAATCTGAGGTTTACCAAAGATTGGTTGCTCAGGGACAGTTGGAAGTATAGTGCTAATTTTGGAAGGGCCATATTGACATATTATGAAAAGAGGCATCTCTTATTCAGAAGTGATAGTCAAAATGAGAATATGGAGTTGTCTCCATAGGTGGAAGTTATCTATGTAAGATTAGAAAACTTAATGCAAGAAGCATGTCCAAAGCAATGTACTTTGAATATGAGACTTAGTTTCCATGGAGTTGATCTCCATTGGAATACCTTATAATGACTGTTAACAAGTCTTTGTGACTTTGTACATATTCATTACAGGAGGGTCAGTGCATATAAGTTTAAAATCTAAACAAATTTCGATAAATGATAGGAATTTGAAATTCTCACATTTTTCGATAAGGATTTGGGAGTGTGAAATTAGAATCATTGAAATTATGTTCAATTGGTTTATTTCACAAAGTAAGGATCATAGACAAACATAGAGTGCATACTTGGTGTATGGCAAAGCTATTGTTTAAGAAAAACATAGTGTACATGCTTGGAGCATGGGACAACTATTGTTTTAAATTCAAGTATAAAGTTGATAAAACCGAAACAATGAATAATGAGTAATCAGTATGGTGATAAATAAAAGTGTTTATTTATATTCATAGGGTTTGATACCATATTTGATTCATTTATTCTTGTGTTTCACTTTGCATGTTTTGACTTCGAGAATAACTAAGTCGCTCTTCCTGAATGATTAAGTTATTCAAACCATCCACAGTCGGTCATATGTTGGAAGTAGATATGAATCAAGACTGTCATGGGTTGGTTTGTAGAGGTCCAAGTTGGTGGACAAAGTGGTGCTACAACACTCATGAGTGCTCATAAGTTCTGAGTATTGGATTCAACCCGCGCTCATTTGAATCACTTCATGGATTTTATCACGAATGATCATGAGACGATAATATCTTATATTCTTCAAACCTAGAGATATGAGTTGTTACTATGAGATGGTTGTACATTGATTGCACGAAAACACATTCGGTAACTCGATGTTATAAAACGTGCCTTTGTGTATGATTCAACAAGTAGTAGAACAAGCCATATGAGTCGAAGTTTATCCATTCCTTTTACCTTCGGGATAAAAGCGATATCTGTGGGCCCCTCGATGATTTAAAGATGATACATGTGAGTGCTTGGCCAAGCCAGGACTGATTTGATTTGTTCAATCAGTCAGTCATCATGAATCTGAAATCGGGAAACAACAAATGGACAGAGAGAATGATTGATAATCCATGTCTCAGTCCATATGATATCTAGAATGGAGGAATATATGATCCCTTATCTAATGGACAAGTCATTGACAAAGGTCAGAGTTCATCGACAAGGTCAGAGTTCGACAGAAGCTTTTGAGAGCTACGATTGCTGATCGGTTCCTGAAGTCATACGCAATAATAGTTTTAGACTTATCCAAGTGGGAGACTGTTGGATTAATGTCTAAGTCCATAACTATAATTGGTAAGACTTGACCCGACCCGGCATGGTCCATTTGGGTTGCATGGCATCATGCATTTGGATAGACTATAATGAGAGAAATAACACTTAAGGTTGGTTAATATATTATAAGTTCTAATATATTAATAAGGTTATTTAATTAGTATTGATCAAGAATTAATTTGGAATTAATTAAGTGATCAAAAGGAGACTAATTAAATATATGGGTTGATTGTGTAAATCATTCATTCTTATATATGTGGGCTTGTGATCCAAGATTCCTTATGTTGGACTAAGTCCATGGGGTGACCCATGGATACTCCATGGAGGTTAAAATCCATGGAGCATAAGGAATGGGTAAAGTTATGAGTTACATGGTGTAACCCTAATAGCCACCATATAAAAGAATCCCATGGCTCAAGAAATCGTGCACTAATGTGTGAATATGAGGGCTAGACGATTTCAAGGAGTGTTCCATTTCTCTCAAGTCATTCCATGTGCATTTGGTGTTGTGTGAACCATTTGAGGTGTCACACTTGGGGCACTAGGCACTCAAGCTTCATGGAGATAAGCTACATCAAACAAAGGTATGTATTCTATCCATTTGATTACCCAAGTATCAAGTATTGTATGCTAGATAGGGTAATACCTTGGAAAGTTCATAATTGCATGTATAATAGAGAAAACATAGATCCAAGGTATTTAGGGTTGCATGTACACTTAGGAGTGTTAGAATGCGCAAAACCCATCAGTAATGAGGAAGGGCACATCGCTAAGGATTGCCCGAGGAAGAAGGAGGCGGCAAGGCCCAATGTCCCACCGAAGCCAAAAGCCAGAGCTTTCAAGATGACCCTGGAAGCCGCAAAGGAAGCAGCGGACATCGCTTCAGGTACCTTTCTTGTAATAGGATTGCCTGCCAATATATTGTTTGATTCTGGAGCAAATTACGCCTTTATATCACATAAATTTGGTGGAAGACTAGCATTGCCTATAGAAAAACTTGATGATGCTCTAGTTGTAGAAGTTGCCAGTGGCAAATTCATACCTGTTAGCGATTGCATTAGGAATATCGTCATCGACTTGAACGGAAACGAATGCCACGAGGAGCTGTTACCTATTGAGTTAAATGGTTTCGATATCGTACTGGGAATGGATTGGCTTAGCGCCAATAATGCCGAGATACTGTGTAAGAAGAAGATAGTAAGAGTGAACCCGCCTGGGAAAGAGTCATTTGTGGTCTACGGGGACAAACATAGAGTGAATTCTAGAATCATTTCCCTAATGAAAGCCAGAAAATGTTTGTCCAAAGGATGCATATCATACTTGGCATTTGTGATCGATGCTAAGAAAGAGAAGAAGGAGATGCAAAATATACCAGTGGTGTGTGACTATCCAGAAGTCTTTCCTGAAGATCTTGCTGGATTGCCCCCTGATAGACAAGTGGAGTTTCGAATAGACTTGTTACCAGGAACAACACCAATAGCAAAAGCACCATACCGATTAGCACCGACGGAGATGAAGGAGCTTATGACGCAACTTCAGGAGTTATTGGACAACGGTTTCATTAGACCTAGTTCATCACCCTGGGGAGCTCCGGTGTTATTTGTGAAGAAGAAAGATGGAAGCATGAGGATGTGCATAGATTACAGAGAGCTGAACAAGGCAACGGTGAAGAACAAGTACCCATTGCCGAGGATGGATGACCTTTTCGATCAGCTGCAAGGTTCGAGTTATTTCTCCAAGATCGATCTTAGGTCAGGATATCATCAGCTGAAGGTGTGAGAACAAGATATTGAGAAAACTGCCTTCAGAACAAGATATGGGCACTATGAATTCTTGGTTATGTCGTTTGGACTAACCAATGCTCCAGCAGCATTCATGGATTTGATGAACAGGGTTTGTAAAACATTCCTCGATAAATCCGTAATAGTGTTCATAGATGACATTCTGGTTTACTCTAAAAATGAGCAGGAGCATGGCAAGCATCTTCGAGAGGTGCTAGAAGTTTTGAAGAGGGAGAAGCTGTATGCAAAGTTCTCTAAATGTGATTTTTGGATTTGAGAAGTCCAATTCTTGGGTCATGTGGTTAACCAAGAAGGGGTCATGGTTGACCCAGCGAAGATTGAAGTTGTGATGAAGTGGGAGCGACCAAAGAGTCCTACGGAGATCCGAAGCTTTCTGGGATTAGTCGGATATTACCGAAGGTTTATCCAAGGCTTTTCTTCGATAGCTACTCCATTGATAGCTTTGACCCATAAAGGAGCTACTTATACTTGGAGTGAGTGTTGGATTAGTGTCTAAGTCCATAACTATATTTGGTATGTACTTGACCCGACTCGGCATGGTCCATTTGGGTTGCATGGCATCATGCATTTGGATAGACTAAAATGAGAGAAATAACACTTAAGGTTTTGGTAATATATTATAAGTTCTAATATATTAATAAGATTATTTAATTAGTATTGATCAAGAATTAATCCAGAATTAATTAAGTGATCAAAAGAAGACTAATTAAATATATGGGTTGATTGTGTAAATCATCCATACTTTTATAGTGGGCTAAGACTCCATGGATTATCAAGTTGGGCTAAAACCCATAGAATGCTCCATGGATGCTCCATGGTGTATTTGAACCCATGGATCCAAGGAAATGGAAAGCCATGACAATTAGGGTTTACCCTAATTGTGACACTATATAAAGATCATATTCTTGGGAAAAATCGGCTTCTATGTGTGATAGAAAGGGCTAGCCGATTTCATGAAGTGTTCATTTCTCTCTAAGTTATTCCAAGTGCATTTGATGTTGTGTGAACCATTTGAGGTGTCACACTTGGGGCACTCGGCTCTTAAGCATCAAGGAATCATGCTACATCAAAGAGGTATGTATTCTAACATGTTATATTCATATGAATCATTGTTTTTGATATGCTAGTTAGGATAATACCTTGGATATTCATATTTGTATGTATAATAGAGAAAACATAGATCCAAGGTATTTAGGGTTGCATGTACACTTAGGATTGTTAGAATGCTCAAAATCCAACAGTGGTATAAGAGCCTAGGCTTGTTTTCTTGTTATACTTGCAAAAATGGCTGAAAAATCGAATTTTGTTGCTGTCTGAACAGCAGACTTGCCGAGTCCATGAAGGGACTCGAGGAGTCCAAGGCAAAATGCATCCAACTCGCCGAGTTGGTTCATGCACTCGACGAGTTGGACCCCCAGACAACATATATTCGACTGTTTTGGCTGGAATTGGACTAGGAACATTACCCTAAGCTGTTTTTGACCTTATAAACTTGTTTTTGATGTGGTAATGTTCATGCTAATCCAATTTCAAATATAATTGTCAATAGATTCATGTTTTGTGTTAGTTTAAAAGTTATGCTAATTACATGAAAAAGTTTGATGTGAATTATCTTTGTTCATATGAGTTGCTTAGATTAATAGAAAAAGTTAATTGATTATGTGTCTTTAATCCATTTTAATCTAAGAGTTGATTCTAAAATGTGTTTGTGTAACTTGTCCTCAAGTTACATGAAAGGTCACATTTAAGTTTCTGAAAACTCATAAAAGTTGGCAAAGGTTACAAAATGAAGAGTCTTGTCCTCATTAAATGGTTTTATGACTCCATAACTTGTCCTCAAGTTATGGAGGTTCAAGAGTCATTTCATTAAATAATAAAAATGTGTAACCTTAATTAGTTCCATAAGTTACAAAAGAAGAAGAGTTACATTCTTTAATAGTTTAAAGTCTTCCATAACTTGTCCTCAAGTTATGGAACTTGAAGAGTTTTAATTAAAACTACTTTAAACACATAAGTTATGGAATTAAATGGTTTTGAATATTTTCAAAAACTTGCCCTCAAGTTTTAGAATTTGTAAAGTTTCTCTCATGAATACTTTAATTCCAAGTTAAGCCCTTAGAATTTTAAAAGTTAAAATTCAACCCTTATACTTTATAATATTATAAGTTAATAATATATATATATATATATATATATATATATATATATATATGTATGTATAAGAGCAAGTCAGTCTTACCATTAGTAGGCCTCATTCACGAAGCCGGTCTATAAGGGGGGTATAAGGTTGTTGCCTATAAAATGGCAGCTTAATGGGTGTCCACTCTCACCCACCGCTTCCTTGACTGGTGGAGGGTCGTTAGCCGAACAGGTAGGACAAGGACTATAATTCTCCCTTCATTAAAAGTATTAATGATAAATACTAAGTAACTAAACACTTATAAATTCCCAATCTTAGTTACTTAGGAAAATGTGAATAAGGTGCTAATCCATGAAATTACACTTTGCACTTTGCTTAAGTCGGTTAGTGGAGTGTGTGTGGTTAACCGGCACACTAGCTTGATTTAACAAGGTAGGCAAAGGGTAACTTAATATTTATCATAGTATCGGTGGAGCGTGTGTGGTTAACCGGCACATCGATTAAGGGGTGAATATTAAGGGTACCAAGTAATTTGCATGGTTACTTCACACCTTGTTTTGTGATCCTCGGCATCCCAGTCAAAAAACCTGAAGGGCACACTCGAGATTGAAACATGCCTTTGAATAGTTCAATGAATCTCAAAAGATCTAGGAATTTCAAATCCAAGCAAAACCTAATTAAATTATTTCGTTTTCATGGTGGAAATTGGTTAATCATCATTCGCCTACCTTCAAAAATTTTATATCTTGGATTACGGCATCCCTCTTCCAAGTTATAAAAGTATTGTGTTGGGTCCTAGCCTTAATATCTCATATTGGGTGTTATATTAAGGACTTAAATCAACTATCTTGAATATCTCCCAAAAGATGTCTAGTTCAGACATTTATGATCTTTCCAAATCTCTTGGAACTTCACTTCCTCCACCTCCTCTAATTATTCTCCCTAACCCGCAAGTTCAAGGTCACTCAAGCCCTATTGGAAAGCAAGGTCTATGTGTGATCGCATCTTGGAAATAAAGTCACATATTGACAAGCCGGGAGAGTTGGGTGTCAAAGTCTTAAAAGTTGGATGCTCAATCACTTTCTAAGTCACATAGTAAGTTCCTTATGGACTACCATGTAAAGGACTATGACATGACCCTTAATGATCTTATCTATTTGCTTTGGGGTGCTTAATGAGCAATGATTTGGAGCACTGGCAGATCAAATCTGATTAGTAGATCAACTTCTCAAACCTTCAATGGACATTGACAATGGTAACATTGGATACCCAGTAAAAGCTTTCTCTTCCCAATGGAAAGGGATTGCCCATAGTCAACTCAGTTGACCAAATGGTAAAGAGAAAGTCAAGTCTGAGATAGTCCAGTGCATCATTTCCAAAGAGTCATATGTTTCTCTTGCCAAAGGAAGGGGCATTGATTGCAAAGCTGCCTATTTACCTGAAAGATCATAAGGTTGAGCAAGTCAAGAAGTTTGACTATTCTTCAGGTAAAAGTCCACTATCTAACTCTGTTAAGTTTCTATTATGAGATTCTCATTACATGATGTGACTGGGTCACATGGTGATGTTTTAAGAATAAAAGAAAAGTGAAGAAACTTAAAGGAAGTGTATGCTGATTCTGATCACGAAGATGGATCTCGATTGCTGGTTCAGTGATCAGAATTTTGAGCTGTTGCTTAGGAGTTATGATATATTGCTTAGGAATAAATAACAACAAGTTTTTCATATGCTTTTGCACTGTAAGGATAAGTTTTTTCCGCAAAGTTTTAAAATAAAATAAAGAGGTTTTAATTTTATATTTATTTTAAATATCCTTACAGTGGCATTTGTGAAAAATGGTTGTTTATATTATTCCATTGATAGAAATATTGGAAAAATGGACTTGATTCTTTCGTTTGTGGTAGTGTCATAATTTACCAAATAAGGAAAGATTCTCATCACCCAAGGTTTCAGTTGGATAGAAACTTGGAAATCATGCAAGTTGTATAGTATGATGAATGAGAATTTTCATCTTTGGAAAATTAAGATTAATTCCTTGTTCACATGTATATGTGAGTCAAGTGAAGGACTAAGGGATCGAGTACACATTCTGGTGCACTGATCAAGTCCACCACAAAAGTTTAAGTGTAATTCTGAAACATTGGAAAAGTTTCAATGTATGGCAGGACGGATAAGAAGAATCAAATTAGGCAAAAAGATAAAAGTTTCTCCAATCTGAAGAGATGGGAGAGTACTTTAGTATCATGTTTTGTGATCATCTTAATGATTAAAGAACCATATCACAATTGGTCTTCTAAGGACATCTTAGTGCATTCTTATGACTAAGAAGAGGAATCTTGAATTGTTGGAATGGTTAAATCAAGAAGATGAGTCATACTTCGTTCCAAAACAAGTCTTAGAGTCATACTCCAAGACTGGAAGATGAGTGACATATCTTAAAGAAAGGTTTATAACACTTGTCAAATGTAAGAGTAAAAGTGTCCTACTCTTAGACATTTGAAATTGGTAAGTTGTGATGTTTTGGATAAAACAAAGACCAACTTAGGCCAATTGTGTAAAGTGTTTGTATTGATTAAGAATCTGCACTATCTCTTGAATATTTGACAAGTGAGTCTTATATGTCAAGAGGACAGTGGGAGTCTTAGATATCTTGGAAAAGCTTCAAGATCTAATCAAGAATAAAAACATGTAGTTCATCACTAGCACACGACATGAGGTTTATAAACTATCGTGTTGACAAATCTCTATTTTTGTGCCCATTCCAGTTAAAGTTGGCTATGCATATGAGTTCTGAGAGTTCTCAATTGGTTGCATAACAACTTGGAAGCAATGGCAGACCCTTGTGCTGCCAGGTGGCAAGAAGTTAAGATTGCACAAGTTCAATCCATATGAGTTTGGATTTGTCACTAACCTAGTCTTGTGATTAAGGTCTTGACAAATTCACGTGGACAAGAACACATACACCATAAAATCTAAGGGTCATAAGGTTTCTCTCCGATTCATGAAAATGATGGTGAGGAAACACTTCCACCAAGTAGATTTTAAGATAGCAACTGTGATCTTTGCATTCTCAAAGTCGTTAGTGGAGCTTGCGTGGTTAACCGGCACACTAACATGGACTTATGAGAAATGGCAAAGGTCTAAACTATTGAGACTATGATTACGACATCCCTTTTCATAGTTCTTAAATTGTTTAGACACACCTGTGAGCTATCCAAGATAAAGTGTATGAGTTTGATAAAGTCTTATCAAAGTAATCTCGTATCAGAAATCTAAACTTTGGTAAGAAAGTCAATAAAGTATTGACTTCTAGAAGTCCAGTTGTTTTCTGGATACATGTCAAAGCTAGTGGAAGCATAAGTGTTATGCTAATAATCATCATGTTAGTGGGAGCATGATAATTATGATAAGTATTGCAAGTTAGCAATGTTAATTATAGAAAACAAAAGTTTCAATTCGTGAAGTTACAGGGGTTGAAAAGTTGTTTTGCTATAATTAAGGGAGAGGAAATTATACTTCATTTTAATTCTAAAAGGCTTAGATTGAGATTTTAATAGTCTTTAGTCAAGAATATATATATGAATTTTATGTTGGTTTGGTTCAACTTAAGAAAATTCTATATATTGCGTTCTCAAAATTCGATTATGATTACTTCATTTCAATTCTAAAAGGCTTAGATTGAGATTTGAATCGTCTTTAGTCAAGAATATATGTATGAATTTTATGTTGGTTTGGTTCAACTTAAGAAAATTCTATATACTGTGTTCTCAAAATTCGATTATGATTACGTCATCCCTCTTCATAGTCAAATTTTGAAAACATGGCAAATAAAAAATATTGTAGCAAAAGACTGGTCTAGAATCATGTCTTTATGTGAGACATCATGAATCGTGTCCCATTTGCTTTGGGTACAGGATCGATTGCATGTGCTATAATATTCATCCTTTATAAATTTTTTCCAAATGCTCAGGGCATTAAGAAGGGAAAAGGTCTAGAATTGGATATGACTAAAATGATTAAGCAATTGTCGAGGACAATCTAAGGTTTACCAAAGATTGGTTGCTCAGGGACAGTTGGAAGTATAGTGTTAAATTTGGAAGGACCATATTGACATATTATGAAAAGAGGCAACTCTTGTTCAGAAATGATAGTCAAAATGGGAATATGGAGTTGTCTCCATAGTAAGAAGCAATATGTGTAAGATTAGAAAAACTTAATGCAAGAAGCATGTTCAAAGCAATGCATACTTTGAACATAAGACTTTGTGTCCATGGAGTAGACCTTCATTGAAATACCCTGTAACGATTGTTGACAAGTCTTTGTGACTTTGTACATGTTCATTACAAGAGGGTAGTGCATATAAGTTTAAATCTAACAGATTTCGATAAATGATAAGAATTTGGAATTCTTACATTTACGATAAGGAATTGAGAGTGTGAAATTAGAATCATTGAAATTATGTTCAATTGGTTTATTTAACAAAGTAAGGATCATAGACAAACATAGAGTGCATACTTGGTGTATGGCAAAGCTATTGTTTAGAAAAACATAGTGTACATGCTTGGAGCATGGGACAACTAGTGTTTTTTAATTCAAGAATAAAAGTTGATAGCTGAAACAGTATACAATGAATAATGCGTAATCAATATGGTGATAAATAAAAGTTGTTTTATTTATATTCATAAGTTCTGAGATCATATTGGATTCGATTATTCTTGTGTTTCACTTTGCATGTTTTGACTTCCAGAATAGCTAGGTTGTTCTCTCCGAATGACTAAGTTATTCAAACCATCCACAGTCGATAATACGTTGGAAGTAGGTATTAAGGAAAGACTGTCATGAATCGGGTTTGTAGATGTCCAAGGTAGTGGACATAGCCAATAGGTGCTACAACATTCATGAGTACTCATAAGTTCTGAGTATTGGATTCAACCCACGCTCATTTGAATCACTTCATGGATTTTATCACGAGTGATCATGAGACGATAATATCTTATATTCTTCAGACCTAGAGATATGAGTTGTTACTATGAGTTGGTTGTACATTGATTGCGCGAAAACGCATTGGTAACTCGATGTTATAAAACGTGCTTTTGTGTATGATTCAACAAGTAGTAGAACAAGCCATATGAGTCGAAGTTTATCCATTCCTTTTACCTTCAGGATAAAAGCGATATCTGTGGGCCCCTCGATGATTTAATGATGACACATGTGAGTGCTTGGCCAATCCACGACTGATTTGATTTGTTCAATCAGTCAGTCATCATAAATCGGAAATAGGGAAACAACAGATGGACTGAGAGAATGAGTTATAATCCATGTCTCAGTCCATATGATATCTAGAATGGAGGAATATATGATCCTTTATCTAATGGACAAGTCATTGACGAGATCAGAGTTCAGTTACAACGTCAGAGTTCGACAACGGCTTAAAGAGCTACGATTGCCTGTCGGTTTTTGAAGTTATACTCAATAATAGTTTTAGACTTATCCAAGTGGGAGACTGTTGGATTAGTGTCTAAGTCCATAAATTTATTTGGTATGTACCTGACCCGACTCGGCATGGTCCATTTGGGTTGCATGGCATCATGCATTTGGATAGAATAAAATGAGAGAAATAACACTTAAGGTTTTGGTAATATATTATAAGTTCTAATATATTAATAAGATTATTTAATTAGTATTGATCAAGAATTAATCCAGAATTAATTAAGTGATCAAAAGAAGACTAATTAAATATATGGGTTGATTGTGTAAATCATCCATACTTTTATAGTGGGCTAAGACTCCATGGATTATCAAGTTAGGCTAAAACCCATAGAATGCTCCATGGATGCTCCATGGTGTATTTGAACCCATGGATCCAAGGAAATGGAAATCCATGACAATTAGGGTTTACCCTAATTGTGACACTATATAAAGATCATATTCTTGGGAAAAATCGGCTTCTATGTGTGATAGAAAGGGCTAGCCGATTTCATGAAGTGTTCATTTCTCTCTAAGTTATTCCAAGTGCATTTGATGTTGTGTGAACCATTTGAGGTGTCACACTTGGGGCACTCGGCTCTTAAGCATCAAGGAATCATGCTACATCAAAGATGTATGTATTCTAACATGTTATATTCATATGAATCATTGTTTTTGATATGCTAGTTAGGATAATACCTTGGATATTCATATTTGTATGTGTAATAGAGAAAACATAGATCCAATGTATTTAGGGTTGCATGTACACTTAGGAGTGTTAGAATGCTCAAAACTCAACAGTGAGAAGCACGGAGAAGCATTCGAGAAGTTAAAGAAGAAGTTGTGTGAAGCACCGATTCTTTCTCTGCCCAATGGAGTTAAAGACTTCGCAGTTTATAGCGATGCATCTAGAATTGGGTTAGGTTGCGTTCTGACCCAAAGGGATAAGGTGATAGCATATGCATCGAGACAATTGAAAGAACACGAAAAGAACTACCCCACTCATGATCTGGAGTTGGCAGCGGTGGTATTTGCACTAAAGATATGGAGACATTATCTTTACGGCACGAGGTGCAAGCTTTTCACCGATCATAAGAGTCTTCAGTATCTCTTTGATCAAAAAGAGTTGAATATGAGGCAACGACGCTGGCTAGAGTTGCTTAAGGATTACGATTGCGAGATACTTTACCACCCTGGTAAAGCAAATGTCGTAGCCGATGCTTTAAGCCAAAAAGTAAGCCTTGAAAGGAGAAGGCCAAGAGCGTTAAGAATTGAGGTTGTCTCAACGATCGTGGAAAGTATTAAGAGAGCTCAAGAAGAAGCTTTAGAGAAAAATGACCGAAAAGAAGAGCGTTTGGGCAGAACGCTGGTGTTCGATACGAACAATTAAGGGTTAAAGGTATTCCAAGATAGGATTTGGGTACCTAGGATGGGAGGAATAAGAGATCTTCTGATGGAAGAAGCGCACAAGACCATGTACTCGATTCATCCCGGTAGCACTAAAATTTATAGGGACCTAAAGCCCTACTACTGGTGGCCGACGATGAAGCTCGATGTCGCGAAGTATGTGGCCGAGTGTGTGACATGTACGAGAGTTAAGGCACAACATCAGAAACCGTATGGGAGTTTAGAACCCTTACCTGTACCCGTGGGTAAATGGGAAGACATTACCATGATTTTGTCACTAAACTGCCCAGGACAAGGCACGGTCACGACATGATTTGGGTGGTCGTGGATCGTTTCACTAAGAGTGCACACTTCATAGCAGCCAACGAGAAGTGGTCTATGGATAAACTTGCAAATGCTTACGTGAAGGAGGCAGTAAGAATTCACGGTGTTCCTCTTACGATTGTATCGGATCGTGATAGTCGTTTCACGTCAAGATTCTGGAGGAGTCTACAAGAGGAATTGGGAATGAAATTGTGTTTAAGTACAGCTTATCATCCGCAGACCGATGGTCAGAGCGAAAGAACGATTCAAACGTTGGAGGATATGTTAAGAGCGTGTACCCTAGAGTTCCAAGGTAACTGGGATGAACACTTACCTCTGGTAGAATATTCCTACAACAACAGTTACCATTCGAGCATCAAGATGGAACCTTATCAAGCCTTATATGGACAAAAGTGTCGTACGCCGTCTTGTTGGCTTGAAGTTGGAGAAAAGCAGTTTATGGGCCCCGAGATAGTCCATCAGACTGCTGAGAAGTTAAAGGTGATCAGGGAAAGGATGTTAGCAGCTCAGGATCGTCAGAAGAGCTATGCTGACAAGAAGAGGCGACCGGTGACATTCGAAGTTGGGGATTCAGTTTTGCTCAAAGTCTCACCGTGGAAGGGACTTATAAGATTTGGGAAACAAGGAAAGTTGAGTCCACGGTTTATTGGACCGTTCAAAGTTCTTCAGAAGATTGGGAACCAAGCTTACAAGCTCGAATTGCCTGAAGAACTAGACGGTATTCATAACACCTTCCATGTGTGTTATTTGAGGAAATTCACGGGAGAAGTTCCTGACATAATTCCAATCTCAGAGTTAAGAATGGATGAGAATAAGAGGCTGATTGAAGAGCCCGAGGCAATTGTTGACCGTAAGACTAAGAAGTTACGACGCAAGATGGTCGACTTAGTGCTAGTCCGTTGGAAACATTCGCATGGGCCGATTCTCACATGGGAAACGGAGAGTGACATGATGAGTCGATATCCGCATTTGTTTGCTGATGCATGATTCCGAGGACGGAATCATCCTAAGGGGGAGAGAATTGTAACGCCCGCATTTATGGGCTAAGCATTATTAAATGATGTAATAGTCTAGGTAAACTATTCTAACTCTTTTTGAAGTAATAAAGATGAAATATTTGAGTATTATGTGAATTTATATGCTTATTATTTATTTATAAATTTATAATAAATAAAGGATAAAAATAAGTGTCAAAATTAAAGTGTGAGATAAACTCGATATCATTACATAATGTTGTAGTGGTCGAAACAAGGATTCTGGGGATATAAAGAACGCCGAAATCCGAGTTATAACGAAGAAGTTATGACTCGTCGAAGTTTCGCGAGGGAACCGACACGACACTGGGAGACGTAAAAAGTGAATTTACGATAGAAAGACTTTTGGCCTTAGCGATCTAAACGGAAGTCGTATAAAATGTTAAACCGAGAGCATGCATAAAAAGAACACCCAAATCTGACTTCGTATGAGGAAGTTATGATTTTTCTAAGTTTCGGCTTAGCAGTGTACAGCCCGAAGTTCGAATATTAGATCGAGCGGTTTTTAGCCGACACAACCCAAACGAGAATCGAAGATCTCGTTAATAGTAGCGCAACGGTAAAAAGACTGACGAAAACGGACGTCGGATGAAGAAGTTACGAATTTTTAACGGACCAATCCTGTCCCGGCCTGTTAAAAATATAACTTTTAAAATAAAGTCAAAATTAGCCGACGAAGTCAAAACGAAAGTTGTAGAGTACGTTCCCGCCTACGCGTAGATATATAGAACGTCGAAAATGGAGCTCGTATGCGAGAGTTATAATTTTTAGAAGTCGGAAAGGGAAATTGCGAAACCTGGTGCGAGATGATGACGTGGCTCGATCTGGACCTTCCATCGCTGACCTTGGTACCTGCTTCGGATTGCGACACGTCGCCTCGCATTACGCCCTGCATCCGAAACCGAGTACGCCCAACGTACTTCGGTCTTGTGTGGTCCGAGAAATGAACACGTCGCCCCACCCGAAGCGAGACACCTGCCCCTACGCGCAGCGTACCACCGAGGGTACGCCCAGCGTTCCAAGGAGGCTCGCGCCTATAAATGGGCTGCGAGGGTTGCCGAGTTTCATGCACCAAATCCTTCTACTTTCTCTCACTACCTCCCTACCCCCCCCCCCCCTAAGCCTAGGTAAACCCCCTAGCACCCGAAGGAAGCCCCGAGGCTCCCGGAGTCCCGAGAAAAGGGGTCTTTCGGTTCGGAAACGCTGCTCCAAGCGAAGCCTGGTTTCAAGCAAACTTCCCGGTTTCGTCAAAGAAGATTATTTTAAGAAGCGAAGTGCTGTCCGAATCACTCCTTATCAGGTGAGTGTATAGTCACTTTCATCTTACACATAGATATGAAGTATTTTATATAAATTATGTGCTATGTGTATATATATGCTATCTGTTTACCTGTTATGTTTGATGGATGAGAAGATCTATACTTCTTTCTTTCAGATCTGAAACTTTTTCCTTCAGATCTAGACTTTCTCATCTCAGATCTAAACTTTTTCTTCATATCTAAACTGTATACTTTGAGATCTATGTTGGATGAAAGATCTGAACTTCTTTCTTTCAGATCTGAAACTTTTTCCTTCAGATCACCACTTGGCCGTACACACAAGTGGCCGTACACCACTTAGCCGTACACCACTTGGCCGTACACACAAGTGGCCGTACACCACTTGGCCGTACACCACTTGGCCGTACACACACTAGTGTGGCCGTACACCCATTTTATGAAATCCTTTGTACTTCTAACACTTCAATCTAAGTGTTTCCTAGTTCCTAGGGTGGTTTCATTTCATAATTAGTTGTATAAACACTAATTATATCCATATATGTATCATTATATGCTTATTAGGATCCGTTTGTGCTCGAGGTTTCACTTGACACTTAGCATCCTGTATCGATCTTACATTCGTATCACTCACTACAGGTGAGTTCATACCCCTTAAACTTATCTTTTAAATGATTTTAAATTCTTTTATGGGGGAGAATACAAGTAGAAAACATTATAGTTCTTATATCAATCACATGATATTAATAACTACCAATCAAGTAGATTTCTTATTCTTCAAAACCGTGTTATCAAACTGTTTCAAAAACCTTTTTATAAGCTGACATCAAGTCATCTAAAGCCGTTCAAATGGTTAAAACTCTTTTATATGTTAAATTCTTTATTAACTCTTTTAAACTTATATATTGTGAAAATCATGTATATGTGAATATAGTTATATAAATAAGGTTGAAAGGGCTTAGGACTGATAACTCGCCTTATCTCCTGTTCCTTGTTTGGTTGTGGACTTAGGGTATTCGGTTGTTTGTCCGAATGTCATTTGAATCTTAGTTATATATTATGTATATGTATATAGACATAAAAGTCCTTTCTTTCAGTCAAATACCTTTGGGTAGCAAAGGTGTTCAAATATAATCAGTCATTCAAACAACTTTACTAGTAAACTATAATTAGTATAGTTTAGGAAGTCACTACTTACTATTTCTAGAACAATGAAACATACAAGAGTCAGTTCATACATGAGTCAGTTCAAACATACTATAATGAGAAACAAAGAGAACATACTACATACTAGAACAGAGAGAACATACTACATACTAGAAACAGAGAGAACATACTACACTAATACAATAACAAGATAACATTTATGTGAGCCACTACTTCATGGCGCGGCAATATACAGTCGTGTCACGTTTTGTAACCAGAGTCTCCTAGAGGGAGAGCGTGAATTTGTGTATAGATCTATACGGGATTGACCATCCTACACCTTGCTGCTAGCTACAGTGGGACCTGCAGGTCTATGGGTGACGAATGTCATACCATTTCGACATCTCGAACGTCGTGATTTACTAGTCAATCAAGTATGTTCATAATCTCATCACATATTACCTTAATTAAACAAACAGGTTTAAGGTAGTTAGTACATTGGTAGTTACTTAGACAAAACTACGGTACATCTTTATTTTCCCTTTTCATTCATATTGTGATCTTCTCACATAAATGGTAATGAAAACTATATTTTGGTAATGATAGTCATACTTGGGGAAAACAATCACTTTTACAAAAGAACAAACTTACAAAACGGTCGAGTCTTCGTAGAAGACTACTTTAGTAGAAAATATAGGATTTTCTAGGAAGTATTCAAACATTTACAAACAACACTTACAAACTTTTACGTCAAACATTTACAAGCATTTCATTCAAACTTATACAAACAATGACATTAAATACTTATGAACTCACCAGCTTTAATGTTGATCTACGCTTTCAAAAATAACTTGTATTCTTAGGTCACCAGTAGACAGGTACCGATGACCAGGTTTTGAGAAGACGGAGCTTTCAAGCCTCGTCTTTATTTTGATTATTCATTTTTGGTGTCTTATAAATTATACACAGAACACACTTGTATTAAATTATATTATTAATGCAATGGATGATGTTGTTGCTTGTTTACTATTATGCATTGTTGTGATACTGTACATGACGTCCTCCGCCCCCGAACGTTTCCGTCGTTCCGGTTTTAAGGTGTGACAGATTGGTATCGGAGCATTGTTTATAGTGAATTGAGTATATCAACCCATAAAAGATATACAACTATAAACACATCGTGATTAAAATACTCTGACCAAGAGTTATACTTTTAAATAATAAAATATTTAACCGAAGTATACATACCTGCATCCATACTAAAATCAGTGTCACTAGGATAGAACAAAAGTATTGCGGTTG
The DNA here is from genome assembly GCF_052849685.1 of Lactuca virosa. Lineage (NCBI taxonomy): Eukaryota > Viridiplantae > Streptophyta > Magnoliopsida > Asterales > Asteraceae > Lactuca > Lactuca virosa. The sequence continues at coordinate 395,135,476 of NC_136433.1, forward strand.
TTGGACAGCACAAACAGGCTTGGGGACATATAATCAGATCTGGGAGTGATATATCCTGATCAACTATATCTTTCCGAGAAGTGATTAGCATGTGCCTAGGAGTGATTGTGGTGTTGCAGCAAGTCTAAAAACTTACCAACACTACTACAATGAAAACAGTAGAACAGAACATAAACTTAAAATACTATAGGAGTATTTTGTGTTACTATAATTACTTATGTGCAAACTAAAAAGGTCTTTATTAGTATGTCAATAGTTGCTGAGTGGATACACTACAGTTATATGTGACTAAGGTGTCATAGAATTAGAATCTGTGATCTTTGCTTTACTTCCTGTTCCTTGTATGGTTGTGGACTTAGAGTTAGGATCACTTATTCGAAGGTCTATCCTGTTTTGGTTACATATGACTGGTATGCACTACGCAAATGTTGGAGTAACTGGTAAGGATCATCTTATAATTATCTTAATTAGTACGTCTATTAACTATTTCTTTTACCCTTATTCTCGCGTAGATAACATGGCTGGATTCCATATCCCCGGAGATCCGTACTTCCCCAACCAAGGCAATGGAGAGTGGCTCGATGATGAGCCAGAAGAGGGTCATACAATTCCACTGGATGATGACTTTGCAGAGAACTTCCCGGAGGATTCTGACTCCGAGCCAGAAGTCAATGACCTACCTATGGTGGCTCCAATCCCAAATCCTAACCCTCGTCCGGCTTTTCAAGGCCCGACGCCTCTGTGGGCGGAACACTTGGGTGCATGGAGTCAAGAACAGGGTCAACCTATGCCATATGGATACAGAAGTTTCTACAACCTGAGCGAGGGAGGCTCAGCAGACAGAGTCCTACCTATTTTGGTCTGTAGGGTTGCTCGTAATGAAGAGTAGGGTAGGACAGCCATCAACCGAATCATGGAGGTTGATGCCAATGCGGGAGTTAATACAGTCCGCATTCGTCGTCTGGAAGATGCTCGTGAGAGAGCTGCGAGAGACAATGAAGCTCTGCAGCAAGAACTGGCTGCAACTCGGGATGAAGTCATAGAGCTCCGAGTACGCCAAAGGGTTTATGAACGACACCTTCTTGATATGGAGCGTCAGCTGGCTGATTTAAGGGTTCACCCAAGAGGTTCCCGTCGCCAGTAGGAGATGCTCTGCTCATCTGTCACACCCCAAAACCGGAACGGTGGAAACGTTCGGGGGTGGAGGACGTCATGTTTAGTATCACAAGACATGCATCATAGTAATCAAAGTAATAAACAACCATTTCATTAGAAAGAAAGTGTTTACAAAGTATGTGGTTCACATAACATAGACTACATATGTAAATAACAAAACAAGACATGAAGCTATTATGCTCCATCTTCTGAATTCCAGTGCGCGTACCTGTCTACTGGTCTCCTGAGAATACAAGTTATTTTGAAAGAGTAGATCAGCATTTAAGCTGGTGAGTTCATAAGATTTTAGTGATGTAAATAAGTTGTAAGTTCTTTTTAGAAAAGTTCGCCTATTCCTCCAGAAAATCCTATATTTCCTGCTTTGATGAAAGATAAGTAAAAATGACTCTACAATCCTTTCTATGAGTACTAAATGGATACAAGTTATATAAAACCGAGAGTAAACAAACAACCGATTGTGTGTATCTGCCCTAAGCCCACAACCAAACAAGGAACAAGGAATGAGGCGGAAGGCACACATCCCATTGTTTGTTAGATCATCGTTGTATATAACCCTGACGTATTCACTTGGTACTCACGGGGTTAACTGTAATAGTTCCTTTATATTTGATGAAAACATTCTTTAAGAAAAACCCTTATTTCCTTTAGTAAAAATGGTAACCACAATGGCTCCTTCTATAATCACTTAGTTTATACTAGCTATATATAATCTAATATCGAATAGATAGTTAGTTGTGTGAATCTGCCCTAAGCCCACAACCAAACAAGGAACATGAAGTAAGGCGGAAAGCACACATCCAACTACCTATCGGGTATTAATTATATATAACCCTGATGTATAAACTAAGGTATTATAGAATTAACCACCTAAGGTCCTTTAAGTTATACTGGTTTAATAAAATGGATTAAACCCTTGTTTCCTTTAGTAAAATGGTAACCACAATAGTTCCTTCAAAAATCACTTAGTTTATACAAGCTATATATAATCTAATATCAAATAGATAGTTAATTGTGTCACACCCCCAAACAGAATGGCGGAAACGTTCGGGGGCGGAGGACGTTTCCGCCGTTCCAGTTTGGGGGTGTGACATCATCCTTTCTTTTGGTTTAAGGAATAGCCTTCTTAGCTATGCTCTAAGTAGCACTTTTCCATGTAAATTTCCTGTTTATCTTAGGACCTTAAACTTTCAGTCTGTTAGGTCTTTATGCTGTCAAAATTTTCCTATTATGGTTTGATGTAAGACCTACTCCTAGGTTATTTTTCCTAACTCATTACATCATTAATGCCAGTAATATTGACAGATATCTAATCTCATGAGAAATCTTTACTCAAAATGCTTTCATCTTTCTAATGCTAGATCTCTATTTCAATCATACTCTCATCTACTTGTTGGGCTATGGAGAATTAGTCCATGATTCACTTTCATCATACTCTCTATTGAATTCTTACCAATATCTTCATCTTTTTAAACTTTTAGTTGAAAGATGCCTCCACGCCGATCACCGAGACGCAATCCTCCGATAACTCCAACGCAACCACCTCCACCTCCTCCACAATACAATCCGACAGCAATCCAAGCTGCGGTGAATGTGGCTGTTACGGCAACCCTAGCTCAGTTCAGTGCTAGTGGAACTAGCGCGAGCGGGACAACTGTTCATTCCACTCAAGGTGATGCTCCAGTGCGCTCTAGAGAGTGCTCGTATAAGGACTTCACCAACTGCAAGCCCAGGTACTTCAATGGGACTGGCGGAATCATTTCCCTCTCGCAATGGTTCGCAAAGACGGAATCGATCTTCAAGATATGTTCCTGTCCGGAAGGAAGCAAAGTTAAATTTGCTGCTTGCACCTTCACGGACCGAGCCCTGACATGGTGGAATAGCCATGTCAAGTCACTAACTCTGATAGTGGCAAATGCCATGGGCTGGGAAGCTCTTAAAGAGCTCATGATCGAGGAATACTGCCTGAGGGGTGAAGTTCAAAAACTTGAACAGGAACTATGGAGCCTAACCATGAAGGGCTCCGACATAGTGGCCTATACTGCCAGATTCAGCGATATGGTGGCACTATGTCCATCAATGGTCCCTACTGAGGGAAAGAAGATTGAGAGGTATGTCTGGGGGCTGGTGCCTCCATTTCAGGGGAATGTACTAGCTTCAAACCCCACTACCTTCGACAGTGCCAAACGTTTGGCATATCGGCTCATTGACCATGAAGTCCACACCCCGTCAACAACAACAAGCGGAAGTTCCGGGATAACAAGAAGAAGAACGTTGCGCAGAACGCTGCCAAAAAGCAGCAGGTCGTGGCTGTTCATGCTGCGATAACACCTACTGCTACTGCGCCGATGAAGCAGTATGCTGGAAGCTTGCCTAAGTGCAACAAATGCAGCTTCCACCATAACGGACCCTGCCGAGAAATGTAGTGCGCTAACTGCAACAGGAAGGGGCACACTGCCCGTTTCTGCAAAGCTCCGGCAAGGCCGATCAACCAAGTCCCCGACGTTGGTGTGGGCCAGGCTTGCTACGGATGTGGCGAGGTGGGCCACTACAAAAGGAACTGCCCGAAGGCCGGGAATGCCGGCGGAGTGGCAAGAGTTTTGGCTATAAGCCACGAGGTAGCAGTTGCCGACCCTACAGTGGTCACTGGTACGTTTCTCCTCGATAACTCATATGCATGCATACTGTTTGATAGTGGAGCGGAGAGGAGTTTCGTGAATCTAAAATTTGCTCACTTGCTTAAACAAAAATCACGTGCACTTAAAGAACCGTTCACTGTAGAAATGGCTAACGGAAAGATAGAGAGCACTAGCTGCATATACATAGGATGTACACTAACTCTAGATAGCCATTCATTTCCAATCGACCTCATGCCGGTCTCAATTAAAAGTTTCGACGTCATAATCGACATGGATTGGTTGAGTTCTCATCGCGCCGACATCATGTGTTACGAGAAGGCCGTTCGCCTTAATCTACCATCTAGCGAAACCCTAATTATCTATGGCAACAAACCCGACACGAACCTTCGTATCATCTCGAGCATTCAAGCCCATAAGTACTTACGAAAGGAATGTTCCGCATTCCTTGCTCATGTTGTCGATGTGAGCCAAGAGACGAAGGACATAAAGAACATCCCAGTGGTACGCGATTTTCCCGACAACTTTCCAGAAGAACTACCAGGATTACCACCACAGCGTCATGTCGAATTCAGAATCGACTTAGTTCCAGGAGCTACCCCAGTAGCCAAATCGCCTATCGTCTAGCACCAGCTGAGATGCAGGAGCTATCCAGTCAACTTAACGAATTGCTCAGCAAGGGCTTTATTAGACCAAGCTTCTCACCCTGGGGAGCACAGGTCTTATTCGTCAAGAAGAAAGACTGATCGTTCCGTATGTGCATCGACTACAGAGAGCTGAACAAACTAAGCGTCAAGAATCGTTACCCTCTGCCTTGCATAGAGGATTTGTTTGACCAACTGTAAGGGGCGAATTTATTTTCAAAGATAGATCTGAGATCCGGGTATCACCAGTTACGAGTTTTAGAGGAGGATGTTCCGAAGACAGCCTTTCGAACTCGTTATGGACACTACGAGTTCGTAGTGATGCCGTTCGGATTGACTAATGCGCCCGCAATATTCATGGACTTAATGAATAGGATGTGCCGTCCTTACTTGGATCAGTTCGTCATTATATTCATCGATGACATACTTATCTACTCTCGTAGTAAGGAGGAGCATGGTCAACATCTACGTCAGGCCTTAGAAACACTGCGATCAGAGAAGCTTTACGCGAAGTTCTCTAAATGCAAGTTTTGGATTCGAAGAGTCGAGTTCTTGGGTCACGTTGTTAGTGAAGAGGGAATTCACGTGGACCCTTCTAAAATCAAAGCCATTGAGAACTGGTCAGCACCAAAGACGCCTACAGAAATTTGTCAATTTCTAGGCCTCGCTGGCTACTATCGCAGATTCATTCAGAACTTCTCTCGGATTGCGAAGCTGCTTACAACATTGCCCCAGAAGGGCATGGCCTTTGATTGGGAAGAGAAACGAGAGAAGGCGTTTCAAACGCTAAAACGAGCCTTATGCACCACACCAATACTATCCCTCCCAGAAGGGATTGATGACTTCGTGGTTTATTGCGATGCATCCAACCAAGGGCTTGGCTGTGTTCTGATGCAACGAGGTAAGGTCATCGCCTATGCCTCAAGACAGCTAAAGACACACGAGGTCAACTATACCACACATGATCTGGAGTTAGGAGCAGTAGTGTTTGCTCTGAAGATCTGGAGACACTACCTGTACGGTATGAAAAGCACTATCTTTACAGACCACAAAAGCCTTCAGCATATATTCGACCAGAAGGAGCTCAACATGAGACAACGACGGTGGGTTGAGCTACTCAGTGATTACGAATGCAAAGTTCGTTATCATTCGGGTAAAGCCAACGTAGTAGCTGACACCCTAAGTCGGAAAGAATACTCTGGTCGTAGAGTCAAATCATTGACTATAACTATCCATTCACATCTGTCCACATAAATTAAGGAGGCTCAGTTAGAAGCCTTGAAACCTGAAAATGTGGCAGGTGAATCCCTGAGAGGTATGGATAAGAACTTGGTAGTCAAGGGTGGCGGAGCCTTATATCTCATGGATCGGATCTGGACACCGAAACACGGTGGTTTCAGAGACTTGGTCATGACCGAAGCTCACAACACTCGATATTCCATCCACCTAGGTTCAGATAAGATGTATCTGGATCTTAAAAAGTTATACTGGTGGCCAAACATGAAAGCAGAGATTGCTACCTTCGTGAGCAAGTGCCTTACTTGCGCCAAGGTTAAGGTCGAATACCAGAAACCATCAGGTTTACTTCAGCAATCGGAGATACCTGAATGGAAGTGGGATCGGATCACAATGGACTTCATAACCAAGTTGCCCAAGACAACGAGTGGTCTCGATACCATATGGGTGATCATTCATAACCAAGTTGCCCTTGTCGAGTTCTCCTACAATAATAGTTATCACACGAGCATAAAGGCTGCTCCATTTGAAGCCCTCTATGGCCGTAAGTGCAGATCCCCTCTGTGCTGGGCTGAGGTGGGCAACACCTAGTTAGCTAAAGGACAAGTTCCTGACAACACTCTCACAGGTCTGGAAATCATTCGGGAAACGACAGAGAAGATCATTCAAATTCGTGAGCGATTGAAAGCCTCTAGAGACCGACAGAAAAGCTATGCAGACAAGAGAAGGAAACCTTTGGAATTCCAGGTGGGCGACCGTATTCTATTGAAGGTATCACCCTGGAAGGACTTGACGCTTCGGAAAGTGTGGAAAGCTAAATCCAAGATACGTAGGGCCTTTCGAAATTCTCGCTAGAATTGGCCTGTAGCTTACAAACTCAAACTACCTCGCGAACTCAGTAACGTACATTCTACTTTCCACGTCTCGAACTTGAAAAAGTGTGTGTCCGACGAGACTCTTGTAATCCCACTCGACGAGATCGAGATCAACGAGAGCCTCAACTTCGTGGAAGAACCAGTAGAGATCATGGACCGAGAGGTCAAGCAAACGAAGCAAAGTCGTATCCCGATAGTGAAGGTTCGATGGAATGGCAAGCGAGGACCTGAATTCACTTGGGAGCGCGAGGATCAAATGAAACAGAAATATCCTCATCTTTTCGTTTAGTTATTTGTAATAGCTTAATTGTTTAAACTCTAATTTCGGGACGAAATTCTCTCTAACGGGGGGATGATGTGACAACCCGAAATTTCTATCTTGTACAGCCATTCAATTCAATCAAAGTCAGATGCATTTATGCTATCTTTTAGCATTGTTTAGAGTCCGTTTGAGTGTTCTAAGCCTAGTACCTTCAAAGTTAGGGTTTAGAAATGAGTTCCTTAAGTTCATCACTTTTCAAGAGGGCCAAACACTCCTTCAAGAGGAGTGTACGGCCATACACATGGGTGTACAGCCGTACACCCCCCCTCCTGGCCGTACACTCTCACATATATATGTGAGACTTAGCCATTTTAATCACTTTTCACTCATTCAAGCCAAGAAATCGATTCTCTCTCAACTATCATCGGGTTTTTCACCTAGATCTTCAAAATGTAAGTGTTACTTCCTTTGATTATTTGATTCATTACACTATCTAGTGAAGATCCATGAAATTACTTCTTTTGGTTAGATCTTCAAGAACACCAAGAACACCAAGAACACACTAGTTCTTGGACCTTAAACACCCCTTAAAGGCTTCTAATTCGTAAGTACCTCTTCCTATGCTTTTCATACTCTAGAAACACTTAGTAATCTTCTTAAAATCGACATCAAATGCATGAACACAAAGAGTGTACGTCCGTACACCCTTCATATGGCCGTACACCCCTTGTTTAGTGCATTTTTGGCCTCAAACTCATGTTATATTCCAACACAAGATCATGGACACTTAGAGGATGCTAGATAGAGCCTTAGACCACCTTTTTGGGCATGTTCTTCAAGGAGTGTACGGCCGTACACTCCATGGCCGTACACATGTGGCCGTACACACAAGTGGCCGTACACCACTTGGCCGTACACACACTAGTGTGGCCGTACACCCATTTTATGAAATCCTTTGTACTTCTAACACTTCAATCTAAGTGTTTCCTAGTTCCTAGGGTGGTTTCCTTTCATAATTAGTTGTATAAACACTAATTATATCCATATATGTATCATTATATGCTTATTAGGATCCGTTTGTGCTCGAGGTTTCACTTGACACTTAGCATCCTATATCGATCTTACATTCGTATCACTCACTACAGGTGAGTTCATACCCCTTAAACTTATCTTTTAAATGATTTTAAATTCTTTTATGGGGGAGAATACAAGTAGAAAACATTACAGTTATTATATCAATCACATGTGATTAATAACTACCAATCAAGTAGATTTCTTATTCTTCAAAACCGTGTTATCAAACTGTTTCAAAAACCTTTTTATAAACTGACATCAAGTCATCTAAAGCCATTCAAATGGTTAAAACTCTTTTATATGTTAAATTCTTTATTAACTCTTTTAAACTTATATATTGTGAAAATCATGTCTATGTGAATATAGTTATATAAATAAGGTTGAAAGGGCTTAGGACTCATAACTCACCTTATCTCCTGTTCCTTGTTTGGTTGTGGACTTAGGGTATTCGGTTGTTTGTCTGAATGTCGTTTGAATCTTAGTTATATATTATGTATATGTATATAGACATAAAAGTCCTTTCTTTCAGTCAAATACCTTTGGGTAGCAAAGGTGTTCAAACATAATCAGTCATTCAAACAACTTTACTAGTAAACTATAACTGGTATAGTTTAGGAAGTCACTACTTACTATTTCTAGAACAATGAAACATACAAGAGTCAGTTCATACATGAGTCAGTTCAAACATACTATAATGAGAAACAGAGAGAACATACTGTTGGATAAGGTGTCTAAGTTCATAACTTATTTGGTATATACTTGACCCGACCCGGCATGGTCCATTTGGGTTGCACTTCACCCGAACTATTTATATGGATAACATTATGAGAAGAGTATATTTACGGCCTACTAATATATTATAAGTTATAATATATTAATATGAAATTGTATTATTTAATTAGTATTGATCTTAAATTAATTATGAATTAATTTAGTGATCTTAAGGTGACTAATTAAATAATGGGCTAATGTACTTATATAGTGTGGGCTAACACTCATTAGGGAATGGGCTAAGCTTAAATGGGAGTCCATGGATGATTCATGGAGCTTTTAACCCATGGATCCTTGGAATAGGAAAAGACATGGGTTATTAGGGTTTGCATGGTTCATAACCCTAATCATCTACACTATATAAAGAGGCTTATAGTGCTTGAAAAAGGACTATGTGTGTGTGCATAAGGTGTGGCCGATTTCTAGAGTATTAGAGTGCTCTCTCATAAGTTTTCCAAGTTTGTGGTGATTTGTGATTTCCATTTGAGGCATTCACATTATTGGTGCTTGGCTCTCAAACTCCCAAGGAATCAACTCACTAACAAAGGTATGTAATTCTTCTAGTATCTTTTATGTTTAAAAGTACCCCATGTATGCTAGATAGGTTATGAACCTTGGAAAATTATTTTGCATGTATTTTAGACAAACATAGATCCAAGGTTTCTAGGGTTGCATGAACACCTTAGGAGTGTTAGTTTGCTCAAAACCCCAACAGTGGTATCAGAGCCTAGGCTTGTTTGTTTGATACTTGATGCAAACTTGTTGAAAAATTCAAGTTTTCTGCATTCTGCAGCATGAACTCGCCGAGTCCATGGGGGGACTCGCCGAGTCCATGAGTAAATTCATCCTACTCGTCGAGTAGGTTCGTGCACTCGACGAGTAGGAGCCTCAGAATGCAGATTTTCGAGTTTTGCTGCTGGAAATGGACTAGAAACATTACCCTAAACTGTTTTGGTGTAATAAAACCTGTTTTAGATGGTGTAATGTTTATGCTAATCCATTTACAATGGCTTATATCAAAATTGCATGATAATATGTGTTCATATGTTCTTGGAATTTTTGATATGATGTTCATGTTCTTATGAATTATTGTTAGATCATAGGAATTATTTGCTAAATTGTTTATTGATAATTCTTGATCATTTATGTGTTTTAATGGAGTCCATAATTTGTCCTCAAGTTATGGATTTCCAAAGGTCACTTTCATTTATGCACACTTAAAACACATAAGTTACATGAAAATGAAGAGTCTTCATTTTATGAACCTTTAATTCATAAGTTATGAAATGAAAAGTTTTGAATAGTTTCAAAACTTGTCCTCAAGTTTTGGAATTTGTAAAGTTACACACACTTTAATATACTTTAATTCCAAACCCTTAGAGTTTTAAAAGTTAAAATTCAACCCTTATACTATTTATAACATTAATGGTTAATTATTATATATATGTATAAGATTAAGTCGTTTTACTGTTAGTAGGCCTCATTCATGAAGCTGGTCTATAAGGGGGGTATAAGGTTGTTGCCTATAAAATGGCAACTTAATGGGTGTCCATTCTCACCCACCGCTTCCTTGATCGGTGGAGGGTCGTTAGCCGAACGGGTAGGACAATGACTTTAAATTCTCATTAAAAGTATGATGAATATTATAAAGTAACTAAACCTTTAATAAATTCCCAATCTTAGTTACTTTAGGAAAATGTGAATATGGTGCTAACCCATAAAATTCACACTTTGTACCTTACCAAGTCGTTGGTGGAGCGTGTGTGGTTAACTGGCACACTAACTTGGACTAGTAAGGATCACGAAGGGTGACTTAATGTTTATCATAGATCGGTGGAGCGTGTGTGGTTAACCGACACATTGATTAGGTGATAATATTAAGGGTACCAAGTGAATTTGCATGGTTATTCACACCTTGTTTTGTGATCCTCGGTATCCCAGTCACAAAACTTGAAGGGCACAATCGAGATTGAAACATGCCATTGAAAAGTTCAATGAATCTCAAAAGAATCTAGGAATTTCAAAACCAATTAAACCTAATAATTCATTTCGTTTTCATGGTGGAAATTGGTGAATCGTCATTTACCTACCTTTAAAGATGTTATAGCTTAGATTACGGCATCCCTCTTCTAAGTTATAATATATTGTGTTGGATCCTAGCCTTAATATTACATTTGGGTGTATTATTAAGGATTCTATATATCTAATCTAAACTTGTTTTCTTCTTTTTAGATGTCTTCCAACAACAATGCTTCGGGCTCTAACCCTACTGGCTCCTATTCCCTCATGAACCTTTGTGGGAGGGTCATCTTTGATGGTTCCAACTTCATGGATTGGATCCGGAACATTAGGATGGTCACTCGTTACGAGGACAAGGAATATGTCCTCGATAAGGAGCTAAAGGAGCTTGATGAGTCCACTGCTACTCCTGAGGAGGTCGCTGAGTATCAGGCACATGAAAGAGATGCCACAAAGGTGGCATGCATCATGATGGCCACCATGACAGCTGAACTACAAAAGTCCTATGAGGACTATTACCCTTTTGAGATGCATCAGGATCTGATGGAAAGGTACCATGAGAGTGTTCGTCGAGAGCGGTATGAAATAATCTCCTCCATGATCACTACCCGTATGAAGGACAGCGAACAAATCACGAGCCACATGAAGAAAATGCAAAGGTATGTGGACCGTCTAATGAAACTGAATGTGAACTTCCCTGAGGAGTTGGCAATTGATATCATTTTGCACTCCTTGCCCTCGTGTTATGATCAATTTCGTATGACATACCACATGAACAAGGAGGAAGTCACACTCAGTAAACTTCAAGGACTTCTGAAGACTGTCGAAAGTGGTCTTAAGAGTAAGTCGGTTACTACTCCTACTCCTGTTTTGGCTATCGGGCAAGGCAAAGGGAAGAAGAGGAAGCACCCTTCGAAGGGTACCAAGGGAAATTCCCTTGAAGGCTCCTCATCTGGAACCAAAGGTGGTTCTATCACTCCTTCTGCCATCCCTAAGGATGCTGAATGCTTCTACTGTCAAAACAAGGGGCACTGGAAGCGAAACTGCCCAAAGTACTTGCAGGATGTCAAGGATGGGAAAGTGAAACCATCCCATGCATGTATTTACACTATATTGTCTAATAACTCACCATATTCTCATTCTTAGGTTCTTGACACAGGTTGTGGTATTCACATCTGTTGTGACTTGCAGGGCCTAAGAAGAAGTGAGGATGTGGAGCACGGAAAGATAAACTTAATCATGGGGAACAAGAAGGTTGCACCTGTTGCCAAGATTGGAGTTTATACTTTGTTGCTAGATAGTGGGTTAAAGTTAGATTTGAATAAATGTGTGTACTCGTCTAAAATGGCGAGGAATATTATTTCCTTTCATGCTTTGTACAAACAAGGTTTTACCTTTTCTTTTGATAATGAAATTGGTAGTATTAATGCTTTCTTTAATAATGTTCTTTATTTTAAAGCATTACCTTGTGATGGTGTGTATGAAGCTATATCGGTTGTAGATAATTTAGGAAATAATGTCTTATGTATTGATTCTTCTACTAGCTTGGATAAAGCATCTTTGTGGCATTGTCGTCTTGGACATGTAAGCAAGAAACGCATAGGCCAGCTCCAAAAGGATGGAGTCTTGGAGTCGTTCGACCTCAAGTCGGATGATAGTTGTGAGTCTTGTCTACTTGGAAAAATGACAAAATCACCCTTCACTGGTACTTGTGCAAGGAGTGAGGGTTTGTTGGACCTTATACATACTGATATATGTGGACCATTCAAAACCGCCACAAGGGATGCTAATCGCTATTATGTGACTTTTATTGATGATTTTAGTAGATATGGTTATGTCTACTTAATCAAACATAAGTCAGAAACTTTTGAAAGGTTTAAAGAGTTTAAACAGGAAGTAGAAAATCAATTGGGCAGGAACATTAAGATGCTTCGATCCGATCGAGGTGGTGAGTATCTTAGTATTGAGTTCCTCGACTATCTTAAGGAGTGTGGGATTGTCTCACAATTGACACCTCCCAGGACACCACAGCTGAATGGTGTAGCTGAGAGGCGTAATCGAACTTTGTTGGACATGGTTCGCTCTATGATGAGTCGAGCTTCGCTACCAATCTCTTTTTGGGGGTATGCCTTAGAGTCTGCCGCCCACATCCTTAATCTAGTCCCTACAAAGAAGGTTGCCAAAACACCTCATGAAATGTGGACTGGGAAAGTTCCCAATTTGGACCATATCAAGATTTGGGGTTGCGAGGCTTTCGTGAGGCGCGAGACTCATGACAAGCTCGAACCTCGGAGTGAAAGGTGTATTTTCATCGGCTACCCACAAAATCCTTTGGTTACCTCTTCTACATACCCAGTGAGAATGTGGTCTTTGTGGCTAGGAGAGGGGTCTTTCGAGAGAGAGAATTCATAAACCAAGGAGACAGTGGGAGGCAAATTGACCTTGAAGAAATTCAAGACTCAATTGGTGAAGGAACCTCAGACACTAGCAATCAACTTGAGGAGGAAATTCCTGTTGATCCAGCTGACGAGTCTATACTTCCGAGGCGTTCCACGAGGGTTAGGAACACACCTGAGTTTTATTATGGATTTCATATTACTAAGGAAGGTGATACATTTATCAGTGACAGTACACTGGTAAATCTGGATGAACCTAACAGTGTTAAGGAAGCCATGGCAGGACCAGAGTCTGCTAAATGGAAGGAGGCTATGGACAACGAGATACAGTCCATGTATGACAATCAAGTTTAGAACTTGGTTGACAATGTACCAGGCCGTAACACAGTCGGGTGCAAATGGATCTTCAAGAAGAAGACTGACATGGATGGGAAGGTGCACACTTATAAGGCTCGACTGGTTGCGAAGGGTTTTACTCAGACTCAGGGTATTGATTATGATGAAACCTTTTCACCAGTAGCAAAGATTAAGTCTATTAGGGTTATGCTAGCCATTGCTGCATTTCATGATTATGAAATATGGCAAATGGATGTCAAAACCGCTTTCCTTAACGGAAAGTTGGTTGAGGATGTTTACAAGAATCAGCCAGAAGGTTTTGTCAGTGCAGAGTACCCCAATAGAGTGTGCAAGCTTGAGAAAGCCATTTACGGATTGAAACAAGCATCTCGAAGTTGGAATCTTTGTTTCGATGAGAAGGTCAAAGAGTTTGGTTTCTCAAGAAGTGAAGATGAGTCCTGCGTGTATGTCAGAGCTAGTGGGAGTATAGTTAGCTTTTTGGTACTGTATGTGGACGACATACTACTCATAGGAAATGACATTCCAACCTTGCAGGAGGTTAAGTCCTGGCTTGGGAAGTGCTTTGCTATGAAGGACCTTGGAGAAGCTGCCTATATCCTAGGGATAAGGATATTAAGAGAAAGGAGTAAAAGACTAATTGGACTTAGTCAGAGTATCTACTTGGATAAGGTGTTGAAAACGTTCAACATGCAGAATTCCAAGAAAGAAGAATTACCGATCCAAAGCAATGCCAAACTGAGCAAGGCTCAGAGCCCGAGTACAGAAGATGAGATAGCTGAGATGAGTCGATTACCTTATGCTTCTGCTGTTTGTTCGATCATGTATGCTATGACTTGTACCCGTCCTGATGTGGCCTTCGCTTTGAGCATGGTCAGCAGATATCAGGGGAACCCTGGCAAGGCTCATTGGACTGCGGTAAAGAATATTCTCAAGTACCTGCGGAGGACTAAGGATTGGATCCTTACCCTTGGTGGGAGTGATGACTTGAGAGTAGTAGGGTATAGTGATGCTAGCTTTCAGACTGATAGGGATAACTTCCGCTCTCAGTCGGGCTAGGTCTTTACCTTAAATGGAGGGGCAATCACTTGGAAGAGTTCCAAACAGGAGACTGTAGCTGATTCGACTTGTGAATCAGAGTACATAGCAGCGAGTGAAGCGGTAAAGGAGGCGATATGGATGAGGAACTTCATCGGAGACCTTGGAGTTGTACCAGCTATTAAGGAGCCTATGGAGATTTTCTGTGACAGCAATAGTGCGGTTGCCTTAGCCAAGGAACCAAGAGATCATGGTAGATCCCGACACATTGACAGAAAATATCACTTCATGAGACACAAGATAGAAGAAGGAATCCTCATCGCAAAGAGGTTATCGTCAGATGAGAACCCTGCAGATCCCCTTACGAAGGGACTGACGAGGGTGAAGCATTTGCAGCATGCGAGACGCATCGGGCTGAGGGACGATATTAGTTTTACAAATTAGATAGTTATTACTGAAACTTGTAAAATGTAATCGACGTTTGATGATGAATAAAAGTTGTGATTTATTGATGAGTAAGGTGTTGATATCATTGTCAATTATTTACTATTGTTTCAGCTTTGCATGTTTTGACTTCCAGAATAATAAGGTTATTCAAACTCTCCACAGTCGGTCATATGTCGGAAGTAGGTATGAATCAAGACTGTCATGAATTGGGATTGTAGATGACTAAAGGTGTTTAGCCATAGCAATGGTTGCTACAACATTCATGAGTACTCATAAGTTATGAGTATTGGAATAAACCCACGCTCACTTGTATCACTTCATGGAATTTATCTCGAGTGATCGTGAGACGGTAATATCATATAAGTCTTCAAACCTAGAGATATGAGTTGTTACCTATGAGTTGGTTGTGTATTGATTGCACGTAAACGCATCAGTAACTTGATGTTATAAAACGTGCCTTTGTGTGCAATTCAATGAGTAGTAGAACAAGCATATGAGTCGAAGTTTATCTGTTCCTTCTAGAAATAGAAGCGATATCTGGGCCCCTCGATGATTTTGTTTTGACCTATGTACCGGGCCCGGTCAGAACTAAATTGATGTGTTCGATTAAGTTCTTTGTCAAACAAATCGGAAATCGGGAAACAAACTGATGGACGATAAGTAAGACATTGTTCCATGTATTTGTCCGGCTGATATCATGAGAGCAGAGGATTATGTGATCACTTATCTAAAATGGCGCTTCATAGTTCAACAGAGTTTCCGAGAGCTACGATTGCCGGTTGGTTCCTGAAGCTATATAGGCAAATACAGTTATCCGACTTATCCAAGTAGGAGACTGTTGGATAAGGTGTCTAAGTCCATAACTTATTTGGTATATACTTGACCCGACCCGGCATGGTCCATTTGGGTTGCACTTCACCCGAACTATTTATATGGATAACATTATGAGAAGAGTATATTTACGGCCTACTAATATATTATAAGTTATAATATATTAATATGAAATTGTATTATTTAATTAGTATTGATCTTAAATTAATTATGAATTAATTTAGTGATCATAAGGTGACTAATTAAATAATGGGCTATTGTACTTATATAGTGTGGGCTAACACTCATTAGGGAATGGGCTAAGCTTAAATGGGAGTCCATGGATGATCCATGGAGCTTTTAACCCATGGATCCTTGGAATAGGAAAAGACATGGGTTATTAGGGTTTGCATGGTTCATAACCCTAATCATCTACAATATATAAAGAGGCTTATAGTGCTTGAAAAAGGACTATGTGTGTGTGCATAAGGTGTGGCCGATTTCTAGAGTATTAGAGTGTTCTCTCATAAGTTTTCCAAGTTTGTGGTGATTTGTGATTTCCATTTGAGGCATTCACATTATTGGTGCTTGGCTCTCAAACTCCCAAGGAATCAACTCACTAACAAAGGTATGTAATTCTCCTAGTATCTTTTATGTTTAAAAGTACCCCATGTATGCTAGATAGGTTATGAACCTTGGAAAATTATTTTGCATGTATTTTAGACGAACATAGATCCAAGGTTTCTAGGGTTGCATGAACACCTTAGGAGTGTTAGTTTGCTCAAAACCCCAACAGTGGTATCAGAGCCTAGGCTTGTTTGTTTGATACTTGATGCAAACTTGTTGTAAAACTCAAGTTTTCTGCATGATGCAGCATGAACTCGCCGAGTCCATGGGGGGACTCGCCGAGTCCATGAGTAAATTCATCCTACTCGTCGAGTAGGTTCGTGCACTCGACGAGTAGGAGCCTCAGAATGCAGATTTTCGAGTTTTGCTGCTGGAAATGGACTAGAAACATTACCCTAAATTGTTTTGGTGTAATAAAACCTGTTTTAGATGGTGTAATGTTTATGCTAATCCATTTACAATGACTTATATGAAAATTGCATGATAATATGTGTTCATATGTTCTTGGAATTTTTGATATGATGTTCATGTTCTTATGAATTATTGTTAGATCATAGGAATTGTTTGCTAAATTGTTTATTGATAATTCTTGATCATTTATGTGTTTTAATGGAGTCCATAATTTGTCCTCAAGTTATGGATTTCCAAAGGTCACTTTCATTTATGCACACTTAAAACACATAAGTTACATGAAAATGAAGAGTCTTCATTTTATGAACCTTTAATTCATAAGTTATGAAATGAAAAGTTTTGAATAGTTTCAAAACTTGTCCTCAAGTTTTGGAATTTGTAAAGTTACACACACTTTAATATACTTTAATTCCAAACCCTTAGAGTTTTAAAAGTTAAAATTCAACCCTTATACTATTTATAACATTAATGGTTAATTATTATATATATATATATATATATATATATATATATATATATATATATATATGTATAAGATTAAGTCGTTTTACCGTTAGTAGGCCTCATTCATGAAGCCGGTCTATAAGGGGGGTATAAGGTTGTTGCCTATAAAATGGCAACTTAATGGGTGTCCATTCTCACCCACCGCTTCCTTGATCGGTGGAGGGTCGTTAGCCGAACGGATAGGACAATGACTTTAAATTCTCATTAAAAGTATGATGAATATTATAAAGTAACTAAACCTTTAATAAATTCCCAATCTTAGTTACTTTAGGAAAATGTGAATATGGTGCTAACCCATGAAGTTCACACTTTGTACCTTACCAAGTCGTTGGTGGAGCGTGTGTGGTTAACCGACACACTAACTTGGACTAGTAAGGATCACGAAGGGTGACTTAATGTTTATCATAGATAGGTGGAGCGTGTGTGGTTAACCGACACATTGATTAGGTGATAATATTAAGGGTACCAAATGAATTTGCATGGTTATTCACACCTTTTTTTGTGATCCTCGGCATCCCAGTCACAAAACTTGAAGGGCACAATCGAGATTGAAACATGCCATTGAAAAGTTCAATGAATCTCAAAAGAATCTAGGAATTTCAAAACCAATTAAACCTAATAATTCATTTCGTTTTCATGGTGGAAATTGGTGAATCGTCATTTACCTACCTTCAAATCTGTTATAGCTTAGATTACGGCATCCCTCTTCTAAGTTATAATATATTGTGTTGGATCCTAGCCTTAATATTACATTTGGGTGTATTATTAAGGATTCTATATATCTAATCTAAACTTGTTTTCTTCTTTTTAGATGTCTTCCAACAACAATGCTTCGGGCTCTAACCCTACTGGCTCCTATTCCCTCATGAACCTTTGTGGGAGGGTCATCTTTGATGGTTCCAACTTCATGGATTGGATAACATCAGGATGGTCACTCGTTACGAGGACAAGGAATATGTACTCGATAAGGAGCTAAAGGAGCTTGATGAGTCCACTGCTACTCCTGAGGAGGTCGCTGAGTATCAGGCACATGAAAGACATGCCACCAAGGTGGCATGCATCATGATGGCCACCATGACAGCTGAACTCCAAAAGTCCTATGAGGACTATTACCCTTTTGAGATGCATCAGGATCTGATGGAAAGGTACCATGAGAGTGCTCGTCAAGAGCGGTATGAAATAATCTCCTCCATGATCACTACCCGTATGAAGGATAGCGAACAAATCACGAGCCACATGAAGAAAATGCAAAGGTATGTGGACCGTCTAATGAAACTGAATGTGAACTTCCCTGAGGAGTTGGCAATTGATATCATTTTGCACTCCTTGCCCTCGTGTTATGATCAATTTTGTATGACATACCACATGAACAAGGAGGAAGTCACACTCAGTAAACTTCAAGGACTTCTGAAGACTGCCGAAAGTGGTCTTAAGAGTAAGTCGGTTACTACTCCTACTCCTACTACTACCCCTGTTTTGGCTATCGGGCAAGGCAAAGGGAAGAAGAGGAAGCACCCTTCGAAGGGTACCAAGGGAAAGTCCCTTGAAGGCTCCTCATCTGGAACCAAAGGTGGTTCTATCACTCCTTCTGCCATCCCTAAGGATGCTGAATGCTTCTACTGTCAAAACAAGGGGCACTGGAAGCGAAACTGCCCAAAGTACTTGCAGGATGTCAAGGACGGGAAAGTGAAACCATCCCATGCATGTATTTACACTATATTGTCTAATAACTCACCATATTCTCATTCTTGGGTTCTTGACACAGGTTGTGGTATTCACATCTGTTGTGACTTGCAGGGCCTAAGAAGAAGTGAGGATGTGGAGCACGGAAAGATAAACTTAGTCATGGGGAACAAGAAGGTTGCACCTGTTGCCAAGATTGGAGTTTATACTTTGTTGCTAGATAGTGGGTTAAAGTTAGATTTGAATAAATGTGTGTACTCGTCTAAAATGGCGAGGAATATTATTTCCTTTCATGCTTTGTACAAACAAGGTTTTACCTTTTCTTTTGATAATGAAATTGGTAGTATTAATGCATTCTTTAATAATGTTCTTTATTTTAAAGCATTACCTTGTGATGGTGTGTATGAAGCTATATCGGTTGTAGATAATTTAGGAAATAATGTATTATGTATTGATTCTTCTACTAGCTTGGATAAAGCATCTTTGTGGCATTGTCGTCTTGGACATGTAAGCAAGAAACGCATAGGCCAGCTCCAAAAGGATGGAGTCTTGGAGTCGTTCGACCTCAAGTCGGATGATAGTTGTGAGTCTTGTCTACTTGGAAAAATGACAAAATCACCCTTCACTGGTACTTGTGCAAGGAGTGAGGGTTTGTTGGACCTTATACATACTGATATATGTGGACCATTCAAAACCGCCACAAGGGATGCTAATCGCTATTATGTGACTTTTATTGATGATTTTAGTAGATATGGTTATGTCTACTTAATCAAACATAAGTCAGAAACTTTTGAAAGGTTTAAAGAGTTTAAACAGGAAGTAGAAAATTAATTGGGCAGGAACATTAATATGCTTCGATCCGATCGAGGTGGTGAGTATCTTAGTACTGAGTTCCTCGACTATCTTAAGGAGTGTGGGATTGTCTCACAATTGACACCTCCCAGGACACCACAGCTGAATGGTGTAACTGAGAGGCGTAATCGAACTTTGTTGGACATGGTTCGCTCTATGATGAGTCGAGCTTCGCTACCAATCTCTTTTTGGGGGTATGCCTTAGAGTCTGCCGCCCACATCCTTAATCTAGTCCCTACAAAGAAGGTTGCCAAAACACCTCATGAAATGTGGACTGGGAAAGTTCCCAATTTGGACCATATCAAGATTTGGGGTTGCGAGGCTTTCGTGAGGCGCGAGACTCATGACAAGCTCGAACCTCGGAGTGAAAGGTGTATTTTCATCGGCTACCCACAAAAATCCTTTGGTTACCTCTTCTACAGACCCAGTGAGAATATGGTCTTTGTGGCTAGGAGAGGGGTCTTTCGAGAGAGAGAATTCATAAACCAAGGAGACGGTGGGAGGCAAATTGACCTTGAAGAAATTCAAGACTCAATTGGTGAAGGAACCTCAGACACTAGCAATCAACTTGAGGAGGAAATTCCTGTTGATCCAGCTGATGAGTCTATACTTCTGAGGCGTTCCACAAGGGTTAGGAACACACCTGAGTTTTATTATGGATTTCATATTACTACGGAAGGTGATAAATTTATTAGTGACAGTACACTGGTAAATCTGGATGAAACTAACAGTGTTAAGGAAGCCATGGCAGGACCAGAGTCTGCTAAATGGAAGGAGGCTATGGACAGCGAGATACAGTCCATGTATGACAATCAAGTTTGAAACTTGGTTGACAATGTACCAGGCCGTAAGACAGTCGGGTGCAAATGGATCTTCAAGAAGAAGACTGACATGGATGGGAAGGTGCACACTTATAAGGCTCGACTGGTTGCGAAGGGTTTTACTCAGACTCAGGGTATTGATTATGATGAAACCTTTTCACCAGTAGCAAAGATTAAGTCTATTAGGGTTATGCTAGCCATTGCTGCATTTCATGATTATGAAATATGGCAAATGGATGTCAAAACCGCTTTCCTTAACGGAAAGTTGGCTGAGGATGTTTACATGAATCAGCCAGAAGGTTTTGTCAGTGCAGAGTACCCCAATAGAGTGTGCAAGCTTGAGAAATCCATTTACGGATTGAAACAAGCATCTCGAAGTTGGAATCTTTGTTTCGATGAGAAGGTCAAAGAGTTTGGTTTCTCAAGAAGTGAAGATGAGTCCTGCGTGTATGTCAGAGCTAGTGGGAGTATAGTTAGCTTTTTGGTACTGTATGTGGACGACATACTACTCATAGGAAATGACATTCCAACCTTGCAGGAGGTTAAGTCCTGGCTTGGGAAGTGCTTTGCTATGAAGGACCTTGGAGAAGCTGCCTATATCCTAGGGATAAGGATATTAAGAGAAAGGAGTAAAAGACTAATTGGACTTAGTCAGAGTATCTACTTGGATAAGGTGTTGAAAACGTTCAACATGCAGAATTCCAAGAAAGAAGAATTACCGATCCAAAGCAATGCCAAACTGAGCAAGGCTCAGAGCCCGAGTACAGAAGATGAGATAGCTGAGATGAGTCGATTACCTTATGCTTCTGCTGTTTGTTCGATCATGTATGCTATGACTTGTACCCGTCCTGATGTGGCCTTCGCTTTGAGCATGGTCAGCAGATATCAGGGGAACCCTGGCAAGGCTCATTGGACTGCGGTAAAGAATATTCTCAAGTACCTGCGGAGGACTAAGGATTGGATCCTTACCCTTGGTGGGAGTGATGACTTGAGAGTAGTAAGGTATAGTGATGCTAGCTTTCAGACTGATAGGGATAACTTCCGCTCTCAGTCGGGCTGGGTCTTTACCTTAAATGGAGGGGCAATCACTTGGAAGAGTTCCAAACAGGAGACTGTAGCTGATTCGAGTTGTGAATCAGAGCACATAGCAGCGAGTGAAGCGGTAAAGGAGGCGATATGGATGAGGAACTTCATCGGAGACCTTGGAGTTGTACCAGCTATTAAGGAGCCTATGGAGATTTTCTGTGACAGCAATAGTGCGGTTGCCTTAGCCAAGGAACCAAGAGATCATGGCAGATCCCGACACATTGACAGAAAATATCACTTCATAAGACACAAGATAGAAGAAGGGCTCCTCGTGGCAAAGATGGTATCGTCAGATGAGAACCCTGCGGATCCCCTTACGAAGGGACTGACGAGGGTGAAGCATTTGCAGCATGCGAGACGCATCGGGCTGAGGGACGATATTAGTTTTACAGATTAGATAGTTATTACTGAAACTTGTAAAATGTAATCGACGTTTGATGATGAATAAAAGTTGTGATTTATTGATGAGTAAGGTGTTGATATCATTGTCAATTATTTACTATTGTTTCAGCTTTGCATGTTTTGACTTCCAGAATAATAAGGTTATTCAAACTCTCCACAGTCGGTCATATGTCGGAAGTAGGTATGAATCAAGACTGTCATGAATTGGGATTGTAGATGACTAAAGGTGTTTAGCCATAGCAATGGTTGCTACAACATTCATGAGTACTCATAAGTTATGAGTATTGGAATAAACCCACGCTCACTTGTATCACTTCATGGAATTTATCTCGAGTGATCGTGAGACGGTAATATCATATAAGTCTTCAAACCTAGAGATATGAGTTGTTACCTATGAGTTGGTTGTGTATTGATTGCACGTAAACGCATCAGTAACTTGATGTTATAAAACGTGCCTTTGTGTGCAATTCAATGAGTAGTAGAACAAGCATATGAGTCGAAGTTTATCTGTTCCTTCTAGAAATAGAAGCGATATCTGGGCCCCTCGATGATTTTGTTTTGACCTATGTACCGGGCCCGATCAGAACTAAATTGATGTGTTCGATTAAGTTCTTTGTCAAACAAATCGGAAATCGGGAAACAAACTGATGGACGATAAGTAAGACATTGTTCCATGTATTTGTCCGGCTGATATCATGAGAGCAGAGGATTATGTGATCACTTATCTAAAATGGCGCTTCATAGTTCAACAGAGTTTCCGAGAGCTACGATTGCCGGTTGGTTCCTGAAGCTATATAGGCAAATACAGTTATCAGACTTATCCAAGTAGGAGACTGTTGGATAAGGTGTCTAAGTCCATAACTTATTTGGTATATACTTGACCCGACCCGGCATGGTCCATTTGGGTTGCACTTCACCCGAACTATTTATATGGATAACATTATGAGAAGAGTATATTTACGGCCTACTAATATATTATAAGTTATAATATATTAATATGAAATTGTATTATTTAATTAGTATTGATCTTAAATTAATTATGAATTAATTTAGTGATCATAAGGTGACTAATTAAATAATGGGCTATTGTACTTATATAGTGTGGGCTAACACTCATTAGGGAATGGGCTAAGCTTAAATGGGAGTCCATGGATGATCCATGGAGCTTTTAACCCATGGATCCTTGGAATAGGAAAAGACATGGGTTATTAGGGTTTGCATGGTTCATAACCCTAATCATCTACAATATATAAAGAGGCTTATAGTGCTTGAAAAAGGACTATGTGTGTGTGCATAAGGTGTGGCCGATTTCTAGAGTATTAGAGTGTTCTCTCATAAGTTTTCCAAGTTTGTAGTGATTTGTGATTTCCATTTGAGGCATTCACATTATTGGTGCTTGGCTCTCAAACTCCCAAGGAATCAACTCACTAACAAAGGTATGTAATTCTTCTAGTATCTTTTATGTTTAAAAGTACCCCATGTATGCTAGATAGGTTATGAACCTTGGAAAATTATTTTGCATGTATTTTAGACAAACATAGATCCAAGGTTTCTAGGGTTGCATGAACACCTTAGGAGTGTTAGTTTGCTCAAAACCCAACACATACTACATACTAGAACAGAGAGAACATACTACATACTAGAAACAGAGAGAACATACTACACTAATACAATAACAAGATAACATTTATGTGAGCCACTACTTCATGGCGCGGCAATATACTATCGTTTCACGTTTTATAACCAGAGTCTCCTGGAGGGAGAGCGTGAATTTGTGTATAGATCTATACGGGATTGACCATCCTACACCTTGCTGCTAGCTACAGTGGGACCTGCAGGTCTACGGGTGACGAATGTCATACCATTTCGACATCTCGAACGTCGTGATTTACTAGTCAATCAAGTATGGTTATAATCTCATCACATATTACCTTAATTAAACAAACAGGTTTAAGGTAGTTAGTACATTGGTAGTTACTTAGACAAAACTACGGTACATCTTTATTTTCCCTTTTCATTCATATTGTGATCTTCTTACATAAACGGTAATGAAAACTATATTTTGGTAACGATAGTCATACTTGGGGAAAACAATCACTTTTACAAAAGAACAAACTTACAAAACAGTCAAGTCTTCGTAGAAGACTACTTTAGTAGAAAATATAGGATTTTCTAGGAAGTATTCAAACATTTACAAACAACACTTACAAAATTTTATGTCAAACATTTACAAGCATTTCATTCAAACTTATACAAACAATGACATTAAATACTTATGAACTCACCAGCTTTAATGTTGATCTACGCTTTCAAAAATAACTTGTATTCTCAGGTCACCAGTAGACATGTACCGATGACCAGGTTTTGAGAAGACGGAGCTTTTAAGACTCGTCTTTATTTTGATTATTCATTTTTGGTGTCTTATAAACTATACACAGAACACACTTGTATTAAATTATATTATTAATGCAATGGATGATGTTGTTGCTTGTTTACTATTATGCATTGTTGTGATACTGTACATGACGTCCTCCGCCCCCGAACGTTTCCGCCGTTCCGGTTTTGGGGTGTGACAGGCTTGCTATCGTGTAACATCCCGATCTGCAGGTACAAGCTGTATGGTTTAAATATTCAATTTTAGTTGGGTGACTCGACGAGTTGGAGGTCCCGACTCGTCGAGTAGAGGCTGAGTTGGTCATGACCAACTCGACGAGTTGAGAGGCCAACTCGGCGAGTTGGATCTGTTTGAGGAAACCCTAATTATTCGGGTTTTGCACCCTATTTAAAGGACTCTATGTGACATCCCCATTTTCACGGCCAGAAAAGACCGATTTTGTTTATGCTTTATAAAAATCAGAGTACCTCTTTTAATAAAAATGTTGCGGAATTTGTTCCCAATAAAACATGATAAATACGTTATCAAAGCATTTCCGAAGAAAAGTATTTTTATTTATTTTAAAACATTTGGGATGTCATCGTCAATACAGAAACATAAGCATAAACAGAACTTACATTCATTATCACTAGTGATTTATATCTCCTTAATCT
Organism: Lactuca virosa; assembly: GCF_052849685.1. NCBI lineage: Eukaryota > Viridiplantae > Streptophyta > Magnoliopsida > Asterales > Asteraceae > Lactuca > Lactuca virosa. The sequence goes on from NC_136433.1 coordinate 395,160,645, forward strand.
CTCAGTGTAATGTGACTTCATATCAACACCTGTGATATAATAAACTGAGTGGGTCAGGTTGGGAAACCTGGTGAGTACATAGGGTTTTCAACCCACAATAAATAAGTTTATTAACTTTATCAAACCAAACAAACCCGATTACCCGTTCCCGTTATCCTCACTTTACGTCCCTAAAACATCTAACACAAGGGACCTAGTCTAAGGACTTTCATCGGGGTGACAACACATGCTTCGGGGGTTCCTCAGCAATTCATGTCAAATAAGGCAACCATGTGGGGGATGGAGTACTGTTGGTGAGCACACAGTTCAAATAAACACCTACAGGTTGCGAGCCTGCTAGCGTTCCACTGGACTGTCTAGAATAGTCCGTGGTCGTCATCTATACTCCGCTAGATGACTGGATCATCAATAACATCTATATCGAGGCCTCTCATTATTTTATTTGGTCACACAGTAACTATTACATCTACCCATGTTTTACCCAACACGTTTTGTAGATATAAAATACATATACAATTTAAATCATTTAAAACGTGTATAAAACTATTTCACCCAGCATAGACAACAAGTATTCAGACAATATGCACACATAGCACGTAATTTATATTAAATACTTCATATCTATGTGTAAGATGAAAGGGACCATGCATTCACTTGAAAAGGTGGTGATTCTGAACTCAGACAGCGTTTCGCTTCTTAAAAATAATTTCCTTCGACGAAACCTAGTATTATTACCACTAGAGTTTAGTCTATTATTCGCCGAGACTAATTAATAGTCTAGCTATTATTACTATTATATAAGCGTTAAACAATACTTATATAACCCATAATAATAGCCCAAGTATTTATTATAAGTTCCTAATAACGTTACTATAATTAAATAAAAGCTATATTAAAAATAGCGTAGGCGTAGCTCACTTACAACGAGTTTTATAGATAACCGGGCTTTGCTTGGAGCAGCGTTCCCGAGCCGAAAAGCTCTTCTTCTCGGAGCCGTCGAGCACTCCGGTGCTTCCGCCTCGTGCTAGGGAGGTTCCCTAGGCTTTTCGGGGGGTTTCGAGGCTAGAGAGAGGTTCTAGAGAGAGAGTAAAGAGAAGAAAAAATGGGAAAAGTGTGAAGAAAATGAGGATGGGAGAGGTTCTATTTATAGGGTGAAAAATGGCTGAACTTGGTGCCACATGTCACCATCTAGTGGCAAGACTTGGGGAGAAAGCAATGGCCAAGATTGTGCCACATCACCCATTTTCGCACAGCACGCTTCCGACTTCTAAAATCTGTAACTTTCACATACGACCTCTGTTTTTGACGTTCTTTATATCCACATGTAGGTAAAAATAAGGTCTACAAATTTCATTTTGACTTCGTCGGCTAATTCTCGACCGATCTTCAATTTAACAGTACGAAGAGATTATACTGCTAAATGTCCGCGTAAAATTCATAACTTCTACATACGGACTCTGTTTTCGTCTGTCTTTTTACTGTTGAGTTCCTATTAATGAGATCTTAAATTCTCATTTAGGTCGCGTAGGCCAAAAACCGCTCGAACTAAAATTCGAGTTTCGGGCCGTGCACTGCTATGCCAAATCTTAGAAAATTCATAACTTCCTCATACGAAGTCAGATTTGGGCGTTCTTTTTTCGTATGTTCTCAGTTTAACGTATACTACAAAGTTTGTTTAGATCACTAAGGATAAAAGTCCTTTATCAAAAATTCACTATTTACGTCTCCCGGTGCCGTGCCAGTTTTGCCGTAAAACTTCGACGGACCATAACTTCTTCGTTATAACTCGGATTTCAACGTTCTTTATATGTACGGAACCCTTGAGACGTATTCTACAACTTGGTTAAGATTATTTATTCTAAATAATCTTTTGTCAAAAAGTCATTTTCGACCCCTATTATCTCTAAATTGACTAGCCCGGATCTACGGGCGTTATACTCTAAGCCTCCACCCCGCCTCCCTCATCAATCCCCACATCCAGAGAACAAACCCTAATGAGCTAAACTCTATCTTGAGTGTGTGTGAGGCTTAAGGTGCTTATTTTGGTAGGATTCTTGAAGAGGCTTGAGAATTCAGAAGCTTGGATCAAGGAGGAGGCTGAGGATCTGCTATCTATTCCATTTTGGCATCCCATTTCATGTAACAAGTCGTTACCTTGATGACTCTAGCATTAGATCCCCTTATTTATGGATTTATGGCTTTTTTAGCTTCTTATTGAGTCATTTATGATTATGGGCATGATATGGAGATGAGACTTCAGATCTGGTTAGTATGAGGTCCTTTGGACCAAAAGACACAAGCTTTATCAAGCTTAGGACAACCCTCATGAGTTAATGTCCTTGTTAATCCTTGTTTGGATGAGTTTAGTCCTTCTAGATGTGCATGGACGTAAAGCTTGCAGCTTTACGTGGTATCTCAGCCGTAGGAGGCTAGATCTAGAGTTTGGGGTTGTAAATCTGCCTTAAAACGTCTGAATGAGAAAAGAGTCTGAAAGGACTCGGCGAGTCGATGAGCTGACTCGTCGAGTCGGTTAAGTTTACCCGATGGTTTTGACGTGTGTTGACCCGACGAGTTGGCGAGACAACTCGACGAGTTGAGGGGGTGTTATCAGTCCTTGGATTTAGAATGAAGTCGACGAGTTGATGAGACAAATCGGCGAGTAGGTTGGGTTTTCCTGATCTTTTGGACGCTGCATGAACTCGACGAGTTGGCTAGCAACTCGGCGAGTAGGCTTGGGATTTCGCGACTTACTGAGTTCTGAGGGACTCGACGAGTTCATGAGTTGTACTCGGCGAGTTGAGTCAACATGGGTTTTTGACTTGAGTTTTGACCTCCGTTGACTTCTAGAGTTGGGTCAGTGTTGACCGTTGACTTTAGGGTTTTGGTCAACTGTGGATTTCGGAGGCCATGGAAGGGCGGAGATTAGACCAGTGGCTCGAGTGAGGGATGCATTGCTTGCTCTGCGAGGTGAGTCTTCTCACTATACTTACCATGAGTGGTATCTATGTGTGACCGGAGGGTCTTTTGTGATTATTTGAGTTACGTGATATTATGCATGTTGTCTGTGTGATATATATGCTATATTCTGTGTTTTATTGAGATAGGACTGGAGGGTCCAAACCGAGTTGTGGGACCGGAGGGTTTCCACTGAGACAAGACCGGAGGGTCCAAACCGAGCTGTGAGACTGGAGGGTCCTCACTGAGACACATAACCGGAGGTTCAACACTGAGACGCATGAGACCAGAGGGTGCATGCCGAGTTATAGCCATGAGAGGATTATTATTTGTGTATGTGGTATTTTGGGGAACTCACTAAGCTTCGTGCTTACCGTGTTGTGTGATATGTGTTTCAGGTACTTTTCAGGATAGCGGGAAGGCGTCGGTTTGATTGTACACACGAGAGAAAGAGTTATGTTTTGAGGATCATGGATTTTTAATCAAACATTTATGGAGTTGTGTTTTGATAATTTGATGCTTGGGATTTTTGTGAAATATGTTATGAGAATCATGTGATTTTAAAATGAAAATTTTATTTGAAAAAATTACGGTGTTACAAGTTGGTATCAGAGCCTTGGTTTGAGGGATTCGGATGTACCTTCGGGTATGTCTAGACTCAAACTGAGGATTTGAGAAAAAATTTCAAAAGAAATGATTTTTATAAAATGAGAAAGAGTTTTAAGAGAAATGAGTTGGAGCAGTGTGTACAATCAGCCAGAGCCCGAACGGTGATTTCCCAAAATACCCTTACTTAATTGTGATATGATATATTTACGAGATACTAGTGATGCATGCTAGAGGATAGGCTAGGTATTTCATGTTTTAGGGCTAGAGTTGCCTGATTTGTGATGCCTTAGCCTAGGAGTTGTTGCTATTTGTTATGTGCCTTGAGTATGTGCTGAGTAGGAGTAACCAACATGAATCTTTTAGAGAGAGCTTTGAGTAGTGGAGTAATCTAGGAGAGATACCTAGATGTACTTTTGGAAGAATCTTCTGAGAGGGTAGTTAGATGCCATGAGAGGTGGGGTTGCCTGAGTCGGCGATGCCTTTTGAGTTGTTGATAGAGCGAGAGGAGTTATATGACAGAGTGGTTTTACGGGCTGGCATCATGAGGAGTTCTTCAGTAACTGATGGAAGAGAAGTATGAGAACCTAGGGAGAGCCTAGGGAGATACCTTAGTCAGATAAGTACGCTGATAGAGGAGAGTATTCGCTGGAGAGCGGCCATGTGCAGTGGGATTGGTGATCGAGAAGGTTGAGCAGCTATTTAGGAAACCTGGGACGATCCGTGTGGAAAGTATGGGTAGATGTGGTAGGTAGTATGGGCCCGTACTACTGAAAGCAGAGGACCCATACTCGAAACAGGGAGGATTCCAGAGGTTCTAAATAGCAGGTAGTAGGGAGATAACATGGTTCGGGTACCATGATTCGTAGCAGAGTGTGTTGCCATTTTTCCAGTCATTCGACGATGAGTGTTCAGACTGGGAATGGATATGGTAAACTGTGGGGCCAGAGGGCCATGTCGGTTGAGCTTCAATGGAGTGTACTGTAAGAAATCGTAATTTCAAACATATGTAATAGTTTAGGTCAATGTATAGTTCTTTTTATAATAATAAAGAGAAATTTTAGCATAATGTGCATATTTACATAATTGACCCTCAAAAATAAATTATTTAGCAATCTCGATTGGGATGAACCAAGTGATGGAGATTGTAATAAGGTTTCCAAAAACATAAAGAACACTAAAATCCGAGTTATAACGAAGAAGTTATGACCAATCGAAAATCCGCGACAAAACCGACAAAACACTGTTCAGTGTAAAAACTGAATTTTTGATAAAAGGCTTTTTAGCCTTAACAATCTAAATGAAAGTTGTAGTTTATGTTAAACCGAGAACTTTCATAAAAGGAACGGAAAAATCTGACTTCGTATGAGGAAGTTATGATTTTTCTAAGTTTCAGTATAGCAGTGTACAGCTAAAAACTCGAAATAAAGATCGAGCGATTTTTAGCCGACACAACCTAAACGAGAATTGAAGGTCTCGTCGGTAGTAGTACAACGGTAAAAAGACAGACGAAAACGGACGTCGGATGAAGAAGTTATGAATTTTTAACGGATTCCCGTCCCGGTCTGTTTAAAATAATAATATTAAAAATAAAGTCAAAATTAACCGACGAAGTCTAAACTAAAGTCGTAGAGTATGATTTTACCTACGCGTTCATATAAAGAACGTCAAAAACGGAGCTCGTATGCGAAAGTTATGATTTTCGCAAGTTTGGCACAAAAATAAAGAAAAAATGGGAAAAAACCGGGCAATTTCGCATGCCACGTCACCCTCGCATGTGGCAGCTGCTGAGTGGACCGAACCTATGCGTGGCACTTCCTAATTGGACCGCAGCTGAGGTCCACTTAGAAGCGAACAGCTTCGCAAGAGATACCCCTGAGACACCCCTCGCACACACCTCGGACCCTCCCCTTCGCACGTGTCTCCTTCCCATTGGACCGAGGGTTGGTCTAATCCGAGCCAGCCAGCAGCGAGCCTCCGGTCCGAAGAAGCCCCCTCGCCTCGCCACCTGTCCGACGCGTGTCACCTTCGCGCAGCTTCGGGTCCGAACCTTCGGACTATATATAGCATGCGAGGGTTCTGGATTTTTTACACTTTTTCACCCCAAAAATCATTCTCTTTCACATTTTCCACTCCCCTAAGCTCATATACAACCCCTAAAGCCCCGGTATCAAGTCTCGAACCCTAAGCAAGCCTCGAAGCCTCGAGATTCCCGAGAAGTAACCTCTCTCCTGTCGAAACTCTGCCCAATTTGAGCCGTTTCTCGACAAATAAACTCCTTTTCGTGAAACGAAACTTTGTCCGGTTCAGCATCTATCAAGTGAGTTCATACCCCCGTATTTTCATAATTTCTACTGTTTTAAGGGGGGGAATACAAGCATAACACAAGAACTTTGTGTTATAAAATCATGATTCAAATCATGATAAAATAACATTAAATTATCTAAAAATACTCAACACATCAAACTCTTTTATAATCTTATATTTTTCCCCAAAATTCATATTTGTATATATATATATATATATATATATATATATATATATATATATATATATATATATATATATATATATGTATATAAATAAGATTTAAAAGGCTTAGGACTGATAACTCATTCTGGGTCCTTTTCCTTGTTTGGATGTGGGCTTAAAGTACCGGTTACTTGTCCGAGTGTCGTTTAAATTTTACTTATATATAAAATTGTATATGTATATAAATATAATAGTTATTTCATCAGTTTAACTACCTTTGTAACATGTTGAGCAAGGGATTACATGCAAACATGGTTAACTACACAATCAGGGAGTACATATAAATTATAATAGGTATAATTTATACATAGAACAATAATTCATGATACAAGTATACTAGAATACACAAGAAACTAGGGTTTTGATACAGAACAAATCAAGGTTTACACTTATCAAATACATGTTTGGAAATACTAATTCAAGGATATACTGTCAATCATTATTTCAGAATGATTGGGTTTTGATTCAAAGAATATACTGTCAATCATTATTTCAAAATGATTGAGTTTTCAAACTAATATACATGTAACGTTTATATGCTTTTTATGAGACACTAGATTCAGGTTGTTTAATTCATTTTAGACAACATAGAAAAGTCCTGACATTATAACCAGAATCTCCAGCCGGGGATCGAAACAAGCATGTGTAGATCTATATCGGGATTGACAACCCCGCACTCAGGCTGCTAGCTACAGTTAGATGAGTGGCAATTGTTATCACCAGTTTAAACGCCCACAAAGCGTTTGTTTCAGGCCATCAGTCATAATATGGTTATAATAACTCATTAAAAAGATATTAACAATACGTTAGTGTATAAATAACTAAACGAAAGTACACCTTCAAAGTACTAGTTTACAGAATACAAAATACAAAGATTCAATACAGTTTTCAACAACAACTGGTGGAGCCAGGCACACTCTCATTTACAAGTTTTCATAAGTAATACAAATACAAAACATTAATACACAGAGAAGGGTTTTATAGGAATAAAACTACTTTTCATATACAAACAGAAAATATAGGATTTTCTGGAACAGTTTACATATACAGGATACAGAGATACTATTTCAAACATAAACATTTATGCACTCACTCAACTTTATGTTGATACTCTCTTTTCAAATTACTTGTATTCTCAAGGAAATAATACACAGGTACTCCCCGAGCTTTTGAGAAGATGGAGCTTTGTTGAGTCATATCTTCTTTTGTATAACTATATTTTGGTTCAATATACAATGATTGAACACATGTAAATATTTATATTTTATTAAATACAATGGTTGTTTCTACTTTGGTTACTATGATGCATGTGTTGTGATACTACAATTCAAGTCCTCCACCCCCAGACGTTTCCGCCGTCTGGTTTGGGGGTGTGACAGTGTACCTTACGAGAAAATGGAGTTTAAATTCCGAAGAGTTGTCTGGTGAGGTGCCAGATGGAGTCGCAGGACTCGAGGAAAAGTGGAGATGATGCTTTGTGAAAGATTGAGGTCTGGGCTGAGCATCCGGCCGATAGTTGAGATGTCACTTCCTGTGATGAGAATTGCACTATTTTCGTTTTCTGTGTGGAGCGAAAGAGATAATGAGCTTTCGGTTTCGGAGTTGGAAGTAAACCCTGTGGGGTAGCATATAGTCGCGATATTTTCACCATAGTATTTAGAGAGTACGTCGGTTGCGAGGTATTTCTTATACCATAAGAGAGTTAGCAGTGGGTACTGAGATGGATGAGGACGAGGATGTGCCTTAGTGGAGTACAGTAATGCATATGTTAGTAGCAGTTACAAGTAATCAAAAGAAGTATATCTGGGCGGTGGCCCTCGTTGTTTGCATTGGACATCGACGGTGAGGGGGAATGACTCTTGCTTCTATGATAATCCGCGTGATAGGATGTTGGTCGAGGAATCAGAGATGACGTGTGTGATAGTTCTTCGTCTCCAGAATGAGGGTCACGACTAATTCGGGACAGATAAGAGGTTCGGTAGTGTATTGGTATGAGATTTCAGGTGACTAGAGACAGTCACATTGGGAAGTTTCTGAGGATTTCACTTGAGAATCGAGATATTTGGAGTTGCTTGGTCCCTATCGGGAAGATCATCGAGTGTTATGTGGTATGTTCCAAGAATCAAGTGTGGTATATCTGGTGAGACAGTCTGTGGGATAGACTGTTGGCATACCAATTAGTGGTGGTTGGAACCCTAGTGGGGGAGAAGTGGTATTCTGTTGAGAGGATCAGCAAACCGTGCAAGTTTGGTTAGAGGACGGGTTATGGAGATCTGCAAAACGGACTTACGAGACTTGGGTTATGGAAGGAAAAGGTCAGATACAAAGCGAGATGATGAATGCGTATGTGCTTAAGAAAGGATGAGTGAAACCTCGACAAATGGCCGTTGGTCAGAGAATTTTATTGTGGTCAGGGATTTTCGGATTGCAAGGGTTGAGCGGGAGAGCGCCTGTCGCCGAGGTCAGGGTTCAATAGCGGGGATTTGCTAGTTCGAAGTATAGATTGTTATTTATAGTCCAGGAGGGACAGCAGTTGGGTTATCAACCAATTTCAGAGTCGGTGTGAGCAGTTTCGTATGGGTTGTGATCAGTAGACGATGGAACTTCGGATTTTCGTCAGCATGTTTCCAGTCATTGACGATTCCTCCGTGTTTCAATTTGCGAGATTGGTGAATCGCGGTATCCGAGTATGATGCTGTGAGTGGAAGATTAGTGGTTGAGGCAAGACATCGTGAAATTCTGTGATGGTGTACCGAGGTACCAGAGTATGAGGTTCTAAATTTTTGGTCATGTTGAGACTCGAGTTGTGATATGGCAAATGGAGTACCAAGTGACTATTGATCCAGTGGGAACCCATCAGTAAATTGTTGCCGGAGTGGGACTGTCCAAGGGTCTAACTGTGCTGAGAAAAGTTCCTTGTCTTCAAGAATTTACATCAGGAGCGGTGGTGCATAAGTTGGGTGGGTGTGCACAGCTATCTATGTTGGGCTGCGGAACATGAGTTAGTGAACTTAGTGTAGTGATGACTTGATGATAATATTTTGGGATAATAAGAGGGCGAGTGGATCCGAGTGAGAGCAATCACTTGGGATTATCAGGGGAAAACCATGAAGTGAGCCCATGGTGAGTCAGTGAGAGAGTGTTGTAAGACTACGGGAAGACGTAGCATCCATGAGTCATTGGGAGAGAGTATTGAGGACTACGGGGAGCCGTAGCATCCGTTAGTCAGCGAGAGAGGGTATTATGATACTACGGGGAGCCGTAGCGTTCACTAGTCTGCGAGGGGTGTCATGATGCTATGGGGAGCCGTAGTATTCATGAGTCAGCGAGAGAGTGTTGTGGGACTACGGGGAGCCATAGTATTTGCTAGTTAGAGCATGACACAGAGGAGTTCTTAGGCTTGGGTAGCCTTACCAATTGAGTCTTCGGGAAACTGGTGGCCGAACCAGGGGCGAGACTGGGGTCTTTATGAAGGTCGGGAATCGTTATATCCCGAGTTGAGGAGGGGTTATCGGAACTGAAAGGAATTGGAGAAATGGTGTACGCATGAATTCGCGAATCTCGGGTCATGAGTTGAGTGTCCGATTGGAAACGAGTGGTTCCAATTCTGCTGATGAATCAGACTCTCGAGTTTGAGTTTGGATCAATTTGTGTATTGAGTAGGCGGGAGGAGATTCCAGATTCTTAGATGGGTCCATTTTTTAGGGATATTGATTTCCATCTGATGTCTTAGACCTGAGTGGGTCAGATCGTTGGTATGGGAAGGACCGCGAAACGCATGGATCTAGTGAGTAGTTGATGACAGAGGTCGAAGGTGAGGCGACTTCAGCTGGGGTTGTAGTATTCGCTTGGGGTGAAGCGAACTTCGTGATTCATGTGTCATGATGGCCGAGATAGTTATTGTGAGAAAGAAGTCGGTGAGTCGTTTTGTTGGGTGTGTAATGGGTAACCTTTGGAAGTTTAACTGCTGGGTCGGGAGTTGACCTGGGGCTCAGTGTTAAAAGGGATATTTGAGAGGAAGCTGGGGCTTATGATTATGGATGGCAGTGGGTACTTACAAGCGAGCATGATCATTTTCTTGTGTCTGAGGACATGTGTTAAGGGTTCATATTTCGGGGGTTTGATAGCAGTTCAGTTAAATGGGCCCCTGATGAGATGTGACCCTTTCGTTCCTTTTGGGTACGATCTAGATCGACTGATATGTCAGGTATGAGTGTTCGAAAGTTGTTGTGGCCAATGACCGGATTTCATCAGTCGCCTCGAGATAATCAGAGCTGGGAGTGTGACATCAGGATCTGTCATTCGACGAGCGATTGACATGATGATATTTTGCATGGGCGGTCAGGCTTAGAGACAGGCCTCTAGCGTTTCCAGGTTCCGTAGAGTTAGCAGGTACCGCTGCGGTAGAGGGGCCCGTCCTTTTTCTGGATTGGGAGTTCCCGTTTGGGTTCGGGCATCTTGAGAGGGAGATTAATGTGTAATATGAGATTTTCGGTAGTGTTTCTCGAGTTATTGATTCCGAGCTATGGGTTTTTACGGAGCGATTTCGAGGACGAAATCTAATTCAAGTAGGGGAGAACTGTAACATCCCGATCTGCATGTACAAGCTTTATGGTTTAAATATTCAATTTTAGCTGGGTGACTCGACGAGTTGGAGGTCCCGACTCGTCGAGTAGAGGCTGAGTTGGTCGCGTGAGTTTTATGACCAACTCGACGAGTTGAGAGGCCAACTCGGCGAGTTGGAGCTATTTGAGGAAACCCTAATTATTCGGGTTTTCCACCCTATTTAAAGGACTCTAAGCCTCCACCCCGCCTCCCTCATCACTCCTCACGTCTAGAGAACAAACCCTAATGAGCTAAACTCTATCTTGAGTGTGTGTGAGGCTTAAGGTGCTTATTTTGGTGGGATTCTTGAAGAGGCTTGAGAATCCAGGAGCTTGGATCAAGGAGGAGGCTGAGGATCTGCTATCAACTCCATTTTGGCATCCTATTTCAGGTAACAAGTCGTTACCTTGATCACTCTAGCATTAGATCCCCTTATTTATGGATTTATGGCTTTTCTAGCTTCTTCTTGGGCATGATATGGAGACGAGACTTCGGATCTGGTCAGTATGAGGTCCCTTGGACCAAAAGACACAAGTTTTATCAAGCTTAGGACAACCCTCATGAGCTAATTGATGGGTTTTAAGCATTCTAACACCCCTAAGGTGTACATGCAACCCTAAATACCTTGGATCTATGTTTTCTCTATTATACATGCAAACTTTCAATTTCCAATGTATTACCCTAGCTAGAATACAAAACTTTGATACTTGGGTAATAAAACAAGTTAAATAACATACCTTTTGTTGTAGCTTGTTGCTTGGAGTTTCAAGAGCCTAGCACCAATAATGTGAATGCCTCAAGTGGAATCACAAATCACCACTAACACTTGGAAACTTGGAAGAGGACTCTCTAGCTCATAAAATTGGCCACACACTTGTAAAGACTCTAGGGGCCAATTTCTTGAACCAAAGGGCTTCTTATATAGTATGGTTATATTAGGGTCACACCATGTAAACCCTAATGTGCATGACTTTCCATATTCCTCATGATCCATGGGTTTTAACCTCCATGGGTCACCACATGGGTCAAGCCCAACATAAGGAATCATGGATCATTAGCCCACATTATAAGAATGAATAATTTACACAATCAATCCCTATATATTTAATTAGTCTCCTTTGACCACAAAATTAATTCCAAATTAATTCTTGATCAATACTAATTAAATAATATGATTTCATATTAATATATTATAACTTATAATATATTAATAAATCATATATATCCTCTTCTCAAAAGTCCAAATTGTTCGGGTGAAGTGCAACCCAAATGGACCATGCTAAATCGGGTCAAGTACATACCAAATATAGTTATGGACTTAGACACCTTATCCAACAGTCTCCCACTTGGATAAGTCTAATAACTATTGTTGCAAGTACGACTTCAGGAACCGACCAGCAATCGTAGCTCTTAAAACTTTGTCGAACTAGAATGCGCCATTTTAGACAAGTGATCATATAATCCTCTGTTCTCAAGATATCAGCCAAACAAATACATGGAACAACGTTATACTTATTGTCCAGCAGTTTGTTTCCCGATTTCCGATTTGTTTGACATAGAACTTAATCGAACACATCAATTGAGTTCTGACCGAGCCCGACACATATGTCAAAACAAAATCATCGAGGGGCCCAAGATATCGCTTTTAATCCTCTAAGGATTTAAAGGAACAGATAAACTTTGACTCATATGCTTGTACTAAGTATTCACCAAATTATGCACAACAACACGTTTTATAACATCAAGTTACTGATGCGTTTTCGTACTATTAATGCACAACCAACTCATAGTCAACAACTCATATCTCTTGGTTTGAATACTAATATGATATTAGCGTCTCACGATCACTCAAGATAAATTCCATGAAATGATACAAGTGAGTGTGGGTTTAATCCAATACTCAGAACTTATGAGCAATTATGAATGTCATAGCAATGTCTAACCATTTCAGACAATCTACAAGCCAAATTCATGACAGTCTTGATTCAATACCTACTTCCAAAGTATGATCGACTGTGGACAGTTTGAATAATCTTATTATTCTGGAAGTCAAAACATGCGAAATTGAAACAATAGTAAATAAGTGACAAAAGATAGTAACTTTACTCATAAATAAACAACAACTTTTATTTTGTTCATCAAATGTCAATTACATTTATCTATTACAAGTTTCAGAATAGTTATCTAATTTCTAAAACTAATATCGTCTTTCAGCCCGATGCGCCTCGCATGATGCAAATGCCTAACCCTATTCAGTCCCTTCGTGAGGGGATCTGTCGGGTTCTCTTCTGACGATACCCTCTTTGCCACGAGGAGCCCTTTTTCTATCTTGTGTATTATGAAGTGATATTTTCTGTCAATGTGCCTAGATCTGCCATGATCCCTTGGTTCCTTGGCTAAGCCAACCGCACTGTCGCTGTCACAGAAAATCTCCATAGGCTCCTTTATAGCTGGTACAGCTCCAAGGTCTCCAATGAAGTTCTTCAGCCATATCGCCTCCTTTGCCGCTTCACTTGCTGCTATGTACTCTGATTCGCACGTTGAATCAGCTACAGTCTCCTGCTTGGAACTTTTCCAAGTAATTGCTCCTTCATTCAGGGTAAACACCCAGCCCGAATGAGAGCGAAAATTATCTCTAACGGTTTAAAAGTTGGCATCACTATACCCCACCACTCTCAAGTCATCACTCCCACCAAGTGTAAGGACCCAGTCCTTAGTCCTCCGCGGGTACTTGAGAATGTTTTTCACCACAGTCCAGTGAGCCTTGCCCGGATTCCCTTGATATCTGCTGACCATGCTCAAAGCAAAGGCCACATCAGGGTGAGTACAAGTCATAACATACATGCTCGAGCCAACAGCGGAAGCATATGGTAATCGAATCATCTCAGCTATCTCAGCCTCTGTACTCGGACTCTGAGTCTTACTCAGTCTGGCATTGTGCTGGATCGGTAAGTCACCTTTCTTGAAAATATGCATGTTGAACATCTTCAACACCTTGTCCAAGTAGATACTTTGACTAAGCCCAATTAGTCTCTTACTCCTGTCTCTCAGTATCCTTATCCCTAGAATATAGGCAACTTCTCCAAGGTCCTTCATAGCGAAACACTTCCCAAGCCAGGATTTCACCTCCTGCAAGGTTGGGATGTCGTTTCCTATGAGTAGTATGTCATCCACATACAGTACCAAAAAGTTAACTATACTCCCACTAGCTCTGACATATACACATGACTCATCTTCGCTTCTCGAAAAGCCAAACTCTTTGACTTTCTCATCGAAACAAAGATTCCATCTACGAGATGCTAGTTTCAATCCATAAATGGATTTCTCAAGCTTACACACTCTATTAGGGTACTCTGCATTGACAAAAACCTCTGGCTGATTCATGTAAACATCCTCAGCCAACTTTCCATTAAGGAAAGCGGTTTTGACACCCATTTGCCATATTTCATAATCATGAAATGCAGCTATGGCTAGCATAACCCTAATAGATTTAATCTTCGCTACTGGTGAGAAGGTCTCATCATAGTCAACTCTCAGAGTTTGAGTAAAGCCCTTCGCAACCAGTCACGCCTTATAAGTGTGTACTTTCCCACCCATGTCGGTCTTCTTCTTGAAGATCCATTTGCACCCGACTGTCTTACGACCCGGTACATTGTCAACCAAGCTTTTTAGGATTAAAAAATCTAATTGAGATTTGATGAACAAGATGTGGAAAATAAGAACAAACACAAATATGAAGATATGTCGAATGATCACTCGATTTATTCAATTATGAGGAACAGATTACACTTTAAGGAATAAGAATCTAACTCTACAAGAAACCTCACAACATGGCGGCTACATTTTGCCTCACTCTTAACCCTAATAATGAATAATACATGACTATTTATAGGGAAAAGACAAGTCTTGAGCTTTTAACCTACACTTCATCAAGGGGGCCCATTGCCATCATCCATGGAGTACTTTGAAACCCTGCAATCTCCCCCTCAAAGTATGGAATGGATGACAATGCTTTAACTTCCAAAACAAGCATCTAGCAAATACGAAATGATCTTGCAACGAGGAATATTTGAAGCAATCCACGAATCTTGATTCTTCAATAGTCTTAAAAAACAGGCTCTAGGATATATATAAACCAAGAACTGAAGTAATGTGTTTAAACTTCATTTTCGAATGTAATCCCAAAAATCTTCAAGAAAGCCAAACCCGCCATAAAAACCCATTTCATAATTTAGAAGCCGAACACTTCTTGTCTTTGAAGAACTCCCCCTCTAAGTCACAATGATCTTCAAATAAGATAATGATATAAGCCACCAAAAATTATCATGTAACAACCCAAATTTTAAGATGCGTAACGTCACTTGATTGAGAAAATACTAGAAGTCGGAGATATAACAAGTCCTTAGATGAGCTCGATGAAGAACTGCTACTGTAAAGGATACTTCTCTACAAAAGCTTTAGAAGAGCTCGACGAAGAACTGCTACTGTAAAAGCTACCTTCATAATTCTACCACAAGCTTTATCAAAAATCTTCAAATTTGAAAAGTCACAAATCCAATTTTGAATGGCCATACCAAATTCTCCCCCGATTTATAATCAAAAACGTGATTATAAAGCCTTCAAATGGTCATGAGAATGATCTTGAATGGATAAAAAATTACTATGCTCCCCCGCGACAAAATGATATAACCGATGAAGTATAAAATCCGAAAAAGTCGAGAAAATTTGACTTTATTGCGAAAAACGACTTTCCGAACCACCAAGACTTGATGGAATCCATAATTTTCTGTTCACGAAAAAATATGTGCATTAAAGAATTCAAAACTATTCACCAGCCCTCAAATTTGTAAACTTTTCGAAAAATGGGCTGAAACCGTCACATTGCTAAAAAGTTAGGGGATTAAAATAATAAATCTGCATCACATTCCCCTTCAATTGTAACAGTTTCTGGAAACGGACCAAAATCGCCAAGCTGTGAAAACAACAAGGACCAAAAGTGTCAAATCGTTGAAGTGCCAGGGACCAAAAACGAAAGATTGAGTCTTCTTCCCCAATTTAACATCTGAAACATCTCACTTTCGTAACTTGAAGATAAGAAAACGAATCCAAACAAACATTGATTTTGCAATTTCGTTCCGAGCACAAGGTTTCGCTTTTAGAAATTCGTGCCTACTAGGACTCCGAATTCGAGTCCAATAGTGCGAGTTTGAGACGTTCGTAGTCCCAATCGCAAGGGGTTCGCTACGAGTTGTGCAGATGCGAATCGAGAATCACAGTCAAACCTAATCCAATCATGAGTTCGCTGTGAACGTTTGTGAGACGGAGTGCGATCCCAAAGAAACATTCTTCGATCGTTTGCAGGTTGGTCAATTCCGATCGTTCGCATGTGAAACAATCTCAAAATCTCAATTTTGACTTTTATGGTTTGACTATATAAAACAATGTCAATTGATTGCAAGACCTGAGTCCATATTCCGAGTACCAGTCATTACAATACGAATCCTCAATCATTTATTCCAATTCCGAAACCTCTCAATTATTTGTCTGATTCCCTTCACAATCGTGACCAACGTTTTTATGCAGAAAGACGCTTCCAGTTCCAAACGAGTTCCAAACAAGCCAACACAATCCCTATCGCTATTGAATCGATTTCATCTTTCATTCATAACTTTCGTTTCCACACACATGCCTGAATTTGATTTTCGAAATTGAATTTTGATTTCTGTTCCGATTGGAAGTACATCGACATTAGAGAAACCAGCAATCCGATTGACAGTAAATCGAACTTGAATTTTGATTTTCGAAATTGAATTTTGATTTCCTGTTTCAAATCGAAAATCGATCATGATAATTTCAACAATTATGAGAATAACTTGAATCGGCAAATAAATTCGATCTCAAACCACATGAAGATGTGAAATCACAATTGACGGAAGAACAGAAACGTAGAAAACGACATTGATTTGAATTTGGGCTTAGAATTGGATATGAACAGTAATAGATTACTCGTTTTGGGTCAAAACAGATTGAATCATAATGAATATGGACTTGATGATTGGGCTCAAATCATATTAGATCCAACGAAAATAATGAATTGAAAGAGAATTGGATCAAATTACCACAATGAACAGTAGAAAACTTCACAAATCTTCGTGAACAGAACTTTGAACAAGAACCTTGATTCTTGATATTTGCATATTTAGCCATATTTTTAGTATAGACTTTTATCATTTATTAGCTAATTATTCGCATATTATGGACAAAAGGTACTTAATAATGTTTGAATTATATTTTTAGTCCAGAAGTCGTGCTCGGAAGCAAAAGGAAGCAGGAGTCATAAACGAAAGCTCGGGAATGGAAGAAAGAAGAAAAAGGCTTAATTCTTAAGCTACTCGGCGAGTAGGGTCGTCTACTCGACGAGTAGACACGAAGGTTCGCGAAGAAATACGAGAAGTCCTTGCCGCATACGGATTCAACAAAGGGACTCGTCGAGTCAGTTATCTACTCGACGAGTAGCCCCTGTTTTGAGAAAATTATAAATAGACTTCACAAACCCGAATTGAGGACTCTCTGGCTTTTTGGAGAACTTACTTGGCGACTAAGGAACTTGCTGGAGATCAGAAGAACGTGTGAAGAACCCTAATCCTTCATTCTTAAGAGATTAAGGCACTTTAGGTTTAATTTTCCACTTACATTTGAATAGAATTATGTTAGGTTTATTTGAATTCGTCTTTAAGCTTTCCTACACTGAATCATGAACTAATTTTGTTAGTTTCTGTTTGGGGAAGACAAATTTGCTCCTATGGTTTAATTTACTCTTTTGATTAATTGTTAGTTGGTGATATTGTTAAAATAAGCTTGTTAAAGACCCTTATGCATTAACCACAACTATTTTCTGTTAATTGCTAAGTGATTAAGCTGCATGAACATCTCTTAATTGTTTATCTCATATAATTTATGTGAACACAATACTATATGCCTAGGAATAATGAACATGAAACTAGGATTAATTAGAGAATGGGTAAATTAACGTGTGAGCTTGTGTGATACACCATCAACAAGAGGTTAATTGAATCACCAAATTTAATTAGCTAGCTACAGGTCTTATTTAACCCGAATAATTAACCTAGGAAATTTATTAGTTTAATCAACTGGCCATTGTTTGAATTGATATGTTTTCTAAGGATTAGTAATAGCGAATGCGAATCTAATCACCAGAGTCGGTAACCAATAATAATTAATCTATTATATTATCATAAAAATTAACCATAGGAGTAAATAAGTCGAACCTAAACAGAAACCCTTTTTGATCATTGAATTTAGTTTGTTTTTGTTGGATTAGTGTCTAAGTCCATAACTATTTTGGTATGTACTTGACCCGATTGTGAGCATGGTCCTTTTGGGTTGCCTTCACACTGGTGACTAGACAGGATGACAGTTGAGGAGAGAGGTTGATTAGGGCATAAATATGATTTATTTATTATATTATATGAATAATATATTAATTTGGAATCATATTATTAATTAGTATTTAATCAGAAATTAATTAGGAATTAATTTTGGGATTAAAGGAATTAATTAAAAGTACAGGGGCTGTTTTGTAATTATTTGATAGTTGAGACTTTGGGCTATTGAATCACCTTTATTAAGGCTTGAACGAAAATCCTAGAAGGATCTAGGAGTTTTCGTCCAAGGGCTTAAGGAAAGGAGTCCATGGACTTGCTTAGGCCCTAAGCTAAGGGATTAGGGTTTCCACCTTGAAACCCTAGCTAGCCTCAAGTATAAATAGCACCCTAAGGCACTAGAATTCGACCACTCCTTGGAAAAACCCTAAAAGGGACGAATTTTAGAGCAAGATACCCTTATCTCCTCTCTCCCATATTCATCCTTTCACCTAGTGTGTTTGTGAGCCATTAGAGGTACTACACTTGTGGTACTTGCTTTCAAGAGCTAAGGAAATTCAAGGAACTAGTTGTTATTGCTATATAACAACAAAAGGTATGTATTCTATTCTCCTATGTAGATTTCGAAAATTAGAGGAGAATTCCAGGTTTCTTTTTGTGTTCATAAAGTTGTATGTCTAATAGTGAAAACATAGATCCAATTAGGGTTGCATGCACACATAGGATTGTTTGTATAAAACCTATCAGTGGTATCAGAGCATTGGTTTTTGTTTTCAATTAGATTTTATACAAAAGTATGAATTTGACATATTAGGGTTTATAGCCAATAAACCCTAAAGGCATGATTTTCGAAATTAGGGTTCATAAACCCTAAATTTCGAAATTTGGTTAGGGTTTCCCAAAATCCTTTCCTTAGCCTCCAAGATTTCGAATTCTAGGGTTATCCAACCCTAGGATTTCGAAATTGGCCTCCTCCCCAAGATTAGATCCTAATTTTTAGGGATTTGGATAATGTCATATCTTGTAATTATCTTTTAAGTGTTTAAATTTGGTAATTAAAGATTTTGAATTATCCCATCCCATAATTTCGATTTTTAGGGGATTTAAGGGATTAGGCTAAATTAATTGTTTAATTTAATAGATATCCTCCAAGATTTAATAATTCAAATTAATTGGTTAATTTTGGATAATTATTAAATCAAATTTTAATATTTAAGATTAAAAGGTTTTAATTTTTCTAAAATTTTTTAAACCTAATTGTTTTGAAAAGTTCAAAACTTGCCCTCAAATTTTGGAATTTAAAAGTTGATTAAAAGTTTAATTTTGAAATGTTAAATTCTAAAACCCTCGTATTTTGAAAAAGTTCAAATTACACCCTTATGGTTTTGTTAAGTTAATTAAAAGTTTAATTAAAAGAGAAAATTAATAAAACCACCTAGTATTTTAAAAGTGTAAAATACACCCTATACTATATATATAACATTAAAAGTCTAATATTATATATGTATAAGTAAACAGTCAGTCTTACCGTTAGTAGGCCTCATTCATGAAGCTGGTCTATAAGGGGTGTTTAAGGAAATTGCCTATAAAATGGCGATTGAATGGGTATCCACTCTTACCCACCGCACTCTTGACTAGTGGAGGGTCGTTAGCCGAACGGGTAGGATAGGACGAAACCTTCCATTATAAGTATAATGAAGTACAAAGTAACTACATGCTTTTACAAATTCCCAAATTCTAGTTACTTTAGGGCAAAATGTGAATTTGTATGCTAATCCATGGAATTACACTTCGTACCCTTGTCAAACGTTAGTGGAGCGTGTGTGGTTAACCGGCACACTAATTTGGGATTGACATTGGTGGCGATGGGTGGCTCGATGTTTATCATAGATCAATGGAGTGTGTGTGGCTAACCGGCACATTGATTAGGTGATAGTAGCAATTGGGTGCACCACGTGATTCGTATGGTTATTCACACCTTGTTTGTGATCCTCGGCATCCCAGTCACAAATAGAAGGGCATAATCGAGATTAAACATGCCATTGAAAAGTTCAATGAATCTCAAAAGATCTAGGAGTTTCAATTCATTTAAAACTTAAATTTCTTTTTCGTTTTTCATGGTGGGAATTGGTAAATCGTCATTTACCTACCTTCAAATATTCTGCAACTAGATTACGGCATCCCTCTTCTAGGTTGTAGAATGTTGTGTTGGATCCTAGCCTTGATGTTTCATGTGGGTGTTACATCAAGGATTCTTATCAACTAACTTGAATTTTCTCCCGTTTTGTAGATGTATAAATCTTACAATGGTCTTCCCAAGTCCCTTGGAACAAGCTTTCCAAATGAAGATGACGTTCCACGATACGATCAAGGAAATGAGAGTCATGCTTCACTTCCTCCACCTCCTCCAATTATTCTCCCTGACCCACAAGTTCGAAGGCTTGAAAAGTTCAAGCTCACTCAAGCCCTTTTGGCAAGTAAACACGAAGATGGGAAACCTGTGTGTGCACACGTCTTAGAGATGAAGTCACACATGGATAGGTTAAAGATGTTGGGTGTCGAGATTTCAGGTGAGTTGGCTGTTGACTGGGTTTTTCAGTCGCTTCCTGAATCATATAGTGAGTTCGTTAGAGAGTACTATATGATGAACCATGACGTGACCCTCATTGATTTGACCTATTTGCTTATAGCTGCTGAATCAGCAATGATTTGGCGTGCTGATCAAGCAAATTTGTCTGGTGAATCAAACTCCCAAACTTCAACGAACATTGAAAGTGGTGACATTGGAAATCCAGAAAAGGCAAATTCTGAGATAGTTCCTTGTGCCATTCCAAAAGAGTCCATTTGCTTCTATTGCCAAGAGAAGGGGCATTGGAGACGAAGCTGCCCTATTTACCTGAGAGATCTGAGAGATGGGAGAGTCAAGACGTATGGCTCTACTTCAGGTAAAATCTATTAACTAACTCTATAAGTTCCTATTCTTTGATTCTTAATACATGATGTGACAAGATTACATTTTGATGTTTTTGCAGGATCGAAGAAAAGAGAGGAAGCTTAAGGAAGAAGTGTGCTGAATCTGATCATGAAGAAATGGATTTCGATCGCATGGACTCGAGGATCAGATTTTTGAGCTGCTACTCTAGAGTTAGGATAGATTGATTAGAAATATGTAATAGCATAGTTTTTCAGTTGAATTGCATTGTAAGGACAAATTTTTCCGCAATAAAATAAATTTTGATTTTGTCTTATTTATTTATCCTTGCAATGGTGTGTATGAAAAATTGATGTTTGATTGTTTCTATCGTTAGCAATAATGGATTTGATTCTTAATTATGTTATTTGTGGAAATGTCGAGAATTTGCCAAATAAGGGAAGATTCTCATCGCCCAAGTTTCAGTTGGTCAGAAACTTGGAGTCATGCAACTTGGTTGCGTGATGAATGAGAAACTTCATATTTGGAAATTAGACTAATTCTTTGACAAAGTGTCATGAGAAGGACTAGGAGATCGAGTACACTAGGTTGTGCATTGATCAAGTCCACCACAAGAGTGATAAAGATATTCGTCATGATTTACTAAAGTTTAGTAAATATGGTTATACTTATAAGATTAAGTATAATTCTGAGTTGATTGAAAGAGTTTCAATCAATAGCAGAACGAATAAGAAGAATCAAGTAGGCAGAAAGATAAAAGTTTCTCTATTCTACGAAGAAAGGAGAGTACCTTTTATTGTGTTTTATGATAAGTCTTAATGATTAAGAACCATATCTCAATTGATCCTCCAAGTGAGTCTTAGTGTATTTGTATGTCTAAGAAGAGGAATCGAGAATTGTAGAAATGGTTAAAATCAAGAAGTCAATCATACTTCGTTCCAATATCAAGTCTTAGAGTTATATTTCAAGATTGTGAATTGAGTGACAAGTCTTAAGTAGGTTTATAACACTCATCAAATGTGGAGTTTGGAAAAGGTTTTCTTATTCTTGCACATTTGAAATTGGTAAGTTGTGCTGTCTTGGATAAGACAAAGACCAACTAGGACCAATTATGTGAAGTGTTTTGTCTTGATAAGAACTACACTAACTCTTGAATATTTGTTTTGTCTAGGAAAGGTTCCTGACAAGAGAATCATATATGTCAAGAGGTCAGTGGGAGTCTCAATTGCCTTGAAAAGTTTCAAGAACAAATCAAGAATAAACCGATAGTTAATCACTAGCACACGACTTGAGGTTGGCGACCTATCGTGTTGATATAATTTTGTTTCTGCGCCATTCCAGATGAAGTCAACTATGCAATATGAGTTCTATGAATTGATTTCATAAAGGCAAGGCACCCTAATCAATGGAAAGTACATTGATAGGAAAGGGTGAACTACTCAACGACCTGGAAGCAATGGTGGGCATTCATGCTACCATGAGGCAGGAAATCGAGATTGAACAAGTTCAGTCCATATGAGTTAGATTTGTCACGAACATTGTCTTACGATTATTGTTATGACAAATTCAAATGGATAGGAACACATACACTTTAAAATCTAAGTGTCATAAGGTCTCCCTCCTTCATGAAAATGATTTTGAGGAAATGCTTTCACTAAGAGAGATTTTAAAGAAGATAACAATTGTGATAATTGTATTCTTAAATTCGATTATGATTACGGAATCCCTCTTCATAGTTCGAATTGTGAGATTTGGCAATTAGTCTGAACATCTAGGACTTAGTAACATAAATTCTAAATTGTTTAGACACACATGCGAGCTATCTAAGGAAAGGTGTATGAGCTTAAAAAGCTTAGATAAAGGCTTATCAAAGCATTAGATATTAGAAATATGAACTTAAGGAATTCAATAAGCATTGTTTTCTAGAAGTTCAAGTGTTTTCTGAATACATGTCAAAGCTAGTGGGAGCATAAGTGTTATGCTTGTATGGAAATAATCATTGTGTTAGTGGGAGCATGATTATTATTTCAAGTATTGCGAGTTAGCAATATTAATTATATAAAACAAGATTAACTTTGCAAAGTTGTAGGGGTTGAAAAGTTGTTTTGCTATAATTAAGGGAGAGAATATTATACTTCGTTTCAAAATCTAAAAGCTTAGATCAAGAAATGTTAATAAAATTTAGTCAAGGATACATAACACGTTCTCAAAATTCGATTATGATTACGGCATCCCTCTTCATAGTTCGAATTGTGAGAACATGGCTAACAAAATATTATGGCAAAAGACTGATACAGTATCATATCTTTATGTGAGACATTATGCATCGTGTCCAATACGCTTTGGGTATAGGATCGATTGCATATGCTGTAATATTTGACCATTCTAAAATTTTCCAAATGCATAGGGCATTAAGAGGGAAAAAGGACTAGAATCAGTTTTGACTAAAATAATTAAACAACTATCAAAGGACGATCTGAGGTTCACTGAGGATTTGTCGCTTGTGAGTAGTTGGAAGTATAGTACTGGATGGACTATATTGACATTATTATGAATAGATAAGATTCTATTAAGAATGAGTTGTCATATGGCAAAGGAAATGTTTCCATTAATGGGAGTTGGAAATTAAGAATTTATGTCTAGATTAGAAAATTTTGTGCGAGAAGGATGTTCAAAGGAATGTACTTTGAATGTGAGACTTCACGTCTATGGAATTGTCTTGTAACAATTTCCGATAGAATACCTTGTAATTTCATTAACCGAGTCTTGGTGACTTTTGTGCTATGACATTACGAAAGAATCATTGCATAAAATGTTAGAATCTGACATATTCTAAAAGTGGCAAGAATTTGGTATTCTTATACTAATAATAAGGATTGGGGATTGTGAAATGAGTTTCATTGTAAAAGTTTTTCAATTGATCTATTTCACAAAGTATGGACCATAGGAAACCAAAGTGTGCATGCTTGGAGCATGGGACAGTTGTGGTTATAATTCGAGTAATAAGTTGATTTTCTGAAACAGTAAGCAATGAATAATGAGTAATCAATATGGTGTTTAAATAAAAGTGTTTTTATTTACGCTCAAAAGTTTTGGGGCCATATAGGATTAATATTATTATTGCGTTTCACTTTGCATGTTTTGACTTCCAGAATAACTGGGTTATTCGAACCTCCACAGTCGGTCATACGTTGGAAGTAGGTATGAAGGAAGACTGTCATGAATCTGTCTGCAGATTGTCTAAAGTGTTTAGACATAACACAAGTTTGCTGCAGAGTTCATGAGTGCTTTGGTAAGATTAAAGTATTGGATTAAACCCACGCTCACTTGAATCACTTCATGGATTTATCACGGGTGATTAGTGAGACGATAACATTGTATATTCTTGAAACCGAGACGTGTGAGTTGTTATTTGCTGGTCCGTTGCACATTGATGATAAGTAAACACACCAGTAACTTGGTGTTATAAAACTTATTGTTGTGTGTGATTCGATTAGTAGGTGCAAGCAAGCATTTGAGTCAAAGTTTATCCATTCCTTTTACCCAAAGTGGGATAAAAGCGATATATGTGGGCCCCTCGATGATTTAGTGATGACAAAGGAAAGTGCTCGGCCGGGCCAGGACTGATTTGATTTGTTCAATTAGTCAGTCGTCATAAATCGGAAATCGGGAAACGACACATAGACTGAGAGAATGATTTCAATCCATGTCTCATGTCTATACGATATCTCATAGAATGGAGGAATATATGATCCCTTATCTAAAGGACACGCGTATCTGATAAGATCAGAGTTTACAGCGGCTTTTGGAAGCTACGATTGCTGATCAGGTTCTGAATTCATACGCGGAATAGTTATTAGACTTATCCAAGTGGGAGACTGTTGGATTAGTGTCTAAGTCCATAACTATTTTGGTATGTACTTGACCCGATTGTGAGCATGGTCCTTTTGGGTTGCCTTCACACTGGTGACTAGACAGGATGACAGTTGAGGAGAGAGGTTGATTAGGGCATAAATATGATTTATTTATTATATTATATGAATAATATATTAATTTGGAATCATATTATTAATTAGTATTTAATCAGAAATTAATTAGGAATTAATTTTGGGATTAAAGGAATTAATTAAAAGTACAGGGGCTGTTTTGTAATTATTTGATAGTTGAGACTTTGGGCTATTGGATCACCTTTATTAAGGCTTGAACGAAAATCCTAGAAGGATCTAGGATTTTTCGTCCAAGGGCTTAAGGAAAGGAGTCCATGGACTTGCTTAGGCCCTAAGCTAAGGGATTAGGGTTTCCACCTTGAAACCCTAGCTAGCCTCAAGTATAAATAGCACCCTAAGGCACTAGAATTCGACCACTCCTTGGAAAAACCCTAAAAGGGACGAATTTTAGAGCAAGATACCCTTCTCTCCTCTCTCCCATATTCATCCTTTCACCTAGTGTGTTTGTGAGCCATTAGAGGTACTACACTTGTGGTACTTGCTTTCAAGAGCTAAGGAAATTCAAGGAACTAGTTGTTATTGCTATATAACAACAAAAGGTATGTATTCTATTCTCCTATGTAGATTTCGAAAATTAGAGGAGAATTCCAGGTTTCTTTTTGTGTTCATAAAGTTGTATGTCTAATAGTGAAAACATAGATCCAATTAGGGTTGCATGCACACATAGGATTGTTTGTATAAAACCTATCAGTTTTTATGTGTTTTCAGCTTTTAATTGAATAGTTAAGTTTTAGTTAAGTTTCTAGTCTTGCAAAACTAGAGAAACCCCTATTTTCTATTACTTGTTTTTAGTTAATTCTAGTATTTAGTTTTAATTTTCCGTTTCCTGAGTTCGACACCCTATTTATTTAACTACACCACAATTGATAGGTCCACTGCCTTTGTGTGTCAATTTTATAATTAAAAGTAGGATTAAAACTAATTGAGTTTACACACATCAAGTTTTTGGCGCCATTGCCGGGGAACGGTTCAAAAATTAGCACTAATTTCTAGCTTTATCGATCCTTTGTGTGAGATTTATCTTGCACAAAGTTATTTTTAGGTAATTTAGTTATTAGGATTAGTTTTCATAGTTTTCTGTTTTAGAAATTTAATTAGATTTTTTTTTGTTTCTGCCTTGAACTCGCCGAGTGCAATCGACGCTACTCGGCGAGTCCAGCGCTGTTTCACAGTTTTTATTTTTATTTTCTTTTTGTTCTTTTTACGCGTTTTTCTTACTTTGGTTACAGTTGTTACATGACCCGAGGATCCAATACGTCTTTGGTTCCTCCACTTGAAGACCCGGAGTCCGCTCTAAAGAAGAACAAAGGAAAAGCCGTTGGAGAATCCGCTTCTTCAAAGAACTCACCTTTGAAGAATCTCAAATCCGTTTTTAGCAAGAAAAAGAGTAGCAAATCAGGAGCATCCAGCACCTCTTCCTTGGAAAACGAAGACCCAATCAAGGAAGACATCGTGAACGAGTCCGAAAGAGAAGAAAGCGAATTTGAAGAAGGTAGCGATCTAGAAGGTGACTTTGACAACACCATGGCGAACATCGATGAAGTTCCCATGGGCGAATGGAAGAAGAGGATACGAGATGATACCAGCCCGGGACTTGTGCAACCCGCAATTCCTGCGACTGCCACTTTTGAGCTTAAGGGTCACATACTTGCTCAACTCAAGGAGATCCCCTTCTACGGAAAAGACCACGAAGATGCCTATAAACACTTGGATGAAGTCAATGATGTGGCTGATTATTTTAATGTTCCAAATGTGCCTCGCGAAACCCAACTGCTTCGTATGCTTCCAGTGACATTCAAAGGTGCTGCAAAGGATTGGCTCAAGTCACTCCCTCCCGGATCCATCACTACATGGGCTAAGATGAAGGAAGAATTTATTGACCAGTTTTGCCCACCTTCGAAAATAGCCAAGTTGAAGAAAGATATTGCCAACTTTGAACAACAACCTGGAGAGTCCCTTTATGAGGCATGGGAGAGATACAAAAGTCTACTAAGGAATTTCCCACATCATGATCTTAATAGCCAACAAGAAGTCTCCATTTTCTATGATGGAGTCAATGTAACAACTAGGCAGCTCCTTGACTCGCAAGGACCCCTCACAAAGAAGGCACCCCTGGTGATCAAAGAACTAATTGAAGAATTCTCTAAGCATTCTAGAGAATACCACAATCCAAGGAATGATATGACCAAGGGATCAGCTTATGCAGCTTCTGAAGATTTGTCGGCAGTTATGGCAATGTTGAAAACCATGGATAGGAGGATGGATAAAATGGATCAAACAATCCATGCTATTCGGGTAGGATGTGAGAATTGCAATGGGCCTCATCTAACTAGAGATTGTGATTTGGACGAGAACGGGAATAAGAAAGTGCAAGTATGTTATTCTAGTGGTGATAGATTTGATGACGATTGGCGAAAACCTAAGAAAGAATGGCTTCCTTATGATGAGTACAAGAAAGCGAGGGAGGAGAAATATAGACAAAAGGCAAGGGGTTTTTACCAAAAGGAGGAGCCGGTACAAGAAAAGAAACCAAATCTAGAAGAAATGCTCACTAAATTTGTGGCTGCATCCGAGAAAAGACACAATGACCACGATGCTGCAATACAAGATACAAGAACAATATTAAGGAATCAGCAAGCATCTATTCACAACATTGAGAAGCAGCTGGGGCAACTTGCCCAACAAATGAATCAAAGAGCACCGGGAGAACTTCCTAGTAACACCGAAAACAATCCAAAAGGTGCACATATAAATATTGTGACAACTAGGAGTGGAAAGATAATAACTCCTCTAGCCCCTATTCAGAACGAAGATCCGAAACCGGTGCAAGAGAAGGAGGCAGAAGGGCAGAATCAAGATCAAACCCAGCTGAACCCAGACCCGACTCGCCGAGTCCACAATATGGACTCGACGAGTCCGACACCTGATTAGAAAAATAAACCTCCTGTTAAACCATATCAGCCTCCACTGCCATACCCAGCCCGAGCTAGGCAAGAAAAGAATGAAGAAGACTACCAGAAGTTTCTAGAACACATAAAGGCTCTTCAAATTAATATACCATTCATAGAAGCGGTTGCTCAAATGCCAAAATACGCCAAATTTCTCAAGGATCTTCTAACTAATAGAAGGAAGATGGAAGAAGTGAAGAAGGTGGTCCTAAACGAGAACTGTTCAGCTGCTATGTTGAACAAACTTCCTAAGAAGAAAGGAGATCCGGGAAGTTTAACATTGCCCTGCCAATTTGGAAACTTGGCCACCATTTACGCGCTAGCTGATTCAGGGGCAAGTGTAAATCTCATGCCTTACTCGTTTTTCAAAAAGTTAGATCTCCCCGAGCCAAGACCCATTCGTATGGCAATCCACCTAGCAAACAAAATGGTTACATTTCCTAGAGGAATTTGTGAAGATCTTTTGGTGAAGGTGGACAAGTTCGTGTTCCCCGCGGACTTTATAGTTTTAGACATGGAAGCGGATCCCCAAGTCCCGATCATACTCGGAAGACCTTTTCTTAATACGGCAAGTGCTATCGTCGACATGCGAGATTCTAAACTTACCCTTCGGGTAGGAGATGAATCAGTCACATTTGGAGTTGATCAAGCCATGAAGGATGCAAGGAGTAGTGATGACACGACATTTTCAATTGACATGTTGGAAGAATTGTTGGAAGATTGGAAAGAAGAAAAACCAAGCAAGTCCACCGTCTCATTTGAAGAAGAGTTTGATGCTGAAAGGGACCTGATGGAGTTAGAAAGACTGCTCGAGGAAGCTGAGTATGACGAACTGATCAGAAGTGCAGAAAGACCGACTAGCCGAGTAGCCTCGACCGACTCGGCGAGTCCATTCGAAGAAACCCAAACAGTCGCGAAAATTACAATGGACTCGACGATTCCCCTTACTGGACTCGACGTGTTCAGCATTCAGAACACAAAAACTGAGCTCAAGGCACTACCAGATCACTTGGAGTACGCATTTCTTGAAGATGGCCAGCAAAAACCTGTAATTATAGCTGCTGATTTGGCCGAACATGAGAAGAAGAGCCTTGTGGTTGTACTAAAGAAGAGGCAAGGTGCTATAGCATGGAAGATAACCGACATAAAGGGAATTAGTCCGGCCTATTGTTCCCACAAAATCAACTTAGAAGATGGATCAAAAGTTGTAGTACAACGCCAAAGAAGACTCAACCCGAACATGCAAGAAGTTGTGAAAAAGGAGGTGGTGAACTTACTAGATGCCGGAATCATTTATTCAATCTCCGATAGCCCATGGGTGAGTCCGGTACAAGTGGTTCCGAAGAAAGGAGGCATGACGGTAGTGGCTAATGAAAACAACGAATTAATTCCAACAAGGACGGTAACCGGGTGGCGAGTTTGCATCGACTATAGGAAGCTAAATGAGGCCACATGCAAGGATCACTTTCCATTGCCTTTTATCGATCAAATGCTTGAGAGGCTTTCCGGTCATCTTTATTATTGTTTTCTCGATGGGTTTTCGGGGTACTTTCAAATTCCAATCGACCCACAAGACCAAGAGAAGACCACTTTTACATGCCCGAGTGGAACATTTGCATATAGACGCATGCCTTTTGGGTTATGCAATGCACCAGCCACTTTCCAAAGGTGCATGATGGCTATCTTTCATGATATGATCGAAAAGTTTATGGAGGTTTTTATGGATGACTTCTCGGTTTTTGGGTCCTCTTTTGAAGATTGCTTGTCCAACTTGGATCTAATGCTAGCAAGATGTGAGAAGACCAACCTTGTTCTCAATTGGGAGAAGTGTCATTTTATGGTGAAGGAAGGCATTGTGTTGGGTCACAAGATCTCTAAAAAGGGGATAGAGGTGGATAGAGCAAAGGTTGATACGATAGCCCATTTACCACCTCCAACAAATGTCAAGGGAGTAAGAAGCTTTCTAGGCCATGCGGGTTTTTATCGCCGGTTTATTGAAGATTTTTCAAAGATTGCTAGGCCCTTGACTCAATTACTCTTGAAGGACGCCCCATTTGATTTTTCCAAGGAATGTCATGAGGCATTTCATCTGCTAAAGGAAAAATTAACCACTACTCCTATCATGATAGCACCAAATTGGAATTTTTCTTTCGAGTTAATGTGTGATGCTAGTGATTATGCAGTGGATACTGTTTTAGGGCAAAGGGTTGATAAACATTTTCAACCAATCTACTACGCAAGCAAGACATTGAATCCTACCCAAGAGAACTACACTACTACCGAGAAGGAGCTGTTAGCAGTGGTATACGCTTTTGACAAGTTCCGGCCATACTTAGTATTATCCAAGAGAATCGTTTTTACCGATCACTCCGTGTTGAAGTATCTATTTGCCAAACAAGATGCAAAGCCCAGATTGATACGTTGGGTCCTACTTCTACAAGAGTTTGATATCGAAATACGCGATAAAAAGGGGATGGAAAACGTAGCTGCCGATCACTTATCAAGACTAGAGAACCCACTTTTGGAGAAGTTAGAAGAAGATAAAATTGGGTATGATTTTCCCGATGAGTATATCTTGGTAGTAGCGGGAGAAGTGCCATGGTTTGCGGATATAGCAAATTATTTAGCAACCAAATACATCCCAAAAGATTTGACTCGCCAACAAAAGAAGAAATTCTTTTCGGAAATTAAATACTACTTTTGGGACGAGCCATACCTTTTCCGAAGCTGCGCGGATGGAATGATAAGAAGATGTGTATTCGGGAAGGAAAGTCAAGAAATTTTGGCACAGTGCCATAGTGGACCCGCCGGAGGACATCATGGAGCACATTACACCGCGAAGAAGATTTTTGATATTGGGTTCTATTGGCCTACAATTTTCAAGGATGTTGCTCAATATGTCAAGGAATGTGACTCATGCCAAAGAGCGGGAAATATATCATCCCGAAATGAAATGCCCCAACATAGCATCCAAGTGTGTGAAATATTTGATGTGTGGGGGATTGACTTCATGGGACCCTTTCCCGTGTCTAAAGGAAATAAATACATCTTGGTGGCGGTTGATTACGTATCTAAATGGGCGGAGGCACAAGCATTACCCACTAATGATGCTCGGGTGGTGGTACGATTTTTAAAGAAATTGTTCTCAAGATTTGGAGTTCCTAAAGCTCTCATTAGTGACCGGGGCACTCACTTCGCCAATGATCAATTAGCTAAGGTGTTGCAAAAATATGGTGTCCAGCATAGGTTCTCAACATCATATCATCCACAAACAAGTGGCCAAACCAAAGTAACAAATAGGGCGTTAAAAAGAATTTTAGAGAGATCGGTTGGAGGTAATCGGAAGGAATGGTCGGAAAAATTAGATGATGCACTTTGGGCTTTCCGAACAGCTTTTAAGACACCTATTGGTACTACATCATATAGGCTAGTCTATGGAAAAAATTGTCACTTACCGGTTGAAATAGAGCACAAGGCTTATTGGGCATTAAAGGTGTGCAATTTTGATTTGGCTGAACTTAGAACTAACCGGTTAATGCAAATGAATGCCTTGGAAGAGCTTAGGAATGAAGCTTACACTAGTTCCTTAATTTACAAAGAAAAGACCAAGAGTTGACATGATAGAAGATTGAAAGGTAATAAAGACTTTAAAGAGGGACAAAAGGTGTTACTCTTCAATTCAAGGCTCAAACTATTTTCGGGCAAGCTTAAGACACGATGGGATGGTCCATTTACAGTAAAGAAAATCTTTCCACATGGAGCTATTGAGCTAATATCAAAAGATGGAACTCATTTCAAGGTTAATGGTCATAGGGTGAAAAAATATGAAGAAGGAATTCCAAGGAATGAAGAACTTCAAGAAGGGCTGCTACTGGAAGGGATTACAGAAACGTAGATCGGGAAGGAGTCCAGCTAATGACTCCTTAAAAAGAAGCGCTTCCGGGAGGCAACCCGCGTTTAGAGTTTGCTTTCTTTTCTTCTCTTTTTCGTTTTTTTTCATTTTGCTTAGGATTTGTTTTCATCAATCTTCTTCTATGTTCAAAATGATTGCTTGAGGGCAAGCAATGCTCAAGTGTGGGGTGGCATACATTTCATTTTACAAACTCAAATTTTTCACAGAATGAAAAACTCGACGAGTCTCTAAGGCTACTCGATGAGCCCATTTCAGAAATCCCGAAAAATCGCTGAATCAGGCATCTACTCGCCGAGTAGGTCCGCCTACTCGACGAGTACATATATTTACCCGAAAAAAAAAATTATTACATTCTGTAAAAGAGGGGTTTTTACCCTAATTTGCAAACACTCAGCTATTCATACGAGCCGCCTCCCCATACTCGACATGCAAACACTCTCAAGCATCCATCTTGATTCTTCTCTTTTTCTGCAAATTCAACCAACAAGGTAACAACTTTAGCTCTTAATCCTTTACATGTTTCGATCTTTGGGGTAATAACACCTTTAATTTCTGGAAA
The DNA here is from genome assembly GCF_052849685.1 of Lactuca virosa. NCBI lineage: Eukaryota > Viridiplantae > Streptophyta > Magnoliopsida > Asterales > Asteraceae > Lactuca > Lactuca virosa. Next base: position 395,193,105 of record NC_136433.1, read on the forward strand.
ATCCCGTTTTTGGGAAGACTTGGATTTTAGGGTTTTGATTTTTGACAAATTAGGACGTTTTAGACGTAAATTTTTACATTCATAGACTCCTGGAACATTCCGAAGCAAACCCCTGCAACAATTTATGGATTTGGCCGGTTAAATTCATCAGAACGGATTTTGGACTCGAGCAGTTCGTCCTACTCGCCGAGTAGTTTGTGGACTCGGCGAGTCCATGCTGCTGATGCCCAATATTCTGCCATTTTTAATACTTTAGGTATTTTGTTTGTGGTTTTCTTGTTTCTTTGCTGTTCAGGAACCATGTGTAAGAGAGGTCAAAGCTCACGATGAGGCAGTTATGGGGACATCCCATGGTTGACTTTTCCAAGCATCACCAACAAGTCTTCACTCACACGAACCAAAAGCAAGTTGGAGGCTTTGAGGCGGAAGGACATATATGTTCCTAATGATTTGGACTGGTCCTGGATAGGGCAAACTGGGTTGGAAGAAGCGCTGAACCATTATCTGGTCAAGTCTTGTGAAGTTAATGGGGTACAAATAATCTGTGACGGGTGGAGTCGGTTGTTTAAGTTGCAAGAGCCGGTATATCAAGAGCTATGCTGGGAATTCTTTGCTACCATCTCTTTCCGTTGTGGTGATGACTATTATAGTCCAAACATCATTTCATTCTGCCTTGGAGGAGAGTTTCGCTAGTGTAGCATGGCAGAGCTGGCGTGGAGGCTGGGAATTTATGATCAGAATGAGATCATGTCCGAGACTTTTGAGTCATTTTTGGAGCAGTGTCACAAAGACTTGCCCGAGGGTGTGGTTGCCTCTACTTGGTGGAACACCATTGCCAACCAAGTCTACATCCCTTCATCCGCTCAAGAGGGGATGATCCGATCCCCGATTCATCGCCTAATACATCGTCTGATCGCGAGTTCTATAAACATGCGAAAGGATGACGATAAAGTCCCCACTCTCGACATCTTCTACATGTGGAGTATTATTACTCCTAATGTATTTTGCAATTTGCGATATTGCATGGCAAAATACTTGGCCGAGGGGGCAGTGAAAGAGCGGGTGACTTCAAAAATCAATGGCGGCATGTTTGTGACAAGGCTCGCGAGAACTTATGGTATTTTGGACCGACAAGAGGCACGAGCATTGACTATGATTCCTAGTCCTCCCTTCACCACAACTTTATTTAGGAGGGCTAGGATCATTGACGATTATGGAGGGGGCATGTTAGTATTCCAAATGATGATGAAACGTTGGTGCCGGAAGAACCGGGAAGGAGGGTAAGGCGAAGGAGAGAGCGGGTGCCACAAGACCCACCGGTTATTCCGGTGGATGAGGAGCTACCTATGGATTGGTATAATGTTGAGCAGCGAAGGTACCAAGACGACCTCGGGCGGGGCGTGAACTATGTCAATGAGTCATTTACTTATTTATTTGAGCAAATGCATTTTGCGCCAAGGCCCGGGCCCGGATTCCTGTATGTGTCCAGTTGGGATGAAAGGGTGCAAGCGAGAAGAAACCAAGCGGGCGGAAGTGGAGCCGGAGGAGATGAGGACGAGTAGGAAGATTGATGCTTTATTGTGTTTTTGATGTTTAAGACTATTTACTTTTCTTTGTTTTGGGTGTTGAACTTGTAGGATGTTTACGTAGGAATGTGTTTTCTTTTATCACTTGTGGTTGTTTTCTCTTCAGGTTGAAGGATTGGATGCATGCAAGAGTCTCAATTGTCAAGGTTAGAGTGAGGATCGGGTCTAGATGAGAATGTGCATGAGTTTAGGGTCGAGTCCGTTCTCAAGGAAGGTCTTAGAGTGTTATTTGTTGAAGAAAAATGAAGAAAATACACTGAGTTATCATACCGAGCCACATCAGAAACGGAACCCAAAAGCAGCATATTTTTATTTTTCACTCAGCGATGGACTCGCCGAGTGCACATTACCTACTCGACGAGTCCGAGTTTGAAGAAATTTTGGAGCAGTTAAAGTGAAGATCAAAAGGTCAAAATCCCAAAAGTTCAAAAGTTGAAGATACCTAAAAATCAAAGAAAATCAAAAAGGAAGAATTCAAAGAAATTAAAGTTCAAATTATCAAGGAAGTGAAGAATTCCAAAAAGCTCCATAATGGTATCGAAAATTGTAATTTTTAGAATATGTATGCTTGGGTTGCTCAACCAAAAACACCTTGAGACTAGGAGGTTTTCTGCAGATGGATTCGGAGGGATGCATAAAATGAGCATTGTTCAAAAGAAGTGGGCGAGTGTTTATGAGGATTGTGAGTATTTAGGATGAGGGGGGTCGTTTAGGAAAAATTTAGACACAAATGCACGCGTTGCGGTCTTGGCATAATGGCTGGGTTTGATTGGGATTGTCTTATGTGATATTAGTGTGTTAAATTTCAGTTTTGCTTGGGGGCAAACAAAAGTCAAGTGTGGGGTATTTTGATATTTGCATATTTAGCCATATTTTTAGTATATATTTTTATCAATTATTAGCTAATTATTCGCATATTATGGACAAAAGGTACTTAATAATGTTTGAATTATATTTTAAGTCCAGAAGTCGTGCTCGGAAGCAAAAGGAAGCAGGAGTCATGAATGAAAGCTCGGGAATGGAAGAAATAAGAAAAAGGCTTAATTCTTAAGCTACTCGGTGAGTAGGGTCGTCTACTCGACGAGTAGACAGGAAGGTTCGCGAAGAAATACGAGAAGTCCTTGCCGCATACGGATTCAACAAAGGGACTCGTCGAGTCAGTTATCTACTCGACGAGTAGCCCCTGTTTTGAGAAAAATATAAATAGACTTCACAAACCCGAATTGAGGACACTCTGGCTTTTTGGAGAACTTACTTGGCGACTAAGGAACTTGCTGGAGATCAGAAGAACGTGTGAAGAACCCTAATCCTTCATTCTTAAGAGATTAAGGCACTTTAGGTTTAATTTTCCACTTACATTTGAATATAATTATGTTAGGTTTATTTGAATTCGTCTTTAAGCTTTCCTACACTGAATCATGAACTAATTTTGTTAGTTTCTGTTTGGGGAAGACAAATTTGCTCTTATGGTTTAATTTACTCTTTTGATTAATTGTTAGTTGGTGATATTGTTAAAATAAGCTTGTTAAAGACCCTTATGCATTAACCACAACTATTTTCTGTTAATTGCTAAGTGATTAAGCTGCATGAACATCTCTTAATTGTTTATCTCATATAATTTATGTGAACACAATACTATATGCCTAGGAATAATGAACATGAAACTAGGATTAATTAGAGAATGGGTAAATTAACGTGTGAGCTTGTGTGATACACCATCAACAAGAGGTTAATTGAATCACCAAATTTAATTAGCTAGCTACAGGTCTTATTTAACCCGAATAATTAACCTAGGAAATCTATTAGTTTAATCAACTGGCCATTGTTTGAATTGGTATGTTTTCTAAGGATTAGTAATAGCGAATGCGAATCTAATCACCAGAGTCGGTAACCAATAATAATTAATCTATTATATTATCATAAAAATTAACCATAGGAGTAAATAAGTAGAACCTAAACAGAAACCCTTTTTGATCATTGAATTTAGTTTGTTTTTATGTGTTTTCAGCTTTTAATTGAATAGTTAAGTTTTAGTTAAGTTTCTAGTCTTGCAAAACTAGAGAAACCCTTATTTTCTATTACTTGTTTTTAGTTAATTCTAGTATTTAGTTTTAATTTTCCGTTTCCTGAGTTCGACACCCTATTTATTTAACTACACCACAATTGATAGGTCCACTGCCTTTGTGTGTCAATTTTATAATTAAAAGTAGGATTAAAACTAGTTGAGTTTACACACGTCAGTTCTAATCCGCCAAAACACCAATAATCTTCAATAACTTGTGTAGAAAATCATCAAATCAAGAACTGATTCTTCAAAAATCAATAGATCTTCAAAGACCCTCTCTGATACCACTTGATGAGATAAACTCTTTAAGATCGATAAGATTCTTAACAAGCAACTCAGGAACACTAAGTAAATAATAACACAAGATGAATCAAACTGATGTCGAATGATTAATAAGCCACAACCTCAGAAAAACTCTATGAAGAATTGATACTGTAGAGGTGTGGTAGGGTTACAATAATGATATGAACGACAACTTCTTTCACGGTGCATGCATGCACTATATATATATACTATAACCCTAATAAATAACGGTTGGACAGGCCCAATACCGTATACAAAGTGGACTAAAGCAAAAAGCCCAATGACACACTCTTCTATACCCAACAATCTCCCCCTTTGCGTCAATTGAGGCGAGAGAAATCTACTGTTGTGCCTGTTTTGTCTTCTTCACTATCTTGAACAGCTTCGGTATTCAAGATGTGCTCCAAACAGGTAGTGGAGAACAGGTGTTTGTCGGGTAAGGCGAACAGGCAATTTTGGTTCTCTCCACGAGTGAACATCACTGTGAGATATTTCGTGTCTATTTTTCCCATTTGTATCTTGTTCACATCGCTTGCTTTACCAATTGGTTTGACAATTGGCTCTTTCCTCAAGGCAGAGGCGAATCCTTCTTTCACTTCATAGTCCAAATAAATAGACCGAGCACCTTTAGCTTCATAACTTATAAGACCACCATTGAGTTAGAAGGGAAACTGTAGAACTGAAAATTGCCATTAGGGCCACGAACAAGACTTTTGGAAAATCATAAAGATGTTCGTGCAAGAGTGTGCCAAAGAAAAAGAAATAAACCAAATTATTTATTTGGGATATTAGTGATGTCATTAGAGACACGAAACGGATGATCCCAGGTACGAATCTCTTCCTTCAAATTCAAGAGAGACTTAGAAGTGTCTGTGTGGTTTCCCGTAGAAATACGATCAAATACTTATTAAGAAGCATTGAAAGGCATCTTTTCAAAATTAGGATATAAGGGTGGCTTTTAGCTTCAACCAAACGTCGTATCTTGATATAAGACCGAAAGTTGGGTGAAGTACTTGTGTGGCCTGTGTAGCCTACAACATCAAGTAGGTTGGAATCTTTTTCAATGACTTGGTGAAATAGAATAAATCTCAAAAACAAACTAAAACTATATATTTTGGGAAGAAATGCCTTAGTTTTAGACAATTTCATAAAGATCTCAAAAAAATAAAAGAGATTTCTTGGTACATACCACATGAGTGGTTTCGTCAATACATGGGTGAAAAACAAGAACATTCAATTGTTCACCATCAATTCATGAAAGGTATTGGATTGTGGGTTTCACTTAGATCATGGTGAAATGAAACTAAGATCACCAACACAGATGTTGTGTAACCGTAAACCTCAGTGGTACATGCTGAGAATCTCAAGGGTTACGTTCATGGAATCGAAAATAATGAAGAAAAATGGTAAGGTGGTTAAAGAAGCGAAAGTACCTTTGCTATACGAAAGTGACCAAGCAGATAACTCTTAACTCAATGTGAGAAGAGTAAGGTAGCTCATGACTTAATTGAATTTAGCAGCCTGATTGGGAAGAAACGATTTGTATATATCGAATCAATAAGGCTTCACTTTAGAGTCATCGAGGCTTTGGACAACATGCTGCAACATGCATCTAGGGACACTTAGCTAGCATATAGATTAAGAGTTGATACCTTCCCCATGATACATTGTTGAGACAAGCAACAATTGTATAACAATCTAGTTTAAACAAATTAAAAGAAAATATTTTTGCATTTTTGATATGTCTGAAAAAGAAATAAAAACAGAAAGAAAAAATATTTTTGTATTTTTGATTTTTCTGAAAAAGAAATAAAAACAGAAAGAAAAAATATTTTTGTATTTTTGATTTTTCTGAAAAAGAAATAAAAACAGAAAGGAAAAATAGTTTTGTATTTTTGATTTTTATTAAAAAAGAAATAAAAACATAAAGAAAAAAAATGTACAAAAAGTATACATAAAGTGTCAACCGAACGTTCACCTTTTCAAGGATGAAGCGAAATATACCGAGCGTTCGGTACAATTCGGTGCCAAAAAATTCGAAACCGAAATAGACCGAGCGTTCGCTCTATTTCGCTTGTTAAAATTTTAATGAGGCGAAAGCAAAAGTTATACTTATAGAAGTGAAGGTGATTTCGGTACAGATTTGGCTTCCATCATTCCTAAGCCTTGGAGTATTCTATTGAAGGTTGCTTCAGGCAAGGCTTTTGTGAATATGTGAGCCAATTGATCAGCGGAACGCACGAAATGAATTTCAACGTTACCATCTTCCACATGATCCTTGATAAAGTGGTACCTCAGTGCTACATGTTTCGTCTTTGAGTGTTGCACTGGGTTGTGACGTATTCAGATTGCGCTTTCAGAGTCACAATAGAGTGGGATTCGCTTCATGTTTAGGCCATAGTCTCTTAACTGACTTTGAATCCAAATGACCTGCGAAGCACAAGATGCAGCGGCTATATATTCAGCTTCGGCTGTGGACAAGGATACACACGTTTGTTTCTTGGACTGCCAGCTGACGAGTTTGCCATCCAGAAATTGACAACCGCCTGTGGTGCTTTTCCTATCTAGACCACATCCTCCTAGATCGGCATCAGAGAATGCTTGAACGAAGAATCCTGATTTCGCTGGATACCATATGCCGAGAGATGAGGTTCGCTTTAGGTATCGAAAGATGTTCTTGACTGCCACCATGTGAGGTTCGCGTGGATTGGATTGAAACATGGCACAGAAAAAAACAGAAAACATAATATCTGGTCTACTAGCTGTAAGATACATTAAAGACCCTATCATTTGGCGACAGAGCGTCCTATCAGCAGCCGGTTTTTCCAGAGATGGTGTTAGCTTCGTCCTGAATGCCATTGGAACCTTCACTCTTGAGTCTCCCATCATGCCGAACTTCGCCTATAAAGTCTTTGTGTAAACCTCTTGATTGATAAAAATGCCTTCTGGTCCCTGTCTTATGTTCAATCCAAGGAAAAACTTAATTGGACCCATTGTACTCATCTCAAATTTAGTCTCCATCAACTTCCGGAATTCAACTGTTAGGCTGGAATTTGTGGAATCAAAAATGATGTCATCGACCTAAATTTGGATGATCATTAAATGGTCACCCTCTTTCTTGAGAAAGAAGGTTGGGTCAACCGAACCTTGTTTAAACTTGGACATCTTAAGAAAACAAGTTAAAGTTTCATACCAGGCTCTAAGAGCTTGCTTCAGACCATATACGGCTTTGTCCAAAATATAGCAATGGTTGGGATACTTTTCATTCATGAAACCCGGTGGTTGCTCAACGTATACGGTTTCTTCTAGTTCTCCGTTCAGGAAAGCACACTTGACATCCATCTGAAATACCTTGAAGTTTTTGTGTGCTACATATGCCAAGAAGATTCGAACTGATTCTTACCTTGCTACTGGAGCAAAAGTTTCTTCATAGTCGATCCTTTCTTCCTGACAATATCCTTTCACCATAAGTCTCGCTTTGTTCCTTATGACGTTGCCTTCTTTATCCATCTTGTTGCGAAACACCCATTTTAGACCAACCACAGATGCATCAGGTGGTGTGGGAATCAATCTCCAAACCTTGTTTCGTTCGAACTCATTGAGTTCGTCTTGCATAGCCTGAACCCAATCAGAGTGATCGAGTGCAGTATAAACTATTTTCGGTTCTACTTTGGAGACAAACGAATTAAACATGCAATATTCCACTTGAGAGAATAAAGTAGTTTGCTTCACTTTCAGTTGAGAGCGTGTAAGAACTCCCTCAGATGATTCACCAATAACTTGAGTTTTTGGATGATCTCTTGTCCATTTTGTGAGTGGAGGGCAGGATGGATCATAGGCAGGATCCAGTTCAGCATTGACTTCCTCTTCGAATTCTGATTGAACATCCGAATTATCATTTGTATTTTGATTCTCCCCCTCGAATGATGAGACGGTTTCAACATCAGGTTCAGAATTCTCCCCCTCGAGTGGACTTTCATGGGTCATGGTTGGAGATGGGTTCTCCCCCTGGAAAGACGAATCAGATTTATTTGTCATAGACGAACCCTCCCCCTGCAATGGAGTGCTTTCTTTTGAAGGTTCGCTTGAGATTGGAGGTTCGATTTCCATTTTTTTGTGGCATCATCGATTATCTTCTTTATTTCATCGACATTATTATCTGCTGCTTTTGCTTCGGAGTGGATAGCCTTCTCTGGCTCATCAAAAAGTAGCATGTATTCCTCATATAGGTCAGCTATTGGAATTGTGATTGGACTTGGTGTTGGAAAGATGTCTCCCATTTGACTTTCACTTGATTGATTCTTCTTCAGATAGTTGTCGTCAAACGTGACATAATAAGTTTCTTCTATTTTCTTGGATCGTTTGTTGAGAACCCTATATGCCTTAGAGGTCAGCGAATAACCCAAAAAGATACCTTCCTCTGCTTTCACATCGAACTTGCTTCGGTTTTCTTTAGAATTCAAGATGAAACACCTGGAACCGAAGACATGGAAAAACTTGACGTTAGGTTTGCGATTATTTAAGATTTCATATGGAGTAAGGGTAAATCGCTTATTCAAGAAGGATCTATTTTGAGTGTAGCAAGCTGTGGCGATAGCATCAGCCCAGAAATACAGAGGTAAGCAAACGAAACTGAGCATGGTTCGGGCTGCTTCACATAAGGAGCAGTTTCGTCTTTCAACTACGCCATTCTGCTGTGGAGTGTAGGGAGTAGAGAAGTTGTGAGTTACTCCCTTTTCAGCTAAGAATTCTTCAAACTCTTTGTTTTTAAATTCCAACCCATTGTCACTTCTGATGTTGCGAACCAGCTTTCGCAACTGAAATTCCATTTTCTTTATAAAGTTCTTTAGCTTTAGAGTAGCCTCTGATTTCTGTTTCAGAAAATATACCCAAGTGAAACAGGAAAAATCATAAACAATAACAAGTATATACTTACTACCACCGACACTTTCGATTGCAGATGGTCCACAAAGATCAATATGTAGAAGCTCAAGAGGCTCGATGATCTTTGTGTTTACAAGAGTTGGATGACTCCATCTGCTTTGCTTCCCCATTTCGCATGCTGCACACATGTGATCCTTATCAAACTTTAAGAGAGGAAGCCCTCACACGTGATCACCAAGAACTAGCTTGTTGATGTCTTTGAAGTTAAGGTGCGAAAGTCTTCGGTGCCATAGCCAGATTTCATCAAAGTGAGCCTTAGTTAACAGACATATAGCAGGCTTCCCTCTTATAAGATTTAAGTTTAAGGGATACATCTCCCCTTTTCGTTGTGACTTCAATAGAACTGCTTTCGTCTTTTTCTCTATAATTTCCGATCCTTCATCATCAAAGGATACTTTCAGGCCAGTTCCGACAACTAATTGTGAAACACTAATTAGATTGTGTTGCAACCCATAGCCTTTTATTGTTCCAAAAGAATTATTACCATACTTTACACATCCACCATCTTTGAGAGCACGAAACTCTCTCAACTCTTCCTTTCTTCCTGTCATGTGACGTGAGCAGCCACTATCAATATACCATTCTTTGTCAAACTGCTCGTCACGTATAACCTGCAAAAATTAAGCAGATTTAGGAACCCAAAGTTGCTTGGGTCCTGGTGAGCCTTTTACAGAACAGGGAAAAGCAATAGAAAGATCAATCATGTACATTCGTTTTATTAATGTGGTTTCATCTTTCCTTTTAATGGTGAAAACCTTGATTTTGTTTTTCGTTTTGTTTGAATCAGTTTGTTTTTCTTTATGTTAACTCTTAACAAATTCTCTCTTATCCTTCCTAGGGTTAGTGGTCGTCTTCTTTGTTTAAACTTCAGAATCTGAGACGAGCTTTCCCTTCCCTTTAACATCCTTGATAGGAGTTTTCTTTGGTTGAGAGTGAGGAGGATCGGGTTTCTCAGAGAACCTTTTAGGAACTGATGACTTATGAGCGAAACTACCATTTTGTTTCTGTGAAGCACATGAATGACAGTGTGAACACTGTTTGGGTTTCGCCTGTGAATGTACTTTCGTCTTTTGGTTGGAACCTTTTTCTTTACGTACATAGTTGGAGTTCTGGGATTTCCAAAACTGCTTCCTCTCGTTGAGATTTTTCTGATATCTCCTATTTCGTTGATGTTTCTGCTCTGCAAGTTGCTTGGATGATTTGTGTATATTCACATTCGGTTTCGCCTTCCTAGCATGAGGTTCGGTTCTCACTAACTGAGGTTCTCTTGTACTGTTAGTTTCGCTTGTTCCTTTTGAAAATTCACTTTGAACGTCCTTGGTGCCACTTGTACTAGCTTTATTGAACCTCGATGGTTTGTTTATTGGTTCAACTACGTATCTGTTTTTCACTCTCCACAAGGTTCGTTCCGACAAACCTTTCGTTTCATCTGCATTGTCGATTGGGGCTGACCAAAAATACTCATCACAGCCATCAGCGTTGTCTTCATCTACTAAGGTTGTTAGATCAACTGTATGATCCTTAGTAACTCCAGTGGTAGCGTAGACTTGATTTGGTACAGTTTGTACCTTTTGGTATACCACAACCATCTCTTTCAGGACTTTGACCTTGTCTTTAGACAATCGAGCGAACTCAACAGAGTTTTCGGATATAAGGACTTTTGTTGGTTCAGGTTCTGTTTTAATAAATTCAGAACAATCAACCTCATCCTATACAAATATTTCACTCATGTCACTGTCCTCATCAAATTCAGATGTATTTTCAGCATTGATCTTGTTATCTGAACTCAACGTAGAACTCGATGAATCAAATTTATGTACAGTTTCGGTCTTTATTTTCAATATGTCATTTTCATCTAGTAAGTTTCTGAGCATGTCCTTGTGGTCTTTGGACTTAATAAATGACTCAATTTTGTCCAGTCCAATTCTGTAGGCTTTAGAGGTTTCTTCTGATGAGACAATTGATTCACAATTATAGCAATCGCCATCTATTTCGTCTTCCTTTAATTCAAGGAAAGGCAAAATCATTTTGTGAATCTTATTGCCAATCTCACAATCTAAATGCAACTGAGTAATATTGGAATAAAGACGTTTAGCAATTAAACAAAAAATATTCCTTTGTTTCAAAAACTTTAAATTGTCATGTTGCAAATAAATCAATTCATCTCTTGCCCTAACCAACTCTAATTCCTTCTTCTCTATCCACATCCTTCGCTCCTCACTCTTGGAAGACACCCTGCTAATTTGATCAGTTAGGTTAGAATTCGTGAGGCGAGTTTGTTTTAGGCTACCACTTAAACTAGAGAAGGTGAATTTTAAATCATTCAATTCTTTTTCATAGTTAGATACGGGTATTTTAAGAGATTCAAGGATGGAATTTACCTTCTTGATCAACTGATCACACTCATTGATCTGCTCTCTGACTGGTTTTGTGGTAAAGCATTTGTCTTCCCTCTCCTTCGCTTCTTCACACCCGCCATCTGTTGTGTAGCCTCTCATTTGTGATACATCAGCTGTTACCATCAAACATCTGCCAGTAACCTCACAGCCTTCTTCCTTCGCAACAAATGCCCTGCCATGTGTGGGCTTGCGAACTTCTTCATCTTCCAAGTCAGCAGACCAAACTTCTACTCCACCGAACTCATTCTCTGCGACAAGTGCACAATCAAAGCAGGCATAGATTTATCATTAGTTTTCTTCTTCTTGATTTACTCCAGCTTACGCTTGAAGTAAGCTTCATCATCTTCCTCCTCTTTCTTCTCATTCAGCTTTCGTAGCATGCAATCCTTCGCCAAATGATTCTGCCCGTGACAGTAGTGGCAGTCATACCCAGAGTTACCAACTAGTTTTCCTTCTTTCTTCTCTTCTTCCTTCTGAGGAGTATTTGTGTTCTCCTCCTTCGCCTTCTCAGAGCTATAACTCCCTTGCCAGTTTCGGTTCTTGGCAGAAGGGAATCTCTTCCTTGCGAACCGCATGGGGTGAGACACCATCAGAGCATACTCCTCACTAGTAAGATCACATTCTAAGAGATCAGTCTCAGGTTCTGTTGGGGTGCAAAGTTATCCATGTATGACTTTGTAAATGGTTTGACTTTTGTAGACCCACTTGCATGTGGTGCATTAGCCTTTTGACTCATGAGATAGAGAGTGAGAGAGAGACATGTAAACACCTCTATATAAGGTGGGTTTAGTCCACTTGTAGAGGTGTGCTTGAGAGGTGTAAAAGTTGAGTGTGTGAGTGTGTGTTATTTATGTAGATGTAGATCTATGTCCCTTTTTGTAACACCATACATATTCAATACATCTCTTGAACACCCAAATCACCATGTTCATTGTGCAATCTTTAATTCTGCATGCCAAACCATGTTCCATAATCACTACAATTGGTATCAAAGCGGGTCTTCAAAGATCAACGTGATTTTTTGAAGAACGATTCTCGGTTTGGCAAAATTTGCCACAATTGGAGCATTTTTGGTGAGTCTCTCTCTATGATCTCTCTTATTTTCATTGAAATCGTGCATTACGTTCTTGAATTTTTGATCGTTTTGATTCATTGGATCTATTTTGTTTCAAATCCCATTGATGATTCAATAATTTTTTTTAGATCAAGCTTAAAACCAAATTTCCTTATTGTTCATCAATTCAAAATTCAAGCCCAAACTGATTTGTGATTTTACTGTTCATGTTAATTTTCGAAGCCCAATCTGTGAGAATGAATACAATACTCATCATCCATTATTAAGCCCACAATTCATCTTAATCCAATTTACAAATCTGTCACTGTTCATCAAAATTGAGCCCCAATTTCATTTTGATTAGATATCTTCTTTGTTTCATCACTGGCTCGTCGTATCTCATGTTCGTGACTTCTGTTCTGTTTCTGAATTTTGGAGTCTCAATTTCTTCTAATCATTCTGAACAATTAATGAGTTTTGATTGTAGAGATGAACTTGTGAATCGGTCATATGTATTGAGTTTTATCTCAAACATCGATTATGATCAAGTCAAAACAAAGAAGTTGGAAGTTGTGTTCTTGATTTTGATAAAAATTGGTCAAGAACTTACTATCAATTGAAATTTTCGTGAAGAACATATGATTTATCAAGTTTTAGATCCAAAATTTGGTATTTGATTCATCGATTTGGTGTTTGAATTCAAAAAGTCAATCATTATAAAAAGTCAACTGCGATTTTCTGGAGTTGATTCGTTGAATTGAAGGTTGAAATCAGTTTGATGCAAGTTGAACAGAGGCTATGAATGTTGAAATCATACTTGATTTGGTGTTTAATTTCAAAAATCTCAACTCAGATGTCGATGTCGATTTGTGAAGACGTTGGGTTTCACAGTCGATGAATTGAAGTCGCTCATTGAAGGTGTTGGTTCGTGATCAATAGGAACAAATACGGAGTTGGATTCTATTGATTTCGAATATTTGATGGTTGATTTTGGATTGAAGAATTTTTGTTCGATGTGTACTGCTAGAAGTCGACATCGTTTAATGTGTCAATATTCACGAAATTAAGTTTAGAAATTGATGTTCGATGCTTGATAACGAACAGATAGTTTGGAGTCGAATTTGTTGGAATCAATCGATGTTCGCATCGATGGTTTGGGAACGAAAAGAACTTGGACTTGGATTCGTTGGTTTGGAAACGAACTAGGAAGGGTTGTTCAGTGACGAAAAGATGTGTGATATCGATGATGGTTTTGAAAGCGAATGATGGTTGATTGAAGACGAAATATGTTTGAGACTTGAGAATTCGTTTTTGGAGTCGTTCGATCGAAGCCTTTGGTTTGATGATCGATAATTTTGATTTGGGAAGAACCGTGTTGATGTACGAAGATTTGGAATCGAGGTGTTTGGGTTAACAATCGAATGGTTCGCTATTGGTGATTTAGTTGATTGGGTTGATGTACGAAGAGTTCCTGTATGGTCGTTGATTTTACAGTCGAATGTTTGGAATCGTGATTTGGACTGAGTTATGGAATCGATTTTGGGGCTAAAGCACGAATGTTCAGATTTCTTGGTGATGAGTTGCTGTTGAACGAACGAAAGATTTTTTTATTTGGATCATGATTCAGTGGTTGAATGATTCAGACAAGATTCAGAGGCTTCGTATGCCTTCGTTTTCGTTAAAATGGCAGTGGAAAAATTTTCGTTGGTTTGGTGCTCTAATTGAATCTAACGAAGGGGAGAGAGAAAGATTTCGTACGAAGGGTGCAGATGATTTCGTACGAAGGGATGAAGTTTCGTACGAAGGGAAGAAGAAAGCTTAAAAAGTTTCGTTCATATGGGCAGATGATTTCATCGTAGGAAGGGATGAAGTTTCGTACGAATTGAAGAAGAAGGCAAATGTTATGAAAATAGCCCCTAAACTTTCGATAGTTTAACACTTTTTCCAAATTTTCGACAATTGGATAAAAGTTTCGTTAGTTTTGAAGGGAAATAAATAATTGTCGAAATTAGTCCCCGAGGTTTCGAAAATTTGGCTGTTCATACCAAAATTCGAAAAAGGACTGATTTTGCTGAGAAATTGAAGAATATGCATTTCAGGCCCCTGCAGTTTATGCAAATTGACGCTTTCTACCCAGCTTTGAAAAAGGGGGAGAGTTTTGCATTTTTGGTTGTTTTGGGCGCACCGGGTCACTGCAGAATTTTGAAATTGACAATTTCTACCCATTTTTGAGAAATTTTGTCAAAGGCGGTTCGTGAACGAAGTTAAAAATTGAAGATTTTTTGGATTTTCCGGATTGAAGCACAAAGTTTATACCACATGTTAAGGGGGAGTTTTGACACGAAAAATTCCGAATAGAGCACGTTCTCTTTCCTTGAAGGTTTTATAATCAAATTTTGATTATAAAAAGGGGGTGAAATTTATATGGAAATTCGAACTTGAATTTTTCATATTACGCGGATTTGAAGACCGAAGTGACCTTGAATCTTTGAAGTACACGAAATGATGCAATTGGAAGTTTGGAAGTGATTTCGGTTCGAAATGGGTTTGGTTTTATTGAAGATTTTCGGGGTGTGTTTTTATGCTCAACTTTTGGGTGATTATTTGGAGTTTGAGAATCTCTTGATCATTCGTTGATGCTTGGTTTGTATGGTCTCACATCCTAGAGCCCAAATTGAAGAATCATGGAAGAATTAAAGATTTGAAGTTCATTTCGACATGTGTCACCCTTGAGGCTCGGATCACGTAGTTGCTCGATTTTGGAAGATTTGAAGTGGGTCGTCCATTCCTAACTTTGAGGGGGAGAATGTTGGGGTGCAAAGTTATACATGTATGACTTTGTAAATGGTTTAACTTTTGTAGACCCACTTGCATGTGGTGTATTAGCCTTTTGACTCATGAGATAGACAGTGAGAGAGAGACATGTAAACACCTCTATATAAGGTGGGTTTAGTCCACTTGTAGAGGTGTGCTTGAGAGGTGTAAAAGTTGAGTGTGTGAGTGTGTGTTATTTATCCTCTGAACCGAGAACATAGTCTTCAACATGAAGAGCCCACACTTCATATTCGTGAGTATATAGGATCAGAATCCTTGTGGTCGAGCCAATGCTGTTAGAGATGTTGATGGGATTGGTTTGAGATTCGTCGAGAGACATGATGATTTGATCTGCTTACCTGTCAAGAATCATACTTGTAAAGATTGAGTTAGGGTAATATCGAGATCTAGGAACATCGTCAATAAAGTGATGACGGCTCCAATGGATTCGATAAAAGCGGAAACCCTAAAGATTTTCTTCTAACAGAAGAGATGTGTATTATTTACACAACCTACTGCTCTGATACCACTTGTTAGGATTAAAAAACCTAATTGAGATTTGATGAACAAGATGCGGAAAATAAGAACAAACACAAATATGAAGATATGTCGAATGATCACTCGATTTATTCAATTATGAGGAACAGATTACACTTTAAGGAATAAGAATCTAACTCTACAAGAAACCTCACAACGTGGCGGCTACATTTTGTCTCACTCTTAACCCTAATAATGAATAATACATGACTATTTATAGGGAAAAGACAAGTCTTGGGATTTTAACCTACACTTCATCAAGGGGGCCCATTGCCATCATCCATGGAGTACTTTGAAACCCTACAAAGGTCCAAACTTGATTTTCATACATGGACTGAATCTCGCTATCCATAGCCTCTTTCCACTTTGCAGACTCAGGGCCTGTCATGGCTTCCTTGTAGCTGTTAGGCTCATCCATATTTATCAGTGTGCTATCACTGATAAATGTATCACCTTCTGTAGTAATACGGAAACCATAAAACGCAGGTGTATTCCTAACTCTTGTGGAACGCCTCAGAGGTACGGATTCGTCAATCGGCTCAACAGGAGTCTCCTCTTCAGGTTGATCGCTAGTGTTTGAGGTTCCTTCACCGCTTGACTCTTGAAGCTCTTCAAGGTCAATTTGCCTCCCACTGTTTCCTTGGCTTATGAATTCTCTCTCATGAAGACTCCTCTCCTCGCAACGAAGATAACATTGTTACTCGGTCTGTAAAAGAGATAACCAAAGGATTTCTATGGGTAGCCGATGAAAATACACCGCTCACTTCGAGGTTCGAGCTTGTCATGAGTCTCGCGTCTCACGAAAGCCTCGCAAACCTAAACCTGTTGGATAAGGTGTCTAAGTCCATAACTATTTCTGGTATGTACTTGACCCGACCCGACATGGTCCATTTGGGTTGCATGGCACCATGCAATTGGATAAACTAAAATGAGAGAAATAACACTTATGGTTTATTAATATATTATAAGTTCTAATATATTAATAATATTATTTAATTAGTTTGATCAAGAGTTAATTTAGAATTAATTAAGTGATCAAAAGATAACTAATTAAATATATGGGTAGATTATGTAAATCTTCCATATCTTATATAGTGGGCTAAGAGGCTCCATGGATTATCAAGTTGGGTTCCACCCATAGGATGCTCCATGGGAGTTACAAACCCATGGGTCATGGAAATGAAGAGTCATGACACATTAGGGTTTACATGGTGTAACCCTAGATGTGTCAACACTATATAAGAAACCCATTCTCCACCAAAATAGGCTACACTAAGAAACAAGAGGGCTAGAGCCGATTTTGCAAGTGTAAGATTCTCTCAAAGTTTACTCCTTTGCATTTGGTGTTGTGTGAAGCATTTGAGGCATCACACTTGGGGTGCTAGGCTCACAAGGTTTCAAGGATCATAATCAACAACAAGACAAACATAGATCCAAGGTTATTAGGGTTGCATGTACACTTAGGAAGTGTTAGAATGCTCAAAACCCATCAGTGGTATCAGAGCCTGGTTCGTTTGTTGTTTTTTCTTTTGTGTGCAAACAGCTTGAAAGAAAATCGTTTTTCTGTTTTCTGCTCGTATGAAAGTTTGCACATTTGTTGCTGGAAATGGACTAGAAACATTACCCTAAACTGTTTTGATGTTTTAAAGCTTGTTTTAGATGGTGTAATGTTTATGCTAATCCATTTACAATGGCAATTATTAAAATTACAAGTTTTTTTAAGTGTAATTTTTTATTCTTGAAAGTGTTCATATTCATGTTCTTGAACTAGATTAGATGATCATAGGAATTGTTTGTAACCTTCATGGTAGTTTAATTCATGATCATAATGTGTTTTAATGGAGTCCATAACTTGTCCTCAAGTTATGGAAAACCAAAAGTCTCACTTTTATTAAAGCCATTAAAAGAACACAAGAGTTATAAAAATGAAGAGTCTTCATTTTTATTACTCAATTAATTCATAAGTTATAAGAAATGAAAAGTTTTGGAAGTTTACAAAACTTGCCCTCAAGTTTTGGAACATGTAAAGTCTTGATTAAAACTTTAGTTCCAAACCTTAGAATTTTAAAAGTTAAAATTCAACCCTTATACTTTATAATATTATAAGTTACTAATATATATATGTATAACGTCAAGTCGTCTTACCGCTAGTACGCCTCATTCACGAAGCCGGTCTATAAGGGGGGTATAAGGTTGTTGCCTATAAAATGGCAACTTAATGGGTGTCCACTCTCACCCACCGCTTCCTTGATCGGTGGAGGGTCGTTAGCCGAACGGGTAAGACAAGGACTTATAAATTCTCATTAAAAGTATGATGAATATTATAAAGTAACTAAATGCTTTTATTAAATTCCCAATCTTAGTTACTTTAGGAAAATGTGAATAAGGTGCTAATCCATGAAATTACACTTTACACTTTGTTTAAGTCGTTGGTGGAGCGTGTGTGGTTAACCGGCACACTAACTTGGACTTAACAAGGTAGGTAAAGGGTGACTTAAGGTTTACCATAGCATCGGTGGAGCGTGTGTGGTTTACCGGCACATCGATTGAGTGATAAACCTTGAGGGTACCAAGTGATTTGCATGGTTACTTCACACCTCGTTTTGTGATCCTCGGTATCCCAGTCACAAAACTTGGAGGGCACACTCGAGATTAAAACATGCCTTTGAAAAGTTCATTGAATCTCAAAAGAATCTAGGAATTTCTAAGAACCAATTAAAAACCTAATATTTATATTTCGTTTTTCATGGTGGAAATTGGTGAATCGTCATTCACCTACCTTTCAAATATGTTATAGCTTGGATTACGGCATACCTCTTCTAAGTTATAATATATTGTGATTGGATCCTAGCCTTAATATTACATTTGGGTGTTTTATTAAGGACTCTCTTAATATCTAAACTAATCTTGTTCTCTTCTTTCAGATGTCTTCAAACAATGCTGCTTCTGGCTCTAATCCTAATGGCTTTTTTACCCTTATGAACTTGTGTGGGAAAGTCACTTTTGATGGATCCAACTTCAATGAATGGATCAGAAACATCAGGATGATTACCCGCTACGAGGACAAAGAATATGTCCTTGACAAGGAGCTTAAGGAGATTGATGAGACCACTGCAACTCCCCAGGAGATCGCTGACTTCCGGGCACATGAAAGGGATGCTACAAAAGTGGCATGCATCATGTTGGCCACCGTGACAGCGGAACTCCAAAAGTCCTATGAGGACTTCTACCCTTTTGAAATGCACCAAGATATGATGGAAAGATACCATCAAAGTGCACGACAAGAGAGGTATGAAATCATATGCTCTATCATAACAACCATGATGAAGGACGGGGAATCCGTCACGAGCCACATGCAGAAAATGCAAAGGTATGTGGATCGGTTGCTGAAGCTTAATGTGAACTTCCCTGAGGAGCTTGCAATAGATATCATTTTGCACTCCTTACCATCGTGCTATGATCAATTCCGCATGACATATCACATGAATAAGGAAGAGGTCACACTCAGCAAACTTCAGGGACTCCTCAAGACCGCAGAAACAGGTCTTAAGGGTAAGTCGGTTGTTAACACTCCTACTCCAAACTCCGCCCCGGTTTTGGCAATCGGGAAAGGTAGAGGGAAGAAGAGGAAGAGCTCTCCGAAGGGTACCAAGGCTAGGACCCTTGATGGCTCTTCTTCAAGTGGAACCAAGAAAGGTTTTGTCACTCCTTCTTCTGACCCTAAAGAGGCTGGATGCTTCTATTGCCATGAAAAGTCACATTAGAAGCAGAACTGCCCAAAGTACCAGCAAGATGTGAAGGATGGGAAAGTTAAACCCAACCATGCAGGTATTTACACTATCTTATCTAATAACTCACCCCATTCTAACTCTTGGGTCCTTGATACCGGTTGTGGTATTCATATCTGTTCTGATTTGCAGGGACTAAGAAGAAGTGAGAATGTGGAGCATGGAAGAATAAACTTAATCATGGGGAATAGGAAAGCTTTACCTGTCACCAAGATTGGAGTTTATACTTTATCGCTAAGTAGTGGGTTTAGTTTAGATTTGAATAAATGTTGTTATTCGCCAGAAATGGCAAGAAATATTATTTCCTTTCTTGCATTGTATAAACAAGGTTTCACCTTTTCATTTGATAATGAAGTTGGTTCGATTAATGCTTTCTTTAATAATGTTCTTTATTTTAAAGCATTACCTTGTGATGGTGTGTATGAAACTGTATCTGTGGTTGATAACTTAGGAAATAATGTATTGTGTATTGATTCTGTTAATGATAATAACTTGGATAAAGCATCATTATGGCATTGTCGTCTTGGACATATAAGCAAGAAACGCATAGGCCAACTCCAAAAGGATGGAGTATTGGAGTCATTTGACCTAAAGTCAGATGATAGTTGCGAATCATGCTTACTTGGAAAAATGACAAAGTCACCCTTCACAGGCTCTTGTGAGAGGGGTGAAGGTTTGTTGGATCTTATACACACGGATGTGTGTGGGCCCTTCAAACATGCCACAAGGGATGCTAATCGTTATTATTTGACTTTTACTGATGATTACAGTAGATATGGATATGTCTACTTAATCAAGCATAAGTCAGAGACTTTTGAGAGGTTTAAAGAGTTTAAACAGGAAGTCGAGAATCAATTGGGCAGGAACATTAAGATGCTTCGATCCGATCGAGGTGGTGAGTATCTTAGTTCAGAGTTCCTCGACTATCTTAGGGAATGTGGGATTGTCTCACAATTGACACCTCCCAGGACACCGCAGTTGAATGGTGTAGCTGAGAGGCGTAATCGAACCTTGTTGGATATGGTTCATTCCATGATGAGTCGAGCTTCGCTACCAATCTCATTTTGGGGGTATGCCTTAGAGACTGCCGCCCATATCCTTAATCTAGTTCCCACAAAGAAAGTTGCCAAAACTCCTCATGAGATGTGGACTGGTAAAGTACCCAAACTAGACCACATTAAGATTTGGGGTTGCGAGGCTTTCGTGAGACGCGAGAGTCATGATAAGCTCGAAACTCGAAGTGAGAGGTGTATTTTCATCGGCTACCCACAGAAATCCTTTGGTTACCTCTTCTACAGACCTAGTGAGAATGTGGTCTTTGTAGCTAGGAGGGCTTTCTTTCGAGAGAGAGAGTTCATAAGCCAAGGAGACAGTGGGAGGCAAGTTGACCTTGAAGAAATTCAACAGTCAAGTGGTGAAGGAACTTCAAACCCTAGCACTCAACTTGAGGAGGAAACTTCTGTTGAGCCAATTGACAAGTTTGTACCTCTGAGGCGTTCCACAAGGGTTAGGAATGCACCTAAGCATTACTATGGATTCCATATTACTGCGGAAGGTGATACACTTATCAGTGATGAGACGCTGATAGGTCTGGATGAACCTAACAGTTACGCGGAAGCCATGGCAGGCCCTGAGTCAGCCAAGTGGAAAGAGGCAATGGACAGCGAGATACAGTCCATGTATGACAATCAAGTTTGGAACTTGGTTGAGAATGTACCAGGTCGTAAGACTGTAGGGTGCAAATGGATCTTCAAGAAGAAGACCGACATGGATGGTAATGTACACACTTATAAGGCACGACTGGTTACAAAGGGTTTCTCACAAACTCCAGGAGTTGATTATGATGATACCTTTTCTCCAGTGGCCAAGATTAAGTCTATTAGGGTTCTGTTAGCCATAGCCGCATTTCATGACTATGAAATATGGCAAATGGATGTCAAAACCGCTTTCCTTAATGGAAAGTTGGCTGAGGATGTTTACATGAGTCAGCCAGAGGGTTTTATCAACACAGAGTACCCTAATAGAGTGTGTAAGCTTGAGAAATCCATTTATGGGTTAAAGCAAGCACCTCGCAGATGGAATCTTTGCTTTAATGAGAAAGTCAAGGAATTTGGCTTTTCTAGGAGTGAAGATGAATCTTGTGTATATGTCAAGGCTAGTGGGAGTATAGTTAGCTTTTTGGTATTGTATGTGGATGACATACTACTCATAGAAAATGACATCCCAACTCTGCAGGAAGTTAAGTCCTGACTTGGGAAGTGTTTCTCTATGAAGGACCTAGGAGAAGCTGCCTATATTCTAGGGATAAGGATCTTGAGAGACCGGAGTAAAAGACTAATTGGACTTAGTCAGAGTACCTACTTGGATAAGGTGCTGAAGAGATTCGGCATGCAGGACTCCAAGAAAGGAGAGTTACCCATCCAGAGTAACGCCAGATTGAGTAAGACACAAAGCCCTAGTACTGAGGCTGAGATAGCAGAAATGAGTCGAATACCTTATGCTTCGGCTGTAGGATCGATCATGTATGCTATGACGTGTACTCGACCTGATGTAGCCTTTTCTTTGAGCATGGTTAGTAGGTATCAGGGGAACCCTGGCAAGGCACACTGGACTGCGGTAAAGAATATCCTCAAGTACCTACGGAGGACTAAGGACTGGGTCCTTACCCTCGGTGGGAGTGAAGACTTGAGAGTTGTAGGGTATAGTGATGCTAGCTTTCAGACTGATAGGGATAATTTCCGCTCTCAGTCAGGCTGGGTCTTTACCTTAAATGGAGGAGCAATTTCTTGGAAGAGTTCCAAGCAAGAGACAGTGGCTGATTCAACTTGCGAATCAGAGTATATAGCAGCTAGCGAGGCAGAAAAGGAGGCGATATGGCTGAAGAACTTCATTAGAGACCTTGGAGTTGTACCAGCTATTAAAGAGCCAATGGAAATTTTCTGTGATAGTGAAAGTGCAGTTGCCTTAGCCAAGGAACCAAGGGATCACGGGAGATCCAGACACATCGACAGAAAATACCATTTCATCAGACATCGAATAGAAGAAGGACTCCTCGTGGCAAAGAGGGTATCATCGGATGAGAATCCAGCAGATCCCCTCACGAAGGGACTGACTCGGGTTAAGCATCTCCAGCATGCTCGGAGCATAGGGCTGAAGGATGATATTAGATTTAGTAGTTAGATAACCTTGAAATTTGTAAAGTGTAATTGACATTAGATGATGAATAAAAGGTGTTTTATTTATGAGTAAAGTGTTGCTATCTCTTGTCGATCGTTTACTATATTTCTTTTGCATGTTTTGACTTCCAGAATAATTATGTTTGGTATATCATATTATTCGAACCTCCACAGTCGGTCATATGTCGGAAGTAGGTATGAATCAAGACTGTCATGATTGGTTGCAGAGGTCTAAGTTGTTGGACATGGCTACAACACTCATGGGTGCTCATAAGTTCTGAGCATTGGACTCAACCCACGCTCACTAGAATCACTTCATGGAATTTATCTCGAGTGATCGTGAGACGGTAATATCATATAAGTCTTCAAACCTAGAGATATAATTTGTTACTTATGAGTTGGTTATGCATTGATTGTACGTTAACGCATTGGTAAGTCGATGTTATAAAACGTGCTTTTGTGTATAATTCAATGAGTGGTAGAACAAACATATGAGTCGAAGTTTATCTGTTCCTTCTTGGATTAGAAGCTGATATCTGGGCCCCTCGATGATTTTGTTTTGACCTATGTACCGGGCCCGGTCAGAACTAAGTTGATGTGTTCAATTAAGTTCTTTGTCAAACAAATCGGAAATCGGGAAACAAACTGCTGGACACAAAGTAAGACACTGTTCCATGTATTTGTCCGGCTGATATCTAGAACAGAGGATTATATGATCACTTATCTTAAATGGCGTATCATCATCTTCTCAGTTCTGAGAGACCTTGAAAGAGCTACGATTGCCGATCGGTTCCTGAAGTATTGCAGTTATAGTTATTAGACGTATCCAAGTGGGAGACTGTTGGATAAGGTGTCTAAGTCCATAACTATTTCTGGTATGTACTTGACCCGACCCGGCATGGTCCATTTGGGTTGCATGGCACCATGCAATTGGATAAACTAAAATGAGAGAAATAACACTTATGGTTTATTAATATATTATAAGTTCTAATATATTAATAATATTATTTAATTAGTTTGATCAAGAATTAATTTAGAATTAATTAAGTGATCAAAAGATAACTAATTAAATATATGGGTAGATTATGTAAATCTTCCATATCTTATATAGTGGGCTAAGAGGCTCCATGGATTATCAAGTTGGGTTCCACCCATAGGATGCTCCATGGGAGTTACAGACCCATGGGTCATGGAAATGAAGAGTCATGACACATTAGGGTTTACATGGTGTAACCCTAGATGTGTCAACACTATATAAGAAACCCATTCTCCACCAAAATAGGCTACACTAAGAAACAAGAGGGCTAGAGCCGATTTTGCAAGTGTAAGATTCTCTCAAAGTTTACTCCTTTGCATTTGGTGTTGTGTGAAGCATTTGAGGCATCACACTTGGGGTGCTAGGCTCACAAGGTTTCAAGGATCATAATCAACAACAAGACAAACATAGATCCAAGGTTATTAGGGTTGCATGTACACTTAGGAAGTGTTAGAATGCTCAAAACCCATCAAAACCTTGATATGTGCTAACGAGGGAACCTTCCCTGTCCACATCTCGTGAGGTGTATTGGCAACCTTCTTGGTAGGGACTAGATTAAGGATATGGGCGGCAGTCTCTAAGGAATACCCCCAAAATGAGATAGGTAACGAAGCTCGACTCATCATGGAACGAACCATGTCCAACAAGGTTCGATTGCACCTCTCAGCCACACCATTAAGTTGTGGTGTCCTAGGAGGTTTCAGTTGTGAAACAATTCCACATTCCTTAAGATAGTATAGGAACTCGATACTAAGATACTCATCACCTCGATCAGATCGGAGCATCTATATCTTCCTGCCCAGCTGATTCTCCACTTCTTGCTTAAACTCTTTGAATCTTTCAAATGTTTCTGACTTATTCTTGATTAAGTAGACATAGCCATATCTACTATAATCATCAGTAAAAGTCACACAAAAGCGGTTAGCATCCCTTGTGGCAGTTCTGAAGGGTCCACACACATCTGTGTGTATGAGGTCCAACAAACCTTCACCCCTCTCACAAGAACCAGTGAATGGTGACTTAGTCATCTTTCCAAGCAAACAAGATTCTCAACTATCATCTGACTTTAAGTCAAATGATTCCAAGACTCCAGCCTTTTGGAGTTGGTCTATGCGGTTCTTGTTGACATGTCCAAGACGACAGTGCCACAAGGATGCTTTATCCAAACTAGTGGAAGAATCAATATGCAATACATTATTTCCTAAGTTATCTACAACCATCACAGTTTCATATACACCATTACAAGGTAATGCCTTAAAATAAAAATACCATTATAATAAGCATTTATTGCACCAATTTCATTATCAAACGAAAATGTGAAACCTTGTTTGTACAAACCATGAAAAGAAATAATATTTCTCACCATTTCAGACGAGTAACAACAATTATTCAAATCTAATTTAACCCATTACAAAGCAATAAAGAATAAACTCCAATCTTTGTGACATGTGAAACTTTCCTATTCCCCATGATTAAGTTTATCTTTCCGTGCTCCACATCCTCACTTCTTGTTAGTCCCTGCAAATCAGAACAAATGTGAATACCATAACCTATATCAAGGACCCACGAATTAGTATGCGGTGAGTTATTAGACAATATAGTGTAAATACCTGCATGGGTGGGTTTTACTTTCCCATCCTTAACATCCTTCAAGTACTTAGGGCAGCTTCGCTTCCAGTGCCCCTTATCATGACAATAGAAGCACTCTGCTTCTTTTGGGTTGGAGGAGGGAGTAGCAGGACCGACATTAGTCTTGCTTGAAGAGGACCCATGAAGAGACTTTCCCTTGTGACCCTTGGAAGGGGTCTTCCTCTTCTTTCCCTTGCCTTGTCCGATTTCCAGGACTGGGGCAGTAGTAGTAGGAGTGGTTACAACAGATTTACCTTTGAGACCACTTTCGGTAGTCCTCAAAAGGCCCTAAAGTTTGCTCAAAGTGACATCCTCCTTGTTCATATGATAAGTCATGCGGAACTTATCATAACATAGAGGTAAGTGTTGGATTAGATGTCTAAGCCCATAACTATTATTGGTATGTACTCGACCCGAGAGTAGCATGGTCCATTTGGGTTGCATATTGTGACATCCCCAATATCACGGCCAGAAAAGACCGATTTAATTTATGCTTTTAAAATAATTTCAGAGTAAATCCATTGATTTAAAAGAGTTGCGGAATTTGTTCCCAAAACACAATATGATAAAATAAGGTTTATCAAAGCATTTCTTAAAGAAATGTATTTTCATTATATATCAAAACTCGGGATGTCATGTTCCGATACAGACACAAAAGCATAAACGGCACATTATAAGCCTTACAACAGTTATATGCAACTACTGGCCTATAAACAAAATAACTTGATGATTCATCCATCTTATCCTCTCGCGCCACTACCTGTAATGCAAATAAAACTGAGTGGGTCAGGCTTGGGAGCCTGGTGAGCATATAGGGTTTTCAAGCCACAATAAATAATTATATTTAATTTCACCAACCAACAATAACCCGATTACCCATTCCCGTTATCGTCACTTTACGTCCCTAAAACAACATCTATTACCAGGGACCTAATCTAGGATTTTCATCGGGATGGACATTACTGCAAAGGGGTTTCCTTAACAATAGATGTCCTAAAGGCAACCATGAGGGGGATAGAGTACACCGGTGAACACATCGTTCACAACACCTACAGGTTATGAACCTGCCAGCGTTCCACAGGACAGTCTAGAAAGAGTTCGTGGTCGTCATCCATACTCCGCTAGATGACTAGATCAACAACAACATCGAGGCCTCTCATCATTTTATTTCATCACACAACCTCTATCTACCCATGTTCTACCCAACATATTAGTAGATAAAAATATATACATTTATATACAGCTTAAAACCTGTACAAATCATTCATTCAACAATTATTTCGAATACGCAAATAATATACAAGCACATAACACGTATTTTGTAGAGAATACTTCGTATCTATGTGTTAGAAGAAAAGGAATATACACTCACCTGATAAGACGATGATCGGACAGCAATACGACTCTTAAAATAATATTCTTCGATGAAACCGGGATATCTTCACAAAAACCGGGCTTCTCGCAGGCAGAGTTTTGGCTCGACAACTCTATTTCTCGGGATCTTCGAGGCGTCGGGACTTGCTTTGGGTGTCGGGATGATACCAGGACTTCGGGGGTATACTTTGTACGTAAAACGAGGTAATATGGAGTGAGAGAGAAGAGATTTGGCAACCACAAACGGCTGGCTTTGTGATCTATTTATAGTGCTGAAGTCTGCCGCGAACGCAGGGCGTTCCCCGAACGCTGGCCGTTCCCTTCGAACGCGGTGCGTAGGAGCGGGGTTCCGATCCTATCCCTTATCCGCTGAGTCGGCATCGACGTGGCCACTCCGGAGCCAAGTATTGAACGCAGGGCGCTCCCCAATTGAACGCGGGGCGTTCCCTCTTTGGGATGCGTGCCTCGAACTTCATAAATTCATAACTTTTGCGTACGATCTCCGTTTTCGACGTTCTTTATATCCACGCGTAGGTGAGACTATGATCTACAACTCTCGTTTAGACTCCGTCGGCTAATTTTGAATTTATTTTTATTATATTATTTTTAGTAGGTCGGGACAGGAAAACTCCGTTAGAAATTCATAATTTCTTCATCTGACGTCCGTTTTCGTCTGTCTTTTTACCGTTGGACTACTATCGACGAGATATTCGATTCTCGTTTAGATTGTTTTGGCTAGAAATCACTCGATCTCATATTCGAACTTTGGGTTGCATACCGCTAAGTCGAAACTTCGAAAAATCATAACTTCCTCATACGAAGTCAGATTTAGACGTTCTTTTTATGCACGCTCTCGGTTTAACGTATTCTACGACTTTCGTTTAGATCACTAAGGCTAGATATATCTCTATCTTAAATTCATATTTTACGTCATTCAGCGTCGTGTCGGTTCTGTCGAGAAACTTCGACAGCTCATAACTTCTTCCTTATAACTCGGATTTCAGCATTCTTTATATATTCGGAAACCTCGTCACGACCACTACGCCTTCATGTATCAATATCGGTTTTATCTAACATTTTATTTTTACGCTTATTTTTATTCTTAATTCAATTAAGCCACACAATTAAGCATAAACACATAATACTCAAATAATACATTATTATTATTTCAAAATGAGTTACAAATGTTAACCTAGACTATTACAACGACATTAATGCCTAGCCCAGAAACACGGGCGTTACACATATCATCAGGACAATTTGTTAGGATGGACTCTTGAGAGAAGGTTATATATGATTTATTAATATATTATAAGTTATAATATATTAATATGAAATCATATGTTTTAATTAGTATTGATCAAGAATTAATTTGAAATTAATTTAGTGATCAAAGGAGACTAATTAAATCTATGGGGACTAATTATGGTAATTAGTTATATTTATATGTGTTGGGCTTATGATCCATGTTGGACCAAGTTTATGTATGGATACATAAAGAGTTGGGCCACATGAACCATGGATCATAACACCCATGGGTATGGATTTGGGTTATACCCATGACCCTTGGAATCCTACATATAAATATACCCATTCATAGCCAAAAACGCCTAGACATATACTTGGAGTTCATGGAGGTGTTTTTGGTGCATGAAGATTCTCTCTCAAGAAACACCTTTGCCCATGATGTGTTGTGACTTCATTTGAGGCTTCCACACTATTGGGGCTAAGCTCTTAAGGCCAAATACATCAATACTTCAAGATACATAAAATGTATGTTACTCTAACTAGTATCTTGTATGGTATATGTCAATTTCATGCTAGTTATAGACTTAATATGTAACGCCCGTAGATCCGGGCTAGTCAATTTAGAGATAATAGGGGTTGAAAATGACTTTTCGACAAAACATTATTTAGAATAAATAATCTTAACCAAGTTGTAGAATATGTCTCAAGAGTTTCGTACATATAAAGAACGCCGAAATCCGAGTTATAACGAAGAAGTTATGGCTCGTCGAAGTTTTTCGGCAAAACCGGCACGGCACCGGGAGACGTAAATAGTGAATTTACAATAGAGGACTTTTTAGCCTTAGTGATCTAAACAAAAGTTGTAGTACATGTTAAACCGAGAACATCCATAAAAAGAACGCCCAAATCTGACTTCGTATGAGGAAGTTATGAATTTTCTAAGATTTGACATAGCAGTGCACGACCCGAAACTCGAATTTTAGTTCGAGCAGTTTTTGGCTTACGCAACCTAAATGAGAGTTGAAGATCTCATTAATAGGAACTCAACGGTAAAAGGACAGACGAAAACGGAGTCCGTATGAAAGAGTTACAAATTCTTCGTGGTCATTTAACAATCTAATATCATCCTACTGTTAAATTTAAGATCGGTTGAGAATTAGCCGATGGAGTCTAAATGAAAGTTGTAGATCTTGTTTTTACCTACGCGTGGAAAAAAAAAGTCGAAAACGGAGCTCGTATGCGAAAGTTACGGGGTTTAGAAGTCGGCAGGGTGCTGCTGCAAAAGGGGTGACGTGGTTGATTATGGGCCAAGGCTTTCTCCCCATGGCAAGCCACCAGAAGGTGACATGTGGCATGGAATCGACGGGTAGGAGGACCTACTCGACGAGTAGAGCTGTTTTCCAGCCTATAAATAGAGGTGTCGGGTTCCCTCATTCTTCACACCATTCCAACCTCTTCTCTCTCTCTCTCTCTAGAACCTCTCTCTAGCCCCTAAACCCCCCAAAAAGCCTAGGGAACCTCCCTAGCACCCGAAGGAATCCCCGAGGCTCCCGGAGTCCCGAGAAAGGAGCCTTTCGGCTCGGGAACGCTGCGCCGGTGAAGCCCGGTTTTTGAGAAAAACCCGCTGTAAGTGCGCTACGCCTAACCTATCTTTAGTATAGCTTATGTTTTAATATAGTAATGTTATTAGGACCTTATAATAATTATTGGGCCTATTATTATGAGTTATATAGTGTTGTTTAACGCTTATATAATAATAATAATAGCTAGACTATTAATTAGTCTCGGTTAACGTTAGACTAAACCCTAGTGGTATTGATACTAGGTTTTGTCAAGGGAAAATTGTTTTGAGATAACGAAGCGTTGTCCGAGTTTCGAGTCACCACCTTTCAGGTGAGTACATAGTCCCTTTCATGAACATGATTTTAATACAAGTATTGATTGAAGTATTAAATATATGTTTATGTGTGAGTTATTTGATGTTGCCTGAAATACGTGTTAAAAAACATACCTGATTATATATGATGATTTAGGATAAAGAGTAAACCTAAATTAATTATGGGGAATATTGGGTAGTATCTTCTTATGAGTACGAGTGAGTTATACACAGAGAATAGAACTTTAAAATATGTCATCGATCCGGGAGCATGGATTAGACATAGTCATTCGTCCCTAGCCTGAGAGTATGGATTAGGCATAATCATTCGTCATTAATCCGAGAGTATGGATTAGCCATTCGTCCCTAGTATGAGAGTATGGATTAGGCATAATCATTCGTCATTAATCCGAGAGTATGGATTAGTCATTCGTCCCTAGTCCGAGAGTATGGATTAGGTAAAGCCGTTCATTTCTGATCCAGGAGTATGGATTAGGTAAAACGGTTAATCTTAGGTCCGAGAGTATGGATAGTCTCGTTGTGAGAATTAACGGGGTGGGGGTAAGAGTTGCTTATATATATATGGTGAAATTGTATATTTTGTGAGTTCTAAATTATATATATGATATAACATTGTGGGATTGAAATCCCTATGTACACACCAGGTTTCCCAACCTGACCCACTCAGTTTATTCGTATCACAGGTGTCGATGTGAAGCTACTTTACACTGAGAGATTTAAAAGAGACGTAGATCACTAGTGTAAATAAATGTAAGTTCTGTTTATGCTTATGTTTCTGTATTGACAATGACATCCCAAGGTTTTTGAAAATGAATAAAAATACATTTCTTCGGAAATGCTTTGATAACGTATTTATCATGTTTTTCTGGGAACAAATTCCGCAACACATTTCTTTAAAAGATACTCTGATTTTCAAAATAAAGCATAAACAAATCGGTCTTTTCTGGCCGTGAAAATGGGGATGTCACAGTTGGTATCAGAGCATTAATTTAAGCGAACTAGGAATATGGATTTATTTCTAGACTTAAACTTAGAATGCTAAGCGATGATTGTGAGGTGTGAGCACTAGCTTATTTTAGGAATTGTGCCTAAAATGCTTTTATGTGCTAAATGCTTGTGCCTGATATGCTGTTATTTGTTCGGATCTATGGTCTATTGCCAACCGGATCTGGAAACCTTATTTGTTTAGGATTCTAAGCGTTTAACTACGATATTAGAACTAGAATATAAACGTTTCGGAGTGATAAGGATGATTTAAACGTCAATCCTAAATAAAGATCTAGATTCACCTTATTCGGTGTATAGATCAAGATGGCAAGGACCCGTAGCGGAAACGTGAATGTAAATGGGAACCGAGATCAACCCCTAGTGATACAGCAAATACCAGTCGTAGTAGAAGTTGCACCTGAGCCAATCACCATGGCTGGAGTACAAGCCATGATGCGGGCTATGTTAGCTGAACAAAGGGAAGAAATGAGGCAGATGTTGCATGAAAATAGGGACGAACCTACAATGCCAGTTGAACAGCCCGAATTGAACGATGGGCAGTCAGAAGGAGGGAACTACAGTGGGACCGTTGGTCAAGACAACCCACCAATAGTTCGAAAAAACAACCAGGATGATGGATTCGAGAGGAATGGATGTAAGTACAAGAATTTTCTGACTTGCAAGCCATCGACTTTCACTGGAAAGGAAGATCCGATTTGGGTCATGGATTGGATCTCGGAGATGGAGTTAGCTTTCATGACGTGTGGTTGCAGAGGCAACGTTTGCGGTACGCCAGTTCAGAGGAGGCGCGGTTCGTTGGTGGAACACTCTGGGTAAGACTCTATGCCCCAATGAGCCCCTGCAACTAACGTGGGCAGAGTTTTTGGTGCAGTTCAAACGTAAGTACTGCTCAGCCCAAAATCTGCTCGAGCTAGAAAACCAATTCCTTACCTTGAAGAAAGGAAGCATGTCTATTGATGAATACACCAACAACTTCACAGAGAAGATGGAGTTCGCCTTGCGTCTTGTTCCGGATGAGCTGACGAAAATCGACAAGTACGCAAAAGGACTTCCATGGGAGTACGCGGTGCCAGTGCGTCAGGCACCTACATTGGAGGTAGCTATCTGGGCTGCCAAGTCTGTTGAGGAGATGATCAAGGGAAGAGCCGCCAGCAAGATTGAGGTTGGCGAAAAGAGGAAATCAAAGGATCGGCAAGGCCCGATGAGAAGAGCAAGTCCAGTACAAGGAAGTTTAGAGGAGGAGGAAGTGAAGCAAGATGGTGCGAGAAGTGCAAAAAGAAACACTCTGGAAAATGCGGTGAGGAGGTGACTTGTTTCAAGTGTGGGAAGCATGGGCATTATGCCAACGAGTGTACATTCAACAAAAGAGTGTGCTACGGATGTAACGAGGAAGGGCACTTCAAGCAAGACTGCCCAAAGAGAGAAGGGGCTACAAAGCCAAATGTGCCGCCAAAGCCAAAGGCGAGAGCATTTCAAATGATCCTTGACGAAGCAGATAACAATGCAAGGATTCAGGAGTGAAGGCTTGATATCCAAAGATCGAGTTATGAAGTAACCAAGGGATAGTATCGTATAATGTAGCCTATTAGAGGCATAGTATAGGGTGAACTTGAACACCTATGTAATAGTTTCAAGAAATAATAAAACATTCGTTTGGTTATCTGATGTGTTAAACTGTTGTGTGATTTCTGTATGGTGACTTGGAAAAAACTGCGAGACAATACTTGGGACGAGTATGAGTAGGTGTGAAAGGTAGTAGATGCATATACTACCAGAAGCACAGGACTCACACTTGGATCAGGAAAAGTCACAAGGTTACCAAGGAGCAAGTAATTGAATTCGTTTTATTCAAGTATGTCGTTACCATTATTTCGGTAACGATTAAGAAGATGATTGTTATTCTGACCCTAGTGGTCATACCAAATTGAGTCCGACTACGACGAGTATGTTACGTGGTTTCGAGAACCAAGTTCGATGTAGCACCTGACTTAAGCTGGAAGAATTAATCAAAGCGATCAATAGAGGTATCGCGACGGTTGTTTGTAGCTAGAAATGCTACCTTTTAAGATGAGATTAGAACATGAAGGAAGGTATAGTCTGTTCCGGAATTTGACTCTAAGAGACCTGAGTCTAAGCATTGCAACATACGATGAGAGGTCATTAGAACGTGACCCATCGGTCTATCGTGGAAGTCAAATAACAAGTTTGAAGAAGGAGTCTCTGATAAAGAGCGAGATTGTGACATGAAGGCCATGATTGAAGGTCTAACATGAGACAGAGGGCGGGAGCAAGATCGAGCACCGCCTGCAGTCAAGGAGTCCAAGAGTTAGATACTCATTCGAAACAACATAGAAGTTACGGTTATTACCTAGGATGAAGAGATAATGTATGGAGTCATTATACAATCCTGTTTCGTTGATGATTTCGGGACGTAATCATCCGAAGGGGGAGATAATTGTAACGCCCGTAGATCCGGGCTAGTCAATTTAGAGATAATAGGGGTCGAAAACGACTTTTTGACAAAAGATTATTTAGAATAAATAATCTTAACCAAGTTGTAGAATATGTCTCAAGGGTTCCGTACATATAAAGAACGCCAAAATCCGAGTTATAACGAAGAAGTTATGGCCCATCGAAGTTTTTCGGCAAAACCGGCACGGCACCGGGAGACGTAAATAGTAAATTTTCAATAGAGGACTTTTTAGCCTTAGTGATCTAAACAAAAGTTGTAGTACATGTTAAACCGAGAACATCCATAAAAAGAACGCCCAAATCTGACTTCGTATGAGGAAGTTATGAATTTTCTAAGATTTGGCATAGCAGTGCACGGCCCGAAACTCGAATTTTAGTTCGAGCAGTTTTTGGCTTGCGCAGCCTAAATGAGAGTTGAATATCTCATTAATAGGAACTCAACGGTAAAAATACAGACGAAAACGGAGTCTGTATGAAGGAGTTACGAATTCTTCGTGGTCATTTAACAGTCTAATATCATCCTACTGTTAAATTTAAGATCGGTCGAGAATTAGCCGATGGAGTCTAAATGAAAGTTGTAGATCTTTTTTTACCTACGCGTGGAAAAAAAGAACGTCGACAACGGAGCTCGTATGCGAAAGTTACGGGGTTTAGAAGTCGGCAGGGTGCTGCTGCAAAAGGGGTGACGTGGCTAATTATGGGCCAAGGCTTTCTCCCCAAGGCAAGCCACCAGAAGGTGACATGTGGCACGAACTCGACGAGTAGGAGGACCTACTCGACGAGTAGAGCTGTTTTCCAGCCTATAAATAGAGGTGTCGGGTTC
Source organism: Lactuca virosa (assembly GCF_052849685.1). Classification (NCBI taxonomy): domain Eukaryota; kingdom Viridiplantae; phylum Streptophyta; class Magnoliopsida; order Asterales; family Asteraceae; genus Lactuca; species Lactuca virosa. Next base: position 395,227,258 of record NC_136433.1, read on the forward strand.
CCTCATTCTTCACACCATTCCAACCTCTTCTCTCTCTCTCTCTAGAACCTCTCTCTAGCCCCTAAACCCCCCAAAAAGCCTAGGGAACCTCCCTAGAAGCCGAAGGAAGCCCCGAGGCTCCCGGAGTACCGATAAAGGAGCCTTTCGGCTCGGGAACGCTGCTCCGGCGAAGCCCGGTTTTTGAGAAAAACCCGCTGTAAGTGCGCTACGCCTAACCTATCTTTAGTATAGCTTATGTTTTAATATAGTAATGTTATTAGGACCTTATAATAAGTATTTGGGCTATTATTATGAGTTATATAGTGTTGTTTAACGCTTATATAATAATAATAATAGCTAGACTATTAATTAGTCTCGGTTAACGTTAGACTAAACCCTAGTGGTATTGATACTAGGTTTTGTCAAGGGAAAATTGTTTTGAGATAACGAAGCGTTGTCCGAGTTCCGAGTCACCACCTTTCAGGTGAGTACATAGTCCCTTTCATGAACATGATTTTAATACAAGTATTGATTGAAGTATTAAATATATGTTTATGTGCGAGTTATTTGATGTTGCCTGAAATACGTGTTAAAGAACATACCTGATTATATATGATGATTTAGGATAAAGAGTAAACCTAAATTAATTATGGGGAATATTAGGTAGTATCTTCTTATGAGTACGAGTGAGTTATACACAGAGAATAGAACTTTAAAATATGTCATCGATCCGGGAGCATGGATTAGACATAGTCATTCCTCCCTAGCCCGAGAGTACGGATTAGGCATAATCATTCGTCATTAATCCGAGAGTATGGATTAGCCATTCGTCCCTAGTCCGAGAGTATGGATTAGGCATAATCATTCGTCATTAATCCGAGAGTATGGATTAGTCATTCGTCCCTAGTCCGAGAGTATGGATTAGGTAAAGCCGTTCATTTCTGATCCGGGAGTATGGATTAGGTAAAACGGTTAATCTTAGGTCCGAGAGTATGGATAGTCTCGTTGTGAGAATTAACGGGGTGGGGGTAAGAGTTGCTTATATATATGGTGAAATTGTATATTTTGTGAGTTCTAAATTATATATATGATATAACATTGTGGGATTGAAATCCCTATGTACTCACCAGGTTTCCCAACCTGACCCACTCAGTTTATTCGTATCACAGGTGTCGATGTGAAGCTACTTTACAGTGAGAGATTTAAAAGAGATGTAGATCACTAGTGTAAATAAATGTAAGTTCTGTTTATGCTTATGTTTCTGTATTGACAATGACATCCCAAGGTTTTTGAAAATGAATAAAAATACATTTCTTCGGAAATGCTTTGATAACGTATTTATCATGTTTTTCTGGGAACAAATTCCACAACACATTTCTTTAAAAGATACTCTGATTTTCAAAATAAAGCATAAACAAATCGGTCTTTTCTGGCCGTGAAAATGGGGATGTCACATAATACCTTGGAAACATCATTGCATATATAATTAGTGAAAACATAGATCCAAGGTATTTAGGGTTGTATGTGCACCATAGGATGTTGTAGTATACAAAGCCCAACAGTGGTATCAGAGCCATGGGTAGGGTTTAGGGTTTAGGGTTTAAGGTTTAGGGTTTAGGGTTTAGGGTTTAGGGTTTAGGGTTTAGGGTTTAGGGTTTGACTCTAAGAGACCTGAGTCTAAGCATTGCAACATACGATGAGAGGTCATTAGAACGTGACCCATCGGTCTATCGTGGAAGTCAAATAACAAGTTTGAAGAAGGAGTCTCTGATAAAGAGCGAGATTGTGACATGAAGGCCATGATTGAAGGTCTAACATGAGACAGAGGGCGGGAGCAAGATCGAGCACCGTCTGCAGTCAAGGAGTCCAAGAGTTAGATACTCATTCGAAACAACATAGAAGTTACGGTTATTACCTAGGATGAAGAGATAATGTATGGAGTCATTATACAATCCTGTTTCGTTGATGATTTCGGGACGTAATCATCCTAAGGGGGAGATAATTGTAACGCCCGTAGATCCGGGCTAGTTAATTTAGAGATAATAGGGGTCGAAAATGACTTTTTGACAAAAGATTATTTAGAATAAATAATCTTAACCAAGTTGTAGAATATGTCTCAAGGGTTCCGTACATATAAAGAACGCCAAAATCCGAGTTATAACGAAGAAGTTATGGTCCATCGAAGTTTTTCGGCAAAACCGGCACGGCACCGGGAGACGTAAATAGTAAATTTTCAATAGAGGACTTTTTAGCCTTAGTGATCTAAACAAAAGTTGTAGTACATGTTAAACCGAGAACATCCATAAAAAGAACGCCCAAATCTGACTTCGTATGAGGAAGTTATGAATTTTCTAAGATTTGGCATAGCAGTGCACGGCCAGAAACTCGAATTTTAGTTCGAGCAGTTTTTGGCTTACGCAGCCTAAATGAGAGTTGAATATCTCATTAATAGGAAGTCAACGGTAAAAATACAGACGAAAACAGAGTCTGTATGAAGAAGTTACGAATTCTTCGTGGTCATTTAACAGTCTAATCTCATCCTACTGTTAAATTTAAGATCGGTCGAGAATTAGCCGATGGAGTCTAAATGAAAGTTGTAGTTCTTTTTTTTACCTACGCGTGGAAAAAAAGAACGTCGACAACGGAGCTCGTATGCGAAAGTTACGGGATTTAGAAGTCGGCAGGGTGCTGCTGCAAAAGGGGTGACGTGGCTGATTATGGGCCAAGGCTTTCTCCCCAAGGCAAGCCACCAGAAGGTGACATGTGGCACGAACTCGACGAGTAGGAGGACCTACTCGACGAGTAGAGCTGTTTTCCAGCCTATAAATAGAGGTGTCGGGTTCCCTCATTCTTCACACCATTCCAACCTCTTCTCTCTCTCTAGAACCTCTCTCTAGCCACTAAACCCCCCCAAAAAGCCTATGGAACCTCCCTAGAACCCGAAGGAAGCCCCGAGGCTCCCGGAGTACCGATAAAGGAGCCTTTCGGCTCGGGAACGCTGCTTCGGCGAAGCCCGGTTTTTGAGAAAAACCCGCTGTAAGTGCGCTACGCCTAACCTATCTTTAGTATAGCTTATGTTTTAATATAGTAATGTTATTAGGACCTTATAATAATTATTTGGGCTATTATTATGAGTTATATAGTGTTGTTTAACGCTTATATAATAATAATAATAATAGCTAGACTATTAATTAGTCTCGGTTAACGTTAGACTAAACCCTAGTGGTATTGATACTAGGTTTTGTCAAGGGAAAATTGTTTTGAGATAACGAAGCGTTGTCCGAGTTCCGAGTCACCACCTTTCAGGTGAGTACATAGTCCCTTTCATGAACATGATTTTAATACAAGTATTGATTGAAGTATTAAATATATGTTTATGTGCGAGTTATTTGATGTTGCCTGAAATACGTGTTAAAGAACATACCTGATTATATATGATGATTTAGGATAAATAGTAAACCTAAATTAATTATGGGGAATATTAGGTAGTATCTTCTTATGAGTACGAGTGAGTTATACACAGAGAATAGAACTTTAAAATATGTCATCGATCCGGGAGCATGGATTAGACATAGTCATTCCTCCCTAGCCCGAGAGTACGGATTAGGCATAATCATTCGTCATTAATCCGAGAGTATGGATTAGCCATTCGTCCCTAGTCCGAGAGTATGGATTAGGCATAATCATTCGTCATTAATCCGAGAGTATGGATTAGTCATTCGTCCCTAGTCCGAGAGTATGGATTAGGTAAAGCCGTTCATTTCTGATCCGGGAGTATGGATTAGGTAAAACGGTTAATCTTAGGTCCGAGAGTATGGATAGTCTCGTTGTGAGAATTAACGGGGTGGGGGTAAGAGCTGCTTATATATATGGTGAAATTGTATATTTTGTGAGTTCTAAATTATATATATGATATAACATTGTGGGATTGAAATCTCTATGTACTCACCAGGTTTCCCAACCTGACCCACTCAGTTTATTCGTATCACAGGTGTCGATGTGAAGCTACTTTACAGTGAGAGATTTAAAAGAGATGTAGATCACTAGTGTAAATAAATGTAAGTTCTGTTTATGCTTATGTTTCTGTATTGACAATGACATCCCAAGGTTTTTGAAAATGAATAAAAATACATTTCTTCGGAAATGCTTTGATAACGTATTTATCATGTTTTTCTGGGAACAAATTCCGCAACACATTTCTTTAAAAGATACTCTGATTTTCAAAATAAAGCATAAACAAATCGGTCTTTTCTGGCCGTGAAAATGGGGATGTCACATAATACCTTGGAAACATCATTGCATGTATAATTAGTGAAAACATAGATCCAAGGTATTTAGGGTTGTATGTGCACCATAGGATGTTGTAGTATACAAAGCCCAACAGTGGTATCAAAGCCATGGGTAGGGTTTAGGGTTTAGGGTTTAGGGTTTAGGGTTTAAGGTTTAGGGTTTAGGGTTTAGGGTTTAGGGTTTAGGGTTTAGGGTTTGACTCTAAGAGACCTGAGTCTAAGCATTGCAACATACGATGAGAGGTCATTAGAACGTGACCCATCGGTCTATCGTGGAAGTCAAATAACAAGTTTGAAGAAGGAGTCTCTGATAAAGAGCGAGATTGTGACATGAAGGCCATGATTGAAGGTCTAACATGAGACAGAGGGCGGGAGCAAGATCGAGCACCGCCTGCAGTCAAGGAGTCCAAGAGTTAGATACTCATTCGAAACAACATAGAAGTTACGGTTATTACCTAGGATGAAGAGATAATGTATGGAGTCATTATACAATCCTGTTTCGTTGATGATTTCGGGACGTAATCATCCTAAGGGGGAGATAATTGTAACGCCCGTAGATCCGGGCTAGTCAATTTAGAGATAATAGGGGTCGAAAACGACTTTTTGACAAAAGATTATTTAGTTGTAGAATATGTCTCAAGGGTTCCGTACATATAAAGAACGCCAAAATCCGAGTTATAACGAAGAAGTTATGGCCCATCGAAGTTTTTCGGCAAAACCGGCACGGCACCGGGAGACGTAAATAGTAAATTTTCAATAGAGGACTTTTTAGCCTTAGTGATCTAAACAAAAGTTGTAGTACATGTTAAACCGAGAACATCCATAAAAAGAACGCCCAAATCTGACTTCGTATGAGGAAGTTATGAATTTTCTAAGATTTGGCATAGCAGTGCACGGCCAGAAACTCGAATTTTAGTTCGAGCAGTTTTTGGCTTACGCAGCCTAAATGAGAGTTGAATATCTCATTAATAGGAACTCAACGGTAAAAATACAGACGAAAACGGAGTCTGTATGAAGGAGTTACGAATTCTTCGTGGTCATTTAACAGTCTAATATCATCCTACTGTTAAATTTAAGATCGGTCGAGAATTAGCCGATGGAGTCTAAATGAAAGTTGTAGATCTTTTTTTACCTACGCGTGGAAAAAAAGAACGTCGACAACGGAGCTCGTATGCGAAAGTTACGGGGTTTAGAAGTCGGCAGGGTGCTGCTGCAAAAGGGGTGACGTGGCTGATTATGGGCCAAGGCTTTCTCCCCAAGGCAAGCCACCAGAAGGTGACATGTGGCACGAACTCGACGAGTAGGAGGACCTACTCGACGAGTAGAGCTGTTTTCCAGCCTATAAATAGAGGTGTCGGGTTCCCTCATTCTTCACACCATTCCAACCTCTTCTCTCTCTCTCTCTAGAACCTCTCTCTAGCCCCTAAACCCCCCAAAAAGCCTAGGGAACCTCCCTAGAAGCCGAAGGAAGCCCCGAGGCTCCCGGAGTACCGATAAAGGAGCCTTTCGGATCGGGAACGCTGCTCCGGCGAAGCCCGGTTTTTGAGAAAAACCCGCTGTAAGTGCGCTACGCCTAACCTATCTTTAGTATAGCTTATGTTTAATATAGTAATGTTATTAGGACCTTATAATAAGTATTTGGGCTATTATTATGAGTTATATAGTGTTGTTTAACGCTTATATAATAATAATAATAGCTAGACTATTAATTAGTCTCGGTTAACGTTAGACTAAACCCTAGTGGTATTGATACTAGGTTTTGTCAAGGGAAAATTGTTTTGAGATAACGAAGCGTTGTCCGAGTTCCGAGTCACCACCTTTCAGGTGAGTACATAGTCCCTTTCATGAACATGATTTTAATACAAGTATTGATTGAAGTATTAAATATATGTTTATGTGCGAGTTATTTGATGTTGCCTGAAATACGTGTTAAAGAACATACCTGATTATATATGATGATTTAGGATAAAGAGTAAACCTAAATTAATTATGGGGAATATTAGGTAGTATCTTCTTATGAGTACGAGTGAGTTATACACAGAGAATAGAACTTTAAAATATGTCATCGATCTGGTAGCATGGATTAGACATAGTCATTCCTCCCTAGCCCGAGAGTACGGATTAGGCATAATCATTCGTCATTAATCCGAGAGTATGGATTAGCCATTCGTCCCTAGTCCGAGAGTATGGATTAGGCATAATCATTCGTCATTAATCCGAGAGTATGGATTAGTCATTCGTCCCTAGTCCGAGAGTATGGATTAGGTAAAGCCGTTCATTTCTGATCCGGGAGTATGGATTAGGTAAAACGGTTAATCTTAGGTCCGAGAGTATGGATAGTCTCGTTGTGAGAATTAACGGGGTGGGGGTAAGAGCTGCTTATATATATGGTGAAATTGTATATTTTGTGAGTTCTAAATTATATATATGATATAACATTGTGGGATTGAAATCTCTATGTACTCACCAGGTTTCCCAACCTGACCCACTCAGTTTATTCGTATCACAGGTGTCGATGTGAAGCTACTTTACAGTGAGAGATTTAAAAGAGATGTAGATCACTAGTGTAAATAAATGTAAGTTCTGTTTATGCTTATGTTTCTGTATTGACAATGACATCCCAAGGTTTTTGAAAATGAATAAAAATACATTTCTTCGGAAATGCTTTGATAACGTATTTATCATGTTTTTCTGGGAACAAATTCCGCAACACATTTCTTTAAAAGATACTCTGATTTTCAAAATAAAGCATAAACAAATCGGTCTTTTCTGGCCGTGAAAATGGGGATGTCACATAATACCTTGGAAACATCATTGCATGTATAATTAGTGAAAACATAGATCCAAGGTATTTAGGGTTGTATGTGCACCATAGGATGTTGTAGTATACAAAGCCCAACAGTGGTATCAGAGCCATGGGTAGGGTTTAGGGTTTAGGGTTTAGGGTTTAGGGTTTAGGGTTTAGGGTTTAGGGTTTAAGGTTTAGGGTTTAGGGTTTAGGGTTTAGGGTTTAGGGTTTAGGGTTTGACTCTAAGAGACCTGAGTCTAAGCATTGCAACATACGATGAGAGGTCATTAGAACGTGACCCATCGGTCTATCGTGGAAGTCAAATAACAAGTTTGAAGAAGGAGTCTCTGATAAAGAGCGAGATTGTGACATGAAGGCCATGATTGAAGGTCTAACATGAGACAGAGGGCGGGAGCAAGATCGAGCACCGCCTGCAGTCAAGGAGTCCAAGAGTTAGATACTCATTCGAAACAACATAGAAGTTACGGTTATTACCTAGGATGAAGAGATAATGTATGGAGTCATTATACAATCCTGTTTCGTTGATGATTTCGGGACGTAATCATCCTAAGGGGGAGATAATTGTAACGCCCGTAGATCCGGGCTAGTCAATTTAGAGATAATAGGGGTCGAAAACGACTTTTTGACAAAAGATTTTTTAGAATAAATAATCTTAACCAAGTTGTAGAATATGTCTTAAGGGTTCCGTACATATAAAGAACGCAAAAATCCGAGTTATAACGAAGAAGTTATGGCCCATCGAAGTTTTTCGGCAAAACCGGCACGGCACCGGAAGACGTAAATAGTAAATTTTCAATAGAGGACTTTTTAGCCTTAGTGATCTAAACAAAAGTTGTAGTACATGTTAAACCGAGAACATCCATAAAAAGAACGCCCAAATCTGACTTCGTATGAGGAAGTTATGAATTTTCTAAGATTTGGAATAGCAGTGCACGGCCCGAAACTCGAATTTTAGTTCGAGCAGTTTTTGGCTTACGCAGCCTAAATGAGAGTTGAATATCTCATTAATAGGAACTCAACGGTAAAAATACAGACGAAAACAGAGTCTGTATGAAGGAGTTACGAATTCTTCGTGGTCATTTAACAGTCTAATCTCATCCTACTGTTAAATTTAAGATCGGTCGAGAATTAGCCGATGGAGACTAAATGAAAGTTGTAGATCTTTTTTTTACCTACGCGTGGAAAAAAAGAACGTCGACAACGGAGCTCGTATGCGAAAGTTACGGGGTTTAGAAGTCGGCAGGGTGCTGCTGCAAAAGGGTTGACGTGGCTGATTATGGGCCAAGGCTTTCTCCCCAAGGCAAGCCACCAGAAGGTGACATGTGGCACGAACTCGACGAGTAGAGCTGTTTTCCAGCCTATAAATAGAGGTGTCGGGTTCCCTCATTCTTCACACCATTCCAACCTCTTCTCTCTCTCTCTCTAGAACCTCTCTCTAGCCCCTAAACCCCCCAAAAAGCCTATGGAACCTCCCTAGAACCCGAAGGAAGCCCCGAGGCTCCCGGAGTACCGATAAAGGAGCCTTTCGGCTCGGGAACGCTGCTTCGGCGAAGCCCGGTTTTTGAGAAAAACCCGCTGTAAGTGCGCTACGCCTAACCTATCTTTAGTATAGCTTATGTTTTAATATAGTAATGTTATTAGGACCTTATAATAATTATTTGGGCTATTATTATGAGTTATATAGTGTTGTTTAACGCTTATATAATAATAATAATAGCTAGACTATTAATTAGTCTCGGTTAACGTTAGACTAAACCCTAGTGGTATTGATACTAGGTTTTGTCAAGGGAAAATTGTTTTGAGATAACGAAGCGTTGTCCGAGTTCCGAGTCACCACCTTTCAGGTGAGTACATAGTCCCTTTCATGAACATGATTTTAATACAAGTATTGATTGAAGTATTAAATATATGTTTATGTGCGAGTTATTTGATGTTGCCTGAAATACGTGTTAAAGAACATACCTGATTATATATGATGATTTAGGATAAAGAGTAAACCTAAATTAATTATGGGGAATATTAGGTAGTATCTTCTTATGAGTACGAGTGAGTTATACACAGAGAATAGAACTTTAAATTATGTCATCGATCCTGGAGCATGGATTAGACATAGTCATTCCTCCCTAGCCCGAGAGTACGGATTAGGCATAATCATTCGTCATTAATCCGAGAGTATGGATTAGCCATTCGTCCCTAGTCCGAGAGTATGGATTAGGCATAATCATTCGTCATTAATCCGAGAGTATGGATTAGTCATTCGTCCCTAGTCCGAGAGTATAGATTAGGTAAAGTCGTTCATTTCTGATCTGGGAGTATGGATTAGGTAAAACGGTTAATCTTAGGTCCGAGAGTATGGATAGTCTCATTGTGAGAATTAACGGGGTGGGGGTAAGAGTTGCTTATATATATGGTGAAATTGTATATTTTGTGAGTTCTAAATTATATATATGATATAACATTGTGGGATTGAAATCCCTATGTACACACCAGGTTTCCCAACCTGACCCACTCAGTTTATTCGTATCACAGGTGTCGATGTGAAGCTACTTTACAGTGAGAGATTTAAAAGTGATGTAGATCACTAGTGTAAATAAATGTAAGTTCTGTTTATGCTTATGTTTCTGTATTGACAATGACATCCCAAGGTTTTTGAAAATGAATAAAAATACATTTCTTCGGAAATGCTTTGATAACGTATTTATCATGTTTTTCTGGGAACAAATTCCGCAACACGTTTCTTTAAAAGATACTCTGATTTTCAAAATAAAGCATAAACAAATCGGTCTTTTCTGGCCGTGAAAATGGGGATGTCACATAATACCTTGGAAACATCATTGCATGTATAATTAGTGAAAACATAGATCCAAGGTATTTAGGGTTGTATGTGCGCCATAAGATGTTGTAGTATACAAAGCCCAACAGTGGTATCAAAGCCATGGGTAGGGTTTAGGGTTTAGGGTTTAGGGTTTAGGGTTTAAGGTTTAGGGTTTGACTCTAAGAGACCTGAGTCTAAGCATTGCAACATACGATGAGAGGTCATTAGAACGTGACCCATCGGTCTATCGTGGAAGTCAAATAACAAGTTTGAAGAAGGAGTCTCTGATAAAGAGCGAGATTGTGACATGAAGGCCATGATTGAAGGTCTAACATGAGACAGAGGGCGGGAGCAAGATCGAGCACCGCCTGCAGTCAAGGAGTCCAAGAGTTAGATACTCATTCGAAACAACATAGAAGTTACGGTTATTACCTAGGATGAAGAGATAATGTATGGAGTCATTATACAATCCTGTTTCGTTGATGATTTCGGGACGTAATCATCCTACGGGGGAGATAATTGTAACGCCCGTAGATCCGGGCTAGTCAATTTAGAGATAATAGGGGTCGAAAACGACTTTTTGACAAAAGATTATTTAGAATAAATAATCTTAACCAAGTTGTAGAATATGTCTCAAGGGTTCCGTACATATGAAGAACGCCAAAATCCGAGTTATAACGAAGAAGTTATGGCCCATCGAAGTTTTTCGGCAAAACCGGCACGGCACCGGGAGACGTAAATAGTAAATTTTCAATAGATGACTTTTTAGCCTTAGTGATCTAAACAAAAGTTGTAGTACATGTTAAACCGAGAACATCCATCAAAAGAACGCCCAAATCTGACTTCGTATGAGGAAGTTATGAATTTTCTAAGATTTGGCATAGCAGTGCACGGCCCGAAACTCGAATTTTAGTTCGAGCAGTTTTTGGCTTACGTAGCCTAAATGAGAGTTGAATATCTCATTAATAGGAACTCAACGGTAAAAATACAGACGAAAACAGAGTCTGTATGAAGGAGTTACGAATTCTTCGTGGTCATTTAACAGTCTAATCTCATCCTACTGTTAAATTTAAGATCGGTCGAGAATTAGCCGATGGAGTCTAAATGAAAGTTGTAGATCTTTTTTTTACCTACGCGTGGAAAAAAAGAACGTCGACAACGGAGCTCGTATGCGAAAGTTACAGGGTTTAGAAGTCGGCAGGGTGCTGCTGCAAAAGGGTTGACGTGGCTGATTATGGGCCAAGGCTTTCTCCCCAAGGCAAGCCACCAGAAGGTGACATGTGGCATGAACTCGACGAGTAGGAGGACCTACTCGAAGAGTAGAGCTGTTTTCCAGCCTATAAATAGAGGTGTCGGGTTCCCTCATTCTTCACACCATTCCAACCTCTTCTCTCTCTCTCTCTAGAACCTCTCTCTAGCCCCTAAACCCCCCAAAAAGCCTATGGAACCTCCCTAGAACCCGAAGGAAGCCCCGAGGCTCCCGGAGTACCGATAAAGGAGCCTTTCGGCTCGGGAACGCTGCTTCGGCGAAGCCCGGTTTTTGAGAAAAACCCGCTGTAAGTGCGCTACGCCTAACCTATCTTTAGTATAGCTTATGTTTTAATATAGTAATGTTATTAGGACCTTATAATAATTATTTGGGCTATTATTATGAGTTATATAGTGTTGTTTAACGCTTATATAATAATAATAATAGCTAGGCTATTAATTAGTCTCGGTTAACGTTAGACTAAACCCTAGTGGTATTGATACTAGGTTTTGTCAAGGGAAAATTGTTTTGAGATAACGAAGCGTTGTCCGAGTTCCGAGTCACCACCTTTCAGGTGAGTACATAGTCCCTTTCATGAACATGATTTTAATACAAGTATTGATTGAAGTATTAAATATATGTTTATGTGCGAGTTATTTGATGTTGCCTGAAATACGTGTTAAAGAACATACCTGATTATATATGATGATTTAGGATAAAGAGTAAACCTAAATTAATTATGGGGAATATTAGGTAGTATCTTCTTATGAGTACGAGTGAGTTATACACAGAGAATAGAACTTTAAAATATGTCATCGATCCTGGAGCATGGATTAGACATAGTCATTCCTCCCTAGCCTGAGAGTACGGATTAGGCATAATCATTCGTCACTAATCCGAGAGTATGGATTAGCCATTCGTCCCTAGTCTGAGAGTATGGATTAGGCATAATCATTCGTCATTAATCCGAGAGTATGGATTAGTCATTCGTCCCTAGTCCGAGAGTATGGATTAGGTAAAGCCGTTCATTTCTGATCTGGGAGTATGGATTAGGTAAAACGGTTAATCTTAGGTCCGAGAGTATGGATAGTCTCGTTGTGAGAATTAACGGGGTGGGGGTAAGAGTTGCTTATATATATGGTGAAATTGTATATTTTGTGAGTTCTAAATTATATATATGATATAACATTGTGGGATTGAAATCTCTATGTACTCACCAGGTTTCCCAACCTGACCCACTCAGTTTATTCATATCACAGGTGTCGATGTGAAGCTACTTTACAGTGAGAGATTTAAAAGTGATGTAGATCACTAGTGTAAATAAATGTAAGTTCTGTTTATGCTTATGTTTCTGTATTGACAATGACATCCCAAGGTTTTTGAAAATGAATAAAAATACATTTCTTCGGAAATGCTTTGATAACGTATTTATCATGTTTTTCTGGGAACAAATTCCGCAACACATTTCTTTAAAAGATACTCTGATTTTCAAAATAAAGCATAAACAAATCGGTCTTTTCTGGCCGTGAAAATGGGGATGTCACATAATACCTTGGAAACATCATTGCATGTATAATTAGTGAAAACATAGATCCAAGGTATTTAGGGTTGTATGTGCACCATAAGATGTTGTAGTATACAAAGCCCAACAGTGGTATCAAAGCCATGGGTAGGGTTTAGGGTTTAGGGTTTAGGGTTTAGGGTTTAGGGTTTGACTCTAAGAGACCTGAGTCTAAGCATTGCAACATACGATGAGAGGTCATTAGAACGTGACCCATCGGTCTATCGTGGAAGTCAAATAACAAGTTTGAAGAAGGAGTCTCTGATAAAGAGCGATATTGTGACATGAAGGCCATGATTGAAGGTCTAACATGAGACAGAGGGCGGGAGCAAGATCGAGCACCGCCTGCAGTCAAGGAGTCCAAGAGTTAGATACTCATTCGAAACAACATAGAAGTTACGGTTATTACCTAGGATGAAGAGATAATGTATGGAGTCATTATACAATCCTGTTTCGTTGATGATTTCGGGACGTAATCATCCTACGGGGGAGATAATTGTAACGCCCGTAGATCCGGGCTAGTCAATTTAGAGATAATAGGGGTCGAAAACGACTTTTTGACAAAAGATTATTTAGAATAAATAATCTTAACCAAGTTGTATAATATGTCTCAAGGGTTCCGTACATATGAAGAACGCCAAAATCCGAGTTATAACGAAGAAGTTATGGCCCATCGAAGTTTTTCGGCAAAACCGGCACGACACCGGGAGACGTAAATAGTAAATTTTCAA